>NW_028270139.1:105323752-106575752 GCF_037043375.1 Chiloscyllium plagiosum
ACAAATGATGGAGTTCACACACTGTTAAAAACTGGAAAAAAAAAGCCATTTGAAGAACTTTGTGGTTTTCTATATGTTCGTACACAAATACTACAGAGTTCTTGTTGAGTCAAATACCTTGAAGTTTACTTACAGCACAAATTACATACATGGCTACAATATCACAAACTTTCACTCATAGGTTGGGTTCTGTGCTTTCTATTGGTTTTGCATAACCGGATACTGTATTTACAAGGATGACTGACTGAACACACTGTACTGACTCGATGACACAGCGAGAGCGACTGACAGTGAGGCAGATACCTTTATACACATGCTGTGATGTCATGTAATTATCTTAACAGTACAAGCCTGTATGCTCTGCATTCTGCACCACAATACAACACCATTGTAGGCAGACAACAATATCTTTTTACAATAGATGCAGTTACCATATTGGCACAGCAGCTGTGTGGTATGAGTCTGTGTGCACCCATTGCAAAGCTGAGCAGTGTGAAAGGATACTGGGATCTCCCAACACAAGACATTTGTTTCCAAGATGAAGACAGAGCCTAAAATAGGATGCAACAAAACAAAAGTGACAGTATATTTGGCAGCCACAGCAGGAATCATGCCTGAAATCTGTATAAGCTCAAACAAATACATGAATATTATAAGCGAAAACAGAAATTGCTGGTAAGGCTCAGCATTTTAGCAGCATCTGTGGAGAGAAATCAGAGTTAATGTTTCAGGTCCAGTGCACCTTCTTCAGAACTCAGAACTATTCTGAAGCAGGGTCACTGGACCTAATGCATTAACTTGGATTTCTGTCCACAGACACTGCCAGGTCTGCTGAGATTTTTCATTAACTTCTGCTTTTGCTTCTGATTTCCAGATCCACAGTTCTTTCAGTTTTTTACATTGATATTGTATTTGCAACAAGTCTCCAGAGTGAAAATTCAAAGTGGAAGAGCATTCAACCAGAAGATGGACAGGATTTCCACATTATCAACATGACACATTAAGACACATTGTATTGACATAGTCAAACAGTTAAAACATTTTGACATTATTAACCTCATATGTGCTTCACTTTATGAAATGCTGTTATGAAAATTCTGTATGGAAGCCACAAAAATTCGACATGGTGGACACAAGCAATAGTAGGAATATCCGTGTGAATGAAATTCAATATTGGGACCATTAATAAAATCAACAAAATACCAGTCATAGCAGAAATGAGTAAGAATTCTCATTTTGAGTCAGCCTAGCGCTTACAGAAATTACAACCAGACAGCTTCGAGACCATAGGAAACTTCAAAGGCGATGTTGGTTTGCACCTCAGAGAAGGTGTAATTCCCTCAATCAATCTCCTAGAAAATGCAGTGCTTGCATATTAGAGAAACCAAAGATGAACTGGATGATATAGTCTGTAATTTTATTTCCATCGTGTACATTTACACACAGACATAGGCGATTTTATTACTTGTGTGTTCAAGAAAGATGGCACAATCAGGGTATGTTTGGACCCAAAATATGGAAACCCTTTCCAAAAGAGTTGCCCGACAAAATTCCAACATTAGAAGAATTGAATCCCAAATTCACAGAAGCTAAATTCTTTTCCAGGCTGGATATCAAAAATAGACATTGATTGCTTCACTTGACAAAGGAACCTGAAGAAATCATTGCTTTTAGAACACCATTTGGAAAACACTGCTCCTGAAAACCATCTTTTAGTTTATACTTTTGATAGGATCTATTCCAGGAACACATGGACAAAATTAAACTCCTGGATGTAATTGAATTGCCATTTACATTGTGGTGATTGGCAAAATGATAGAAGAGCATGGCCAAAATCGACACTTACAGATGGAATGGCAGCTTATCATGGAAGGCTCATCTTTAACAGCAAATAGTGCCAGGTGAATGCAGGTCAGATCAACATTATGGCTCTGTGTGTTCAGGTTATGGCACGCAACCCGATCCACATCTGCCAAAGCAAAGAAAACCCCCAGATGCCTCTGCTTTTACTAGAACCATACATATTAAACCTTACTGACAAAGCATCATCATTAAGAGAGCTCTTACGTAAAGACATTCCACATACACAACAGGAGAGTCATCAATACGTGTTCAAATCACAAGGCATGTATTGCATCTTACAGGACCTTGGTCCAAGGAAGAAAGCAATCCTGGAAGTTGATGCATCACAGAAAGGAAAGTACATTGTGTGAGATGCTAACATTTAGCTCCAAAAGTGTGTTACAAACATAGTCCAATTATTCCTTCGTACAGAGTGAAACATTTGCTCTGGTATTTGGTATCACTAGATTACGCATGTACCATGTTCAGTCAGCAATTCACTGTGAATACCACACACCTTTGGAAATGATTTGGCCCAAACACTGACCAGTACACCAGCTCAATTACAATGATGTCTAGTAAAAATATAGGGTATGACCTTGACATCTGCCACAAACTTGTTACCAAAAGGTTACTTCAGGTACATTGAGCAGATTACCTGTTGTGAATAAGAAAGTTGTAATTCCACCAGACTCTCAGCAGACAGGTAAAAACAATGACTACAGATGCTGGAAACCAGATTCTGGAATAGAGTGGTGCTGGAAAAGCACAGCAATTCAGGCAGCATCCAAGGAGCAGGAAAATCGACGTTTCGGGCAAAAGCCCTTCATCAAGAATACAGGCAGAGAGCCTAAAGGGTGGAGAGATAAATGAGAGGAGGGTGGGCATGGGGAGAAAGTAGCACAGAGTACAATAGGTGAACAGGGGTGCGATGAAGGTGATAGGTCAGAGAGGAGGGTGGAGTGGATCGGTGGAAAGGAAGATAGGCAGGTAGGACAGGTCATGGGGACAGTGCTGAGCTGGAAGTTTGGAACTGGGGTGAGGTGTGGGAAGGGGAAATGAGGAAACTGGTGAAGTCCACATTGAAGTGTTCCATGGCGGAAGATGAGGCATTCTTCTTCCAGGCGTCGGGTGGTGAGGGAGCGGCGGTGAAGGAGGCCCAGGACCTCCATATCCTTGGCTGAGTGGGAGGGGGAATTGAAATGTTGGGCCACAGGGCGGTGTGGTTGATTGGTCAGCAGACATTATGGAAATTGAGGTGGAAGATTTGCTGAAGGTTAACTTGATGAATTTTGATCAGCACAATGCAAGCAGCTTCAGGGCGAAACAGCTATTGGTCTATAACGGAAGGCAACATGGAGAGTTATTATAGAAAGGTAACCTGACATGATCTAAGAGAATCTAGGGAATATCAGCAGGTCTAGCAGCATGTGTCAAGAGAGAGGAACAAAATTAACACTTTGAATCCAAAGACTCAATGTCCAGAAGTGAAAGGAGCTGGAAAATGGTGGTATTTAGCCTGTTGTCAGAGGTGGAGGAGGAGTGAGTGGAACAGATGGTGAAGTGACTAGAGTACAGAGAGTCTTTACCCACAATACAAAGGTAACAAGGGAAAAGTTCTTTGATGATGCCGTTCACAGTATGTTAACACTTAAATCCAAGTTTATACGCTTAATATTGTTCAGTGAACATCAGGCACTAACAAAGTTGAAACTGGATTTTTAATGCCTGTCCTTATGTATTCTTCAAAGAGACCAACCCAAAATGATTCTGCAGTTTTGATCATTATGTCTAGGGAAAGGTTTGTATTGAACAGGGCATCATCCCCTTTGTTATCCTCAAGTAGCTGTCTCTCTGTTTGAAGTTTCTTTAATACCTTTCAGCGTTACTTCCCAATAGCCCCACATAGAATTTCTTCCAGCCAGCTACTGAATTTATACCTACAGTTATGTTGTCTCTGTCACAGCCCTTCTTCAAAAAATACATTTTGAAGTTAAGGTCGAAAAACACCCACAGTGATTCAATGCTCTGACCTCTTGTTGTAACACTTCTCCATTGGGTGAATGAAATGAGATCCATTCTTATTTCATTACGAAGAATCAACAAGGACTGAACATGTGTAAAACAACAGAAACAATCTCACACACGTTCATTCTCTTAGACTCAGATGATGCCATCTTTTCAGTGTGGGTGTTTTTAATTTCTGGATAGGGCATTTGCAAGTACATTTGATTTCACGGTAACGTGGATGATCTTTTCCGTAGTACGGTTGAAGGTCAAGATCCAAAGATGTTTTGAATCGTAAACATATTAACAGAAGTTCACAGATTATGGGCAATGTAGACTATTGTCTCTGTACCCATTTTGGACTTAAATATCGAAGTCTTTGACAAGCAATAACCAGTCAAGGGATTTCTCTCTATTGTGAAATATAATTTCTGAAGTTTGCTTGGTCCTTTTTAGAGAAGCACTTGATTAGTCTCTCTATCCGAGAACCATCTTCCTGGAAAAGAACAGCCCGTATCCTGATGTCACCCTCATTGATGGCTAGATTAAATAAAATTGATTAAAGTTTGGAGCTGCAAGCGCAGGCTCACTGATTTAAATGGCCTTCAGTTCTCCAGAAGCAATTTAGCATTTCTCAGTCTATATTACTATTGCTTTTATCCTGTAGTAGCACTGTCAGTGGTGCTGCAATAGTACTGAGGTGTGGTGAACATCTGATAGAACCCACACATTCCAATAATTATTGCAATTATAATTCCCAATACTACTGTAGGAATGGGTATTTGTGCTGCAGCTTCTATCTATGCAAACCCAGGTAGTACTCATCCCTGATCCACTACGTATCCCAGATTGGTCACTTCAGTCTCACTGAACTCACTCTTTATGAAATTGACCACAAGGTCAGCTGACTGCATTTTCTGAAGGAGAGCTTCCAGTTGTTCTAAATGTATTTCCCAGGTACTGCTATATATCAGTACGTCATCCAGGTACACTCTGCAATTTGATAAGCACATCAATACGCAGTTCATTAACCTTTGAAAGATAGCTGGGGCATTTTGGAATTTGAATGATGTAACACAGCACTGGTAAAAATAGTTTGGATTTATAAGGCAGAATTTTCCTTCACATGGGCATTCAAAGAAGCCTGCCGACATTCTTTGAGAAAATCTATCTTGGTAAGATGAGTGGCTTTCCCTATCGGTTCTACACAGTGTTCCAGTTGGGATATCAGGAAGGAGATGGGTCTTAGTCATTGCATTCACTTTGTAGTAGTCAGTGCAGTGCCTTCTGTAGCTATCCACTTTGAGCACAAGTACAACTGAGGAGCTTCAGCTATTGCTGCTAGGCTTTGATCAGTTAGTGCTCCAGCACGGAGATGACATCCTCCTGAACCTGGGCCAACTGAATCTGAGCTGAGCTGAGAGGGATGTTGTCTTAAGGCAGGGCCTCTCCAATATCCAGAACCTCATTCCTGATAAAGGGCTTATGCCTGAAATGTCGACCCTCCTGCTCCTCGGATGCAGCCTGACCTGCTGTGCTTTTCCAGCAACACACTCTTCGACTCTGATCTCCAGCATCTGCAGTCCTCATTTTCTCCTGAGGTGGAGCAGTCAGGCTTATTTCTGCACAAACTCTTAAGTGCAGTGAGTAGGTTTGTTAAGTCTGCTTGCTGTTCAACACCAAGGTGGGTGAAAAGGAAGTTTAAAACTAAACTGTGCTGCAGAAAATAAGCAAGTTTGGTAGCATCTGCAGTGAGAGAAACAGAGTTAAAGTCTTGATCCCAATACAGCTCTTCTTCAGAACCCTGCATCTGAAGTACTTTGTTTTATTTGAATAAGGAATCCAAGTTTCGTAGCATTTCTGAATAAAAAAACAAAAGAGCTGCAGACGTTGGAAATCAGAAACAGAAACAGAAATTGATAGAAAAACTCAACAATTCTGGCAACATCTGCAGAGAGAAATCAAAGTTAACATTTCAGTTCCAGGGACCCCTTCTTCAGAACAGTAGTGTTTCTCTATTGGCTAGCTGGGTAGTAGGGAGTTAAATATGGGTCTCACACACTTCTCCCTCCAAATCCTCCCCTCTGCTACCCTATCCTTCAGGTAGATGGCAATGGGGCACTTGGTTACCTGCTTGTTCTCATCTCGAGTGCTGTTCTGCTTTATCATTTTAATACTTTTCTTCCTGGATCTGGAGTCTCAATCAGATAATTCACTTCACTGAGCTTGGCCACACCTTTCATCCCAGGCCTACATTTTCTAACTTGAGGAGGACTCCCTGCAATTCCCTCTCTCCCATGTGTGCTCAGTTCCTTACCATTCTCGCCACTTCTCTCCTTTCCAGCTGACAGGGGGAAACTAGGGAACAGTTGCTTGTGCAAAAGGGGTTTGGGGTTAGTACATAATTATCAGCCAGTGTGACAGCTTGCCAAAACTCAATCACTTGCAGTTCCTCTGGGTGCATTCTTACAGGCAAAGTAATGGAATTTTTCAATTCCTTCCATGAAATTAATTGTACAGAGTTTTTTTATGGGTTTCTGTCTTAAGTGCACTGGTCAAAAGCAACTGCTCAAGTCTTTCAAATTCTAGTTATGTTTGATCAGATTATTTCCTTACAGACTGAACTTTTGATAGTATCCCTCCTTGTATGCAGTTAAGAAACGAACGTGGCAAACCATATAAGTATGGTGTCTACAAGAGCAAGTCAGAGTCTCGCAATACTGCGGTGAGTATCTCACCTCCTGACTCCCCAAAGCCTGTCCACCTTGTACAAGGCACAAGTCAGGAATGTGACAGAATACTCCCCACTTACCTGGATGAGTGCAGCTCCGAAAACACTCAAGAAACTTGACACCATCCAGGACAAAGCAGCCCACTTCTTTGGCATTACATCCAGAAATATCCACTCCCTCCACACTGGCACACAGTAGTGGCAGTGTGTATTATCTACAAGATGCACTGCAGAAATTCACCAAAGCTCCATCGACAATGCTTTCCAAATCCATGCAGACTACCATCTTGAAGGACATGGAAAAGCCACAACCTGAAAATTCCCCTCCAAGCCAGTCACCATCCTAATTTGGAAATATATTGCCATTCCTCCCTTTCACAAGGCAGAAATGCTGGTATTCCGTCCTTAATTATA
Organism: Chiloscyllium plagiosum; assembly: GCF_037043375.1. Classification (NCBI taxonomy): domain Eukaryota; kingdom Metazoa; phylum Chordata; class Chondrichthyes; order Orectolobiformes; family Hemiscylliidae; genus Chiloscyllium; species Chiloscyllium plagiosum. Next base: position 105,330,747 of record NW_028270139.1, read on the forward strand.
TTGTGGATCTATCCATAGCAAATAGATTGCAGTGGATCAAGAAGGGAGGTCACCATTACCTTCTCAAGGCCAGCCAACAATGCCCACATTCTATGAATGAATTAAAACTAATGCCTTTATAACTGCCTGATCACCAGTGATACTATCCATAGGCAAGAAAGAGGAAACCACGTGCACACTTACCAAAAGCTTACTTGACAGAAATAAGACACAGTGTTGAGTTGGCCTCTTGCTTGAAAGAGATAAAGAAAGTTTCCACCTCTTCCTCCTCCACCTAGGAATTAAATGTGCAAACTTGAGTTCTGCCTCTGCCCTCAAACTTGAGCTAGTCGTGTCTTATGGGACACAATAGGGTCTTTTCTCTTTACCTTGGTGTTCTAATTTCTCCAATTGTAATCTCTCTGCCGTTGCCAATAGAACGTCCATTTCACCGTCAACAGTTTATACCTATAAATTTCTGGCCATCCTCTTCTAAAATTTGGGTGTTCTGACTTCTAAGTGAAATTCTAACCCAAAATGTCTCAGTAAATCATTTAACTGTTTGAATGTCGGAAGATTTAAATCTTAGAGTCATAGAGTCATAGAGATGTACAGCACAGAAACAGATCCTTCGGTCCAACTCGTCCATGCCAACCAGCTATCCCAACCCAATCTAGTCCCGCCTGCCAGCACCCGGCCCACATCCCTCCAAACCCTTCCTATTCATATACCCATCCTGATGCCTTTTAAATGTTGAAATTAGAATAGCCTCCACCACTTCCTCTGGCAGCTCATTCCATACACGTACCACCCTCTGCATGAGAAAGTTGCCCTCCAGGTCTCTTTTATATCTTTCCCCTCTCACCCTAAACCTATGCCCTCTAGTTCCGGGCTCCCCCACCCCAGGGAAGAGATTTTGTCTATTTATTCTATCCATTCCCCTCATGATTTCATAAGCCTCTGTGAGGTCACCCCTTAGCCTCCGATGCTCCAGGGAAAACAGCCCCAGCCTGTTCAGCCTCTCTTTATAGCTCAAATCCTCAAACTGTGGCAACATCCTTGTAAATATTTTCTGAACCCTTTCAAGTTTTAGAACATCCTTCTGATAGGAAGGAGACCAGAACTGCACACAATATTCCAACAGTGGCCTAACCAATGTCCTGTACAGCCGCAACATGACCTCTTAACTCCTGTACTCAATACTCTGACCAATAAAGGAAAGCATACCAAACACCTTCTTCACTATCCTATCTACCTGCGACTCCACTTTCAAGGAGCTATGAACCTGCACTCCAAGGTCTCTTTGTTCAGCAACACTCCCTAGGACCTTACCATTAAATGTATAAGTCCTGCTAAGATTTGCTTTCCCAAAATGCAGCACCTCGCATTTATCTGAATTAAACTCCATCTGCCACTTCTCAGCCCATTGGCCCATCTGATCAATAGCCCATTGTAATGTGAAGTAACTTTCTTTGCTGTCCACTACACCTCCAATTGTGGTGTTACCTGCAAACCTACTAACTATATCTCTTATGCTCACTTTCAAATCATTTATATAAATGACAAAAAGTAGAGGACCCAGCACCGATCCTTGTGGCACTCCACTGGTCACATATCTCCAGTCTGAAAAACAACCCTCCACCACCACCCTCTGTCTACGACCTTTGAACCAGTTTTATATCTAGATGGCTAGTTCTCCTTGTATTCCGTGAGATCTAACCTTGCTAACCAGTCTCCCATGGGGAACCTTGTCGAACACCTTACTGAAGTCCATATAGATCACGTCCACTGCTCTGCCCTCATCAATCCTCTTTATTACTTCTTCAAACAACTCAATTGAGTTTGTGAAGCATGATTTCCCACGCGCAAAGCCATGTTGACTATCCCTAATCAATCCTTGCCTTTCCAAATACATGTACATCCTGTCCCTCAGGATTCCCTCCAATAACTTGCCCACCACCGACGTCAGGCTCACTGGTCTATAGTTCCCTGGTTTGTCCTTACAACCTTTCCTAAACAGTGGCACCACGTTAGTCAACCTCTATCTTCCAGCACCTCACCTGTGGCTATCGATGATACAAATATCTCAGCAAGGGGCCCAGCAATCACTTCCCTAGCTTCCCACAGGCTTCTAAGGTACACCTGATCAGGTTCTGGGGATTTATCTACTTTTATGCATTTCAAGACATCAAACATTTCCTCCTCTGTAATATGGACATTTTTCAAGATGTCACCATCTATTTCTCCACATTCTATATCTTTCAAGGTTCCACAGTAAATACTGATGCAATATATGGTTTAGTATCTCCCCTATCTCCTTCGGTTCCATACAAAGGCAACCTTACTGATCTTTGAGGGGCCCTATTCTCTCTCTAGTTATCCTTTTGTCCTTAATGTATTTGTAAAAACCTTTTGGACTCTCCTTAACTCCATTTACAAAAACTATCTCATGTCCCCTTTTTGCCGTCCTGATTTCCCTCTTAAGTGTATTCCTACTGCCTTTATACTCTTCTAAGGATTCATTCGATCTGTCTTGTATATACCTGACATATGCTTCCTTCTTTTTCTTAACCAGACCCTCAATTTCTTTAGTCATCCAGCATTCCCTATACCTACCAGCCTTTCCTTTCATCCTAACTGGAATATACTTTCTCTGGATTCTCGTTATCTTATTTCTGAAGGCATCCCATTTCCAGCCATCCCTTTACCTGTGAACATCTGCCCCCAATCAGCTTTTAAAAGATCCACAAGCCTGACCACCCTGGCCGACCCATTGTCTCAGCATACTCCTGCCCCACTGAACTCATCTCTACCTACCTCGACACTGTTCTATCCCCTCTAGTCCAGGAACTCCCCACATACATTCGAGACACCACCCACACCCTCCACCACCTCCAAGACTTCCGTTTCCCCGGCCCCCAACACCTCATCTTCACCATGGATATCCAATCCCTCTACACCTCCATCCACCAGGACCAGGGCCTCCAAGCTCTCCATTTTTTCCTTTCCCGACGTCCCCAACAGTACCCTTCCCCCGACACTCTCATTCGTTTGGCCGAACTGGTCCTCACCCTTAACAATTTCTCCTTCAAATCCTCCCACTTCCTCCAGATCAAAGGGGTAGCCATGGGCACACGTATGGGCCCCAGCTATGCCTGTCTCTTTGTTGGCTACATAGAACAGTCGATCTTCCGTAATTACACCGGCACCACTCTCCACCTCTTCCTCCGCTACATTGATGACTGCATTGGCGCCACCTCGTGCTCCCGCGAGGAGGTTGAGCAATTCATCAACTTCACCAACACATTCCACCCTGACCTTAAATTTACCTGGACCATCTCTGACACCTCCCTCCCCTTCCTGGATCTCTCCATCTCCATTAATGACGACCAACTTGACACTGACATTATTTACAAACCCACCGACTCCCACAGCTACCTGGATTACACCTCTTCCCCACCTACCTCTTGCAACAATGCCATCCCCTATTCCCAATTCCTCCGCCTCCGCCGTATCTGCTCCCAGGAGGACCAGTTCCACCACAGAACACACCAGATGGCCTCCTTCTTTAGAGACCACAATTTCCCTTCCCACGTGGTTAAAGATGCCCTCCAACGCATCTTGTCCACATCCCACACCTCCGCCCTCAGACCCCACCCCTCCAACCGGAACAAGGACAGAACGCCACTGGTGCTCACCTTCCACCCTACCAACCTTCGTATAAACCAAATCATCCACTGACATTTCCGCCACCTCCAAAAAGATCCCGCCACCAGGGATATATTTCCCTCCCCACCCCTTTGCACCTTCCTCAAAGACCGTTCCCTCCGTGACTACCTGGTCAGGTCCACGCCCCCCCTACAACCCACCCTCCCATCCTGGCATCTTCCCCTGCCACCACAGGAACTACAAAACCTGCGCCCACACTTCCTCCCTCACCTCCATCCAAGGCCCTAAAGGAGCCTTCCTCATCCATCAAAGTTTTACCTGCACATCCACTAATATCATTTATTGTATCCGTTGCTCCCGATGCGGTCTCCTCTACATTAGGGAGACTGGGCGCCTCCTAGCAGAGCGCTTTAGGGAACATCTCTGGAACACCCGCACCAATCAACCACACCACCCTGTGACCCAACATTCCCCCTCCCCCATCACTCTGCCGAGGACATGGAGGTCCTGGGCCTCCTTCACCGCCGCTCCCTCACCACCAGACGCCTGGAGGAAGAACGCTTCATCTTCCGCCTCGGAACACTTCAACCCCAGGGCATCAATGTGGACTTCAACAGTTTCCTCATTTCCCCTTCCCCCACCTCACCCTAGTTCCAAACATCCAGCTCATGACTTGTCCTACCTGCCTATCTTCTTTTCCACCTATCCACTCCACCCTCCTCCCTGACCTATCACCTTTATACCCTCCCCCACTCACCTATTGTACTCTATGCTACTTTCTCCCCAACCCCACCCTCCTCTAGCTTATCTCTCCACGCTTCAGGCTCTCTGCCTTTATTCCTGATGAAGGGCTTTTGCCCGAAACGTCGATTTTACTGCTCCTCGGATGCTGCCTGAACTGCTGTGCTCTTCCAGCACCACTAATCCAGTGCCCCAACACAATTGATCTCTTAGAACCTGATGTACCCCTCATTGCATTAGAGCCAATCTCGATACCAGAAACTTGGCTGTTCTTGCTACGGTCCCCTGCAAATCCACCATCTCTTACATTTTTCAAAATACTGTTCTTGTTTGAAATGGGGATAGCCACAGAAGACTCCTGTACTGCCTGCCTACCTCTCTTACCTTTCCTGGAGTTAACTCATCTATGTGACTGTATCTGCAACTTTTTTTCCCATTCTATAACTGCCATCCATCACATCCCCTCAATCTTGTTAATTCCTCATTGCCTCTTTCTGTCTCTCTACCCAATCCATTCGATCTGATAGGATTCTCAACCAATGACATTTATTGCAGATATAATCCTCAGTAACATGTGAACTCTCCCTAAACTCTCACACCTGACAAGAAGAACATATCACTCTACTGAAGGCCATTTTTGCTTTTTCCAATCTACTGACCCAGAAAATAACATTGTATGATTCTTCTACAAAACACTGTTTCAGACTAACTTCATACTTATGGTTTACATTTTTACGTTTAATCAAGAGACATGTCTCAATAAAACATGTAATCAAGGAAGAACCCACTCTTCCCACTACTGCAGAGTTACTGTAAGGCCACACTTAAAACTATTCACTTATCTGTTATGTGCTGTGACCTCTCCCAAACAGGTTCCTCCAAGATTAGTTGTGAATTTCACTGTTTGTTAATTATCCCAGGTACACTCCGATGTCCAGCAATACATGAATTCAAACAGCAAAGGCAGTAACTGCTCAGGTTCACTGCTCTGTCAATTAGCAATGTGTGTATCTTTCTTTCTCTCTCTCTCTCTCCTACATTGACCTCACTATGTGCTGCCTTTGTCTGTTCCTCTCCTTTTTTAAAAGTGCTGTTGTTTTGACTTTTTTTTCTCCTAAGTTCCAAAACAATGCAACGGCATATAAAACAGTAATTGCTGCTCCTGGAATTCCAGGAAATTACCTCCAACACCTAAAATACCTCAAAGAAGGATCAGCCTGTTACAGCCAGAAATGTTTCCTGTCCTCCATCATGGATTGCTCAGAAAATTGCCACAACGAAAGCTTCATCACTTGACTGCTGCTCATATCAGATTGCTGGGAGTTGGGTAATTCAAGAATTCAGACAAAGAGGTGCTTCTTTGCTTTTGCATGTACTACTAATTTCATCCTCCAGGAATTGGTTGTTACTCAGTTTTAGGTTTGGAGCAAATAATGTACTGAATTCACTGCTTAAGTCTTGACATGACCAGAAATATTGTATAATGCTGCATTTGATGAAAGTGTGTCCTGGATGGCATCTGGTCTGGGCAGCACCTGGCACAGATCCTGGTCTGGAAACTTCATCATAACTTGCCCTAATTTTGCTCAAAATTTACAAGCAATTAATGCAAGCATTTCTATATTGTAGTAGTGCAAATTCAAGAAAGCCTTTTGCAGTTTATTTCTTCAAAACTGATTTCAAAGTAACAATTCACCCAATCTAATTCTTCTGTTTCACCCGTCGGTTCAAATTGTGGTAAGAATCCTCAATTTGTTCTGACTAGACCCAGGATGAGGTTTCCCATTATGTTACAGCTCCAACTTCCATTTCTGTGACTAGGTGATTTTCCACATTGGTCTAGATTTTCACTCAGTCAGGATGACTTGACATCCCTTTAAAAATGTAAAGTGGGCCCTATTCTAAGGTTCTTGACCTCATATGTTTCATATGTTCACCAGGGCCTTTTAAAGGTGTGGGCTGGTCCAGCCCGTGAGTCTGAACAGGCACTTCTGACCTGGCTGGCTCCATACCTTATTCCTCCACAGTTTTGATGGAGTCGGGCCAACTTTATTGTTGGGCTTCACAGAATCTCAGAGGTGTTATGAGCAATAGACACACATAGTGACAATATTAAAAAAACTTTAATATAATAGCACTTCATTGGAGACTTTGCTATATGTCAAATATCTCCTTTTTGCTAAAAATCACACAACACCAGGTTATAGTCCAACAGGTTTAATTGGAAGCACACTAGCTTTCGGAGCGACGCTCCTTCATCAGGTGATTGTGGAGGGCTCGATCGTAACACAGAATTTATAGCAAAAATTTGCAGTGTGATGTAACTGAAATTATACATTGAAAAATTGATTGTCTGTTAAGCCTTTCATCTGTTAGAATACAGTGATAGTTTCACTTCTTTCATGTGTAAATCACAAAACCCTTTTTTTTTAAAGTCGCATTCTCGGGTTAGCTGTTAACAATGGTGATAGCTAGACAATATGTTGAAGGTGTTAGCCCCCTGTGTTCTCTGTCTATGACCTGATATTTAGATTGATTCTAATCAAAAAAGTGAGATAACAGGGTTTTACATAAATTCATGCAGTTTTTGAGCTCAGAGTTCTACATGAATGTATGCAGTTTTTGAGCAAAGTGCAATGTAACTCTGCAAGTACAAATTCACCACACAAAATATATATGTGCATGTGGGTCTTTGTCTGTCTGTGTGTGTGTGTCTGTCTGGGGTGGGGATTGTGAGTGTGAGAAAGTATGTGTGTGTGTGTGTAGTGAGTGCAGAGTGTCTTACGTCTGTGAGGGGGTGCATGTGTGGGAGTGTGTGTGTCTATAAGGGTGTGTGGGGGTGTCTGTGTGCACGTCTGTGTGTACCTGTGTCCGTGTGTATGTGAGAGTGTGTGTGTGTGTAGGAATATCTGTGTGTGTGTGTGTAGTGCAATGGTGATCACCTGTAATGTGACATGAACCCAAGGTCCCGGTTGAGGCCCTCCCTATGGGTACCGAACTTAGCTATCAGCCTCTGCTCGGCCACTTTCCTCTGCTGCCTGTCCCGAAGTCCACCTTGGAGGATGGTCACCCGAAGGTCCGAGGCTGAATGTCCTGGACCACTGAAGTGTTCCCCAACTGGGAGGGAACCCTCCTGTCTGTTGATTGTTGTGCGGTGCCCATTCATCCGTTGTCATAGCCTTTGCTCGGTTTCCCCAATGTACCATGCCTCCGAGCATCCTTGCCTGCAACGTATAAGATAGACAACGTTGGCTGAGTCACATGAGTACCTGCCATGTACAAGGTGGGAGGTGTTCCCACGCGTAATAGTGGTATCTGTGTCCACAATCTGACACGTCTCGCAGCGTCCACCGTGACAGGGTTGTATGGAGTTGTCCTGAGAGCCGGGCAGTTTGCTACGAACAATGATCTGTTTGAGGTTTGGCTGTTGTTTAAAGGCAAGTAGTGGAGGTGTGGGGAAGGTCTTAGTGAGGTGCTCACAAATGATAATGTGTTGCAGGTCACGAAGAACATGGCGTAAATATTCAGCTCCTGGGAAGTACTGAACAATGAAGTCACTTGCAGCACGTGTCTGTCTCCTGAGGAGGTCATTACGGTTCCTTGCTGTGGCACGTCGGAACTGGCGGTCGATGAGTTGAGCATCGTACTCCGTTCTTGTGAGGGCATCCTTGAGTACTTCCAGGTGTCCATCACGTTCCTCCTCATCTGAGCAGATCCGGTGTATGCGTTGGGCTTGTCCATAGGGAATGGCTGTTTTAATATGTTTTGGGTGGAAACTGGAGAAGTATAACATTGTGAGGTTGTCTGTGGTTTTGCAGTAGAGTGTGGTGCTGAGGTGTCCGTCCTTAATGGAGACGCTCGTGTCCAAGAATGAGACAGATAGTCGAGAGTAGTCCATAGTGAGTTTGATGGTGGGATGAAACTTGTTGATGTCACTGTGTAGTTTTATCAGTGACTCCTCGCCATGGGTCCAGAGGAAGAAAATGTCATCAATGTACCTGGTGTACAATGTTGGTTGGAGATCCTGCAGAGAGAAGAAATCTTGTTCGAACCTGTGCATAAACATGTTGGAATATTGGAATGCAAATTTGGTCCCCATGGCTGTTCCGTGTGTCTGGATGAAGAATTGGTTGTCAAAGGTGAAGATGTTATGATCGAGGATAAAGCGGATGAGTTGTAGGATGGTGTTTGGAGACTGGCAGTTTTTGGTGTTGAGTACTGAGGCTGTTGCTGCGATGCCATCCTTGTGGGGGATGCTGGTGTAGAGTGCGGAAACGTCCGTTGTGACGAGGAATGTTCCCAGTTCGACTGGTCCATGGGTGCTGAGTTTCTGTAAGAAATCCATAGTGTCGCGACAGAAGCTGGAGATCCCCTGTACAATAGGTTTCAAGATGCCTTCCACATAGCCAGAGAGATTCTCACATAGGGTCCCATTGCCTGACACAATGGGACGTCCCGGTGTGTTGGCTTTGTGTACCTTTGGAAGGCAGTAGAAGTCACCTACACGAGAAGTACGTGGGATGATTTACACATGAAAGAAGTGAAACTATCACTGTATTCTAACAGATGAAAGGCTTAACAGACAATCAATTTTTCAATGTATAATTTCAGTTACATCACACTGCAAATTTTTGCTATAAATTCTGTGTTACAATCGAGTCCTCCACAATCACCTGATGAAGGAGCGTCGCTCCGAAAGCTAGTGTGCTTCCAATTAAACCTGTTGGACTATAACCTGGTGTTGTGTGATTTTTAACTTTGTACACCCCAGTCCAACACCGGCATCTCCAAATCATGACTAATATTGACACCACTAACCGCCGGCTTAATATGGAGGGGATCTCCAAGAAGATTGCCCATTTCGACATAGACATCAAGTTTCTACAGGAATGCAGGCAAGCAGGAAAGATCCCGAAAGGATTATGGAAAACCAATTCTTCATCCAGACACACGGAACAGCCATGGGGACCAAATTTGCATCCCAATATGCCAACATTTTTATGCACAGGTTCAAACAAGATTTCTTCTCTATGCATGCTCTCCAACCAACATTATACACCAGGTACATTGATGACATTTTCTTCCTCTGGACCCATGGCGAGGAGTCACTGATAAAACTACACAGTGACATCAACAAGTTTCATCCCACCATCAAACTCACCATGGACTACTCTCAACTGTCTGTCTCATTCTTGGACACGAGCGTCTCCATTAAGGACGGACACCTCAGCACCACACTCTACCGCAAACCCACAGACAACCTCACAATGTTACACTTCTCCAGCTTCCACCCAAAACATATTAAAACAGACATTCCCTATGGACAAGCCCTACGCATACACCGGATCTGCTCTGATGAGGAGGAATGTGACGGACACCTGGAAGTACTCAAGGATGCCCTCACAAGAACGGGGTATGATGCTCAACTCATCGACCGCCAGTTCCGACGTGCCACAGCAAGGAACCGTAATGACCTCCTCAGGAGACAGACACGGGCTGCAACTGACAGGGTACCCTTCGTTGTTCAGTACTTCCCAGGGGCTGAAAAATTACGCCATGTTCTTCGTGACCTGCAACATATTATCAATGAGGATGAGCACCTCACCAAGACCTTCCCCACACCTCCACTACTTGCCTTTAAACAACAGCCAAACCTCAAACAGATCATTGTTCGTAGCAAACTGCCCGGCTCTCAGGACAACTCCATACAACCCTGTCACGGTGGACGTTGCGAGACGTGTCAGATTGTGGACATAGATACCACTATTACGCGTGGGAACACCTCCCACCTTGTACATGGCAGGTACTCATGTGAATCAGCCAACGTTGTCTATCTTATATATTGCGGGCAAGGATGCCCTGAGGTTTGGTACATTGGGGAAACCGAGCAATGGCTACGACAACGGATGAATGGGCACCGCACAACAATCAACAGACAGGAGGGTTCCCTCCCAGTTGGGGAACACTTCAGTGGTCCAGGACATTCAGCCTCGGACCTTCGGGTGACCATCCTCCAAGGTGGACTTCGGGACAGGCAGCAGAGGAAAGTGGCCGAGCAGAGGCTGATAGCTAAGTTCGGTACCCATAGGGAGAGCCTCAACCGGGACCTTGGGTTCATGTCACATTACAGGTGATCACCATTGCACTGCACACACACACACAGATATTCCTACACACACACACTCTCACATACACACGGACACAGGTACACACAGACGTGCACACAGACACCCCCACACACCCTTATAGACACACACACTCCCACACATGCACCCCCTCACAGACTTAAGACACTCTGCACTCTCTACACACACACACACTTTCTCACACTCACAACCCCCACCCCAGACAGACACACATACACAGACAGACAAAGACCCACATGCACACATATATTTTGTGTGGTGAATTTGTACTTGCAGAGTTACATTGCACTTTGCTCAAAAACTGCATACATTCATGTAGAACTCTGAGCTCAAAAACTGCATGAATTTATGTAAAACTCTGTTATCTCACTTTTTTGATTAGAATGAATCTAAACATCAGGTCATAGACAGAGAACACAGGGGGCTAACACCTTCAACATATTGTCTAGCTATCACCATTGTTAACAGCTAACCCGAGAATGCGACTTTGAAAAAAAAAGGGTTTTGTGATTTACACATGAAAGAAGTGAAACTATCACTGTATTCTAACAGATGAAAGGCTTAACAGACAATCAATTTTTCAATGTATAATTTCAGTTACATCACACTGCAAATTTTTGCTATAAATTCTGTGTTACGATTGAGCCCTCCACAATCACCTGATGAAGGAGCGTCGCTCCGAAAGCTAGTGCTTCCAATTAAACCTGTTGGACTATAACCTGGTGTTGTGTGATTTTTAACTTTGTACACCCCAGTCCAACACCGGCATCTCCAAATCCTGACTCCTTTTTGTTGCATGACAAAAGAAGTAGAAATGGTTCAGACTGTTTAATGTTGAAAAAATGAAACTGTAAGCATTGGAAACACTTAACAACATGTAAATGAATGCTGTGTAATTGACTGTAGATATCATACGACCAGAACAATCAATCAAGTCGGAAGTCAGGTGCCTCAAGAGAGGAATTAATGTCTGGCCTCTCAGCCAAGCCTCAAAATGGAATTTTGGTCGCATTCCACAGACATCAATTACAATATTGAAACCCCTGAGCCTGAGGGAAACCATTGCTTGACAGAGAGCTCTGGTTGCCTGCTCTCCTCAATCAATTTTGCAACTTTCTTTCCAGAACATGAAGAGACTTCAAGTGCCTGCAGTTTCAGCCATTGGAACTTTATTAGGTCATTGCTGGTACCACTTACAATAGATCTCCATTAATGATCATATTGGAGGATAGCCAATATATAATGAAAATGACTTATGTTTGTGGTAAAGCACTATCCTAGGGGCAATATTGAAGGCTGCTGCAATACTAACAAAATTAATTAGATGTTACCTTTTGAGGTTGAATTACAGCTCACAGGAGGAATTTTTTTCTCTGACAAAGTGCAAAAAAAGTTAGTTCTTCTTTTGCTAACACTTATTTTTACATCATATTACATTAATTAGTTGGATTGTTTCCTCAGTAATATGAATTTCCCCACTGGCCACAATAATCTATCATCAGCAACTGACAATTTCCTCTTAATGTGTTTCCTTAACCATTGGGGAGCTATTTTCTCTGGTTGTTAATTTTAACGAAAAAGCAGACGTGAGTAAACAAATGAGCCTGAGCAACAAAACAAAGCCATGGACATTCTGTCTGTTATTACTGCTGGTCTGGAACTTACTCCTAGAATATATGAAAGGAAATTATCAGGAAAAAACTCCTTTAAAGATTGCAAAAAGATTATTATTGATCTGTTATGAGAATCTCATGCAAAATTGTGCAGGACAACAAAAATGAACCAGACTGTGCATGGTACAAAGTCTTTCTTGGCACACCAAAGGTTTTCATCTATTTTGAAGCAAGTACTGCATTTAATAATAGTTTCCTTTCATCATCTTGCACTGATTTTCATACATCATTCTGATAGTGGTAATCAATGTTCAAATTCCATCATCTCGTTATTATAGATGAGACAGTTCAAAAACTAAAATGCATTTTAAAAAAAGATAAATATTGACATAAAGTTGCTGGGATAGGCAAGTGAGAATAAACTGATGTAAGTCCAGGAGATCAATGTGGAGTCGCTACTGAATTTATTATTTTAACTAAAAACATTAAAACTGAACTACTGAGTCAGCATAAAAAAATCATATCTCTTGTTTTAATTTAACCTCACATAGTAATTTCACATAATGGGAGTTGAAATGCTCACTTGTCAGTTTGTCACCTCAGAATGGCAATGAAGCTAGACTTGAGAATGTACAAATGAATAATTTTCAATAGCTACTTGACAGAGAAACCAGAACAGAGAGAAGGTAAAATGAGAGTGCAATAATAACTGGAAGTCTCTCTCTCTCTCTCTGTCCTCCTGACTTTCTCGAGTGGGACCATGGGGTCTGTTTCTGTGCTGGATAACCCTATGACTCTACAAGCAAACAGTTAAACAACTATTGCCTCATGTTAAAAATCTAACACCATAGTGGCGTTAGGGATGTTTAAATTGTGCAAACCTTAACCTTTCTGTCTGTACATGACACCTTCTCCTTGTTAAACTTGCTAAACGTATGACCTGCAGTTGTGTAACTGGCTGATGTTGTGATTTTGCTCAATAACCATCTTTATTAGCTCCTTGTTTTGAACTAGCTCACTATATTTTCAATTGATGTTTGATATACGCAAAAGGAATAAAAATATTTGCTATGACCAACTGAGGACATTAAAAAGAGAGGCGCTGGATCATCTTTCCTCACCTGCTTGTAGCAATGCCACACCAACAACCAAAGGGATGGCACCAGCAGAAGCAATCAATCAATTGCCAGCATTAGTGGTTTTGTGATGGTGCAGTGGGCTATTGCCTGTATCTTTCAACGATTCATATGTTTACCAACAACTGTGTGGCATACATCAGTTGGAAATGTTATTACACCATCGATGTGCGCATGATATGCAATATTCAGCAGAAAATGTAAATCAATAAATTGTATTGGAAAAGATCCCTTGGTGTTTGGATAGCTGCTGTGGTGATGGAACATATTCCACATTCTCAGGTTTATATGCCTGTGGTCTTCTGTGCTCCAAATGCCGAATGATTTGTCATGACACTTAGTCAGTAGACCATACGATTCTTAATCTGACATCACCAATCCTCCCACTTCCTCCAAACCAAGGGGGTAGCCATGGGCACCCGCATGGGACCCAGCTGTTCCTGCCTCTTTGTCGGGTATGTGGAACAGTCCATTTTCCGCAGTTACATCGGCACCACCCCCTACCTGTTCCTCCGCTACATCGACAACTGAATCGGCGCCACCTCATGCTCCTACGAGGAGGTTGAACAGTTCATGAACTTTGCCAACACCTTCCACCCTGACCTCAAATTCACCTGGACCATCTCGGACACCTCCCTCTCCTTTCTGGACTTCTCCATTACCATTTCTGATTAACCACAGACATTTATTACATGCCCACTGACTCCCACAGCTACTTAGACTACACCTCCTCCTACCCTACCTCCTGTAAAAATGCCATTCCTTATTCCCAATTCCTCTGCCTCCACCTCATCTCTTCCCAGGATGACCCAATTTCACCTCAGAAAGTCCCAGATCATCTCCTTCTTCCAAGATTGCAACTTCTCTTCCCACATGTTTGATGATGCCCTCTAGCGCATCTTCTCTATTTCACACACCACTACCCTTGAACCCTCATCCCTCCCAATGTAACATGACAGACACCCCTGGTCCTCACCTTCCACCCCACCAACCTCCACATACATTGCATCATCCTCCACCACTTCTGCCACCTTCAAACAGACCCCACCACCAAAGATATAGTTCCCTCCCCACCCCTCTCAGTGTTCCGGAGAGACTATTCCCTTTGCGACTTCCTCATCAGGTCCACACCTCCCACCAGTCTACACCCAACTCCTGGCACCTTTCCCTGCCACTGCAAAACCTGTGCCCACGCCACTCCCCTAACCTCCATCCAAGGCTGCAAGAGATCCTTCCACATCCGCCAGAACCTGCACCTCTAACAATGTCATCTCCTGCATCTGTTGCACTTGGTGTGATCTTCTTGACATCGGGGAGATAGGACACCTTCTTGTGGATTGTTTCAGAGAACATTTCTGGGACACCCACACCCACCAACCCCACTGCCCTGTGGCATAACACTTCAACTCCCACTCCCACTCTGTCAAGGGCATACAGGTCCTGGGCCTCCTCCACCACCAAACCGTTACCACCTGATGCCTGGATAAATGTGGATTTCAAGAGCTTCCTCATTTCCCCTTCCCCAACATTATCCCAGTCCCAAGCCTCCAACTCGGCACCGCCTTCTGAACATTACCATCACTTCCCTCCGACCTATCACCTTCTCCCTCACCTTCATCCACCTATCGCTTTCTCAGCTACCTTCCCCCCAACCTCACCCCCCTCCCATTTATCTCTCAGCCTTGGCCCACAAGCCTCTTTCCTGATGAAGGACTTATGGCTACAACATTGATTCTCCTGCACCTTGGATGCTGCCTGACCTGCTGTGGTTTCACAGCAACATACTCTCAATTCTCCATCATGGGTTTTCGCCCCATGCTGGGCACCATCACTTCAATATTTTGGGTGACACTGCTGCCTCACAGTGCTAGGGACTTGGATTTGATTCTAATTTTGGGCAACTGTCTGTGTGGAGCTTGTACGTTCTCCGTGTGTCTCTGTGGGTTTCATCTGAGTGGTTCAGTTTTTTCCTGCAATCTGAAGATGTGCAGGTTAAGTGGATTGGCCGTGACTAACTTGCTCCATTGTGTGCAGGAAAATCCAGGTGAATTTGCCGTGATAAATGCAGAGTTATGGGGATGCGGGGGTTGGGATGCTCTTTGCCGGCGTGCTGCAAACCTGATGGCCTGAATTGCCTCTATCAGTCTTGTAGGGATTCTATGAAGCTGCCCAGTGCACAATAGGCTGGGAACCTGGAATCTAACAGTTCATTTAAGCCTGTATTATAGCTGCTCTCCATATTGCAAATTGAGTACATGAGCAGGGGAGGTCCAGTTCAGTAATAAATTGGGCCCAAATGACTTTTGCCATGTATAAATTCTATTTGCATATTTAAAAATATAGATTGAATCTGAAGAGGAATCATCCCTGAAAGTTGCCACCTAGGTGGATAGTGCTGTTAAGAAGGCATACAGTGTGTTAGGTTTCATTGGTAGAGGGATTGAATTCCGGAGCCGCAACATCATGCTGCAAATATACAAAATGCGAGTGCGGCCACACTTGGAATATTGTGTACAGTTCTGGTCGTCATATTTCAGGAAGGATATGGAAGCATTGAAAAAGGTGCAGAGGAGATTTACCAGGATGTTGCCTGGTCTGGAGGGAAGGTCTTATGAGGAATGACTGAGAGATTTGGGTCTGTTCTCATTGGAAAGAAGAAGGCTAAGAGGGGATTTGATAGAGACATACAAGATGATCAGAGGATTAGATAGGGTAGACAGTGAAAATCTTTTTCCTAGGATGATGACGGCAGTTTGTACGAGGGGGCATAACTACAAATTGAGGGGTGATAGATTTAAGACACATGTCAGAGGCAGGTTCTTTACTCAGAGAGTGGTAAGGGCGTGTAATGCCCTGCCTGCCAATGTAGTTAACTCAGCCACATTAGGGAGATTTAAACAATCCTTGGATAAGCACATGGATGGTGATGGGATAATGTAGGGGGACGAGCTGAGAATAGTTCACAGGTTGGCACAACATTAAGGGCCGAAGGGCCTGTTCTGCACTGTATTGTTCTATGTTCTACATTCTATGTTTTGTATTGGACGCAAAGCATTAACTCTGTTTCTCTCTCCACAGATGCTGACAGACCTGCTGAGTTTCTCCGAAACTTGTGTGTTCACATCTCCAGGATCCGTATTATTGTTGTCGAGCAATTAATGCATTTTATAGTTTCAGTTTTTCTATTAATGTTTCCGTTCCCTTCTCCCTCACTTGGTCTTCTTTGGAGGCCAACAACCATTGACGTGCCCCTCGGACTCAAAATGTGGTCTCTTAAAGTGGACATACTCTTGCGAAAACATTATTGTTTAAAAGAAGTCAGAAGAGGGGAATCCCAGCATCTTGTCAAACTTGTAAAACTTGTCACAGTACAGACAGGTTTGACATGTCTTCTTCTTACAACAAAATTCTAGTCTGACCATTTCTGAATGTTACTGCTTTATTACTATTTCTTCCCATGGGGGTTGGGTAGGGAGATAGATTCTCACACACTTCACTCTCACTAAACAAAAATGATGTTCAACTAGCTGGCTGTTCAGTAGTTTTGTGTGAGGGCCTTTCCTTTATTAACAGGGGTCTTTAGGGGAGTTAGTAAGTGCCCCCGTGTCAGCCACTGGCTGCTGTCCGCTATGCATTTTGTCACTAAAAGGGAGGTCCTATACTAATTGATTAATTTTTCTGGGGTGGCCTTGGATAACAGCAATCCAAGCTGGTTTAGTGGGGCTCCTGATCCCACTAAAATAAATTAGTTTGTGTAGTGTGACACCCCATGATATGTCCAGATTGAGCTGATTGGTTATAATTTACCATAAACACACTGCTGCATAACTTGTATTGAGCAACTATCTTCAACTGACTGCATTTTGCTAAATAAATAATCCTATGGCACTCTGGATACTCTGTTGCTGCAATTCTGTTGATGAGTTTGGCGACTCTTTCAATTGAACTTATAAACCCTGACAATGCCACAAACTCAGTGGTTGACTCAATTGTATTCATCCTCACACTGAATATATTAAACTGTCGCTTCACCTCTCCTCTTCAGTTAGATTGCCAGTTGAAGATGGGTAGACATTATGCTGTGCATTCTGCACCTGGTACAGTGCCTTTTTTTTGTGCTTTAATGGTTTGTGAATGACATTAGCAATGTCAGCATTTGTTGCTCATCTCTAACTGCCCTTGAGAAGGTGATGGTGAGACATCTCATTGAATCTTATTGAATCACTGCAGTCCATGTGTTGTAGGTATACACACAATTGTGCTGAGGAGGGACTTCCAAGTTTCTGAACCAGCACCATTGAAAGAACAGCAATCTACTTTCAAGTCAGGATGGACTTTCAGAATGCAGGCATAGTCTGATATCTTGAAATAGTCATTAGCTTTGCTTACTCCAATTCTTGTGTTATTGGTACAAGAGATTTTATGAATTTTGTGTCAGAATAATTTTGTAAGTTTCATTTCTTTGAGTAAGATGAAACTGTCTTTACACCCATTTGATGGACACAAAACAAATGTAATGAGGGCCACGTTCAGGCATTCAGGAACTAACATCCTACACTCAAAGGATGTTTACCTGAAGGACAATCAGCCTATTGTGTTGATATAAATGTAGTATGAATTTCAAGAACAACGTGCAGTTTTAAAATGTTTATCTTTGTGTCTTTGGCTGTTTAAAAGTGCAAGTCAAAAAATAAATAAATATGAAACAAAATCAGGTCATCTGTTTCTCCAAATTGTGATGACCGCTATAGTCAGTGGATAGTTGGATGGCTGACGCTGAACCCTTTAGTTATGCACATGGCCCCTGTTAGGGATCCCTGAAAAATGGCCTGACACAATAACAGACCGACTGGGTGATGTTGGTGCTCGAAAGTGGATTTCAATAGGTTACGCCCTCATCTTCAAGTCCCATTCCAAGATGTGAATACAAAAATCAATGTTAACATTGCTAAATAGCTGGCGGTGTGATCTTTCAGACAATGTGTTAATCTGATGGTGCAATGTGCCCTAGTGTTCAGGTGGGGTAACAGATTCCATGGTAATATTTTGAAGAAAAGCAAAAATGTCCCTGAGGTTATGCTTGATACTTAATCCTGGGAGCAATTTCACAGTAACTAGTGACCAAATCCTATCACATCATTATTTGTAGACGTTTGCTGTGAGGAAATTGCTACTGCATAACTTATGGCAATAGCAACGGCATTTCAAATGTATTTCATTGGCTATACAGTGCTTTGCCATGTCCACTAGTCACAAAAGGTGCAACATCAATGCAAGCCCTTTCATTTTTTTTCATAATATGTTACCAAACTAGATAAGGAGGTGTGAGAGTAAACAATTGAAGGCTGATATTTTTGAATAAAGAGTGTCTTAAAGGGGACTTAGATTAGAGAAAGATTTGAGAAAAAGGATGAGAATTTGAAACTTGAAACGTTACAAAAGGGGAAGCACAGGGGTAAGGTGAGTGGGGTTTGGTGTGAGCTCGGATGTAAACAGTAATGTTTAGGGTTGTGAAGGTTAGAATATAAGACAGTAGCGAGTTTAGCAATAAAATAGTCCAGTCTCAATCTAAATTTTCTCTAATCTTTCTTGCTGCTGCACACACATCGAAGGTTTGTGTGCAGAAGTGAGTTCTGGAACTGCAACACATTTGGAGGGGTGTATGGGCCTGCACCTTAGAAGGAACATTGATCTAGAGGTAACAAAGGACTGAATGTGGATACCATCAGCTGCCATGTTGATAATGGAAATAGGGGAGCTTAGCAAAAGCACACATATATGGTTGCAAGCTTATTTCAGGATCATAAATGACACTAAGAAAGCAAACAGTCTGGTTCAGATTCCTTAGGCTATGTCCTGTCATTGTGGACCAAATATCCGTGCTTCCAGTCTAGAATCACTATGAGTTTATATTTATGTTAATTTATCTCAGTCAGTAGCAGCATTATCACTTAATCAGAAAGTTGTGTGTTTTCATGACAAACCTCAACAAGTGTTCTGAGTTCCATATTCAGTGCAGGACCGAGGTAGTGCTGCATTATTGGAGGCAATGTTATTCAGATAAGATACTAAACTGACATTGAATTGTAAAAGATTCCTGGGCAGAATTAAAAGGGGAATATATAGTTCTGCAGTCAGATACAAATGATGAGGAGTAAAGAGTACTCAAAGGGTTAAAGCTTTTCTTCACTTGGTAATGGAAAGAAGATATCTTCCAACCAGATAATTATGCCTGAGGTAGAATTCATTTCATAATGTACTTTTTGTTCCAAAGATTGCTCTGAAAGGTTAGCAAATCGATACAGCATCATCTGCTTATTTACTCAAAAGCTATCTCGGTGTTAGACCTAGCAGGCTCAGTAAAAGAGCAAAAATATCTTTTGTGATTAGACAGCTTGGAAAGTCAACAAATGTTACAAACAGAAGTAAAATGCACTTAAGCTCTTTGAATTAGCGATTTACTTTATCATCAGCAGTTCAAATTCTTGTTCTTTGCAGAAGTAAATTCATGTACTATGTTCTCTTAAAATGGAAACTGCATAAACAGAGGCAAACATGATCTAGTCCATGCTCTTTTTATTACTGTACAGTCTTCTGATTTTCTCTGCACTCATTAATAAGATTCATAACTTTACTAAAACACTATGGTGTTGTTATAAGTCAAAAAATGGCCAATGACCTCACTGGAACTATTGTATTATTGCATTAAGTTTTTACCATAAGTCTCCTCATGCTGTAAGTTAGTAAGCTTTCATATGTTATGCATCAAAAACAAAATAGCTCTTACAAGTTGTTGTGTAATGGTCAATATGAATCTCTTTCATTAGAAAGCAGTGCACTGACCAGTTTGACGATTCGTCAAGAATGTTTCTTGCCTAAATCACATAATTGTGACATAATTGTTTGTGAATTTATGCCGCTCCCTTTATGCATTACATTTTAATGAACATTCATTTTTACGGATTAAACCAAAAGAAACAAAACAATAATTTCCTTTTGGATGCAATGTAATGATGCCCTTGATTTAAATTAATCAGGTGTGGCTTTAACCTAAGTACAAAAAGCTGAAAGTTAAAAAAGCATACTTGGTGTACTTTGGAACTATCCTCTACATTTTTGTGTAACAATAGTCTGCTTGAAGGACTCTGCACACTGAACTCTTTCCTGTGAATTCTGCTTGGCTGTGTTTCTAATCAGGACTGGATCTAGGTACAAGAGTATCCTGACCTTGCAACAATATAGAGGAATGTACCATTATCCCCCGCAGCTAAAATGAGTAACCTAAATCTCTCTACAATTCACAAATTAAAGTGGCTGTTACCAAGGGAAAATTAGGAACTGGTTCCAAATTTCATGATGTGGAGTGAAGTTTCAGGGGCTCCCCCACAGGAAAATACAGTTTCAAGCAGGAATGAGAAAATGTGCCCTCACGTCATTCATGGTGTTTCCAGTTTTGGGTGAGGCCATCCTGTCCATTATAGCACAATAAACCCATGATGTAAATACAGGTGGTTCTGTCTTGTACGTTTTTTAAAAAAATTCTCGAAACAGGCGTATAATTGCCTATACTCATATTTAATTCTCCTCTCTCGTTGTCCCGAGAAGGTGATGATAGACCTTCTTCTTGATCACTGAGTGGCAATTGCATTGCCTAATAGGCCATTCCTGAGAGCACTTAACAACTAACCAAGCTTGTGTGGGACTGAACTTTGCAATAATTACATAAAAGACATGATTGAACCTGTTACATTTAGATGACAATCTGCTAACCATATGGGCATTTTCACAGATGCATTCTTTTTATGTTCAGATGTTTTAACTGAATGCAAAATCTTAAATTGCCAATGTAGAATTGTGAACTCACATTGTTGAGAGTTTTGTTCAAACCTCTAGATTGCTGGTTCAGTAATGTAACCTTAGCTATTCACTTTCTTAGAAAAATTACCAAATTATGGTAATGCAGAGGCTATAAAGCATGATGTACACAAATAAGATCCTCTGAAGAAAATTGGGGTCAAAATATCTGGGTTTAAACATGACATTCAATTTAAAGAGACTTAGAGATGCTCCAAATGAACTAAAATAAAGTCTAACATTATTCTGGATCTATGTAAATGTTTCAGTCCAACTCCTTGCCTTAGACTTGCTAACTTATACAGCTTCTTAGCTAACAAATGCATTTTGCTTATTCTAGTTTCAGGAATGGCTTACTTATGGATGCATTTGGAAAATATTTTTAATTTACTATTGGGCCTATTAATCATGTTTAGTGTTTTCCACAATATGTTCAGAATGGAATATTAAAGTAGGGATGTTTTGTTAAAAATATGCAAAGCACCAGTTAGATTGTAGCTCAAATGCTGCAAACAGTTCTGGTGCCTTATCTGAGGAAGGATAAATTGGTATTGAAGGCAATTCGGAAAGGTTTCACTAGGTTGATCGCAGTTATGAAGGGATTTTGTTATGAAGAAAGTTGAGTAAGTTACATTTATACTCGTTGTAGTTTAGAAGAATGAGAGAAGATCTTATTGAAACATGTTAAGATTCTTAGGGGGCTTGACAGGGTCAATGTAAAAAAAATGTTTCCTCTTGAGGGAGAGTGTAAGCTCAGAAGGCATAATCTCAGAGATTCATAGAGTCATGGAGTTATACAGCATGGAAACAGACTATTCAGTCTAACTCATCCATGGCAACCAGGTATCCTAAACTGCTCTTGTTCTATTTGCCAGCATTTAATCCATATCCATCGAAATGCTTCCTATTCATGTATCTATTCAGATGCCTTTTAAATGATGGAATTTTACCCATCTCCACTATCTCCTCTGGCAACTTATTCCATACACGTACCACTCTCTGCATGAAAAAGTTGCCCCTCAGGTCCTTTTTAAATATTTCCTCTCTCACTTTAAACCTCTGCTGTCTAGTGTTGGACTCCTCTAACCTGAGAAAAAGATCTTGGTTATTCACCTCATCCATGCCTCTCATGATTTTGTGAACTTGTATAAATTCAGCCCTCAGTCTCTGATGCATAGTAAATAGCCCCAGCCTATTCAGCCTCTCCCTATAGCTCAAACCCTCCATTCCCATCAACATCCTTGTGAAGCTTTTCTGCATCTTTACAAGTTTAACAACATCTTTCCCACAGCAGGAAAACCAGAATTATATGCCGTATTCTAAAAGTGGCCTCACCAATCTCCTGTACAACTGCAATATGACCTTCCAACTCCTGTACTCAATGCACTGACCAATAAAGTCAAGCGTGCCAAATGCCTTCTTCACCACGCTGTCTACCTGTGACTCCATCTTCAAGGAACTATGCATTTGCACCCCTAGGTCTTTTTGTTTGATAACACTCCCCAGGAGTATTCCTGATGAAGGGCTTACGCCCTAAACTTTGATTGTCCTGCTCCTCAAACGCTGTGCTTTTCCAGTGCCACACTTTTTGAACTCTCCCTTGGACCCTACCATTAAATGCATAAGTTCTGTCCTGATTTGCCTTATCAAAAGCCTCACATTTACCTGAATTAAACTCCATCTGCCACTCCATAGCCCATTGGCCGATCTGATCAAGATTCCATTGTACTCAGAGATAACCTTATTTGCTGTCCACTAGACCTCAATTTTGGTGTCATCTGCAAAATTACTAACCTTACCTCCTATAATTATATCCAAATCCTTTAGGCAAATGACAAAAGGCAGTGGACCCAGCACCCAATCCTTGTGGCACTCCACTGGTCACAGGCCTCCAGTCTGAAAAAACAACCCTCCACCACCACCCTCTGTCTCCCTACCTTCAAGACAATTTTGTATCCAATTGGCTAGCTCCTTCAGGATTCCATGTGATCTAACCTTGCTAACCAATTTTCCATGTGGACCCATGTGGAACATTTTACTGAAGTCCATATGAACAACATCCATTGTTCAGCCTTCATCAATCGTCTTTGCCTCCTTTTCAAAACGCTCGGTCAGGTTAGTGAAACAGGATTTTCCATGCAAAAAAAATGTTGACTATCCATAATCAGACAGGAAGCAGTCACTCATTTATGACAGAGATGTGGAGGGATTTTTTCTCTTCAATGTTGGTAAATCTGTCAAATTCTTTACCACAGAGGGTTACTGAGGCCTGCATCATTAAGTATACTCAAGGTTGAGACAGCCAGATTCTTAATCAGTAAGGCAAGTAAGGATTATGGAGAAAAAACTGGAAAGTGGAATTGAGTATTATCAGATCAGCTATGATCTTATTGAATAGATTTGATGGGCTGAATTATCTATTTCTGCTCCTCTATCTTATGGTTTTATCTTGTGATTGCAAAAGTTCAATATAATCATGGTTTTATTGTTGGTTTATTAAACAGGAAGACTAATTTCATTTAGATACATATGTTTCTACATTTATTTCACATCAGAGTAAGGTGCACTTTTTATTTCTACTAAAATCACTAAAGGCAGTGATGGAGGTTACTAATATTGGAACTCAATTGAGTGTATTAATCAGAACACATCATGTATTGAGGACTGATGTGTTATTACGGTGAAATAAAGAGTGATATTGCATTCTGAACACCAATGTATACATGTATATGATCATGCAGTTCCTGAATCAGATTCTAACAAACAGATGCAACTATTTGAATAGACTGCTGTGAATGGCCCAAATTGTTTACTGATTTGTAAGCTAGCTAGTTACGTCCCATTAGTTTGTGACTTACAACTGGCACACAACTTATATGGTTCAAACTTGAGTAAGTGTTCCGTCTTGATCTCATTTTCATTTAATTTCTCTCAAAAAGAAAATAGAAGCAAAGGGCTTTAGGAAAATACTCTGTGATTGAGAGCAA
Source organism: Chiloscyllium plagiosum (assembly GCF_037043375.1). Lineage (NCBI taxonomy): Eukaryota > Metazoa > Chordata > Chondrichthyes > Orectolobiformes > Hemiscylliidae > Chiloscyllium > Chiloscyllium plagiosum. The sequence goes on from NW_028270139.1 coordinate 105,354,872, forward strand.
ATGACAGAAATGTCCTGAAAGATGTTGAGATTAAAGCAGTAAATTACATTCATGATGCTTGCTCAATGCCTGAGCACTGTCTGGGTATTTGATGTATCTACTTGCAGTATATTGACTGATTTTATAGATGCCCCTACATTTTAAGAGAAGGTTCCAAAGACACAAAAGTTCACCGGGTGTTGCCTTTAATTTAATGTTTAATAAACATAAAGACATTGAGTTCTAGATACTGATGGGTCAGAATATCTCAGTGTAAGGGCTGACCTGTTCCTGGCCCAGACAGCTGCCCTTGAGCCTGGCAGATTTTTGTAGGATCAGATCTACCTTCATTTCCATCACAACCAGGTTAAATGCCACCTGAGGGCACATCTGGAATGCTCAGCATTGTAGAAATGTCGGGGTTTGTGTAGGCATCCAGGCCAGAAGGTGTTGGTAGCTCTTTGAAAATAAAGTGAAGCTGCAACCAGCAAATTTCCTCAAAATAAGGCATTTTAAATACATACATTTTAGAGGATGACTGTAAAGATTTAAGTACAACTTTTGTTATAATATTTGAAATTCCAGGCAGCGAACAAGTTGGACATCTCAGTAGTCTACATAAGTATTGCTGGGTCTTTCATTAGACTGTGATCTGACCACACCAATCATACATCAGATCCCAGTGAAGTTCTGATAAAAAGCACCACATTTCTTAATTTCCTCACACAATTATCATCTTTCAAGGAATGCCAGAACATTCCCACACTTTAGGACTCTTCTGTAAATTGGCTGGAAATATTTTGTATAATTTCAAGTTGCTCTCTTGCTGAGGTTGTGGATGTAGCTCCCTCAGACTGGCCATGGGTTTTCAGCTAATTATCAGGAGAAAGGTTTTGCAATTCTGTCTCGACTGATGTCTATTTCTTCACAATTATAACTGGTAAATTTTTGATCTAAGATCCTCAAATGTACAGGTGGCTTAGCGACTTTGTACTTGTTACAGTTCACAGGGAACAAATACTACATGTCAGAGAAACAGATTGAACCCACAGCTGGAAGGAATCTCTTGGGAAAATGAAGACTGGCATTTATATAGCACCTTTCATAACCACAGGACTTAAAATTCTTTACAATTAACTTTTAAAGTGTAGCTATGATTGGCATATCGAAAAGATAGGCAGCCAATTGTTGCAAGACAAATATCCACAAACCGCAATATCATATGACCAGCTAACATTTCTGTATGATGTTGAATGGCAGAACACAGGGGAGAACTCCTTTATTTTTCTTTGAAATTGTGTCATGGGATGTTTTGTGTCCACTTATTAGGGCAGAATGAAACTTTATCTAATGTTTTATTCAACAGAGAGCAATGCCAACAATGCACCTGTCGATACTGAAGTGTCAGTCTTCATTTTTGTGGTTAAGTCTTGATTTGACTTGATTGATTTATTGTCACGCGTATTTATTACAAATACAGTGAAAAGCGTTATTTGGTGCTGCCATTCTCCAACACCATCTTAAAACACAGAAAATAAACCAAAACGCAGAACATAAAACTGGAAAATTAAAAGAATAAAGTTCATTTTGTTGTCTGCTTTAATAAATTTGGTTGGTCTTTGGAATAGCTCCTGCTTCTAATTCAGCCATTGGCCTGGATCTGGGATCTCCCACCCCATTCCTTGAGTCCTTGCTGCTAAACCGATGACATGGATTCTTGGTACCGCTGCTGCTGGAACAGAGTCACCATTCTCCGGCACCACTTCACCCCCACCAATACTGCCGCCCCCATCAAAACCACTGTCCCCACCTTTACCACTGCGCCCACCCATACCGCCAGCCCAACAGATACTGCCACCCCCACCGATACTGCGCCACCACCAATACCACCGCCACCAATACCATCACCCTCACCCATACCGGCGACCCCACCCATACTGCCGCCCCCACCAATACAGCTGTCCTCACTGATACCACCAGTCCAACTGATATCGCCACCCCCACCAATACTGCACCTCCACCAATATCACCGTCCCCACCAATACCGTGGCCCCCACCATACCGCCATCCCCACCGATACCGTCGCCACCACCAATGCCGTGGCCCTCACCAATACTGCCACCCATACCGCCATCCCCACCGATACTGCGCCACCATCAGTACCACTACCGTACCAATACCATCAACCCCACCCATACCGCCATCCCCACCCTTACCGTTGCCACCACCAATTCAGTGCCTCCTACCAACACTGCCGCCCCCGCCCATATGACTGCCCCCACCCATACTGCCATCCCCACCGATACCGTAGCCACCACCAATACTGCTGCCCCCGCCAATACTGCCACTCCCATTCATACTACAGCCCCCACTAATACCATCGCCCACACCAATAAAGCCGTCCAAACCAATACCGCCATCCCCACCAATACTGCTGACCCCACCAATACTGCTGCCCTCACTGATACCACTGCCCCCACTGATACTGCCAACCCCACTAATACCAACACCCTCACCAATACCACCACCCATACCAATACCATCTGCCCCACCAATACTGCCACCTCCACCGATACCACCACCCCCACTGATACCACATTCACCATCGTCACCAATACCACTGTCCCCACCCTTACCGCCGCTCTCACCAATACCACCAACCCCACCCAATACCACTGCCCCACTGATACCAATGGCCCCCACAATACCACCACGACCACCAATAACATCGGCCCCACCCATACCGCTGTCCTGACCAATACCACCTTCCAATCCCATATCACCACCCCCATCAACACTGCCACCCCCACCAATACCGCTGCCCCCACCAATACCTCTACCCCCACTGATACCGTCGCCCCCACCAATGCCGCTGCTGCCCGGAGTCTATGCTGAGCTGACCTCGCCACCAGTTCCACAGGGTCTTGCGCTGAGACAGAACTCCCTGTTTCCGGGTCTGGGCTGGCCTTGGCTCAGCCTGTGAGTCTGGACCAGGGCCATAAGCTTGAGATCTGCTCCTCACTCGCCGGGAGAGCTCAAGCTGGGGTGGAGTCATTTCCAACTCGTTCTGGCATAGCGGTCATCACCACCGGATGTCTCCTCCTTCAATATTTATTCGGCTTCTCCGCTCCCTGGGCCCATGCTGCTGTAAATCTCGGAATGAGGTTCAAACCCACTAGCGGCTCCTCATATGGAGGCAGCAATTCTACCAACTGAACTGCAGTGATGACATTGCACTTGTGAAAACAATTACATTCAAATCCATTTATATCTGAACATTAAAACTATACAAAAAATGGAAACTCCTTACATTGGTCATGTAGAATCTCCTTACATTCCAATAAAAAGGTTAATAAAAGGCGTACAATTGGAGAGGGAAGGCTCTCAGGTTGAGAGTTGCTCTTCCCTGGTCTGGGATCTTCCGAAAGGGGTTGAGCGAGATGGAAGCCAGCCATACAAACCCTGTCATAAAGTGATACAGCACAGAAACAGACTCTTCAGCCCAATTTGTCTCCGCGAGCTAACAAACACTGAATTACACTAATCCCATTTACCTGCACTATGCCCTATCCTTTTAAATATTCATCTTGATGTTTTTGAAATGTTACAAGAGTACCTGCCCCCACTGCCTTTTCAGGTAGCATGCTCCATGTTTCTCTGGTTGAAAATCTTTTTTTCTCAGATCTCCTCTCAACCATTTGCTCCTCACCTTAAAATATTGCCATCTGGTCTCAGACACATCTGCTATAGAGAAGATATTCTCACATTTACTCTGTCTAAGCTTCTTAATTTTATAAACTTCAATCGGATCCATTCTCAGCCTCCCCTGCTCCAAGGAAAAGAAACTTAGCCCCTCCAGTCTCTCCTCATAGCTGAAACTTTTCAACCCAGGTAATATTCTGGTGAATCTTTCTGTGCACCCTCTCCAGTCCAGTCACATCCTTCCAATAGTATGTTGACCAGAACTGCACACAAGATCCCATCGGTGGCCAAATCAATGTTTTATAAAATTGTAACAAGAATTCCTTGCTCCTATATTCTACACCGCAATTCTTGAAGACAAGCATCCACCCTGGCTACCATCACTGATGCCTTCACAGATCTGTGGACTGGTACACCAAGGTCCATTTGTTCCTCAGTAGTCCCCTTTGTACCTACCAATCAGTGTATATCCTTCCCTTATTAGCCCTCCCAAAATGCATCACCTCATACCAATTGGGGATTAAATTTCATCTGCCATTATTCTGCTCAATTTACCAATTGATCAACATCAGACTGTAGCCTGAGACTAGCCTTCCCACTATTAATGCTACCACCAATTTTCATGTCGTCTGCAAACTTACTAATTATGTCTTCTACATTCACAGTTAAGTTGGTAATGTATGAAACAATCATCAAGGGTCACAGACTTCCAAACTGAGCCCTCAACCCTTTGCTTCCCAATTGTAAGCCTCTTTAGGATCCAATCTGCCAACATGCCTTGGATCCCATGGGCTCTTACTTTTTGTCCCTGTCATCTATGTCGTTACCAAAGTGTCCCAGCCTAAGATTTAGAATCATTGAATCATAGAATCTATACAGTGTGGAAGCAGGCCATTCAGCTCATTGAGTCCATGCTGACTCTGCAAAACTCAACCCACCCCAGACCCAACTCCCCACCTTTTCCCTGTACCTCTGCATTCCTCATGGCTAATCCACCTAACCTGCACATCTTTGGACTGTGGGAGGAAACCAGAGCACCCAGAGGATACTCACACACACACAGGGAGAATGTGCAAACTCCACACAGACAGTCATAGAGTCATACAGCAGGGAAAAAGATCCTTCGGTCCAATCTGTCCATACCGAACATAATCCCTAACTAAACTAGTCCCACCTGCTGACTGCTGGCCCACATCCCCTTCCAAGCCTTTCCTATTCGTGTACCTTTCTGTGTGTCTTTTAATGTTGTTCCAGTGGGTGCGTCTGCCTCTTCCCGAGGAAGCTCATTCCATATGCGAACCACCCTGTGTAAAAATAATGCCCCTCTTCTAAAATCTCTCTCCTCTTATCTTAAAAATATGCCTCCTAGTCTTGAAATCCCCCATCCTAAGGCAAAGACACCAACTATTAACCCTATGTATAGTCCTCATGAAATCGAACCGCGGCCCCGGCGCTGTGAGGCAGGTTTATGCAGGTAAGTGGTCAGCATTCCAAAAGCCTATTTTGTGACCTTTCGAAGAGACCCCTACTGCTGACACTGTCATGAGAAGCAGGTTTTTCTGCAGCCCATGGTAAGGAACTTCTCCAAGGTTCCTGGGCAGCCAACACCTCAGATAGAGGCATCTAATGGTATCTACAGCTGAAGATGCATTCAGGTTCAACATTTTTTATTTTTGATGATTTGCTAATAAAATAAATTTGAATAATATCACTGGAATCATGAACAACCCCTGTTTTCATAAATGTCTGGAACATCCAGACACAAACACACAATGATTTCCAAATGATTTTCTTGCCTGCAATGGCAAAGGATGGCAGTGTTGGTGAGGTATAATGAACAATGTTTGAAATTAAAATGTGCCGGGTGGAAAATGTTTTCAGGGACGATGGCCAATACATAGTTAATGAGCTACATTGCATTTCAAGCGAGCCTCAGGAGTTTTTCATTGAGCCATTATCAAACTACAAGAGCAAGCTATTTGTAGAGGAAGTGATATACCCTCAAGGGTCATTATGCAGCAAAACCCCAACATTCTTAGTGACTACTGTTTTAAAAAGAAAGTGAACAAAATGCATTGATTGAATAATTATCCATTTATTTTATACTTCAGTTATTGCACTGTTTTCATCTTTTATTTATTCGTAGGTGATATTACCTTCAGCATAAATTTAACACAATTGCACCGATCAAACTGGATTATTGACATTCCCAGTGACTAACAAAAACAACCATTCTAAATGCATATTTCAAAAACAGCTGTGAGGCAATTTTATAAGTAAAAATCCCTGAATAGTAACACAAGTAGTGAGTCACCAATGGTTGTCTTTGGTATTGATTTTTTTTCTCGAGAAAGATTGAAGAGAAACCCAATTACACTGATCTGCAGAAATTTCTAGAAAAAAAACATTGTAAGCCAAATGGATGCATATTACTGTGTGATTGCACAGGAGAAGGCAGGTACAAATCAGAAATGTATTTGGTTTGCCACAGCTCAGCAGCCCCTTCCTGCCCCTACCCCAGCCCCTGAAACATTGTGAAACCTGTTGTAGTATGAGAATTTGATTTGATTTCATGGTGTTGATGGTCGTGAATGAGAACAAGAGGCTTCAGTATCAGCCCTGAATGTACCTGTTGAAAACTGTTTTCTCTTTTCCTCGCTGGAGGAACAGCATCATATTTTTCATCTCATCACTTTACATCTTTCAGGATTCAGTACTAAGTTGCACAACTTTTGGTCATAAACTCTGTCTTCATTTTGCGACTGGTTGAGTTCATTCTTTCTTTATTTCTTCACTTTGCATTCACGCCTCATCAGGACACGTCTTCCGTTTCTTCATACATTTCAACTCCTTTTTGTCTTTTATCCCATAAAACATTTTATAATTTGATCTCTCCTGCTCCAAACCCAATCACAGGCCTCCCTTATTGTTCTTCATGCCACTTTCCATGTGTTTTAAAGATATTGCATTTTAATTTTCCTCAGTTCGATCAAAGATTAGTAACCCAAAAGTTTAATACTGTTTCTTACCATCACTCATGGCTGATCAATTGAAGCTATCACATTGAATGCTTTTAAGGCAAAGATGGATAGGTTTTTGAACAATAAGTGAATTATCTATTTTCAGCATGATGGCTCAGTGGCTAGCACTGCTGTGTCACAGCATCAGGGATCTGGGTTCGATTCCAGCCTTAGGCATCTGTCTGTATGGAGTTTGCATATTCTCCCTGTATCTGTGTGGGTTTCCTTCTACAATCCAAAGTTGCGCAGGTTAGCTGAATCGGTCATGCTAAATTGTCCATAGTGTTCAGGGATGCATCGGCTAGGTGTGTTAGTCAGGGGAAATGTAGATTAATAGAGTAAGGGAATAGAACTAGGCGGGATACTCTTCGGATGATTGGTGTGGACTTGTTGGGCCAAATGGCCTGTTTCCAATATACATTAATGAGATAGATGAAGACATTAAAAGTAATATAAGCAAATTTGCGAATTACACAAAGCTGGGTGACAGGGTGAAATGTGAGGAGAATGTTATGAGAATACAGAGTGACATGGAAAGGCTAGGTGAGTGGACGGATGCATGGCAGATGCAGTTTAATGTGGATAAATGTGTGGTTATCCACTTTGGTGGCAAGAACAGGAAGGCAGATTACTATCTAAATGGAGTCAAGTTAGGTAAAGGGGCAGTACAATGAGATCTAAGTGTTCTTGCACATCAGTCAATGAAAGCAAGCATGCAGATACAGCAGGCAGTGAAGAAAGCTAACAGTATGCTGGCCTTCATAACAAGAGGAATTGAGAATAGGAGCAAAGAGGTTCTTCTGCAGCTGTACAGGGCCTGGTGAGACCACACCTGGAATATTGTGTGCAGTTTTGGTCTCCAATTTGAGGAAGGATATTCTGGCTATTGAGGGAGTGCAGAGTAGATTCACAAGGTCAATTCCTGGAATGGTGGGACTATCATATATTGAAAGATTGGAGCGACTGGGCTTGTATACACTTGAGTTTAGAAGGACGAGAGGGGATCTGATTGAGACGTATGAGATTATTAAAGGATTGGACACTATGGAGGTGGGAAGTATGTTTCCGCTGATGGGTGAGTCTCAAACTAAAGGACACAGTTTAAAAATAAAGGGTAGGTCACTTAGAACAGAGTTGAGGAGAAACTTGTTCACCCAGAGACTGGTAGATATATGGAATGCTCTGCCCCAGAAGGCAGTGGAGGCCAATTCTCTGGATACTTTCAACAAAGAGATGGTTAGAGCTCTTAAAAGATAGTGGAATTAATGGTTATGGGAATAAGGCAGGAACAGGATACTGATTGTGGATGATCAGACATGATCATAATGAATGGCAGTGCAGGCTTGAAAGGGCTGAATGGCCTACTCCTGCACCTATTGTCTATTGTCTCATAACGGCAGGGAAGAAGCTGCTGGTGCATGTGTTCAAGCTTCTGAATCTTCTGCCTGACGGAAGAGGTTGTAGGGGAGTATTACCAGGATGGGAGGGGTTTTTGATGATGTTGGCAGCCTTTCCGCAGCAATGAGATGTGTAAGTGGAATCCATGGATGGGAGTTTGGCTTCTGTGATGGTCTGGGCTGTGCACACTACCTTGCATAGTTTGCAATTTTGGAGAATATTTGTAGTTCAGGTTGTGGATCAGGTTGTAAATATATCAAAGACATCTTGGAGATGACGACCAGACTGCTCCGGCCCTAGGCATCATGGTAGCCCACAAACCCCCATCACCACACTGAAACAGTTCCTGATGAATTTAAAGAACCCTGTGCCAGCAACCAGCAGAACGAACATCATACACAAAATACCTTGCAAAGACTGCAACAAATACTACGTTGGACAGATGGACAGGAAACTGGTCACCAGGATACATGAGCACCAACTAGCCACCAAAGGACATGACCCATTATTGCTGATATCTATTCACACAGCCAAATAGGGACACCAGTTTGACTGGGACAATACATCCATCCTGGAACAATCTAAACAAAGACACGCAAGGCAATTCCCAGAGACCTGGCATTCAAACCAAAACTCTACTAATAAACATATTGATTTGGACCCCATTTACCAAACACTCAGAAACAGAACTGGAAATGACATCGCCTACCACATCAAACTGAGACAGATAAATAACAAGTGGGGCAGAACACCAGCGCTTCACCGGAGGCTTACTGATGATGTTACTGAGCATGGGGACACAAGGTCTGTGAACAAATCTACCAGCTCAGTGAGTAAATTTACAGCTTGTGCAGTTTCTTATGGTCCTAGGCAGAGCAGTTGCCGTATCAGGCTGTTATGTGCCCAGACAGTCTGCTTTCTATGGTGCATCAGTCAAAGTTGGTGACGGTCCTTATGGGCATGCCAAATTTCCTGAGCTGCCTGAGGAAGAAGAGGCAGCCTTCTTGATCGCTCATGTATAACACCGTTAATGTAATGGAACATTCACCATGACATCACAAAGATATTATCAAATGTTTTTTTTGTACAAAGCCACAGAAGGAGGCTTCTAACTCAGAGGTAAGAGCATTGACACTGAATAGTCACCAATGATCAGGTTATGGTTGATGAAAGTAGTTGTAATTTGTTGGTATGCAACAACCGAATCTGGAAAATCAAAATATATGGCAGTACCTCAGGATATCCTGACAAAGCCATGGAGTAAACTTGTGAATGCCAAACGTCTGAGAACCAATTTGGAAAAGTGCCCATTGATTTCATTTTTTAAGGATCCTGCTGAAATTATTGCCTCAGATCATGAGGTATCCAGATCCGGGGTTTGAAACTGAGTAAACTTTTCATTTACACAATTGGATAATTCTTACAACAATAAAGCAACACTTATTCCCATATCTGTTATTTTTATAATGAGTTACTAAAAGTGTTTTCATGTTGAAATGACACAAATTAGATCAGAAATTGTATCTGATTAATTTTCTTATTAATTTTATGATCAACTTTGCTGGATTAAAATGCAATGCACAGCATGGAATTGTGGAAGGTAGGTTTATTTAAGATAATCAAGAGAGCGGTGAGTGATTATTTAAATATAAATAATGTGCAAAGATTAGGAGAAATGATAGGTAACTAACAATAAGTCATGATGTTCATTTAGAGAGTTAATGCAGACACAATAGGCCCAAAAGCCTCCTTTTACACCGTAACACTTACGTGACTCTGTGAGACATAGCTGCAGCTGATCACACTACACATGTTACATAGAACTTCGAACATTACAGCACAGTACAGGCCCATCGGCCCTCAATGTTGCATCAACCTATGAAACCAACCTAAAGCCCATCTAACCCACACTATTCCATTATCATCCATATGTTTATCCAATGACTATTTAAAAGCCCTTAACGTGGGCGAGTCCACTACTGTTGCAGGCAAGGCATTTTTTGTCCTTACTATTCTTTGAATAAAGAATCTACCCCTGACATCTGTCCTATATCTATCACCCCTCAATTTAAAGCTATATCCCCTTGTGCTAGCAATCACCATCCGAGGAAAAAGGCTCTCACTGTCCATCCTATCAAATCCTTTGATCATTTTGTATGCCTCTATTAAGTCACCTCTTAACCTTCTTCTCTCTAACAAAAACAGCCTCAAGTCCTTCAGCGTTTCCTCATAAGACCTTCCCACCATACTAGGCAACATCCTAGTAAATCTCCTCTTAACCTTTTCCAAATCTTCCCCATCCTTCCATAATGCAGTGACCAGAACTGTATGCAATATTCCAAGTGCGGCCGCACCAGAGTTTTGTACAGCTGCCATATGATCTCATGGTTTCGAAACTCAATCCCTCTACCAGTAAAAGCTAACACACCATGCGCCTTCGTAACAACCCTATCAACCTGGGTGGCAACTTTCCACTCCTTTCAAAGTGAACCACCTTATACTTTTCTGCATTAAACCCCATTTGTCACCTCTCAGCCCAGCTCTGCAGCTGACCTATGTCCCTCTGTAACCTGCAACATCCTTCCATACTGTCCACAACTCCACCAACTTTGGTGTCATCCACAAATTTAATAATCCATCCTTCTATATCCTCATCTACATAATTTCTAAAAATGACAAACGGAAGTTGCTCCAAAACAGATCCTTGTGGTATGCCACAAGTAATTGAACTCCAGGATGAACATTTCTCATCAACCACCACCCTCTGTCTTCTTACAGCTAGCTAATTTCACCCCCAATCACACGTCTCCATATTTTCTGCACTAGCCTACTGTGGGGAACCTCATCAAAAGTTTTACTGAAATCCATATATACCATATCAACTGCTTTACCCTCATTCACCAATTTGGTTACCTTCTCAAAGAACTTAGTAAGGTTTGAGAGGCACAACCTACCCTTCACAAAACCGTGTTGACTATCCCTGATCAAATTATTCTTTTCTAGATGATTATAAATCCTATTTCCGATAATCCATTCCAAAACTTTGCCCACAACAGAAGTAAGGCTCACTGGTCTATTAATTTTTGAGAAGATTAGTAGCTCAGGTTGATGATAAGCATGTAAGTTTACTTGCTGAGCTTGAAGGTATGTTTTTAGACATTTCATCACCATAACTAGGTAACACCATCAGTGAGAGTTTCCGGTGAAGAGCTGGTGATATGTCCCACCTCTCTATTTATAGGTCTTGGTTTCTTAAAGTGGATGATGTCATTTTGGTTCGTTTTTTTCAAAGGAAAGTAGATAGAATCTAAATCAATGTGTTTATTGATGGAGTTCTGGTTAAAATGTTATGCTTCTAAGAATTCTTGTATGTGTCTTTGTTCTGCCTGTCTTAGGATGTGTGTGTTGTCCCAGTCAGATTGGTGCCCTTCTTTGTCTGTAAGTATAGAAACTAGTGAGAGTGGGTCATGTCTTTTGGTGGCTAGTTGGTGTTCATGTATCCTGGTGGCAAGTTTCTTGTTTGTTTGTCCGATGTAGTGTTTTTTTTACAGTTCTTGCATGGTATCTTGTAAGTGACGTTGGTTTTGCTGGTTATATCTAATGGATCCTTTAGTTTCATTCGTCACTGTTTAAGTATGTTGGTAGGCTTGTGGACTACCATGATGCTAATGGGTCTGAGTAGTCTAGAAGTCATTTCTGATATGTCTTTGATGTAGGGTAATGTGGCTATAGTTTTTGGTTGCGTTGTGTCTGCTTGTTTGGGTTTGTTTCTGAGGAATTAGCAGATTGTGTTTATTGAGGACCCATTTTCCTTGAAAACATTGTAGGGATGTGTTTCTTCTATTTTTTTGTAGTTGTTGGGTATTGCAGTGTGATGTAGTTCATTTAAATAATGTTTTGATGCAGCTCCGTTTGTGGGTGTTGGGATGATTACTTCTGAAGTTAAGTATTTGGTCTGTGTTTGTTGATTTTCTGTAGATGCTAGTTTGAAGCTCTCCATGACCACAAACACCAGACAGCATCAACTTCATTAGCAAAGACAACATCTTCAAACTAGTGGACCTTTGCTTCACCACCCACTTCACATACAATAACAAAACCTACAAACAAGTCAACAGAACACCCATGGGATCACCAATATCAGGGCTCATAACAGAAGCAGTAATGCAGAAACTTGAACAAGCTGCCCTCCCATCTATCCAACCCAAACTTTGGGTCCGTTATGTAGATGACACCTTTGTCATCACAAAATGGAACAGATTCGAGGAAACATACACCATCAACAATATCCTGACAGGCATAAAAATCACAAAAGAGGAGGAGAATGACAACAGACTGCCATTCCTAGATGTGACAGTTTAGAGTACAGTTAACAGAGAGCTTCTAACTAGCGTCTACAGAAAAACTTCAGAAACAATCATCCCAACACCCACAATAGAGCTGCATCAAGGCATTATTTCAATGAGCTACATCACACTGCAGCACCCAAAAACTACAAAAAGCAGAAAAAAATCTATACAATGTTTTCAAGATAAACACAGTCGAGAATGTGGTGCTGGAAAAGCACAGCAGGTCAGGCAGCATCCGAGGAGCGAGAGAGTCGACATTTCGGGCAAAATCCACCAATTCCTTAGAAACAAATCCAAACATGCAGACACAATACAACCAAAAACTATAGCCACATTATATTACATCAGAGACATATCAGAAATGACTTCCAGACTACTCAGACCCCATGGCATCATGGTAGCCCACAAACCTACCCACACGCTTAAACAGTGACTAATGAACCTAAACGATCCTTAGATACTACCAGCAAATCTAACATAATTTATAAGATACCATGCAAGAACTGTAAAAAATTACTACATCGGTCAAACTAGCAGGAAACTTGCCACCAGGATACATGAACACCAACTGGCCACCAAAAGACACAACCCACTCTCATTAGTTTCTATACATACTGACAAAGAAACTTTGACTGGAACAACACAGACATCCTAGGACAGGCGAAACAAAGACATGCATGAGAATTCTTAGAGGCATGACATTCTAACCAGAACTCCATCAATAAATACATTGATTTAGATCCTATCTACCCTCCCTTGAAAAAAGAACCGGAAATGACATTACCCAACTTAAGAAACCAAGACCTATAAATCGAGAGGTGGGACATACCACCAGTGCTTCACTGGAGACTCTCACTGATGATGTTACCTAGTATGGTGATGAAACATCTGAAAACAAACCTTTCAGCTCAGCAAGTAAACTTACATACTGATCACTGGTCTATAATTACCAGGGTTGTTCCTGAACAAGGGAATGACATTTGTTATCCTCCAGTCTTCTGGCACTATTCCTGTAGACAATGACAACATAAAGATCAAAGCCAAAGGCTCTGTAATCTCTTCCCTATCTTCTCATACAATCCTAGGATAAATCCATCTGGCCCAGGATACTTATCTATATCCACCCTTTCCAGAATTGCTAACACCTTCTCCTTGTGAACCTCAACCCCACCTAGTCTAATAGCTTGTATCTCAGTAATCTCCTCAATAACATTGTCTTTTTCCTGTGTGAATACTGATGAAAAATATTAATTTAGTACCTCTGCTATCTCTTTGGGCTCCACTCACTACTTCCCATTATTGTTCTTGGCTGGCCCTAATCTACTCTAGTCATTCTTTTATTCCTGAGACATACCTACAGAAAACTTTAGGATCTTTCTTGATCCTACTTACTCTCATATCCTCTCCTGGCTCTGAGCTCTCTCTTTAGGTCCTTCCTGGCTAACTTGTAATGCTCAAGCACCCTCACTGAGCCTTCACATTTCATCTTTGCATAAGCCTCCTTCTTCCTCTTGACAAGCAATTCAACTTCTTTAGTAAACCATGGTTCCCTCAATTGACCACTTCCTTCCTGCCTGACAGGTACATACTTATCAAGGACACACAGAAGCTGTTCTTTGAACAAACTGCACATTTCAATTGTGTCCATCCCCTGCAGTTTCTTTCCACACCCTATGCATCCAAAATCTTGCCTAATCACATCATAATTGCCTTTCCCCCAGCTATAACTCTTGCTCTGTGATATATATCGATCCTTTTCTACCACTAAAGTAAATGTAACTGAATTGTGGTCACTATCATCAAAGTGCTCATCTACCTCCAAATCTAATACCTGGCCAGGTTCATTACCCAGTACCAAATCCAATGTGACCTCGCCTCTTGTTGGCCTATCTACATACTGAGTAAGGAAACCATCCTGCACACATCGGACAAAAACTGAACCATCTAAAGTACACAAACTATAGCATTTACAGTCAATATTTGGAAAGTTAAAGTCCCCCATTACAATTATCCTGTTACTTTTGCTCCTATCCAGAATCATCTTTGCACTCCTTTCCTCTACACCTCTGGACCTTGTCAGAGGTCGATGGAAGGGGAAATGAGGAAACTGGTGAATCCACATTGATGCTCTGGGTTGAAGTATTCCGAGGTGGAAGATGAGGCGTTCTTCCTCCAGGCGTCGGGTGGTGAGGGAGCGGTGGTGAAGGAGGCCCAGGACCTCCATGTCCTCGACTGAGTGGGAGGGGGAGTTGAAATATTGAGACACAGGGTGGACCAAATCATCTGATGATGTTTCCGCCATCTCCAAATGGACGCCACCACCAAAGATATATTTTCCTCCCCACCCCTTGCCAGCTTTCGCCAAGACCATTCCCTCCGTGACTACCTGGTCAGGTCCACGCCCCCCTACAACCCACCGTCCCGTCCTGGACCCTTCCCCTGCCAAGTCAGGAATTGCAAAACCTGTGCCCACACCTCCTCCCTCACCTCCATCCAAGGCCCCAAAGGAGCCTTCCACATCCATCAAAGTTTTACCTGCACATCCACCAACAACCTTTATTGTATCTGTTGCTCCCAATGTGGTCTCCTCTACATTGGGGAGACTGGACGCCTCCTAGCAGAGCGCTTTAGGAACATCTCTGGGACACCCACACCAATCAACCACACCGCCCTGTGGCCCAACATTGCAACTCCCCCTCCCATTCTGCCGAGGACATGGAGGTCCTGGGCCTCCTTCACCGCCGCTCCCTCACCACCCGATGCCTGGAGGAAGAACACCTCATCTTCCGGCTCGGAACACTTCAACCCCAGGGCATCAATGTGGACTTCACCAGTTTCCTCATTTCCCCTTCCCCCACCTCATCCAGTTCCAAACTTCCAGCTCAGCACTGTGCTCATGACTTGTCCTACCTGTCTATCTTCCTTTCCACCTATCCACTCTACCCTCCTCCCTGATCTATCACCTCTATCCCCACACCTATTCACCTATTGTACTCTGTACTACTTTCTCCCCACCCCCACCCTCCTCTCATTTATCTCTTCACAGTGCAGGCACTCTGCCTCTATTCCTGATGAAGGGCTTTTGCCCGAAATGTTGATTTTCCTGCTCCTCGGGTGCTGCCTGAACTGCTGTGCTTTTCCAGCACCACTCTAGCCTAGAATCTGGTTTCCAGCATCTGCAGTCCTTATTTTGACCTCGGAGGTCAATGGAAAACTACCAGCAGGGTGACCTCTCCTTTTCTGTTTCTAACCTCAGCCCATACTACCTCATTGGACGAGTCTTCAAATGTCCTTTTTGCCACCGTAGCACTGTCCTTGACTAACAATGCCACACCTACCTTCTTTTACCACCTTGCCTGATCTTACTGAGATATCTAAACCCCGGAACCTGTAGCAACCATTCCTGTCCCTGCTCTATTCATGTCTCTGAAATGGCTGCAACATCGTAGTCCCAGGTACCAACCTATGCTACAGGTTCACCCACCTTATTCCGGATGCTACTGGCATTGAATTAGACACACTTCAAACTACCTTCATGCCTGCTGGTACACTCTTGCAACCTTGAAGCCTTATTTATGACCTCACTATTCTCAAGCACCTGTACATTGGAGCTACAATTCAGGTTCCCAACCCCTTGCTGAATTAGTTTAAATTCTCCCGAAGAACATTGTGTTGATTACAATTTCTGCAAAGTTCCATTCAGCAATCATCAAAACAGGGTTTAGACACCAAATTCATGCAATCTCGCCCTTGTATTGCACAAACGTTGCTGTCAACAGACAGAGAGGAGTTAACATGACTCCTGAACAGATGTTGATAAGAAAGAAAGCAATTGAAACTCATTATGCCTGTAAAGGAGCTAATGGTTCATCGTGAATCTCATGCAATGAATCATAGTTTAAGATTTGTGACAAAGAAGTTTACTTCATTCATTATGTTCCATATGAGGAAGTCTAATAATTCCATTTATTTCCTAAAGTAAATAATAGATCTTAGCAGAGGGACAGATAACTGACATGTCTGGGACCAACATTCCTTTTGGGGAGGGGATAATCTCATGGTATTATCGCTGGACTATTAATCCAGACACCCAGGTAATGCTCTGGAAACCCGAGGTCAAATCCCCTCACAGCAAATGGTGGAATTTGAATCAAATGAAAATCTGGAATAAAGTGTCTAATGAGAGCAATGCATCAGTGAATGGCTAGTCATTCATTTCTTACTTTCTGATGTACTATTGTCAGCATTTGTTTCTCTCATTTATGGTTCATGTAGGTTCAAAATTAGGTTTGCTGAAAAAACATAGTTTCATTTCCTTTCAACAGAGCAGTCCTAGAACATATACATTACTTCATTATTTCATCTGATGTTACTGTGGTGTAACCTAGATGGCAAGGTAGGAAAACAGGAACAGAAATAATATGGAAGGGTATGGGGTAAAAGCAGGAGGTCATGATGCTCTGTTGAAGTGCTGGTACAGACACAATAGGCCAAATGGCCATCCACAGGATAACAATGCTGTGATTCTGTGAGGCATTGAACCAGTTCACCTTGTTACGTTAGCCAGTATTAATTAAGATTTTCAGTTTGAAGGGGCAGAAGATGTATCTGGCTACTTAAAAGAGAGAATATTGCAATCAGACGTAAATAACAAAAAAAAAGTCAGCGTATTTTGCATCATGCATGCCGCAGAATTTCTGTAATCCAGAAGTGCTGCAGAACTCATGGAAAGGTTCAAATTTTCTAAGATCACTTTACCAGTTAAATCAATCACAAAGGACCAACAGTGCTAAGTGAAGAAGTAAATGTGAAATTGAAATTAGAGTAAAATTAGGAATCTGCAATCAGCTTCTATACTAGTTACTACAAGCCGACACAATGTCAGGCCTTGGATCATTAGTCCCTTCTCCAGCCCACCTGTGATAAAGGATTCATGATAAACATTGGGAATCCCATTGGAGCCTGCCTAAATAATCCAGTGTCATCGACCTTGCTGCCAGCGTCCAGAAGGGGAAAATCCTTCCCGAATTAAACTATGAAGCAATCACGAGAAAAAGTCGGGTCAATTTTCTGATGGAGTTGCTAAATAATTCAAATCATATACAAGCATCTCGCCAGTTTAACCTGTATATATGTTTAATTGTGTGTTATTTTTATGGTTCAGAGACATGCTTTCACATTACCATTGTGTCAGTCACATCTTCCTCAAAGTATTTTTCAGTTCCTTTACCAGTCTATCCAGAGCCAAGAGAGAGAATTTGATCAGCAAGAGAAAACAACAAATCTAACATAAAAGTCAATTAGTAAGATTCACATCGCAATTGAATCTTATGATGATTTTTAATTTATTAATTCAGTTATTTATTTATTAATTTATGTGATAATTGAACTGCATTCCCTTTAAATCTATAATGCATTGTTAATTTTGTTCACTTAGAGTCATAGAAATGTACAGCCACCCAGATTAATCTAGTCCTAAATTAATCTAGTCCTATTTTCCAGCACTTGGTCCATATCCCTCTAAACCCTTTCTGTTCTACCCATCCAGATTGCTTTTAAATGCTGTAATTGTACTAGTCTCCACCACTTCCTCTGGCAGCTCATTCCATGCATGCATCACCCTGTGTGACAAATTTGCCACTTAGGTCCCTTTTAAATCTTTCCCCTCTCACCCTAAACCTATGTCCTCTAGTTCTGGACTCCCCCACACCAGGGAAAAGACCTTGTCTATTTATCCTATCTATGCCCCTTCATGATTCTATAAACTTCTGCAAGGTCAACCCTCAACATCTGACGCTGTACAGAAAACATCCCAACCTTTTCAGCCTCTCCCTATAGCTCAACCCTGGTAACATCCTTATAAATCTTTTCTGAATCATTTCAAGTTTCACAATGCTCTTCCTGTAGGAGAGAGATTAGAGTTGCACACAATATTCCAAAAATGGCATAACGAATGTCCCATAAAGCTGCAATATGACCCCCTTACTCCTTTACTCAGTGCTCTAACCAATAAAAGAAAGCACACTGAATGCCTTCTTCACCATCCTGTCACCTACGACTCCACTTTCAAGGAACTATAAACCTACACTCCAAGGTCTCTTTTGTTCAGCAACACTTCCCAGCACCTTACCATTAAATATAAAAGCCCTGTCTTGATTCGCTTTTCCAAAGTACAGCATCTCACATTTTTCTAAATTACATTCCACCTGTCACTCCTTAGCCCATTGGCCCATCTAATCAAGATCCTGTTGTACTCTGAGGTAACCTTCTTCACTGTGCATTACACCTCCAAATTTGGTGTCATCTGCAAACTTACTAACTATAGCTCCTATTTTCACAACCAAATCATTTATATAAATGACAAAAAGCAGTGGACCCAGCACCAATCTATGTGGCACAATCTTGTAACACAGGTAACACAGGCCTCCAGTCTGAAAAGCAACCCTCCACCACCACCCTCTGTATTCTACCTTTGAGCCAGTTCTGTATCCAAATGGCTAATTGTCCCTGTATTCCATGTTATCTAGCCTTGCCAACCAGTATACATGATGAGCCTTGTTGAAAGCCTTACTGTAGTCCATACAGATCACATCCACTACTCTGTCCTCATCAATCCTCTTTGTTACGTCTTCAAAAACCTCAATCAAGTTGGTGAGACTTTATTTCCCATGCAGAAAACCCTTTTGGCTATCCCTAATCAGTCCTTGCCTTTCTAAATACATGTAAATCCTATCCCTCAGGATTCCCTCCAACAACTTGCCCACCACCAATGTCAGCCTCACCGGTCTATAGTTCCCTGGCTTTTTCTTACCACCGTTCTTAAACAGTGGCACCATGTTAGCTAACTTCCAGTCTTCTAGCACCTCATCTGTGACTATTGGTGGTATAAATATTTCAGCAAGAGGCCCAGCAATCACTTCCCTAGCTTTTCACAGCGTTCAAGGGTACACCCGATTAGGTCCTGGAGATTTATCCACCTTAATGCATTTTAAGACATCCAGCACTTCCTCCTCTGTAATATGGACATTTTCAAGGTGTCACCCTCTCTTTCCCACATTCTGTATCTTCCATGTCCTTCTCCACAGTAAACACTGATGTAAAATATTTGTTTAGTATGTCCCCTATCTCCTGCAATTCCACATATAGGCTGCCTTGCTGATCTTTGAGGGGTCCTATTCTCTCCCTAGTTACTCTTTTGTCCTTAATGTATTTATAAACTCCCTTTGGATTCTCCTTAACCATATTTACCAAATCTATCTCATGTTCCTTTTTGCCCTCCTGATTTCCCTCTTAGGTATACTTCTACTGCCTTTATAATCTTTTAAGAATTCACTCGATCGCCATTGTCTATACCTGATATATGCTACTGATCAATTTACTGTTTAAATCATGGTACATATTGTGTCATAATCTAGAGAAATATTTTATGTGTTATTTCCTTGCCTTTATATATTTTTCTTTTCTCTGACTTCAATCTTAACCTTTTCTGAATTTTCTTATTGGAACGCTTTCATTTTCTAAAGGGGACATTGAACATCGAATAGGTGCAGCATTTGTTGGAGGAGCTCTGAAGGCCTGGAAGCATCTACAAACAGTCACCAATGGACACAAAACATTAACTCTGCTTCCTTTCCATAGATGCTGCTAAACCTGTCGAGTTCCTCCAGTATTCTCTGGGTTTGTCTCAGATTCCCAGCATCCACACACCTTTGTTTTATTTTAGGCTCAGCACCTGCAGCAATCATGATACATCTATATTAAAATAATAAACTCTACTATAGAGTCACATGGATGAATCAAATTAGCTAAGATAGGTTATTCACTCAGCACCATTGGCTGAGCATGGGTGCAAATGTGTCGACTCCTCTATCATTGAAGATGGCTATATTTGAGGAGCCTCCTTGTGCACCATTCATGAATGGATAAGATAGGACTACAGATCCGCTGGCTGTGCAATTTTTTATATTACTTGCTGTTTTTATATTACTTGCTGTTTTTAACTATGGCTGCTGCTGCACCTGACTTCCCCACTTGCTCTTTCCATTAACCCAGGGTTGGCCCTTGGCTTGATGGTAATGGTAGAAAAGCTTTACAGTGGATCTTGAGGTCACAGATTGTATTGAATACAATTCTGCTGACACTGATTGTCCATTGCATCTCATGCACACCATCCAAGAATTGCTCAATGTATTCAAAACCTATCCTACTAGCATAATGGCAGTACCTCAGGATTGTATGGTGGTCATTCCTATCAGTTCCATTTTGGTCAGATGCATAAGTGACAGGTAAATTGGTGAGGCCAGTTAAGAAATAACTACATTGTTGTAGGTAAAGATGCAAGATTTCCTTTTCGAATAGGGTGTTAGGGAACAAATTGAATTTTCTATCATCCAGTTTTTTCATGGTTGTCATTAGATTTACTAACTGAATTTAAGCTTTACCATTGTGAGAGTCAATATCATGTGTTATGAAGTTGAAGGCATGAACTGTACCTTTAAGAGAGAGTGTAGGCTGTTTTGCGCTGAGAGCTTACAAGCACCTGTCATATGATTAGCTAGCAGTCTCAGAGTGTACTGAAAAGTTGAAAATATGTAACATTTGGCTGTGAAATAGGTACCTGAGCTGGTTGCTGTTTTGACAACAATTCGAATTGAGCCAATCAGTTTAAATTATGCCCAGGAAACTAAAACCCAATTGAGTTTGAATTTATTGCTTTTGCAACCACGAACCAATAAGATGATCCAAAGTTAGAGGTATTTTTAAAAAAAGCAGGCATTTTACAAGTCAGACAGAGATTAACTGTCATTGACAGTGAGTAACTTCCACCGAGAAAGATTGTCATTCGAAACACTCCCAATCAAAGGTACCTTTCTCATATGAAACATCTTTGCAGTAAACGACAGAGGATGACATGGGGAGATCTTCAGCCGGAAGAAGACAGACACTGGAGACAACAGCCAAATTAAGTTGACGTAATTTTAATCAAATTTATTATTGGATCAGGATATTGTTGTACAGTTGGAGGCAGATAATAAGCAGTTAAGAGAAAAGGGGGGCTTAAAGTTGTGAATAGTTGTTTCATGTTCACTTTTATAATTAAGGAATAAATTGATATTATTTTTCTTTATATAGGAGTTCCCTGTCATGCGTTCTTTAACAGATTATGAGGCGAGGTGAGGTTATCTTGGTGCTTAGTTTAATTAGCATAAGGGTTCATCGCCTGTGTCGTAACTCATGCATGCAGAACATGAGCATAGATTACTCAGTCAACAATGTTTACGCTGCACCACCCTCTTTCCAATGCTGAAATTAAAACTACCCCACATCACAGCAAAATCAGAAAGCAATTTTTCACGTTAAAAGTTGTTAAAATCTGGGATGCTTTCATCCAAAAAAAATCTGTGGATACTAGGATAAATGGTACTTTCAGGATCTGGATAGATGGATTTGTTATGTAAGGATTTCATTATGAGCAATGCAGATCAATGTGGTGTGAGTGCAGATTAGCTAACACCTCATCGAATGGGGAAACAGGTTCAATGAGATGAATGGCCCACTCCTGCTGCTGATGTAGTGATACACCTTATAACCTAGGTTCTCTTCCTTTCCCATTCTGACCTGACAGATGTTTGGTGTTTCTCATCACTGAGGAATTACAGAACCTTTTGAACAGAGTAGGTACAGAAGAACAGCAGGACTGTATCCTAAAAAAACAACTTGGAGTCCTCCAAAACAGATGGGAGTTTAAAACATTTAAACATCTGAAATAGGAACACAACCTTCCCCAGAATCCACCCACATTCTGAAGAAGACCTTAACTCTGCTTCTCTCTCTGAAGATGTAGCTGAACCTATTCATTTTCTTCAGGTCTCCAGGATCTGCAGCATTTTGTTTTAAATTAAAAATAAATATCGAACTGTGTGAAATCGCCGATCTCCAACATTAGGAAAAGGGGAAACAAAACAGAAAATGTGCAAATAACTGATCACAAGAACATAAAAACTGAGAGCAGGAGTAGGCCATCTGGTCCATCAAGCCTGCTTTGTCATTCAGTAAGATCATGGCTGATCTTTTCAAGGACTCAACTCCACTTATGTATCTGCTCAGCATAAACCTTACAATAGAATCCCTGCAGTCTCAGCACCGAACCTTGTGGTACCCCACTGGTCACCGCCTGCCATTCTGAAAGGGACCCGTTTATCACTACCCTTTGCTTCCTGTCAGTCAGCCAATTTTCAAGCCAAGTCAGTATTTTGCCCCCAATATCATGTGCCCTAACTTTGCTCACTAATCTACTGTGTGGGACTTTATCAAAGGCTTTCTGAAAGTTCAGGTACACTACATCCATTGGCTCTCCCTTGTCCATCTTCATAGTTACATCCTCAAAAAATTCCAGAATATTCGTAAATCCATGCTGACTCTGACCTATCCTGTTACTGCTATCCAAATGAGTCGTAATTTCATCTTTTATAATTGACTCCAGCATCTTTCCAACCATTGACGTCATTAGACTGATGAATGGACTCTCTAACTTCAAATAATGCTGATTTTTTAAATGTTGATCTTGTCTAGTTCACATCCTGTGTGGTATAACCCGTATGCCTTACTCTGTCCAAGTTTTTTTTTAATCCTATTATCTCTATGTCCTTGCTTACTATGAGCCTGAATTGCTCACAAACAAAACATTTCACTGTACTTAGGTACACATGACAATAAATCAAATCTGGTGAAAGTGAGGACTGCAGCAGGAGATTAGAATTGAGAGTGTGGTGCTGGAAAAGCACAGCAGCTCAGGCAACATCTGAGGAACAGGAAAATCGACATTTCAGGCTAAAGCCCTTCACCAGGAATGAGGAACAACTTAACCCCTGCCCCTCCCAATCCCCCAAAGACTGCAGGTCCTGGGCCTCCTTCATCACCAAACCTTCACCACCAACGCCCGGAGGAAGAAAGCCTAATCTTCCACCTTGAGACCCTCCAACCACATCGGATCAATGTGGATTTTAGTGATTTCCACAATTTACCCCTCCCCCCCACCTTATCCCAGATCCAACCTTTCAACTGTGCACCACCCTCTTGACCTGTCCTACCTGTCCATCTTCCTTCCCATTTATCCGCTCCAACCTCCTCTCCGACCTATCACTTTTACCGCTACCTTCATTTTCATATCACACTCTCAGCTACATTCCTCCCAGCATCCCCCCCTCCCTCACCTTCCATTTATCTCTCAGCCCCCTTGGCCCACAAGCCTCATTCCTGATGAAGGGCTTGTGCCCAAAACGTCGATTTTCCTGCTCCTCGGATGCTGCCTGAACGGCCGTGCTTTTCCAGCATGACACTCTTGACCCATGTGCTCCTTGGTGACCTGGCCAATATTTGTCTCTCAAACAACATCTTTAAAAGTAAGATTATCTGGCCGTCATAACTTTGCTTGATGTGATATTTTTGTATATCAGTAGGTTGCTATGTTTAGAATATTTCAGCAGTCACTCCACTATAATTTACAAATCCAAGTCTTTCTTTCTTTTCCTTTGTCTACCTGACAATGATTGCATGAAATTGGAAGGGAGCATCAACATTGCTACCCTTACTCGACAGTAACCTGCTCACTGATAGCCCATTGGGGTTCTACCAAGATCACTGAACTTATCTCAGCCCTACTCTAAACATGGACAAAAGATCTGAATTCGAGAAGTGAGGTAAGACTGATTGCCCTTGATATTAGGGCAACATTTTATTGAGTATGGTATCAAGGAGCCCTGGTAAATCTGGAGACAATTAAAATCATGGAAAAATCTCATTGCTGGTTGGTATCCCAATTAGCATAAAGGAAGATAGCCATGTTTCTTGGAGAAGAACGGATTACTTGTGGGTGCTCTGGTTTTCTCCCACAGTCCAAAGATGTGCTGTTTAGGTTTTTTGGCCATGCTAAATTGCCCATAGGGTCTGGGGATGTGTAGATTAGGGGATTAGCCATGGGAGATGCAGAATTATGGGGATGGAGTAGGGGTCTGAGTGAGATGCTCTTTGGAGGGTCAATGCAGACTCGATGGGCTGAATGATCTGCTTCCACACTGAAGGATTCTATGATTCTATGAAAATAATGTCAGGTCCAGGACTTCTCTTCAGGCAATTCATCTAGGCCTAACCATCTTCAGCTGTTAATCAATGATTTTTTCCACCATTATAAGGTCAGAAATGGAGATATGCAATATTCACACCACTCAAATACCAGTCATTGACTATTTTCAATGAGAGATTCTGACCGTCACCCCTTGTCATTCAATGGTGTTACCATCACTTAATCCTCCACTATCAACACACTGACGTTACCATTGACCAGCAAGTGAACTCAACTAACATAAAAATACCATGGCTACAAGAGCAGGTCAGAGGTTAGAAATCTATGACAAATGATTCACTTCCTGTCTCCCCAAAGATATCCAGCATCTACAAGGCAAAGGTCAAAAGTTTAATGAAATACTCCCCACTAACCTGGTTGAGTCCAGCTCCAGTAACCCCAACCAGGAAAAAACATTCCATTGTTTGGTATGCCATCCATGACCTTAAAAATGCACTCTCTCCTCTGCTGATGTGTCTGGCAACAGCGTGTACCATTTGTGAGGTAGATTGTGATCACTTACTGAAGTTCTTTTGACATCACCTTCTAAACCTGTGACTTCTAATACTTCAGAAAACAAGAGCTGAAGGAACATGGGAACACCACCAACTCCATGTTTCCCTCCATGCCACACACCATTCTGACTTGGAGCCCATTCCTTCAATGTCACTGGCTCAAAATCTTGAAACTCCCTGCTTACCAACACTGTGGAACATGCATATATTTCAAGGCCTGCAGTGGTTCAAGAGAGCATCTCACCATCACCACTGCAGGGCAATTCGAGATGGGCAACATTAGCTGGCCCAGCCAGTTTTGTGCTCAATTGCGTAATGAATTAGATAAAAGATACCTAGGGTTGTCCATTTCTAAAAGTTCACAGAAAGGTGTCAATGGACAGTAATTTGTTCCATCCCTTTTTTGAGTGACCTGACATTTGCTCTGCTTAGGGCAGTTTTGCAGTGCAGCCTAAAGTTAGTAATTCAACTTCTCACTCCTATGTGTTTTAGGTGTTCTGCAGGAATCTGATTCAAAATGAGATCAGAGAATTCCACACTTCTTTGGAATACAGTGTATAGCCTCCCTGAATTAGTACCTTTTGCCTTTGTTTATGGAGCAGACAATAGACATGATGAGGATCAATTTTGTCAATAGTTATCACAGATTTTCCGTACGTGTATGTCAATATCTGCCACAGGACTCTGGAGGATGTCAATATTTCACTGGACCCCTTGAATTTGTCATTATTGACTGCGAATGCCCTGGAATATGTCAATAGTAACTCTGTGCCCATGCTGTGGGATCCATTGAGTGTGTTATGACTTGCATTAGATTCCTGAAGCGTGTCAATATTTGAGCTAGATCCTTGAATTGTGCCATTATATGCATCAGGTCATCAGAGTATGTCAAACTGACAACAGGTAAATGCATTACATCAATATTTATGACACGTAACAGCAGAGTATCAATATTGGAGTCAGGTTACTGACATATATCAATAATTGAGTCACATGGCTGAAATATATCAATGTCTTTGTCAAGTCACTGGAATGTATCAATATTCACATCAGGTCCTTGGAGTGCATTAATATATGCATTAGATCCCCGAAGTGTGGCAACAGGAGGTAACCAATATTTATATCAGGTACTCGAGATGTGTCAAGATGTACCACAGATTACTGCAGTGTCGATATTTGTAAGAGATTTTCTGTGCAGGAATGTTTGAAAATCATTGCTCTAAGCTTCTCCTTTAAATGATAATGGTCCTTATGTCTGGAACTATAAAGAAATTAGTAGTGCAGTGGGTAATACCACCATATAATTACCCTGATTAGAAACAGAGCTTAAGAACAGTGGGAAAAAAGACAAAAAGGCTCTTCTGTAATGGAAAATTGGTCATGTGAGGCCAATCAGTTTCTTTCACTGTGATTAAAAACCTAAAATAAACTGAAAATGTATGATGAGTCCCTTCTCAGTTAAGGAATATTGAAACAAGTTAAGAATTTGGAAATGTGATTAGAGGACCCAGTACAGTTTAAAGTCGAACATAATGAACACTTATTTACATAAAAAGTTAAAACTTACAGTCGATGAATTAAACTAACTGATGATGTTGTGAGGGAAAAATACTGCAGATAGTTTGTACTCCTTTACACCTACAAGTTGTAATATAGACATACTGTACTTTACTTTCATTCTGCAAGCTGTGCCAATCAGTATGCTGAAATCTAAAGACTTTCTGTTGCTGTTTTGAATTACCATTTGGACTCCGATGTTGGAAACACAAATGTTATTCATTCACCTTGTTAACGAAACATACATTCCATGCAAATATAGAAGTCTTAATGCATGTTATACCTTCGTGTGACTGAAGCAAACAGGCACCATGATATTAACCAGACACTTACGGTTCTATTCTGTTTTCCTTGGCTACAATCCATTTCTTTCATATCAAAACAAGAGGAGAAGGGACGGTTGCACCAGAGCAAGAGCAGGATTGCAAATAATTCTTCACAGAGCAAGAACTTCAGCCAGAGCTGTCAAGCAATGATTACTTGAAAAAGATTCTGGCTCCCACCCCCATAGACGGTGGCATTATTTCGCTAGTTTTTTTTAATGACTAAAAATCTTGGCTGCTCAAAATTGGCCCATTGACGTGTAAACTACCCCACATGCAGAAACACAGGCATTGTGGTTTTGACATTTGTGTGCAGAAAGATCGTTGCTTTTACTCGCACTTTGCTGAGAGCTGGCACGGGTCCAACTGAGGCCAGCTAAAAGGCCCCTGAACTTTCCTAGGGAAAGGTAATTGATTCCGGTGGGACTTTGTTACCTTCCCAAAGAGGCCTGCCTGCCATTCGGACAGTAGCTGAACAGAAGAGGAGATGTTTCTTCAGGACCTTTTCACTGTTATCAGATTGGCATAGTGCCACCTTGACATTCCACTAGAGGTTCAGAGTGAGTGCTGCTTACACGCCTGCACCATTTATGCCTAAAAACCCCACCCTTGGGGTTTATTTTTGCCAAAGCGAGGGAGTTTATTATTCACTGTCATGTTCTTTTTCTAGTTCTTTACTGGCTGCAACGAGTCAACTGGTCTCAGGGAAACAGCTGTTCCCTGAATAATACCACATGCATGAAACCATGACTTTTTATGAAGAAGCTCAAAGTGTTTATGTCTATGTCAATGACTTTTCCTACATTAGCTTTAGCATGTGTTTTTTTGTTGTTGTTTGGCTTATTAAATGCTCCACTGATCCATTCAAATAAAAACTTTGAACTTCACTTTTTGATTTGAGCGGATTTTTGCTTCGACCTGTCCTTAACTTGATGTCTAGGTCTCAAGCATTCATAAACACCAAGTACAATCACATTAAGAGTCAGAAGTATGTAAAGTACTGACAGGCTGGCTGGCAGCACAAGCCTCATTCTCCCTGAGCACCACTGTGATTTACAGCAGGTCTCTATTTACAAGCTCTCCATGGTGAGCCACAAGTGAAATTTTACCTCTGTGAAAACAACTTGAAATCAGAAAAAAAACAAATACAATATTATTTTTCTCTCCCTTGCAGTAGATAATTCAAATCAGAAGTTACAATCAGAGGGAACTGTTACTTTATCCCTTGCATTGGCAGTCAGACAAGACAATGACTCCCTGTTGACTTCTAATGTTAATCACAGTCTACGGTAAGCCAACTTAAGGCAAATGGTGTTCGCACTAATTCAACACATCGGTGGCTATTCTGCCTTTGTAAATAATGAAAAGTATGAAAAGAAATAAATAAATGACTACTCTGGGCTGAAAGATCCATCATGGCCTTCAATTTTAGGTCCACAATGGGCCCTCACTTTCAAAGTGTGTGAGTTTGACAATTTAATATTCATATTCAGGTTTGAATCTTTTTGTATTCAAAGAGTACCATTTAAACATCCACTTGAGAAATAACAAAACTCCTTATCCATGTGTCCACTCCTGCACTCAAGTGTGAGACAGTGCTATGATTTCAATTTATGAATATAAATCTATGTACCAATTATTGTAACAATGTGCTGAAACAATTTTGTTATCCAATGTAACTCAAATTTACTAATTACTCCAATTTTGTTCAATTTCAGATTTGAATGTTCTTACAATGTTAATTTGCACAAGGCAGGTGTTGTTATTTGCAGTAGACATACACCTGCACACAGCTATGGTGAAACATTACGCTTTCCACATGCATTTTACTTCAGAATTGCCACCTGGCGGTGTTGTTTAATATCATTATTATTTAGTGCTTGTATCGGATAGTCTAGCAGGAACCACTCTGGTGACCTAATGGATGCAGCTGAGTCCTCTACTTGGTACTGGATTATGTCAGCAAATCTTTCTCATTTACAATCTTCAGAAAAAATGGCATTTAGTTTATTGACTTAGTTTCATTCATTCGTATGATGATTTGTGGCTTGTATATGGTGGGATTTGTAAGTCTGATCATCCTTAGTTGCTTCAGTGGCTTTAGTACATTTGTACATGTATTATTGTATTGGAGTCACATAGAGTCCACAATTGTCACTAGACCTATTGGGTTTCTCCAACACTTTCTGTTTTTATTTTAGACTCCCAGCATCCATGGTATTTGGCTTGTACTTACTCCAGGGAGAGGTGGCAAATTCTTTCGTTGATGACCTTAATGACTTAATTGGGTTTTCAACACTGATCAACAGTTTTTGTAATTATTTTTCCTTTGCCAGCATGTAATTTAACAAACATATTTGAATTACATTTTAAAACTGGCAAAATGTTCACAATTGAATTAACTGCAAAATGAAAAGTGTGATAATTATTAGAAGATACCTTGGTCCTTCTCTTTTCTGAGAGTAAATGAGCTGCTTGTGAGTTATCAGCTCAAGAGACCATGTATCTTTGTTGAAATCAGGACAGCATTCAACATCCACAGGACATGAATCTTGCTGCCCGTAGGAATAAAAGGAAGGAATGTTATCATCACTTTCAGTCTCAGTTTTACAAAGGAGTTCTGATTCAATCAATGATTACCTGTAATCATCATTTAGCATCAGAGGAAAGCGATAAGCCTTTCATAGAGTTTTTGGGTTTGTCTGCAAAAATGATGCCATTGTTTCATCTTTAAGTCTCTCTACCTTTATGGATTTATCTCTCACAATTAAATGAAATGACAAGCAGAACAAGTAATAATCAGCTGGGTATTGCAAGATAATTCTTTGAAAACTGCAAGAATATGTTTATAATGTGCCCAACAATAATACGAGATTAGAATTTTCCATTATCCCCAGAATGAACTGTAAATACTGGAACTGCTAAGGAGAAATAAACTGACTGAGGTTTAGCAACTTAGATTCTTTGGAGGCCCACCAAGTTATGGTGATCTAAAAAATCTTAGAAGTAAGTTTATGAACCACCTCCACCACCCCCACCACGACTCTCATTCCCATTCTACCAATTTCTAGATATTTCCCAAGTAATTGCCAAAAATTGCTGTAATATTAAACATAAATGATTAAAGAGGCATAACATACTTTAAAAGAGGTCAATAAAGTTTGTTTGCAAATACACAACAATAATAAACTTGCATGAGGAAACAGAATGACAAATTAATTTTGATGCCTACTTACATTGTGGTTTTTCAGCACAAAAGAAGGGTGATGATAAGACCATCAGATCCATCAATAATCACTTTCCTGGTGAGATTGGGTGACCCCTGTACAGTCCCCTGAGGAGGCAAACATCATTGAGAACAAAGGAAACTGTGCCACATTTTAGAAGGGAATTGAAAAAATTGCCCCTGAAGCTTCAGGTAACCTATATAATTCATGATATTTCTGAGCCGTACTTAGAGATGTGGCCATTAAGTGCAGCATGCCGTTGCAGAGGCAATATATGCTGTTGAATGGGCTAGGGGTTCATATTGAGCTTTGTAATTTGTGTGTGATGACTCTTGCCCCAACATTGCACTTTGCATTTCAGCAATTCACCCTTCCTCATAGCATTAAAAAAAGGTAAGTTTAAACTTTCACAATATGACCTACAAGCAACTGGAGTTCTGCTGCATTGTGTATGAGCAGAGTCATAGAGACATAGAGATGTACAGCATGAAAGCAGACTCTTCGGTCCAACCCGTCCATGCCGACCAGATATCCCAACCCAATCTAGTCTCACCTGCCAGCACCTGACCCATATCCCTCCAAACCCTTCCTATTCATATACCCATCCAGATGCCTTTTAAATGTTGCAATTGTACCAGCCTCCACCACATCCTCATTCCAAAAACATACCACCCTCTGCATGAAAAAGTTGCCCCTTAGGTCTCTTTTATATCTTTCCCCTCTCACCCTAAACCTATGCCCTCTAGTTCTGGACTCCCTGACCCCAGGGAAAAGACTTTCTCTATTTATCCTATCCATGCCCCTCATAATTTGGTTAACCTCTATAAGGTCACCCCTCAGCCTCCGACATTCCAGGGAAAAAAAGCCCCAGCTTGTTCAATATCTCCCTATAGCTCAAATCCTCCAACCCTGGCAACATCCTTGTGAATCATTTCTGAACCCTTTCTGATAGGAAGGAGACCTGAATTGCATGCAATTTTCCAACAGTGGCCTAACCAATGTCCTGTACAGCCGCAACATGACCTCCTGTACTCAATACTCGGACCAATAAAAGAAAGCATACCAAACACCTTCTTCACTATCCTATCTACCTGCGACTCCACTTTCAAGGAGTTATGAACCTGCACTCCAAGATCTCTTAGTTCAGCAACACTCCCTAGGACCTTACCATTAAGTGTATAAGTCCTGCTAAGATTTGCTTTCCCAAAATGCAGCACCTCGCATTTATCTGAATTAAACTCCATTTGCCACTTCTCAGAGCATTGGCCCATCTGGTCAAGACCCTGTTGTAATCTGAGGTAACCCTCTTCGCTGTCCACTACACCTCCAATTGTGGTGTCATCTGCAAACTTACTAACTGTACCTCTTATGCTCACATCAAAATCATTTATGTAAATGACAAAAAGTAGAGGACCCAGAACCGATCCTTGTGGCACTCTACTGGTCACAGGCCTCCAGTCTGAAAAAAAACCCTCCACCACTGCCCTCTGTCTTCTACCTTTGAGCCAGTTCTGTTTACAAATGGCTAGTTCTCCCTGTATTCCGTGAGATCTAACCTTGCTAACCAGTCTCCCATGGGGAACCTTGTCGAATGCCTTACTGAAGTCCATATAGATCACATCTATTGCTCTGCCCTCATCAATCCTCTTTGCTACTTCTTCAAAAAACTCAACTGAGTTTGTGAGACATGATTTCCCAATTCTATATCCACCAATATCATTTATTGTATCCGTTACTCCCGATGCGGTCTCCTCTACACTGGGGAGACTGGACGCCTCCTAGCAGAGCGCTTTAGGGAACATCTCTGGGACACCCGCACCAATCAACCACACCGCCCTGTGTCCCAAAATGTCAACTCAACCTCCCACTCTGCCGAGGGCATGGAGATCCTGGGCCTCCTTCACCGCCGCTCCCTCACCACCCGATGCCTGGAGGAAGAACGCCTCATCTTCTGCCTCAGAACACTTCAACCCCAGGGCATCAATGTGGACTTCACCAGTTTCCTCATTTCCCCTTTCCCCACCTCACCCCAGTTTCAAACTTCCAGCTCAGCACCGTCCCCATGACTTGTCTTACCTGCCTATCTTCCTTTCCACCTATCCACTCCACCCTCCTCTCTGACCTATCACCTTCATCCCCTCCCCCACTCACCTATTGTACTCTATGCCACTTTCTCCCCACCCCCCATCCTCTTCTCATTTATCTCTCTACCCTTCAGGCACTCTGCCTGTATTCCTGATGAAGGGCTTTTGCCCGAAACATCGATTTTACTGCTCCTCGGATGCTGCCTGAACTTTTCCAGCACCACTCTAATCTAAACTCTGGTTCCCAGCATCTGTAGTCATTGTTTTTTCCTACACACAAAGCCATGTTGACTATCCCTATTAAGTCCTTGCCTCTCCAAAGACATGTACATCCTATAGTAATAAACCATGAGTATATTGCCACTCTTATACTGTTGTGCATTGGAAGCTACTTATTATTGGAAGTAATTTGATTGCATGGTGAACCTTCCATTTTTTTTTAGAGAATTGCACTAATGATACGTGCTGCCCATGTTATGCTTTGTAATATGTCCATAACTGTCTCTGATAAACATGCTTGTGTGACATTGAAGTACAGAATTGTTCCAAATAGGGTGGGATATAGTTAGAACTTGCATGTTTACTACACAATAAATAATTTCACATTTTGGAATGGCAACACTTAGCCCAGCCAACCACTGCTTCCCTACATGAAAAATACCTGCAATTATACGTTCCACAGAATAAAAGAACTAGATGTTTGGAAAAGTATGCCATTACAATGATCCTGACTAAGTGGGATATTGATTGGTAGAGCTGTATAGTCACCACAATGTGGCTATACAAAGCAAACTCCGTATGTATTACAGCCAAACACTAAGGTTTGAATCTTGCACTTTTTTTGGGCTAAGGTGGAGCTTCATTGAGCTTTTTGGAGGGTTTTTCACTGTGAGGCATGGCAAGATTTCTCACTCCATATGACCAAATCCACCTCCTTAACTACCAACCATGCTTCTATGGCATTTCCCACTTCTGATTTCCACCCCATTCTACCACTTGCTATTCTCACAACAACTTGCTACTCAATGGAAACCTGCTAACTAGAGCATCCCTGGTGGCACAGGGAATACTGCCTTGCACCCAGATGTGCACTTTCATTCTGAAACTGCCCTCCTCATTGATGGACAGAAACAGAATCCTGGTGGGATGAGGTTATGCAAAGGAGAGGAGTGCTCTTCCTGGAGGAGATAGGATCAAGTCATCAGACCTTTCCCTTCTGGTTTGATTTGATTAGATTTATTATTGTCACATTTACCAGGATACAGTGAAAGCATTGTTTTGTGTGTTAACCAGACAAATCATACTTTACATAAGGGCATCAGAGTAATAGAACAGAATGCAGAACATAGTGTTAAAACTACAAAGAAGGTGCAGAATAAGATCATCTCTAATTTAACAGCAGGAAAGATGCTATTCTTGTATCTTTGGCATGTGGTTTCAAGCTTTTCTATCTTCGCCCTGATGGAAGAGGATTGAAGAGAGTATAACTGGGGTCTTTGATTACTTTGGCTGCTTTCCTGATGTAGTAGGAAGTGTAGATGGAGTCAATGGAAGGAAGGCTGAAGTTTTTTGTGGTGAACTGGACTGCATTTTCAACTCTCTGCAATTTCTAATGGTTCTGGGCAGAGCAGTTGCCATACCAAACTGTGAGGCATCAGACAGAATGCTTTCTGTGGTGCATCTAGGAAAAGTGGTAAGAATCATTGTGGGCATGCCGAACTTCCTTCACCTTCTGAGGAAGTAGAGGTGTTGGTGTGTTTTCCTGACTGTCAAATCAATGTAGCTGGACCAGGACAGATTATTGGTGATATTTACTCCTAGGAATTTGAAGCTCTTGACCACCGCCATCTCAGCACCGTTGATACGGGAAGCGGTGTAACCTACACTCTGCTTCCTGAAGTTGATGATGAGTTCCTTCATTTTGCTGACATTGAGTGAAATGTTGTTGTCATTGCACCATGTCACAAAGCTGCCTATCTCCTTCTTGTACTCTGTCTCATTGTTGAGGTTGCTATGCCGGTCAGTCCTGTACTAAGAGTATTGAAAATGGGCACCAATGCAAAAAGAAGGCAGATGACCTTCTTTGCTCTGCTGGGATAAGTGCCACATTTTTCTCTATACTCACATTCACTCTATTTCTGCTACCACATCCATCGTCCACCCAGATTAATGCCCCACCACTGTCACTGTTGCCTGCAACACATACTCTCACCAGGTTTCTCCCTCAGCTCCCATACCACTAACCTTACATGTCCTCCATGCTTCCTCCTAAGTTTGTGGAAAACCTTATCATGTTTCACCCACTTGCACTAGCTGGAATTGCGGTGTCACTGCTTCCTCATTCATTCCAACCTTTTTCTTCATTCCAGGAGAAGACAGCCCATAACAGAACAGAGAAAGCCCAATGCAGTCCTATCTACACCCCCATGAGGGGGGATTCCTGCACCTGGTCCTTGAGAGAGAAGATGGAGACTGCTTCAACAGATGTCAAAACATTCCTGTCCCCTCAAGTGAATATATTACTATGTCTGCCATTACCACTTTCCCACTAACCGTGTTGTCACTCTGAATCATTGAACATCACATCCAACTACTAGTCATGAAGACTGCCCTCTTGGTTGTTTTGCAGCTTTTACAAAGTTCATAATGGTGACTGCAGTCAGACAGACAGGGATGTTCCCTCTCAGTTGGGGAACAAGTCAGCAGTCAGGAACATTTGGCTTCGGATCTTTGGGTGACCATTCTCCACTGTGGACTTTGGGACATGCAACATAGCAGAGTGGCCGAGCAAAGGAGGAGAGCTTAGTTCGGTAGCCATGAGGACGGCCTCAACCAGGAACTTGTCACACTATAGGTCACCCCACTACACTATACACTCTCACGCAGACCTTCTCTCATGCACAGACTCTGTCAAACACAAAAAACACCCCCCCCCCCTGAAAGGCGCAAACACACATTCGCCCAAGCACTCACATGCATATACACACACTCATACTCTCTCTCACTCTCTCTCTCATACACACACAAACTCTATCTCTTTCTCTCTCTACCTCCATCCCATACATGAATGCACACACAAAAAGCACACAATCTGCAAGCAGTCAATCATAGAGTCATAGAGTCATGGAGATGTACAGCACGGAAACAGACCCTTCGGTTCAAACCGTCCATGCCCACCAAATATCGAAACCCAATCTAGTCCCACCTGCCAGCATCCGACCCATATCCCTCCAAACCCTTCCTATTCATACACCCATCCAAATGCCTTTTAAATGTTGCAATTGTACCAGCCTCCACCACATCCTCTGGCAGCTCATTCCATACACGTATCACCCTCTGCGTGAAAAAGTTGCCCCTCTTTTATATCTTACCCCTCTCACCCTAAACCTACGCCCTCTAGTTCTGGACTCCCCGATCCCAGGGAAAAGACTTTGTCTATTTATCCATGCTCCTCATAATTTTGTAAACCTCTATAAGGTCATCCTTCAGCCTCCGACGCTCCAGGGAAAACAGCCCCAGCCTGTTCAGCCTCTCCCTGTAGCTCAGCTCCTCCAACCCTGGCAACATCCTTGTAAATCTTTTCTGAACCCTTTCAAGTTTCACAACATCTTTCCGATAGGAAGGAGACCAGAATTGCACGCAATATCAGTGGCCTAACCAATGTCCTCTACAGCTGCAACATGACCTCCCAACTCCTGTATTCAATACTCTGACCAATAAAGGAAAGCATACCAAATGTCTTCTTCACTATCCTATCTACCTGCGACTCCACTTTCAAGGAGTTATGAACCTGCACTTCAAGATCTCTTTGTTCAGCAACACTCCCTAGGACCTTACCCCTCCAGGGCCAATGGGCTCCACACCCTAACTGTGGAATGTGGGGAAGCATTGAGACATAGTGCGACAGAGAGAAAGAAGAAGACATATTGAGGGGTCTGTGGTGGCATGGATGAGGAAGGCATTTTTAATAAAAAGCTCGTACATAATTATTGAGGGTTTTAGCTTTCCTGATTTTTGAGTCTGCCTGTGTTAGCACTCAATGCATTTCAAACCAGCCGGCAGCAGTTCATGGCCATATGAGTTGTACTGGATGGAAGTTATGTTGGGGAATGGATGGGTCACCATCACAACCAATAACCTTTGGGACTGTCGTGAAGGTGCCACTTATTATTATTACCATTGTTACACATCTGTAAAGTGTACTTATAATGTACTTTTAATTATTACTAATAAACTAATCTTGTTAATGTTGCAAATAATCACAGAAAACAATGAATTCTTAGTGCTTCTACTTACAGATATTCTGACCTACTAGATACCAGGTTTTCAGATCATCGATAACTCAAGGAATGTTCCTCCACATACAAGACTGTATTGGCTAATTGCAGATTATCTGCACTACAGCACAGGGCTGCTCCAGGACAAAGAACAGAGGAGCCAACAGGAGCGACAAGTGTAAAACAGCATGTGAAAGTAGTCAAGCTTCTTTGTCTTAATTAAAATTCACATTTGTTATTCCCCATGTCTGTGTGTTATTACAAAAATAAAATCACAACATAGGTGGCAGATCAACTCCTAAGAAACTGGACGCAGACTCACAGACTCTGCAACCTGGCCTACTGATGATTCTGGAAAGCATTGCGCAAGAATATCCTGGAGCTATGGGAAGGAAGCCTGCTGGTTTTGTTGTAGTGCAATGAGCAGATTGACCAGACAGCAAACCTGCTGTGCTAATAGTGCTCAGCCAAATTGCAGAAGGATATACAATATGGTCATGTCAGTGTACATCTGGCTGTATCCAGAAAACATCATGTAATAGACATTTTTGCCATCATGTCAATGTGCCAAAATGTTTGTTGCTTGAACAGTTGAATTAGCATCTCCTCAAGCCTTGAAAGATAATGTTTAGATACAATTCCTCAATTGTTCACTTACATTGCATTCTAATTCTTTACTTTTTTCATTTTTGTTACACCCCCCCTGCATGAGTAAGCTCATTTGCCTATCCATTCAATATTTTTATTATTAATATTGCAATTTTGAAGATCAGTTCGTCCATTTCTCTGCACTGTAAAACTAAAAATCTTTCAAATCTGATCATCTGAAACTTTCAATATCATTTTCCACCTTTTGCAGCCAGCATTGCAATAATGATTTTATTTGGGTAAAGTGATTTATTTTGGTTTAATTTATTTTAATAATTTTAATTTACATCCAATTGGATCATTTCATTTGTTGTTAATAATGATCTATAAATTTGTGGAAGCAGTAATGGCATATCCTTTGTTCACTAGTATGTACGTATCTTACTGCTGTAAACCTGCTTGAAATGACTTCATATGCAATTGTCCAAAATAGACCTTCTGCCCAAATGACAATGCATTGTTAAGCAAATAAAAATGGTTTAGTTTACTAGTACCTCGCCTTTGACATTGCAATTCTAGAATATTTTCAGCCACCCAAAGAGAGAGGTTGAAGGTAGAAATAGATCAGATACTGGTTCACAGGTTCACATTTTGATGGCAGAAAAGATTGTGCAGCACTAAGGTATGTGACATCATATATCAGATTGAACAGTCAGTTTCCTTACCTAAAGCTTGATATGAAGAATGTGAAAATTGAGAAGGTAGGCTTGGAGTATCAGTGGACCCCAAATACAATTGTCTGCAATGAGCAAGACTTTTGTGGGCTGGCCGAACTCCATGCCTGAAATGAATTCCAGTCATGCAAAGGATTTTCCCAGGGTAGAAATGTAAAAATCTAATCTTATATTCACAAAATGAAAAGATCTTCCACAGCATTTTAAAGGAATAGGTACAATACAATGAATGCAAAGAGCACATTTTAAAAAAAATATTATTAGCATGTTCATGTTAACATTACCCTAAAATATTTATTCATATTTTGCTTTGATGTTGTCGGTTGTCTAATATTGGATGTAATAAGAATTATTCTATGTACAAATCACCATTCTGTCTCCTCATGTAAAATCATGTGGTATTCTCAGGAACTGCAATACATAAAACTTTGTTTTCTCTGGGTGTTCTCAGCATTTTCCTTTTCCTGTTTTATTTCTTTTGAGTAATGCAATTCATTTACAATTGGTTGTTTCTCTTTTGGGCATAGAACATATTTTCATACCAGATAAAAACTTCCACATTTTCCTTTTGTTATTTCCCCTTTGTTGTGGCGTTGATATGCACAGCTTGAGCTGTAATGTAAGCTTTCCTGTTTGCCAATCAAGTGGATGAATGTCTGAGATTTAATGATTAAATATAATTAAATAAGTTCGCTGTTTGCAACTGGAACTTACTTTCTGCAGGTGTACAACAGATTGTGTAGAACTGAGAGAATGCCTATCCCAAAATCTTGAAGCCAGAAGCAGACATTTAATTTAAGCGTTCTGCCTTTTAAATAGAAAAGCATATTGTTATGAAACTCTCTGGTGTGCTTAGCAAACTGTGGTTAAGAACTGAGCCAAACTTGTAGTTAAGCGCCAAGAACTGGTCATTCTGTCCTCGCTTTTGGAAGGTACAAATAAATTATGTCCTAACATGTTAAATAACATCACGTTTCAGTGTGAATTATTTCAAATCCAAAACAACACTAAATGATTACAATAAGAACTTTTCAGTTCTTTTGAATAATCAAAAAACACAGAAAGTTGTGACATACCTTGTGGAACTCCTAAAATTAAGCAAGAGGATGTTTTCAGCATTTAAAAAAAAATTGCTCTATGTGCATTTAGTGTTCTTGAACAATTCACTCAATTATTATGGAAATTCAAAGTGGGAGCAGACATGAATTTAGACTGAGTGGTGAATGTGAATGAACTGAAAATAAGACAAAAAACATACTTGGAGTCAATGGAGGAATTCAGCACTGACAAAGAGAGGGATGGTGACATCGGGCTAATGTCACTGGACTAGAAATACAGAGTCAAAAAGTGTGGTGCTGGAAAGCAAAGCAGGTCAGGCAGCATCTGGAGGGCATGAGAAGAATTCCTGATGAAGAGCTTGTGCTCGAAATGGCAACTCTCCTGCTCGGATGCTGCCTGATCTGCTGTGCTTTCCCAGCACCACACATTTTGACACTGATCTCCAGCATCCGCAGTCCTCATTTTCTCTTAGAAATACAGAGGTCAAGGCTACTGTTCTGAGTTCAAATCCAGCCATGGCAGCGCGTGACCATAAAACTGGAATTTTGTAAAGATCCATCCGGTTCACTGATGCCCATAAGGAAAGGAAATTCAGTAACTAGTTTGTGATTCCATGAGATAATTCTTAATTGTGCTCCAAAATAATGTAGCACTAAACTGCTGCAAGGAAATCAAAAGAATACAGCCTGCCTGACCACCAGGTATCAACCAAGGAACTGGTAACAGCAATGCTACACATGCCAATGCAACACGAGAAAGTCATCCTTATTAACTGAGTGCAACAAGCTTTGGAGAGCTGTCCAACAGACAATCTAAGCAACACGTTGACGTTTTTCCTTCCAGGTTATAGCGATTTTTGGTTGGGAAGGAGCTGTCGAAGAGCCCTTAGTGAATTTCTGTGATGCCTCTTCCAGATGGTACATCCTTCTGGAACTGAGTGTTGATGGTGGAAACAGTGGATGTGGTGCCAATCAAGCAGGCTGCTGTGTCCAGGAGGGTGGCAAGCTCCTTCAATATTGTTGTAGCTATGCTCATGCAGATAAGTGGGAAGTATTCCACCACACTCCTGACTTGTGCTTTGTAAATGGTGGACAGGCTTTAGTAAGTCAGGAAGTGAATTACTCACTGCAGGATTCGTAGCCTATGACCTGCTGTTATAGCCATATTTGCGATCTGGCTTGAGCCTTTCAATTTCTGGTCAATGGTTCCAGTCAGGATGTTGATAGTGGGGGGATTCAGTGATGGTAATATCATTGAATGTCAAAGGGTGATGGATAGAGTCTCTTTATTTGGACATGGTCATTGCCTGCCACGTGTGAATGTTGCTTACCACTTTTCAGCCCAAGCTTGGATATTGTTGATGTCTTTGTGCACTTGGGCATGCATTGCTTCAGTGTTTGACAAGTCATGAATGGTGCTAAACATTGTGCAATCATCGGCGAACATCTCCACTTCTGATCTCATGATGAAAGAATATTATTGATGAAGCAGCTGAAGATGTTTTGCAGGACTCTACCTTGAAGAACGTCTTTGGAATTGTCCTGGAATGGGATGATTGACACTCAACAATCACAACCATCTTCCTTGTGCTAAGTATGACAGACCAGTGGAGAGATTTCCCTGATTCCCATGGACTCCAGTTTTGCTAGGGCTTCTTCAAGCTACACTTAACCAAATGCAGCCTTGACGTCAAGGGCTGTCACTCTCACCTCACCTCTGGAATTCAGCTTTTTTGTTCATGCCTGAGCCAAGGCTGTAATGAGGTCAGGAGGTGAGTGGTCCTGGCAGAACCCAAACTGGACATCACTGAGCAGGTTATTGCTGAACGGTGCTGCACTGTTGATGATCCCTTCCATCACTTTACTGATGATTGAGAGTAGACTGATGGGGTAGTAATTGGCTGGGTTGGATTTGTCCTGCTACTTGTGAACAGGACATACCTGGCCAAATTTCTATATTTTTGGATAGATGCCAGTATTATAGGTGAAAGTGAGGACTGCGCATTCTGGAGATTAGAGTCTAGAGTATGGTGCTGGAAAAGCATAGCAGGCCAGGCAGCATCCAAGGAGCAAGAAAATCAATGTTTCTGGCAAAAGCCCTTTCTCAGGAATTACAGGTCCACTGGAGCTGCTTGGTTGGGGCATGGCTAGCTCTAGAGTGCATGTCTTCAGTAATATTGCCAAAATGTTGTCAGGGTCCATAGCCTTTTCAGTATCCATTACCTTCAGCTGTTTTTTGATATCACGTAGTGAATTTAATTGGTTGAAGACTGGCATCTGTGATGCTGGGTCTACTGGAGGAAGTTGAGATAAATCACCCAGTAGGGTCCTCTGGTTGACAATTTTGTAAATGCTTAAGCATTATCTTTTGCATTATCTTCTGCTTCCCTCATGGAGTGAGAATATTTGTGGAGTCTCACAATTTATTAAATTTTCCATCATCATTCATGACCAATGTGGTAGGTCTGCAGAATTTAGATCTGATCCATTGGTTGTACAATCCTTTAGATCAGTCTATCACTTACTGCTTATCCTGCTTCGCATGCAAGTAGTCCTGTTTTGTAGCATCACCAGGTTGACACCTCATTTTTTGACATGCCTAATATTGCTCATCTCATGCTCCCTTACAGCAAAATAAAGAACAGTACAGCATAGGAACAGGGTCTTTGGCTCACCAAGACTATGCCAACACATGATGCCTTTCTGAATTAAGAACCTTTTTCTTGTACACGGTACATAACCCTCAATTCCCTAACCATTTTATATCTGTCAAA
This sequence comes from Chiloscyllium plagiosum, assembly GCF_037043375.1. Taxonomy (NCBI): domain Eukaryota; kingdom Metazoa; phylum Chordata; class Chondrichthyes; order Orectolobiformes; family Hemiscylliidae; genus Chiloscyllium; species Chiloscyllium plagiosum. Next base: position 105,396,578 of record NW_028270139.1, read on the forward strand.
ATGCCTCTTAAATGTTGCTATCCTAATATAGTTTTCATAGAATCAGGGTAGAGTGGGGGATATTCCAGACTATGAGGTTGCAGATTGTGTTGGAATACAATTCTGCTGCTGTTTTTGGTTCAGACTGACCAGCTTAAATTGCTAAATTAAAATCAGCAGGTGTTGAGGAGAGAGAAACAGGGTGAGCATTTTGAGGGCAATGTAACTTTTCTTTGAAATGAGTTACTAGATCTGTGTGAAATCTATGCCATTTAGCCACACAGTGCGATCCCAATGTTCATGGCCATAGCGGGTATGGCTTTATCATTATCGGTGAGTCTGGTCAGTTCCTCCAGTGGTAGGGCACTTCCAGTGGTTGTGGTAGCAGTGACACCATGATGGTTCCAGTTTGTTCCTCATGGCTATGGCCACAATGTGGTGACTTCGGGCAGCAACTGACGTGGTGATAGGTTCAGTATCGGTGACTTGGTGGGTCTGGTCTCTCCCTCCTTGTTATGGTAGCGATGCAATGGTGTCAATTTTGTCTCGGTTGTTCACAGTGTGGTGGGTCTCGTCCGGATATCCTTACTTTGGTAGTGATGTTCTGTAAGCCACTTCAAAAACCCAGAAGCTGTGGAGGGAACAAAAGCTGAATTCTGTCTGAACTTTGTCTCAATTATTTCTTTTTAGAGTTTCTGTAATTAAAATGATGCTGAATTGTGGCAACTTATGCACACCTCATTGTAATTTCATAAATACATTTTACAATATATTGTTATTCTATTCTAACCTGACTTGCAACTATATCACCATTCTTCCACTACTGCTGGGTCAAAATTCAGGAACTCATTTCTTCACAGCACTATGAATGGCCGTACCTTGCAAGGACTGCAATGTTTCAAAAAGGCATTCAGCACCACCTTCTCCAGGTCAATCAGTGTTGGGAAATGAATACTGGCCTTAACAGTGACACCAGCATCCCATAAACATATAAAAAATATCTAAATCAGATGTTGGAAATTCTGCACCCAAGTAACTCACCACCTTGTCTCCTCAAACCCTATCCACCATCCAAAAGGTACAAGTCAGGAGTCTGAAGGATTGCACTCAACTTAGCTGCATGAGTGCATCACCAACAACCCTTAAGCTTGGGAAATCAAAGAAAAAGCAACTTCCATGTTCAGCAAGCTATCCACCACCACTAGCTAAATCTCTTCCATTTCAAGATATCTAAGTGTCATATTTAGATTAGATTACTTACAGTGTGGAAACAGGCCCTTCGACCCAACAAGTCCACACCAACCCACCAAAACGCAACCCACCCAGACCCATTCCCCTACATTTACCCCTTCACCTAACACTACGGGCAATTTGGCATGGCCAATTCACCTAACCTGCACATTTTTTGGACTGTGGAAGGAAACCGGAACACCCGGAGGAAACCCACGTAGACATGGGGAGAATGTGCAAACTCCATGCAGTCAGTCACCTGAGGCAGGAATTGAACCCAGGTCTCTGACGCTGTGAGGTAGCAGTGCTAACCACTGTGCCACCCATAAACCTGACTTTAAATTTCTGTGGGAATTCGCCTGATTTCTTCAACACGTCATTCTTGAGATGTGGCAAGACAAACCTCTATGACTCTCTCCATGTCACCCTCAAGATGACACATGCGAGCACCTTAACACTGAGCAATGTTACCATTGTAGAGGCGTATGATTAAGTCATGAGCTTGTTTGAGATTCCTTTTTCCATCACTTTAGCAGTGGTGTTTGTAAATCATTTTACATAGTTTGGTGCCTGTGCTGAAATAATGAAGAAAGATTATTGCATTGTTGTGCATAATCCAAGATAATTTTAAAGTTGTTGCTACCAGATGGGAGGAGCAATATACTGAAAATCTTTATGCACTGTCACTATTGCCAAGACAAAATCTTGAAATTCCCATTCTAACAGCAAAACCTACAGCACCTACTCACTAAACCACCTCTAGAAATCATCTCATCATCACTTTCTCAAGGGTAATGAGTGATGAGCAATAAATACTGACCTGAAGAATAGCACAAGATTGTGGAAAAGAGTAAAAGAAGGCATTTCAATTTATTTCTTTAAGGCAGGACAATTGCCATGCAGTAACAGTATTAGTTAAGGAAGCAGTTTGAATGATCATACCTGCTATTGTTTCAACTACATACAAGAGGAAACAATTCTTCACATTTTAGAAATTCTTTTGTGATGGCAGGTATTCAAATTCTATCCAAGTCAATCAGATTGAATTTTGGTGGTAAAATACAGCCCACAGTTCAAATCCAACAAAAGGCTTCCAATACTCGACTCATGGTTTGTTGTCTATCCACTGAGTTTCAGCCTCAACTCTTGGATTTCTCCATGATCAGCAGATTTTGAACACTGAATGAGCAGACTTTATTGCGCCAATCTGAAATAAGCCTGTGCCAAATCAACTTGGCTCAGGAGCTTTAGAGAGTAAAGGCTGAAATGTCAATGTTTTTAACTTTAGCTGGTAGCAGATAAGGAGGCAATGCAAGCAAAATATACAGGGTAGGAGATCCCAGTCAGGAATAGCAACTTTGGAACACATAAATATCAGTGAGTCATTGATGTACAAAAGAAGACTGTAAAAAGAAAAAAATTAGACTGGACGCATGGTGTTTGGGCAGCATGGAGTTTAGATGTCTAATTTTATTTTACTGGGCACCTGTAGATTTGCATTACCACATGTGGCCAATATAATGGATATGACATGTATACTAAAAGATTGAACACAATAAATACATGTAACTGACCTAACCAACTGCAATATTTGATCCAAATGTAGTGAATGTTTATGATTGAAAACTCAAAGTTATTATACAAATTGCTTATGTGTTAGTCTGAAGCATAAATTTACTCTTTAGAATTCCTAAAACATACCCCTCAGTGTGTTTATAGCAATTGGATAACTATTATATGTTAATTTTTTCATTCAGAAAAAGACAGATTTTACATAATCATTCCATCAGCTACATTTTTAATGGTATTCAGTTGATATGCAATTTAATTTTAATTAATTAAATCTCTGTTGTTGTTAAGGATTATCATCTCTGGTCTTAGCTATTTTGAAGTTTCAATTCAATCAAGCATAATTTGTCAACCTTCAAATAATATGTGTCTTAATATAGCAATCACATGATGAGCAACATGGGAACATGTAAAACAACTGTCCTTTCGGATTAATTGATTGCGAAAAATAATAACAAATTGAGCACTACATTGCCAATTGCATTCTAAGATTTTGCAAAATTAAGGTAAGTTAGAATGCAGTGGAGAATTCAGATCTCATTAAGGCTATTATGAAAATCTTAGGGAGTCACAGGACGCAAAGTATTCACTCTGATATCTCTCCACAAATGTTGCCAGACCTGTCTCCTTGTGAAGGTAATGGTGAGCTGCCTTCTTGAACCATTGTAAGTCCATTTAGTGTAGGTAGACCTGACCATTATGGATGGAGTTCCACAATTTTGACCCAATGACACTGAAGACATTTACTTTTAAAAGAATTTGTACATTGCAGGCTATTGGAACATTTATTACTCATCCATAATAGGCATAGATAAGGGTGGGCATGAAGCTGGTTTCTGAACCATTGTGGTTCAAGTGAAAACATAGAACAGAATGCTCTTCAGGAAGAAACTCCAAGATTTTAACACAACGATACTGAAGGAACAGTAATATATTTCCAAATCAGGTCTGTGAGTGTTTTGAGAGTAACTTGCAGTTGGCAGTATTCCCATGTATCTGCTTTCCCTTTCCTTCTAGATAGAACTGGTCATGGGTTAGGAAGGTTCAATATTGTGAATCTTGGTGAATGTCAGCAGTACATCTTGCACATGGTGCACACTGTTTGACACAGAGAGTAGCAGATGTCTGGAACTCGCTGCCAGGTGTGGTGTAGAGGCAGATACAATACAGTCAATTCAGAGATTTTTAGATAAACACATGGATATGCAAGGAAGGGAGGGATATGGAGCAAGAGCAGGCAAAAAGGATGAATTTAATTTAGTGTCTTGTTAGGCACAACATCATGGGCTCGAGGGCCCATTCCTGTGCTGTACAGTTCTATGTTGTTGGAGCTGCACTCATTCAGGCAAGTTGGAATCATTCCATTGTATTCTTGACTTGCTCCTTGTAGATGGTGGACAAGCTCTTGGGTATCAGGAGATGAGTTACTTGCTGCAGTATTCTTAGCCTCTGACCTTCTCTTATAGCCACTGAGTTCAGACAGTGAGTCCAACTGGGTTTCTCAATGTCTGGTTTGTTTTGGTGAGTTTGCTAAGCTAGGAAGCTGAATATAAAGGAGGCTGTGTTGTCAGCAAGGTGTTTAATAAGCAATAATCCTCCTTCATAGCTAAGTGAAAATCATCATAGATGGATGCACAACTCTCAATAGGGGACTTTGTGTCTGATTTGCGAGAAATCCTTCCACAGTCCATTTCACTCTGAGCCCTGTAAAATTATTTGTGTCAGAGGCAAATCATCTGTTGCATCATCATAATTTGTGTAGTCCCTGAGATTGTACTGCACAACCTCAGCTACTTGGTTGAGGCAAATGAGGAGCTATACCTAGCTAGCTTGTGTGAGAGCAAGTTTATATCAGTGGGATATTAGTACAAAGTGAAGACTCACCAGAACGCAGGTAAATCATGGGAAGGGGGATTTGTTGGAGTGGGTCTGTGTAGGGTGATCACCAAAATAGTGAGGGCTCAGTTCTTTGTGTGGGGTTTGAATGTGCATTTCTATTCCTGTTCTCTTGTATCTGAAGACCTGCTTCCACTTAACAGAATAACTATGTTGACTTCCTGGCTCAGAACTCAGTTACAGTGCCCTGAGGTTAAGAGACGCTGATAAGCAATAATGCATGAGACCCTGCCAGAGCCAGGTGGATACCTCATCCACTGCCAAAACAAGCAATATTAAAATTAACAATCAGCAAATGCTGAAGGAATCTCATTTAACTGTTCAGCTGCCTCAATGCAATCAGGTTAAAATTTCTGTCCAATTGTGCATCTTTGATAAGGGTTAAATGATCACAAGAATCTACAAATTTCTACATTTGATTCACAAACTGAATTCCAAACATATACATTAAAAAATTGATTTTTGAATGAAAGGAAGCAATTCTGTTTGAGAATCAGATGAAGAAAAGAACTCAATATTTTCTTAGGATCAACTTACAACATACTATTAATCTTTGGCGTCATAGCTATTTTTGAATAATTATTGAGGCATTCTGACTGTTCAAAATTGCCAAGGATGGTTATCAGTTTGGCATCTCAATACAGAATGCGCAATCTTTCACTAATTTTTATTGCCCTTAACGGACAAACTCATCTTTTGTTAAAATTAATAGTAGAGGTTAATGCGCTACAGGGAACAGTCAAAAGTATAATATGCATCAATAATTACAGTGGGATAATTGTAATAATATTTATTTTAATTTGCTTTTGAAACTATTGTGTCAAAATCTCCTTTCATTGCATATTTCAGATAGTAGAATTAATAATAAAGCAATTGATATACTTCATGAAAGAGGAACTTTACAGAGAAAAAAAACTAATTGCAGTTTATATGAACAAACTAAAGTGTTGAAATATAAGTTTAAGGAGCTCTTTGCAGCTTTTAATTTTTTCAAATTTGTCTCAAAGTAAAGCTACAAATTAATATGAAATCCAACTTCAAGCTGATAATACAGCACATTGAGGCATTTAATCATGTTGTGTCCAATGAGGTAATGATAGGAAAAGTCAGAAATTGGGATGGCATTGATGGCAAGTATGTAAGAGGTGAATGACATTTGTGGTAAGTATGTGTCCAGCACACCTCTGAAGAGTTAACAGTGCAGTATGAAGATCTTCCCATCATAATCATCTGTTTACATGGTGCACGAAAAAATAATGTGGTCAGAATTTTAAGTCATAAATTTTGATGCACGTGAAACTGCCAAATAAATTTTCAGAATGATTCGACTTGGTGGATAGTTAAATAACTAGAAGGCCCTTGCTGTATTTTTTTCAATGTTGTATTTAATATCAGATACATTTGATCCCCAAAGCTTTATAAGATAAACATAAGAAAGTTTGCAGAAATATTGAAAAACTTCCAAAGTTATAGCCTGCCAAATGTTGATGTTCTCAGAATTGAGATTGGTATTGCTTATTGTACGACACGCTATTCATGACCAAAATGGCATCCACTTTGTATATATCTGGCATGAATCACACCCAGTGGTATGTTTGTGCATCTGCACATAACATCTGGCATAAGTGAAGAGCCGGCAAATCGATTCTGACATCAATCGGCTTGCAATGTTGATTTGATGCCAGTAGTGCTATTATTTGCATGCAAGCCCTTTGCCCATTCTTAATTGCACACAATTGAACATGCCTTTGGCAGAAGGAAGGACTGATGCTTTTTAACTACTTCGAGATCAATCTCTGGTTAACTTCTTCTGGCACTTGCTACAATTCTACTACTGTTTGGTCCTTGCATAGTCAGGAGTCTACAAGAAATAGTTTGCAAATGCTAAAGAATCTTGTTTGCTGGCTTTGAAGTTTTTGTACAAACTTGTTACTTCCAAAAATCAGCACACTGGCAGAATATACCTCGGCTGAGGGAGTAAGCAGAGAGAACACAGATGTTCAAAGTTTGTGCGAAGATTTGTAGCTCGGGTGCTCGTTGTTGTGGTTCTGTTCGCCGAGCTGGAAGTTTTTGTTGCAAACGTTTCGTCCCCTGGCTAGGCGACATCATCAGTGCTTGGGAGCCTCCTGCGAAGCGCTTCTTTGATGTTTCCTCCGGTGTTTATAGTGGTCTGTCCCTGCCGATTCCGGTTGTCAGTTTCAGCTGTCCGCTGTAGTGGTTGGTATATTGGGTCCAGGTCGATGTGTTTGTTGATGGAGTTTGTGGATGAATGCCATGCCTCTAGGAATTCCCTGGCTGTTCTCTGTCTGGCTTGCCCTATGATAGTACACTATTATCATAGGGCAAGCCAGACAGAGAACAGCCAGGGAATTCCTAGAGGCATGGCATTCATCCACAAACTCCATCAACAAACACATCGACCTGGACCCAATATACCAACCACTACAGCGGACAGCTGAAACTGACAACCGGAAGCGGCAGGGACAGACCACTATAAACACCGGAGGAAACATCAAAGAAGCGCTTCGCAGGAGGCTCCCAAGCACTGATGATGTCGCCTAGTCAGGGGACGAAACGTTTGCAACAAAAACTTCCAGCTCGGCGAACAGAACCACAACAACAGAGAACACAGAGTAGGACAAGTTGCTAAAATAGACAGGAGGTTAAAAGGGGAGAAAGAACCTAAGAACTAGGAGCAGGAGTAGGCCATCTGGCCCTTCAAGCCTGCTCCACCATTCAATAAAATCGTGGCTGATCTTTTTGTGGCCTCAACTCCACTTACCTGCCCTCTCACCGTGTCCCTTAATTCCTTTATTGTTCAAAAAAATCTATCTTAGCTCTAAAAACACTTATTGAAGTAGTGTCAATTACTTCACTAGGCAGGGAATTCCACAGATTCACAACCCTCTGGGTGAAGAAGTTCCTTCTCAAATCAGTCCTAAATCTAATTTTGGGGCGATGCCCTCTTGTCTTAGTTTTACCTGCCAGTGGAAACATCCTGTCTACTTCTATCTTATCTATTCCCTTCATAATTTTATCTGTTTCTTAAGATCCCCTCTCATTCTTTTGAATCCCAATGAATATAATCTCAGTCTACTTAGCCAATCCCCTCAACTCTGGAATCAACCTAGTGAACCTCCTTTGCACCCCTCTAGCACCAGTACATCCTTTCTCAAGTAGATTAGATTAGATTAGATTAGATTAAATTACAGTGTGGAAACAGGCCCTTCGGCCCAACAAGTCCACACCGACCCGCCGAAGCGCAACCCACCCATACCCCTACATTTACCCCTTACCTAACACTACGGGCAATTTAGTATGGCCAATTCACCTGACCCTGCACATCTTTGGACTGTGGGAGGAAACCGGAGCACCCGGAGAAAACCCACGCAGACACGGGGAGAACGTGCAAACTCCACACAGTCAGTCGCCTGAGTCGGGAATTGAACCCGGGTCTCTGGCGCTGTGAGGCAGCAGTGCTAACCACTGTGCCACCGTGCCGCCCACAAAGTAAGGAGATCAAAACTACAGGCAGTACTCTAGGTGTGGCCTCACCAGCACCTTTCACAGTTGCAACACAACCTCCCTGTTTTTAAACTCAATCCCTTTAGCAATGAAGGACAACATTCCATTTGCCTTCCTAATTACCTATTGTACCCGCAGACCAACCTTCTGTGACTCATGCACAGTGACACCCAGGACCCTTTGCATAGCAGCATGCTGCAACTTTTTACCATTCAAGTAATAGCCCTTTTTACTGTTACTCCTACCAAAATGGATGACTTCGCATTTATAAACATTGTATTCCATCTGGCAGACCTTTGCCCACTCACTTAAAGAATCTACGTCCCTCTGCAAAGTTTCACAGTCCTCTGCACACTTTGCTCTGCCACTCACCTTAGCATCATTTGCAAACTTTGACACACTACATGTGGTCCCTAACTCCAAATCATCTGTATGAATTGTGAATAATTATGGTCCCAACACTGATCCCTGAGGCACACCATTAGTCACTGATTGCCTACCAGAATAGTACGCATTTATCCCCACTCTTTACTTCCTGTTAGTCAACCAATCCTCTATCCATGCTAATACTTTATCCTTAATGCCACGCCTCTTTATCTTATGCAGCGGCCTCTTGTGTGGCACCTCGTCAAAGGTCTTTTGTAAATCTAGGTACACAATATCCACTGGGTCCCCATTGTCCACCTTAGACGTAATGTCTTCATAGAGTTCCAAAAGATTAGTTAAGCATGACCTGTCCTTCACGCACCCATGCTGCATTTGTCCAACAGAACAATTTCTATCTAGATGCCTTGCTATTTCTTCTTTGATAATATACTCAAGCATCTTCCCCACTATAGAAGTTAAGCTAACCAGACTATGATTCCCCATCTTTTGTCTATCTTTTGTTTTAAACAGTGGCATCATATTTGCTGTTTTCCAATTTGCTGGAACTGCCCCAGAGTCCATCGAATTTTGGAAATTTACCACAAGTGCACTTGCTATTTTCTCCCGCCATCTCTTTTATTACCCTGGGATGCACTCAGCCAGGGCCAGGAGACTTGTCTATCCTTAGCTCCATTAGCTTCCCCAACACTACCTCTTCCGTAACAATGATTGTTTCCAGGTCCTCAGCTACCTTCGTCTCTTTGTCAATTACTGGCATGTTATTCATGTTCTCCACTGTGAAGGCCAACACAAAATACCTATTCAATGCCTTGGCCATTTCATCATATTCCATGACTAAAAGCCCCTTCTCATCCTCTAAAGGACTAACATTCATTTTAGCCATTCCTGTTCAATTCATCTATTTATAGAAACTTTTGCAATCTGTCTTTATATTCTGTGCTAGTTTTTTCTCATGTTCTATTTTACTTTTCTTTATCACTCTTTTTGTGGCTTTCTGTTGACCTTTAAAGCTTTCCCAATCTTCTAATTTCCCGCTGATCTTGGCCATTTTGTATGCCTTCTCTTTCAGTTTGATAGCCTCCCTTATTGCACCCTTGGCAGATTATTTCTTTTCTTAAAGTCCTTCCTTTTCACTAGTATATACTTTTGCTGAGCACTTTGAAAAATTGCTTTGGAAGTCATCCACTGTTTGTCAAGTCTTCCACCATAAAGTCTTTGCTTCCAGTCTACTCTAATCAACTCCTCCCTCATCCTGTTGTAATCTCCCTTGCATAAGTGTGTTAGAAAGCGGCTTGGTCAGTACAAAGGGCGGCTGGAGACCAGAAGGCCAACCACTGTCCTGCAGGAAGGCTAGCCAACTACGGTCTGATCAGTATGTGGTGTGTACCGATATCAGGTGTTTTTTTTTTAGCTATCTTGGGTCTGTGTTCTGTGCGCTGTTTCACATTTGATTGGATTGTCTTGTTTGTGTTTGTTACTGTTACCTTATTGACTGAAAGTGGCATTTGAGGTTTGTTCCCTTTTCCCTGATAACTGAATGGTGGGGTCTGGGGTTTAGCCTTGTTACCCCTTCCCCTGAAAATAGAGGCTTTTTGTGAACTGCTGCTTTTTGTTTATTGTTGACTGTTTGTATTTTGTACAGTTTCTTGAAGTAATAAAAAAAATACAGTAGCTTTAGAATCTCCTCAGCTCAGGGGACTGACTCAGAGCTGACTGGCCACAGCCAGGGGTACTGTGCAGATATAAATAAAGGGTGACTTGGTGACAGGGGAAAAAAAAAGTAAGCGTGTTAGCAATTGGTTATATCGATCCAAAGAGTTCAGTAAGTAATTTTCTTACCTAGAATGTATTGGTAAGGTAGTTTCAGGATTTTGAACCAGTGAGAGGGAAGGACAAATGATATTGCTCCAAGTCAGGATGGAGGGAACATGCAGATATGTTCCCGTATATTTTCTGCCATTATCCTTTTTGGTAAAGATTGTGGGTTTAGAAGATGCTGTCAGAGGAGCCTGATTGAGTTGCGACAGAGCATCTTGTAGATAATAGTCGAGAGTGTGGTGCTGGAAAAGCACATCGGATCAGGCAGCATCCGAGGAGCAGGAGAATCAATGTTTTTGGCAAAAGCCTTTCATCAGGAATGAGGCTATGAGCTGAGAGGGATGAGGCTGGGAGGAAGGTAGCTGAGTGTGCAATAGGTAGATGGAGGTGGGGTAATGGTGATCGGTCAGAGAAGAGGGTGGAGTGGATAGGTGGGAAGGAAGATGGACGTCATTTTCCATCCCACCTACTCGCTCCAATCTCTTCTCTGACCTATCACCATTACCCCCACCTCCATCTACCTATCGCACTCTCAGTTTCCTTCCCCCCAAGCCCCACCCCACTCCAATTTACCTTACCACCCCCTTGGCTCACAGCCTCATTTCTGATGAAGGGTTTTTGCCCAAAATGTTGATTCTCCTGGTCCATGGATGCTGTGTTTTTCCAATCCGCAGTCTCAACTCTGATCTCCAGTGTCTGCAGTCCTCAATTTCTCCTATCTTGTCGATCATGCACACTGCTGCCAGTGTGAATGACTGAATGAATGAATGAATAATGTTATTATCCTGTATTTTTTACAATGAGAAATGCAATGAAATACCATGAAAAGCTTTCATTTGTCACCACAATACAGCACTACTTTGTTAATTTAAGTGAAAGAGGAAAACAAAAAGATATAGCTTAACGAGAAGTCCATCTATTTTTGAGTCCTGAGCTGGCTGTACCTTGCCAGGCCTGACTAATGTCAACATTGCTGATCTATTGCTGTGGTCCACATTGTCAATGCTGTCATGATTCCTTTCCGACACACTTCGCTGCCAGCGCTAGAACCGACCAACGATGAAGTCGCAAATTCTTAGGCACTATTTTTTGCCACCGGGGCTACCTCACTGATGTTGCCTCAGGGCTCACTCTTGCCCAAACTGGGCTGCCTCTCCTCCACACTAGGTCTACTCTCCCCCACACTAGGCCCACTCTCCCCCACACTGGGCTGCCTCTCCCCCACAATAGGCCCACTCTTTCCCACACTAGGCCCACTCTCCCCCACACTAGGTACACTCTCCCCCACACTGGGCTCACTCTCCCCCACACTGGACTCACTCTCACCCAGGAGAAAGTGAGGTCTGCAGTTGCTGGAGATCAGATTTGAGAATGTGTTGCTGGAAAAGCACAGCTCTCCCCCATGCTGGGCTCCCATTTCCCCACACTGGGATCCCTCTCCCCAACACTGGGCTCACCCACCCACAGCGTGGGCTCACTTTCCCCCACACTGGGCTGCCTCTCCCCCCCACACTAGGCATACTCTCCCCCACACTTGGTCGCTCTCCCCCACACTGGGTTCATTCTCCCCCACACTGGGCTCAGTCTCCCCCACAGTGGGCTCACTCTCAACCAGGAGAAAGTGAGGTCTTCAGTTGCTGGAGATCAGAATTGAGAGTGTGGTGCTGGAAAAGCACGGCAGGTCAGGCAGCATCCGAGGAGCAGGAGAATCGATGTTTCGGGCCGGAGCCCTTCATCAGGAATGAGGCTGGGAGCCTCGGAGGTGGAGAGATAAATGGGAGGGGGATAGAGCTGGGAAAAGGTAGCTAGGAGTGCCATAGGTGGATGGAGTTGGGGTAAAGGTGATAGGTCGGAGAGGAGGGTGGAGCGGATAGTTGGGCAGGAAGATTGATGGATGGGACAGGTCATGAGGGCGGTGCTGAGGTATGGCTGTGGTAGCATGTCTGCTTGAGGACGTGGCTGAAGAGCTTCAGAGCAGAGAAGAGGACTTGGGGAGTACAGTGAGAGAGGAACTCCCTCTCCCCCACACTGGCTCCCCTCTCCCCTCACTGGGCCTAATCACCCTCACACTAGGTTTACTCTCCCCTATGCTGGGCTCCCATTTCCCCACATTGGGCCCACTCACCCTAACACTGGGATCCATTTCCCGCAAAGTTGATTCACACTTCCCCCCACACTGGTCTCACTCTCCCCACAATGGGCTCCCTCTCCCCACACTGGGCTCCCTCTCATCCACACTGGGCTCACTCTTCCCACACTGGGCTCCCACTCCCCACACTGGGCTCACCCTCCTCCACAATCGGCTCCCTCTCCCACACTATGCTCACTCTCCCACACACTGGGATCACTCTCCCCACACTGGGCTCCCTCTCCCCATACTGGGCTCCCTCTTCCCCACACTGGGCTCACTCTTCCCCACACTGGGCTCACTCTCCCCACACTGGGCTCACTCTCCCCACACTGGGCTCCCTCTCCCCCACACTGGGCTCACTCTCCCCACACTGGGCTCACTCTCCCCACACTGGGCTCACTCTCCCCCACACTGGGCTCACTCTACCCCACACTGGGCTCCCTCTTCCCATACTGGGCTCCCACTTCCCACACTGGGCTCACTCTCCCCCATACTGGGCTCCCTCTTCCTCACACTGGGCTCTCTCTCCCCATACTGGGCTACCTCTTCCCCACACTGGGCTCCCTGTTCCCCACACTGGGCTCCTTCTTTCCCACACTGGGTTCCCTCTTCCAATACTGGGCTCCCTCTTCCCACACTGGGCTCACTCTCCCCAACACTGGGCTCCCTCTCCCCCACACTGGGCTCCCTCTTCCCCAAAATGGGCTCCCTCTTCCCATACTGGGCTCCCTCTTCCCATACTGGGCTCCCTCTTCCCCACACTGGGCTCCCTCTCCCCCACACTGGGCTCACTCTACCCCACACTGGGCTCTCTCTTTTCCATACTTGGCCCCTCTCCCCCAAACTCAGTTCTTATTACCCCCATGCTGGGCACACTCGCCCCCACACTGGGGTCACTCCCGCACAGGGCTCTTTCTCCCAATACCAGATGCACTTACTCCACTCTGCGCTCAGTCACCTCCACACTGGGCCCAATCTGCCCAACACTGGGCTCACTTTCCCCGACACTGGCACCACTCTCCCCCACACTGGGCCCACTCTCCCCACTGGGCCCACTCTCCCCCACACTGGGCCCACTCTCCCCCACACTGGGCTCACTCTCCACAACACTGGGCTCACTTTCCTCCTCAATGGGTTCCCTGTTTCCCACACTGAATTCATTGACCCCCACACTGGGTTCACTCTCCCCCACACTGGGCTCACACTCACCCACACTGGGCTCACACACCCCCACACTGGGATCACACTCCCCCACACTGGGATCACACTCCCCCACACTGGGATCACACTCCCCCAAATTGGGATCACACTCCCCCACACTGGGCCCACTCACCCCCACACTGGGCTCACACTCCCCCACACTAGGATCACACTCCTCCACACTATGGTCACACTCCTCCACACTGGGCTCACATTCCCCCACACTGGGCTCACACTCCCCCACACTAGGGTCACACTCCTCCACACTGGGCTCACATTCCCCCACACTGGGCTCACATTCCCCCACACTGGGCTCACACTCCCCCACACTGGGATCACACTCCCCCACACTGGACCCACTCATTCCCCCACTCTGGACTCACACTCCCCCACACTAGGATCACACTGGGCTCACACTCCCCCACACAAGGCCCACTCTCTCCTACACTGGGCCCACTCATCCCCACACTGGGCTCACTCTCCCACACTCTGAGCTCACTCACCCCCACACTGCGATCACATTCCCCCACACTAGACTCACACTTCCCCACACTGGGCTCACACTCCCCCACACTGGGCTCTCTCTCCCCCACACTGGGCTCACTCTCCACAACACTACCCTCACTCTCCCCCACACTGGGCCCATTCTACCCCACACTGGGCTCTCTCTTTTCTACACTTGGCCCCTCTCCCCCAAATTCAGTTCTTATTACCCCCACGCTGTGCACACTCTCCCGCACACTGGGCTCACTCAATCCCGCACAGGGCTCCTTCTCCCAATACCAGATGCACTTACTACACACTGCGCTCAGTCACCTCCACACTGGGCCCAATCTGCCCCACACTGGGCTCACTCTCCCCGACACTGGCACCACTCTCCCCCACACTGGGCCCACTCTCCCCACCGGGCCCACTCTCCCCAACACTGGGCTCACTCTCCCCCTCAATGGGTTCCCTGTTTCCCACGCTGGATTCATTGACCCCACACTGGGTTCACTCTTCCCCACACTGGGCTCACACTCACCCACACTGGGCTCACGCTCACCCACACTGGGATCACCCCCCCCCCCCGCATTGGGCTCACATTCTCCCACACTGGGATAACTCACCCCCACACTGGGCTCACACTCCCTCACACTGGACTCACACTCCCCCACACTGGGATCACTCACCCCCACACTGGGCTCACACTCCCCCACACTGGGCTCACACTCATCCACACTGGGCTCACTCACCCCCACACTGGGCTCACACTCCCCAACACTGGGATTACTCACCCCCACATTGGGCTCACACTCTCCCACACTGGGATCACTCACCCCCACATTGGGCTCACACTCCCCCACACTGGGCTCACACTCCCCCACACTGGGCTCACACTCCCCACACTGGGCTCACCAACTCTGAGCCCACTCTCCCCCACACTGGGATCCCTCTCCCCGACACTGGGCTCCCTCTTCCCCACACTGGGCTCCATCTTCCCACACTTGTCTCACTCTTCCCATACTGGGCTCCCTCTTCCCACACTGGGCGCACTCTCCCCCATACTGGGCTCCCTCTTCCCCACACTGGGCTCCCTCTTCCCATACTGGGCTCCGTCTTCCCCACACTGGGCTCCCTGTTCCCATACTGGGCTGCCTCTCCCCCACACTGGGCTCACTCTCCCCGACACTACCCTCACTCTCCCCCTCACTGGGCCCACACTACCCCACACTGGGCTCTCTCTTTTCCACACTTGGCCTCTCTCCCGCAAACTCAGTTCTCATTACCCCTACTCTGGGAACACTCTCCCCACACTGGACTCACTCTCCCCCACATTGGGCTTACTCACTCCTGCACAGGACTCCTTCTCCCAATACTAGACGCACTTACTCCAAACTGTGCTCAGTCACCCCCACACTGGGCCCAATCTACCCCACACTGGGCTCACTCTCTCCCACACTGGGCTCACTCACCCCCACACTGGGATCACACTCCTCCACACTGGGATCACACTCCCCCACACTGGGGTCACACTCCCCCACACTGGGCTCACACTCCCCCACACTGGGGTCACACTCGCCCACACTGGGGTCACACTCCCCCACACTAGGATCACTCTCCCCCACACGGGTCACACTCCCCCACAATGGGCTCACACTCCCCCACACTGGAGTCATACTCCCCCACACTGGAGTCATACTCCCCCACACTGGGCTCCCACTCCCCCACTCTGAGCCCACTCATCCCACACTGGGCTCACTCTCCCCGACACTACGCTCACTCTCCCCCACATTGGGCGAATTCTCCCCCACACTGGGCTCCTGCCCCCCCCCCCCCCCGCCACCCGCCCCCCCACCCCACCTGTCTCATTCTCCCCTGTGCTCAGCTCTCTCCTCTGTAATGAATCTGCCCTGGGATAGCTTGATGCTGCTGATGCGGTCCGAACTCTTCACAGCAAATAAGTGAACCAAAAGGTACGTAAAAGGGAGGCAAAGTAAAAGAACAGAAATGAAATTAAAAGCAAATGGAGCCGACATGAGCAATGAGCTAAGTGGCTCTATTCTCTCACCAGACTGGTGAATGTTGAGCTGGTGGATGGAGTATCAGTCACGTGGGCTGCTTTGTCTTTGGTAGTATTTGTGATTCTTAAGTTGTATAAATAGAAAATATATAATATAAAACCAAAACATATAAGGAGGTATTTGATCAGATTCAAAAGATTTGGGTCAACCGATTTTAAATAGTGACCTAAAGGAGGAGATCTTGGCTGAAAGGTATTTAAAGATTAGGTCAAAACTTATGACCTAGAATAATCAAGGCGTGACCACAATTGTGGTGTATTTAAAACTGGAGATGCTCAGTAAGTTTACGTGTTTAAGCTCTTTCCACGTTAGAGGGGGTGTCAGTTCACCATCCACTGTTGCATAAAGGAGCTGACTGAGACACCATATTCCACTTGAGCTGATTATACTTCAATTCTCTCTTGCCAGAGACTTGCAGTGGAAGCACGCATGAAGGTTTGTGAAGTCTGCTGTCTTCATCCCGTGGCAGTGTGCCTTTTATTGTACGCACAGCCCTTTCTGGGTGTTACACACCAATTCTGTCACTGATAAACGGATTACTTTGGTCGTTTCTCCCAATAAACCATTGTATGTAGTCCTGTTTCCCAACTGCTTGTAATTCAGTTTATTGTATTGCTGTAATAAAAGATATCAAATATGGTAGTTAAGATGCATGTCACTTGGACTGTCAAGCCATAGCGTCTAACTTGGTTTAAACATCCTATAAATTTTACATCAATAAATGCAAATGAACAACAAACATCTTACGCATGAGAAATTCTGCAGACATGATTGCTTTAATGGGAGAACGTGTTTTATCTGTTACTGTTTTTTCCACAGGCCCATCCATTATAATTAGTTCAATTAGATACAACAGTTATTTTTCTGGCTGTTTCATCACTTTAGATTTGTTTTTAATTTAGGGGAAAATAATAGCACAGAAGCTGCCGATCTGTTAACCATACCAGCTGTCAATCAAGCAGAGTTTTGAATGAAATGGAGTTAATGAACAGTGATCCAAAATGACAAGAGTGGTTAAAAAAAGCAAAACAAAATTTCGGATATTGAGAAACTGAAATAAAAACAAAATGCTGGAAATACTCAGCAGATCAAGCAGAATTATCAGATTGAATTTACAGGTCTGATTGCAGGAGGCAGGAATGGAAGTTCTGGAGGACAAAAATACAGACAGCAACTAGTGGCAGCATAGTGGCTCAGTGGTTAGCACAGCTGTCTCACAGCAGCAGAGTCCCAGGCTCAATTCCAGCCTCGGGCGACTGCCTGAGTGGAGTTTGTACACCTCCTGGAATCATGCATCCACAAGAGGATGTGGTGACTGTGCCAAGCCAAACTGGGGTAAGGAGTGAGGGGAAGGATCGTTACCTGAACAACAAGAGAAGGCAGATTGAGCAATGGATATACAGATCTCAGATTAAGGTCAAGTGATCATGTGAAGCAAGGGTGGAACCCTTGGTATCAAGAGGGCAAAGCACAGGGGCAACATGTGATGGCATTCGCGTACATGCGCCCAGCTTAGGCTCCACTTGCTTGAAGAAGCTATCTCTGATTGAGAGTCTAGCTATGCAAGGATCAAGACTGTGCATGCAATGATGCAGTTCAAGCAGCCTTTAGAGATGTTCTTTTCGACCAATAGGCACCTCAACACTGAGACAACCAACGCAGGTTCCTAATTTCATGATAAGACAACTGAGAAGGCTGTTTCCACTTTCTCTGAGGTTACAAAGGGACTACTCAATTGATCTTACTTCGAATGGAGACTACCACACTGAGGGGCTCACTGGGAATTTAGATGAGTTTTATTTGTGATCTTGTCTTTAAATAATAATAGAGAACAGCTGGTACAATAGAGAGAAACTGACGATAGACAGGTTAAACTGAATTGTGAGCCTCAGCCAAGCCTGTCAATAGATCTGATATCATCATTTGGCTTTGTCAAGTTCATGAATGCAATGGTAACTATTTTATCATGGTTTCTGCAGTTGGTTAAATAAATATTTTGCTTTTATCATGCTTTCCAAGTATGCAGAACAACTGATGGGACATTGAAAAAAAATTGCTGAGCTTATCCTTGTTGACATATTGAAGGAAAAAATTGGATGACTCCCCCAGAGTGAAATTCTGCATGTTGACATTTTTTCCTGACAAATATATGACAATCGTAAAGTGTCTGCTGAAGACAAAACCAGAAGTTTCCACTGCTTGGTTCTAACATTAGAAATGGGTTACTGTGTATATTGGAGAAACACCAATTAAGTTTATTAACTGTCAAAGTTGATCTAATTAAGTGGGCTACTTTACAGCTCCTATATCTGTGTCAGGCTTATGGGCCCATTACCTATTAGTACAGCTCAGAGCTGTCACCAAGGGAACATGACTTCAACAATCCAGGAATAATACAGCAACATTAGGTCTCATTATATGGTAGCTGACATACGTATAACTCACTGAGATCAAACTGGTTGGCATACTCCACCTGTGAAATAAACAAAAGGGAGTTGAAAATCCATTGTCCTTTAATGTACCAGAGAACCAGAAATTAGTTCAAGACTCAGATAAGCAGGGCTCAAGTGATGAATCTGAAATTTGAGAGTTGACTCCAATAGCAATGATGAAGAAAGAAAGCCTTTGGTGCATAAACTCCCAATCACTATGAACTCCTATTTAAGACCATAAGACCATAACACATAGGAGCAGAAATTAGGCCATTCAGCCCATAGAGTTTGCTCCACCTTTCAATCACAGCTGATAAGTTTCTCAACCCTGTTCTCCCGTAATCCTTGATCCCCCTTATAACTTCTCCACTCTTAGAGGGACCTAGCATAGAACTGGCAGGCAAGAACTTGATGGGACTGGATGTAGTAAATAATTAAGTCATGGTCATAATCTCTACCTGTGTATTTGCCAAATCTGTTTCATTTTCTCAAGAATGTACCTTTACAATATAGATAAGGAGTGTACCACTCAATGGAGTGTAATTGGATTTTCGAAAAAACATTTTATAAGGACTCATGGTAGTAGAAAGGAGTTTATTGGCATGGGTTGAAGATAGCAAAGATCACTACTTGGACCTCAGCTATCCATAATTTATATTCACAGATAGAGAAGGAGGCTGGGTGTAATGTTTCTTCACTTGCAATGTTAATAGAGGAAAGGTAAGCAGTGGGAAGACATAAAACAATTGCAGAGGAATGTAGACAGGTTGACTGAGTGATGGATAGAACAGTATGAAGCAAAATGGGAAAATTGAATAACGAGAGTCTGGGAAAAATGTGCAAAAAGTTTTGAGTGGTCCTGTACATGAAACACAGAATGTGACTATGCAAGTAGGTATACATTGCAAGGAGGTTGGAGTACAAGAGTAAAACATTGTATAGGACATTGGTAAAGCCTCATATAGTGTGCTCCAAAATCCTCTTACCTGAGGAAGGACATGCTCACCCAAGAGGAATGCAATACATGTTTATAAGAACGGTTCCAGGGAAGAGAAGATTGTCCTATCTGGAGAAATTAGCTAAATAGACCACTTTGTTCCGAAGTTGTAAAGAATATAAGGTAAATTAATTGAAACATAAAATTCTTAAGGGTCTTGATAGATAATTTCTAAGAAATGTCTCCCTGACTGGGATTTGAGAACATAAGATCATGGGTCAGAACAAGGGGTCAGCTACTGAGGGCAGAGATGAGAAGAAAGTTCTTAATGTTTTGTGCGTCTTAGGAATTCTCTATCCAGGCAGGTGTAGATGCTCAGTCATTGCCTATAATGGTCACAGAAATCAATAGATTAGTGAATACTGGGCAATTAACCATCACGTTAAGCTGGGAAAACTTGGTTTGATACTTTCAGAAAAAATTGAAATTGCGGAGAGATTTGATAAGTGGGGTTTGAGCTGACATGATGGGCCAATCCCTTCTTCAATCATCAATCATCAGTGAACATCCTCACATCTGCTCTTATGATGGACTGAAAGTCAGTGATGAAGCAGCTGAAGATTTAGAGTTTAGAAGGGATTGTAAGGCCTTCTATATTATGATTATGTGATAGCGATAAGGTTAGATAGAACAAAGAACAAAGAAAATTTACAGCCCAGGAATAGGCCCTTTAGCCCTTCAAGCCTGAGCCAATCCAAATCCACTGTCTACATCTATCGCCCAATTCCTAAGGATCTATATGCCTCTGCTCCCCACCTACTCAAGCATTTGTCCAGATGCAACTTAAATGAATCTATCATGCCTGCCTCTACTACCTCTGCTGGCAATGCATTCTAGGCACCTCTGACCCTCTGTGTAAAGTACTTGCTGCGTGTATCCCCCTTAAACTTTTCTCCTTTCACCTTGGATGTGTGACCTCTCATTATTGAATCCTTCACCCTGGAAAAAGTTTATCTCTATCTACCCTGTCCATACCCTTCATGATTTTATAGACCTCAATCTCCTTTTTTCTAATGAAAACAGTCCTAATCTACTCAACCTCTCTTCACAGCTAACACCTTCCATACTAGGCAATGTAAACCTTCTCTGCACCCTCTCCAAAGCGTCCACATCCTTTTGGTAATGTGGTGACCAGAACTGTACACAGTATTCTAAGTGCAGCTGAACCAATGTCTTGTACAATTTTAACATGACCTGCCAGCTCTTATACTCAATATCCCTTCTTATTAAGGCAAGCATACTATATGTTTCCATTCTTGACCACTCTATCCACCTGTGCAGCAACCTTCAGGGTACAATAGACCTGAACTCCCAGATCTCTCTACTCATCAACTGTTTACAGTATTATTCACTCTAGAATTAGACTTCCCAAAATGCATCACCTCACAATTGCCTGGATTGAACTCCATCTGATACTTCTCTGCCCAACTCTCCAGTCTATCTATATTCTCTTGTATTCTTTGACAGTCCCCTATGCTTTCCGCTATTCCAACAAACTTCATGTCATCTGCAAACTTGCTGATCAGACCACCAATGCCCTCTTCCAAATCATTTATGTATATCACAAACAACAGTGGCCCCAACACTGACCCCTGTGGAACACCACTGGTCACCTTTCTCCATTTCGAGAAACTCCCTTCAACTACTACTCTCTGTCTCCTGTGGCTCAACCAGTTCTTTATCCACCTAGCTAGAACACCCTGCACATCATGTGACTTCACTTTCTCCATTAGTTTACTGCGGGGAACCTTATTAAATGCCACACTAAAATCCATGTATATGACATCTACAGCCCTTCCTTCATCTATCAACTTGGTCACTTCCTCAAAGAATTCTATTAAGTTGGTAAGACATGATCTCCCCCACACAATATCACTTATAAGCCCATTCTTTTCCAAATACAAATAGACTTTATCCCTCAGTACCTTTTCCAGCAACGTTCCCACCACTGATGTGAGACTCACTGGTCTGTAGTTACCCAGAATATCCCTACTACCCTTCTTGTACAGGGGAACAACATCAGCAGCCCTCCAGTCCTCTGGCACCTCACCTGTGTTTAATGATGCTACAAAGATTTCTGTCAGAGCCCCAGCTATTTCCTCTCTCATCTCCCTCAGCAACCTGGGATAGATCTTATCCGGTGCTGGGGATTTGTCCACCTTAATAACCTCTATCCTAACCAATACATCTTTCCTACTTAAGTCAATGTGATCCAGACTAATCAAACTTCTATCTCTAATCTCAACATTTATCACGCCCCTCTCCTCAGTGAACACTGATGCAAAGTAATCATTCAGAATCTCACCCATTCTCTTAGGTTTCCTTCCCTATCCTTTAGAAGACCAATCCTTTCTCTAGTTACCCACTTGCTTCTTGTATAAGAATAAAAGGCTTTGGGATTCTGGCCTAGCTCGTTCCCCAACACCAGTCCAATGTGGCCCCTTCCCTCATTCGACTATTGATATACTGCTCTAGAAAACTCTCTTGGACGCTTCTTACAAATTCTGCCCCATCCAGACCTCTGTCACTAAGTGTATCCCAGTCAATGTTGGGAAAATTAAAATCTCCCATCGCCATCACCCTGTTGCTTCTACATCTTTCCATAATCTGTTTGCCTATTTGTTTGTCTACCTCACGCTCATTGTTGGGAGGTCTGTAATACAGCCCCAACAATGTAACTGCACCCGTCTTATTTCCCAGCTCCATCCATAAGGCCTCACTGCTCCATGGTGTCCTCCTTCAGCACAGCCGTGATATCATCCCTGACCAGTAATGCAACTCCTCCCCCCCTTTTACTTCCCTCCCTCTCCTGTCTGAAGCATCTATATCCTGGAACATTTAGTTGCCAATCATGCCCTTGCTTCAACCAAGGAGGTTTTCATAGGGCAAGCAGTGAAAATCTGCTCCCATTAGCTGACGGTAACAAGCACTGGGGGTAGAAAATGTAAGGTTTTGGGCAAGAGATGCAGGCCAGAGATGAGGAAGAACTTTTTAATGCAGGCAGTAGTACTGATCTAGAAACAGCTGCTTATGAGGGTAGTGGGGACAGAAATAATCAGTGATTTTCGAAACGAAATTGGATGGACATCTGACAGAAATAAACTTGTAGATCAATGAGAATAGAGTGAGGGCTTTTGTGGCACAATAGTAGTGCTCTTACTCCTGAGCCGGGAGGCCTGTGTTTCAGCCCAAGGGTGTGATTAAACAACAAGAATAAAGTGGGTGAATCAGATTGTCTGGATTGTGATGTTAGCTGACTTCAACTTATCAGGTCAAATAATTTTCTTTTGTGCTCTATGAATCTAAAAATAAAGTTCTTATGAAGACTGAGAAATGAAGGGATCTACATGTGACAAGAAAGGATGTAGAGGAAGGAGTGTCTATAACTGTGCAGGAAACAAACTTTTTAGAGATGACTTTGCTGGCACAATGTTCCACAAATATTACGTGTCACTTGTCAGAACAATTCTGAAAGTAGTCAAGGTCTTCCTGCATTTGGATACTGTTTATTTCAATATCTAAGGAGTTACAAATGGCATTGCACATTATGCAATCATCAGTGAAATCCTTAGCTCTAGTCATATGTTGGAGTGAAAGTCAGTGATGGAGCAGCTGGAGATCTAGAGTTTAGAAGGGATTGTTTTCCTTAGAGCAGAGGAAGCTGAGGGGGTACATGATCAAAATGTAGAAAATTATGGGGGACATGGAACGGGTCGACCGGAATAAACTCTTGGTGGACGGATGAATGACAAGGGGAAATAAATGATAGGTAAGGGACAGATGGTTTAGAGGGAATATGAGGATATAATTTTACAAACCAAGGGCAGTGGGAATCTGGAGCACACTGCTTGAAAAGGTGGTGGAGCAGAAACCTTCATGACTTTCAAAAAGAATTTAGATGTACATTTGTGATATCATGGCATGCAAAGCGATGGGCCAAGAGTTAGAAAATATGATTAGAGCAGTTAGGTGGTTGTTTCTAATCATAGAGTCATGTAGTCATAGAGATGTACAGAACCGAAACAGATCCTGCAGTCCAACCTGTCCATGCTGACTAGATATCCCAACCCAATCTAGTCCTATCTGCCAGCACCTGGCCCATACCCCTCCAAAACCCTTCCTATTCATATACCCATCAAAATGCCTGTTAAATGTTGCAATTGTACCAGCCTCCACCACTTCCTCTAGCAACTAATTCCATACATGTACCACCCTCTGTGTGAAAATGTTGCCCCTGAGATCTCTTTTATATCTTTCCCCTCTCACCCTAAACCTATGCCCTCTAGTTCTGGACACCCCTCCCCCCTCCCACCCCCACTGCCCTTGATTTGTAAAATTATATCCTCATATTCCCTCTAAACCTTCTAAGCTGCTCTTCAGCTGATCTTCAGCTGCTCCATCACTGACTTTCACTCCAACATATGCCCCTCATGATTTTATAAACCCTCAGCCTCCGACACTCCAGGGAAAACAGCCCTAGTTGATTCAATCTCTCCTTATAGCTCAAATCCTCCAACCCTGGCGACATCCTTGTCAATTTTTTCTGAACCCTTTCAAGTTTCACAACATCTTTCTGATAGGGAAAAGATCAGAATTGCATGCAATATTCCAACAGTGGCCTAACCAATGTCCTGTACAGCTGCAACATGACCTCCCAACTCCTGTACTCAATACTCTGACCAATAAAGGAAAGCATACCAAAAACCTCTACACTATCCTACCTACATGTGACTCCACTTCCAAGGAGCTATGAACGTGCACTCCAAGGTCTCTTTGTTCAGCAACACTCCCTAGGACCTTACCATTAAGTGTATAAGTCCTGCTAAGATTTGCTTTCCCAAAATGCAGCACCTCACATTTATCTAAATTAAACTCCATCTGCCAATTCTCAGCCCATTGGCCCATCTATTCCAGATCCTGTTGTAATCTGGGGTAACCTTCTTCTCTGTCCACTACACCACCAATTTTGGCATCATATGCAAACTTACTAACTGTACCTCTTATGCTCACATCCAAATGACTTATATAAATGATGAAAAGTAGTGGACCCAGCACTAATCTTTGTGGCACTCCACTGGTCACAGGTCTCCAGTCTGAAAAACAATCCTCCACCACCACCCTCTGTCTTCTACCTTTGAGCCAGTTCTGTATCCAAATGGCGAGTTCTCCCATCTATTTCCCTACATTCTATATCTTCCATGTCCTTTTCCACAGTAAATACTGACACAAATTACTCGTTTAGTATTTGCCCCATATCCTGCGGCTCCACACAAAGGCCGCCTTGCTGATCTTTGAGGGGCCCTCTTCTCTCTCTAGTTAACCTTTTGTCCTTAATGTATTTGTAAAAATCCTTTGGATTCTTCTTGACTCTAATTGCCAATGCCATCTCATGTTCCCTTTTTGCCCTCCTGATTTCCCTCTTAAGTATACTCCTACTGCCTTTGTACTCTTCTAAGGATTCACTCGATCTATCCTGTCTATACCTGACATATGCTTCCTTCTTTTTCTTAACCAAGCCCTCGATTTCTTTGGTCATCCAGCATTCCCTATACCTCCCAGCTTTTCCTTTCACCCTAACAGGAATATATTTTCTCTGGACTCTCATTATCTTATTTCTGAAGGCTTCCCATTTTCCAGCTGTCCGTTTACCTGCAAACATCTGTGCCCAATCATCTTTTGAAAGTTCTTGCCTAACACCGTCAAAATTGGCCTTCCTCCAATTCAGAACTTCAACTTTTAGATCTGGTCCATCCTTTTCCATCACTATTTTAAAACTAATAGAATTATGGTCGCTGGCCCCAAAGTGCTCCCCCATTGACACCTCAGTCACCTGCCCTGCCTTATTTCCCAAGAGTAGGTCAGTTTTGCACCTTCTGTAGTAGGTACATCCACATACTGAATCAGAAAATTTTCTTGTACACACTTTCTCTCTACCTAAACCCTTAACACTATGGCATTCCCAGTCTATGTTTGAAAAGTTAAAATCCACTACCATGACCACCCTATTATTCTTACAGATAACTGAGATCTCCTGACAAGTTTATTTCTCAATTTCCCTCTGACTATTAGCGGGTCTATAATACAATCCCAATAAGATGATCATTCCTTTGTTATCTCAGTTCCACCCAAATAACTTCCCTGGATTTATTTCTGGGAGTATCCTCCCTAAGTACAGCTATCCCTTATCAAAAATGCCACTCCCCTCCTCTCTTGCCTCCCTTTCTGTCCTTCCTGTAACATTTCTATCCTGGAACATTAAGCTGTCAGTCCTGTCCATCCCTGAGCCACGTTTCTGTAATTGCTATGATATCCCAGTCCCATGTTCCTAGCCATGCCCTAAGTTCATCTGCTTTCCCTGTTAGTTCTCTTGCATTGAAATAAATGCAGTTTAATTTATCAGTCCTACCTTGTTCTCTAGTTTGTCCCTGCCTGCCCTGACTGTTTGACTCGCCAGTGCAGACTTGATAGCCTGAAGGGCCTTTTGCTATACTGTAAAACCCTACAGCTTTATGACTAAGACTGAGAAGTGATTTGATTAAAGTATGTACAATACTCACTGTTCTTGCCAAGGTGGACACAGAAATGATGTTCAGAACTAGGGACACTGTTTAAAAATAGGGGTTGTTCTTTTAGGAAAGACAGTGGAGCATTCTTTTCTGTGACTTTGGAACTCTTTACATCAGTGGGTGGTGGAAATGGAGATAGAGATGTACAGCATGGAAACAGGCCCTTCATTCCAACTTGTCCATGCTGACCAGATATCCTAACCTAATCTCGTCCCAGTTGCCAGCACTTGGTCCATATCCCTCCAATTCATATACTCACCCAGGTGCCTTTTAAATGCTGTAATTGATCAACCTCCACCACTTCCTCTGGCAGCTCATTTCACACATGCACCACCCTCTGTGTGAAAATGTTGCCCCTTAGCTCCCTTTTATATCTTTCCCCTCTCACCCTAAATTTATGCCTTCTAGTTCTGGATTCCCCCACCCCAGGGAAATGACCTTGTCTATTTATCCTATCCATGACTTTCATGATTTTATAAACCTTTCTAAGGTTACTCCTCAGCCTCCGACACTCCAGGGAAAACACGTCCAGTCTATTCAGCCTCTCCCTAGAGCTCAAATCCTCCAATCCTGGCAACATCCTTGTAAATCTTTTCTGAACCCTTTCATGTTTCACAACTTGGAGATGTCGGTGTTGGACTGGGGTGTACAAAGTTAAAAATCACACAACACCAAGTTATAGTCCACCAGGTTTAATTGGAAGCACACTAGCTTTCGGAGCGACGCTCCTTCATCAGGTGATAGTAGAGGGCTCAATCCTAACACAGAATTTATAGCAAAAATTACATCAGTTACATCACACTGTAAATTTTTGCTGTAATCCCAACTCCTATACTCAATGTTCTGACCAATAAACTCATTGAATGTTTTGAAGGCAGAGGTGGATAGAGTATAGCGATGCTTGTGAAACAAAATTTTGGGAACAGTAGAGACAGTTGAATCTTTTGGAAACAGTAGAGACACTGTCAGTCCACGAGGCGACCAGGTCTGTCAATCGAAAGTTAGCATGGAGGCAGAGCCGAGGAGTCAGACATCGCACAGAGCCGTGGTAATAGGGGACTCCATAGTGAGAGGAACTGACCGGGGTTTTTGTGGCAGCAGACGGGACTTAAGGATGGTGTGTTGCCTTCCTGGTGCCAAGGTTAAAGACATCACAGACAGAGTGCAGGAAATCCTCAAGAACGAAGGTGAAGAGCCAGAGTTGGTGGTACATGTCGGCACAAATGATGTCGGGAAGAAGGGGAGGAACATACTACAGCGGGACTTCGGAGAACTAGGAAGAAGGCTGAAAAGCAGGACGTCCAGGGTGGTTATCTCCGGTTTGCTTCCAGTTCCTCGGGCTGGTGAGGCCAGAAACAGGGAGATAATGGACTTGAACGTGGAACTGGTGCAAGAAGCAAGGATTTAAATTCTTGGATCACTGGGGTATGTTTTGTGGTAAGCATAAATTATACAAGAGAGACGGTTTGCACCTTAATAGGTTAGGGACCAGCATTCTGGCAGGTAGGTTTGCAACTGCAACACAGCTGCTTTTAAACTAAGTAACGGGGTGGGGGAGGGGGGAGGGAGGGGACAAACTGGATGTTTAAGAAGGAAATTGAAGGGAAAGTTAGAACAAGGGAAGTCAAGAAAGACAACGGAATCAATGAGGCAGAAAGCTCAAAAAGGGATCATGCTGTAAGGTTGAGTGAAATAGGAGTTGATGGGAAGGGTGAGGGCAGTAATAAATTAAAAATACTATACATGAATGCACGAAGCATTAGAAATAAGATGGACGAGCTTGAGGCTCTTTTGGAAATTGGCAGATACGATATTGTGGGGATAACTGAGACGTGGCTTCAAGTGGACAGGGCCTGGGAAATGAATATTCAAGGCTACACGTTCTATTGTAAGGACAGACTGACGGGCAGAGGGGGTGGGGTGGCCATGTTGGTAAGGGATGATTTTCAGTCCCTTGTGCGGGGGGACCTAGAATCAGGGGATGTAGAGTCAGTGTGGATAGAGCTGAGAAATACTAAGGGTAAAAAGACCCTCTTGAGAGTTATCTACAGGCCCCCAAACAATAGTCTGGATGTTGGATGTAAGTTGAATCAGGAGCTGAAATTGGCCTGTCGTAAAGATGTTACTACAGTTGTTATGGGGGATTTCAACTTGCAGGTAGACTGGGAGAATCAGAATGGTATTGGACCTCAAGAAAGAGACTTTGGGGAGTGCCTCCGA
The DNA here is from genome assembly GCF_037043375.1 of Chiloscyllium plagiosum. Taxonomy (NCBI): domain Eukaryota; kingdom Metazoa; phylum Chordata; class Chondrichthyes; order Orectolobiformes; family Hemiscylliidae; genus Chiloscyllium; species Chiloscyllium plagiosum. The sequence goes on from NW_028270139.1 coordinate 105,425,092, forward strand.
GATGGATTCTTAGAACAGCTGGTGCTGGAGCCTACCAGGGAGAAGGCAATTCTGGATCTGGTATTGTGCAACGAACCAGAATTGATCAGGGACCTCGAAGTGAAGGTGCCATTGGGAAGTAGTGACCATAATACAATAAGCTTCAATCTGCAATTTGAGAGGGAGAGGGTACAATCGGAAGTGACAATATTTCTGTTGAATAAAGGGAACTATGGAGCTATGAGGGAGGAGCTGGCCAAAGTTCAATGGTGCAATACCTTAGCAGGGATGACAGTGGAGGAACAATGGCGAATATTTCTGTGTATAATGCAGAAGTTGCAGGATCAGTTCATTCCAAAAAGGAAGAAAGATCCTAGGAGGAGGCATTGGCTGGCCGTGGCTCACGAGGGAAGTTAAGAAACATATAAAGTTAAAAGAGAAAAAGTATAACATAGCAAAGATAAATGGGAATACGGAGGACTGGGAAGTTTTTAAAGAACAACAGAGGATTACTAAGAAGGAAATATGCAGAGAAAAAATGAGGTACGAAGGTAAACTGGCCAAAAATATAAAGGAGGATAGTAAAAGCTTTTTTAGGTATGTGAAAGGCAAAAAAATGGTTAGGACTAAAATTGGGCCCTTGAAGACAGAGACAGAGGAATATATTACGGGAACAAAGAAATAGCAGAAGAATTGAATGGGTACTTCAGATCTGTGTTCACTGGGGAAGACACAAGCAATCCTCCTGAGAAATCAGTGGCTGAAGGACCTGAACTTAAGGGAATTTATATTTGCCAGGAATTGGTGTTGGAGAGACTGTTAGGTCTGAAAGTTGATAAGTCCCCGGGGCCTGATGGTTTACATCCCAGGGTACTGAAGGAGGTGGCTCGAGAAATCGTGGATGCGTTGGTGATTATTTTCCAGAGTTCGATAGATTCAGGATCAGTTCCTACGGTTTGGAGGGTGGCTCATGTTGTACCACTCTTTAAGAAAGGTGGGAGAGAGAAAGCAGGAAATTATAGACCAGTTAGTCTGACCTCAGTGGTGGGAAAGATGCTCGAATCTATTATAAAGGATGAAATTATGACACATCTGGATAGTAGTAACAGGATAGGTCAGAGTCAGCATGGATTTATGAAGGGGAAATCATGCTTGACTAAACTTCTGGAATTTTTTGAGGATGTAACTCTGAAGATGGACGAGGGAGATCCAGTAGATGTAGTGTACCTGGACTTTCAGAAAGCTTTTGATAAAGTCCCACGTAGGAGGTTAGTGAGCAAAATTAGGGCGCATGGTATTGGGGGCAAAGTACTAACTTGGATTGAAAGTTGGTTGGCTGATAGGAAACAAAGAGTAGTGATAAACGGCTCCATTTCGGAATGGCAGGCAGTGACCAGTGGGGTATTGCAGGGATCAGTGCTGGGACCGCAGCTTTTTACAATATATGTTAATGATGTAGAAGATGGCATTAGCAATAACATTAGCAAATTTGCTGATGATACTAAGCTGGGTGGCAGGGTGAAATGTGATGCAGATGTTAGGAGATTACAGGGTGACCTGGACAGGTTAGGTGAGTGGTCAGATGCATGGCAGATGCAGTTTAATGTGGATAAATGTATGGTTATCCACTTTTGGTGGCAAGAACAGGAAGGCAGATTACTACCTAAATTTAGGTAAAGGGGTAGTACAAAGAGATCTGAGTGTTCTTGTACACCAGTCAATGAAGGTAAGCATGCAGGTACAGCAGGTAGTGAAGAAGGCTATTAGCATGCTGGCCTTCATAACAAGAGGGATTGAGTATAGAAGCAAAGAGGTGCTTCTGCAGCTGTACAGGGCCCTGGTGAGACCACACCTGGAGTATTGTGTGCAGTTCTGGTCTCCAAATTTGAGGAAAGACATTCTGGCTATTGAGGAAGTGCAGCGTAGGTTCACGAGGTCAATTCCTGGAATGGCGGAACTACCTTACGCTGAAATACTGGAGCGACTAGGCTTGTATACGCTTGAGTTTAGAAGACTGAGAGGGGATCTGATTGAGACATATAAGATTATTAAAGGATTGGACACTCTGGAGGCAGGAAACATGTTTCCGCTGATGGGTGAGTGCCGAACCAGAGGACACAGCTTAAAAATACGGGGTAGACCATTTAGGAGAGAGATGAGGAGAAACTTCTTCACTCAGAGAGTGGTGGCTGTGTGGAATGCTCTGCCCCAGAAGGCAGTGGAGGCCCAGTCTCTGGATTCATTTAAGAAAGAGTTAGATAGAGCTCCCAAGGATAGTGGAATCAAGGGTTATGGAGATAAGGCAGGAACAGGATACTGATTAAGGATGATCAGCCATGATCATATTGAATGATGGTGCAGGCTCGAAGGGCAGAATGGCCTACTCCTGCACCTATTGTCTATTGTCTATTGTCTAAAATTGTTTGTAGCACATGGGAACAAGCAATTAGAACAGATCAGTGAGGTCATTTGTTCTTTGATCTTATTGAATGGAAGAGAAGACTCAAGAGGCCAAATGGTGTACTTCATCTTCTAATCTTCTTATGTTTCTATGTTCGTGTACTTGGGCCTGGGACACTATCCTGATGAACTCCTGCAGAGATGTCCTGGAGCTGAGATGACCATAAAAGTTTTCCAAAAAGTCAGGAATGCCCCCAAACAATGGAAAGTTTTCTCCTGATTCCAGTTTAGCCAGGGCTCCATGTTGCCATTCTCGGTTAAATATAGGCTTCTTGTCACTCTGTTCTCACCTCTGGAATTCAGCTCTTTTGTTCCACTTTGAACCAAGGTTGCAATGAGGTCAGGAGCTAAGTGGCTCTGGGGAACAGTGACTGGAGTCAGTGAGCAGGTATTGCTGAGGAGATGCTGCTTGATAAGACCGTAAAATACAGGAGCAGAATTCGGCCATTGGGTCCGTTGGGTCTGCTCTGCCATTTGATCAGGGTTGATATGTTGCTCAACTCCATTCTCCTTCCTTCTCCCTCTAACCCTTGATCCCCTTACTAATCAAAAACCTAGCCATCTCTGTGGCAATGAGTTCCAAAGGTTTATCATCCTCTGGTTGAAGAAATTCTACCTCATCTCAGTTCTAAAGAATAGTCCCTTCACTCTGAGGCTGTGCCATCGGGTCATAGTCTCTCCTATTGGTGGAAAGATCTTCTCCACATCCACTCTATTCTGGCCTCTCAATATTCTGTAAGTTTCAGTCTGATCCCCCCTCATCCTTCTGAACTCCATTGAATACAGACTCAGAGTCCTCAACTACTCCTTATGTGACAAGTCCTTCATTCTGTGATCATTCTTGTAAACCTTCTCTAGCCCCATTCCTCCCAAGATATCTTTCCTTCGATACAGGGCCCAAAACCGCTCACAGTATTCCAAATGCAGTCTGATCAAAGTCTTATATAGCGTCAGCAGTACATCTCTGCTCTTGTATTCTAGTTTTCTTGAAATGAATGCTGACATTCTATTTGCTTTCCTAAGTGCCAACTGAACCTGCACATTCACCTTAAGAGAATCCTGAAGTTGGACTCCTGAGTCCCTTTGTGCTTCAGATTTCCAAAGCATTTCCCTGTCTTCATGCTTCTAACCAAAGTGCGTAACCTCACATTTCTCCACACTGGATTCTATCTGCCAATTTTTTTACCCACTCAATTAGCTTGTTCAAGTCCTTCCACAGTCTCCCCACTTACTCAGCATTACCTGTCCCTTTGTATAATTTGCAAAATAGGCAAAAATATCCTCAGTTCCTTCATTCAGATCATTAATTTATAGTGGGAATAGTTGTAATCCCAACACTGCCCTCTGTCAAACTCCAAGAGTCACCAGCTGCCATTCTGAAAAGGACCTTTTATCCCTACTCTTTACAAGTCAGAAAATCCTCCATCCATGCCAGTCCCTTGCCCCGAACACTATGGGCTCTTATCTTATTTAGCAGCCTCCTGTGCAGCAACTTGTCAAAGCCTCCTGAAAATCCAAATAGACCACGTACGCTGGCTCTCTTTTGTTTAACTTGTTTGCTATCTCCTCAAAGAAATCTAATAGATTTGTCAGGCATGACCTCCCCTTGATGAAGCTGTGTTGACTCAGCCCTTTTTTTTATCATGCACTTCCAATTACTCCTCAATTTTATGCTTACTAATGGACTCTAAAATCTTAGCAACAACCAAGGTCAGGCTAACAGGCCATAGTTTCCTGTCTTCTGCCTCCAATCCTTTTTCAACAGATTTGTTCCATTCACCATTTTCGAGTGCTCTGGGACTCTCCCTGACTCTGGTGATTTCTAAAAGATTGCCACCAACATCTCGCCAGCTATCTCCTTCAGACCTCTGGAGTGTAGCTGACCTGGTTTTGGTGACGCATCCACCTTCAGACCTTTCACCTTCCACAGCACCTTCTCCTCCTACTGCATTCACCTCTGCCCCTGACTCTCTTGAAGTTGTGGCATGCTGCTGGTGTCTTCCACCATGAAAACTGATGCAAATGATTTATTTAGCTCCTCCACCACTTCTTTGTTTCCCATTACTACTTTTACAGACTCATTTTCCAGCTATCCAATGTCCACTTCTGCCTCTCAGCTTTTATATATCTAAGAAAAACTCTTACAATCACTTGAATGATGTTTGAAAGTAGACTAATGGGTGATAGTCTGGCTGGGTTGGATTAGTCCTGTTTTTTGTATACAGGACATACCTGGGCAACTTGTCAGGTAAATGCCAGTGTTGCAGTTGTACTGGAAGAGCTTGATCAAAAGCACTGTTAGATCTAGAGTGGAATTCTTCAGAAGTATTACCTATTGCCTTTTCAGTATCCAGCACTTTCAGCCATTTAATGACCAATCCTCCATTATCTATTTGGTGCTTCCATTCTAAACCATTTTCATCCTAATTTATGTCTCTGGAGTTTATCCAGCCCAGAGATGAATTTCTCAAAGTTATTCATTTTCTTTCATTGTGGAACTTCCATGTCATCAGTTTCAGGATGCATTGCCTGGCTGTATCTCAAATTTTTCTTTAACTGGCTCTTGGGTGCAGATGATGTCAGGCCCACTGAAATCTAACCTATTTACACTGCTAATGCCCCATCTTTTTTCTATATTCTGTGATTGCTTCTATTTTGACGACCTGAGTTTTTGGAGGCCCAAGTGACATTGCTTCTGTGTTTTGCTTGGTGCATGGTGATGGTATTCATGTCGTCATACTCTGAAGAGTGGATTCCGAAGATTGGTCAGTGAATATGGTTACTATACTCAAGACTGAAAATTAAAACTCCTGCAAATATTCTGCAAGACAGTCATAATGGATGCCAGTTTTTACTACAAACATTAAAATCTTATACAGTAAGCTGCACAGGAAAGCATAAGCTAATATGAAAAGTACTGACTCATTTTGATTTCTATCATCGCCATCAAACATTATCAGCTCAGATATGCCACCACTGTTTCTTCGCATTTGATCACTACCAGGCCTGTTTGGGTCACAGATTTCCAACATACAGCACTTGTCTCCCATTGTTTGGTAGAGCTTCTTACAAAACAATGGTCAATTGGATCTGACATTCCTCAATCAAAGATAAATTAATAATGCCTGCATAAGTGCTTCAGGTTGACAAATGGCATGGTCTCATTAAAACATTGTAACCAATAATAGATTGGTAATTAGTCTTATCATGGAATTTGCTTTTCTTACAACCAGCGGCTGATTTTGACATTAATCAAAGTTAAATACTGAAATAGACTTTTCTTATCCTGAAAGTGAAACAAAGGGACATCTATAAGATCATTAGTGCAATTAGATTCTCTCCCTCGGGGATGGGTCAACTTATAGCATGTGAACTGCAGCGGTTCAAGAAGGCAGCTCACCACCAACTTCTCAAGGGCACCTACAAATGGGCAATAAATGCTGGCCCAGGAGTATACCCACATCCCACCTGTAAATAAAGAAAAAAAAGAACAGATATACATGACCATGAGGGAGGGTAATCCTGTATAATATAATACATAATAACATTGCTGTTGAATCATGCTGTCTTCTCAATCCTTGGACACTTTCCAACATCAAAGTCAAAAAATGTGGTGCTGGAAAAGCACAGCAGTTCAGGCAGCATCCAAGGAGCAGGAAAGTCTTGCTGGTGCTATTCTCCTGCTCCTCTGATGCTGTCTGACCTGCTGTGCTTTTCCAGTGCCACACTTTTCGACTCGATCTCTCCAGCATCCACAGTCCTCACACTCTCCAAAATCAACTTTTTCAACACTGAAGGGGTTAGTTTGGTGAAAGGGTGAATCAATTGCTGTGCTGATCAGGCATGCTTATTTGAAATTTTGATCTGAGTATACAATTTTGATCTTACTTACTGATTATCATAATGTGAACTTGTTTTGAGTTGTTAAAACAGAGAAATCTACAGGTTTAACAGTTCGAAGCTGATTTGATACACTTCCCATGGAGATGGTATATGTAACCTCCACACACCCATCAGCACTGAGGATGCATGGCATGGTGGCTCAGTGGTTAGCACTGCTGCCTCACAACACCAGTATCCTGGGTTCAATTCCAGCCTCAGGTGTCCGTGTGGGTTGCCTCTGTGTTTTCTCTCACAGTCCAAAGTTTAGATGAATTGTCAATAGTATTCAGGGACGTGTAAGTTAGGTGCATTAGTCAGGGGTAAATATGTAGGTGGGTTACTCTTTGGAGGGTCAGTGTGGACTTGCTTGGCCAAAGGGCCTGTTTCCACACTGTAGGGATTCTATGTGGAGTATGCTGGATCGAGTGAGAGGGTGCCAAGTTTTTCAAAGCAGGCCTGGATATCCTGCTGGATGAGATCCAGAAAAAGGCGTGTTGTACCACGTGGGTGAATAAATATGTCTTGCCCCACATCCCTCTCTTCTGTAGCGGTTGGTGCTCTCTGTCTGGCCTCAAATATCCTTTTAATCCTGAATGACTGAACTACTGAATCACCTGATCAGCACTCTACAAATTACGCCAGTGAGTTTTGACACAAAGACATCAACAAGTCAACAGAAGTCCCAGGATACAGAGCAGTGATCATCATGATCCTGTCACACAGTGTGACCTGCTGTGGGATTTGTTGCCATCACAGGATTTCCACAGTCACGAGGAGCTAATTGACTGTACATTCTGTGCCTCTTCACACTCCCTGGGGTCAGCCAGCAGCATTCACTACCTGAAAGAGGTTTCACTTTCTCAATGTGTCACTGACCTGTGACTACAAGAAACAAAATCCTTCAGCTGTGCGAGTGTAACCCAGGGAGCTCTCACTATGCTTATGTCCTGGAGCTTGCTTACAAGTGTAACAAGTTTTTGATCCCCTTCATGACCTGCAATGATGGCATGTTGGTGATGTTGAATGTTGCAGAAAACCTTGCTATTGACACATATAAACCATAAAGTGCTGATGAGGGGACTGAAGTAATGCAGCCTGTGCTTTAGCAAAGAAGGCAGATTATTGAACTGCAAAAGTTTAAATACTAAAACATGGGTATCGCAGTCATGTTGTGTGAGCTTTTATCCATAATTTCTAAGCTTTTCAGTCATTAGATTAGAACAGTTAAGTGGTTGTTTTTGACCAGACACCACAGGTTGAAGGACCTTTACCTGAGCTGTCGATCTCTAAGACTCCACAGTGTGTGTGTCACTGACTGGAAACTATCTATTTCCCACCTCATGTTGCCCTTTGGAAGGTAGCAGTGAGCTGTTTTCTTGAACTGCTGCAGTCCATGGTAGGCCCACCTACAAGCCATTGGAAAAGGACTCCCAGGATTTGACCCAGCGATAGTCAAGGAAAATTGATACATGTTCAAGTCAGGATGGTGAGTGGCTTGGAGGGGAACCTGGAAGTACTGGTGTTCCCATGTGTCTGGTGCCCTTGTCCTTCTCGATGGGAGTGTTGGAGGGAGTGAATATTTGTGGATATGGTGCCAATCAAGTGAGCTGTTTTGCCCTAGGTAATGCTACTCATTGCAGGATTGCTATACTTTGACCTGCAAATAACCTCACTTCTGACCTGATCACGGAGGGAAGGTCATTGATGAAGCAGCTGAAGATGGTTGGGTTTTGGACACAAACCTAAGGTACTCCTGAAGAGTTGTCCTGTAACTGAGGTGACTGATCTCCAAGAAACATGACCATCTTCTTTTATGCTTGATATAGCTCTAACCAGCAAAGAGTTTTCCTCCTAATTTCCTCCTTGGTGGCACTGTCTGTGAAATGTGGCCTTGATGTCACTTGCCTCTTAAGGCTGTCATGTGTACCAGCATGACCACCTGCTGAACCACGTGAACAGTCTTGTAGAATAAACACAAGGTGGTTTATTGCATCTCTGCACTTATTTACAGGATCAATGAAGAGGCTCAACATTTCTGCAAAGGTTTTGGCATGACCTCACCGATGACTGTCTCCCATGATATCCTACTGTACCCTCAGCACGTCCTCATGACATCATAGGAAGATGGAAAATAGGAGTTGGCCAATTGGCCCTTCGAGCCTGCTCTGTCATTCAGTACAATCATGGCCAATCATCAAACTCAACACCTTTTTACTGCTTTCTCCACAAACCCTTTGATCCCTTTAGCTCTAAGAACTATATCCAACTTCTTCTTGAAAACTTCTGGAGTTTTGGCCTGAACTGACTCACTGGTCTACAGTTCCCTGGCTTTTACTTTCAGCCTCTCTTAAACAATATCACAACATTAGCCACCCTCAACCTTCCAGGATGTGCCCGGGACTTCAGGGTTTAAGTTATAGGAGAGGCTGGGACTTTTATCCCTGGAACATTGGAGGCTGAGGAGTGACCGTATGGAGTTTTATAAAATCATAAGGGGCATAAAGAAGAAAAATAACCAAGGTCTTTTTCTCCACAGTAGGAGAGTCCAAAACTGGAGGGCAAAGGTTTAAAGCCAGAGGGGAAAGATTTAAAAGGGACCTGAGGAGCAACCTTTTTTACAGATAGAGTGATGCAAATATGGAATGAGCTGCCAGAAGATGTGGTAGAGGTACGTAGAATTACAACATTTAAAAGACATTTGGACGGTTAAATGGATAGGAAAGGTTTCGAGGGATATTGGTCAAATGCAGGCAAATGGAACGAGTTTAGTTCAGGAAACCTTGTCAGCCTGGATGAGTTTGCACATTCTCCCCGTGTCTGCGTGGGTTTCCTCCGGGTGCTCCGGTTTTCTCCCACAGTCCAAAGATGTGCGGGTCAGGTGAATTGGCCATGCTAAATTGCCCGTAGTGTTAGGTTAAAGGGGTAAATGTAGGGGTATGGGTGGGTTGCCCTTCGGCGGGTCGGTGTGGACTTGTTGGGCCGAAGGGCCTGTTTCCACACTGTAAGTAATCTTATTGGAGGTGTTAATGGATGTGATATTGGAGGTGTTATTGGAGGTGTTGTTGGAAGTGTTAATGGAGGTGTTATTGGAGGTGTTATTGGATGTGTTGTTGGAGGTGCTAGCAGAGTTGATGTTGCAGATGAGTGTAGGCTGTCTCCTCTTTTTAGTTTTTGGGTTGCTGCGAAGGGGTGTATGTATGGAACGTTCTGCCAGAGGAGATAGTGGAGGCTGGTACACTTGAAACATTTAAAAGGCATCTGGATGGGTACATGAACAGGAAGGGTTTAGAGGAATATGGACCAAATGCTGGCAAATGGGATTGGGTCAGAATACCACATCTGGTTGGCATGGACAAGTTGGACCAAAAGGTCTGTTTCTGGGCTATATGACTCTATGACCTGCAGTGGATAACAACAAGAACAAGCTGACGGGTATACTCACTGTCTTTTCTGAAGCTTGTTTATATATTGAGGCATTCTCATAATATCCACTGTCCTCTCCATCAATGTAAGCTCATCCTGCCTGGCCTTCTCCAGCAAGTTCAGCAACATGGGTGAAGATTCTTATATTGGATGCACATCCTGCTCAGTCATCTTGCATTCCTTCCTGTTGTGAGTGCCTTTCTTCTTAGGATAGACAGAATGATTGACAGAATTAATTATCCTAATGGACACATGAGCGTTTTATGAATATGCATGCCCATGACATTCAGTGTTTAACAACTGCACTGTCCTGCAATGGTACACATTCACAGAATGAAGTAACTCCCACGGATTCAGCCAGCATGCTCCATTTGCTACTGACGTCTCCAAGCAATCCTCCTATCTGACATCCCTCTGCACACACACAGCAACACTGCCTGATTGACATCATAATGTTACTTTGCGCTGATATGCCCTTGCAGAATATAGCAGACCACTTATTCATCCCTTTCCTGCACTAGACCAAAGTTCTTGTGTGGAGCCCAGAAGTGCTAACCTGTGCTGTTATGTTCGTCAAGGCCCATGCTGCCAGCTTTGGAAAACAGAAGCATTCATGTCTCCTAGATCTTCCCTGACACATCCTGAATGCAAGTCAAGTCAAGTGTGTGTGTGCGTGTGCGTGTGCGTGTGCGTGTGTGTTTGTGTGTGTGTGTGTGTTTACAACATACCAAGAGGAGTCAGGATGGGTCCCAGGGGACTCACAATGGCTAATGTAACACCCCTTTGTAAGAAGAGAGGGAAGCAGAACACAGGAAACAATAGGCCAGATAGCTTGACCTTGGTTGTTGTATTGAGTTAATTATTAAGGATGAGGTTGTGGAATACTTGGAAATGCATGGTCAAATAGGGTTGAGTCAGCATGGTTTCACCAAAGGGAAGTCAGGCCTGACAAATCTGTTAGTATTCTTTGAGCAGTGAATGAACAAGTTACACAAAGGAGAGCCCATGGACATGATCTATTTGGATTTCCAGAAGGCCTAAATAAGACAGGAGCCCATTGTTTGAGGGGCAAGTTGCTGGCATGAAGAGAGGATTGGCTGGCTGGCAAAAGACAGAGAGGAGGGATAAAGTTGTCTGTTTCAGGATGGCAGCTGGTGACTGGCAATGTTCCTCATGGGATTGTTGGGATCAATTGTCCACATTATACATGAACAACCTGGACAAAGGAACTGAGGGCATTGTTGCTTAGTTTGAAGATGACACAAAGGTAGTTGAAGAGATATTGCGCTGAGGAAGTGGGAAAGCTGCAGAAGGACTTGGACAGGCTATGAAAGTGGGTAATGAAGTGATAGATAGAATACAACATGTAAAGGTGTGAGTTTATACATATTGGTAGGAAAAAAGAGATATGGATTATTTTCTAAACAGGGAAAATCTTCAGAAATCTGAAGCACAAAGGGACTTGGGAGTCATAGTTCAGGATTCTCTTAAAGTTAACATGTGGGTTCAGTTGGTAGTTAGGACTGCAAATGCAATGCTAGCATTCCTTTCAAGAGGGCTGGAATACAAGAGCCAGGATGTACTGTTGAAGCTTTAGAAGGCTCCAATCAGACTTTATTTGGAACACTGTGAGCTATTTAGGACTCTGTATCTATGGAAGGAGGCAATGGCCTTGGAATAATCCAGAGGAAGTTTACAAGAATGATCCCAGGAATGAGGGGCTTATCATATGAGGAGTGGTTGAGGATTTTAAGTCTGTACTAGATGGAGTTTAGAAGGATGAGAGGTGATCTGATTGAAACTTAGAGAATACTGAAAGGCTTTAATATAGAGGACATGAAGAAGATGCTCCTACTAGTGGGAGAGGCTAAAATTGAAGGCACAGCCTTAGAGTGAAGGGATGACCTATTAGAACTCCTGAGATGAGGAGGAATTTCTTCAGCCAGAGGATGGTAAATCTGTGGAACTCATTGTTGCAGAGGGCTGTGGAAACCAAGTAATTGAAAGTGCTTGAGACAGAGATAGATAGGGTCTTGATCAGTAAGGGAATCAGGGGTTACATGGAAAAGGTGGGAGAAACATATCAGCTATGATTGATTGTGGAATGGATTAGGGAAAGCAATGGTCTAGTTGTATTATTGCTGGAAAGCTAATCCAAAGGCCCAGCTAATGTTCAGGTGACCCATATTCAAATCCCACCATGGCAGATGGGGAGAAGTTGAATTCAATAAATATCTGGAATTAGAAGTCTAATGATGACCATGAACCTATTGTTGATTGTTGGAAAAATCCATTTGGTTCACTAAACCTCATTAAAGAAGGAACCTGCCATCCTTACCTGGTTTGGTCGACATGTGACTCTAGATTCTAGCAAGGTGGTTGACTCTTCACTGCCCACTTGGCAATTAGGGATGGGCAATAAATGCTGGCCTAGCCAGTGATGCCCTCATCCCATGAATTAGTAAAGACTTCATGGGCCAAATGGCTTAATTCTGTTCCTATGTCTTATGGTATGCATGTGTGTATAGTATATATATAATATATATGTATGTGCGCGTGTGTGTATGCCAGTGCAGGAGGGGTGGACGCGGAAGGAGGGAAAAAAGACTCAGAATGATAGGATTGAAAGGATCAAAAAATTTGACTGAAGAATCTAGACTGAAGACATTGGCACGGTCACATTTGGAGAGTACAATTCTGACCGGCCTGCTATAGGAATGATGTTATTGAACTGGAAAGATGCAAAAAAGATTTACCCAGATATTACTGAGATTGAAGATTTTGAGTTATGAGGAGAGACCGGATAGGCTGGAACTTCTTTTCCCTGGACATAGGAAGCTGAGGGGTGACCTTATAGGGGTTTCTGAAGTCATCAGGGGCATGGTTAGGATGAATAGTCAAGGTCTTTTCCCCAGGATAGGGGAAAGATTTAAAAGGAACCTGAGGGGCAACCTTTTCACACAGAGGGTGGTGAGTGTATGGAATAAATGCCAGAGGAAGTGTAGATGCTGGTAAAGTTACATTATTTAAAAGACATTTGGACAGGTACATGGATAGGAAAGGTTTAGAGCAATATGCACCAGAAATATTGGACTAGTTCAGTTTAGGAAAGCTGGTTGGAATGGATGAATTGGGCCGAAGGGTCAGTTTCCGTGCTGTACGACTCTATGACTCATGGCTTGCAGGGAATGAATACCTGTCCAGATAACTGTTAAATATGGCACCAGGACTTCCTGTGAGCAGATGACAGTGAGGTTAACTACTTTCTGTCTGCCTTTGCTTCATGATTTTCAAACTTCAATGCTCATCTCATCTATTGACTGGTTACTGTCAGGATCATGTGTGTCCCACCTTTGTCCCACTTCTGCCCCTGGAGCAGAAGTGCCGCTCACATCCAATCCTGTTACTGTCAGCTTTGTTACTGCCAGCCAAATCTGCGCAATACTTGGAAAACATCTCTCTGATCCATTTGTTACTAATGCATTTGAATGAAAAGATCTTTTCAAGTGATTTGCCTCTTTAATCATATTTACTCATGTTTAACTGTAATTAGGCAAATTTATTGTCAGAGTACTTAATCTTTGTTATAGATGAATGTAATCTTGCATTTAAGGTCGTTTACATTATAAAAATACTGGAGAATCCATTCTTCGCAAAAAGATGTATTCAAATGTATTGCAATAACTTTCTTACAAAAACAACGCATGATTATTTCTGCATTCTCAAATTGAAAATCACTGAACCAAAAATACTTTTTTAGTAGGAATTAACAATTGTAATTAGCAAGAATAAGCAACTAATCTAAGCTGACTGTAATAATATAACTGTAGCAGGAATAAACCAGTGGAGCCATTCAGTATTTCAGCAGAAAATCTCTCAAAACCATCTACTGTGTTTATATTCTAGTGATAATTTTTAATGAAACGTTATGCTCATTTTGGATTTAAAAATATTTTTAAAGTGGGGCTTTTTACCTGAAGTTGTGTATTTGTAGCTATGTTACTGGATACATTTTTCAATATCTGATAATACATTCTGTCATTAACCCTCTTTATCCTTAAATACATGACCCTTTGTTTTGTAAGATCGGAGTCTGGGAATCACTGCCTGAAAGGTTGATTGAATTAGGGACTCTTGAAACATTTAAGTAGCATCCAGATATTCACTTGCACTGTCATGGCCTCCAGGGTTATCGACCAAGTCCTAGAAAATAACATTACTGCAGTCAGATCTTTGTTGACTAGTGTGGACATGATGGGCCAAATGGTTCCCTTCAGTGCTGTAAACACCAATGAGTCTATGAGGATTCTGATTATTTTGAATTGCATATTAACTGTTTTTATTATTGGACAGATAAGCCATACAGAGAACATAAACATATGTAAAATGTTTGTCAGGGTACCAATTTCTTATTGGTAAACAATTAATCAATGTTACTGGTGCTAAATAGGTTTGATACACATGAAATATTTCATTTTACTTTAATGATAACTAATGGTCCTCATAGGAAGTGACATGATTAAGTGAATCTTCCACATTCACACACAATTAATTCTGCGTCGATCTTAACTCATGTTTTATACAAAAGGGAATGTGTTTCTTCCATGTCCAAATGAAATATTGAAGCTATAAATATTACCTGCCATAAAAAAATGTTTAGGACTTAAAATATGTCTTCAGTCAGCTTATTTGGTGTTAAATTGCCCATTTTTTTTCAGTGTCATCCACCGTTTTAGGTATCATTTCACTTCAGCTGTTATCCACTACTGAATTTGATTTAATGCCAGATATATGCACTAACATTAAACAAGTAATCTTCAAGAAGTGTTGCTGCAATATTTGTGTGTTCATATTGAGCGAACCAAAGCAGCTTTCTTCATCAGAGCAAACATATAAAAGTACATTTTATTATCATAATTTGCACTGTATCTCCATAAGTCACCTTTAAAATATAAATATAAAAACATTACACAGAATTATGAAATTGCAGGTTTGATTTCACTGTGCTGTTTCCTATTGTCTGTCTTGTTTTTAAGCATGGACACTACAATTTGTGATCAGATTATGCAAATTCTGATAGACGTGGACAGCACATACACCACTGAATCCATCTTCCCTTCAGGATTGTGAGGTGTGACTGAATGGGTCCTGCACTGTTTCATTCTCTTTGTGCTGCGAGTAGTCCTGTGTTTAACAAGCAGGCTGAAGTTAGCTGTACAGATAACCACTCAGCTACCTGCTGTTCTGAAAAGTAGGCTGTCCTCTGTAGTGATTGTAATGAGGTCAGCCACACATCAAAGAATATGAGTTTCCTGATTGGTACTGTTAATCTGGCCCAGTCAAGGAGCCCTGGCTGACACATATAAACAGGCATGTCAGACATCCTGTTCAGTCTGACAGCTGGCTCTGAGGGAGTTGGATCAGTGTGAAGGACTGGCCACATGTAAATAAAGGGTGACTTAATAATGGGATACTGGTCTCTGTGGAGTTATTTCATCCTCCTTAAAGGGAAACCATTGTGATGACACAGGGATAGCCAGTCAAATCAAATCAGCCTCTCTATTCCTATATTTGGAATATAGTAAAACTAAACATTCAATGACCATCAAAATTGCACCAACTGTTTATAATTAGATTTTTTGAATACTCAATATCTGACATCAAGTTTATAACTTAAACAAGAATTAACAATTTATTATTAACACAGACACTTTAGCTGAATGAATTTAAACAAAGCTTTCCCATTATTGTATACGATTTAAACCCAATGTTTTTTGCTCTTACTCGTACATAGATAGAGACACATGCAGACACGGTTAAGGGATAAATTGAAAAAAGAACAAAAGAGATGTAACTGGCCAGATCATTTAAGCAGTTCCATGATACTATCATCGTCACATGGGACTGTATGTTGTTTGATTTCTGATCACACCAGTCAATGTAAATAGTTTCCAGTACATTTTGAGGAATATTCATTTAATTTTTATAACTAAGATTTGATGCTGCATATAAATGATTTGGATTTTGGATGAGAATTTAGGGGGAATGGTCAGTAAGCTTGGTGGTATAGTGGACAGTGAAGGGGGTTATCTGGGAATGTGGTGAGGTCTTGATCAGCAGGGCCAGTGGGCTAAGGGATGGCAGATGGAGTTTAATTTAGATAAATGCAAGGTTTTGCATTTAGGTGGGTCAAACCAGGGCAGGACTGGGAGTGTGTTAGAACAAAGAAATCTAGGGGCATAGGTACATAATTGCTTGAAAGTGAAGTGACAGATAAAGAAGGTTCTTTGAAGAGGTGACAAGTAGGTTAGACCAGGGAAACCCAGTGGATGTTATCTACCTAGACTTCCAAAAGGCCTTTGATAAGGTGCCACACGGGAGGCTGCTGAGCAAGGTGAGGGCCCATGGTGTTCGAGATGAGCTACTAGTATGGATTGAGGATTGGCTGTCTGACAGAAGGCAGAGAGTTGGGATAAAAGGTTCTTTTTCGGAATGGCAGCCAGTGACAAGCGGTGTCCCGCAGGGTTCAGTGTTGGGGCCGCAGCTGTTCACATTATATATTAATGATCTGGATGAAGGGACTGGGGACATTCTAGCGAAGTTTGCCGATGATACAAAGTTAGGTGGACGGGCAGGTAGTACTGAGGAAGTGGGGAGGTTGCAGAAGGATCTAGACAGTTTGGAAGAGTGGTCCAGGAAATGGCTGATGGAATTCAATGTGAGCAAATGCGAGGTCTTGCACTTTGGAAAAAAGAATACAAGCATGGACTACTTTCTATACGGTGAGAAAATTCGTAAAGCCAAAGTACAGAGGGATCTGGGAGTGCTAGTTGAGGATTCTCTAAAGGTAAACATGCAGGTTGAGTCCGTGATTAAGAAAGCGAATGCAATGTTGTCAAATATCTCAAGAGGGTTGGAATATAAAAGCACTGTTGTGCTACTGAGACTTTATAAAGCTCTGGTTAGGCCCCATTTGGAGTACTGTGTCCAGTTTTGGTCCCCACACCTCAGGAAGGACATACTGGCACTGGAGCGTGTCCAGCTGAGATTCACACGGATGATCCCTGGAATGGTAGGTCTAACATATGAGGAACGGCTGAGGATCCTGGGATTGTATTCATTGGAGTTTAGAAGATTAAGGGGAGATCTAATAGAAACTTACAAGATAATACATGGCTTGGAGAGGGTGGACACTAGAAAATTGTTTCCGTTAGGTGAGGAAACAAGGACCCGTGGACACAGCCTTAGAATTAGAGGGGGTAAATTCAGAACAGAAATGCGGAGATATTTCTTCAGCCAGAGAGTGGTGGGCCTGTGGAATTCATTGCCACAGAGTGCAGTGGAGGCTGGGATGCTAAATGTCTTCAAGGCAGAAATTGATAAATTCTTGATGTCACAAGGAATTAAGGGCTACGGGAAGAATGCGGGTAAGTGGAGTTGAAATGCCCATCAGCCATGATTGAACAGCGGAGGGGACTCGATGGGCCAAATGGCCTTACTTCCGCTCCTATGTCTTATGGTCTTATGGTCTTAAGGTAGTGAAGAAGGCTTTTGGCATGCTTGCTTTCATTGGTCAGAGCTTTGGAAGTTTTGTTGCAATTGTGGTGAAGCCACATTTGGAGTACTGTGTGCAGTTCTGGTTAACCTACTATAGAAATGATAACATTAAACTAGAAAAGATTTACTAGGATGCTACCTGGACTGGAAGATTTGAGAATGTAGGAGATTCAGGGGTAAAATTATAGAGGTCTATAAAATCATGAGAGGCTTGCTTAAGGTAGATGGCCAGCAGCTTTTCCCCATACTAAGAGAGTCTAAAACTAAAGGGCATGGGTTTAAGGTGAGAGAGGAGATGTACAAAAGGGTCCAGAAAGGCAAAGTGTTCACACAGATGGTGCTGACTGTCTGGAACGGACTGTCAGAAGCAGTGGTGGAAGCGAGTATAATTTTGTCATTTCAGAAACATTCAGAAATATACAATGCTGGGATAGATATGGAAAAATGTGGGCCAAACGCAGCCAAATGGGACTAGTTTAATTGTGAAAACTGAGCAGCAGAGGCGGGTTGGGCCAAAGGGCCTGTTTCCATGCAGTAGATGTCTTTGACTCGATGACTCTTCTCTGAACTTTCTAGAAGTTAATAATGGGAAGATAACCAGGGAGAAATCAAATCTCAGTCTTACAGCTTTAGCATCCACAATCATTCTGACAAAAACACAGTTCAAAATATGGTTTCACTTTCTGTTGTTTTCAAAATTCTCTTTTTTCAACTGGTTGGGACTGGACTCAGTTAACATGACACATCTGCCAACAAATAAGAGCAGTATATCTCCAGAGCCAAAACATCTGCAGTGTTCTTTGAATAAGAATCAAACAGTAACTGCTTACAGCTTGATGCTTACCTTCATCTCTGAGATCTCAGTTTCAACTAAAAATGATAAAAACAAGAAAATAGAACAAAAAGTAATTCTAACACTGTGCTGAACAATACTTGTATCATTAAAAGAGTGAACACCAGAGCAGAGAATAGGATCCTGGTGACAGATTCGAACTGGGAGAATTTGCGGTGCAGGAGGAGAAATGCTATAATTCTGTGGCTACCAGAAGGTGCTCAAAGTGCAGTATCAGAAGGCAATGGAAGCAGATAGCGAAGGAGGTCAATTCCTGATATCTGCTCCCAAAGACCTGGTAGCAATCCCACAAGATATCTGATGATCTCACATCCGCAGTGAGGATCAATAAATGCTTCTACACCTGACAACACACCTCATGCTGTTTAATGTCCCACACCCCTGTTGATTGTCCATAACCATTGAAGAATCAACCCCAATGCTCAGATACTGTGCCTGACATTCACATCCTTTCCAATCTCACACTCACCTCAAGCAGACTCCCTACACCTCCAGCTATTCTGTAGAACATTGTGCAACATTCCTTCCCCTCTTTCTTGCGGATCAAATTGCAAGGGAGCAAAGTCGCACTAACAGTGGCTGTATGATCTGAAACTTACAGTGGAGACAGTTTGTATAGGCAGTGACAACTTACATCTTCTAGTGTTGTGGAGGACATCGAGAGTGCTAGTGCATTCCTGCTTTATGGCACTTTTTAAGTCCCAGCTCACCCCTTTACCTTGCTTTACGAGCCCAAAACTGACAAGATTCAATTTGTAAGCTTCCTGACCAAACTGCAATTAAACTACAACTGGTCCATGTGAGGATACTATGGCTTTAACAGATGCATTTTATCCTTTTTTTTTATAAAGAGAGTTTGAGACACAGGTGTGAGCAGTCGGCTCAAAGCCAATAAAGGAAACAGTTAGTGATGTCTTCGGGTTTTGTTCTTCATTGGAATAAAAGAAGCAGCCTGAATGGGTGGAGTCAAGCTCCAACAGAACCAGGATTTTTGTGTTAATTTATAGCTGTTGTTAGGGTCTTGGATCTGGATCTGGAAACTCTTATTCCTCTCTCTGTTACAGCTAAAAGCTGGGGTTCTCTTCCTGCTGTATGGGAGACAATCTGTTTTACTGACCTTGCCTTTGCTCAGGGTGTGTTTATGGGATGTATTGGAACAATTAATTAGTAGTAGTTAATAGATACTTATACTATTTTGTTAAGCATTTTGATAGAGTTTCAGTTAAGCCAACTTATTTTTTATTTTGTCTGTATTTTAACTGTCATGTAGAAATAAAGTGTTTTGCTTTTCGTCAATAGTTTGAAAAATTGAATTGCATTTGGAATGCAATGCCATATACTTACCTCTAATATAAGAAAATGTTAGGGTCTAGTCTATCTTAATATATCTTGGTGGGTTTGGTTTGTCCCATAACACTGGATTATTTTCTTAATACACTTTGAGGAGGTTTGGTCCAATCCATAATTTCTGTGCCTTGGCATGAGCATTAAAAAAAATAGCATGTCAGAGAATATTTGACCTTTGATTGAACCTAAACACTAATTTCAAGAACAATCACAGCTTACAGCTGTAAAGAGGAAGTGACTCTACATTATTAAGAGATTATACATGGGGGCAGGGGAGAGTGTGCATTTGGTCTTCGGCAAACAGATGGATAGCAAACCTACAATTTGTTTTCTTCTGTGAGCAATTTTCTTTTCTCTGAAGAAAATTGAGCTTGTTGAAAGAGGAACTGGACTTTCAGTTGGGCCATTTTGCACACTGGCATTGATCAGTTTCACCCTCATCATGTCCTCCATGGAATAGATTTATCTTCTTTGTAATCTTGCCATTCTGTGAATGATAATAATAACCATTGGCAAATACACCAATCTATAAGATAAATCTTGTAACGACTGTATTCTTTGCTCACCTCATTTTTTCCGTTGCTGTTTCATTACTTCACCAATTAAAAGGCAAGAAAATGTAAACCAATACATAGGCTAATGTTTTTTTCAAATGTAATAAAAAATTAAGTTTTACAACTTGCCTGTGTGTTATATGTTTGGAATGTTTGACTTGTGCAATATGAAATCTATAATTCATGTTTGTACTGGCCATATCATTCTTAGTTGATTGGGTTTGTTCTTGTTCTCTTATTATCACAGACCATGGATTATTTTTGTTTGTTCATCAGATGTGGGTATTGTTGACATCTTGATGTCCATCCCTAAGTTTCCCTTGAGAAGATCATACTGAGTCAACTTAATGAATTGCTACAGTTGTATGGTGTAGGTACACCCACGAAGCTATTGGGAAGGGTGTTCTAGGATTTTGATGCAGTAACAGTGAAGGAACAGAGAAATCATTTTTTTGGTGTTTAGCTTGGAGGAGAACATGCAGATTTGAGTGACTATTCCTAAAGAGCTGTCTACCCTAAGGTTCACACAAACATGCCCTATTTATTTTAAGGCCTTCCTTAGTTTTAAACTGGTGTTGGTTTGATGCATTTTATGCCTTTCAAATAGATATATATTTCAAATACTTGGTCAGGTTTCTCTATTTCACTCACATATTGATTTGGCACGAACATAGACCTTTCGCTTTCTGTTCTGAGAGTTGCCGGTCAATGTGATTTATAGAAACCTGAGCATGGAAGCAGGCCATTCCGACCATCAAGTTCACATTGACCCTCCGAACAGTATCCCAC
Source organism: Chiloscyllium plagiosum (assembly GCF_037043375.1). Classification (NCBI taxonomy): domain Eukaryota; kingdom Metazoa; phylum Chordata; class Chondrichthyes; order Orectolobiformes; family Hemiscylliidae; genus Chiloscyllium; species Chiloscyllium plagiosum. The sequence goes on from NW_028270139.1 coordinate 105,445,936, forward strand.
CTAGACCCTCCCCATCCCTGTAACCCCACATTTCCCATGGCTAATCCACCTAAACTACAAATCCCCATATACTATGGGCAATTTACTGTGGCCAATCCACATAACCTGCACATCTTTGGACTGTAGGAGGCAACCAGTGCTCGCAGTGGAAACCCGTGCAGACATAGGAAGAAAGTACAAACTTCATACAGTTGCCTGACAGTGGAATTGAACCCGGGTCCCCGTCGCTGCAAGGCAGTAGTGTTAACCACCGAGCCACAGTGCCACCCACGTGGTTCTCTGAGCTAAAAGCATAAATTACTGAAAAAGATCAGCAGGTCTGGCAGCATCTGTGGAGAGAAATTTGAATCAATGTTTCAAGTCTGGTGACCCTTCTCAGACTTGATGACAGCTAAAAAAGTTGGATTTTGTTCAGAAGATAGGGTTGGGGGAGGGGTAAGGAGTAAATGATAGGTGGAGATAGACCCCGAAGCAAGAGAAGAATAATTGGACAGGCAAAGTAGCAGATAATGACCAGGCTGGGAAAATGAACAGCTACTAATGGGGGACAATGTGTCATGTATAATAGCAGATCATGTGATAACAAGGCCTGGTGTGTGGAGGTTGGGGCAAGGACATGGGAGGAGGTGCCTCAAACCCTAAAATTGTTGAACACGATAGTGAGTCCAGAACTCTTCTCCAAAAGTAGAGTTCCCAAGTGGAAAATGAGGTGCTGTTTTTCCAAATTGTGCTGAGCTTGCTGGAGCACTGCAGCAAGCCTGAGACAGGGATGTTGGCCAGGGAATACGGTTGGGGGGATTGCGGGTGGGGATGGGGGAGGGGTGGATGTTGAAGTGGCAGTGAGATTCTCTGAACGGTCTTTCTTTAATATGGGGTAATTTTTTTAACATGATTCTCAGCAACTGAGACTCTTGCAAGGTTTTAAAATTACTTTTTAATATTATTGTATTGAATATTAATGCTTTCAAGTTTTTTTTTAAAATTAGCTCCTGATTGTGCCTTTTCAGTCCAATTTATGAAAGGTGGTATTGGATTTTTTCCAACTGTGAGACAACTATCCCAATCTTCCGCTATTAACGTCACAAGTGGCAGAAGTATCATGGATTCCATCTTAAGAAAATTCACTAAATCCACGTAACTCTGTTGGAGGGTGGGGGTAGGTGGGATGAGAATGTGCAAACAGAATACTGCACAGTTAAGGTTATCTACATCAAAGTCTGCAATTCCTTCTGCTTTTCCTGAAGTTACCTTATCAGCTTTCCATGTTTCCATTTCAGTCCTGATTGACCCCATTCCCTTGATGCCATACCACTACCTCAACTGGTTATATTCTCACCATGTCCTTGGGATGGCGATGTAGTGGTAATGTTACTAGATTAAGACTTCAGAGATGCTTGTTAAAAGCTCTGGAGCATGGTTTCAAATCATGCCCTGCTAAATGTTGGTATTTAAATTCAATCCTTAAAACTCTGGAACTGAAAGCAATATTTGGTAAAGATGACCATGAAGCTGTCATTTCTTGTTGTAAAAACCTGTCAGGTTCACTCATGCCAACTGGGAGGAATATCTGTTGTCCTTCCTGATCAGACTTCCATGTGATGTCTTGCCCACAGTAAGTTAGTTAATTCTTAACCACCCCCTGAAATAGCTTTATAAGTAAATCAATTGATGGGCAACAAATTTGTTCACCTTGTTATTGATGTTCATATCCCAGGAAGGAATAAAAATAGTTCTTCCACTTTGTTTTGAAATATTCTTGTTTTTTTGTATATTTTTAAAAAAATTCCTTTCCTTAATTGTTCCTCATAAAATATGATTCATTTTCTACTTGCTTTGAAAGTTTAGCATCTACTCACTGTTTCAATATCTCAAATTTATGCAAAGATGAAAGCTTTGTTCAGAACATTTTGTTTTGTTGACAGTAGAATGCCTGCTCCATGCTTGGCTCTGGTTTCTGTCTCTTTTTCCAGTCTGTTTCCTTTCTTCCTCAATAAATATCCAGGTTTACCTAATCAAGAACAGTAGGTATCAATAGTGAAAAGACCCAAGTAACCAAACAAATGAAAATATGCTACATTTTCAATTCTGACCTATAGATGTTTCAGAAGTTCCAGTTCACTTCCAAAGACCTAAGGAACCACCTTAGTGTGTCAGGGTCCTAACCATTTCTTTTCGGAGTTAAGATCATTTTCATTGCCTGATGATTTCAAATTATGACATGAGGCCAGAGAAACATTCAAGGAATTTATTTCTTCCCAAAATCCTACAATATATGGATTGTTAATCTTTCATTCAATGGTCTGATATAATGCCAAAGAAGCCCTGTGTCATCAGATTTTGATGACAATATCCCAAAGCAAGCAAATTATTTCCACAGTCACCTATCATTCACAGTCTGGGAAATCATTGTCTTTCAAAGTACAGTTTCAGGTTAGGGAATGTGTATCCCTGAATTTCCAATTTCCTGACATGGACAATGTAATGCACTACTTTCAGCAATTTGTGTGTTCGATTTGAGTCCCTTTTCAGCCAACATCCTATTTTATTCCCAAAGTTCTTCCTCCAGAGTTATTTGTATTAAACAGAGTGAGAATGGTAGAGAAGCTCCCTTTCCCAAAGTAAGTTTGGAATTTCTCCTCAGGCTACAGAACAGATTATGAAGAGGATTCAAATGGCAACCACCTCACGTACCCCTTTTGCCCAGAACTGCTGGTTTGATTCTGGAGTCCACTCTTTGTTGACCCCTCTACCATGTTCTAAATATCAGGCTATTGTGATAGCTGTCAGTGGTCATATCTGTTTGCTGACACAGCCTGCTCATAATTTTGCCTTCCTACCAGCAGAATGCTAATCATTGACACCCCATTCTTTCCAAGACAGACTGACAATAGAGCCAAAATAACATCTGAGGAGGCGGCCAGGAGTGGGAGTAAGAGAAATATTTATAGTTAAATGTTGGTAGAAATTTTCCTCATTAAATTTTCAGAAAATTTGAATAATAAATGACTACAATTGAAAGGGCTAGAATGAAAGACTTGTGGGGAGATTAGGTTAACACTTAAGCTCCACTATGTTAATCAGTGATAGCTTTTAATATTCAGACAAACTTGAAACGAGCAGTAATGACTGTCCAATCCAGAATCTCCTGCCAAACTTTATGCATCATGTATATGGTAAATAAAATGCTTCTGTTCACTGAGGTGTAGACTGACTCCCCTCTCCCAGTGCAACTTCAGTTCAACTTCACAACAAAGCCCAGTGAAGTATTCATCTAATGCCTTAACAAAGACAGCAATGAAACAGATCATAGAATAACTGATGATGAGATTCTGCTGAATGGACCATTTAGGAGGATTAGCGCAGTACCAACCATAGAGCGATTCACAAAGCATTCTTGTCTACTACATCCTATACAAGCTCATGACGCAAAAAGAGGAGATGGACAAGGATGAAAAGGAAAACTCAGAAGACTTTGAGTTGGTGTGATTTGGAGCTCCAAGACAATGGAGTGAGCTGTCAGATAAGTCCGTGCCACCTTCTTTAAGACGTAACTTCAGTCAGAGTGGGACGCTTGCAGGATCTCTTAATTGCCCTCTCAAAAAATATCACAGTGTGTGGTGACTCAAACAGGACCATGTATATCAGTTTGTTCACACCTAGGGCCTGGGTAAAGCAGGCATACTCTCTGGGGCATGATTTTCCTCATGACTGCTGGCACCCAGAAGCATTGGATTGCAGGGCCTGGGTATGAACAAACTGATATACACAGTCCTGTGTGAGTCTCTCTCAGTCACTCACACACACACAGACACACAGAAACACACAGACACACATACACACTGTTGATGACTGACTTAGAAGGAAGCTGTGCTTGTCTCAGTCATGAATACTGCAATCCAGGTGTGATCTTGGTAAGACCTCTCTGCTTTCACCTCCAAATACAGATTACTTCAGTTGCAGATGCTCCACTGATAATAGCTTCTGAGGGTGATAAGGCAATGAGCCACACATGATGACTTGTCAATGAGGCTCCAATGCCCTGATTTAACAAAGGTTGACAAATATAGAAGCCAGATTACGTCAACAGTTTAGATTTGCCACGGATTCTATAGCTCCCCAATAACAGGAGGAGCGAGCCATTTGGATACAAAATTGGCTCAAAGGTAGGAGACAGAGGGTGGGGGTGTAGGATTGCTTTTTGGACTGGAGACATTTGACCAAAGTTGTGCTGCAAGGACTGGTGTTGGATTCACAGCTTTTTGTCATTTATGTAAACGATTTGGATATGAATACAGTAGGCATGGCTAGTAAGTTTGCAGATGATACCAAAATCGGTAGTAAGGGACAGTGAAGAAGGTTATCTCAGAGTACAATAGAACCTTGATTAGATAGGCTAATGGACTGAGGAGTGGCATATGGAGTTAAATTTAGATAAATGTGAGGTGCTTCATTTGGTAAGGCAAATCAGAGTAACTTTTTCATGCCGAGAGTGGTACTTGTATGGAATGAGCTGCCAGAGGAAGTGGTGGAGGCTAGGACAATTGCAACATTCAAAAGTTATCTGGATGGGTATATGAATAGCAAGGGTTTGGAGGGATATGGGCCAGGTGGTGGCAAGTGGGACTAGATTAGGGGATATCTGGTTGGCACGGATGAGTTGGACTGAAGGGTCTGTTTCCCTGCTATACATCACTATGACTCTGTGACTAATGGTAAGGTCCTGGGGAGTGTTGCTGAACAAAGAATGATCTTGGGGTGCAGGTTCATTGTTCCTTGAAAGTGGAGTCACAGATAAACAAGATAGTGAAGAAGGCGTTTGGTGTGCTTGCCTTTATTAGTTAACACACTGAATATAGTAGTTGGGAGGTCATGTTGTGGCTGGACAGGACATTAGTTAGGCCAGTTTGGAATACTGCATTCAATTCTGGTCTCCCTCCTAAAGGAAATGTGTTGTGAAAGAGTTCCAAAAAGATTTACAAGGATGTTGCCACAGTGGAAGATTTGAGCTATACGGAGAGGCTGAATAGGCTGGGGCTATTTTCTTTGGAGCATTGGAAGCTGAAGGGTCACCTTATGGAAGTTTATAAAATCATGAAGGAGCATGGACAAGATGAATAGTCAAGGTCCTTTCCACAGACTAGGGGAGTTCAAAACTAGAGAGCATAGGTTTAAGGTAAGAAGGAAAAAATATAAAAGGGACCCAAAAGACAACATTTTCACGCAGAGGATGGTGTGTTTATGGAATGAGCTGCCAGAGGAAATGATGGAGGTGCTATAATTACAGCATTTAAAAGGCATCTGAATGGGTATATGAATAGGAAGGTTTTAGAGGGATATAGGCTAAATGCTGGCAAATGGGACTAGATTAATTTCGACTATTTGGTTGGCATGGATGAGTTGGACCAAATTCCATGTTGGACCTATTTCCATGTTGTACATCTCTATGCCCTATATCTGAAACATCTACAAACCCCACATCAGCCATTCTGACTGCCAATGAAGTGACAAGCTCTTTCAAGGTCTTGTCTGCTGTCAACAATCCTAACAAAATGACTATGCACCACTCAAGAATAAATTGATCAAAACCATATCCTTCCAGTTTATGTTCAACATCATGGACTCCTCCACCTTTCACTTGAATTGAAGGGATAGGTTGAGAAGGAGAGACCTCCATGTAAACCCCAGCTGGTGTGGGAATTGAGAACACGCTGTTGCTATCACTCTGCATTCCAAACCAGCTTTTCATCCCTATGGGCTAATCGAACCCTACACCCCCACCACCCCACCACACCGAAACACAAATTCTAGCTTGCAGCTATGCAAAACCTCAGCATCACCTGCCTGCCCAGTTCTCAACAGTAGGTTGGAAACAACCTCACTCACAATGGTCCAAATGCCCACCAGTTTGACTGCCTCTAATTCCTTTGGGGGTCAATATATAGAACATAGTTCCCCCCTACCACCAGTGCTCTAACAATCCCTGGTACTTTTTTGTCCTCCAGGTAGACAGAATAACTAAATATAATCTGTAATCTGTAATCTCACAAATCTGTAATCTATAATTTGCATGGCCAACACACCTCTGTTTTGAGTATGTAAGCCTCAACAGCCCAAGTCACTTTTGTTCTCAATCTTCTGCATGATTTCCATAAAGCTTAATGTAAGTTCGAGGAACTGAATCTTGGGTTCCCAAGACGCAGTTTACAACTTTCTCGAGTCAAAATAGAATTTAACAAAAGAGGTGAAAGCATTGGAAAAACTCAGAAGGGCTTCCTAGCTATTGTCAGATCTGTGGTGCATTGTCTCTATTTTAACTTTCTACTTCAGATCTCCAGCACCTGCTGTATATTGATTTAGAAATAGAAGTCAACAATTTCAGATTGCATTAAGTTACAGTCATACCTGCTTGTTCACCTGGTAGGATTGTAAGAAGACTAGCTGATTAGGCAATAACACTAAACAAAATAAGTGCTTCATAAGATTGTGGGATCTTAGGGGTATGCTATTTATCTATATATTATATTTCATTATAACAGATTGCTTTAAATATATTGAGCATTTTTTAAGGTCTATCCCCATGATTATAATAAGCAAGGTATTACAAGAAACAGATTTAACCTTGATTTTTATGTTGTAAAGAAATGTATACAGAGATGTTGTAAATGCAATTAGCTGAAAGGCAATAAGGTTAAATAACCATGAGAAAAGGGCACTATGATTACTAAGTGCAACTTTACAGCCTTTGTTAGCTAACCTGTAATCTCTACCAGATATACAAACAACTTTTTGGTGTTAATTGCATGTCATAAAAATTATGTTGCAGTTCCAAAGCACAAGGTAACATTCATTGTTGTTCCTCACTTCTGGCAACAAAGTTTTATATTTCTCTTCTGTGGTTTGATTTCTTTTCTCATTACAGCATATGGACATGTTTCAAGAAAGCAGCTCATCATCACCTTTTCAAGAGTAACTAGGGCCTGGCCACTCAGCATGCTCATGTCTGAGTGAATAAAATAAACTCATTATCTGTTAGTTTAAATATTTCCTGTCCAAAGGTAATACTTAGTAAATTGACATCTTAGTTTTGTGCTACCTTTGAAAAGTACCAATGCATGACAGATCCCTCAGGGAAGTTTTGCTGCAGTTGTACAGAGCATTAGTGAGACCACATTGAGAGAACTGGAGACAGTTTTGGTCTCCTTATTTAAGAAAAGAGACAGTTGCATTGGAGGTAGTACAGAGAAGGTTCAATCAACTGATTCCTGGGATGAATGGTTTGTGTTGTGGGGAAAGGTTGGATATGTTGGGCCAATTGGGGTGGCATGGTGGCTCAGTGGTTAGCACTGCTGCCTCACAGCACCAGGGTCCAGCCGTGGGCAACTGTCTGTGTGGAGTTTGCACATTCTCCCTGTGTCTGTGTGGGTTTCCTCCCACAGGTCAGGTGAATTGGCCATGTTAAATTGCCCATAGTGCTAGGTGCATTAGTCAGAGGGAAATGGGTCGGGGTGGGTTGCTCTTCAGAGGGTCAGTGTGGACTTGTTGGGCTGAAGGGCCTGTTTCCACACTGTAGGGAATCTAATCTAATATTTAGATCTCAAAGGAAGGAGAGTTGATTTTATTGATACATATAAGACCTTGATAGAACTTCTAAATGGTGAAAGCTCATGGGGGGGAATGTATAGAAGTAGTGGATACACTGTAAAGTTACTTCCCATTTTCTCTCAGATGATTGTTCACTTGTGAAACTCTTCCCCCAGAGAGCAGATGAGGCAAGGTTAGTGAACATTTTGAAGGGTAAGTGGAATTGATTCTTTTAAACAAGAGAGTCAATAAGTACCAGGTGCATTGAGTGAAAGTGGAGCCACAGTCAAATTAGCCATTTAACGACTAACAGATCCAGGCAGCAGACAGGTAGAAGGGAGGGGATGCATCTCTGCTGACTGGCTGCCTCTTCTGCTAATATCTTCATGCCCAGGTGTCCTTGGAGAGGGAGCAAATGGTATCCATCAATGTTTCTAATGTTTTTACAGAGACATTGGCACTACGGGGATACAGTGCTTTATTTTTCCATCCAACTCCATTTTGCGTTCACCCCTTCCTGCTCTCTCTCTTCCTCCTTTTTTAGTTTGTGTTGTCTATAATTGGCTTTGCATGCAAAATTCTACATGGTTGCATGAGTAATTTATCGGTGGCAATTAATAGTTAAAAACAAATAGAAATAAAATCAGCCATTTGGTTAACCGGTCCAGGCAGCGGGCCATGGAAGGAGTCATATCTGCTGACTGTCTGCCTTTCTACCAGGGCTATTTTCATGCCTGGATCCCTTGGAGAGGACACAGTTCACCAATGCTCTCAATGCTGACTGTGGTACAATGTTCTTTGCCATCTCACTATTTGCATTTGCAGATCCAGGTTTGTACTTGTTCCTGATGTTATGTCCCATGGTGAGCTGTAAACATTGAAGCTTAAGGATCACACTGTTGCTGGAAAATTTTCAAGTCAATTTGAAGGAGAAGATAGAGAAGTTTTAGAGAACAATGGTTTTGTTGGATAAGGCCCGCAAACCCTCTCTCTCACTCACAGGCCTCTGCCCCCATGATTCCTAGAGATGCCTCCAGCTGGCTCCTCAAAAATGTAAATTGACAATCTGCTTCTCCCTTTACATACATTTTTAGCACTTAAAGCTAGTTCTTGTGGCACTCTACTGTCCAGTCTCTATTCCACATGTATGAATGAACAACTTCCCACAGACTATTGCCATGAGGGATAGTATTGCCTTCATCAGTCACTCCCTGCCAGACACGTTGTTTGGCCAGAACAGAACGCCCTTCTCCTTGCTTTCTATTTGTTCAACAGCAATTGAACATGATCACACTGAAAGTGCAGTCCCTGTTGTGAAATTCCATCTTTGCAGCAATAATTGAGGCATGTGGCAGGACAAAGGACAGCAATGTTTTATGGAGCCTTAGAGCCATACAGCACAGAAACGGACCCTTCGGTCTAACTAGTCCATGTCAACCAAGTTTCCCAAACTAAATTAGTCCCACTTAGGCCCATATGTCTCTAAATCTTTCCTATTCATGAATCTGTCCAAATATCTTTTAAATGTTGTAACTGTACCTGCATTTATCACTTTCTTTGGCAGTTCATTCCACATGCAAACCACTCTCTGTGTGGAAAAAGTTGCACCGAATGTCCTATTCAAATTTTTCTCCTCTCACCTTAACAATATGCTCTCTACTTTTGAACTCCCCGTCCGAGGGAAAAGACCTTTGCAATTCAGCTTATCTGTGCCCCTCACAATTTTATAAACCTTTATAAGTTCACCCCTCCTACACTCATTTTTTAAAAAAATGTCCTAATCTATCCAGCCCCTGCTTATAACTCAAACCCCCCAATCCCAGTAATATCCTCACAAATCTTTTCTGAACTTTCTCCAGTTTAATAATATCCCTCCTACAGCAGGGCAACTGGAACTGTACGCTATATTTATGACTAGATTCTCATAATGTGGAAACAGGCCTTCTGGCCCAACAAGTCCACACCGACCCTCTGAAGAATAACCCACCCCACTGACTAATGCACCTAACGCTATGGATAATTTAGCATGGCTGATTCACGTGACCTGCACATTTTTGGACTGTGGGAGGAAAGCAGAGCACCTGGAGTAAACCCACACAGACAGTTGCCCAAGGCTGGAATTGAACCTGGGACCCTGGTGCTGTGAGGCAGCAGTGCTAACCGCTGAGCTACCATGTATTCTTGAAGAGGCCTCACCAACATCCTATACAACCTCAACATAACGTCCCAACTCATTTTACTCAATGTTTTGAACAATGAAATCAAGCATGCGAATCCACCCGTCTACCTATGATGCAACTCTCAAGGAACTCTGTACCTGAATCCCTAGGTCTCTCTGATCGACAACACTCCCCAGGACCTGACTATTAACTTTATAAGTCATGGCTTTGTTCACTTTACCTTACATTTATCCATTTTTAAACTCCATTTGGCATTCTTCAGCCCATTAGCCTAATTAATCAAGGTCTCTTTGTAATCTTAGATAATCTTCTTCAATGTTCACTATCAACTTTGGTGTCATCTGCAAACTTACTAGCCGTTCCTTCTAAATTGTCATCCAACTGTTTTATGCAAATGACCACCAACGTGGACCCAACACCGATCCTTGTGGAACACCACTGGTCACAGGCCTCCAGTCCATAAAATAACCCTCCACTACCACCCTCTGTCTCCTATCATTAAGCCAATTTTGTATCAAATTGAAAGCTCTCCCTGAATTCCATTAGATCTAAGTTTACCAATCAGTCTACCACGTGGAACCTTGTCAAAAGCTTTACTAAAGTCTATGTAGACAATGTCTAACACTCTGTCCTTATTAATCTTTTTGTTTATATCCTCAAAAAGCTCAGTCAAGTTTGTGAGACGTGATTTCCCATGCAACAAAACCATGCTGACTACCTCGAATCAGTCCTTGCTTCTCCAAATGTATGTAAAACCTATCTCTCAGAATTCCCTCCAACAATTTACCCACCACTGATGCCAGACTCACTGGTCCATAGTTTCTGCCTTTTCCTTACCAACTTTCTTAAATAAAGGCACAACATTAGCCATTCTCCAGTCCTTTAGCACTTCACCCATGGATAAAGATTATTGATATACCTCTGCTATGAGCCCTGCAATTTATTCCCTAACTTCCTACTACATCTTGGGTGACACTTGATCAGATCCTGGAAATTTATCCACACTTATGTTTTTTAAAGCCTCCAGCATCTCCTTTTCAGTAATGTGATGTGGAGATGCTGGTGTTGGACTGGGTGGACAAGATGAGAAGTCACATGTAAGATCATAAGTCCAACAGGCTTATTTGAAATCACAAGCTTTTGGAGTGCTGTCATTTCATCAGGTGAAGTCAAGAAGAGCACACAACATAGAATTTATAGTCAGAGAGATCAACAGACAGAGAGGTCAATATACAGAGAGATCATAAAATCATACAGATGGTGTGAGTGGAGTGTCGACAGGCTGAATAACAAGTCTCTACAGTGACCAAAAGTGTCAGATGGTGTGAGTAACGTGTCAACAGCTGAATAGCAAATGAAGGGATGACCTTTAATGTGATTAATTGAGGCAGGGAGATAATCACAAAAAAAACTCTTCAAGAGTTTCACTTGATTCCAGTTGTCTTTCTCGAACATATGCCTCCTTTTTATTCTTGACCAGAACCTCAATATCTTCATTCATCCATTGTTCCCTAGTCTTGCCAGCCTTGCCCTTCTCCCTAACAGGAACATACTGCCTCTGAAGTCTTGATATCTCACTGTTGGAAGTCCACCTCCCCCTTACCAACCATCCCTTTACCTGTGAACAGACCACCCCAATCAACTTTGGAAAGTTCCTGTCTAATGTATTCAAGATTTGCCTTACTCCAATTAAGAACTTTAACTTTTATACAAGGCCTATCTGTTTCCATTACTATTTTAAAACCGATAGAATTATTTTGAAAACTGTTCACTTTATTCCTGGACACCTATAGACAGAGCATCACCTGCACTTCTGAACAATGCATAAAAACAATATGATAATTTATATACAGTAGTGCCTCGAATTACGAACTTAATCCGTTCCGGGACCCGTTTCGTGAACCGAAAAGTTCGCAAACTGAATCAATTTTTCCCGTTGTTCGGATAGCGTTCACAGCGCACGCTCCAAAGACAAACTGCTCGTGCCTTCGTTCGTACCTTGAATTTTGTACGTATGTTGAAGCAAAATTTTATGTACAATGCTGTTCGTAAACCGGTTTGTTCATGAACGGGGTCGTTCGTATGTCGAGGCGCTACTGTATGTCTAATATGGAAGGTCATTTCTTCTCCGCACCACTTCTATCATGACCATTTTACCTGGCATCAAGGAATCACACTCATGATCTTAATTGAACTTTATTATTTGGTTTGGATATAGGAGCTGCTTATCTGAAGTACTTAGCAAAAGGTGTGCAATAGAACTCACTATGAAGTCTGTTATCAATCAGACATTTATTTTAGATAATTTAATCAACCTGTTTTGCTGTGTTATGACACACCTCTGGCACAGAGTCATCATTCTCTTCTGATCATACAGAAACACACACACGCACACAAAACTGGTGGTGAGTTAAACCTAAGAGTTACCATGCCTCAGGAAAGGGGAGAGGTTGAGAAGGAGGGTCCTTCATCGTAACTTCAGTTGGCGTTGGAATTGAACCCATGCTGTTGGCACCACACTTTTAAAAAAAAATCATTTTGTGGATTGTGGGTATCGCTGCCTGGCCAGCATTCATTGCCCATCCCTAGTTACCCTTGAGAAGGTGGTGGTGAACTGCCTTCTTGAACTGCTGCAGTCCACCTACTGTGGGTAGACCCATGATGTAATTAGGGAGGGAATTCCAGGAAACTTGACCCAGCAACAGTGAAGGAACAGTGCTGTATTTCCAAGTCAGGATGGTGAGTGGTTTGGAGGGGAACTTGAAGGTGTTGGTGCTCCCATGTATCTGCTGCTCTTGTTATTCGAGATGGAAATGGTTATGGGTTTAGAAGGTGCTGACTGAGCATTCTTGGTAAATTTCTGCAGTGCATCATGTAGATAGTACACCCTGCTGCTACTGAGTGTCGGTGGTCAAGGGAGTGGATGCATATGGATGTGGTGCCAATCAAGCAGGCTGCTTTATCCTGAATAGTATCAAACTTCTTTAGTGTTGTCAGAGCTGCACTCATCCAGGCAAGTGAGGAATATTCTATCAGACTTCCAACTTATACTTTGGAGATGATGGATAGGCTTTGGGGAGTCAGAAGATGTGTTACTCACCACAGTATTCATAGCCACTGACCTGCTGTTGTGACCACTGTGCTAATGTGGTGAGTCAGTTTTGTTTCTAGTCAATGATAACCCCCACGATGTTGACAGTGGAGGGTTCAGTGTTGGTAACACCATTGAATGTCAAGGGACGGTGGTTAGATTGTCTCTTATTGGTGATTGTCACAGTCTGTGATTTGTGTGGCATATTACTTGCCACTTGTCAGCCGAATTATCCAGATCTTGTTGGATTTGGACACGGACTGCTCCGGTGTCTGAGGAGTTGTGATACTGAACATTGTGCAATCATCAGGGAACATCCCAATTTCTGACCTTATAATGGAGGGAAGGTCATTGATGAAGCAGCTGAAGATGGTAGGGCCTAGGACACGACCCTGAGGAACTCCTGCAGAGGTGTCCTGGAGCTGGGATTACTGACCTCCAACAACCATGACCATTTTCCTCTGTGTCAGGTATGACCCTAATCAGCAGAGAGTTTGCCTCTGGATTCCCATTGATGCCAGTTTTGCTAGGGCTCCTTGATACTATAATCAGTTGTATGCAGCCTTGATGTTAAGGGCTGTCAGTTAACATCACCTCTGGAATTCAGCTGTTTTGTCTATGTTTGAATCAAGGCTGTAATGAGGTCAGGAGCCGAGTGGCCCAGGCAGAACCCAAACTGGGCATCACTCAGCAGGTTATTGCTGAGCAGGTGCTGCTAGATAGCACTGTTGATGACACCTTCCATCACTTTACTGATGATCGAGAGTAGACTGACAGGGCGTTAATTAGCTGGTTAGGATTTGTCCTGCTTTTTATGTACTGGACATACCTGGGCAATTTTCCCAATGTTGGGTAGATACCAGTGCTGTACTATACTGGAGCACCTTTACTAGAGGAGTGGCAAGTTCTGGAGCACAAGTCTTCAGTACTATTGCTGGAGTGTTGTCAGGGCTCATAGCTTTTGCAGTATCCAACATCTCCAATTCTTCCTTGATCATGTGGAGTGAATCAAATTGTCTGAAGACTGCTATCTCTAATGCTGGGGACCACTGGAGGAAGTTGAGATGGATCATCTACTTGGTACTTCTGGCTTAAGATTGTTGTAAAAGCTTTAGCCTTATCTTTTGCACTGATGTGCTGGGTACTTTCATATTAAAGATGGGGATATTTGTGGAGCCTCCTTCTCCAGTGAATTGTATAATCGTCCACAGCCATTCACAACTGGACATGGCAGGACTGCAGAGCTCAGATCTGATCTGTTGGGATTGCTTAACTTGCTGTTTATGTTGTTTGGCATGCAAGTAGGTCTGTGTGCTGGCTTCACCAAGTTGAAACCTCATTTTTAGGTATGGCTTTCTGTATACTCTATTGAACCAAGGTTGATCCCTTGGATTGACGGTAATGCTTGAGTGGGGGTTATGTCAGGCTATGAGGTTACAGATTGTGTTGGAGTACAATTCTCCTGCTGTTAATGGCCAACAACGCCTCATGGATGCCCAGTTTTGAGTTGCAAGATCTGTTTGAAATCTTTCTCATTTAGCACAGTGATAGTGCCACACAATGTAATGAAGGTTATTCTCAGTGTGAAGGCGGGACTTTGTCTCCATGAAGACTGTGTGGTAGTCACTCTTAGCAATACTGTCATGGACAGATGCATCTGCAGCTGGCAGATTGGTAAGGATAATGTTTCTCCCGCTTGTTGGTTCCCTCACCACCTTCCACAGACCCAGTTTAGCAGCTATGTCTTTTAGGACCCGACCAACTTGATCAGTAATACTGCTGATGGACATTGAAATCCTCCCAGCTAGAGTACATTTGTGCCCTTGGTATCCTTAGTGCTTCTTTGAAGTGTTGCTCAACATGGAGGAGTACTGATTCATCAGCTAACAGGGGTAGGGAAGGATAGTGGTATGTTGTAATCAGCAGGTCTTCTTGCCCATGTTCAACCTGAAGCCATGAGACTTCATGAGATCCAGAGATAATGTTGAGGACTCCTGGGGAAACTCCCTCCCGACTCTATACGCCTGTGCCACCACCTCTGCTGGTAGTACAGGACATATCTAGGGATGGGGATGGTGGTGTCTGGGACTTTGTAAGGTATGATTCCACGAGTAGGACTCTATCAGGCTGTTGTTAGATTAGTCTGTGAGACGGCTCTCCCAGCTTTGGCACTAGCTCCCAGATGTTAGTGAGGAGGACTTTGCAGGGTCGACAGGGCTGTTTCTGCCGTTGTCTTTTCCAGTGCCTACATCAATGTCAGAGGATCCATCCTGTTTCATTTCCTTCAGACTATGTAGCAGTTGGTACAACTGAATGGCTTGCTAGGCCATTTCAGAGGGCAATTGAGAGACAGCCACATTGCTGTAGATCCGAAGTCACATGTAGCCCAGACCAATTAAGGATTTTCTGAAAGGACATCAGTGAACCTGATGGGTTTTTCCAACCATCAGTCAATTCTTAATTGTTTTTTATTATTGAATACAAATTCCACTGTCTGCCACCGAGGCAGGATTTGAACCCAGGTTCCCAGAACATTACCTGGGTCTCTGGATTAATAGTCTATCGATAATACCACTAGGCTTTCCCTCTACATTGGTGAAAGTGAGGACTGCAGATGCTGGAGATCAGAGTCAAGACTAGAGTGGTGCTGGAAAAGCACAGCAGGTCAGACAGATTCCGAGGAGCAGAAAAATCGACATTGCCTGAAACGTCAATTTTTCTGCTCCTCAGATGCTGCCTGACCTGCTGTGTTTTTCCAGCACCACTCTAATCTTTCCCTCTACATTGAATGACAGCCAGTCAGCCAGTTGAGCCAACCAACCCCTCTGGAAGCACTACCACTGTACCAAACATGCCCCCAGACATCTATTTTGATGTAAGACTATAAAAGAGGATGGTTGTTGCCAATATGTTTTGAGTAAAGATCTCTTAGTGAATCATTTATGAGATTTTTCCAATAGTTGCATTCATAAACAAGACACTAAGATTATTAGCCCTATTGATTTGATTCCATCACAGTATTATAGTTCAAGCAAATTACTTTTGACTTGTTGGTGGTAAAGAATTATTGATGTGCAAATCTGGGAATTTTTTTTTGGAATGCATCAGTTGTATTTTATTTTATTAAACAAATTACAAAAACAGTTTACAACAAACAGTTACATTTACAGCTACATACAAGAGACAGCAATTTTACAAGGAGAGGAGCAGCAAAGCCAGGCCCCAAACCCTACCATTCAAACAGTTTACAGGGACATGAGGACAAACCTCAAATCCCAGTTTCACAAAGATATAAGGAGACAACAGCAGTGACAGTTGTACATTAGACAGTACTGTTACATACAAAAGCGCAGACAATACAGACCCAGCAAGCCCCCATCCCTCCCACCTTCCGACCACTCTAAGGCAGCCCGCCCCTACCCACCTTCCGGGTCTCGGTCCACCCCATGCCCCTTCCAGTTCAGTCCGCCCTGACACACCTTTCGACCACCTCTAGGACAGCCCACCCCGGTACCCGCCCAGGGTGACAGCAGTCAGGACAGCCTACCCACCTTCCGGCTTCACTAACCACCCTCAGCACCTTTCGACCACCTCTGGGGCAGCCCGCCCCGGTACCTGCCCGGGGTGACAGCGCTGAGGACAGCTACCCGCCTTCTTGCTCTCGGTCTGCCCCTACGTACCATTGGGCTCACCCACCCCATTGCACCTCCGATCAGTGGGCTATCCTGGCACACCTTTCGGCCACCTCTAGGACAGCCCGTCCCCTTCCCTGGGACGACAGCGTGTAGGGTAGCCCACAAGCCTTCCGGATCTCAGCCCGCCCCTACGTGCCTTCTGGCTCTCGGCTGCTCTGACACCTTTCGACCACCTCTAGGACAGCCCGTCCCGATTACCCCTTATCGGGATGACAGTGCTCAGAACAGCCTACCCACCATCTTGCATCAGTTGTATTCCCTGTCTCTGTTTGTTATGAATTGCTTTTAGATATGATGGTAGATTTCAATTGCAGCTTATTATTTAAGGTGTTCCAAACTCAAATCCTGACTTTCCCATAGCATAACAGGTGATTCAGATTAAGCTAATTAACTTTCTAATTATAATTGCAATGTGTGAGGATTAAACACAAACACAATGAACTGATTTGAAAGGGCAGTGCTTGTCACTGGCCACCTGGGTGTTTTCCTATCTTCCTGGTGGTGGAAATTGAATAAAGATTGGTGCACTTTGTGTCTTCCACTGTGTCTCACACCTGCACACACACACCATGAGTTCTGGGGATAAAATAAGCACTACCGCACTTAGGTGGTAGTGTGGGGGTTAAAATAAAAAAAGAAAAAAAAAGTTATTTAAAAAAAAAATGAACTGATTTGAAAGGGCAGTGTTTGTCACTGGCCACCTGGGTGTTTTCCTATCTTCCTGGTGGTGGAAATTGAATAAAGATTGGTGCACTTTGTGTCTTCCACTGTGTCTCCCACCTGCACACACACACCATGGGTGCTGGGGAAAAAAATAAGCACTACCGCACTTAGGTGGTAGTGTGGGGGTTAAAGAAAAAAAAAAATGAACTGATTTGATTAGCCTTTCACGATATAACCTTAACAGCTTTATCCAAGGCTAGAATTAATTGTTACCATTTGCAGTGAGGCAACATTCATACTCTGAGACCTATGCATGAGGAATGGTAAGTAGTAGATTGGTGGTAAGTGATACACAATTTGACCATTCAAAAGTTTTATTCTGCACACTGTAGTAGCTCGGACAAAATGATTGTATTATTAGAAATGAGCCTTAGGGGATCTCATTGCCCTTTCACATTGAGAGGCTGAGTTCAAACTCCGGCCAGACTGGAGGGGTGCAATTCTCCTTGCTTTGTAAGCTGTAAGAATCATTTGAGAAATGATTTGGGCTATCTCAATCTAGTTGGACCATTGCACAAAATTATTCATAAACTGGCATTAATTAGTACTAAATTGGTAACTTGTTCAAATAGATGGTGTGAGCTGCCTGGGTAATTCTCCACATCCCAGGTGTGCAATTCTGGAAGGTTTCTACATACTTACTGTTTATTTTTTTGAAGAAAGTGTTGGGGGGAGAAAATACGGTGCATTTCTTTTGTTTATAGAGCTTTGTGACCGTATAGATATTTGTACTGGGCAGGGGCAGTGTTGGATTAGAGATGGGTGTATGTAAGATGTTCCTGAGTAAATTTGTGACTCCCAGTGGTCAAGATGTGTTTTCACAGACTATGCATGTCCTCCTGTCAGCTTAAAATGAGCTGAAAGCAGCACAAAGATGAATTTTCAAAGACTTAAATATTTTTAGCCTTTTGCTTCCACCTTGATCCAGGTATTTTGAGTACCACTTTGTGAGAGTGCCATAATGAGACCCATCTGTTTTCATGGTATGTAACTCTCTCAGTTTTGCAAAGGCACTGACACTTATTTGAGAGATTTCTGCATTTGGGGATTTTGCTGTTTGTAACAGATAGGAGCAACATTAGGAAATACTGTAGGATAGTGTTGTTGAAATATTCTTTTGGTGCTTTGAGTTGAGGTAAGTGTAACTTTGGTTTATATTCCAACACTAAGGACAGCATTTTTCATCCCTGAGATGTGAATGAATTATGATGAACATAATGGCTTAATTGGACAATGAACAAAAAAAATTACCATCAAGTTAAACTTTCACAATTATACTTCAATGAAATTCCCTCTTTATTTTTGATATTAGCAAAATAACCTGTTTTATATGTGTTATGAAACACTTCTGGAGGAAGTGAGACTTGAAACTCTAAACTAAGAGGTAAGAACACTTTTATGACCGTGCTGCAAGAGCTCCCACAACCTTCCTGAATACAGGTCCAGCTGATCATTGCTTGTTTTTGCTCCTATGTCTTGTAGTCTCATGCAACAAACTGCTATCCTAGGAGGTTAAAGCAATTATACTTCAAGTATAACCTCTCTACACCCACCTTTATGCTCATGACTCTGCCTAGTTTTGTGTTATTAGCATATTTCCAAATAGTGTTTCACTTCCCTCATTGTAATCATTTAAAAAAATTTGTAAAAGGGTGAGACCCAAGCACTAATTCCTGTGGTAGCCTACTAGCCTTTCACTGAAATAGATCAATTTATTTCTAAACTGTTTCTTGTTTACTAACCAATTCTCAGTTATGCCAGCATTTTACCCCAATCCCATATTCTTTAATCTTGCATATTAAACTCTTATGTTGGACTTTATCCAAAACTTCCTGAAAATCCAAATACATTGTATCCGGTGGTTACCCCAATCTGTGTTTAGTGATGTGCTCCATAAAACCCCAGTATGTCACTGGACTGGTTATCCAGAATTCCAGGCTGATGTTCTTGGGTCATATCTTCAAATTTTAGCTTAGCAGTTGGTGAAATTGGAATTCAATGAAAATCTGGAACAAAAAGCATATCTAATAATAGTGTAACCACATTGAATTAGATGGGCTTTTAAACAATAATGTTAGTGGGTTTTGAGAAGATTTATAGCTCAGATTGAGGTTCTGGATATAGGTTTGCTCGCTGAGCTGGTAGGTTTGTTTTCAGATGTTTTGCTACCATACTAAGTAACATCAGTGAGCCTCCAGTGAAGCACAGGTGGCATGTCCCACTTTCTATTTGTTTAGGTTTCCTTGGGCTGGTGATGTCATTTGGGGTAGTGACATAATTTCCGGTTCTTTGACTTGGATCCCATTTACCATCCCAAGAAAATGTGTCCGTTGATAGAGTTCCGGTTGGAATGCCATGCTTTCATTTCCTAGAAGCATGGCGTTTCAACCAGCACTCCATCAACAAACACATGATTTGGATCCCATTTACCACCCCCTGAGAAAAATTACAGGAAATGTCACCACAGGGAATAAAATCTCCAACCTAAGCACATAAATAGAAAGCGGACATGTCACCAGTGCTTCACTGGAGGCTCACTGATGTTACCTAGAATGGTGGTGAAATGTCTGAAAACAAACCTCTAGCTCAGCGAGCAAACCTACATTGAGTTTAATGTCTTTACCTCGTCTGGCCTGCATGTGACTTCAGACCCACAGTGATGTGGTTGACTCCTGCCATTAGGCAATAAATACCCACATCGCATGTATAAAAGTTTGAAATTATTTCCCTTTGACAATGTTGATTATTTAATAATTTCAAAGTCTTGTTATGTCATTCATTATAGCAGATGCCAGTGTTTTACCTACTTGATGTTAGACAATAAAAGGTTTGTCATTCCCTGCTTTCCCCTCCCTCTAAGATTTGCCATCCATCAATCTGCCAGGACAGAATCTACATTATTTCTATGGCTATCTCCTTTAGCTCCTGGGATTTTAACAGCTTTCACTCCTTTATTTTTGGCAGCACTTTTTTTTTTCACTGATTATTGTTTTCTTTCAGTTCCTTCTTCCCAATACACCTTTGTTTCCTTATTTCCAAAGGTTATTTCTGCCAAGACACAGCAAATGTAAGTGTTTAGCTGCTCTGCAACTTCCTTTTTCTCCTTTTTTTTTTCTCTGTTTTAAGGGACTAGCATTTGCCTTCATCACTTTTTTCTTTTTCTTTTTGCATATATATAGGTTTTGCAGTCTGTTCTGAAGTTCCTTGCAAGTTTATGCTCCTAATTTGTTTCCCCTTTTCTTGATCCTCTTTGCTAAATTGAAATTGCTCCTAAACCTGAAACTGACAGTGTCATACAGCTCCAGTTTGGATCTGATACCACCTTAACTTTGTTAGTCAAGTTTGGGCTACTTATATTTTTGCAATGGAAAGAATGCATAACAGTTGCAACATGTACGTATTTCCATTCCTTCAATATTAGCCATTGCCTAACCTAGAATAACCTATTCCATAATTGGTTCTTCAATGTACTGATCTAAAACTAAATATTGTATACACTTCAGGAATTCATCCACCACAGAATTATTGCAAACTATATGTAGTTTAAACACTCCTACGATTACTGTAGCACACTTGTTAGATTCATCTCTAATTTCCCATCCAAAGCAAACCCATAATATATCGTGTCTGCTTGGACAGTTATAAATTACAGCTACTAATTTTTTTTTTTCATGGGATGGGTGCATTGCTGGCTGGGTCAGGATTTATTGCCCATCTCTCATTGCTGTTAGAAGGTGGAGGTGAGCTGCCTTCTTTAACCACTGCAGTCCATTTGGTGTAGGTACACCCTAATACCAGGACAAAAGAAATTCCAAGATTTTAACCCAGTGAAAAGGCAGAAATAGTGAGAGATGTCCACGTGGATGGTGAATGGCTTGGCAGGGAACTTGCAGGTGGTAGTACACTTGCTGCTTTTTGTCCTCGAGTGGGAAGTGCTTGAGAGTTTGGAAGATACTGTCTAAGGGACACTGATATATTTCTGTAATTCTTGTAGCTAATACACACTGCAGCTGTTGAGTGTCGGTGTTGTAGGAAGTGGATGCTTGTGGATATGATGCCAACCAAATGGGCTGCTTTGTCCATGATGTCAGCTTTTTGGATGTTGTTGGCGCTGCACTCCATCCAGGCAAGTAAGGCATGTTCCATCACATTCCTGACTTGTGCCGTGTAGTTAGTGAACAGGCCTGGGGAATGAGGAAGAAGCAATTTTCTACAAGATTGCTAGCCTGTGATCTGGTCTTTTAGCCACAGTATTATTCTGGCTAGTCCAGATCACTTTTTGATGTACCCCCCTTTTTCTCGCCCCCCCCGCCACCTCCCCCAGCAGGCTGACCGTGCAGGAGTCAGTGACGATAATGCCATTAAATGTCAACGGGTAGCGGTTAGATTCTCTAGAGGAAGATGGTTATTGCTAGCACCTATTTGGGATACAGTTAGTAATGTTACGGGAAAAAGGTGGATTGATTTAGTAGGAAAGGGTTTGGGGGGGGGGGGGGGGGGGAAAGGCAGGAGATTCGCACTAGGTAGTTGATTTGGTATAGGCATGATCACCCTAATGACCTCTTTTGGTAAAGTAACAATTGTGTGGTACAAATGTTACATGCCACTTGTTAGGCCAAGCCTGGATATTGTCCAGTTCTTGCTGCATTTAGACATGGATTATTTCAATCTGAGTTGTCAAGAATGCCACTGAACGCTGCAATTATTAGCAAGTATCTACATTTATGATCTCTTGGTAGAAACAAGGTTATTCATGGAGGAGCTAAGGACACTATCCTGAGGAACTCCGAGATGTCCCAGAACAGACTACCCATAATCACAGCTATCTTCCAGGGGTCAGTTTTTCTGCTGGTTCCCAATGATGCTAGTTTTGCAGTGGCTCCTTGATGTCACACTCGGTCAAATGCCTCATTGATATCAAGGACAGCCATTTAAATTCCACTCTGGAATTCAGCTCTTTGGAGGTGAGAACACATGAAGATCATGGCTTACCATAAAATCTCAATCAAAGGAAATGCATTAATGATAGTCATACAGCTAAATAATTACCTCTGGAGCATGTATTAGTGATATGAATTTGAGTATATTTGTATGTGTTTCAATTGTGTATGGATGCATGTGTGCATGAATGTGTATCTTTAAGTGGATGTATATTTTACAACTGAATTGCCTCATGTGTATACCAGATTAACTTTGCCTCAAGGATTATGTGAATTCCGAAATGAATTTATGGAAAATCGGAAGGGTGCATATTTGAATTCCCAATATCTGCTCTTCGTAATAATAAACCTGTAAAATTGTCACTTTTCTTCCATCTCCAGTGCTGTGTGGAAAATTTTCAGGCATGTGCACTGACACTAATTTTGCTTCAGTAAAACTTACTGGTTGAAATCTCCCACTATGCATTAGCATTCCTGACTGGTGAGCTGTTAATTTCTGATGCATACTTTTCACATCTGGTTTCAATGCATGTGTTGTGGGTTACTGGTTCTGGATTGAGTGATATGAGTTCTCTTATATAAATCCCTGGGCAATGATGTCTGTGGTTACTAATTCTGAACTAGCTGGTGATTAGGAATCAGTTTTATTTTTATAAAAACATCAAGAAATTTGTCTCCCCAGCACCCGTTTACTTAGCACTGCAAGTGTAATTTTGCCTAAATAAAATCCATGGTGTGTGTACAAAAATCTGGTTTTAGCCATATTGCATGTCATTTTGGTTAGGACATCACTGTAGCCATGAGGAATGTGTCACAACACGGAATACTTGTGTCAGCCAGTGTGTAAATCTGATTTGATCCAATAATGTCCCCAACTAATCCTGTTTGGGGGAACACCTTCTACAGCAAGAAGGACTCCTCACCACCACAACTTAACCTGATCATCAATACTTTCAGATTTGTTGCTGATTTGATTTCTATCTGTGTGCAGACGACATGCTTGAAAGTTTTTGGAGTTGTTTGAAATTGCAAAAGTCTCGATGATTGATGCTGAAGTACTTTGTCCTGACTTCAAAGATTCTGCAGAAACTACAGGACGTGGGTTCAGTTGTTTGCAATTCCCTTGGTCAACACCCTGTCAGGCAGAATGGGCAAAAGCAACACATGGCAGAACAAGTTATTGAAAGAGGAGCGTGAGTGAAGTGTTCTTAGCAGGAAGCCAAATCTGCCCAGAGTATTCAGTTCCCTCAACCCCAATGAGAAACAACAGGCCTGTCCTTCACTGGGGTGAATCTCAGTGAAAGCTGTCATCTACAGCAGCTTCAACTGCAACTTCAGAGGATAGGGAGATCAGTGGCTGTTGTATAGGGGAGTGGAAGACTTAACACTGTGTAGTACATACACTAACACCATCTACTATCATGATTGTTGTACGCACTGATGCCAATTATGACCAGTTTGTGTTTAGGGTGTTTTGCTGTTACCATCTGGGTGTAAAGACCTACTTGGTTTACAGTGATAGAGAGAACTCACTGGGAGTCTACTGAAGCAGAGGCTTATAACTTGTACCTGATGGTCAACTCATGTTAGTACGGTAAACTTACCAATAACAGTTAAGTCCTCCTTGAAACTCTGACATATTTTGACCTTGCCTGACCAAATGCTTATCCCATCATTAGGATTGAATGGAGAGTAGGCTTAAAGATTACCCATTATCTTGTAATTGTCATATGGTGTCCTGGGCAGAACCATTTAGGATCTCAAAGGAGTGAACCTAACCTTTGATTGTCCTCCAAGTCTCTGTAACATGGCTATCACATCAATGTAGCTAGTTGCTAACCTGAAATAAACTGAATTTATGGACAACGGTCAGACAATTATAGGCTGTGGAGGGAGGTGTGCTAGAATTGGACAAGACATCCAGATCATCTCATTCCATATTTTATACTTTTCATAAACAGTGAGGTGAACTTCTCACTAGACATTAATGAGATGCCACTTGACGAGGATCAACAAAGAGGATTAACACTTGTTAAACTGATAGTGATGTATGAGCTTTTTACGTCTGTCAACAAAGTGCTCTCAACAGATTATTTTATTTCCCTCCCACTGCAGCTATGTTCAGCCTGGTTCTGCAGCTCGAGTGGAGGGAGCCTGCCCTGAAGTGGAGCAAATTGAGTCTGGGGTTTGGAGGTGCAGCCCTGGTAAGTGCTTCTGTCTAAATGGCCCAGTCAGCTGAGGGTCTTCCAAGAGTTGGAATAGGGCAGGCACTGTCAAGGTGAAGAGCCTGGCCATGTTGACAGTACCCTGATTGGAAAGAGCCAAGGGGTCTGTGCATAGCTCAGTGCTTTCTGGCACAATCTCTTCGCTCTCATTCACTTTGAACCAACTTGGATTTTCACAGCAACCCTGCCTTGCCTAAACTACATCACATTAAGCTTGAAAGAATTGTAAAGCGTGAGTAGGACAGTGGAAGTTTAGCTTCTATCTGCACTGTAGGGATTCTATTTGATCCAATGTGTCTGCACTGAGCAACATCTCAACCAGACTCAGGCTCCCTGTATCCCCATAACCACACTTTTTTTTTTCTTGTGGCTAATCCACCTGGCCACATATCCCTGCACACAATGGGACAATTTAGAATGGCTAATCAACATAATCTGCACATCTTTGGCCTGTGGGAGGAAACTGGAGCACCCAATGGAAACCCACATAAACACAGGGTGAATGTGCAAACTCTACACTGACAGTCGCCTGAGGTTACAATTGAACTAGGGTCCCTGTTGCTGAGAGGCAACATTGTCTCTAAATATGTGTTAACTACTTGACTCCCGTGCTGCCCTGTGACAGAATGTACCTTCAAAATGACACAGACAATGGGTGGATGGGTGGCAGTTGAAGTTCTATGCAGAAAAGTCTGAGGTGATGCACTTTGGTTGGAAGAACATAGAACTGCAATATAAAACAAAGTGTACAATTCTAAAGGGACTGCAGGACCATAAGGACCTGTGTATAGGTGTGCTCATGGAAGTTGGCAGGTCAGGTGTAAAGAGCAGTGAATAAAGCATATGGTGTCAGCAGCTTTATGACTGGGGGGCTTAGCGGTAGGAGGTGATGATGAACTTGTAGAAGACACTTGTTCAACCTAAGCTGGAGTTTTGTGCAAAATAAGTGGGCAACACACAACAGGAAAAATGTGGATACACTGAAGAAATTGCAGAAGAATTCACCATGTTGATGCAATCCTGCAGCCATTGCACTGAGGTGGCCATTGCTCCATCAAACCCCCTGTTGCTTTCTGTGTCTACCTGGACACTGAATTCCCTGATTACTGACTGTATGGAGTCATCTTCTACCTGGGGCTGTGCAGGTGCCTGGTCGAGAGAGACTCTACTTAGTCAAATATGGTAAGATTCAGTCTAACAAGTGAAGATCAAATTGATGAGAGAGACATACTGGTCTACTTCATCTTGTACATTTCAAAATGAAGTGCCAGTAGGGTCAATGCATTTATTTCCAAATGTTCCTAACTATTTACTGGCTGAGTTTCCCTACAGTTAAGTCTTGGGCTTTTGGTTGTAGGAGGATCAGGGACTCAAGGGAGGGAGAGAGTGCTTGGTGAGTCAGCTTGTGGAGACCAGGAGATGAAGGGCAAAGTGGATGTGGTACACCAGGCTCTCCAATGGAATTATTTTACTCTTACCTCACCTTCATTTTTGCCCTTTCTCCCAAGGTCATGAAATAGTGAACTGGTCTCTTTTTTTTTCTGCCTTCCCCCGCAGATGATGGAGACAGATTTAGAGTCTCCAGTTAAAAGCCCAGATAAGTCTATGTGCCAGCTGGCGTGTGCCCTACATATCCACGGCATTATAGGGGACAAGTTGGGTGTCAGCAGGATGATGTTGGGCTTGCCACCTTTTGTACTTGTGCTTCTGGTGGGGAGATGGGGGTAAACGTTCCCAGGAAATGTTCACACCTTTTCACCATTTTTGTTTCGCCATCCATCACCGGCAGGAGACAGTGAGGTCTGCAGATGCTGGAGATCAGTTGTGTGTGGTGCTGGAAAAGCACAGCCGGTCAGGCAGCATCTGAGGAGCAGGAGAATCGACGTTTTGGACTGGAGCCCTCACGTGCTTTTTCAGTGACACACTCCAATCCCACCACTGGCAGTTTAGAGAATAAGTCCCTGAGTTAAGGAGAAGTGTTAAAGTTGAATCATTTTCACTATTTTTATTTTGCAGGCACTCAAACTCTAATTTTAACCTCTGCCCTCATCGTAGAGTCAGCACTCTCCCTGTCTGATTTTACTCTGCATAGATTTCTACTTGATGCAGTGTACAAGGACAGGTAACTAAAACCAATTCTGTTTGCATCATTTGAACTTTGACTTTAGACTTAGTTCAACTGGCAGTAATACTCCACCAACAACCCCAGTACATGTTTTCACGTTAATTCAAGTGTTGGCTGGTTCATGAATGTCCCCTTTGAATCTACTGTCATTAACCCATCCTGTCGTCTGTTTATATCTTGTGTTTGGCCATTGGACTGCGACTCTGAAGGGGCTTCTGTGTTGATTGAGTGGTTAAAAAGGTGTATAGTTCACTCCAGTGGAAAAAAGTCACCTTTTTAAAGCATAATGTGGACTTGACCTTTCAAAGTCAGCAACAAAAACAGAAATGGTCCATTTCACATTTCTTTTGGGTTTCAATTTGGTTAAGACTTATTTTTATAGGATGTTGAGTGATTACCTGGAGATTACTGGTGCCTTTTACAGGATAGATGAAGTGTTTGTTTTGGAATTATTCCCTGTGGATGGAAATGGAGAAGGAGAAAAACAGTGCAGAAATAAAGGAAACTCAAAACTGAACATGCCTAAAGTCAGTTCCACGGATAGTTTCTCCACACAGATGGAAATTGTTATTTTGTTTGTAGTGAGGTCATCTATTGATGATATCTAGGAATGCCACAATTAAGCCAAAAAACATTTAATATTTAAAAATTATTGTTGTATAAACTTAACATTTCTTGATAAGTAAGCTTAAAAAGACTGAGGAACTGCCAAAAAAGTATGAATTATTGGACTGAGTAAACTGATGTCATGGTTAAAATCTCTGCTGAAACTATCTGTAACGTTTTACAGTTGAATTGTAAAAACAAAATTGTAAGGCTGATATTCTAAACACTTCTTTCTCATTTGAAGATCTCTATGCTTCTGAAAATGAAAATGAAAACACATTCAACTGCCAGGGAGTGAGGGGGGGGGGAAAAAAAAATCAATAGAACCTTTTCAGACACTATTCTGTTTTGAAAGGAGCCCATTATATGCATCCACCGGAAAACAGATGTTTACTGAAAGTGCATTCATGGGCGAGTTCAAGAACCTGCTCTTTACAAACTCACATGGGAATTTTTGGCCCAATCTCACAGCTTGTAACAGAGGGTTTCTACACTATCGAATGTCTGAGGTCAAGCCCTGGTCACTCAAACCGCAAATATTTACAGTCAATCGGTTTCATCAGCAGATTCAGCTACCACAGAGCACATCGTATTCTGAAGTATAATAGAGGTTACCATATCAGCTTGTTCCACCAGTCAGTCTTTGTTCAATTGCTTCCCATGGGCTCGATGAAAACCCCTAGCTAGCAAACAAAAAGGCCAGTGTAGATAAAGCAGCCTCTGTCTGGATCTTTTCTCATAGTGGGGTTCTTTTTACAGGTGCCTGAGAAGTTCTTATTTTCCACAGCTCCCATTTCTCACCACCCCCTACCCCCATGAATAATTTTGCAACATAATCTTAAACTATAATAATTGACAGCTTAATTGTCCTTTTAAGAAAATGCTGTTGATTTAAAAACTGTTTTATTGGAGGAAGAGGGGAGATGGGAAATAGATTCTGAACACTGGGCCATATCATGGAAAATAAAATAACATTTTCACACCAACTCCTTTCAAAGTGTTGAAGTGATAACTTGTACAACATTGTTAAACTTTTGCAACCCTGCAGGGGAACAACTAACACCACCAGAGATATCACAATGCCACCCTTCCTGCAATGTGAAGCCTACTGTTAAGGTTGTGACACCAAGCAGGAAATGTCACATTTGAATATCAGTGCACTGGGAAATGTTGCAGGAAACTGCATGTAATGAAAGTTGATGGTAGAAATAAATAATACATGTCACTGTTAGACCCCCAATCCCAACAAAATCTGCTTGTGGGAAGTACCAATGTTTAAGTGCAAAATGTATTTGTAATCATGTGATTGCAGATTATGATCCACCGTTTCTTCTACTTGGTGCAGATCAAGTGGGACAGGCAGAAAAAAACAAGCATGTATCATAGAATTCCTATAGTGGGGAGATAGGCCCTTCAGCCCAACAAGTCCACATTCTCATCCAAACCCGTTCCCCTACCACTTTACATTTTATCCCTGACTAATGCATCTAAATATCCCTGAACACTGAGCAATTTAGCATAGCCAATTCAGCTAACCTGCACATTTTTGGAATGTGGGAAGAAATCCGAGCACCCAGAGGAAACCCACACAGACACAGGGAGAACTTGCAAACTCCACAGTCACCCAAGTCTGGCTGGAATTTGGGTCCCTGGCGCTGAGACAGCAGTGTTAACCACTGAGAAGCAATGAAGCAGGAAATCCAAATCTTAATTTTCCACTATTTATGGGTTTATTTGGACTTTTCGCCATCTCATTTACCATTTGCTGATAATTTTTAATAACACTTGTTTTTGACTGAGCAGTATGCAACTCATTTAACCCATTAATTCCTTCTGTGATTTAGTCTATCTGCTGGTTTCTTCAACTCTTATCACCTACTCAACTCTTGACTTCAGTGGATATAAAATTCAGGAAAGTTGGGAATGCCAGTTGGCAAGTAAGCATTCCTGAGATGTCACCTGGTCCAATGCATTAGCTGAGCTCCTTCTCATTTTTCTGAACTCCAGTTAATGCTGTCTTCTGCACCATCTGTTAGGATAATTTTCTTATGGGGGGTTTTGGGAACAAAATATCTTTGGTCTGAAAGAAGTAAAAACTACCACCTCGTTTGTTTTTAGTGTCTATAGCAATTATTTCTCAAATCAGAGTAACGTGTGTTTTGTGATTTTTATGATTATCATCACTTTACCACTGTTTCTTCCCTCCATGTCACTGGCTTCACAAATTAACCAATCTGGGGGATTTTATATTTCAATTGCTTCTCAGTGATTAGCACTGCTGCCTAACAGCACCAAGGACCTGTGTTTAATTCCATCCTCCAGTAATTGTCTATGTAGGGTTTGCATGTTCACCGTGTCTGTGTGGGTTTCTTGCAGGCATTCCCGTTTCCTCCCATAGACCAAAGACTTGCAGGTTAGATGGATTATCCATAGTCTCCAGGCATTTGCAGGCTAGGTGAATTAGTCATGGGAAATGCAGGGTTAAAAGGATAGTGTGGGGATGGTGTCTGCTGGGGATCCTCTTTGGAGGGTTGGTACCGACTTGATGGGCCAAGTGGCATGCTTTCACACTGTAGGGATTCTTTTCTTTGTTCTCTTCAGATGAGATACATTAGTAGGACCCTGAATTGATCACTGTTGATTTTAATTATTAAACTTGAGAACACTATCGCTCATCTATCCATTGTGCAAGACATACTACCTGCTGAAACAAAGAATTTCTCCATTGTAATATCTGGATAACCTTTAGTCTCATGAATGACCTTTTGAGGAGGACAGCAGGCACTGTTTGAAAAGGCACTTTTTTTTTTGCAGTATCCTGAAACACTGGGGCCAGCAATTTCATATCAATCATGTCCCGAATCATTGATCTCCAATCACCCTATCTTCAATAGTGGCGTGCATGCAGCTATATGATCACACCTCCAATCTGTTAGTACATTTTTATTCTCAAACTGTTGGTAAATCTATGCAGAAGAACTTCAACCTGTTGTTTAACTCTGACCCTCTCATTCGGTCTCGGTGAATTTGGTGAAACCACATGTTTACTTTCATTATATCATTTGAGGATTTCTTTTTGCTTAGCATGATCTCTGTCACTCTTCAGAATTCTCCCCAGGAAGATTGGTAAATGAAATTCTCTGTTTGAATGTGTCTTTTGAAGCACCTCAGCATCTGACGTCAGGCTTAAACCTGTCTTTATTATTTGTTCGAGGAGAAAGTGAGGACTGTGGATGCTGGAGATCAGAGCTGAAAATGTTGCTGGAAAAGCACAGCAGGTCAGGCTGCATCCAAGGAACAGGAGAATCGACGTTTCGGGCATGAGCCCTTCAGGAATGAGGAAAGTGTCCAGCAGGCTAAGATAAAAGGTAGGGAGGAGGGACTTGGGGGAAGGGCGTTGGAAATGTGATAGGTAGAAGGAGGTCAAGGTGAGGGTGATAGGCTGGAGTGGGGTGGGGGCAGAGAGGTCAGGAAGATGATTGCAGGTTAGGAAGGCAGTGCTGAGTTCGAGGGATTTGACTGAGACAAGGTGGGGGGAGGGGAAAAGAGGAAACTGGAGAAATCTGAGTTCATCCCTTGTGGTTGGAGGGTTCCTAGGCAGAAGATGAGGCACTCTTCCTCCAACCGTCATGTTGCCATGGTCTGGTGATGGAGGAGTCCAAGAACCTGCATGTCCTTGGAGGGGGAGTTGAAGTGTTGAGCCACGGGGTGGTTGGGTTGGTTGGCCCGGGTGTCCCAGAGGTGTTCTCTGAAACGTTCCGCAAGTAGGCGGCCTGTCTCCCCAATATAGAGGAGGCCGCAGCGGATGCAATAAATGGAGTGCAGGTGAATTTGTGGCAGATATGGAAGGATCCCTTGGGGCCTTGGAGGGAGGTAAGGTGGGAGGTGTGGGCACAAGTTTTGCATTTCTTGCAGTTGCAGGGGAAGGTGCCGGGAGTGGAGGTTGGGTTGGTGGGGGGTGTGGACCTGACGAGGGAGTCACGGAGGGAGTGGTCTTTTCGGAACGCTGATAGGGGAGGGAAATATATCCTTGGTGGTGGGGTCCATTTACAGTGGTGCTGGAAAAGCTCAGCAGCTCAGGCAGCATCCTAGGAGCAGGAAAATCAATGTTTCGGGCAAAAGCCCTTCATCAGGAATAGAGGCAAAGTGCCTGGAGGGTGGAGAGAAGATCCCAAGAAGAGTAGCACAGGGAATCGGTGTAGTCCATTTTAGTTTGAGAAATCAGCATAGCAAGTGGGAACAGACACCAGACCTTAGCAGTTATCATCACTTTGGAGTGACTAATACTCCAGTTCCAGGAATTGAAAACATTCTATTGCTGCTGCACATCTTCTGCCAGGTCTGATGCTTTCACCAAGTTTGCAGACTTAGTTTTTGATGGTATGAAAATTGGTGGTGTGGTAAATAGTGAGGGTAGCCTTAGATTACAGGAGCAAATCCATCTACTGGTCAGATGGGCTGATCAGTGGAAAATGGAATTAAATCCAGATAAATATGAGGTGATGCTCTTGAGCAGGACAAGCAAGGCAAGGGAATCCATTATAAATTAGTAGGACCTTGACAAGCAACCTTCCAAAGAGTAGCCCACCCAGCCCCAGTCCCCACCCTATTACTGTGAAGCAGCATTCATCATTGGCCAATCCACCGAGCCTGCACTTTTTTGACTTGTGGTAGGAAACTGAAGCACCCAAACCAATGAAGATACAGAGAGAGCATGCAAACTCCACACACAGTCATAGAGATGTACAACATGGAAACAGACCCTTCAGTCCAACCTGTCCACGCCGACCAGATAACCTAAACCAATCTAGTCCCATCTGTCAGCACCTGGCCCATATCCCTCCAAACCCTTCATATTCATATACTCATCCAAATGCCTCTTGAATGTCGCAATTGTACCAGCCTCCACCACTTCTTCTGGCAGCTCATTCCATACTCGTACCACCCTCTGCGTGAAAATATTGCCCCTTAGGTCTTTTACATCTTTGCCCTCTCACCCTAAACCTATGTCCTTTAGTTCTGGACTCCCCCACCCCAGGGAAGAGACTTTGCCTATTTACCCTATCCATGCCCCTCATAATTTTGTAAACCTCTGTAAGGTCACCCCTCAGCCTCTGACGCTCCAGGGAAAACAGCCCCAGCCTGTTCAGCCTCTCTATAGCTCAAATCCTCCATCCCTGGAAACCTCCTTGTAAATCTTTTCTGAACCCTTTCAAGGTTCACAACATCTTTCTGATAGGAAGGAGACCAGAATTACACACAATATTCCAACAGTGGCCTAACCAATGTCCTGTACAGCTGCAACATCACTTCCCAACTCCTGTACTCAATACTCTGACCAATAAAAGAAAGCATATCAAACACCTTCTCTTGGATCCTGTCTACCTGTGACTCCACTTTCAAGGAGCTATGAACCTGCACTCCAAGGTCTTTGTTCAGCAACACTCCTGAGGAACTTACCATGATGTGTATAAGTCCTGCTAAGATTTGATTTCCCAAAATGCAGCACCTCACAGTTATCCGAATTAAACTCGATCTGTCACTTCTCAGCCTATTGGCCCATCTGGTGCAGATCCTGTTGTAATCCGAGGTAACCTTCTTCACTGTCCACTACACCTCCAATTTTGGTGTCATCTGCAAACTTACTAACCGTACCTCTTTTATGCTCGCATATAAATCATGACAAAAAGTAGAGTACCCAGCACTGATCCTTGTGGCACTCCACTGGCCACAGGCCTCCAGTCTGAAAAACAACTCTCCACCACTACCCGTCTTCTACCTTTTTTTTTTTTGAGCCAATTTTGTATCCAATTGGCAAGTTCTCCCTCTATTCCATGAGATCTAACCTTGCTAGTCAGTCTCCCATGGGGAACCTTGTGGAACGCCTTACTGAAGTCCATTTGGATCACATCTACTGCTCAGCCCTCATCAATCCTCTTTGTTACTTCTTCAAAAAACTCAATCAAGTTTGTGAGACAGGATTTCCCACACACAAAGCCATGTTGACTATCACTAACCAGTGCTGAAAATGTGTTGCTGGAAAAGCACAGCAGGTCAGGCAGCATCCAGGGAACAGGAGAATCGACGTTTCGGGCATAAGCCCTTCAGGAATGGGGAAAGTGTGTCCAACAGGCTAAGATAAAAGGTAGGGAGGAGGGACTTGGGGGAGGGGCATCGGAAATGCAATAGGTGGAAAGAGGTCAAGGTGAGGGTGATAGGTCAGACTGGGGTGGGGGTGGAGAGGTCAGGAAGAAGATAGCAGGTTAGGAAGGCAGTGCTGAGTTCGGGAGATTTGACTGAGACAAGGTGGGCCGAGGGGAAATGAGGAAACTGGTGAAATCCGAGTTCATCCCTTGTGGTTGGAGGGTTCCTTGGCAGAAGATGAGGCGCTCTTCCTCCAACCATCATGTTGTTGTGGTCCGGCGATGGAATCCAAAGACCTGCATATCCTTGGTGGAGTGGGAGGGGGAGTTGAAGTGTTGAGCCACAGGGTGGTTGGGCTGGGTGTCCCAGAGGTGTTCTCTGAAACGCTCCGCAAGTAGGCGGCCTGCCTCCCCAATATAGAGGAGGCCACATCGGGTGCAGAGGATGCAATAGATGATGTGTGTGGAGGTGCAGGTGAATTTGTGGCGGATATGGAAGTTTCCTTTGGGACCTTGGGAGGTGTGGGCGCAAATCTTGCACCTCCTGCGGTTGCAGGGGAAGGTGCCGGGAGTGGAGGTTGGGTTGGTGGGGGGTGTGGATCTGACGAGGGAGCCACGGAGCGAGTGGTCTTTACGGATAGGGGAGAGGAGGGAAATATATCCTTGGTGGTGGGGTCTGTTTGGAGGTGGCGGAAATGACGGCGGATGATGCGCTGTACATGGAGATTGGTGGGGTGGTAGGTGAGGACCACTGGGGTTCTGTCCTGGTGGCAGTTGGAGGGGCGGGTCTCAAGGTCGGAGGAGCGGGCAGTGGAAGAGATGCGGTGGAGGGCATCGTCGACCATGTTGGGGGGTGGGGGAAATTGCGGTCCTTGAAGAAGGAGGCCATCTGGGTTGTGCATTTTTGGAAGTGGTCCTCCTGGGAGCAGATGCGGCGGACACGAAGGAATTGGGAGAATGGGATGGCGTTTTTACAGGGAGCAGGGTGGGAGGAGGTATAGTCCAGGTAGCTGTGGGAGTCAGTCGGTTTGTAGTAGATGTCCGTGTTGATTCGGTCACCTGAGATAGAAATAGAAAGGGGGAGGGAGGAATCTGAGACAGTCCAGGTAAATTTGAGGTCGGGGTGGAAGGTGTTGGTGAAGTGGATGAACTGTTCAACCTCCTCGTGGGAGCACGAGGCGGCGCTAATACAGTCATCGATGTAGCGGAGGAAAAGGTGGGGGGTGGGGCCAGTGTAGTTGCGGAAGATGGACTGTTCCACATATCACTAACCAGTCCTTGCCTTTCCAAATACATGTACACCCTGTCCCTCCAACAACTTGCCCACCACTGACGTCAGGCTCACAGGTCTATAGTTCCTGGCTTGTCCTTACCACCTTTCTTAAACAGTGGCTCCACGTTGGCCAACCTCCAGTCTTTTGGCACCTCACCTGTGACTATCGATGATACAAATATCTCAGCAAGAGGCCCAGCAATCACTTCTGTAGCTTCCCACAGAGTTTTAGGGTACACCTAATCAGCTTCTGGGGATTTATCCACCTTTACGCATTTCTGAGGAGGAAGTGCTGGATGTCCTGTAATATGGACATCTTGCAATGTGTCACCATCTATTTCCCTATAGTCTATTTACTGTCGAAGGATATGGAAGATATACTGAAGCAAAATACTCATTTAGCATCTCCCCAATTTTTCTGCGGCTCCACAAAGGCCGCCTTGCTGATCTTTAAGGGGCCCCTATCTCTCCCTAGTTACCCTTTTATGTCCTTTAATTTTGTAAAAACCCTTTGGATTCTCCTTAATTCTATTTGCCAAAGCTGTCTCATGTCCTGTTTTTGCCCTCCTGATTTCCCTCAAGTATACTCCTACTGCCTTTATACTCTTCTAAGGATTCAGTCGCTCTATCCTGTCTATACCTTACATAGGCTTCCTTCTTTTTCTTAACCAAACCCTTAATTTCTTTCACGCAAGGTCGGAATCAAAACTGGGTTGTTGCTGCTAACCACGGAGACACTGTGCCACCCTTAACCTAGCTTTCTTCACTGCCTGTGAACTTATTCAGACACAAAAAAACCTGCAAATACTGGAATCCAAAGTAGACAAGCAGGAGTTTGGAAGAACACAACAAGCCAGGTTGGCTAGCAATGTATCTGCCACATTCAAAGCTTTGCGTATAAGTACCACAAGGTCAAATTCCAACACCCTGTTTCAAATTGCACTATTTAAATCTCCACAAACGACTAATATCGGATGGAATGAGCCTTTATACTTGTTGGAGTTAATTTAAACTGCCAGAGAGATTGACACTAGAGAGATTTGATACTAGTCGGTACATTGAGGTAGACCATAAAGGGAGCAATGCAATTCAGCCAACAACTTTTGAATATTTGCAATTAACTGGGCATCCGGGTCGCACTTCAATTGCTGTATCCTTTGTGTAGAAATAACAATGAGTCCTGTTAGGGTCATTATTTGAATGCAAAATTTTCCCCATGCCAATTTTAATTAGAAAAAAAAATGTCTTCACCCATTGCATTGATTTACAGTATATTGGCAGGATTTTATTTTGGTAGAGTCTTCACATCAATTAATATATTTCTCTTCCTCTGTACTCACTTTACCATCGCTGCAGATTAAATTTGATTGACACTACATTATATCTTGTATGATTGATCCTCAATGAAAGCTGTCATGGTTACATTATTACAAATTGACCATTGGATTAACTGTGACACAAACTCCTCCTATCATTACATATCTGTTAACTGTTACTTCATACACTCTGTTCCAGTTTGTAAATCTTCACAATTTTCAAGTTTACCATTAGGAAATGCTCTGTCTGCCTCCATAAGGGCATAAGACCCTGAGACTTAGGAACAGAAATAGTCTATTCAGCCCATCAAGTCTACTCCATCATGAAATAATAGCTGATTTGATTATCCTTGACTTCACTTTCCTGCCTTTTCTATATAACCCTTGATTCCCTTACTGATTTTAAAAATCTGTCCATCTCAGCCTTCAAATTAATGACCCAACCTCCACTGTCTTTTGCAGTCAAGAATTCCACAGATTCATTACTCTCAAGAGATTTTCTAATCATTGTCTTAAGTTTGCAACTCTACCCCACTATTCTGATATAATGCCCCTTGGTCCTACACTCTCCCACATGGGGAAATCACATTAGTGTATCGACCCTGTTAAGTTCTTGAAGAATTTTATATGTTTCAATAAGATTGGAATTTAGAAGAATGAGAGATAATGAGTACAGGCCCAACCTACTCAAAATCTCCTCGTAAGACAGACCTTACATACCTGGAAGTGTAATATCTGTGCACTGCCAATACATCTTTCCTTCGATAAATGATCCAAGTTGGTCATAATACTTCAGCTGTGTCTGTCATGTGCCTTTATAGTTTTAGCACGATCTCCCAACGTGTTACTCTATTCCCTTTGAAATAACTTATTTTCCTTCCCTATTACCTGCTCACCTTGGATGCTATCATTTTGTGATTCATGGAGGAGGACTCCCACATCTCTGTTTTGCAGCTTTCTGTAGTCTTTTTCTATTTATATTAGATTACATTACAGCGTGGAAACAGGCCCTTCGGCCCAACAAGTCTGCACCGATCCGCCGAAGCGCAACCCACCCATACCCCTATATTTACCCCTTACCTAACACTACGGGCAATTTAGCATGGACAATTCACCTGACCTGCACATCTTTGGACTGTGGGACGAAACCGGAGCATCTGGAGGAAACCCACGCAGACACAGGGAGAACGTGCAAACTCCACATAGTTCATCGCCTGAGGTGGGAATTGAACCCGGGTCTCAGGTGCTGTGAGGCAGCAGTGCTAACCACTGTGCCACCGCGCCGCCCACGCGGGGATTTAAATAATATTCGATTCCTCTAGTCTTCTTGCTAAAATGCATAACCTCCCATTGCATTCGATCTACCAAGTGTATGCCCACTCACTTAACTTATCAATATTCTTCAACAGATTCTTTGAGTCATCCTCATTGCTTGCTGCCTTCCCTATTTTTATGTCCTCTGCAAACTTAACCATAATGCATTCATTTTCCCCATCTAACTCATTAATGTACATTGCAAATAATCATGGCTCCAGCACTGATCCCTGTGGCACACCACTAGATACAAGCAGCCCCGGAGCAGCATGCACGCAGCGATTTCTGGGCGGAGACCAGTGTGGGGGAGGCATTTCAGGAACTTACCTGAGCAGTGTGTGGGCTTTGAGCCAGAGAGCAGTGGGGAAACCATCCGGGAGCAACATGCATTCAATGATTCCCAGATGGAGACCAACGTGGGGGAGGCAGTCCTGGAAGTTACCTCGGAGCAACTGAGTTTGAGTGACGTGGGATGGCTGTTGGACTGGGGTTTGGTATGGGCAGCCAGACCCTGTGAGGAGGCCCTGCACTGAGCTGCTATAATGTAATATTTATTTACAATTTTGTACTTTACTGAAATGTCAACCCTTTTAATTTTTTTTCTATTTTTCACACATTTTTCAATTCTGTATGGTGCAACTACTTTTATTCCCTTGCCATATCCAAGAACTATACCGGGGTACTTCTATCTAAGATGTCACCATAAGAAGGCAGACATGGTGAAAAGATTTTACAGTACTCTTACAATGCAGTACACATGACAATAAAGGATATTGTATCATAAGTTGCCATCCTGAAAATGGTCCCTCATGCTAATTTTTTGCCTTCTGTTAGTTAGTCAAACATGTATCCATGCTAAAAGACTACCTCCAACACTCTGGGTTCTTATTAAATCATAAATAAAAAAAACTAAAGTAGCTATCATTCTGCAATCTACCTCAGAGTTAGTAGTACTCAGGATCTTACATTTTGTGGCGCTATCAGAAACATGACTTGCACTTCCTAACCTATGGCAGGAAATCTATAGAGTTTCAAAGAAGTGCTGTTTGATTAGATTAGATTCCCTACAGTATGGAAACAGGTCCTTCGGCCCAACAAGTCCACACTGACCCTACAAAGAGTAACTCACCCAGACCAATTCCCCTACCCTATATTTACCCTTGACTAATGCTTTGGGCAGTTTAGCATAGCCAATTCACCTGACCTGCATATCTCTTGGATTGTGTGAGGAAACTAAACCAAGCCCCCACAGACATGGGGAGAATGTGAAAACTCCACATAGTCAGCTGAGGCAGGAATTGAACTCGGGTCCCTGATACTGAGGCAGCAGTGTTAACACTGAGCTACCATGCCACCCAAGTTTTCTTATGTAGAAAAAATACACTATCGACATCTCCACATTAGGTGTTAGAAAGAGAAAAAATATTTGCAATTATAGAACATCTTTCATGGCAATGGGATCAAATTGCTTTGCAGTCCATGAAATGGTTTGGAAACTGTTCTTCAATAGAAGAAGCAGGACTCAATTGTACACAGCAAGATCCCCAATACAGTGATTGGATAAAGACCAAAGATTTGAATAGTGTTATTAGTTAAGGGGAAAATATTAACTAGGACAATAGAAAACCTCCATGGAATAAAGAGTCCATGGAATTTTTATGGCTACCTTAGAGGGTAGATGAGTTTCAGTCCAAAATGAAAAGCATTGCTTTCAAAAAGAGCTCTTTAGCAATTATTTGAGTGGCTACATAAAAGCAAGATTTGGATTTCACTTTCAACTGGTTCAGACTCCGATTGTACGTGGGAGGTGAATTTTGTACTACAGGAAATGAAAAGTTAGCAAATAAAAGTCATGCGACAAAACTAACTCTAACACGTGGGAGCCAAATCAAACGATTCGGACATATGTGGGCTGCCAGGGCAGCTGACCTTGCTCAGGTCATTGAATTCATTTTCTTATTGAACTTTTTTTTTCCTCATATCATAATCAAACACGATTTTCATTTATATTGCCTTAATAATATATTATTTTGTAAAGGTTCTACTATTAGACCTGAAGAACTAATATGGACTAAAGCAGCCAAATGCCAACCCTTGGCCATTTCCAACGAGAGAGAATCTAACCATCACCCCTTGACATGTCATGGCATTGCCATCAGTGAGTCCCACATTATCACTATCCTGGGGTTCTACCATTGACTAGAAACTCAACTGGACTTGCTATTTAAAGACAACAGCTACAACAGCAGGTCAGAGATTAAGAATGTGAGTAACTCATGTCCTGACCCCCAAAGCCTGTCTAGCATCTACAATTCACAGGTCAGGAGTGTGATAGAAGATGGGAATAGGCCATTTGAATCCTCAAGCCTGCTCCACCATTCAGTATGATCATGGCTGATCATTAAGGTCAATACTCTAACCCTGCCCTCCCCAACCCCCTTGATCCCTTTAACCAGAAGAACTATATATTTTGATTTAGATTATTTACCTCCTTCATGAAAACACTTAATATTTCGAGTTCAACCTATTTTTATGGTAGTGAATTCCATAGACACACTATCTGGTGAAGAAATTTCTTCTCATTTTAGTCCTCGAAGGTTAAACCATTTATCCATAAACTATGACCCCTTCTTCTCCACTCCTCCTCCATCAGAAACATTCTTCCTGTATCTAATCTGTCTTGTCCTTCTGGAATTTTATAGGCTTCCATGCGATTCCCACTCCAGTAAATATAATCCTAACTGACTCAATCTCTCCCAATGTATAAGTCCTACTATCCCAGGAATCAATGATGGAAGACCCCCCACTTGCCTCTTTAGCTGCAGCTCCAACAATGTGCAAGATGCTTAAAATCTCCAGGACAAAGCAGCCTGCTTCATTGGCACCATATCCACAAACAACCACACTCTCCAACATCAATGCTCCATAGCAGCAGTGTGTACTGTTTACAAGATGTACTGCAGGAAGTTTCCAAAGATCCTTAGAGAAGCACCTTCTAAATACATGACTGCTTCCGTTGAGAAGAATAAGGACAGCAGATAAATGGGGATGCCACCATCTGCAAGTTCCCCTCCAAGTCACATATCATTGTGAATGGAAATATAAGAATATAGGAAGAGAAGTAGGTTATTCAGCCCATTGAGCTTGTTCTGCCATTCAATAAGATCATGGCTAATTAATGGCCTAACTCCAGGTGCCTACCTTGGGCCCACATCCTTCGATACTCTTGCTTCATGAAAATGTGTCTATCGCTGATTTAAATTTAACAATTGAATTAGTATTGATGGTCCTTTCCGAACCCTTACTACTCATTGTGTGTCGAAGTGTTTTCTAACATCTCTCCTGAATGGCTTGGCCCTAATTATTGGACTATGCCCCTTGGTTCTAAAATCTTCAAACAATGAAAATAGTTAATTTTTATTCATCCTGTCTTTTCCTGTTTAATATCCTGGAAACCCCAATTAGATCAGCTCTTAATCTTCTATATTCTAGAAAATATCTCTTTTCATAACTTAACTCCTGAAGTCTAGGTGTCATCCCTGTAAACTTGTGTTGAACTCCCTCCAGAGGCAAAACATCCTTAAGTGTGGTGCCAGGATCTGTTCACAATACTCTAACTGGGGTTGAGCTAGGGTTTTGCATAACTATAACATTGCATCCATATACTCCAACCGTTTAGATAATGAAGACCAACATCCATTAGCCACCTTGACTATTTTCTGCACCTGGGTGTGGAAAAGCACAGCAGGTCAGGCAGATTCGGATGAGCAGGAGAACTGACCTTTTCAGGCATAAGTCCTTCATCAGGAATGAATTCTGATGAAAGGCTTTTGCCCGAAACGTCAATTCTCCTTCTTGTCAGATGCTGCCTGACCTGCTGTGTTTTTCCAGCACCATACTCTCGACTCTG
The DNA here is from genome assembly GCF_037043375.1 of Chiloscyllium plagiosum. Taxonomy (NCBI): domain Eukaryota; kingdom Metazoa; phylum Chordata; class Chondrichthyes; order Orectolobiformes; family Hemiscylliidae; genus Chiloscyllium; species Chiloscyllium plagiosum. The sequence continues at coordinate 105,487,058 of NW_028270139.1, forward strand.
ATCTCCAGCATCTGCGGTCCTCTCTTTCCCCTATTTTCTGCACCTGGCATTTTTGAGCTCTATGCACCTGGATCCCTAAGTATTGTTGGACACATAATATAGTTAACTTTGTGTCTTCTGAACAATATATTGCTGTCCTTTCAGTGTCACTGAGTCCCAACCTAACAGCATTGTGCATCTACCTCAGCACATGGACTGCACCAATTCAAGAAGGCAGCTCCCTACTATCTTTTCAAGAGCAATTATGGACAAGCAATACATGTTGGTCCTGCCAACGATACCCACTATGAGTGAATTTTTAAAAAATCCTGAATAGATTTAACATTTGTCTTTAGGAACATGTTCATGGTAACTGGCCAATGGTTTCTAGCATTTTTTCTTCCTTTCTTGAATGAAGATGTTGAAACTATTGTTTTCCAATCTTCTAAGACTTTTTCAGTCTAAGGAACTTTGGAAAATTACAGCCAATGCATCCATTATCTCTACAGCTGGATCTTTTAAGGTGTTGGTATTCAGACCATCAGGTGGAAAAATTATCAGCCTTTATATATCCTGTTAGACTTCCTAATACAATTTGTCTGGTGGTTGTGATAGGTTTAAGTTCTGGTCTTCGATTTCATTTTGTTTTGTTATTTCTCTTGGTATGTTTTTTGTGTCTTTCACTGTGAAACTACTACATGGATCTCATCTTTTATTAACAGAACCACTCCACTTCCTTGTCCTTTCCTCTTATTCTTCCTAAATATCAAATCATTTCCTACCAGTACCATTGGTGTATTTACAATGGATGGACTGCAGCAGTTCAAGATGACTCACCACTACCTGCTCAGATGCTGGTCTTACCAGATATGTTCAAATTTCATGAAAGAATTTAAAAGAAACCTTGAATAAAAGACATGCATTCAGAAAAATAGTCTGTAATTCTGCTTTTTTCCTATTTGTCCCTATTCTTACCCTTCTATCCTGCTGCATTCTTATGTTTTTATTTTCTACCCTTTTCTGCAACATTCTGGTCATCATTCCCCACAATGCTACGTTCCACTATATTGTCCTTTCTCATTAACTTTCTAAATCTTTCGTCACACGAACCCTCTTGACATTATCTTCGTTCTGTCATTTCAGCTTGCTTGTAATTACTAAACTGATTTCTTCTGATCTCAAAGCTACTTTCTTTCTTGTCCAGTTACTTCCCACCCACACCTGTGGCTCTTCTGATGCTTTTGTCACTTTAAAAGTTTCCAGTTAATTTTATTCTGTTTCTTATTCACCATGGACATCCAATCTTACTAAAATCATTCCCCTTTTGCACAATCTTAAGGATTCTCCACTTCTTCCCTGAGCAGATGCCCAATCAGTTTTCATTAATTTGCTAAATAGTTGAAGCATTTTCTGTTTTTATTTCAAATTTCTAGCATTCCCAATATTTTGCTTTCAGAAGAATATGTTGGATTTGGAGGGAGTTAAGAACAGATTTGTGAAAACAATCCATCAACTCTTAGACTTAAGCCACAAGGAAAGATTAAACAAGCCTGCAATTTAGAAGGCTAGGAATGATTTGTTTGAAATGTTCAAACTATCTAGGGAAACAAATTGAGTAGATTTGGAGAAAGTAATGCTGTTAGTCTGGGGGTCCAGGATTAGATGACATAAGAACATAAATTAGAGCTAGTCCTTTCAGGACTGAAGTTAGAAACATTTTTTCATGCAAAGAAACTCGAACACTCTCTTCTAAAAAAAAAGATGATGAGAACATAAGAAATAAGAGCAGGAGTAGGCCATCTGGATCATCGATCCTGCTCTGCCATTCAATAAGATCATGGCTGACATTTTCATGGACTCAGCCCCACTTTCTTGGACTCAGCCCCACTTATCTACCTGCTCACTATAACACTTAATTCCTTTTATTGTTCAAAATCTACCTATCTTTGCCTTAAAACATTTGGACAGTAACCTGGTGTTGTGTGGTATTTAACTTTGTCCATCCCAGTCCAACACTGGCGCCTCCACATCAGTAAAAACATTCAACGAAGTAGCCTCAACTGCTTCACTGGGCAGTGAATTCCACAGATTTACAACCCTTTGGGTGAGGAAGTTCCTCCTCAACTCAGTCCTAACCTGCTCCCCCTTATTTTTGAGGCTATGCTCTTAGTTCTATTTTCACTCACCAGTGGAAACAACCTATCTGTTTCAATATCATCCCCGTTCCCTTCATAATTGTTTCTCCAAGATCCCCCCTCATTCTTCTAAATTGCAATGAGTAAGGCTACTCAAACTGTCCTCATAAGTCAACCTTCTGGAATTAACCTTTGCACGCTTCCCTGTGCCAGTACATCCTTTCTAAAGTAAGGAGACCAAAACTCTACAAAGTACTCCAGGTATGGTCTCACCAACATCCTATACAGCTGCAACATAACGTCCCTCTTTTTAATTTCCATCCCTTGAGCAATGAAGCACAATGTTCCATTTGCTTTCCTAATTACCTGCTGCACCTGGAAACCAACGGTTTGTGATACATGCACAAGGACACCCAGGTCCCTCTGCACAGCAACCGGCTGCAATTTTTTCAACATTTAAATTTTAGTCCATTTTGCTGTTATTGCTACCAAAATCGATAACCTCACATTTACCAATATTGTGCTCCATCTGCCAGACTATTGCCCTCTCACTTAAACTATCTATATCCTTCTGCAGACATACAGTGTCTTCTGCACACTTTGCTCTCCAACTCAACTTAGTGTCACCTGCGAACTTTGACACACTACACTTGGTCCCAATTCCAACCATCATCTAAAATTGTAAACTGCTGCGGTCCTAACACTGATCCCTGAGGCACACCACTCGCCTCTGTTCACCAACCAGAAAAACACCTATTTATCCCCACCCTTTGCTTTCTGTTAATTAACCAACCCCCTATCCATGCTAATACATTTCATGTAAAACTGTGCACCTTTATCTTATGCAGCAGCCTTTTGTGTGGCACTTTATTGGATGCCTTCTGGAAATCCAGATACACCACATCCATCAGTTCTCCACTGTCCACTGCTCATAATGTCCTCAAATTTTATTGATGCTGAATTGTTAAGTGCAAAGCTAAATGGAGAGATTTTTGTTAGCAGTGCTATTAAGGAATAAGGGAATATGTAGTTAGGTCACAGATAAGGGACAATGTCACTGAATGCATGGAGAGACTTGAGGGGTGAGTTGTTGTGTTCTTATGTAGGAGTGATCCAGTTTCGAAATCGGTCGGCTGAACCCGAGAGAGTGGCAAGAGATATACTCTCTCCATTGATCTCAGTCTGAAATTGGTGTCAAGAGTGAAAATTACATTTCAGCCTTTTGATGTATAACTGACGGAAACTAGTTCATGAAAAACAGGGTGTTTGATACAAAGTTTGACAGCATAATGACTGGAGAGGGGTTCAGGAAATGGCAGAGTGGAATATTGATTGTCATCAGGACAGACATCCTCTCTCGGCATCACCTGGGATAAAACATGTGATAATGTTTTTTACTTTCAATTTCAGTATTATTAAATTTGATTCAAGTCAACATTGATGCTGACCTCATTTCTGTGAGTGATGTTTACCTCAAGGTAAGATTAGCTGAGGAAGAGGAGGGCCTAAAGAATGCAGAGGAATCTAACATTAAATAATACTTGTTCAAAAAGCTATGTGCAATTTCAGCTACTGAGCAGCTGTAAAGTGATGCAACTGTTCTGTTTCGATTCACCTGAGTGGAAATATCACAAAGTTTGTCTGTTCCACTAGCTGCAGCTGAAGTACTTTGGGGGGAGGGGGAGATGTAATAAAATAGAAACAATCTGAGAGAACTGGGTAGAAATTGGTATGTTTGGCACCCAAGGGATAACTGAAAAATGTGGTGGAATCTGTATCAATTTAGCAGCAGACTGCCTGTGTCTAACCTGTTGTGGTTCATCCAGTCTCAAAGGGTATTTCCCCTTACTTTTTAATCAGCGTCCCAGGCAGAGACCTAAAACTGGTGTTAGACATCTTAAATATGAGCGAGTTTTGAGAAGATTTGTAGCTCAGGTTGAGATTCTGGATGTAAGCTTGCTCGCTAAGCTGGAAGGTTAATATGAAAATTAGTATGACTTCAAAAAATTTGTTTGTGAAGTGTTTGTCAGGATGTTAATCAGCACAACTGCCTACTAACTGACTGTAGGTGAAAAGAAAAACAAATTTGCTGTGAATCAGGATAAGTTGTGATCAACCTTGCACATTGCTCATATTTCGAGCACCCTGGCAGGATGCACCTGAGCGTTGTTGTTGGTGAGGCACGCTGTCCAACATGAATGTTTTTATATGGGTGAGCTGCAGGTAAAGGTACTGCCAGCATTGAATGCACTGATGCTTCATGGTCTCGCTTGTTACACACTGCTGAATCAAGGCATATAAATAGACACTAATCAAAATCTATCCTAAGATTTTTGAAAATTATAAAAGGCACCTTCTCAATGAGGTTCTGTGCCTGAAGTCAACTTAACAGGGGCATTTATCAGAGATTACAATTTCAGTGATGTAACACTATAGTTTATGGCTCATTGAGTCTCTGACAGCCCAACTGCCACAGGTAGATTTAATTGGATGCATTTGACAAGACAAGCAAACAGGAAATCCCCTCCATAGCATCTAGCAGCTGCTGGCAGTGAAACAAAGCAATACACTGACACTTCACCACAAGTCTGCACATGGGAATATTTGAAACACGTCACTGGCAGGCTGCACGTAGGATGTACTGATGCCCTACTGATAATTTGGTGACACATAATTTAACCACACACCATTTATAGAGCACAGTGGATTTTCCCCACCAGGTTGTTTACCAGAAGTCATGATTTCCTGCTTTACTATTTAAAGGGCGTGTATTCATCAATGACGTGTAGTAAACTTCATTTGAGATATTAATAGCTTTGTAAGTCACTACTTCACAGTTTCAATAGTGGTAACAAGGCTCCCCCAGTGGGTTGCTGGGTATAACCAATGGAAAATAAATTTGGAAGGAGTGTAAAATTAATTACCAATAAATACCTTTTACACGAATACCCAAGATTTGTTTCACTGTCAGAGTCTTTGTACCACTGAGCTACACAACAAACCATTCTCAAGTCTGATTTCTGATCAAGGTTAATGATTTTATCTATCTAGGCTGGTTAAACTCGTCTCACTGGACTGGCATGAGAGGGGAATGTAATTGTAACTGTTTCCACCCACCCCCGCCACCCCCCACCATGCTCAACAGTGACCCCTGCTGGAGGTTGCAGATGTGCATCTATCCAGTGAGGCTAGGTCAAACATTTGATCTAATAGCTTGCCATCGCTCACTCTAACATTTTTTGATCAAATCTAAGTTCCCACTAATGATGAATAGCAACGTCTTGGCTCAGATTGGGCCCAGTGCAAGGATTGGCTGGAGAACAACGAGCCAAAATTCTGATGTGCAGTTAACTCTTAACAATTACAGCTAGGAAATCTATCTTCAATACCACCTAGTATGGGGTTGAAATGCCCTCATCCATGAATGAATTAAAAAAAGGAAATAGTTCTTATCAGGATAAGAAGCATAAGGTGATCTTCCTCAACCTGGTCACTGCATTGGCTCTGACCTATCAATACTTACCAGTTAGCAATCCTGCCTGTTGGACTTTTGTTTACTGACCTAGTCACTCCTTATACCACCAGCCCTCAGTGTGTACCATCTAAAACAGACACCGCAAGAAGTTGTTCTCAAGTTTCTTCCAAATCTGTGACATTTATTACCTAGGAGGGCAAAGGTAACTCCAGCACATACAAGTTCCCCTCCAAGCTACTACTCATACTGACTTGGAAATATATCACTATTCATGGAGTCATAGAGATGTACAGCATCGAAACCGATCTTGCTGAGCCAAAATCATTGCAACTTCCTAACACCATTGTACATGTACTGGAACCAAATGGACTACAGTGGTTTAAGAATCATCTTTGAAAGGGAAACTTAGGTTAGAAAATAAATGTTGGCTTAACCAGCAATGCTTACATTTTATATAGAATACAAATAAAATTGTACCACCATTGGAATGTGTGGTCTAGACTGCCAAGATCTCAAGCTTGCCTTGTTAATTCCCTTGCTAACTCTCTCTGTCTCCCTTTCCTCCTTTTGAGATACTTTTCAAACTATGCAGGTTAGTTGGATTGGCCATGCTAAATTGCCTATTGTGTCTAGAGATGTGAAGGTTTGGTGGATTAGCCATGGGAAATTTAGGGTTACAGCGATAGGGTGGGAGGGGTGCGTATGGGTAGGATGCTTTTTGGAGGCTCAGTGTGGACTGGATGGTCTGCTTCCATATAATTAGGGAGTCTGTGATTCTAACTGTTTGACCAAACTTTTGATCATCTGACCTAATATGTCCTTAGCTCACTGTCAATTTCTTTTTTCAATAATTCCCTGGAAACATTATTATATGATTTATAGAGCATCTTTAACATAATGCCAAATAAACATTTCAGAATTGAAACTGTCTTGGCTTGCTGACTTCTTTTTTCGAGAGTTTCACACCCAGACATCCAACGTAATGTAATCTAAGTATACAATGCACACGACAGGTTTTCCAGACTTTTGTGGCTGGTTTGGCAATATAATTGAATCAGGTTCTTTGTCATGGTATTTTTCTGTTGTTTATTCCACAAGATGGTGGCAGTGGGAACCCTCTAGCCTCCAGCAAATACAAAACAATTATATTTCATTAAGACATTGAGATAGTATGATGGAAAAATCACTATAAAATAGACTGAAAGGTGTGGTCATGAATAAAAAATATTCAAAATACTCCATAAAAGTATGTTCCTTTCAAAAAGGTATAAAAGGAAAATCCATCCATGGCTTCATAATTTGGTTAAGGATATTATTAGATCAAGCGAAGAGACTCATAATATTGCAAAGATAATGGTAAATCTCAGGATTGAATGGACTTTAGAAAGGGCCACCAGAAAGTGGGTGAAATTTTAAAAATTGGACTTGAGAGTAAACTATTCATGAATGTAAAAACAGACCGTAAAAGGTTTCACACGTATTTAAATACGCGGAGAGTAGCTAAAGAAAATGTTGGTCCCTTAGAGGCAGAGACAAGAGAAATTAGTGCAGGAAATGTGGAAATTGTAGTAGGACTCATCTAATAGTTGAAGAGGCTACATTGGTGTCCTGATGGCAGTGAAACCTCCCATGATTAAATTGAAGGTGGGAAGCATCTCATGTCTGAAACTCTTGGTGCACTTTCAACCAGGTTTATTCACAGACCAATTTAGGACCATTGTAATGCAGAGTCAGTTTTGTGATTGGATGTGAGTTATGTGGTTTGGATGCTGCCTGACCTGCTGTGTTTTCCCAGCAACACACTCTCTACTCTGATCTCCAGCATCTGCAGTCCTCACTTTCTCCCATGTATCCCAAAGGTTTATGAAAAGCAAGAAGAGATCTCAATGAGATATTAATGGGGGAGGAGGTGATTGTCTAGTGAGCATTATTGCTTGACTGTTAATCCAGAGATCTAGATAATATTCTGGGGAGCTGGGTCCAAATCCTGCCATGGCAGATAGTGGAATTTGAATTTAAAAAATCTGAAATTAAGAGCCCAATAATGACCATGAATCGATTGCTGATTGTCAGGGGAAAACATCCATCTGCTTCACTAATGTGCTTGGAAATTGCCATCTATACCTGGTCTGGCCTACATCTGACTCCAGACCCACCGCAATGTGCTTGACTCTTAACTACCCTCTGGGCAATTAGGAATGGGCAATAAATGCTGGCCTAACCAGCAACTCCCTCAGTCCATGAATGAATAAAAAATTAAGGTGTTTAACACGATAGATACCAAGATATTGATTTTCCTGGCTGGGTATCTAGAAATCAGAGATACAGTTTTAACATGAAGTGACCCAGGGGCGAGAGGTTTCTCTACTTATAGTTTTGTGATACCTTGGAATTCTCTTCCCTAGATGGTTGTGAATTCTTCAGTATTGAAATTATTTAAGGCTGAGGTAGATAGACTTTGATCTCTCAGGTATCAGGAAGTATGAGAGCTGGGCCGAAAAGTAGAGATCAAGTTAAAGATCAGCTTTCACTGATAGCATGCAATAATGGAGCTGGAGCAGCTATCAATAGAGTACACCATCCATTTCAAAACCTTTTTCTTCTGTTCTTGTGTCTAACATCACTTCTTCTGTATGCTGTGTAATATTGAGGCTTGACATGACTGGGTGATGGAGAACATGGAAAATAAATATTCAAGGTAGAATTTTGCTTTCAGATACTCTTACTGGGTGCCTGAAGGTACGAGATGTGTGTTGAGCCTGTAAGCAGGTGAAGTTTTATATCTTTTATGGCAAGCTGCCAAGTTCAATATTGAGCACAGTGTTTGAGGAAACAAGGAATAGAGGAGGAATACAAAGATGTCACCCCTTAAAAAAGGTAAGAAAACCCAAGGGTACTATTTTTCCCAAGGTATGCAGCCAAAATATGCTATTCAAAAAAGCATTTCCCATTTACTAACCTTATTCTTCAAGCCCAGTGCAGGGCATTGTTGCTTTTGGTGAACTGTCCAAAGATCGCAAGACCAAGTGAAGCCAGGCAATTTCAGATTGTTGTTAAATTCTTCAATGGAGATGTGCCTGAAGTATCTTGATACTGGTGCTTTGTGCAGGGTCCAGAGGTTTTAGGACTTTAACATGAAGATAGCTTAATGATCCACATTTTAAAAAAAGGTTGGTAACATTTTTAAACTTTACACCGATCATTTTAAATGCAACATTTGCATGGAAACACCACTATCTAATATTCCCCTCCAAGTTGTGGGTCTACTTACTGCACATGGAGTACAATGGTTCAATAAGGCATCTCACTACGACCTTCTCAAGGGCAACTATGGATGGGCAATAAATGCTGGTGTAGCCTGTGAGACCCACGTCCCATGAGTGAACACAAACAAATTGCACACATCTTAACTTGGAACTATATTGTTGTTCCTTCAGTGTTTCTGGGTCAAAATCTAGAAGTTCCCTTCCTAACAGCACCTGTGGCTATCCTTACATCACCTTTTCCATTTCCAAAGGTAGTGCACCATATACTATTCAAAGGCAATTTGGATTGACCAACAAACACTGGCCTTGCCAACAATGCTCAACTCCAATGAAAAAGTAAAGCTTTCCTCCTCCCTTTCACTTCCTTATTCTGCAAACACTGGACCTTATTTCATTCCATCCCTTTGTCATCCAAGTCACACACTCAGCTCTATTGTAACTTTCATTCCCCTATGTCTCTTGAACATTCTGATTATTCACTATGAAAAGCAATTTCTCTAAACACCTCAAGATTACTGTTGGCAGACTTGCTTATTTTGACAGGAAAAGGTGACACATAATTTGCAACAGCAATCTGTACCTGGAGAAAATTGCCATACATTTAACTCTCCTTTTAAATAAAATGTTCTGTTTTAACTGACAGGAGTCAAAGTTGTGAAAGTGGCAATGCTGTCGAAGAGACAGTACCCAGGGTTTCTTCATAACTTGTCCTCTTTCTCCCTTACATTTTTTTTCCCTTACCCTGCACATTCAATATAGCAATTTGCAAATGCTGTCAGCAGACACTTCTTTCTTCATGAAAAACTAACCCTTATTCTTTTCTTCTTCTCAATGTGGCCACTCCTCTACCAGTTGAGAACCAGGGGAACTGTCTTTGTAGTGCGTCAGCAGCACTTGTTCTGACTTTTCTAAACACCAGTTGAGATATTAGTACCAGTGTGCTTCAGAGGCTGGACCAGAGTAGGGGTCTTCAAATGGTGAACCACTAGCCACAAGTGTAGTGTTGTGGTTCTGTGTTTGCTCTCTCAAACTTATCAGTCTTACACCAGGACTGGTTAGCTGGATGAAGACTTTAAAGATTTGTTACAAGACTGCTTCGCAATCAGCTTTGTCACAGAGGTTCAGCAACTGTTATGCGAGGAAACCACAGCTACATTCCCTCACAGCTATTATTGAAAGCTAAACTATGAAATGGCATTCACCATTTATTCCAAGTGAACATTGCAAGCATTAAAAATAAAGTTACATATATGATCAGGGAGTTGCGAAAACTATTTGAACAAGAATAAGTCTCTGTTTAAGAGTTTAAAATTAATGAATTTAAGAGATTGTAATATATGGGTGGTTTGCTAATCCTCTTGGATCTCATGATCTGATTTTTCTGAGAACTCATTCTTTGGGTGTTTTTCACTTGTAAGGTGTTGGTGCTTTGCACAATGGAAGATTGATTGTTTTCATAGTCAGCTTTTCCTTTCTGAGTTCATCTTTTGGTGTTTTATATGATAATTGGAGTACTATACAATTGTACAATTCATTTCTGTTTCTGGGAGGAATGTGTAGTGAACCAATATCACTGTGATTAGAAGGAGTGTGTAGCAAGACAGCATCGCTATGGAGCAGACTGAGCAAGTGAGACGAGGAGACTGTTTCAAATGCACAGTGTTAGAGAGAATAGGGATAGCAGCATCATAAATACTATGCGAGAGTGGGAACAGCAGTTTTATAAAGAACATAAGAGAGCATGGAGTCAACACTGTCTCAAACATTGAGATCTCGAATTAGCAGCTTTGTGAAGAGAAGATCTGATGTGCAAGGGACTTGATCAAGCTAGCAGAGTGGATGAAGAAGTGGCAGATGGAATACAATGTTGGAAAATGTGAACAACCCGTTGATTATATATGCACTTTGATCAAAAGAATAGAAACACAGACTAATTTCAAAATGGCAAAAGACTTCGAAATCTAAGTACAAAGGGACATAAGACTCATAGTTCAGGATTCTATTTGAGATTAACATGCAGGTTCATTCAGCAGTTAGGAAGGCAAATGTAATGTTAGCATTCATTTTGAGAGGGCTAGAGTACAAGACCAAAGGGCACACCCTCAGAGTGAAGGTATCACACTTTAGAACCGAAGAGGAGGAATTTCTTCAGTCAGAAGGTGGTGACTGTGTGAAACTTATTGCCAGAGAAGGCTGTGGAGGCCAAGTCATTAAGCATAATTAAGATAGGTTCTTGATGAGTAAAGAGATCAAAGGTAATGGAGAGAAGGCAAGAGAATGGGATTGAGAAACACAGTAACAATGATTGAATGACAGAGCACACTTGCTGGGACAAATGGCCTAATTCTACTCCCATTTCATATAATCTTACAGTCTAACGTTTGGAAAAATAATCTTCAGGATAATGTCCTGAAGATAGTGATTCTTGAGATTCCTCTGCCAAGGGAATGGACAAATATATTTGTGTTTGTTGTCCAACTTGGAGGAATAGTTAGATTCTATACTGTTTGGATTCAATTTGTTAAATATTGGAATTTTCCTTATGCATCTCTTTGGAGAGAAACTGAAATGCTTATCAAGCATACCTGGATTGTGCCTTATTTTTAGGAAACACATGATAGAGCTACCAGTCAGTGTGCTAATACACACAATGACAATGCTGTTACTCTTCATGTCTTAGTGAGTTTTGAGAAGATTTGTAGCTCAGGTTGAGGTTTTGGATGTAGGTTTGCTCGCTGAGCTGCAAGGTTCATTGCCAGACATTTCGTTACCCTACTAGGTAACATCTTCAGTGGGCCTCAGACAAAGCAATACTGAAAAGTCCTGCTTTCTATTTATATGTTTGGGTTTCTTTGGGTTGGTGATGTCATTTCCTGTGGTGAAGTCACTTCCTGTTCCTTTTCTCAGTGGGTGGTAGTTGGGGGTCTAACTTGATGTGTTTATTGATAGAGTTCTGGTTGGAATGCAATGCTTCTAGGAATTCTCATGCATGTCTTTTTGTTTGGCTTGTCCCAGGATGGATGGATCATCCCACTTGAAGTGGTGTCTATCCTCATCTATATATGAGGATACTAGTGAGAGAGGGTCATGTCTTTGTGTGGCTGATTGGTGTTCATGTATCCTGGTGGCTAGTTTTCTGCCTGTTTGTCCAATGTAGTGTTTTTTACAGCCCTTGCACGGTATTTTGTAAATGACATTAGTTTTGCTCGTTGTCTGTATAGGGTCTTTCAAGTTCATTAGCTGCTGTTTTAGTGTGTTGGTGGGTTTGTGGGCTACCATGATGCCAAGGGGTGTGAGTAGTCTGGCAGAAACCATTGACCACTGTACTGTTGGTTTGTGTTTTCTTACACAAGTTTACCAATCTCACACCAGGACTGGTAATCTGGACATAGGTTCTGTTTATTTGAAATTGCATTAGAAGATTGCTCAGCAAGAAGATTCTTTCCAGAGATTTATTATCTGTTGTTATCAGAAAGGAAAGATGCACTCCTCCACACTCCATACTGCAAACTAGACTGACCTATGGCTGCTAATCACATGTTCTACATTCTGGTTACTTGCCCATTTGCATGTATCCTCTTAAAATGATATTAGAATATGCAGAAGCTAGTTCGGGTGGACTGAGACCAGAAACTGAGAAGAGTCTACCAATGGCAAAAATTTCTTCTCCAGAAACAAAGCTGAAATTTTAAGAGTCCGTGAATACAGCAAAAAACCTAGAAATGAAAGAATACCCTGAACTGACAAAGCAGCACATAACCTGTAAGTAGGCAATGATTTTTTTAAAGAATACTGACTGGTCACTTCAATTTTTTAGCAACACAGGTTGTTGGGTATTGTTTAGCACACAGCCAGTTAGGCACTGGGTCGTCGTTAAATCAGAAAATGATCTTTCAGTAATTGGTATCTAATTTGATTACATTGTTTATTCATCTAAATGGTCTTCTCCTGCACACTGGAAATTTTAGGGAGAATCCTGGTTCCCAACTTATTATGATGTGCAGTTCACTTCTGCAATTATATTGGTGGCTTAGACACCTATATTATGCCTGAGAATTATATGTGGTACAATGCCCAAATTCGAAATAGAGTTACATATCTGCATATGTTGTGGAAATTAGCTTCAGCTATCTAATGATATTTATGTTTCAAACTGTATGTGTAGCCAGTCAACATGAACAGCATCCTAACACTGAGCAGCCTGGGTTTTATTAGGACCAGTTTAAAAACTTGACTTATAAAGAAATACAAATTCCCCTGGTCATATAACAGAAAGCTATTGATATCCAGCTTTCTGTATTAATCAATGATACATATCAATATTACCTTGTATTTAAATGTTATACAATTCAATCAAGGGAATATTCTGGAATATTCAATTTGTGCACCAGAGGTATTTCTCTTGAATAATCAGTAATGTTTTATTACAATATTTAGAATATTCTTGACAGTTGCAATATAAGTTTTTGGTGGTCATGATAAAATGATCAAACTATTTCTAAATATCCTGTTAGTGTAAATGCTTGCAAGTAAAACAATTTAAGTGTTCTTACCTAGTTAAATCAAATAAAAATCATCTGAACCTCACTAAAATGATCTTTTTTTCAACAGAGTAATGACATTAATATTCATAGGTGCAGTTGCTCTCTTCAGCATGAGACTTGGAGAAATTTATGCAGAAATGTTGTTAAAACTCAGTCTGCACAGTTGATGCACATCTGCTCTTAATAAAGAAACAGGATGTGTTTGTATGCTCACAGTGGGGAAGAAAACCTATTAAGTATAAAACTGACCACTTCCTGTTTAACTAGGAAATGTGAACAGTACAAAACTCCACATAGTAAACAGAAAAAAAAGAAAAATACAACAGCTGTGAGGAAGAAGTGCAGTTTAAACCCTCACCATAATATGTAATAAATGATTGGTGGATGGAAATATCATTTTGTTAATGCCTAAAACACTGAAACCTTCCCATATATAACTTCTGGCTCTAATTTTAACTCCATTTTCCATAGCAATATTAAATCTAGAAATGAATCACAAATAATTCATCCTTAGAAAGCAAATTCCACTAAGAGCTTATGCGTTTCACAAAAAATGTAATTGGCATATGAATTCTGAACAGTAAAGATTTTTGAAGAAAAGAATCCTCACTCTCTCTTATCGACCAAAAATAGTAAAGATTTGTAAGGATTAGAAAATCATACTTCCTGCCAGGAGGTTTTGCCTCGTGGGAGTAAAGATGAGGAAATCATGCATGTTCTTGCCAGAATTTTCTGTTGACTGAAGTTTTTCTCTTGGCTATGGTCAACCGGGCCTGTGCCTGGCCACATTCCATCTCACTCTTCACATAACAATAACAGGTTTAATCTTATTTTCATTTTCCACTCCACTGGCCTTTACATTTGCTGGATTGTCTTGCAACACAAATGTATTTGTAGACCCCACATCTGTGGTTGACCTACAAAGTTGGGAGTTTGGGGTGGGGACATGAGGGGACTGTACCATTCAGATGTAGAGGATGGCCAGTGATGGGGATTCAAGAGTTGAAGTGTGGAAATGTGCCAAAGGATACCAGATCGAGGGGGTTTGATATCTTCTTCTGTCCTGACTATAGATGTAAGTTTTACATTCCCATCTCCTTTAGCAAGGATTCCAAGAAAACAAGCAACATTTTTTGTTCAACTTAGGAGGTTTAGGTCAAGAGTCAAGCCTGGACAATCAGTAGGTTCTTGCTGCTGAACTGAGGGCTGGAATTTTGATGTTATTTGGCATTCCAGCACAAAGTGCTCTTCTCCTGAGTTGGGGCAGAGGGTTTGAACCCCAGTCCTGACCTTTCTTCTACTGTTTTACCTGTTTCAGACAGGTGGAGGCACTGATCCAATAGAAATCGCTAGGCAATGGCAGGGACCCAGACAGGAGAGCCAATGCTATCTTTCCCAGGCCTGCCATAATCTCACCAAATTAATGACAGGAATGCACCTGGATGACTGCAGATTTTCAACCACTTGTTTTTTATTTGTTTTGTTTAGGTTGAATTGTTGAGTGAAGCTATGGGACCACAATTTGCAAATTGACAATTTTTTTTTAATCTGCTGTTTATAGAAATCTCAATCCAAGCAATAGATTTTTTGGCAACAGATTATTTGTAAGGATTCGATTTCAAATGCTTTGAGGCCAGTAGCAATAGTTTTTCTTTAAACTAAATGTAGAGTTGTATTCAGTTTATTAAAGCATTGCCCAAATGGAGTGATGCATGACATTTGTATTTAAGAATTATTCTGCCTTCATAATAATCTGCATTTGGCTGCATGAAATCTTGGGCCTTGACTCACTTGGAAAATTGCCCTGATCCTTGAGTCTCACTATTCCAGTCTTATTACAAAACCTAAAGATTTAATCAAATCCCTAATATTACTGCCTGGTGAACTCAGATTAAAAGAAAACACTGACCAGGCTTCTGTTATTAACAGGAAATTATTATTTATTCCAAATAAATCAACTCTAACCACAGGCAAACAAATCTATTAATTATCAACATATAATTCCACTATCTGAAACTCCAACCTACTCTTAAATCCTATGTATACATACAGATGGACATAAAAAACAAACGTGAATGTAATGTGCAGAGGGAAAAAAACTTGGGAAACACAGTTCATTAGCATCAGTCCACAGGAGGTGTCCTTTTTGCTTCTTCCAAAGCCTGAGCTTTATGATCATCTTATCTGAATTGTTTCAGTTCTTGCTGAAGACAGAGTTGTTGACACTAATTGTACAGTCTTTCAGTAATTGGTTAGAGGAAGCAGCTTGTAGTAAGCATTGGATGAGGATAACTAGTTATCCTCATGTCTTCCGTATTTCACTGCAGTTTGTTGCAGTCTGCAGATGTCTGCATCTGTGTTGTTCATATATACAGTTCACCTGCACGGGAGCCTATCAGAGAACTGTTATCATGCTGATGATGCTGGCCTCCAAACTTGCCCTGAATACACAAACCAATCAACAGGTGAACAGCCAAATCCTATTTCTAGCCACTGTAGTATCTACAGTAGTGATTCAGGAACTATGTGAGGCTCTTGCTAAAGCAGGCAAGAGTTGAATCAACAAACCAAAGACATGTTTCAAAGATCACAGCCACACTGTGGCACAGCCTTTGCTTATAACAGTCCCGGCCTCATGGAAAACAGACTTAAGGTATTAAAATACTGGCAATGGTGTACTCCCTCCCATACTGCTTTCTTTCCCCTGTGGATCTACAATACAGAGGAGCAGGTAAGCCAAACCCCGATAGGCATGATGAATGTTCATATGATCAGACAGAATTGCAAGGCTGGATAAGACGATATGATCCACATGAGACCGATACTGAAAATTATTGCCAGCATCCCTGTTATTTTGTTCTTTGTTTCTCTCAAAAGTGTGGCATACATTTGTGTGGTCATGGAGATTTATCTATTTTTAAGCCTGCCAGACCACTCAGAACCTCCTCTCTGCCTATACTAATTTCTTTCTGTACATCACAGTACTGACTTATACACCCACATCATCCCTATCACTGATGAATAATGACACAAAGTTCTATCAATGTCCTATTTAGAAACCTATCAATATCATCTGGCTCCCTGCACAGATTACCATTATTGTCCTTAATGGCCCTTTCTCTTTCCTAGTTATCTTTTTACCCTTAAAGTAAAATAACCTGGCATTTCCCTTTATTTTACCTGACATTATTCTTTCATGCCCACTTTTGCTCTCTGAATTTCCATTTTAAGGGTCTCTTTGCACATTCTGTATCTTCTAGGTCTTCTGATGTTTTGAACCCTTGGCCTTTGCCATAAGCCTCCCAACTTTTACTATAACAAATCTTGCATATCCTTTGATAGCAAGGATTCACTGAATTTGTTGGTCTCCCTCTTTGTCTTCAGTAGTACATGCTGGCCTTGCATTCTCCCTATTTCCTTCTTGATTATACCTCACTGCTGCAGTGTAGGATCATAGAATCCCTATAGTAAAGAACATGCCATTCAGCCCATCAAGTCCACACTGGCCCACAGAAGGGTATCTCACTCAGACCCATGACTCTATTCCTGTAACCCTCCATTTCCCATGGCTAATCCAGCTAAACTGTGCATTCCTGTACACTGGACAATTTAGCATGGTCAATCCACCTAACCTGCATATCTTTGGAATGTGGGCTGAAACTGGAGCACCCAGAGGAAACCCACAGAGACCCTGGGAGAACGTTAAAAACTCCACACAGTCATCGGAGAGTGAAACGGAACCTGGGTCCCTCGTGTTGTGAGACAGCAGTGCTGACCACTGAGCCGCTGTGCTGCCAGTGCTCTGACACAGCTCTAGTTAAAAATATTTGCTCTATGTCCACTCTGGCCAGACCACATCCGATCTTATTAAAATTCGCCTTTCCCAAGTTTAGAATTTTGATTTTGGACACATTCTTGTTCTTTACCAAAACAATATTGAACCTAAAAGAGTTATGATTGCTGTTTGACTGCAAAATGCCCCCCCATTGCTACTTTAACCAGTTACCGAGCTTTGTTACCTAAATTTAAGTCCAGGACATCCCCCTCTCTTGTAGGCCTTCCAAATTCTGCCTTAAAAACCTTGCTGGATGCATTTTGAGAATGATGTGACTTTTGAAATTTTCACGCTATGATTACCACAATTAATGTTGGGAAGATTGAAATCCCCTACTGTCACTACCTTCTTAATTTTACATTTCTCTGTAATTCACCTGTACACCCACTCTTCTACATTACTAACATTTCAAATCTAATGACTAGTTCTCTTGAAATGTTAACTCTGCTTTCTCTCTACAGATGCTGCCAGACCTGCTGACTTTCTCTAGCAGTTTCTGTTTTTGTCCCTTGTGCAATAACTAGTCGATAATTTCAATGCCACCTTGAATTCCTTGTAGTTCTATTTTTGGCAAGTCATCTTCCCGCTGCTGAATAGTCATCTTCCCGCTGCTGAATCTTTTCTCTTGAGTCGACTTCCTGCAAAGTCAGTTTAAAGCCCCCAGACAGCTCAAGCAAATCTTCCCGCAAAGTCCCACTGCCCCCCCCCCTCCCCACAATACTTTATTTAATCAAATCTACTAATTCTTTTCAGTAGCTAGTGGTCATCCTATACACATTTGCCCTTCAGTTTTAATTGGTCAGTTATATGGGAAATAGCAAAACAATTGCCATAACATACAATTACAGCTGTTAAAGAAAATCTTTGAAATGTGCTGTTTATTATGTGGTGTCAGCTGATGGTAACACTGGAGAAGTTAGACCTCACGGTGAAGCCTAGCTGGATAGGCCAATAGTTCAGTTTTTGAAGTTTTGCTGACATGATGGTTCACACAATCCTACTAATGCACTTTTAATAGAAGAATTTAAAAATTTATTGCACAAAAGAATTTTTTAAAATGACAATTTGCAAAGATCTTAACATAAGCAACAAAAGATTCAAACTTTTTCATAGCCATTTAGTCCCAGTGATGTATCACTGCTATCTTGTCAAGTTCTTGCTGAACTGATTCTTTCTAGCACTGCTCCTTGGACTGCTGAAACAACTAAAGACCTCTTTCCAGTTATGAAGGCCTCGAGACTTCTTGCTAGCTCTGAAGGCTCAGAAACTTCTTTCCAATATTGATGGTCTGGAGCTTCCTGTCAATCTTCAAAGCCTGGAGACTTCTAAAAATTACACACTAATATCTGAAAACTTCTATAAACTACAAAGCTTCTCTTCTGCTAGGATGACTTCTCTTATGAGTTCAACTCTGACCACCTAATTCTGTTCAATAAAACTCAACCTTGCAAACATCCAGTAATCAACAGCCCAGAGTGCTGATCAATTTGTTTATCTCATGTCACATGCTTTCTTGTAAAGGCTTTTGTGACCTCACTGTTCACAATGACTGTCTGACCTTTCAAAAAAAAAAATCCTCTTCACAGGACCCAAAGCAAAAGCAAATTTACCTCTACTTTAGAACTAAATTCCTCAATAACAAAAACAGAACTTGCTAGTGAAACTCAACTCCTGGAAGAAAACAGAATTAACACCTCAAGTTCTCCTGTTCCTTGGATGCTGCATGACCTGCTGTGCTTTTCCAGCAACACATTTTCAGCTCTGATCTCCAGCGTCTGCAGTCCTTACTTTCTCCTTGAAGTGTTTTAATGTTAACTCTGCTTTCTCCCCTACAGATGTAAAGAGACTTAGAGTTTCATCGGCAGTTTATGTTTTTGTTTCAGATCTCCGCAACCACAGTTCCTTTTCCAATATCCTAAATAATGATAATTTATTGTAAACCTTTATCACAATATTAACAAATTTCCACAAAACATATGCACTACTAAATGATCATCTCCGCACTGATAAATGTTTCACCATGCTCACTTGGTCGACTAAATGGCCCTTTGTTTATAGCAATCACTTTTTTCCAGCAACTTTTAGATGATGGCTTCCTAACATCTTATAACAGAGACAGTCTCTTGACTTTGATTGCAAAATGCTGAACCTATTTAGAATAATGTAACTCAATGCTTGGAATATATATGGTTTGTTTTTCATACTAAGTCTGCCGACAATTAAATTAATGGAAAGGCAGGAAGAAGTAAAATTGTCAAAATCTGCCTAAAGAAAATTGTAAAGCTACACTATGTAGATTATGAATAAACTGATGAGATCAGTTTAAAATAAAAAGTCTCCTTTTTGACAATTTGGAGCCAGCAAGAGATAAGTTGGATGAATTAAAATCCCATATCAGGATCAACTGATATTGAATTTCTCATCTTTGAATGATAAGTGGAAGTTTGTGTCTCAATTTCCTCCATATGGACATAAATGGATAATGCATGATAAAATATTGTTAGACTTATAACCAAGAGCTTGTATAATATGTATAACCAGTTAAACTTCCCACAATTTGATCATTCTCAGACAATGGAAATCACTCTCAAGGTATTTCTCAACCAAGTATATGTAATATAATTTTTTATAAATAAACTGGATATACTGAAGTAGAACTTTAAGCAGCAACTGATCACTTTATCTAATATTAATTCTTTCTTTTCATGAAATAAAACATTCAAAGGTAAATTTCAATTCAGCATGTTAATTCTTACCATCTGATTCCTGTTTCATGAAGTATTTGGAGTTTACCTCTATTTAATCTCCCAAAGAACCTTCTGCATGAACTCTGGATCTGTACAATCTCTCAGCATTAGATTTGAGCTCCTGTTTCCTTCAAGTTCACTTGACTTAATCATAAAGTGCTGAAATCATCATTGCATGCTTGTACATCCAATTGCACCTATATCTCCCTTTTACCAAGCTTTTCTCCCCCTGGTGAACACATTGTAAACACTTCCTCCTAAATTCTAAGACATCATAAGGTGTGCTATGACCCATCTCCATGATATGACTCTGTTCTCATTCAGAGTTCTAGGATGTTATACACTTTTTGTATTTTCAGTGTGAGTATTCCTCTCCTGGGTGGTTGTAGAACTTTGTTTTTCCTCTTCTTTTAAGAAATAATTCCAAATTTCCATTGCTTGCTTGTATCACCACATTATGATTTCTCCTATGTCAACTCTAGATGATCTCAGTCATTGTGTTCTGGCTAAGATTGTTCCTTCTCCCTGTTGATTTGGTATTTATATTCTTTTCCTGGAAATGTTAGTTTAATACTGTTTATTGAAGTTTCAAACATTATTGTCCCTTTGCTCCTCCTCACACTTACACTGTGCTGTGGTCTTTCTGATGTTAGACTATGTCTGAGACATAGAAACAACTTGTTTTCAATCTCTGGCTCATGAGTAATTCTGACAGTGATAATCCATTCTATAGTGGTAAGGATCTATAAATTAATAATGCAAGCTTTAATTGTCTGCACTTCTGACAGCTTCCCTATTTGCTTTGAGAGAGAAGTGAACTTTTAATGTGAATTAAATCATTTTTGTGCGTATGTGAATTTTTTGAACTGCTGATCTGCAAACAATGGTTCATTGTCAGAGATGCAATGCCAAGAATGCCATGTATTGATTTAGATACTCCTAAATAATTCTATGACTGCCTCAGATATGATTTTGTGTAGGTAATTTAACCTAATTTGGGAAATAGATCTTGCCTTTAAACTCAAATAAATCCATTCCTAGTTGCTCCCTTAACCTTGATGGTTCTTTCCTGTTCTGTAGAAGGATCACTGACCAAGAAATATAGAATCATAGAAAATAGATGCAGGAATAGGCCATTTGGCCCTTCAAGCCTGCACTGCCATTCAATATGATCGTGAATGATCATGCAATCTCATTCCCACTTTCTCTCCATGCCCCTTGATCCCTTTAGCAACAAGGGCCTTGTCAACTCCTTGTTGAATATAACAGCTTCCTGTGGGAGAGAATTCCACAGGTTCATTACTCTGAGTGAAGAAAGTCTTCCTCATCTCAGTTCTGAATGTCTTACCCCTTATTCTTAGCTTGTGACCCTATGTTCTGGACTCGCCCAACATCGGGAACATTCTTTCCACATCTAGCATGTCCAGTCCAATCAGGATTTTATGTTTTATGAGATCCTCCCCCACTCTTCTAAATTCTAGCAAATACAAGCCCAATTGATACACTCTTTCCTCATATGTCAATCCTGCCATCCCAGAAATCATTCTGGTGAACATTCACTGGACTCCCTCAATGTTCTTCCTCAGACTAGGGAAAACTGCACACAGTACTCAAGATGTAGCCTCACCTGTATTACTGCAGCAAGACATCCTTACTCCCATACTCAAATCCTCTCATGAATGCCAGCAAGCCAGCTTTCCCCACCACCTGCTGCACCTACATGCCAACATTCAGTGACTGTTCCACCATGACACCCAGGTCTCATTACACCTCACCTTTTCTGAAACTGCCACCATTCAGTTAATAATCTGCCTATCTGTTTTTGTGATCAAAGTGGATACCTCACATTTGTCCAAATTACACTGCATTTGCCAAGTATTTTCCCACTCAGCCAGTCTGTCCAAGTCATCCTGAGGCCTCTAAGCATCCTCCTCACAGCACACACTGCCACCCACCTTAGTGTCCTCTGCAAATTTGGAGATATGGCATTCAATTCCTTTGTCCAAATCATTAATGTATATTGTGAAAATCTGAGGTCTCAGCACTGAAACCTGCAGTACCCCACTCATCGCTGTCTGCCACTCTGAAAATAATCTGTTTTTTTTCAAATCTCTGTTTCTGTCTGCCAACCAGTTCTCTATCCACGTCAATACTTTATCTCCGATGTCATATGCTTTAATTTTCCTGACTCATCTCTTGTGTGGAACCTCGTCAAAAGCCTTTGGAAGGTGCGGATACATACCATCCACTGATTCACCCTTTGTCCACTTACTGTTCACATCCTCAAAATATTCCAGGAGATTTGTCACGCATGATTTCCCTTCAGTAAATCCATGCTAACTAGGACCTTTTTTTAACACCACTTTTGTGGGCGGCACGGTGGCACAGTGGTTAGCACTGCTGCCTCACAGCGCCAGAGACCCGGGTTCAATTCCCGACTCAGGCGACTGACTGTGTGGAGTTTGCACGTTCTCCCCGTGTCTGCGTGGGTTTCCTCCGGGTGCTCCGGTTTCCTCCCACAGTCAAAAGATGTGCAGGTCAGGTGAATTGGCCATGCTAAATTGCCTGTAGTGTTAGGTAAAGGGGTAAATGTACGGGAATGGGTGGGTTACGCTTCGGCGGGTCGGTGTGGACTTGTTGGGCCGAAGGGCCTGTTTCCACACTGTAAGTAATCTAATCTAAACAACTACTCAGTTATTATGTCCTTAATGATTGGTGGTGGGGAACATTCTGGAGTCAATGTCAGGCTAATCAGTCTATAATTCCCCATTTTCTCCTCTCCCTCCTTTTTTCAAAGAATGAGGTTACGTTAGCTACCCTCCCGTCCACTGGAACTCTTCTAGAGTCTACAGAATGCTGGGAAATGATCACCACTACATCATTAGTGTAATTTGTCTCAGAAATGTCATTGGTCTCTTTGATAGACCAGTCCTTAAAAAAAGCAATTGCAGATGCTGGAAATCAAAAACAAAAACAGAAATTGCTAGAAAAACTCAGCAGAACCAAAGAGGGGTCACTGGAACCACAATATTAATTATTCTTTCTCTCCACAGGCAAAAATAGCAATTGCTGGAAAAGCTGAGCCGGTCTAGCAGCATCTGTTTCGGGTCGCGTGATCCTCAGTTCTGCTGAGCTTTTCTAGCATTTTCCGTTTTTGTTTTGGATTTCCAACATCCGTACTTTTCTTTGTGTTCTTTTCTGTTTAAGGACTGATCTATCTCAGAAACCAATAACGTTTCTGTCACAATGTCACTCTAATTGGAAGTTTCTAAGGCTGCATAGTTCATGGAGTCAGAGATGTACAGCATGGAAACGTTCAGATAATATATACAGTTCATTATTGATATAATTTAATTCTTCAGTTACAGCTTAAGCTGTATACACATTCTCTCAGTATGAGGTTAGAGCTTCTGCTCCTTTCCAGCTCTCTCTACTTATTCATGTGACTTTGATCTCATTACTAATCGTTGGCAGCATCATACGTGATGTTACATCATTAACTCCACAAATTGTATCCAATTGAAAGGTATGTGTCAAAACATTCATCGATGATTTAATGACAGTAATGACATGACCCAATTTACTTAAAAATTTCACTGAACTTATATGAAGAGCCAGATATTTGCACCAGGCCAGAAACCCTTTTTCAGAACCTGACTGGATTAAAAATAACACACTTGCCTTTAGATGGATTCTGCATTGCAGATTCCTGGAGAGATGCCTGCTGTTATGAAACTGTCCAGGAATTCAGAAATGAAAAATGACTTTTTATTGAAACTATGCCCTGTTTGCCACAACGAAGTGTGCACTCTCCTGTGACCTAACAGGAGAGTTTGACAGCTATTGTGAAAGGCCAGCTATGTAAGGTGAATGTAGGGGTTAACAGTCTACCAATGTGGAGTTGCTCTCCATATGAATTCTTGCAGCAATGACCTTTTTCTTCAAGATTCGGTTGCAAGGCGTGGCTGCATATCTTGGACTGAGGATGATATCATTTTTTTTGCAGAATGTCTTCTGTAGCCTTTTGTGAATTGCGCTCTTTTGCTACAATGACAATATTTTTAACAGAAAGCTAGACAGCCTTGTTTTCCATTAGTTCACTGGAGTAATGGTAATAAAAGTAAGAAGTACTGAAAAGAGCCTACAGGACTGTAAAGAGTTAATGTTTTGAGACAATATGAATCTTTTTGGTACTGGAGATGCTGGAGGAAAAGTGATAGGTTTTGTACTGTAGAGCAAGGTGAGTAGAACTGAAAGGAAGCTCAAGGGAAGTTTCAAGGGAGATTGGAGATCATAGGTGACACAGAACAAAAGGCAAAGTTAGTCATAATAGTAGTAGAGGAAACAAATAAGTTTGCATAGGTGTTAATAGTAGGTGTTAATGGCAGGTAATTGCTTGGCTTTGCTGAAAGCAAAGACCATGAAACCAGGCACTGGCGATGGTGGGAGTGGAGTGGAGATGATGGGTAGAGGTGCTGTGGAAGGCAACAGAATCAAAATGGAGGAGAGAATTTATGGTCTGAAGTTGTTGAACTCATTGCTAAATCCAGAAGCTGAAAAATACATGACAGCACTGGAGCCAAGGTTTGAATATAAATGGTGTTTCGGCTGGCAACAAATGGCTGATTGGTCTGTGGACGAGTGATATTTATTAACCACAAAAGCTTTCTGCCTGTAGGAGCTTGGGGCTGTGAACATGATAGTGAGAAGCCATCAGAACATCACAACTTTAGGAACTCTCCCTGTTCTCTGCAGTAAAACATTTTAAGTAGGAGAAAACCAGACTATTTTTCCATAATCAGTTGCTATTAGCTCTGCCTTTTAATTCATAAGTCAGACCTATTCTCTGTATGAACAGTCATCCTGTGCATTATGAAAACAAGTAAAAGCAGCCAGTGAAGGAAGATCAAGAAGCAGATTTCTGATCAACACAAGAATCATCTTAGCAAATCTATGAATGGGGTCCAACCAACTGCTTTCCAGTCTTTCCCCCTGCACATAACACTGTCAGTGCCAGTCTGTATGTGTGTCAAGCAGGGATTTATAAGGGAATTAATGTTTCAACTAGCATGCCAATGGTCCACAAATTGTTCACCTGGTCCAAGATTTCTGTTCACCTGTCTAAAAGACAGATAAATTGAGTAATGTGGCATGCATATTAAAATCCTTAACTTTTATAATGAACCCTGGATTGGTGAGATTGATCTTCAGCGCATTACGCCGGTCTGGAGTAACCAGTTGCAGAGGAATTGGATGTCCACAGTAAAGCAGAGACAGCTGGGGCTGGGGAACTGACAATTGTTGATATGCCTTTGGCCATCAGGAAAAAACAAATAGGGGGGCAGAGACTGGCTAAGAGAGAAAAAAAATCAAGTAAATTAAAGAAATAGTACGCTCAGTGAGGCTGGTATAGGTAGAAATGAGAAAGTGCATGGCTAGTTTTGTTGGTGGATTTTGCGAAGAAGGTTGTAATAGAGTCAAAGAGATGTACAGAATGGAAACAGGTCCATTGGTCCAACCCGTCCATGCCGACCAGATATCCCAACCCAATCTAGTCCCATCTGCCAGCATCTGGCCCATATCCCTCCAAACCCTTCCTATTCATATATCCATCCAGATGCCTTTTAAATGTTACAATTGTACCAGCCTCCATCACTTTCTCTGACAGCTTGTTCCATACACATACCACCCTCTGAGTGAAAAAGTTGCCCCTAAAGGTCTCTTTTATATCTTCCCCCTCTCACCCTAAACCTATGCCCTCTAGTTCTGGACTCCACCCCCCCACCCCAGGGAAAAGACTTTGTCTATATATCCCAACCATGCCCCTCATGATTTTATAAACCTCTAGAAGGTCACCTCTCAGCCTCTGACTCTCCAAGGAAAACAGCCCCAGCCTGTTCAGCCTCTCCCTATAGCTCAAATCCTCCAACCCTGGCAACATCCTTGTAAATGTTTTCTGAACCCTTTCAACTTTCATAACATCTTTTTGTTAGGAAGGAGACCAGAATTGCATGCAATATTTTAATAGTGGTCTAACCAATGTCCTGCACAGCCGCAACATGACTTCCCAACTCCTGTACTCAATACTCTGACCAATAAAGGAAAGCATACCAAGCACCTTCTTCACTATCCTATCTACCCTATTCAGCTTCAAGGAGCTATGAACCTGCACTCCAAGGTCTCTTTGTTCAGCAACACTCCCTAGGTCATTACCATGAAGTGTATAGGTCTTGCTAAGATTTGCTTTCCCAAAATGCAGCATCTCGCATTTATCTGAATTAAACTCCATCTGCCACTTCTCAGCCCATTGTCCCATCTGATCAAGATCCTGTTGTAATCTGAAGTAACCTTCTTCGCTGTCCACTACACCTCCAATTTTGGTGTTATCACCAAACTTACTAACTATACCTCTTATGCTCACATCCAAATGATTTATATAAATGATGAAAAGTAGTGGACCCAGCATCGATCCTTGTGGGACTCCACTGGTTACGGGCCATCGAGTCTGAAAAACAACCCTCCAACACTACCATCTGTCTTCTACCTATGAGCCAGTTCTGTATCCAAATGGTTAGTTCTCCCTGTATTCTATGAGATCTAGCGTTGTTCACCAGTCTCCCATGGGGAACCTTGTCGAACGCCTTACTGAAGTCCATATAGATCACATCTAATGCTCTGCCCTTATCAATCCTCTTTGTTACTTCAAAAAACTCAAGCAAGTTTGTGAGACATGATTTCCCACACATAAAGCCATGTTGACTTAATCAGTCCTTGCCTTTCCAAGTACATGTACACCCTGTCCCTCAGGATTCCCTCCAACAACTTGCCCACCACTGATGTCAGGCTCACTGGTCTATAGTTCCCTGGCTTGTCCTTACCATCCTTCTTAAACAGTGGCACCACATTAGCCAACCTCCAGTCTTCCGGAACCTCACTTGTGACTATTGATGATAGAAATATCTCAGTAAGAGGCCCAGCAAACACTTCTCTAGCTTCCCAATGAGTTCTAGGGTACACCTGAGCAGGTCCTGGGAATTTATCATTTTTATGCGTTTCAAGACATCCAGCCCTGCCTCCTCTATAATATGGACATATTTCAAGGTGTCACCATCTATTTCCCATTCTATATAGTCATATCTTCCATATCCTTTTCCACAGTAAATACTGATGCAAAATACTTGTTTAGTATCTGCCCCATCTTCTGCTGCTCCACACAAAAATCACCTTGCTGATCTTTGAGGGGCCCTATTCTCTCCCTCGTTACCCTTTTGTCCTTTAAGGTATTTGTAAAAACCCTTTGGATTCTCCTTAACTTTGTATTTGTCAAAGCTGTCTCATGTCCCCTTTTTGCCCTTCTGATTTCTCTCGTAAGAATACTCCTACAGCCTTCATACTCATCTAAGGTTTCCCTCAATCTATCCTGTCTGTACCTAACATATGCTTCCTTCTTTTTCTTAACCAGTCCCTCAATTTCTTTAGCATTCCAGCCTACCAGCCTTCCCTTTCACCCTGACAGGAATATACTTTCTCTGGATTCTTGTTATCTCATTTCTAAGGCTTCTCATTTTCCAGCCGTCCCTTTACCTGCGAACATCTGAGCTCAATCATTTTTTGAAAGTTCTCGCCTAACACTGTCAAAATTAGCCTTCCTCCAATTTAGAACTTCAACTTTTAGATCTGGTCTATCCTTTTCCATCACTATTTTAAAACTAATAGAATTATGGTTGCTAGCCCCTAAGTGCTCCTCCACTGACACCTCAGTCACCTGGCCTACATTATTTCCCAAGAGTAGGTCAAGCTTTGCACCTTCTCTAGTAGGTCCATCCACATACTGAATCAGAAAATGTTCTTATACACACTTAACAAATTTTTCTCCATCTAAACCCTTAACACTATGGCAGTCCCAGTCTATATTTGGAAAGTTAAAATCCCCTACCATAACCACCCTATTATTCCTACAGATAACTGAGATGTCCTTCCAAGTTTGTTTCTCAATTTCCCTCTGACTATTAGGGGTCTATAATACAATCTCAATAAGGTGATCATCCCTTTCTTATTTCTCAGTTCGTTGAGGAACTTTAAGGTGGGAAGCTATAGGGGGAGGATCTCCAGAGGAGATGAGGTTTGTGCCAGTCCTGGAAATAATAACTTCATATTCAGTGGCAGGATCATGGTCCAGAGGTATAGGAAGCAATGTCTGGGAGTTGGTATTCATTTCTGCAAAGTAGCGGTCAGCCTGCCGGTTTTGAAAAATAATCAAACCAGACTCAAAACATTAACTCTCGACTTTATTCCACAGATGTTGCTGGACTTATCGTGTTCCTCCGGCACTCTGTTTGTTTGACACCCTTTTTCAGCAGGTTTGTTAACAAAGGTAGGGTTAAATTGAGAAAATAGGATCCAGCAAATTCAGAGGAAGATATAGAAGATGCCTTGCTCCATTAAGCTAGCTTCTTTCCAGACATTGCCCTTCAGAGACTTTCTCATGCAGAGGAGATTCCGAAAAGCAGATGGTTGAAACAATGGCACCAGAACGATAGCCTATACCATTGGCAAAATCTTGACTTTTTGCCAAAGGGATCTAGCAAAACCCATTGTTCGCATCCATTTTTGTGTAAAACTTGCTTAGTGTCAGCTTTATCTAGTGATCATTGACAGATAAAATAGGATTGCTTTTCCTTTAAGCTCTTTTGTTTAACTGTGTGTGATCCACACATAGTCTTGGCTCTCCATTTGTCTTTAGCTGGCCTGAGCATAATTCTGTCAGTAATGACACAACCCTACTTTTAACCACACTGTTGAATTGAGATCTTATTCTTCCCATTGAAGGATGAGGAATTTCCTTGGGACTCAGCAAGTAGATGGGTTTACCATCTTCTTCCAGAGTAACACTGATGCTCCTACTTCAATTTGCTTAAAACTCTGTATTTTGTTCAGCAATTATATATTCTGTTTTCTTTGTGTATATAGTGTTTCACTGACATTTCACCCTCTGTGATTAAGCTTTGTGGTGATTTGCAAATGCAAATAAAGATCTGTGTTTGCTAAACATTGATTTTTTTTGCTGGTCTGACTATCACAGTCCATGGTGACCTGCCTGTGTTGTCAATTTACAATATTTGTGAAGGTTTCACATCTGTGATTCTGATTGGATTCACATCTGGTATAGCCTAAGATCATCTTTGACATTGATTCTTGCTCCGATGGCATTTTTGGAAGGCTTTGGATGGTATTGATGCTATCTAGGAGATTCCCTGCCCAACTGTGTTGGAGCAGTCCTTGATGTTTCCTTTAGGTACTGACTAATTTTAGGCTGTGATTTCTGCACATTCAGTGAAGAGATTGTTTGTTTGCTTGTTTGTTTATTTGTATGTATGTTATAATTTTAAATCCTCCTCAGATTTAAGGAACAGTGGTAACTTTTCTTCTCTCACAGTAACTGCTATATGGTTTCTAATTGTTTCATCCTTCCAATTATTTATACCCTGCCGGATGATTAAATATAACATATTACCATCCCTGGAACATCTGGATAACAAGGATACCAACATCAGGCTTCTACTTATTGACTGCAACTCCGCCTTCAACACCATAATTCTAAACAAACTAATCTCCAAACTCTGGGATCTAGGTCTCTGCTCCCTCCTCTGTAACTGGATTCCCGCAACAACACCTCCTTCATGATTACCCTCTCCACCGGTGCCCTGTAAGGCTGCATACTCAGCCCCTTACTGTACTCCTTTTACACTCCCAAGTGTGTGGCCAAATTCCCCCCAACTCCATTTGCAAGATTGCTAATGACACTACTGTTGTAGGTCAGATCACAAATAATGACAACATGGAATGCAGGTGAGAGATAGAGTGCTTAAATGTTTGGTGTAAAGACAACAATCTCTTCAGCAACGTCAGGAAAATGAAGGAGCTGGTCATTGACTTCAGAAAGCGGACTAGAGGGCACACTCCATCTATATCAATGGTGCAGAGGCAGTAATGGTTGACAGGGTCAAGTTCCTGGGAGTGACAATCACCAACAATCTGTCCTGCTCCACCTATGTTGACATTACAGTCAAAAAAATACAACAATGTCTCAATTTCCTCAGTAAGCGAAGAAAATTCAGCATGTCCATAGCCATTCTTATAAATTTTTATAGATGCACCATAAAAGGTATCTTATCTGGATGCATCACAGTGTGGTATGGCAACTGTACTTCCCAAGACTGAAAGAAATTAGAGTTGTGAACACAGCCCAGCCCATCACTATAAATCAACCTTCCTTCCATTGACTTCATCTATACTTCCTGCTGCATCGAGAAAGAAACCAACATTGGGGTACGTGAACCTTATATCTCCAAGATGTTATGACCTTGGTTAAAAAGGAAAAGGAAGCAAATGTAAGGTCTAGAATGATGGGACCTAACAAAATCCTTGAAGTCTATTAGAAAAGTAGGAAATAACTTAAAAAAGACATTAGAAGGGCTAAAAGGGGTCATTAAAATTCATTAGGATTAAGGAGAATCCCAAAGCTTTTTATACATATATAAAAAGCAAGAGGGTAGCCAGGGAAAGAGTTGGCCCACTCAAGGTCCTAAACAAATACTTTGTGTCCATATTCACCAAAGAAAAGAAATGGTGGAGGCTGATCTCAGGGAAAGCAGTGTTGAATTTCTAAGCTACATTGCTATTACAAAAGAAGAGGTGTGTGTGTTAAAAAGTATTAAGGCAGATAAGTCCACGGGTCCTAATGGGATCTATCCCAGAATATTTAGGGAGACAAGAGAACAAATTGCTCGAGCATTGATGCACCTTTTATATCCTCTTTGGCTGCAGGTGAGGTCCCAGAGGACTGGAGAATAATCAGTGTTGTCCCCATTGTTTAAGAAGGGTGGCAGAAATAACCCAGGAAATTACAGGTCTGTGAGCCTCACGTTAGTAGTAGGGAAATTATTGGAAAAGATTCTCAGGGACAAGATCTGTACACATTTAGAAGCAATGGACTTATTAGTGATAGAAAGCATGGTTTTTTGTAGGGGAGGTCTTGCCTCACTAACTTGATGGAGTTTTTTGAGGAAATGATTAAGATGATTGATGAGGGAAAAGCAGCTCATGTTGTCCACATGGACTTCAGTAAAGCCTTTGATAAAGTCCCTTATCGCACACTGGTACATGTCACTTGGTATTGGGGGTGAGCTGGCAAGATGGATATAGAACTGGCTTAGTCATGGGGGACAGAGAGTAATGGTGGAAAGATGCTTTTCAGAATGGAGGGTTGTGACTCGTGTTGTTCCACGGGAATCAGTGCTGGGATCTTTGTTGTTTATAATCTACATAAATGATTAGGAAGAAAATACCATTTACTACTGATCTGCCCATCTGACCAATCCATTTATAGTCTCCTGTAACCTACTTCTTCACTATTAACCACCCTAACAGTTTTGGTGTTGTCTTAAAACATGCTGAAAATTCCCACCATATTTTCATCGATATTATTTATGTATATAACAAACAAAAAGGGTCTCAGTATTGATCCTTGTGACACACTGCTGGACACCAGCTTCCAGTCACTCAAACAACCTTCTACCCACTACACTTTGTGTTCTGAACCATCTAATCAAGTTTCTCTCAATTCCATGTGCTTTAACCTTCTCAAACAACATCCCATGTGAGCCCTTGTCAAAAGCTTTGCAAAAATCCATATAAATTATATCAACTGAACTACCCTTATGCACACACTTGATCACATTTTTGAAAACATTTTTAAAAATTTGTTCGGCATGACCTACCTCTGACAAAGCCATGCTGACTATCCCTAATTAACCCATGCTTTTCCATTTGAATATTAATTTTCTCCATCAGAATTTTCTCCAGTAGTTTCTGTACCACTGACATGAGACTGACCTGTCTGTAATTTCCTGTTTCATCTCTACCACCCTTGAGAAGTGGAACCACATTAGCTGTCCTCCAGTCCTCTGGCACTTCCTCCGTGGCCTGAGAGGGATTAAACATTTGTGCTTGAGCCCCTGTAAATTCCTGCCTCACCTCCCACAGCAGCTGGGAATGCAATTCATCCAGGCTGGGGGATTTGTCCATTTTTAAGCCTAACAGAACCTCTAATACCTCCCCATTTTCTATCTCAAACTATGCAACTTCCTCACAGTCCCTTTTCCTGAATTATGTACCTTCATTCTCCTTTTCCAGAATGAAGACTAAAGGGACAAATTCATTGAACATCCTTCAAATATCCTGTGAATCCTCAATCTTTTCTCTTAGGATTCAATGTCCACAAATGCCACATTGTGACATTTCAGGAGGATGGTGTTTAAGTGCTGACTTGATAATTGTTTCTTGGAATCCTTCTGGAAATTGTGGTCAGTTTTGCATTGTCTGATTGGAAGCAGCCATGTTTAGTCCATATTAAATTTTAAGCAAGAACAGAAAGTATTTAAAATGAATTATTATTTCCTTCATATTTCATGGACATGCTCCACTTTTGGAACGTTTGCTGCCTTAATACCATCTTTGGGGTGAGCGTTTTTAATGCAGCATGGTTGGATGCCAAGAATGCATATCTTTTGTATTGAATCTTTGAGAAGTCCTAAACAAGAGACTTTATAATGACAGATCTGTGTTACTATCTATCCAGCAACTACAGTGTGCAGCAGAATAATGAAAGCAAGATACAAAAATGGCTTATTTGTACGTTTAGATTAATGCGTCAAATTATTATGCATTAATGTATACTAGCAGATATTAATTTACAGAGAGATGTTTCCCCACTGTGCCAAGCTAACATTTATTTTGTCACTGTTACCTAATGTGCATTATTCAATGAATACCATCACATCAGACAGCACTCATCAGAAAAATATTTGTTTTTTACACTGAAAATAACCTGACCTCACATTAATAGAGATTCAAGTGCTTATGAAGGCCTAGAGAAATGTGAAAATATTTTTACCCAACATTTGTAATTACTTGTATTTAATTAGTGTAATGTACATTGTCACCAGGCACATATGTGTAAACAAAATGTGAACTTCTGTATATATATTGAATAAATCTTAGTGGCAGATAACGATGTATGCTTTCTAGAATTTATTAAAACACATGCTTAAAATAAACAGAATGCCCCAACAGTGGTAGTTAACTGAAAATATTATTTTATTCTCATTAAAGACCGTCATTAGTCACTTGTGAAAGAACAGCTGCAACCCATCATTGTTGGTATGATAACCTTCCCCTAATGCAAAATGAGTCTTGGGAATTAATGATGGAAAATAAGGAAATAGCAAATTAATTTGAATACGTTTTGTGCATTGGCCTGCACAACACGGGTTTCAAGTAATATCCCAGAAATAGCAGTAAATTAGGAAATGAAAAAGAGGGCGGGCTCATGAAAATTACAATCATTATGGAAAGGAGACTGTAGAAATTTTTGGAGCCGGCTGAGAAGTGTCTGGGCCGTAATAGACACCATCCCAATTTCTTTAACGATGTCGCTCGTGAGATGGTTGATGCATTGATTTTACTGTTTCAACATTTCTAGATTTTGGTATGTTCCATTAGAATGGAAATTAGCAAATGTATTCAAAAAGCAAAGTAGACTGAAAGTAGGGAATTACAGTCCAGTTAACTTATCAGCTGTCACAGGGAAGATGTTGGTAACTATTAGGAAAGATGCTGTAGGATGATACTTAGGAGAGTCAGAGAGATTCAATATGGCTTTTTGCAAGTGAAAACATATTTAATCAATTTATTGGAGATCTTGACATCCTATGGATAAAGGGGAACTAGTGGATATCCTGTACTTAGATTTTCAGTAGGTATTTGTTAAGGTGGTACTTCAAAGGTAAGTATGGAAAATAAAAACTTACAATATATGGGGTGTTGGAATCAATAGAAGAATCGCTAGCAAACAGGGAACAAAATGAGATAAATGGGTCATGTTTAGATGAGCAGGATGTAATCATTGGTTAGCAAACAGGAAGCAATGAATGAGATAAATGGGTCATGTTTTGATGGGAAGGAAAGCAGAGACAGGCATCAGAGCCAGGGCCTTAACCTCTTTTAATTTACGTAATTCATTTGGATAAAGAGACTAAAAGTAATGTTGCTAAATTTGCTGACAGAAATAGAGGTAAGAAAGTAAGGTGTAAAGAGTGATATAGATATGTGAAGTGAGTGAGCAAACTTCCAGCAAATATAGCATAATGTGAGGAAATGTGAAATTGTCCATTTTGGTAGAGAGAATAAAAAATGGAGTATATTATCTAAATGGTGAGGTATTGCAGAGCTTTGGGATATTGAAGGATCTTGGTGGCCTAATGCATGAATCATAAAAGATTTAGTATACAGTTCAATAAATAAAGGGGAAAGCCAATAGAATTGAATGCTAAAATTATGCTTCAGTCTCGCAGGATATTGGTTAGAGCGCATCCTAGTGTACTGTAAACAGTATTGATTTCCTCATAGGGAGGATCTGGCGCAGTTGTATTGTTACTGCATGAGTAATTCGGAGAGCTAGCTAATGATCTGGGGATTTGGGTTTGAACTCCAACACACCAAATGATGAAATGCAATGCCATTTGAATTTTTTTTAGAAATCTGATCCAATGTAGTGATGTAGCCATTGTCAATCATTGTAATAGTCCAACTGGTTCCCTAATGTCCCTGTCCTTACATGGTCTGGCCTACATGTGACTCCAGACCCAGAGGAATGAGGATGATTTTTAACTGCCTTCAGAAAGGGCCAAGCAAGTCATACACTTGTAACTAACACTACAACATCAAAAGAAAGGAATGAAAACAGAAGGACCACCTTGTACCAGAAACAACAGCAGCAAATACGGCCTTGTCAACTCTGCAAAGTCCTCCTTACTAACATCTGGGGTCTCGTACCAAAATTGACTGGACTGTGTGACAGTTCTCTCAATCAACAGCCTGTTATAGTCATATTCATGGAATTGCACCATACAAGCAGAGCCCCAATTATAATCCTCACATTCCTGGGAATGGTGGCACTGTCATATGCAATTTGGAGGAAGTACTCTGGGAGCTTAAATATTTGTCTCTCAATTCAAGAAGTCTCATGGCAAATGTGAACAAGGAAAGTATCCCCTACCAGCCCTTTTGGCTGATAAATCAGGACTCTAATATTTGGAAGCACCATTAGGAGGAATCAATGGAGGTGGCAAGAACGCAGAATGCACTCTGGTTGGGAGATTTCGATATCATTCCTGAAAAGGGTTTGTTAGCATTGTTGCTGACTGAGCTGCTTGAATCTGAAATAACATAGCTGGTAGACTAGGTCTGTCACAACTGCATTAATCTACCTGTTGCAGATGCATTTGTTTATGACCGAATCAGTAGGAATGATAACCAGACAATTATTGTGAGGTTGAAGTCAAGTCTTCACTTGGTTTTTGTGTGGCACAAATCAACCTAAATGAAACTGCAGAATCAAGATACAATAGGGCAAAGCAATTACACCATCAATTGATCAATTCTATGCACTGCAGTCCTATCACACTGCATCATGAATGACAGTGAACAATTAAAAAGCAAGTAGGAAGCACAGGCTCCATAAAAATCCCCATCCTCAAAAATGGAGACACCCAGCGCATTGGTGCAGTGTGAAGATACTTTACATTATTTTAAATTTTGAGGGCTCAATTTTTGGGAGATAGTGGAATGTTATGACCCACTGGGCAAGTACACACTATAAAGCAACCACCTGCTCCCATTCCTCGAGTTATTTCAAATGTTAGAGTTTTGTTTTTTTAAGGTACACACTGCATCCCAATTTATCTGACTTTCAAACTAAGATTGATAGAAAACATGACCCAACTTTCTGTGTTAAGCCAAGAATTAATATTTGTTAATTCAACTATAACTAGAAAAAACGGCATAAGTACGACTAACTAAAACACTGATCCACTTATAAACATCCCCTCATGCATGCACACACACAGACACACAAATAGAGAAATAAATAAAACTGCTCAGTGTGTACAAAATGTAGGACAAATTCAACTCTTTGGATTATTGCCCCCTCAGTCTACATTCCATCAGCTGCAAAGTGATGGAAGGGATCATTAACAGCATCATCAAGTGGAACCTGCTCCCTGAAGGTCATGTGGGCTTTCACAAGAACCCCGCAGCACCAGATCGCGTTACAATGTGGAGATGAACTCTGGAGGCATCATGGAAATGACATCAAGGCAGCACTTGCCCAAGGGTGCCAGCAAGCAGCCCTCGCAAAATTGGAGTCAATGGAAATCAGGGAGTACACATTTCACTGATTAGAATCACACAAAGGAAGATCTGAGCTACAGCAGGTCACTCCAGGAGTTCCAGAAGGTGGAGTAGAAACATAAAAAAATACAGGCAGGTGTAGGCCTCAAGTCATTTGGTCATCTTTTAAGATCATGAATGATATTGATACAGAAACGTAGAAAATAGGAGCAGAAGTAACACACTTAATCCATTAAGCCTACTCTACCATTCAATATGTTCTTGGCTGATCCTCTACCTCAAAACCAAACCCCTCCACCCTCCATTATAATAGATTTCAGCATTTTCCCTACTACTGAATATTAGGCTGGCCAGTCTGTAATTAGTTAAAAATCACACAAAAACCAGGTTATAGTCCGACAGGTTTATAGCTTCCAAATAAATCTGTTGGACTATAACCTGGTGTTGTGTGATTTTGAACTTTGTCCACCCCAGTCCAACACCGGCTCCTCCACATCAGTCTGTAATTCACTATTTTCCTTGTCCTTTTTAAAAAAAAGAAACAGGGTTACACTTAGCAATCTAGAACCTGCAGAGCTTGTTTAAAGATCTACAGAATATTCAAAGATGCCAACTAATGCTTTCACTGTTTCCATTTAATTCCCTTTCATACCCTGGGATGTAGACAATCATGCTCTATCGATTTATTAGCTTTCAGTCTAGAACTTACTTTTTCTGATGTAAGTATTCTTCAAATTCTCCTTCCTAAGAGGCCTTTGCTTCCCCAAAAAAGGTTTGTAAAATTACTTGTGTCTTCTTCTGTGTAGTAGTGAACAAAGGTAGTAGTTTAATTGCTATGGCATCTCTTGTTCTTCATTATCAATCACCCTGTCTCGGATTGTAAGGGGAGTACATTTGACTTCACTGATCCAGTTTTAACAAAAATAATTATAGAAACTTTTGATGTTTGCACTGAATATATTAGCAAGCTTATTCTCAAACTATTTTTCCCCTCTGAATCAACCATTTGGTCCTCTGCTGAATTCTGACCCCCCCCCCCCAGTCTTCAGGCTTGCTCTTTTTCTCGCAACTGTATGTAACTCCTCTTTGGATCTAATCCTATCTTTAATTTAATCTGTTAACCATGGCTATGCTACTTTTTCTGTTGTGTTTATGGCCCGAAAGAAATGCATACCTGTTACTTTGTATGCCTTCATTCCTTCATTATCAGTCATTGCCTAGTCACTGTCATGCCTTTAATGAAGTTACCCAAGCTATTGCAGCCAACCCACCTATCATACCTTTGTAGTTTCCTCAGTTTAGTGTTAATATTCCAGTTTCAGTTTAGACTACTTCATTTTCAATCCCGATAAGGAATTCTAATTAGGTTATGGTCACTTTTTGCTGAAGGACCTCTCACAATAAATTATTAATTAATTGCAGTGGTTCAAGAAAACAGCTCACAATCACTTTTCTCCATGGCAATCGGGGATGGGTAATTCATGTTGACCTAGTCTGCAATACCCACATCCTTTGAATGAGTAAAACAAATTTTAAGGAAGAATGTAACTGTGTTGAGGTCAAGGTGTATGCATGACTAAAGCCTGGAATTGGGTGTTGTATTATGTCAAATTTTGAATAGGTAAGGATAATGTCTGCTGGAGTTAAGAGAGGAAGAGACCCCTTGATTGAAGCATACGCAGCCTGAGCAGCCTTGTCAAGGGTCATCAGAAAAGAATATTTCCTCCTGTGAAAGAATCAAGAACTAGAGAATCACTGATCAAAATAAAAAGGTTCCCCCTTTAAGACAGAAATAAGCAGAAATGTTTTTCTCACAGACAGTCATGAGTCTTTGAAAATATCTTTCTCAAAAGATGGTGAAAGCAGAGCCCTTGAAGGTTTTATTCAGGCTGAGGTCCAGCCATAGTGAAGAAATGCCAGTATATGGCTAAGTTGGGATGGTTTGTGATGGGGAGACAAGGTGAAATAAGTGGCAATCCCATTCAACTGTGTTCCTTTGACATTCTAGGTAGTTGATGATGCAGGAATGGGAGGCTTTGCCAAGAAAGTGTTGGAGACTTACTTGAACACAATCTATACTATCCACTACATGATAAACAATTGATGATGGGAGTAGAAATGCAATCCAAAGGACTCATTGAGATTCTTGAGTGTTGTTGAAGTTTTGTATTGTATACTGTTCTTGATTTGTGCATTGTACTGGCTTTGAGTGAGTCTAGAGGTAGGTTATACCTTGTAGCCACAGTATTTATATGAATAGTCTGATCAAATCTTTGGTCAATGATGAGCCTAGAACATTAACCGTGAAGAATTCCATCATGGTATTAACATTGTATATCAAGAAGAAGTGGATATACTCTCTCTCTTGAGATTGTTATCGTATGATACTTCTAAAACACAGATCTCATGTGCCACATGTCTGTTCAGGCATGGATACCGATCTGTCTAGCTGAGGGCATGCATTGGTTCATAATCTGCCACAAACAGATTCACGTATGATTTCACCATGCGAGCTGGTTATGGAGTAGTGGCACTGTATCCAAGCTCCTGGCCTGGGGCACTTCTGCTTCCATTTGCTTTCTTTTTACCCTTTTTCTACTTTTGCCTTTTGCTTGTGCTTTTTTTATCTTCTCCTGTCTTTGGAGGCCTTTACGGCAGCACCTTCGACAGGGCAAGAGTGTGCCCAGCCTCCCGAGTATGTGCAGCAGCAGTGACAGAGATCGGCTCCTCAGGAAAAGTGAGCCCAGCACAGGGAAGGTGAGCCATCAGAATGATCAGCAAGAGATGGGGCTGAAACATGGCAACTTCGATGTTGGTGGGCCCAGCGCAGGACTCAAGATGGTGGCAGTAGTACTGGTTTTCAAGATGGCCTCTGCAGTTGGAGGAGAAGGCAGCATTTGTGGTTGGTGTTGATCCATTGCGGCAATGTGGTAGGCCCAGATCGGTCCTCTGCTGGATCAACGGGAGCATTTGTTAGGTAGATGGTGACATGGTAGACCCCGTGTGCTCTTGGTAGCACAGCGATGATGACCCCGGAGTGGG
Source organism: Chiloscyllium plagiosum (assembly GCF_037043375.1). Taxonomy (NCBI): domain Eukaryota; kingdom Metazoa; phylum Chordata; class Chondrichthyes; order Orectolobiformes; family Hemiscylliidae; genus Chiloscyllium; species Chiloscyllium plagiosum. The sequence goes on from NW_028270139.1 coordinate 105,526,332, forward strand.
ACCAAGGAATGGACTGTGATGTGGGAGCATGAGGGGACACAGTGCCGATTGTGGAGAAATCCACCCCTTGATGAATGACCTGATGGAGAGCGGTGCTCCGAAAACTAGTGCTTCCAAATAAACCTGTTGGACTATAAGCTGGTACTGTGAGATTTTTAACTTTAGCATGTTCTGTGACTTAAAATGGTTATATCAGCTTTGCTATCACACTAAAACAATAACCATTTCCAATCATGACCTATCTTCACTAGACCTTCTGGATGCAATTAACTGATTAAATTGGGAGGGCAATGGCCTAGTGGTGTAATGCTGGTGTATTGACGCAGGTAATGTTCTGGGGACCTGTTTTCAAATCCCACGATGGAGGAATTTAAATTTAATTTTTAAAAAAAGCTGGAATTAAGAGTCTAATATTGTCCATGAATCCATTGTTAATTATCAGGAAAATCTCATCTGGTTCGCTCGTGTCCTTTAGGGAAGGAAACTGCAATACTTACCTGGTCTGGCCTATATGTGACTCCTGACCCACGGCAATGTTGTTGACTTTTAATTGTCCTCTATGCAATAACTGCTGGCCTACCCAGGGATGTTCACGTCCTATGAACAAATGAAAAAAAAAACTTATAAATCTTGCCAAAATATTTAGAACTTATGGCAATACCCACTGATAATGCAGGAGTAAAATAGGGATGGATTGACGAAAACTCTTTCCTTAACTTAAATATTTGTTCAAACTCCATAGCTGCTATATGGTAGAAACATCATTTTATGTCAAATTTACATTGATAAAAATATTTGGAAATTTGTGAAATTATAGGACAAAAAAACTATTCAGACATGTCAATAAATCCCAATAAGTTACAAAGAATGAAACACTGACAATCTGTTTGTCAATCTGTATTACTGTCTAAGCTTACATTGACTGTAAGGTTGAACATATGTCTGTAAGTTGTCTGATAAACAAGCATTGATGGTGAGATGGTTTACCAGGACTATAAGCTGTTTATCATCCTTGTTAAAAAAAAAAGTGAAAGACCTAATGGTATTGGACTAGAAAGCAATGTGTGACAGCAAAATGATATTGTAATACTGTACATGTACAATAGATCAATGGAAAAGATCACGATATGCCACAACTCCTTTGTTATAAGATGGCATCATCATAATATAATATCAGTCATGTAGACTTGCTGCCAGCATCCTCTCTCCTGGTTGGGATCTTTGGGACAAGCTTGGTTTCATGTGGTAGAGGAAAACCATCAGGCAGTTGGATGAGAAGTGGCCCTGATCTTTATCAGGAGGGAATTTATTGCATCATAGCAGGTAGGAAATTGGTGTATTTGTATGGTAGATATTATTCCTGATATTATGAGAGAAACCTCAATGTTAGGTCTTACTCTATTTCAAAGCTTTCTCCTGCACCTAGCAATCCCCCAACCAGAGTCATGTAGCATCATCATATTGGGCAATACTTAAGGCATTCCTCAGCATTGGAATGCTTTCAGACACTTACACCATTATACAACACAACTGTAGCAATCTTTGTTGTTTACAAACACAACCTGAACTGTGGTATTAAAAACATACTTATTTTCTTTCAAATAACACCAAGATAGTAATTAATAAATTCACTACTTATACACAATGGTCTCGACTTTCACAATACTTTTTAGTTCACTTCTGTTGGCAACCAGGTCAATTTTTTTGTTGGCCATCGACATTTTAATTTCCACGTTTTCTCAACCAAAATGTATCCTCTTAATATAAGCTACCCTTTCAAATGAACAACACTTGACCTACCTTAATGTATTTTTTATTTTGTTGGCTTTTTACTTATATAGCTTTCAACTTACTTGTGATACATTGTGAACTCACCCCATCTTCTACCCATTTTGAAGTCTTTTCAAGGGAATTCTCTAAGAGCATAACTTGTATTTCATTATTACTAAAGAGGAAGAGGAGGAGGAGAAGGAAATGCAAGCCAGATGACATTTAAGAACACACTCTACCAGATACTCCACTGTCCACACAGACATCACAGATCCAAGGAGGTCTGTAATAAAGGTGATATTAATTTAAATATTTTCTCCATCAGACGCAATGTGGTAGTTCTGCCATCTGCTGTATGTAGGCCTGCAATTGCACTCAACCTTTATAGAATATGCTTGTTTTTGGTGGACAAAGGATCAGGTCTTCATTGGTCTCTTTAGAACTCGATGGGATCTGGCAGAAAAATAAAATGACAGCATGGGTATGAATCTTGAAATCTATCCCCCATTTCTATTGCTGGCCATTTTCACTGATATTAGAAAGGGGACAGGTCAAAAATCCCACATGCTGAACAGTAGAAGCTGCTGGTAGCATTCTAGAAATAGATATATTTGAATAGCACGTTTTATGAAGACCTCCATGATTTTGAAGTCTTCTGAAATAGCATGCACAAAATGGAGGCATAGTTCATTGACTGGAGATAGAAAAAGTGTAAAATGTCAACAAAAATTGTGGTGCCTCTTCTACTGTTCATCATGAAGTGCTACAGAATGAGTTATATCAATGTTTATTAAAATGAGTGATTACATGCTAGAATTAAAAAGAGTAAATGAACATTAAATAATATGATTACAGGGTTGTTATCTCTCACTATTGACAAACTGTCAAAAAGAAGAGAAACAGTCTTCTATTGCATTTCAATGGATTATCCAATAGATAAAGTGCTTTTCTGTATTGTATTACATTATATTAAGGGCAAATTGTTTAACTCGCCCCATCTCTTTCAGTAACTCAATGTGGAACAGTTCAGCTATCTGTTTCGCCATTTGAAAACTTAAACAAATACATGAGCTATCATTAATTTTTTGCATCAGAGATCAGCCATGAACTTGTCCGTTTCAGAACTTCGACAGGTGCATGAGCTTTTGGTTGGCTTCAAACACACTAATCGATTCTGTAGTGCAGAATTGTTTGCCAAAGAGATTACATGTAATAAGTATATAAGTTAGCTCGCTGAACTTGAAGATTTGTTTTCAGATGTTGCGTCACCATACACGGTAACATCATCAGTGAGAGTCTCCGGTGAAGTGTGAGTGATATGTCCTATAAATAGAGAGGTGGGACATACCACCAGTGCTTCACCAGAGTCTGTCAGTGATGATGTTACCGCGTATGGTGACTAAACATCTGATAACAAACCTTCAAGCTCAGCAAGCTAAGTTACATACTTATCATCAACCTGAGCTACAAATCTTCTCAAAAATCATTAAATGTAATGGTTTGGCTGCCTTTCAAAGCACAATTAGATTCTGTATTGCAGAATTTATTTCTTCAGTTGTGCTCTTGAGTATGTGCTTGATGGTTTGGCTGAATTCCAAAATATTAACGGATTCTATATTCCAGATCTTCTTTTTCAAGCTCTAGGAATGTGATGTTGATGATTTTGGCAGATTTATGAGTTTCTGAAGGAGTTAATGGCTTTTCAATATCTACTCAAGCCATGTTTATATATTTGGGTCAGATATATGAACTTCTAAACAACTTTTACATTTTTTACAGGGACACTGAGTTCTGTTTATAAAGTAGATTTAAATGGGTGGTTAGGAGGCAAGACAAAAGAGCAAAGTATCGTGGGTATTGAGGAAGAGGAAGAGATAATGGTTGTGGGTATGAAGAGATAAAGCAAAATAATGGGTGCGAATAAAGGAGCTTTATGCTGATCTGAAAAAAAAGATCAATGTCTCTGGGAATGGAGATGGCCACTTCAATACTGTTCCACTCAGTCTCCATCCTCCAAAAGATGAAAATCCCACCTTCCATCATTGCCAGGATTGAAGCCCAAGGGCCAGTCCAAATTCTGCTTTTTGCCCCCAACAGGAAGATTCTGGAGAAGGTTCCCTAATCCAAATGAAATAAGTCACAACATAAGTGCAGATACACCTTCAATAAGAAAACTCCACAGGGAACAAAAGCCAATCTATTCCATCCATTTCCTGGTTGTGTACGCATGTCTTTCTGTTGACAACCTGTTTGAATACTTCACCAGACACAACCTGAGACAAGAATCATGAAGGGTAGATGGCTAGACATGAGAATGAGTCATATGGAATCTTATTGCCATGATGGAATTGATGAATGGTGCATCTCCGTGTTTCTGCCTGGACATCCAGGTCTTATCTTGTACATTCTACATGTTTGATACTCCCAATGGGCAACCTCAAGCAGGTTATTTAGAGTTTATGCCTTTCCATTGACTCTAGACTTATGTCCTCACTGATTAGTGAGCTGATGAGTTGTTTTGAATCAATCATATCCTGAGTACTGAGATATTCTGAAACATGGGCTTGAATTGGAAAGTGGTGTTTGTGTGGATAAGTTGAAGGGTATTTTCTGTGCTGTGTGCCTCGATGGTAGCCACCTGCTCACAGCTATTAGACTCTGGAAACCATTGCACAAAGTTCTAGCTGTCCTGTTCTCAACTACCAAAAGTGATGGTGTCTAGGCTTCTGATGTGGGACAGATACTTATTGGTTCTCTAGACAATTCTTATGTGAGAATCTGTTGCGAATTCCCTGATATCTACAAATTAAGTTGATGGATTCGGCAGTCACTATTAATTTTTGCACACCCCTGAAGATTGACATCAGAGGTTACACATAAAAGTAAATTTCTTAACAAATGCAATCAGAGGTTCATTATCTAGTCATAAAAAATAAGCGATGGTTATGGAAAAGAAAGCATTAGTATTACTCTAGTGTGTACTTATGGTCTAGTGGTGGTATTTTACCTCTAGACTAGGAAACACAGTTTCAAGTCCCACCTACTGCAGAGATGCACAGTAACATCTCAGATCAGGCTGATTAGAAAAATACATTATTATTACCCCAGAGGACTGTTTTATGGTGCAGTGGTAGCATCTCTACTTCTGAAACATAAAATCCCCAACTTCCAAGATGGGAAGTCTTCATTTCGAGTTTTATTCCTTCAGCCTCTTTCTTTTCAGTTGGTCAACCAAGATTCAGGATTCTGTTACTTTAAGGGCATGAGCAGTCCTTTTAGACTTCACTGGGAAAGTCACACACCCTTAAACACTCTGTTTTTCTCTCCTAACCTTATGGCCTATGAATTATCCAGGACCACATTCTCATTAATTTTGCCAAACCTCTCCAGGGCAAAAATGTCTGATTTACTGCATGCAAGTGGAAAACAAACCAAGTGACAATGCAAGTGAGATCAAAAGGGTTGTGGCAGAGGAGCATAGAGCAGAAAATTGGTCAATTCTGATTTATGCTTGTACTTTGTGCACACTTCCTTTTTGTCCCTTTAGCTTCTTCATGGTTAATTAAGAAGTCTTCCCCAAAACCTCATTCACTAGCCCCACTGTTGCAGTATATCGGGGGGAAATGTGGGTTGAGGTTGATGAGAAGGGGCTAGATGTTTCTCATTGTGACATGATTCACTGGGGTTTCAACAATTCATATATTTACCTAACATCATCACCGTACTTCCACTCTCCCTCCTAGAAACAAAAGCAAGATGAAGTTCTGGGTCAGACCTTCAGAAAGAATATGCTCCTTCAATAAAATAATGAACAGCAGATGCTGATGATCTGAAACAAAAATGGAAATTGCTGGAGAAACTCAGTAGGACTGGCAGCATCTGTGGAGAGAAAGCAAAGCTAATATTTCGAGTCCAGTGACCCTTCTTCATAACGCGAAGAAGTGTGCAGTGGATGCAGAATCTTCAAATATTTTATAGCAGAGGTAGTTTCTTGATTGCTGAGTACAGTATAAAGGACTAATCATATAAATTTTAACTATATAGGGGAAGAACTCATAGTTCCCAAGGGAGTTCACAGTGAATAAATAGGTAAGACATTGGGGGTGTTGCTTTGACTATCCTTGAAGAGCCATTGTATGTGGTAATGGTTTAGAGTTCTGAGGGTGGAAAAGTTGTCACAAAGCCAAATAATTTGAGAGTTGTTATAAGATTTCTGTTGATGCACAAATATTTGTCTTTGTCTGTTTTACTGCCTCTACTTGAGTTTGGAGGTAATGTGTGATGAAATTATAAGCTCCTTTTCTGTTACTTCTTGCTGTTTTTTTAGCTATCTGCATCAGATGCTCTGGTGATAGACCGAGAGAATTCAACACTACCCCACCAAACCATTCTATTCACTCAGGTTGCTGCATTCAACAGCCAGAATTTATTTTCATGATTCACTCATGCGAAGCGGGGTCACTGCCTGAGACAGCATTTATTGTCCATCCCTTGTTGCCCTAGAGAAGGTCATACTGAGCTGCCTTTTAGAACTGGCGCAATTCTTGTTTGGTGTAAGTGCACTCACAATGCCATCAGGGAGGGGGCTTTATATTTTTACCCAGCGACAATGAAAGAACAACATATATTGAAGTCAGGATGGTGAGTGGCTTGAGTGGAACTTGCAGGTCATAATGCTTCTGATACAAATTGATCTATATCTAATTTCCAAATTATCAATGTATTATTAACTTTTATGGCAATGGATAAGCAAATGACCTGGCTCACAAAATGTTGCAGGATTTCATTCTGGAGAATATCAGCAAGAATAACTCTGGGGCACATTGGCCCATGTTAGTTTGGAATCAGACCTGAAATATTAAACCTGTTACTCCCTCCACAGATGTTGCTAAACCCATTCTGCATTTCAAGCATTTTCTGTTTTTATTTTTGTTTCAGATTTCTAGCATTCATAATATTTTGCATTTATAGAAAAGTACTGTTCGTAATTCAATGTGATGTGGGCCAAAGGGAAATTGAACCTGATTAAGATATTTGACCAGAAGCACAACACCATCAAGTGTTTTATACTGAGCACTTTAGAAACCTGTCTGCCAAGTGCAAACATAACAATCTCACTATGTACAATCTGTTGGATATTCATGCCCCTGTTCTTATTTAAGTCTTCATGCAGTCTCGCAGTATGTCCAGATTTTAATTAACAAAATTGATTTTTCATTTTTTGCTGTTGAATTCTTACCAATAGATGCATCAAATTCCACTATTATATTCACAAACTTTTGAATGTACATTGGTTAAATGCCTCATTAGTTACTTGGAGAGCATCATTATTGCAGGCTAATGAAGATTAGCTGCGGGTTTTTCATTGCTGTTAATGCAATTGCATACTGAGAAATTTTCAGACCGGTTTTCTTAAAATTTATTATTAGATTGTAAAATAAAAGAAAAGCCATTTTTCTGTCTATTGAAAAAGAGAGTTCTATCTCTGTTATTCTTGTTCTCAGTACTGAAATTATTGATATTAAATATACCAAACACCAAAATACTCCCAATGATTTTACTCTGAGGAGCTCAGTATGATTGGTAATGTCAGTTAAAGTAGTGGCTTTTGTTATATCCTAGGGGATGGCGAGATCAAACAACATTGCTAATCTGTCAATCATCAAATATATTGTACTTCCCAGTACAGGGTATGTGATTCTGAATAGAAGCTTTATGTTGATTCTCAATACATTTTTTAGATACATTTCAAACATGATACAGTAAAGATCATTTTACTAACTGGGATTTAAATTGTTCGATTTTGTGCAAAACTTGACTAACAGCTTAAAGGCATAAATGGCTGCAAACGCAGAACACCAAATGTACATGGAGATGAAAGAAGCAACACAGAATAGAATAGAATGATTGGTTAGAAACAGTTTGCAGGGATATGGGAAAAGGCAAAATGTTTTACACCAGGTAACAGAACTAGTGCAGGCACGATAGGCCAAATGGCCTCCTTCTGCACTGTAACAATTCAGTGGTTTTGTGATATACTTTACATGTGGAGAGAAAAGGTTGCCAGAATGAATCAAGTCCGGGGATCACACTGCAGGTTTATGAAATTCAATCAACATGATCAGCATGATAAAAATAGAGAATTAATCATTTTTAATGGATCAAATAAGCCTATCCCAGTCAGTTAATTGATTAGGATTGTAGGAACATAGGAGCAGGAGCAGACCATTCAGCTTTTCATACCTTTGCATTTCATTCAATGAGATCATTGCTGATTTGTGGCCTAACTCTATATATTGGCCTTTGGCCCATATCCCTTAAAACTTCCACTGAACAAAAATATAACCATCTCAGATTTAAAATTTAAAACAGCATCCACTGCAATTTAATAAAGAGAGTTCCAAACTTCTACCATTCTTTGTGTGTAGAAGTGTTTACTAGTATCTCTCCTGAATGGTCTGGCCCTAACACTCAGATTATGCCTCCTTGTTTTAGAGTCTGCAGAAATAGTTTAATTTTATTGATCCTGATTTTTCCTGTTAACATCTTGAAGACGTTAATCAGATCACCCGTTACCCTTCTAAATTCTAGAGAAATTAAGCCTAATTTGTAAAGTCTGTCCTCATAACTTAACCCCTGAAGTTCAGGTATCATTCTTGTAAACCTACATTGTACTCTGTCCAAGATCAATATCACCTTTGTAATCTGTATTGCCTCGATCTGCTGACAGTACTCCATGTGGGATCTAACCAGGGTTTTGTGTAACTGCAGCATAACACGTGCATCTGTATGCTCCAGTCCTCCAGATATGAAGACGAGCATTCCATCAGCTTGCTTGATTATTATCTGGACATATGCATGACATTTTGAAAACCTATGCACCTGAAACCCCCAAGTCTCTTTGTACATGCACTGTATTTAACTTGATAACCATCTAGAAAATATACTGAACTGTTCTTTGCCGGTCCAAAATGGATAATCTCAAACTTGCTTAAACAGTTTTGCTCAAGCACTGAGTCTATCAATATTCCTTTTGTAATATTATGTTATCATCTGCACTTTCTATAATGCTGCCTAACTTTGTGTCATCAGCAAATTTAGATATTTGACTTACTATGCCATTATTGACAATAAATAATATGAATATTTAAGTTTATTCTAACATGCCTCTTTAGTCTAACATATGGCTGGTCAATCTACCACGAGAGAGAATTATCCTAAAATTTATATTTTTCTTAATGTAACAATGAATAAAAACCTCTTTTCCCGTTACTTGGTCCCTTTAACTTACTGACTGTAATATTCTGGGGAACTGAGTTTAAATCCCTCCATTTAAACACATAGTAAAATCTAGACTTAAAAGTCTAATGGTAACCATGAGTAAAATTGTCAATGTTGTAAAAACCCATCTGCTTTGCTAATGCTCTTTCGGACCTTGTCTTGTATGGTCCATATGGGATTCCAGACCTACAGCAATTTGGTCAGCTCTTAACTATCCTCTGATATGGCCAATAAGGCACTCAACTGAGTCAAACCACTAAGAACTTTCAGAAAAGTAATGAAACCAATTAGACATCCTGTCATCAACCTTATAACAGGACAAACATGTTGAACATGCAATGCCCTTCCTATTAATCTCTGGGGCTAGTATCAAAATTAGAAGAAATATTTCACCAATTGATTAAACAAAAGCCTGACATAATCATATTCATGAGATTATACCTTACAGTCAAGACCCCAGACAACACCATCACCAATCCTGGGGGTGTCCAACAAATAGGATCGACTCAGCAGAGAGGACACAACAGCGGTATACAGATGGGAGGGAACTGTCCAAAAAGTCCTCAACATTGAGGTTGAAACGCACAAAGTCTCATAGCTTCAGTTAAATATGGGCAAGAAAACCTCCTTCTGATTACTACTTAGCTCACCTACCTCATTAGAATGTAAGAAATAGGAGTATGAGTGGGCCATTTGACCCCTCGATCCTGCTCCGCCAGCCACCAAGATCATGGCTGATATTTTTGTGGATTCAGCTCCACTCACCCGCCCACTCACCATAACCCTTAACTGTTAATTTCTTAACTGTTCAAAAATTTATCTTTGCCTTAAAAACATTCAGTGAAGCAGCCTCAAATGTTTCACTGGGCAGGGAATTCCACAGATTCACAACCCTTTGGGTGAAAAGGTTCCTTCTCAACTCAGTCCTAAATTTGCATACTTTAGAATGAGGTGTCAATCTGGTGAAGCTACATAAGACCATAAGAAATAGGAACATTAGTAGTTTGTTTGGTTCCTTGAGTCTGTTCCATGATTCAAAAGGCTCTTGGTTGATCTGACATGCCTCACATCCATTTTCCTGCATTTTCCTCGAACACTACTGATCAAGAATCTATCAAATTTAGCCTTAAATATCAACAAGTCTTCTGCTTCCACAGCTTTCTGTGGCAATAGATTCCAAAAACTCACAACATTCTGAGAGAAGAAATTCCTCCTCATCTCAGTCATAAATTGGCACCCCTTAATTCTGAGACTATGCCCTCTGGTCCTGGATTCTCTCATGAGGGGAAACATCCTCTCAGCATTTACCCTTTCAAGCTCCTTAAGCATCCTGTAAGTTTCAATAAGCATCCTCTCATTCTTCTCAACTCCAGTAAGTAGAAACACAGCTGGAAATGTGTTGCTGGAAAAGCGCAGCAGGTCAGGCAGCATCCAGGGAACAGGAGAATCGACGTTTCGGGCATAAGCCCTTCTTCAGGAATCTTGCTGCCTGACCTGCTGCACTTTTCCAGCAATACATTTTCAGCTCTTTTCCAGCAACACATTTCCAGCTCTGATCTCCAGCATCTGCAGACCTCACTTTCTCCCCTAAGTAGAAACACAACCCATTTAGCCTCTGCTCATAAGACAACATCTCCATACCAGGGATCATCCTAGTGAACCTTCTCTGAACTGCCTCTTTTCTTAAATAAGGAAACAAAAAATATTCACAGTACTTCACCACCTTGATTGGAGTCATAACTAGCACAAAGAATGATAGTTGTGGTTGTTGGGGGTCAGCCATCTCAGCTTCAGGATATGGCAGGGATTCCTCAGCATAATGTCCTACGACATATCATTTCCATCAATGACCCTTCTTAATCATAAGGTCAGAAGTTGGGATGTTTGTCAATAATTGTACAATGTTCAGTACCTTGCGCAACTCCTCAGACAGTGAAGCAGTCCAAGTTCAAATGCAGCAAGATCTAGATAATATCCCAGTTTGGACTGGTGAATAGTAAATAACATTTGCACCACATAAGTGCCAGGCAATGACAATCTAGAAATAGAGATCATCTGTGATCAATCTGTTCTTAACACTAGATTAGAGTGGTGCTGGAAAAGCACAGCCAGTCAGGCAGCATCCAAGGAGCAGGAAAATCGATGTTTCGGGCAAAAACCTTTCATCAGGACTGAATGTTTTGGACTTCAGTCCTGATGAAGGGCTTTTGCCTGAAACGTCGATTTTCCTGCTCCTCGATGCTGCCTGAACTACTGTGCTTTTCAGCACCACTCTAATCTAGACTCTGATTTCCAGCATCTGCAGTCCTCACTTTTGCCCTGTTCTTAACACTAAATTACTATGTATGATCTGGAAAGAGTAGTCCAAACCTTACAGGGTAAGCCATTTAGGATTGAGATGAGAAAAAATGTCTTTACCCAGAAAGTAGGAGCCTGTGGGCTTTTCTGCCACAGAAAGCAGTTGAGGCCAAAATGTTTTCAAGAGGGCGTTAGATGTATAGCTGAGGGCTAAAGCGATCAAAGGGAATGAGGACAAAGCAGGAATTGGATACTGAGCTGGATGATTAGCCGCGATTATGTTGAATGGTGGAGAAGACTCAAAGAGCTAAATGGTCTTGTCCTTCTCCTATTTTCTATGTTCCTATGGTTGCCGTAACTGACAGTTTGTGGGTGATAATTGGTACATACAATCTCTTTGATAAATGATGATGACACTTGCACAGAGGAGTTAGCAGCTTTGTTTTACATTTATTCTATATTAGTTTGCCACTGATTATTGCTAAGTTCCAGCTCTAATGTATTGTAAACAAGACAATGTCATACAGTATAGAAATTCCATGGGCTAACTATGAATATTGGCTATGTTGTAAAACCAGTGTTCTGTTTGACTGAAAATAACTGACCTTGTTTCACTTTCACATCACCTACTCAACAAGAATATTGGTGCTTTGAAATTTTGCTTGAAAGAATCTTGCAATTCACATGACTTCAATTCAAGCAATTTAGTTGTTAATCAATTCAATTAGGCATAAAACTGCTTGGTTTAAAACCCCAAGAGTAATGACTCATATAAGTGTATTCTCAGAAGTTCCATTTAGACAGCCACTTGCTGTGCTGTTAGGTTCAGCAGAACAAAAGTTAAGAGCTTCACAGAGATATTGCTTATAATTAGTTAAATATGCACAAAATAATTCCAAGGCTGGGGCCTTCCTTATATCAGTACTGATGATGGAGATTGATGTATGACAATGGCATGGGAAAGTCTCATCAATAAGTCATTTTAAAAATGTGTTGCTGGAAAAGCGCAGCAGGCCAGGCAGCATCAAAGGGACAGCTGAAGAAGGGCTTATGCCCGAAACGTCGATTCTCCTGTTCCTTTGATGCTGCCTGGCCTGCTGCGCTTTTCCAGCAACACATTTTTAAGCTCTGATCTCCAGCATCTGCAGTCCTCACTTTCTCCTAATAAGTCATTTTACACAGCTACTGAAAGATAATACTGGGTTCTGTATTAAAATAGGTTACTGATTCACTTTTAGTATGTTTCTCACCACCAATGCATAACAATTCCACATACAATTATCACAAAGCTGGTCCCTGTTCCCTTTTCTCAAGGATACTATGTCCTTGGTTTTTTCAGAAGGGTAACAAACTTCAGGCCAAAGTGGTCTTGCTTTAGAAGTGACCTATAAAATGAAAGGGGAGTGGTCAGCTCTTGAGCAGTTCAGTTAAGTCAAGTCCAGAACAAGTGAGAAGTCCAACAGTGAGTTGTGTGGAAACAGTTTGCTAAACTCTATTTCTGCCCTTCAACCAGTAAGCAGCGGTTCCACCATTTTTTTTACTGGTCTTTAAGGGCTTTGCTTATTGGGACTGTTGTGTATATTTGGAACAGCATAATTAAGTCTAGTTTGGATAGAGTTCTATAGGGGTTCTTTATTTTGTTCTTTGTGTTTCATTGTGTAATTTTGTGAATAAATTCCTGTCTGTTTTAAAATCTAGTAGTCAACCTAGCTAACTTACTCCAGGTAATTTTCACCATACACTTACCAAAACAAATTGCAAAGTTATGGGCTGGGCTGCCTGCTTTAGAATGTTTTGAGTGGTCTGGCATAGTCCACGACAGATTGGGGGATTTTTGCAGGATTTTAAACAGCAAGTGCTAGGTGCTAGTGTCTTTATTTAGGGTGTTGGTTTGGTTGCGTAGACAAAGCTTGGGATAGTAATGGTTCTTTCAGACGCCAAAAGTTTTCTGAATGTAGATATGGTGATTTTGGAAGTTTTGCAAAAGGTGAATAAGACCAAGTTGCAGGAATTGGAACTACCTGCTTCTGTGAGGAAAGGAGAGATAATTATAGCACCAGTCCAGCATTTAAACTTGCTAGAGAAACCATAAGAATCTATAGAGATGGCAAGAATTCAATTGCAAATGAAACAGTTTGTGGGTGGCACGGTGGCACAGTGGTTAGCACTGCTGCCTCACAGTGCCAGAGACCCGGGTTCAATTCGCATCTCAGGCGACTGACTGTGTGGACTTTGCACATTCTTCCTGTGTCTGTGTGGGTTTCCTCCGGGTGCTCCGGTTCCTTCCCACAGTCCAAAAATGTGCAGGTTAGGTGAATTGGCCAAGCTAAACTGCCCGTAGTGTTAGGTGAAAGGGTAAATGTAGGGGAATGGGTCTGTGTGGGTTGCGCTTCGATGGGTCGGTGTGGACTTGTTGGACCGAAGGGCCTGTTTTCACACTGTAAGTAATCTAATCTAATCGAAAAACCTTGAGTTAAAGGCAAGAGATAACGAAAGGGCAGCTGAAATGAAACAGTTTGAGTTACAATTAAAAGCAGAAGAAAGGGAAAAAGGGAGAGCCAGAGAAAGAAAAAGGGAGAGCTTTTGAACTTCAAAAACTGACCCATAAAAGGGAAAGTCAGATTAAAAGGCTGGAGATAAAGGCTGAGGATAGGCTTAGTGAGGAAGAGAGTGAGGATGAGCAAACCCCTGGTGGTCAGAATCCCAGTGAGAATCTGTTTAAGTATGTTCAAGCATTGCCTAAATTTGATGAGAAGGCTGTAGAAGCCTTTTCCATCTCATTTGAAAAAGGTGGCTAAACAAATGCGGTGGCCAGCGGCAAGATCCAAACGAAACTTGGTAGGTCGGGCTGGTGAGGTATTTGCATCACTATCAGAGGAGGTATCTGGGGATGATGAGGAGGTGAAAAAAAAACATTTTAAGTGCATGTGAACTTGTCCCAGAAGCATTTAGACAACATTTCAGGAATCTAAGGAGGGACCCTGGTCAAACCTATATTAAGTTTGAAAGGATCAAACAGAGTAATTTCAAAAGATGGATAACAACTTTAAAAATCGAGCAAACCTATGGTGCCCTTAGGGAAGTAATTATTTTGGAAGAATTCAGAAATTCTCTGCCTGAATTAGTGCAAACTCATGTGGAAGAGCAGAGAGTTAAAACAGCAGGGTTAGCAGATAAAGTGGCTGATGATTATGAGCTGGTCCATAAAACATGGTTTGGCTTACAGAATCAATATCAGTCCATGAGGGATAGAAATCAGGGCAAAGAGAAATCCTCACGTGGAAAGGGAAAGGTAGATCTCAGTGAAGATCATAAGGATAATTTACCACAGCATAAAAGAAGAAAACCTTGAGGGGGATAAAGACTCTCAGTCTGTGATGCTGAAGGATGAGGAGATACGTGCACCTGAGGGTCTATAGCCAGAAAATGTACTGGTAACAGGACTTCATGGTGAGACAAAAAGTGCTCAATTATGCAAAATGAGGCTAGAGTCCAGAGAAGAGTGGAGAATTTGTGATAGGCGTACTGGACAAACTCTCAGCTCCAGGAATACAATTTGTCCTTGAAAATGATATAGCATGCTGCCTACTCTCGTTGAAAATCCAGTGGAGACACAAGCAACTGAAAACATGAAGGATTTTTATCCGGGAATTTTCCCTGATTGTGTGATCACAAGATCACAGAGGCACAAGTTGAAGCAGGAGAGAGCAAAAGGCACAGAAAAGGAAGCTGACATTGTGTTATCCAAGACTATTTTAGATCAGATAAGTGGCACACAGCAAGAGCAAATAGGTAAACTTGCAAGTATCTTTAGCGCTGCTAAGCTAATTGAATTACAGCAGAAAGATGATAAGTTAAAATAGTTATACCAAAAGGCATTTACAGAGAAGGAGAGTGAATGCATTCCTGTGTGTTATTACTTAACAAGTGATGTCTTAATGAGGAAATGGAGACTGTCACACAGTCAATCAGATGAGAAATGGGCAGAGATTCATCAAATTGTTTTGCCAGTAAGGTATAGAAAGGTGGTGCTGCGAGTGGCGCATGAGCTACCACTTGGAGGTCATTTAGAGGTGAGGAAAACACAGGCTAAAATACAAAGATATTTTTACTAGCCTGGACTACAAAAGAATGTAGTTGAATTTTGCCAGATGTATCATACTAATCGGAAAACCACAGACAGTCATAAAACCTGCACCTTTAATTCCTATTCCAGCATTTGCGGTAGTCATATGCATAGAGCAGACCAAGTCAGGATGGCAGATTTCCTTCTATGAAGGACATTAATGGTTTTTGTTTTATGACAATCAACAGTGATCATGGTTACCATTAAATTAGCTTCTAATTCTAGATTTGTATTGACTGAAGTCAAACTTCAGCATTTGGCGTGGTGGAATTCAAACACATGGATATAGATGGGATCACGGAAAACCCCATCAGGAATAAAAGAATGATGAGAGTAAGATGAAGGCCAATCAAAGATAGTAGTGGAAAGTTGTGTGTGGAATCTGAGGACATAGGGGAAGTGCTTAATGAATACTGTTCATCCGTATTCACATTGGGAAAGGGCAATGTTAGTGAGAATATGGAGATACAGACTACAAGGTTAGATGGGATTGAGGTAGACAAAGAGGAGGTTTTAGCAATTTTGGAAGATCTGAAAGTAGATAAGACTCCTGGGCCACATCAAATTTATTCTCTGATTCTCTGGGAAGCCAAGGAAGAGATTGCAGAGCTTTTGGCTTTGATCTTTATGTCATCATTGTCAACAGAAGTAGTGCCAGAAGACTGGAGGATAATAAATGTTGTTCCCTTGTTTAAGAAGGGGAGTTGGGACAACTTTATAGGCCAGTGAGCCTTACTTTGGTTGTGGATAAGGTGTTGAAAAAGGTTAGAAGAGATAGGATTTATAATCATCTGGAAAGGAATAATTTGATTAGACATAGTCAATACAGTTTTGTGAAGGGTAGGTCGTGCCTCACTAATCTTATTGAGTTCTTCGAGAAGGTGACAAAACGGATGGATGAAGGTAAAGCTGTTGATGTGGTGCATATGGACTTCAGTAAGACATTTGATAAGATTCCATACAGTAGGCTTTGGACAAAATACAGAGTTTCATGATTGAAGGTGATTGAGTAGTTTAGATCAGAAATTGGCTAGCTAAAAGAAGACAGACGTTGGTGGTTGATGGGAAATATTCATCCTGGTGCTCAGTTACTAGTGATGTGATGCAAGGAACTGTTTTGGGGCCACTGCTGTTTGTCATTTTTATAAATGATCTGGAGGTGGGCTTAGAAGGATGGGTTAGTAAATTTGCAGATGATACTAAGAGTTGTAGATGGTGCCAAAGGATGTTGTGATTACAGAGGGACATAGATAAAATGCAGAGTTGGACTGAGAAGTGACAATTGGCGTTTAATGCAGAAAAGTGTGAGGTAGTTCACTTCGGAAGAGGTAACAGGAATGCAGAGTACTGGGTTAATGGTAAAATTCTTGGCAGTGTAGATGAACAGAGAGATCTCAAGTGTCCAGTTGCATTAATCCCTGAAAGTTGCTACCCAGATTGATAGGGTTGTTAGGAAGGCATATGGTGTGTTGGCATTTATTGGGTGGGGGATTGAGTTTTGGAGCCACAAGGTAATCTTGCAGCTGTACAAGATACTGTTAAGGCCGCACCTGGAGTATTGCGTACAGTTCTGGTCACCGCATTATAGAAGGATGTGGAAGTTTTGGAAAGGGTTCAGAGGACATTTACTAGGCTGTTACCTGGTATGGAAGGAAGGTCTTACGGGGAAAGGCTGAGGGAACTGAAGGTGTTTTCATTGGAGAGAAGAAAGTTGAGAGGTGACTTAATTGAGAAGTATAAGGTAATCAGAGGGTTAGATGGGATGGACAGTGAGAGCCTTTTTCCTCAGATGATGAAAGCTAACATGAAGGGACATAGCTTTAAATTGAGGGGTAATAGATTTAGGACAGATATCAGAGGTAGTTTCTTTAGTCAGAGAGTAGTAGGGGCCTGGAACGGCCTGCCTGCAACAGTAGACTCGTCGACATTGAGGGCATTTAAAATTGCATTGGACATACATATACATAATAATGGAATGGTGTAGGTTAGATGGGCACTAGATTGATTTCACAGGTTGATGCAACATCGAGGGCTGAAGGGTCTGTACTCGCTATAAAGTTCCATGTTCTATGTTCTATGATTACTTGGGCAGTGACATTTTACCTCAGTAGCACTGGGCCTCTGATTGAATTAAAGAAGGTGCAGTGTGAAAATTCTGCCTCTGATACCTGCCAAAGGTTAGCACCTGTCCAATACTTTTACTTTATTCATTGCTGTGACGTGGGTGTTGGTAGCTGGGCCACCATTTATTGCCTGGCCCTATTTGCCCTTGACAAGGTGATGGTGAGCTGCCTCTTGAACTGCGAGAGTCTGCTTCAAGTAGGTAGACCCACAATGCAGGTAAGTTTAGGAATTGCAGGATTTTAACCCAGCGACAGTGAAGGAATAGTGATATATTTCCAGGTCAGGATGGTGAGTGGCTTGGAGAGGAACTTGCAGGTTGTGGTGTTCCCATGTATCTGCTCCCCTTATCCTTCTAGATCAAATGTTCATGGATTTAGAAGGTGCTGTCTCAGGATTTTTGAATTTTTGTTGAGCATCTTGTAGATAGTACACACTGCTACTACAGAGAGTTGGTAATAAAGTAACTGAATGATTATGGATGTGGCAGCAATCAAATGGGCTGCTTTCTCCCGGATAGTGTCGACCTTCTTAAGTATTGTTGGTGCTGCACTTATTGAGGCAAGTAGAGAATATTCCATCACACTCCTGAATTGTGCCTTGTGGATGGTTGTAGATGGATTTGCGGAATGGAGAAGTGAGTTACTCACTAAAATCTCCCAGCCTCTGACCTGCTTTGGTAGTCATTGTATTAATGTAGCTAGACCAGTTGAGCTTCTGATCAATGGTAACCCCCAGGATATTGATAGTAGGGGATTCAATGATGATAATGCCATTGAATGTCAAGGCAGTGATTAGCTTGTCACTAACTGGTGATGGCCATTGCCTGGCATTTGTCACTTGTCAGCCCAAGCCTGAATATTTGTCCAAGTCTTGCTGCATTTGAACATTGTGTCTGAGGAGTTGCAAATGGTGCTGAACATTGTGCAATCATCAGTGAGCATCTCAACTTCTGACCTTATGGAGGGAAGATCTTTGATGAAGCAACTAAAGAAGTTGAGCCTTGGACAGTACCCTAAGGAGCTCCAGCAGAAATGTTGTGGAGCTAAGATGTCTGACCTCTGACAACTACAACCATCTTCCTATGTGGAAGGTATGACTCCAACCAGTGAACAGTTTGCTCTTGATACCTATTGGTTCTATTTTTCTCGGCTCTTTGATGCTACATTCAGTCAAATTCATCCTTCGTGTCAAGGGCAGTCACACCGGCGTAACATCTGGCATTCATCTCTTTTGCCCATGTTTGAACCAAGGCTGTAATGAGGTCAAGAGCTGAGTGGCACTTGCAGAACCCAAACTGATGTTACTGAGCAGGTTATTGCTGAGCAGGTTCTGCTTGATAGCGCTGTTGATGACACCTTCCATGACTTTACTGATGATCAAGAGTAGACAGCAGAAGTCTCACTGGACCTGAAATGTTAACTCTCTAATTTCTCCCCACAGATGCTGTCAGACCTGCTGAATCTCTTCCAGCAATTTCTGCTTTGGAACCAGACTATAATGTCACTTTTGGATGCCAATGTTCCTGACAGGTCCCTTTTACATTTAACAACACAGCAATCTCTGTTACCTGCAAGTTAGTTCAAAGAATGTTTAAAAGACATTTAATTCATTACTTTTAGAAAGATCATAACATTATAAAATAAGAAAGCTGAAAATATTTGGCAGGCATGAAATTAAACAAAATGGCCTGGAGTTTCTATTAGCTTGGACTGTTTTCTTTCGATGTTATATGCCAACAATCAGCCAAATCAACACAAAGATTTTCATTAGATGTTTAAGTTTCCAAAATCTTTCACCATTCATTTAAAAAATGCTTTAATCTGGTTTTGCTTACTTGGTGACTTAGGATAATAATGTTGACTTAATGCAGCAATTTAGGAATTCATTATATTTTGTTTGACTCTGGTTTGTTATAAAACACATCCACAAAGGCCATTGGCTTAAGCTGAAAGTAAAGTAATGGATTTCTGATTTTGTGGTTGATTTATGGTGTAAGTTATTATAAACAGTGAAAATGCTTTGAGGTAAAACATTTTTACTCAAAAATACAGCTCTGTTTTAAAATGGTTTATTATTGTAACTTAAGTCTGTAACAGACCTATGTATATTTGTTTGAAGTGACAGCTCAAAGTATCAATACAATGTGGTTGGAGGTGCAATGATTGTAACGAAGTCAGCCACGTGGACATCATAGAATATGCGTTCCCTGATTGGACCAGATTAACAGCCCAATCAGAGGAGTCCTAGCTGACAGCTACAAACAATAGTGTCAAACTGTATTATGGAACATAGAGGCATCAACTACTCCCCCGCCTCTTTGCAATGGGTTGAATAAAAAGGCTTTTGTTATTCCAAAGAAAAACAGGAGTGCCTGAGCTTCTGGTCCCTCTAAGAATTGACTGTGAGAAAGCCAGACCAGTGTCAAGTACTATGCACTTGTAAATAAAGGGTGACTTAGTGATGGAATACCAGGCTCTATGGAATTGTTTCAGGAGGCATATCTAGCCAACAACCAGGGGTCAAATGTGGTTCATGTAGTTAAGGAATATTGATAGATTTTGGAGAATATTTAAATGTACCAGTTGGGACATTTTGGATGACAGTCAATCATCAGGAAGTGACACTATATAATCTAATCGGGTGCATACATTGTTCTACTGATTACCTTAGCTTAGTAAAGACCAATGGCATTGTAAGCCAAGGGAGCCAAAGGGGATGATCTTAGAAAGTGATCAGCATGTGAAAGAATGAATCAGGAGACAGTAGGAATTCATGTCAGTTAGACAACCATTCCTATCATAGTAAGCAATCAAGAAATGGAAGAAAGAACCTAGCCATTCCAAGCTTGACCATGAACTGTTCATGTACTAATAAGCCATTTAAAGTCCAGAATGTCTCTCATTGCTCACTGAACCAGCAAGAATCCTTGCTGGTCACTAGCCCTTGTGCACAAAGAAGGAAGCTGAAAACAGAAGGAGAACTTCAGTCAACAGAACAGAACAAGCAAGCTGTGCTCAGTCGACCAGAATCCTCCATTGGGTCCCAAAGTGGAATGACTGAAAACAATTGCTTTTATTGCAGTTATGTCATTGTTGTTATGATAATTTTAATAAATTTTGTAAAACTTGTAAAAACATCATTGTTTCTGGAAAGGGTTCCCTAACCAATCAAAACTAGTAAACCTTTAGGTTGGCTTTCTCAGCTCAGTTGATAATTGTAATTGACTAATGTCTTTCCATTAAAATCAGCTTCAAATTCTTACAGCATTGCACTCCAAGTGAGTTGATTACTGTTGTGAGTTTCTTCCAGTTGCACTTGCTTGCAGGCTTTCAAGAAGGATTAACTTTTTTTATGTAGAAGAACAACAAAGGCAGCTTTTAATTGTTTTGAATATAATCTTAATAAATGAACAATGAAATTGTTATGGCTGCTATACTTGACAATTCTCCAATTTATTGTAGTTCAAGATAGGATACCCAAATCATAAAGTTTTTAGGTGAGGTGGATAAATTGCCCCCTACCCCCACCACCACAACACTTCCCCCCCACCACCACCACGCCCCCACTCCTTTCAGCCATATCCTGAGATTGCAACAAAATTAATTTTAAAAGTATCCTTGCCACTGTGGAGTCTGTTCTCCCAGTACAAATGTTTTAAATGGAGATAGTTAAACCAGTGTTTTTTCTTGTGTGAATTTATTACTTGGTAAAGGCGAGAATAACACAGCACATATAAACATAGATTAGGAATTAGAAATTACTCCACATTAAAAAAAAAGTAAATTTACAAACGATGAGTCTCTGAGTTGCTTGTGAAAAGTGGATATTGAAATATTGTGACATTTACATTGGATGGTACAGGTAGTGTTGACTTTTTTAGGTAAATCAATTTTGAGATCCTTGACTTATTTGCAGGTAGATTGATATTGCTTTGTCCTGGTTCCTTTTGACAGTGGTTGAATGGCAGCATTCAGTGATAAATGTATTTCTTGTTCATTTGTCTACAGTGTAGGAGCACTTAATAGCTGTTTCCAATCTGTGACCTTCATAGCAGGAGATGGCAAGAGACAGAGTTGAATTGTCAGTCTCATATTCTCTTCCTTATTATTCATTCTATTTGAAGCCTCCCTGATTCTGTACAGTGTGATATTCCATGAATTCACACAGGACTCTGCCAGAGAATTACCTGTAAGAACAGGAGAAGGCCATTCAGCCCCCTACTCTGTCATTCAGTAAGATCATGCCTGATCCGTGGCCTAACTCCATATACCTGCCTTGGCCCCATATCCCTCGATAGCCTAGATTAATAAAAATGTTTCTCTGTCAGATTTAAATAAACAATTGAGTTAGCATCAACTGCTGTTTGAGGAAGAGAGTTTCAAACATCAGTACTCTTTGCATGTTAAAGTGCTTTCTAACATCTGTCCTGTAAGGTCTGCCTACTTCTTAGACTCTGCCCCTATATCTAGAATATTCGACCAGTGGCAATAGTTTGTCTTTTTCTACCTTTTCTTGTCCTGTTATTATCTACCTTAATTAGATTATCCCTTTTAATCTTCTGAATTCTGAATAAAAGCCTAATTTGTCTGAACGCTCCTCATAACTTAATTCCTGAAGTCCAGGTATCATCCATGTAAACCGGCATTGAACTCCCTCCAGGGTCAAAACATATTTTATAATGTGAAGTGTCCAGATCTGCTCTCAATGCTGTAAGTGGGTACAACTAGGGGTTTGTATAACTGCAGCATGACGTCTGTATCCTTACACTCCAACCCTGTGGATGTGAAGGCCAGCATTCCATTAATCTTCTTGCACCTGTATGTGGCATTTTAAACAGCTATACGCTTGAACCCCCAAATCTCACTGGGGATCCACTGTATTCAACTTTGTGTTCTAAAAAACACTTTGTCTATCATTTTCAATCTGAAATGGATAACTTCATGCTTGCCTATATTAAAATCCATCTGCTCCAGCTTTGCCCATTGAATCTATCAATATCCTGTTGTAATTTTATTCTATTGTCAACACTGTCTACAATGCTGCCCAATTTTGTATCATCAATACATTTGAATATCTGACTTTTTAATGCCATTATCCAAGTCATTAATGAATATTGTGAATAACAGAGGCCCCAACACAGACCCCAGTGAGGCACCACTCGTCATGTCTTGCCAATTTGAGCACTTACTCATTATTACCTAATTTACACCTTTACGTCAGTAATAGCCCTTTAAGTTGAAATTAAAAGTTCCTTATATCTGGAAGTACTTTGGGGTTCTGATCCAGTGTAATAACATTAGTGAATATTTTGTATTGACTCTTAAATTAATTTTTAGTTGTTTTAAACCAAATTGCTCATACTGATGAGATACTGAAAAGCAATTCTTATTTTGATGAACCCATTTTTAGCTCTATGATCAAACTGCACCATGTATCAAGGGATCTCAAGATTTTCTTTTCTCAGACTCCATAATACTCCCGGGCAAAAGTGAGGACTGCAGATGCTGGAAATCAGAATCTAGATTAGTGTGGTGATGGAAAAGCACAGCAGGTCAGGCAGCATCTGAGGAGCAGGAAAACCTGCTGTGCTTTTCCAGCACCACTCTAATCCATAATACTCCCTATTTGTCCTCATTCATGGTGAATTTTACTTTTAGAAATATGTAAATTAATTTGAGTGAAAATCTTGGTTGTAGTTGTGACTTCAGCTCTCAATCCAGACAGGTTGTTGGATGACTGTTAGAAAAAAAATCACTTACCACAGATACCATAATAGCGTCACCTTTTCAGTATTTATTATCTTCTTACTGCCATTAACTGGCTGTCAACTAGCTTCTGGTCCCCAGTTGCCTACACAGTGGAGTAGTTTTTGGTTTTCTGTATCAGTGAGTTTGGAGAAGATTTGTAGCTCAAGTTTAGGTTTTGGATGTAAGTTTGCTCAGTGAGTTTTCAGATGATTCGTCACCATACTAGGTAACATCATCAGTGAGCCTCCGGTGAAGCACTAGTGTTATGTTCCACTTTCTATTTATGTTTTTAGGTTCCCTTGGGTTGGTGATGTCATTTCATGTGGTGATGTCATTTCCAGTTCTTTTTCTCAGAGGATGGTAGGTGTGATCCAAATCAATGTGTTTGTAGATAGAGTTCTGGTTGAATGTCATGCTTCAAGGAATTCTCATTCATGTCACTGTTTGGCTTGTCCTAGAAGGGATGTATTGTTCCAGTCAAAGTGGTGTCCTTCCTCATCTGTATGTAAGGATACTAGAATGTCACATCTTATGATCTCATTTAAATAATTTAATAGTATATGTATGCCTGGTGTGAAATTTATGCCATTATACAACAAGGACCAATTTTGGTTTCAGTAATGTAAGGGGAAATACCATTGTGGGTAAGCATACTCATAGTTTGATATAATTTAAAGTTGCGCTAGTTATGTTTGATCATAACTGCTACTTTTTATGTTTAAAAGCCCTGATATAAAATAGTGCAACATCTTTCATCTAATCTCAGCTTAGAGAAAGTGAGGACTGCAGATTTTGGAGATCAGAATGGAAAAGCACAGCAGGTCAGGCAGTATCTGAGAAGCAGGAGAATTGATGTTTCAGGCATAAGCCCTTCATCAGGAATGAAGCTTGTGGGCCGGGATCTGAAAAAATGGGAGGGGGTTGGGGTTGGGTGGAAGGTACCCGGGAATGAAATAGGTAGATGAAAGTGGGGGAGAAGGTGATAGGTTGGAGAGGAGTGTGGAACAGATAGATGGGAAAGACGATGGACAGGTCAAAAGGGTGGTGCCAAGTTGGAAGCTTGAGACTGGGATAAGATGGGGGGAGGGGAAATGAGGAAACAGTTGGAGGTTTGAGATTGGGATAAGGTGTGGGGTGGGGAAATGACAAAACATGTTTCTTCATTTCCCCTCTCCCAATCTTATCCCAGTCCCAAGCCTCCAACTTGGCCCCGCCCTCTTGACCTGTCCATCATCTTCCCCAGTTACCCTATCCACCCTCTTCTCTGATCTATCACCTTCTCCCCTGCCTTAATATAATTATTGCATTCCCAGTTACCTTCACCCCCTCCCATTTATCTCACCACCCCCTCGCTCACAGCCTCATTCCTGATGAAGGGCTTTTGCCTAAAATGTCGATCCTCCTGCTCATCAGATGCTGCCTGTGCTTTTCCAGCACCCCACTCTTGACTCCAATCTCAGCTTGTCAAGTACATTTTGTTCCTTCTACCTGAAAAAAAGCACAAGTATGCAGTTCACATCACAAGGGAATATTATGAACCTTGAATATCGTATTATATGATCGATCTTTATTTTCATTCTTAAATGTCAGGAGCATACATTGCTCTGGAGAATGTTGAGCAATGCTGTATCACTGGGTACTGAAAACATGAGATTATGGTTGAAGCAAGGAATTAACTACAAAGATTGCAAAATATGGAATAAAAACAAGGTTAACTACTAGACAGAGGAATTTGATGGACAATAATTTGTTTTGTCAGCAGCAGTTGTCAGGCAGAGCCCAGTGGACAATCCTTTACCCAAGTTATGGCTCTCCCATCATTATGCACCTAATTATGTTATCAAATTATCCTACATCCACTGGGTGCATCATGAATCCATACCTTAAATATCAGTCGACTTCTCCCAGAAATGTTTATATAGTTCATGCCAAAAAATCTAACAGAATATATCTGATGTTCATTTATCCCAATTTTTATTAGAAGTTGTAAAGAGCAAGTGAATCAAATTTATTTTATCCACTACATTCCTTCCTAAACATTTATTTATTTGAAATGTTTTCCCCGTTGGAAGGAAGAAGTTAGGGAGATAATTGTGTAAAGAATGGACATGATCAACTGCCTCTTTCTGCTGCTTCAGAAGATGGACCTGAGGAGCTTTTAACAATTGGTGCAATGGCTGTTTTGAATTTGTGTGCTTGAAAGCACAGTTATAGTTCTTTAAAAGGGATGTTAAAGAGGGACAGAAGAAATACTAAGTAATCCTTCACCAAATCTACAAACTGTTCCCAAGAAATGAGTCTTTCAAAGTCCATTGTAATATTTCAGAATCCAGACAAAATTGCCGACTGTAAGTTAGTGGAGTATTATTCCTTGCCCATAAATGCACAAGATTGATTCAATAGATAATATTTACAGACAGGGTCTTTGAATATATTTTATACTTCACCATTTTTGAACAGATTGATAGACACATGAATGGGAGGCAGACAGAGGGATTAGAAACCGCACATGGGCAATAAGTAGTTGGTCTATTTAAGGATTAGGAATCAGCACAGGTTTGATGGGCTGAAGGGCCTGTTCCTGTGCTGTACTGAATTGTCTTGTATTATATTGACAAATCTAATTGGGAATTACTGGAAATGATTTGAAACTGAGCACTTGTAAAATTTAATTTGTATTATTTGAGGGTTTGTGCAATTTTAGATCTCTTATCTTTTCCTAATTTAAGTGCAAAATCTGAGTTTATAAACAATGCTGCCAATTCTGCCAAAACAAATCTAGCTATTGATTTGACTGAAATATCTCCAGAAAGGTCACAGATATGTATTTGATGGTCTATGACTTTACTGGCTTCATGCTCGCAAGTAAGCACATATGCTAATTTTATCCTTTGCTACTGAACATGGAAGGATAATTAAACATCTCCATGAACTGTGATTTGACATCTGCTGGGTTGGAGTAAACTTGCTCTGATTTATTAGATAGCTTTATACAAAGAAAAATAAATTTATGACTTAGGGGGATGTTATGTCTCCAAATTGCTTACTATGCAACTCCTTTTTAACTATGTGTTTTGAACTTGTAGCCAAGTTATAAATCGTGCATTGGGTATCTAAAGCTCTTTGAAATAAAACAATAAACAATAAAAAGGTAGCCTGATCACACACTGATAATATTTGTTTCATCTCTTTTAGCTTCATGCTTCATTTAGTCTGACTTCATTTTCATTTGAGAAATCTGGCACAAAATTTGCTTCCCACTGACTTCCTGACCTTCAGGATTTGAAAGGTAAAGTTAAGTAATCACCTTAGAAACAAAGGGGGTGAAAAAAATAGCTTTGATCTATGGTTCTGAATGTGGAGCAAATCCTGGGAATTCCAATTTCTGTCACCACTTGACATTGAGCAATTGGTAATTAAATTAGAAAATGCTGATTCTGCACAATAGCATCTGCAAGATGGGTTAGGGTTCCGTTTGTGAAGTTTCATTGCCACTGGTGAAATCTCTTTATAAGATAAAGAAAAGAGAAGGCCAGCTAGAGTGTGGATTTGACATGGGGTGCAATTAAAATTATTGTGTGTTTTTAGTGCTTCTAAATGTGCCAAGAGTCAGTGTACAGGCAACTCCAAAATACCTGCAGCATTGCATTGAAATAATTCCACATAATCACAAAAATCACCTTGCCCTTGTTCAGGGAGGAAACCCAATGAGACAAATGGAATTTCTGGCTCTCAGCTTCAAATTGAATGGATCTTGATCATAAAGGCAAATACCTGTCTGTGGGAAATCACATTTGATGTGTTTTGTCAATCTTCAAGATGCATTTAGCTGTAAGTGCGCCTTTGCTAACAGGGGAGCAAGGAGGTGGAGTGAGATCTGGATTTAATGAAAGAAAACCATTGCAGAGGGTGAAAACAGATTCTTTGGCAAAGTGACTTAGTGATGCAAGGTTTCACCATACTGTTTCCCAAACACCATGCTCCTTTGTAGGATGGCTAAAGGGTGCAGTTACAGGAGTTTAGTCGAGGTCAGGTGCTGAAGAGTGGCCAAAAGATAAATTGTCAGCAGACATAAAGTTCACAGTCTCACATTCCCATGACAGTGCTTACAGAGTAAGTGGTAGAATGCAGCAGTCCTATCTCTGACTCGTATCTCCCTCAAGAATAGCTTTCCTACCAGGTGTGTGAGATCAAAGTATTTATTATTTCTTCAGTCTGAGAAATGACAATGTCAAGGACGTTAAATGTTTATAACTATACTTGAAAAAGGCATAATTTGTTATATGTCCTACATAGAACAACTTGGATTTGGATTAGTCATCCATGTATTCAAAAAGGTACATGATCTTGCTGTTTTCTGCTTTTTACAGGAACAGTGTCGTCATCTTAGCTTGGTTTTAGTATTATCACTGTACGTCAACAGTTCATATTATATATGTATATGTACATATATAAAACCAAGCTATTGCAGGCATGCACAATTATAGAGCATATCAAGCTCAATTGACAGACATATCATGGACCATAAATTGATGTGTAATTGGGCATAGGAACTCCTTTCAAATTAAAGAAAACAACAATCTTCCACAAAAATTGTATATTTGCTTTTTTTTGGGCTAATCAAAAATCATCATAAATTAGAACTTGAGACTGCAATTATGTAGAGTTTACGCATTCAACAAAATTGCAATTTTGCAATGTCAACCTTTTGTTTTAATTAATTTCATTACAATGTGCTTCAACTAAAGTAAATGCACATATTGAACAAGTTGGTACAAGGACTTTCATTCCTTTATATTAAAAAATTATGCACAAGTTTGGCATTTTGCAATGAATTGCCTTGTGAGTGAACAGACTTTGAAATACAGTGCTATAAATTCCTGTCATAAAATCTCTGAGATAATGCCACTGAAAGTAAATGAAGACTCAAGAAAATCTATTTCAGATATCCTACTGGAAAACATTCTGACTTTATTGAAAGGGATGATTTCTCAATTAGGTTGTTCTATTGAGAAGAAGCACTTTAGAATATTATTGCTGAAGAGTTTGGAAACCTGCAGCCTCTGATTTTCCTTTTATTTAAAGCAAATGATGCATCTATTTTTGTGGTTGTGCACATTTTCCCATGCCTTAGTGAGCAAATGAACAATTGCTGAACTATACTGTCCAGGAATGTTCCACTGCACTTCCTGGTCTGTGATGAGTTAGATAATTTTAGGTAAATTGAAAGCAGGGTAGTTCATGTCTCTGATTTCAGGATTAACAGAGTTCCTGACCAATATTTAGGAGAGGCGATGTCCAAGTCATATTATCGCTGGACTGTTAATTCAGAGATTCAAATAATGTTCTGAGGACAAGGGTTTGAATCCCGCCACAGTAGATGGTGGAATTTGAATTCAATAATAAAAAAAATCTGGAATTAAGAGTTTAATGATGACCATTAATCCGTTGTCGATTGTTGGAAAAACCCATCTGGTTCAAAAATGTCCTTTAGAGAAGGAAACTGCCATTCTCACCTGGTCTGGCTTATGTGTGATTCTAAAATCACAACAATGTGGTTGACTCTTTACTGCTCTCTGGGCAATTAGGGATTGATAGTAAAAGCTGGCCTAGCCAGCAATGCCCTCATCCTATGAATGAATAAAAGAAAGATTCAACATTGTCAGTAGAAAGGTCAGAAGTCAGACAACACCAGGTTATAGTCCAACAGGTTTATTTGAAATCACAACCTTTCAGAGCTTTGCCCCTTTGTTACCTGACACTTCGAAAGTTAATGATTTCAACTAAACCTGTTAGATTATACGAAAGGCGAAAGTGAGGACAGCTGATGCTGGAGATTAGAGAGTGATGCTGGAAAAGCACAGCAGGTCAGGCAGCACCCAAGGAGCAGGAAAATCGACGTTTTGGGGAGGGGCCCTTCATCAGGAATGAGGCTGGAAGCCTCAGAGGTGGAAAGATAAATGGGAGGGGGGTGGGGCTGGGGAGAAGGTAGTTGAGAGCGCAATAGGTAGATGGAGGTGGGGTTGAAGGTGATAGGTCGGAGCGGAGGGGATAGATGGGAAGGAAGATTGACCGGTGGGACAGGTCATGAGGGTGGTGCTGAGTTGGAAATTTGGAATTAGAGTAAGGTGGGGGAAGAGGAAATTAGGAAACTGGTGAAGTCCACATTGATGCCCTGGGGTTGAAGGGTTCTGAGGCGGAAGGTGAGGAATTCTTCCTCCAGGCGTCGGGTGGTGAGGAAGTGGTGGTGGAGGAGACTCAGGACCTGCATGTTCTCGGCAGAGTGGGAGGGGGGAGTTGAAATGTTTGGGCCATGGGGCGGGGGGGTTGATTGGTGCAGGTGTCCTGGAGATGTTCCCTGAAGTGCTCTGCAAGAAGGCATTGAGTCTCTCCAATGTAAAGGAGACCGCATCGGGAGCAACGGATGCAATAAATGACATGTGTGGAAGTTCCCCGATGAAACTTTGATGGACGTGGAAGGCTCCTTTGGGCCTTGGATGGAGGTGGGGGGGGGGGGGAAATGTGGTGGCAGGGGAAGGTGCCAGGAGGGGAAGGTGGGTTGTTGGGAGACGAGGACCTGACCAGGTAGTCACGGAGGGAACGGTCTTTGCGGAAAGCGGATAGGGGTGGGGTCCGTTTGTAGGTGGTGGAAATGTCAGTGAAAGATGCAGTTTATGCGAAGGTTGGTGGGGTGAAAGGTGAGGAGCCAGAGGTTCTGTTCTTGTTACGGTTGGATGGGTGGGGTTTGAGGGCAGAGGTGCGGGATGTGGATGAGATGTGTTGGATGGCATCTTCAAACATATGGGAGGGGAAATTACGGTCTTTAAAGAAGAAGGCCATCTGATGTGTTCTGTAGTGGAACTGGTCCTCCTGGGAGCAAATACGGTGGAGGTGGAATAATTGGGAATACAGGATGGCAGTTTTGCAGGAGGTAGGGTGGGAGGAAGTGTAATCCAGGTAGCTGTGGAGTCTGAGTTTGTAAAAAATGTCGGTGTTGAGTTGGTCCTCGTTGATGGAGATGAGAGGTCCAGGAAGGAGAGAGAAGTGTCAGAGATGGTCCATGCGAATTTAAGGTTGGGGTAGAATGTGTTGGTGAAATCAATGAA
The DNA here is from genome assembly GCF_037043375.1 of Chiloscyllium plagiosum. Taxonomy (NCBI): domain Eukaryota; kingdom Metazoa; phylum Chordata; class Chondrichthyes; order Orectolobiformes; family Hemiscylliidae; genus Chiloscyllium; species Chiloscyllium plagiosum. The sequence goes on from NW_028270139.1 coordinate 105,556,784, forward strand.
CTGCTCAACCTCCTCGTGGGAGCACAAGGTGGCACCGATGCATTCATCGATGTAGCAGAGGAAAAGGTGGGGAGTGGTGCCAGTGTAACTATGGAGGATGAACCATTCTACGTGGCTGACAAAGGAGCAGGCATAGCTGGGGCCCATGCAGGTGCCCATGGCTACCCCTATCATCTGGAGGAAGTGGAAGGATTCAAAAGAGAAATTGTTGAGAGTGACGACCAGTTCAGCCAAATGAATGAGAGTACCAGTGGAAGGGTACTGGTGGGGACGTCGGGAGAGGAAGAAACGGAGGGCTTGGAGGCCCTGGTGATGGCGGACGGTGCTGTAGAGGGCCTAGATGTCCATGGTGAAGATGAAGTGTTGGGGGCCAGGGAAACGTAGTCTTGGAGGAGGTGGAGGGCGTGGGTTGTGTCTCGAATATATGTGGGGAGTTCCTGGACTAGCGGGGGATAGGAGGTAGGTGGAGATGAGTTTGTTGGGGCAAGAGCAGGCTGAGATGATGGGTTGGCCAGGGTGGTCAGGCTTGTGGATCTTGAGAAGGAGGTAGAATCAGGCGGTGCAGGGTTCCCGCACTATGAGGTTGGAATCTGTGGGTGGGAGATCTCGTGAGTCAATGAGGTTGTGTATGGTCTGGGAGATGACGGTTTGTTGATGGACGGTGAGGTCATGGTCGAGGGGGTGGTAGGAGGAGGTGTCTTCGACTTGGCATCTGGCTTCAGCGGCGTAGAGGTCAGTGTGCCAAACTACCACTGCACCCTTCCTTGTCCACTGGTTTGATGGTGAGGTTGGGATTGGAGCAGAGGGAGTGGAGGGCTGCATGTTCTGAGAGTAAAAGGTTGGAGTGGGGGAGGGGGGTAGACAGGTTGAGGTGGTTAACGTCCCGGCTTATGTTGGACTATAACCTGGTGTTGTCTGACTTCTGACCTTGTACACTGCAATCCAACACCAGCTACAGTTGAAAGGTGACTGAACAGCTAAGTGTGGGTTAGCTTTGGGGAAAAAAATATTGCTTTCTGATATGTAAACTATGCTGGCATATGCGAACACTGTAGCCATAAGTCTTTGGAAATTCAGTGGAGGTGGCACCCTTCCATTCTTCCAAGCATGGCCTATGATATTAGAGGAGTAGGAACAGAGATGAGGAAAAATCTCATGCTGGCAATTACTTCAGTTTTCTTTGTGCCAAAGAACATTGGAATTAACTCAGAAAGATTGAATGGACAGAAATAGAGGCAACTGAAGTTGCCAAGCTGATGTTCTGGCCCGTAAAATATTACCTGGACACTTTCTGACTTTTCTCCTTATAAAAGAGGCTGATCATTTGTGAGTCATAGCATCATAAACTCATAGAGCTGTACAGCACTGAAACAGACACTTCAGTCCAACTCATCCATGCTGACCAGATACCCGAAATAAATCTAGTCCCACTTACCAGTATTTGGCCCATATCTCTCTAAACCTTTTCTATTCATTTACCCATCCAGATGCCTGTTTAAATATTATAATTGTCCCAACCTCCATCAATTCTTCTGGCAGTTCATTCCATACGTGCACCACCCTCTGTGTGAAAACATTGCCTCTTAGGTCCCATTTAAATCTTTCCCCTCTCACTTTAAACCTATCCCCTCTAGTTCTGTACTCCCCTACTCTGAGAAAAAGACTTGGCTATTCACCTTATCCATACCCCTCATGATTTTATAAACTTCTATAAGATCATCCCTCAGCCTCTGACGCTCCAGGGAAAATAGCCCCAGCTTATTCAGCCACTCCCTATAGCTCAAAACCTCCAGCTTTGACAACATCCTTGTAAATCTTCAAGTTTCACAACATCTTTCCTACAGGAGGGAGACCAAATTTGAACAAAGTATTCAAAAAGTGGCCTAACCAATGTCCTGTACAGCTGGAACATGGCGTCCCAACTCCTATACACAATGCATTGAATAATAAAGGGAAGCCTACCAAATGCCTCCTTCACTACAAAAAAGAAAGAACTGAAAGAGATGCTGTCAATCAGAAACAAAAATAGAAGTTGCTGGAAAAGCTCAGAATGTTTGGCAGCATCTGTGAAGAGAAATCAAAGTAAGAGTTTCAGGTTCAGTGATGGTCCCAAAACATTAACTCTGATTTATCTTCACAGATGCTGCCAGACCTGCTGAGTTTTTCCAGCATTCTGTTTTTGTGCCTTCTTCACTATTTTGTTTACCTATAACTCCATCCTTAAGGAGCTATGAACCATCACCCCAAGGTCTTTTTCTTCAGAAATACTCCTCAGGACATTACCATTAAGTGTATAAGTCCTGTCCTGATTTGTCTTACCAAAATGCAACACATCATATTTATCTAAATTCACTCCATCTGCCACTCCCCATCCCATCTGAACAAGGTCTCATTATAGTTAGAGATAACCTTCTTCACAGCCCACTACACGACCAGTTTGCAAACTTACATTCATCTGACATTCACATTCAAATCATTTATGTAAGTGACAAAAAGTAGTGGACCCAACACCGATCCTTGTGGCACTCCACTGGTCACAGGCCTCCAGTCTGAAAAGCAACTGTCCACCACCACCCTCTCCTACCCTAAGCCAATTTTCTTTTATCTAATTGGCTAGTTTTCCCTGGAATCCATGTGATCTAACCTTCCTAATCAGTCCACCATGAAGAACCTTGTTGAACGCTTTACTGAAGTCCATATAGGCAATGTCCACTGCTCTGCCTTCATCTTCCTTCTTTGTAACTTCCTCAAAAAGCTCAATCCAGTTAGTGAGACTTGATTTCCCATGTACAAAGCCATGTTGACTATCCCTAATCAGTCCTGTCTTTCCAAATACATGTAAATTCAGTCCCTCAAAATCCCCTCCAACATCTTGTCCACACTGACGTCAGGCTCACCGGTTTATAGTTCCCTGGCTTTTCCTTACCACCTTTCTTAAATAATGGCACAAGATTAGCACTGCTCTAGCTTTCCAGCACCTCACCTGTGGCTATCAATGACACAAATATCTCAGCAAGGGGTTGAGGGTTGTTAAATGGATGGCGCAGTTGGAATGGGGCAATGAGGAGAATCCTTGAGACCAAATATTCTGCTTTGCTTTTCCCACCCTCCATCTTCTATTGAGCTCCTGAGATGAGCCCAGTGAGGCACTTGCACCCTCCACTGCATTGTAAATGAGGTGACCTTCCGCTGAATCCCAGATTCTTTGTCAAAGTCAGAAGTGGTCATTGCCAGTGTTTTCTTGTCACCATTTCCTGTGACTGGGCAAGGCTCAAGAATTTTGACTCCTAACTATTGAGACCCACTGTTGAATAAAGACAAGAATCTATTAAGCTTCCAACATTTATAGAGTCATACCTTACCAAGATTCTCCAACCTTTTCATAAGAAAGATGGAAAGGGAGAACATGTCGGGCAACAGAATTGTGGTACTTGAAGAATAGAATATATACTTATGTATTTAAATGGGAACAAATGCTAAAAGTTAATAGCATAACTATGCTTTTAAAAAGCAGGTTCTGATGAATAATTTTCTAAAAATCAACTTCATGTCATAGAAACTGTCAGGAAAATCCACTGATTTTTGGTATCTCAGGGAATTAATGGATATGGGGAGCAGACAGGAAAATGGAGTTTAGATTCATAGAAAAGTACAGCACAGAACTGGCCCTTTTGCCCACGATGTTGTGCTGAGATTTAATTCTAATGTAAAATATAGTAACTTAACCTACGCACCCCTCAACTCACTGCTATCCATGTGCATGTCGAGCAGTTGCTTATATGTCCCCAATGACTCTACTTCCACCACCACAGCTGGCAACACATTCCATGCATTCACAACTCTCTGCGTAAAGAACTTCCAGCTGGAAGCTGGAAGTTATTGTATATTGTCGAGCAGTGTTATTAGGATAAATACACTTCTCTAGCTCCCATTTCCCATGTTCGCATGTTCAGTCAGCTGAACCTTATGAGATGTTGTTCTTGTAAAGAGCATTGCTCAGGAAATCATGGTTTATTTTCTACCTGAATATTATAGTCTGTGATATTATCTTGGGCTTTGTTCCTGCCTTTTATCTCATTGTCATCTATTTACTTCCTATGTGTGGTCTTCTGTGAAGGCATTTGAAATGAGCATGCTTGTGGCATTTCATAAAGTATGCACCAACCAAACATTACAATATCAAAATAAATTAAATGCAAACTGTGATATTGAATTGACGTACAATCCAAAATGTTGTTCAGGTAGCTATCTTCAAACATAGTCATATCTCTCATTTATTGACCATTTTTATTGCTTTCAAGTTATTGGTTAGAAACAACCAGAAACAGATTTTATTTAGAAATCGCAGATAGCATCATGAAGTTCTGCTCCATTGACATTGTGCATTAGCTTTCCAACATTGTTTCCATAAGATAAGAGCTTCATAATGTTGAACACAAAAATTCTCCTCCAGGCTATCTTACTGACAGTTTTAAAGCATAAAACAGGATGAAAAGGGAGGGACTGGGCACATGGATAAGAATGTAAGTCATGACATTTACTTTAGTTTATCTGGTAGAGAAACAGATCATTCGGCCCAAACAGTCCATGCCAAGTTAATTGAAAGCAACATAATGAGGTCATAGAGCAGAGTATCAATTTATTTAATGACAACCACAGTCAGTAAACTTACCAGTGCATCAATAGATAGGGCAGAGATTGCAAATAGGGTAAAACAACCAAGTTAAAGGTTCAGTATCTGAAAAGAAGGGGAGGCAGTGACATAGTGTTAATGTCATGAGACTAGCACTCTAGTCTTCTTTTGAAATGATTTCTGAGAAGAGGTGTTGGGACTCAAAACACTAACTCTGTTTTCTCTCCACAGATGCTGCTAGACCGGCTGAGTTCTCTAGCAATTTCTATTTTTGTTTGTGACATAAAAACCCATCCAGTACATTCATGTCTCTCATTGAAAGAAATCTGCCATCCTTACCCTGGTCTGGCTTCCATATCCATGGCAATGCAGTTGACTCTTAACTGCCCACTGGGCAATTAGGGATGGGCAATAAATCCTGGCCTAGCCAGTGAAGACCACATCCCAAGGTTACATCTTTTTAACAACATGTGCAGCATTTATAATAAAATGGATTAAATATTAGCAAAATAGAAATAAATATTATGTTTCAGAAACCTAAAATACTGCATTCATTTTTAATCCTTAATTTCAAAATGTGTTTTTATTTAAAAACTGGCAGTCAACATGACAACATTATTACATACATAAATTTATTGGTTTATTACATGGGCTGATGGAATGTAACATTGAAAAGTGTTAAAGAAATTTCAGAGAGAAGGAGAGCGACCTCAGATAAAGAGGGGCTGACTATTCTCACACATTTACTGTACACCACCCCCTCCGCCCCCCGACAGCTACTTTGGTGCTTTCTCAGAAATATGCAAAGGAGGGGTCTAAAAGAGAGGTTCACTACCTATATGTGTGTTATTATGCAGCTGTTGTGGCCTATAATGTGTCTAGCATGTTGTGGAAGCACCACTGTGCTGTAGATAAAGAAAGAAAGACTCTCTCATTACAAACCTTTCATCCTTATTCATGATAAATTGTTTATGTTTGAGGAAATCAAGTAACTGCTATAAACATAGTTACATACCTCATGAGATCTCATGCTCCACAAGAAATAATAGAAAAGTCAGTTTTACTGGGACCTTGATTTCCAATAATGCATGTAACATTAATTAGTGAAACGTCCAAAGCACATCTCTGCTTTTTTTCTCTGCAACTATTAGTCATACATGTATATCCTCTAATAGATATTTTCATACTACAGTAGCACCTCGACATACGAATGACCCCGTTCACGAACAAATCGGTTTACGAACAGGATTGTATGTAAAAGTTTGCTTCAATGTACGTACGAAATTCAAGGTATGAATGCAAAAAGCCCGTGTGCGACCACGTGGTTTCATTGTTCTGCTTTGCTACGCGCTTGTTGAACACAAAAGCTCTCAGGCCCCGTGTGATCTCATTCAGTTCGTCTTTGGCACGTGCGCTGTGAACAGCCGTCCAAGCATTCTTACGCTATCCGAACAACGGGAAAAATTGATTCAGTTTGCGAACTTTTCGGTTCGCGAACCGGGTCCCGGAACGGATTAAGTTCGTAAGTCGAGGCGCTACTGTATTCGCAGAATTATTGAGCGGAATTAAATAATAGAAGTAATTGGTCCATCCATCTGTTGAAGATCCCAGATCAACATTGCCATAATCATTTTGGGCCACTGTGACAGGATTTAATGCCAATCAAACACCAACCTGTAGATTTACCTGGTCCTTGATGTCTCAGGAGGGAATTTTCTTTCTCTCACAGCTGCCAATCCATTAAGGTTGGCAGCACTTCATTACTGACAGTGCCACTGTGTGTGGAAGCCATTGCTGAACAGCAGTAAGACCTGGCTGCTGGGGAGTTGGAGGAAAGGTAGATGAGATGGAATTTTCAGGCAAGTCAAGGATGTCCCCATCAAAGAGAGCTGGGTTGAGAGGTTTAGTGTTAATTACATGTAGAGGTCAGTCTTCATGCATGGAAAGATGTAGTCACAGGTGGGTGCTTGGTCATGTGCTGGACATGTCGCAAAAGGAGCACTTCTTCTGGGCCATGAGCATATACGCCAGACTTTACATGTCACTTTTCCCACACAGTGTGGCACCTGACCATCATTGATTGAACACCAGGGCTGGTGAGATGAGGCACTTAAGAATGTCAACTTGTCTCTGAGTAGGAAGGATGTCTTTAATCAGTCTGGCTGGACCTATCTAAGAATGTCAGAAAAGTGATGTGCTCTCCCATTTGCAAATTCCTATTTGATTTTACGAACTCCAACCTTCCCATGCACCCATGCTGTACCCATTATCTGAGTAGGAACATAGAAACAGGAGTAAGCCATTCAGTCTCTGAAGCCTGTTACACCATTCAATAAGCTCATGGCTGATATGTGACCTAACAGCCTTTGGTCTATATCCCTAAATACTTTTGCTCAACAAAACTTTATCTATCACAGACTTAAAATTGGCAAAGTTAAAACTCGTACAACACCAGGTTATAGTCCACCAGGTTTATTTGGAAGCACTAGCTTTTGGAGCTTCGGTCCTTCATCAGGTGGTTATGAAGCATAAGATCGTAGGACACAAAATTGATAGAAAAAGTTTACAGTGTGATGTAACTGAAATTATAGATTGAAAATGACCTGGATGGTTTTTTAAGTCTCTCATCTTTTAGAATGGGCATATTGGTTTCAGTTCTTTCAAATGTAAATTGCAGAAATTTCTTGAAGTTACATTCTCAAGTGAACTTTAACACTAGGTTCCTTGTTGGCCCAGGTAATGCACAGAAGGTGTGAGGTGCCCTGTGTGAGGTTGTCTGTGCCCCCAATGTTCAGACTGATTCTAATCTAAAAAAGAGATTTACAGAATCTTACAAGGATTCATGCAGTTTTTTGAGCAAAATAAAATGTATTTTTGCAAGTACAAATTCACCCCACAAACTTATATGTGTGCGTGCATATGGGTATGTGTGTGCAGGGTGGTATGAGTGTCTGTGACAGAGTTTGTGTATGTGTATGCGTGTGAGTGTGAGTGTAAAGGGGTATAGGTCTGTGAGAGGGTATATATGTGAGTGTGGGTGTATATGTGTGAGCATACGAGAGAGGGTCTGCATGAATGCGTGTATGTGTGTGTGTGGTGCAGTGGGGTCACCTGTAGTGTGACATGAACCCAAGGTTCGAGTTTAGGCTATCCCAATGGGTACCACGATTACATGTGGGGACACCTCCCCCCATGTACGTGGCAGGTATTCATGTGACTCGACCAATGTTGTCTATCTCATACGCTGCAGGCAAGGATGCCCTGAGGCTTGGTAAATTAGTGGGATCGAGCAGACATTACAGCAATGGATGAATGGACACTGCACAACAATCAACAGACAGGAATGTTCCCTCCCAGTCAGAGAACACATCAGCGATCCAGGACATTCAACTTCAGACCTTCGGGTGACCATCCTCCAAGGTGGACTTCAGGACAGGCAAAAACGCAAAGTGGCCAAGCAGAGGCTGCTGGCCAATTTTGGTACCGTTGGGGATGGCCTCAACGGGGACCTTGGATTCATGTCACACTACAGGTGACCCCACTGCACTACACACACCTATACACACACACCTACACACACACACAAACTCTCTCACAGAAACTCATACCACCCTGCATACACACCCACATGCACACACACATATAAGTTTGTGGGGTGAATTTGTACTTGCAGAAATACATTGTATTTTGCTCAAAAAACTGCATGAATCCATGTAAGAATCTGTAAATCTCTTTTTAAAATTAGAATCAAAGAACAAAGAACAAAGAAAATTTATAGCCCGGGAACAGGCCCTTCAACCCTCCAAGCCTGAGCCAGTCCAAATGTTCTGCCTAAGCCTGTTGGTCAATTCCTAAGTATCTGTATCCCTCTGCTTCCCCGTCTGAACATTGGGGCACAGACAGCCTCACACAGGGCACCTCACACCTTCAATGCATTATCTGGGCCAACATGGCACCTAGTGTTAAAGTTCACTTGAGAATGTAATTTTAAGAAATTTCTGCAGTTTACATATGAAAGAACTGAAACCAACATGCCCATTCTAAAAGATGAGAGACTTAACAAACCATCCAGGTCTTTTTCAATCTGGAATTTCAGTTACATCAAGCTGTAAACATTTTCTATAAATTCTGTGTCCTACGATCTCATACTCCACAACAACCTGATGAAGAAGCAGCGCTCTGAAAGCTAGTGCTTCCAAATAAACCTGTTGGACTATAACCTGGTGTTGTGTGATTTATAACTTTGTATATCCCATTCCAACACCGGTATCTCCAAATTGAAAGTAACAACTGATCCAGCATCCAATGCCGTTTGTGGAAGAATTGCAACATTTTTATGTATATGTATTCTAAGTTTGTTATCAAACTGTGGGTTGCCAAAATGTTTCCTTCAAGGTGCTCTTAGCATTGGCATTTTTTTGTATTTCATTTGACAACAGAAAGGAAACAAGATATGTTGTATATTATTTAATTCACTTTGGTTTGAGCTAGAGTACTTTATGTATGAACATTTAATTATTAAAATTTGTCAGAAATATCAATTATAAGGTGAAATACGTCTGATGTTTAAAATTGTAATTTAAATATATTAAAAGGTACATTATTTTGCAATCAAATGTTCTTGCAAAGTTAAATTGATGAAAGCAAAGCTTAATTCTTTTCTGTCATGCAACAGTGATAATACTTCTCACCCCAATGATCAAATTAGACTGAGCTTTGCATTGCGGACACATGTTTGCCAACAATTGAGTTGGAGACGCAGAAAGACGTTTCATATTCAAACATGAAGGCCCATAGTTACAATGCCATGTACAAGTCTTGACATAGACAGTACACCAGGAAACCAGGGACATGGAGGTCTAGTTGGTTTTGATGGGCAGATTTCACCTGAACAAATGTTCTCACTGGCAAGACTCTTGGCAATAGCCATTTGCTACAAGTAGCATAAGTTTTATTCCTGCATGGTGTGGTATTATCCACACTGAATAGCGTGTTTTTCCCACCTTCCATCCTCATGGTGGATCTGAAAGGTTTGAAGAGATAATTTTCTTTCTTTGGTTTGTTGCCATGTCTTGCTACCTTTTTGGTTGCTTGGAGACAGTAAGGACTGCAGATGCTGGAAGCCAGGGTGAATAGACATGAAGCTAGAAAGGCACAGCCAGTCAGGCAGCATCTGAGGAGGAGGAAAGTCAATGTTTTGGGCCAAAACCCTTTGTTCTGAAGAAAGGCTTTGGCTTGAAATGTTAACTTTCTTTCTCCTTGGCTGCTGACTGACTTGCTGTGCCTTTCCAGCTTCACATCTATTGACTCCACCTTTTTGGCTGCAATGTTTTCTTATTTAGATAGAGTCATAGAGTCATAGAGATGTATAGCACGGAAACAGACCCTTCGGTCCAACCCGTCCATGCCGACCAGATTTCCCAACCCAATCTAGTCCCAGCACCCAGCCCATATCCCTCCAAACCCTTCCTATTCATATACCCATCCAAATGCCTCTTAAATGTTGCAAATTCCATACACATACCGCCCTCTGCGTGAAAAAGTTGCCCCTTAGGTCTCTTTTATATCTTTCCCCTCTCACCCTAAACCTATGCCCTCTAGTTCTGGACTCCCCGACCCCAGGGAAAAGACTTTGTCTATTTATCTTATCCATGCCCCTCATAATTTTGTAAAGCTCTATAAGGTCACCCCTCAGCCTCTGACCCTCCAGGGAATACAGCCCCAGCCTGTTCAGCCTCTCCCTGTAGTTCAGATCTTCCAACCCTGGCAACATCTTTGTAAATCTTTTCTGAATCCTTTCAAGTTTCACAACATCTTTCCGATAGGAAGGAGACCAGAATTGCACGCAATATTCCAACAGTGGCCTAACCAATGTCCTGTACAGCCGCAACATGACCTCCTAACTCCTGTACTCAATGACCAATAAAGAAAAGCGTACCAAACGCCTTCTTCACTATCCTATATACCTGTGACTCCACTTTCAAAGAGCTACGAACCTGCACTCCAAGGTCTCTTTGTTCAGCAACACTCCCTAGGACCTTACCATTAAGTGTACAAGTCCTGCTAAGATTTGCTTTCCCAAAATGCAGCACCTCGCATTTATCTGAATTAAACTCCATCTGCCACTTCTCAGCCTATTGGCCCATCTGGTCCAGATCCTGTTGTAATTGAAGGTAACCCTCTTCACTGTCCACTACACCTCCAATTTTGGTGTCATCTGCAAACTTACTAACTGTACCTCTTATGCTCGCATCCAAATAATTTATGTAAATGACAAAAAGTAGAGGGCCCAGCACCGATCCTTGTGGCACTCCACTGGTCACAGGCCAACAGTCTGAAAAACAACCCTCCACCAACACCACCCTCTGTCTTCTACCTTTGAGCCAGTTCTGTATCCAAATGGCTAGTTCTCCCTGCATTCCATGAGATGTAACCTTGCTAATCAGTCTCCCATGGGGAACCTTGTCGAACGCCTTACTGAAGTCCATATAGATCACATCTACTACTCTGCCCTCATCAATCCTCTTTGTTACTTCTCAAGTCTGCAGTATTCAGACTGAACTTTGTTTTGGGGAAGATTAGATTACTTACAGTGTGGAAACAGGCCCTTCGGCCCAACAAGTCCACACCGACCCGCCGAAGCGCAATCCACCCATACCCCTAATTTACCCCTTACCTAACACTACGGGCAATTTAGCATGGCTAATTCACCTGACCTGCACATCTTTGGACTGTGGGAGGAAACCGGAGCACCCGGAGGAAACCCACGCAGACACGGGGAGAACGTGCAAACTCCACACAGTCAGTCGCCTGAGGCGGGAATTGAACCCGGGTCTCAGGCGCTGTGAGGCAGTAGTGCTAACCACTGTGCCACCGTGTCGCCCACCAAGCTGACTGTAATTTTCCATGTAGTTTCATTTTCACAGGTTTGTCATGAATGGGTATTCCAACTGATATATAAATGAAATTACCCTAGAAATTCACTCTTAACTTTTGGCTTTCTTCAGTTACAACAATATTTAAAACATACATCAGTATAATTCACTTTGAAGAAATGTACCATTGATGTCCTGGGCCACATGAAGTTATGTGAGTCTCTGCTCCTCTCTTTCTAACTTTCATACTTGAGAAGTAGCAGCTTGCAGAAGCAAAGGCTAGGAATATTAGGCCTGCATCTTTCTACTAGCCATGATTACCTTTAATCCTTCAACTGTTCTATTAGAATATTGGCTGTCGGAAAGAAAAGTGATGATTTATGATGCTAATGACAGAAATGGAAGTAATACTGCTTAGGGGAGGTGAGCTAAATCTTTTTATTTCAACTCAGCTCCAGACCATCCAACTTTTAAATACCAGCAGAAGTATGGAACTAACATGTTTAAATGTTTAATACAACACTCTGTCTCCTCTCAGACCTGGTTATAAAGACAGGACATCAGTGTCAGTATAATTAACACTCCAAATGATGGAGGAACAAGAAAAGAATGTTCTTATGGGTAAGTAATTCTCCTTAGAACTTAGCTCACTTCATCACCATCTTATTATCCTATGCCACTCAGAGTAAAACCTAAGTTTCCAGGCTATCAACAGTAGTAGTTAAAAATGATATCCATAATGCCAATAGTTTCTTTCTGGAATCCATCAGTGAATGTAGGTGGATCTTGATAAAAATGTGTATATTAGTTATTAGTTCCAGCAGAATATACCAAGAAAAATGGAAACATTGAAACAATAATGATGCAATAATGTTTGAAGTGTGTTGCACGTTTTGTTAATGTTTTTGTTTCTCGGTTAAAGGGAATTTCTGAAAAGTTTATATGCTTTCCAAAATTAGGTCCAAAGGATTGAACAATTTCTTACTCTGTCAGATTGATGGGCCTCATCAGTTTGTTTTCCTCTCCAGAGACATAATGGACGTCACAAGATAGTATTAATTCTGGGCTTGTATCTCGTGGAACAAACATTTCAAAGCGAATAAATGAGGCAAAGCATGAAAGCCGTGTTACCTAAGCAGCCAATCTCCATTCTTTCTAAACAGTACACCACTCCCAGTGCAGACTGTCAGCTGACAGTTGCATTCAGTATGAAAATCAACCTTAAGCAAAGATTATTTTTGAATTACATTTTCCTGTCATTGGTTTCTTACCACTGTTAAAAAAAAGCATATGTAATCCTGGGTATTAAGTCGAATTTGCTTATGCACTTAAAAATGAACATTGTGCTCTGTAGTTATTAGGAAAAATAATGTGGATACTCTACTAAACCAGGTTTCAATGACTTGAAGGTAGAATGCTTTGGATAAAATTAATTTAAGTGAGGCAGCTACAGGCAAGTTAGTCTGATATCACTCATTGAGCACCTACAATAAGGAACGGTAATGGGGCATTTAGAACATCATAAGATTTTTTTTAAGAAGCATCAACATGAAGTTAGGAAAAGAAAAAGGACAGCTCAATTCATGAGGGATGGTAAAGTTGCCAAATGCAGACTCAAATGGACATGTTGGCCGAGGATTTGTAAGGTACACCGTCGATGAACTTGATGGTGAGGACTACCAGGAAGGAGATTTTTACGTTTTGCGATTCATTAACATGGATAGGTGGAACATGAATCTCTCGATCCAGGGAACAGCCACTGCTGCCTTCCATCGTCCTGTAAGTTATAAGTGTGCAATGGGAATGTAAATAACTGGGAGCCCACCCTTTGGTGTGCAAATGTTTCCTACTGTGAGGGAGAGGTCTTCACACTTGAGCAACACGATGCCCTTCAAAGGGCAACAGAATTACACAGACATCCATACACACAACTTGTCTGCCAGTATTGCATTCCTTGTGAATCTCCTATGTTCAGATCAAGTTCTTGCCCCTAACACCTTTGACCTTATCATTAAGATAGTGAGAGATAAACTTTGATGTAACAACAATCATTACATACCTGGAAATGTGGAACCAAATTGACAAAATAGCAGTTATCTGCAAGTTACGCCTAGTCTGCTCATGGTGCAGGAGCTGCTCACTTCCCATCTTGGACCAGAGAATATCGAGTAGCACAAAGGATGGGTGGATTCTGGACTTTCAATGTTGCAGTGGTTGCTGGACAGAGACACACATATACAGATAATAGTGAAAAGAGAACTTAAGTGTCACCAATATGTTCTCTGAAGGTTTTCTTTCTTACCCTCCCATGATGACTTGGTGCCTTCCTGGGATCCATGGTTCTGTTAGAGGAAGCCTGCCCTACATAGGAGCAATTGGAGGCTTGTTCAGCAACCCCAGTGAATGGCTCAGGCATGCTGGCCAAGTACTGATCAGAGGCAAGTGCAACCTACATGGCTTGAACCCTCCCACAGGCCTGAAGGATGTGGCAGAGTGAACAATACATTCTATAAAAAAGTGACTGCCTGCTGCGCTTTCATCCCTCTCCTATCTCAGACACACGTCAAGCAGGAAATATACGATTGCATTCAATCGAGTCCATCACAACGCTAACATAAAGGATAGTAAAGCAAACGTCTCCATCTCCACAGCAGTTGTCACATTTTATGTATCCTTTTGGGTGGCATTTGCCAATTTTAAAGTCATTGCCTCTAACTTTTGCATCATTGAGATGCCAATGTTCAATTTACAAATATCAATGACATGGTGCAAATTGTCTTTGACCTGCATTTGAACCCTAAACATGTGTATGCATGTCAAACGTATAATGGAATTACTGTAAATTAAATGTAGCTGCTGTTTCCAAGTGCATACTCCTCACATTTGCCCCTTCAACATTCAAGTATCCAGGAGACATGGATCCTGCACCACCCTGGGGATTGTCCCAGCCATTTTGCACTCTCAGTTATTGTCCAATGAACAAAATGTGATGGCAGGGAGTGCAGCTCATTCTGACACCGTCAGCATCAGGCCCCGCCTGGTCATCCAATACCCCACTACCAGGAGTTTCCATGTCCCTTTTACCTTGCACTACCTTGTTAGCCCATTTCCACCCAGCCCTCCTACCATAGTGAACTTTGACTCCCTGTCCATGTTTGTCATAATCTTGTACACCTTAATCAGGTCTCCTCTCAGCCTTTTTGCTCAAAAGTAAACAACCCAAGGTTATCCAGTCTCGCTTCATAGTTAAACATTTTCTATCCCAGGCAACATCCTGGTGAGTCTGGTCTGCACTTCCTCCAGTGCAAACACATCCTTCATATAGTGTGATGACTGAAATTATACACAGTATTCTACTTGTGATCTGACCAAAGTTTTGTATAGCTCCAATATAACCCCACCGTTCCATCGATATCTCCTTCTAACCTAAGACCAGTTCTTCACTGCCAGCCACCTGGCCAATACTTGTGCCAATGCAAACTTAATAAACATCCAACAATCTCCCCCTCCCAACTCTCATCTAAATTCAGGAAGCTTCATCCGGAGGGTCACTGAAGATGTTACCTAGTATGGTGATGAAATGTCTAAATGAACCTTCCAGCTCAACCAGCAAACCTACATCCAAATTGTTTATATATATATATATATATATATATATATATGACCAATAATGGACCCAACACTGATCCCTGTGGTATACCACGATGCCAAGTGGGTTGAGTAGCCCACAAACCCACCAATACACTAAAACAGCAGCTAATGAACTTGAAACACCCTATTCAGACAACAAGCAAGACTAATGTCATTTACGAAATACCGTGCAAGGACTGTAACAAACCCTACATTGGACAAACAAGCAGAAAACTAGCCACCAGGATACATGAACATCAACTAGCCACAAAACGACATGACCCTCTTTCACTAATATCCTTACATACAGATGAGGAAGGACACCACTTTGACTGGGTCAGCAAATCCATCCGAGGACAAGCCAAACAGAGACACGCATGAGAATTCCTAGAAGCATGGCATTCCAACCGGAACTCTATCAACAAACACATTGACTTGGACCCGATTTACCACCCCTGAGAAAAAGAACAGGAAATGCCAACACCACAGGAAATGACATCACCAACCCAAAGAAACCTAAACATATGAATAGAAAGCAGGAATCATCAGCAATACTTTGTGCGGAGGCTCACTGAAGATGTTACCTAATATGGTGATGAAATGTCTAAAAATGAACCTTCCACCTCAGCAAGCAAACCTACATCCAGAACCTCAACCTGAGCTACAAATCTTCTCAAAACTCACCACATTGGAATCTCCCTCCATTAGTGAGACAATTAATTATATATAGCTTGAAATGAAGATGAGGAGATAGTTCCTTGTGATCTACCACAGCCAGAATGAGAATGGTATCCATACCATTTTTATCAGTCTGCTTTGCACACAATCCATCTAACTAACTGAACTAATCAACCTGTGACACTTGCAGATGCAGAGAGGTACAAAAAGCACAACATACATGTCCAATGTATTTTATTTTGGACACAAAATTACTGCCAACAACCTTGAGCCATATCTTTAAAAGGTTGATATTAAATAGTTAAAGCCACAAAACCCAAGACAAAGCCACAGATGGTTAGATCTAATGGTGTTATTAAATTTGTTCTAAGACTAGTTCATTTCATAGAATTGATATACAGTATAATGTAACACAACATGATGTATTTTTCAAATGGAATGCCAACCTTACTACAACTATCCAAAGAAACAGAAACTGATTGCATAATATCAGGAGCAGTGTTTTGATATCAGAAAAGGGATCCCATACAAGCTGATTCTTGTTAGGTGCTGTGACCTTCCAGCTTAGTAAGCTTGTGACTTATATCCCTTGTTACTGACTGAAGGAATAACGGACAAACAGATGTTGGCATTATGAAAGGCTGCACAAAATTCCATCAAATATATAAATGCAGGGTCAAAGTGAAAACTAACCACATTGAAAAGCCATCATCTGTGGTACTGCCACAGGCTGAAGAACATGATCTTCAAACTCAAAAAGTACCACTTTGATGTCTTCCAAAAGTTAGAGAAATTGAGCCCAGATGTAGACCACTCTCAAACAAGCTGTGAAGAAAAAAGAAGAACTCAGTCTGTGTATCTGTACTGTGTAACCACAAACCTACTCTTATGGTCAATAAAACATTGGAAATACTGTGCAAATCTGCAAAGTATTTCCACACGGCAAGAACAGATTGACATGACAGAACTGGTATCAATAAAGTCAAGAAGACTGAAAGTCAAGTGTACGCATACTACAAACTTGGTATGGAAATGAAAGTATAATAACATCACTGAGATCAGAGACTTTACATTAAATGCATGCATGACATTTTTGCCTAGAAATGTATAAAGAAAATGTAGAGATTCAGTTCATTGGGCATGTTTAATGAAAAACATTCAGGACACTGTCTCATTATGTAGAATATGTAGAAAACTAGAAATCACAAGCAAAATCACTCATGATAATGGAGAAATATTTCCAATGAGATCCTTAAAGGCTGTGGAAGGATTCAGTTACTGCTGTAACGGCAGATGAAGAAACATCTTATTATGTCACGACTGATAGGAAGGTATATGAGCTAAATGTTTCTCCACAAATTCTAAGTCTAGCCTCAATGATTGGTCTTGAGAAAGCAAATCAACAAGAGCAAATCTCATCTCCTAGAAAATACCAAGAAACAAAATCTGGTTAATGGGGAGTTGCCATAATAAAATGTCAATGTCTAACAATTGTGATACAGAAAAGCAGTATTAACTCAGCATTTCAAATGGAATTCTGATGTATTACCAGGACATGCAAATATGACTCTTCTTGTAAGCAAACCGTTGAGTCTCAAGAGCCGCTTATTTGAATACATTAAAGTGACAGCCAGGAGGTGCAGCCTTGAGTTTTATTCTTTTCCACTTGAAATATATTATTAGTAATCCAGATTGAAAATTGGAAAGTACAGCTTTGCAAGTGAGTCGCTTCTAAGCTTGATGACTGTGGAGAGATACAGGAGTGATTTTAACAACCAGGAAATGCATCTGTGCATCTGAATGCTGGTCATTGTGTTTGCTGAGGAAATGTCTGACAAGGTGGGTCCTCCAAATTATTTTTCTACATGGAATGTTTCAGCTGCCACCTCCTTTGGATGTTTCATCCCACTGTATCATTGTCTGTTCCCTTTTACTTTCTTCTTCCTCCCCACAGAATACTTCAATGGTCTCCAGCCTAAATGCACTACCCACCTGGAATGGGTTCCATTATCTTCCTGCATGTTGAAGAGTAAAGAAGTATAAAAAGAAACTAAAGGAAATGAATGAGTGAATTAAAATGAAAAATCCAGTTGCAAAATGTATCTAGCTGATGGTAAATAACATAAAGTGAATAAAAGGAAAAATAGAGAAATGAAGGAAATTTAGTGAAAAGGCAGTATCATATTCAAAAAGGCAGAAGATAAAAAGCAAAGATGAAAAGTTCTGGGAACACTTGAACTCCCAGTTTCAATTCATGCTTCATCATTAAGTTGACTTTTCCCGTCCCTAATGCTAAATGTGGAATTCCCAATTGCTGAATAACAGGATATTAACTTCGCTCTATATTAGAACATGCATCATGCCTTAGTTAGGACTGTTTAGAACACGATATCCAGTTACTTCCTAGTCTGAAACATCTTGGTTGGGCTTAAGAAGGGCTTAAAAGAGCTGGGACTCTGAACTACAGGGAAATGTAGACCTATAGGTGATTTAATCATGGATTATTAGATGATGAGGGGGACAGGTTGTGTTTGATTAGGCAGCTTGTTTTGTTTATGGTAGAGTATGGTCCCAGTTTCAAGTTACATAAATGCAGAACCAGAATCAGAAGAGTAGAGGTGATTCCTTACCCAGAGAACAGTGAACAAGTGCAATAAACAGCTCAGTCGTATTGTGGGTGCCTATTCATTGAATTCCTTCAAGCAAAACTGGGGCATGTTTCAAGCTAAGACAGAGATTGCCTCTACAAAAGGAAGGTGATATGGTAGAGAGGAACATTCTAGATACTGTTCCTTGTCCAAAACTGGTTTGGGGTTTTAATCTGTTTTTCCAGTTCTTTCAGATTACAATGTTTACCGGTAAGTATCACAAATATAGGACAGTGAAGATATGGTGCATAAAGCATTGCAGTTAAAAGCCATAATATTTGGTCCAATTTAAATTTTCCCACCCATTATTATTGTATGTTAGTAACAATTTCTAACTCGAGCTCCCACTTTGGCTCTGTTGTTCTTTGGCTGTATAACCTTCCCAGTTTAACTGCTACCCAATCTGTTCTCTACTTCTCGTCCACCGCTTGACTCCAACTGACCTTTTATCCAAATTATTCTTTACAAGACCACAGAGTTTAATTAGTCTTTTTCATTATTTCTTACATGAGGCTGAGGTTATGATATGGAGTTGCAGCCAAACTTGTACAGGATGTGGCATGGCACTGACATTATCTGCTGTTCATTGCCAGGATATTTTTCAGGCAAGCGTGTGAGCCAGTGGGATCAATATCGTTTGAATTGTAACTTGATTGAATTTGATGAAAATCTTGATTGCTAAGTCAAACTGCACAGAAAGAGTTGCATCAACCCATAAAGAATCATATGTAATTCACCTCACGCTGCTGCTCTTATCTCATAGCTCTCTAACTTTATTTGCTTTTAAACTCTTTTTTTGCCTCTTCTAGTTCTATGACTACCATCACTGAATTCCCCCACTCCCAATTTCCTGAGAAGCCACTCACGAGATGCTGAACTGAATTTATAGAATCATAGAGTCATATAGTAGAGAAACAGACTCTTTGGTACAACTCATCCCTGCCGACCAAGTGTGCCAAACTAAACTAGCCCCATTGTCCTGAGTTTGGCCCATATCCCTCCAAATCTTTCCTATTCATGTGCCTATCCAAATATCTTTTAAATGTTGTAACTGTACCTGCATCCTCTATGTCATCTGGCAGATCATTCAACATATGAAGCATTCTCTATGCGAAAGTGTTGCTCTTCAGGTTCCTTTTAGATCTTTCTCCTCTCAACTAAAAAAAATGCCCCCTAGGTTTGAACTCACCCATGCTGATATATACTTCTGTGTTGAATATCTCACCTCCTCTCTTCATAAAGCCTGTTCAGCGGCCTATAAGAGATAAATCAAGGGTTTAATGAAATATTCTGAACTAGCTTGGATGAGCGCAGCTCTGTCAACACTCAAAAAGCTCGACTTCATCCAGGAGAAAGCAGTCAGATTGATTAGCATCACATCTAATACCTTAAACGTTTCCTCCCTCTATCACTGATGCACAGTAGTAGCAGCGTGTACCATCTACAAGATGCTTTGTAAAAAAGAACTAAGACTTCTCAGAGACCAATTTGCAAATTCACAAACCCTGTTGCCTAGAAGGACAAGGGCAGCAGATACATGGTGACACTGTCACATGCAAATTCCTCTCCCAGCCCACACACCATTCTAACATGGTGTCATTCCTTTGTTGGGACACAATCTTGGAACAGCTGTCCTAATAGCACTGAGGAGGTAACTACACCCTGAGGACTGCAATAGTTGAAGAATGCAACTTGCCACCATCCTCTGAAGGGCAAATATGAATGGGCAACAATGCTGACCCAGCTGGTCATACCCACATCTTGTGAATGAAGAACAAACAAACAAGAGCAGAATATACAATTAGAACTCAGTTGGTGGGATTCACAATCTTTTTCTAAGGTCGTTGCAATGCCCACTTGAGATAAACATCAACTGCACACCCACCTTATTTCTGTATACTGAGTTTGAAACAAATAACTCTGTCTGCAATACATCCAACACGGCCTGGGCCCTGCCCTATGGCTCAGTACTGTTCAAATGGAATTTACTGAGGGGATTACAACCTTTCAGTTTCCTGCTGCCAAGCTTCAATTTGTTCAATCAACAGAGCAGCTCACCATGTACTTCTGCCTTTAACTTGGCATGAATAAAAACAGCATATTGCACTGTGTTTTCTTATATACCCACTCTGTTGGAAATTTAAATGCTCTGAATGATTGTTTTGTGACATTTTTGAAATATTGACTCATTGGAGGAATGCATGTGCAAATTTGCTGCATTGTTTTCATGTTGGGGGCTGTAATATAGAATTTGTGGATTTCAATTACATTTCACGTGATTTTTTATTCTTCTGTTTCCATGGCGCAATAAAAGCAAAATATTACCACAATTTAGCAACAATCTTTCTCGTGAAAGTATTACACTTCGAGAATTCGATTCAAGGTCATGCCGCTTTGATAAATCATTCCTCAGATATAATTTGAAAATACAATGATCAGGTGGTCATTTTTTTTTTATTTTTGTTTGGATGATAGGGAAGGAGTAGCAGTCCAGTCTAGGTTTGATGATCTCAGGCCAATTTTTAAAAAATAGTCCAATACAACATTTTAATCAAAAGTGGACATTGAGAATTAGAAATATACAGAATAATCAAATGCTCAGAGAAGTCTGAATACTTCACCTAGGGCACAGTAAAAGATGAGACAGGCAGTTAGTAAATAACTTTGTGTTGTCGGGTTGAGTTATTAGACTTGGGCACATATTCGAGGTTGACATTTTTGTGCTGTGGTCAGGAACTATTACTGGAGGAAAATGTTTCCTTAGCAGTTCTCTTTATTTCTCATCCTAAATAACTGCTTTTAGTTTGATTGGCACCCGATCTAACACCTTCACCATTCACTCGCTCCATCACCAATGCACAGCATTTGCTGTCTTATTAGAAAGATCTCAGTTCAGATTGGCAACGTGCCTTGATGTTCCAGTATAATGATGCATGCCTCACCTTCAGCAGTGGTTGTAGTAACAGTGTTGGTAGTAACAACTTGTTTGCAGTCACTGTATCTTTCTATATGTAACACAAAACACAGACCATGTATAAGTCTGAGATCTTATAGCAGTGTTGTTAAGAACCATTAAGACACCTGTCTCAACAGGAATCCAATCTCCAGTATAAGTTACAGATAATTGCATATAGGGAATACCCAGACCACCAGATCATTCTGGCGCAGGGTTTTAAGCAAAAAGCTTATTAGTGTGTATCATCTATAAGATGCACTACAACAACTTACTGGGCTCCTTCATCAGCTTCTTGCAAGTTCATGACTACCACCATATCAAAAAACAAAGGCAGTTGGTGTCTAGGAACGCCATCATTTGAAAATTCTCCTCCAAGTCAGATACCAACCTAACATGGAACTGTCTCACCATTCCTTCATTCTCCCTGAGCCAAACTCCTGGAACACCCTCTCTAACAGCTGCATTAACCCAGACAGTGGCCACAAAAAGCCCACCCCGCACAGATAGCCCTCTTCACTGACATCTGAGCATCTGATTCACAATTAAGAGAGTTTCCCCCCCAGATGAAGACTAATCAAACAACAACCTATTATACCCACAGAATCACATAGCTCACCAAAATCCCAGGCATGTTCATCATTGTCCCTGGGTGTGTTTAGTGTCACTAGAAGTGGAAGTATAATGGTAAGCAATCCATAGGGAGTAGCTCTGAGACTCCTTAACATTAACTCTGGACACCATGACCTAACAAGGAATTGCCTGGCTGATTACCCCCCACAGTTGTCAGCTGATGGATTGTTGGGAAACTGCTTGAAAGGGGTGTTGAAGATAACAAAAACATGACTCGTATGTAGAACCTTAATGTGCTTCACCAAGACAGGCTCAGTATTGCCACTACTGATTTAGCTGCCATGCTGGGTCTGCAGTGGATGGTAAAAGAACAAATACAGAGGCATAATCTATTTCGCCTCATTCTCACCAACTTACCTTCAGCAATAATTCTGCACATGACAGGATTGGGAGGAGTAACTACTGCAAATCCTTATGCCACCACTATTTTTCCAAATGTGATCGAACCGAACTAGAAGCTCACAAAACTCTTTATTTACAGTGATGTTGGAGCCCAGAGAGTGATTATGGATAACAGTTGAATGAAGAATTTGAAACCTTCAGTCAGAATTGCTGAGCAAATAATCCATCTCTACCTCCTCCTGTTGTCTCACCATTACAAATGTCAGGCTTCAAATAATTCAATTAATTTCAAATTATATCGCAACATGGCTGAGGGCTCAGCACACAGGATATTCGTTGGCTCTAACAACATCTCAGTAGTAGCATTGAAATTCTGAATGGGACACACCTCTCGTGAAAATGTTCCAGTACAGCTACAGCATTGATCTATGGAAAAATGTCCAATTTGTCATATTCACAAAAAGTAGGACAAATACAATCTGGCTTATTTGTGTCTTCATAGTTTGCTCTCAATCATCATCGAAGTGATGTAAGCTGTTGTTGACGATGCTCTCAACAGTACACATTCAGCAATAACCTTGTCACAAAAGCTCAGTCTGGGTCAGGTTACATATTGATAAAATGGCTCCAGAATTCATCGCAATATTCGTCCAAATTAGAGAGCTGAATTCCAGTGGTGAGGTGATGCCGATTGTCATAGTTTTCACAGCAGCACTTGACCAAGTTTGACATCAAGATGTCATATGGAAATTGGAGTCAATGAAAATCAATGAGTTGGGGGTTGAATTTCCACTGGTTGAAATATCTTTTCTAAATTGTTCATGAGATGTGAGCATTGCTGACTGGTCAGCATTTATTGGTCATTGCTAATTGACCTGGAGAAGG
Source organism: Chiloscyllium plagiosum (assembly GCF_037043375.1). Taxonomy (NCBI): domain Eukaryota; kingdom Metazoa; phylum Chordata; class Chondrichthyes; order Orectolobiformes; family Hemiscylliidae; genus Chiloscyllium; species Chiloscyllium plagiosum. The sequence goes on from NW_028270139.1 coordinate 105,580,061, forward strand.
TAGTGGTGAGCTGCCATCTTGAACTGCAGCAGTCAATTTGGTGCAAGTACACCCAGAGTGCTTTTAGGAAGGAATTTCAGGCTTTTGACCTAGTGACCCTGAAGGAATGGTGAAGAAATTTCCAAGTCAGGGCAGCGAGTGCCTCTTACAAAGGAAGGTAGTTGTGGTTGTTGGAGGTCAATCACCTTAGAACCGGTGATAGCACCTTCCGTGCCCACTAGTTATATCATCTAGAAGATGCAAGATCTCCACCAAGCCACATGCCAGTCTGAGTTATAACCATATCATCATTCTTTCATCAGCATCCGGTCAAAATTCTGGAACTCTATGTCTGACAGCATAATGGAAGCATCTTTATTCTACTGACAAGATTATTTCTCGGAAATTGGCTGAGTACTACTTTCTTGAGGGAAATTCAAGATAAGCAATAGATTTTGGCTTTGACAGTGAGGTTCACATTTCAACAATTAATTAGTAAAGTAAATATCTTAACATTGACAGCTGGATGCATTGCCTCTCTAACTGGGGCTGAATGTTATCACAGGCTCTTATGGTGGTCTTTGTGCACTACCTGTTTTTTTTTAGATAGTACCTAATGAATACGAGCTACCAGATTTTCCCAGCAGAAATTCCGATATTTCGCGATCATTTCAAAAATAGTAATGACCTTCATTTTCATGTCATGAGTACTTCTTTCAACTGGAGCATGGAGCAGGACAGAGAAAAACTTGTCTTCATGATTTCTGAAACCACAATTAAATTAATGTGTGCCTAATTACAGACAAAAGATTGTCAATCTAGAACTATTAATTAAAGCAGGAGGTCTTCCTTTTCTACTTCAGAACAAACCTTTAGTTTTCTTATGTATTGAAGCAAAACATCTAAACTTTTTATTATTCTTTTGCGGGACATGGCCAGGATTTATTGCCCGTCCCTTGAGAATGTGGTAGTGAGCTGCCTTTTTGAACCGCTGCAGTACACCTGCTGACCCACAATGCCACAGGGAGAAAATTCCAGGATTTTGATCCAGTGACAGTGCAGACATGGCAATATATTTCCAAGTCAGGGTAGTGAGAGGGTTGGAGAGGAACTTGAAGGTGGTGGTGTTTCCAAGAACCTGCTGCCCTTGTCTTCCTGGATGGAAGTGGTAGTGGGTTTGGAAAGTACTGTCTAAGGATGTTTGGTGAATTTCTGTGGTGCATCTTGTAGATAATACGCAGTGCTGCTACTGAGCATCGGTGGTGGAGGGAATGGATGTTCGTGGATGCAGTGCCAATCAAGCAGGCTGCTTTGTCCTGTCAAGTTTCTTAAGTGTTGTTAGAGCTGCACTCATCTGGGTAAGTCAGGAGTATTCCATCATACTCCTGACCTGTGCTTTGCAGATGGTGGACATGCTTTGGGGAGTCAAGAGGTGAGCTACTTGCCACAGTATTCCTAGCATCTGACCTGCTCTTGTAACCACTGTGTTTATGTGTTGAGTCTAGTTGAGTTTCTGGTCAATTAATAACCTCCAAGATGTTGATAATGAGGAATTCAGTGATGTAACACCATTGAATGTCAAGGGGTGATGTTTAGATAATCAATTATTGGTCAAGTCATTGCTTGGCATTTGTGTGGCTTGAATGTTACTTGTCACTTGTCAGCCCAAGCCTGGATGTTGTCCAGACCTTGTTGCATTTGAACGTGGACTGCTTCAGCATCTGAGAAGTCGTGAATTGTGCTGAACATTGTGCAATCATCAGCAAACATCCCCATTTCTGACCTTATGATGGAGGGAAGGTCATTCATAAAGCAGTTGAAGATGGAGAATGATGGATGAATAACTTCAAGGATGAAGAGAAGAAGGATATCAATTTAAGCCACTTGATAGGAAAAATGGCTATGAAAGACAAGCCTCTTAATGATGTGAGTGATGCACGTATGGCTAAGTTAGGTTTCAGTATAACACACTAAGACCATAAGATCATATGAAGTAAGAGCAAAAGTAAGCCATTCAGCCCATTGAGTCTAAGCAGCATTGAATGAGTTCATGTTAATCTGATAATCCTTACATTTTCCCCTTAATTTTTTAATTACTTAATGATTAAAATTTTTTCTAGAATAACATTGAATATACTCAATGACCTGGACTGCCTGGAATTCAATGAGATATTAGTTAGTAGGCCAGGGACTATTACATTTATACTCCTTGTATTTTCTCATACACTTCATGAAGGAGCTTTGTTGGTTGTCCTTGCTTACTCCACGACACTTAAATTATTTCAAGTAGAGATCAGGAAATGAATTGATTTTGTTGTCCTCTGGCCATGGTATCAACATTAGTGGTGGGATCTGAACTAAAATATTTGTATTTGTTGGGCTCCCTTGAAAAAGGTGAAAAGGAGCCAGTCATGAACATGTCTTCGCTGGTTCTACAAACCCTCTAATCATTCATTTTGAAGAAACAGGTTTCAAAATCTGTTGAGCATTTCTGCCTCACTCAATGATTGCCCCTCCTTCTAGGGACAGGCATGTGGTTGGCCCACACAAGCATGACCTTATTTTCTTGCTGGTCAGTAATGGCACCACCAGGGCATGGGATCCTGCTAATAAAGCGCAGTCCACATTTAATGAACTCTGTCCCAGGCAAATATTAGAATTAGAATTAGGATTAGCAAAAAATTAGGATTAGGATTAGAACTAGAATAAAATATCCTTTATTGTCGCGTGCATTTTAATGAGTACAAGTGAGAAGTTCGTAATGTCGCCTCTGTACCTACTTTAAGTGCTGTCACAGAATTGAAATAGTTAAAAAAAGGCGAGCATAGGAAAACAGAGATTAAAAGTCCAGAAAGAGAATACAAAGTGTCTTTAAAGTACTCACAGTATAGCCCTTTTTCACATGCCTGCCAGGCTTCAGAACACAGGGCCTCACTGCCTCCATACTCTGGCCTCTAGTCCCTGTGTTACCTCGAGGACTGTGCTCACTCTGCTCCTGCTCCAGGCTCCAGTCCATGACTCACCTCCCAGCTCAGCTCGTGCTCACTCTATTCTTGCTCCGGGATCCAGTCCGCAAGTCACCTCCCAGCTCGGCCTGTGCTCACTCTGCTCCCGTTATGGGATCCAGTCCGCAAGTCACCTCCCAGCTCGGCCTGTGCTCACTCTGCTCCTGTTATGGGATCCAGACCGCAAGTCACCTCCCAGCTCGGCCTGTGCTCACTCTGCTCCTGTTATGGGATCCAGACCGCAAGTCACCTCCCAGCTCGGCCTGTGCTCACTCTGCTCCTGTTATGGGATCCAGACCGCAAGTCACCTCCCAGCTCGGCCTGTGCTCACTCTGCTCCCGTTATGGGATCCAGACCGCAAGTCACCTCCCAGCTCGGCCTGTGCTTGCTCTATTCTTGCTCCAGGATCCAGTCCGCAAGTCACATCCCAGCTCGGTCTGTGCTCGCTCTGATCCTGCTCCAGGCTCCAGTCCGTGACTCACCTCCCAGCTCGGCCTGTGCTCACTCTGCTCCTGTTCCGGGCTCCAGTCCGTGACTCACCTCCCAGCTCGGCCTGTGCTCACTCTGCTCCTGTTCCGGGCTCCAGTCCACGACTCACCTCCCAGCTCGGCCTGTGCTCGCTCTGATCCTGCTCCGTGCTCCAGTCCGTGACTCACCTCCCAGCTCGGCCTGTGCTCACTCTGATCCTGCTCCGTGCTCCAGTCCGTGACTCACCTCCCAGCTCGGCCTGTGCTCACTCTGATCCTGCTCCGTGCTCCAGTCCGTGACTCACCTCCCAGCTCGGCCTGTGCTCACTCTGCTCCTGTTCCGGGCTCCAGTCCGTGACTCACCTCCCAGCTCGGCCTGTGCTCACTCTGCTCCTGTTCCGGGCTCCAGTCCACGACTCACCTCCCAGCTCGGCCTGTGCTCGCTCTGATCCTGCTCCGTGCTCCAGTCCGCGACTCATCTCCCAGCTTGGCCTGTGCTCGCTCTGCTCTGCTCAGACTGTGTTCAGGATGCCTAGTGACACATAATTCAAATCACAGCATTGATACCTTTTCACCACTTGTCTTTCTACATCAGCAAAGATTGAAAATGTGTTGCTGGAAAAGCGCAGCAGGTCAGGCAGCATCAAAGGAGAAGGAGAATCGACGTTTCGGGCATATGCCCTTATGCCCGAAAAGTCGATTTTCCTTCTCTTTTGATGCTGCCTGACCTGCTGCGCTTTTCCAGCAACACATTTTTAAGCTCTGATCCCCACCATCTGCAGTCCTGACTTTCTCCTACATCAGCAAAGGCCTGTTTATTTAAATTAGGTATTTGAAAATGTTTCTTTTTTTCACCTGTTTTCAATGTCTCTCATGTGCAGCAGTTTACATGGACAGATGTTGCCTGAATGACCATGGTCCTTACTGTAATGATTTGACTAATGACTCATTTAGCCCTTTCTCATCTTTCTTGATACTTTATTTGCTATCATTATTGTGTTTTTAATAGAATCCGTGCCTTAATTGAATCCCAGCTGTTATTAATCATACATGACTTGGATATATTTATCTTTCAGATATGAAGATTAAATTCATGAAGTGCTTAAAATTTAATGAGGCCTGGTACACACCATCCGCAGGCAATTTGTAATCCCATCTCTTCTTTCCATCATATTAACAGCCCGTCATGATAGATAGCTGAACGGGTCGCTTGGGATTCCTATAGCCCTTCAGTGTCAAAATAGATGTGATTTACAAGTAATCATTGATGGAGGAAACAGTTATTAGTGTTGATGATGGTAAACCCTGAGGTTGTCGACATCTGCAGCCAATATTTTGACTCTTTGATGGGTTAAAAAAACACAGAAATGTAGTGGTTCCTCAGATCTGATCTTATTGAATCTCTGATCTGCATCATTAAGTTTTCAAATACATGCCGCAGCTGAAGTGCAGTTTTTCATTTGCCTGAGGAGATGACTACTGTACTTGTTTCTGTTCAGTATTTTTTATTGCCTGATGTGCTTAACATGAGGTCTGCATGATTTCTATATTTTTTATGTGCAATGAAATCATATTAGCATTGCAAATGCACCAACACTCAAGTATGTCATCATCACCTCTTACTGTGGATCAGAAAGACGTGTTGTACAAATTCACTTTATTCCATTCTATGAGCACACCCTCTCAGTTCACTGGAAAATAGACAAATTGACAATGATATCAATCATTCTCACTGCTGGCAATAAATTTGGCCTTAGCCATTTTACTGCAGCATCTTGAGCATTCTGGTTTAAGTATTTATGATTAGTGTTCGACAATATTTAAAGTTATATTTTTATCTTTTATTATATAAATGGGCATATAAAATGAATCACTTTACATAAATACACAGTATAAATTCATTTGTGTTTTATGCATACAAGCTTTATGTGTGTGGTAACAATTTCAACAAACATGCACAAATAACATATTGAGGTATTAGTCTAATTGTTTTGAATCATTGTTTGCGTCATGATCTGGAAACTTCCCTTGTTTTTGAAATAAATTCAATTTAGTACATGCCAGATTGACTGAAACATATTGTGTGGGATCACTTATATGCACAAACAAATGGGGAGCAGGAGTTGGCCTCTCAAGCCTGTACATATCATTAAGGGGAGGCAATGGCCTAGTCGTGTTATCACTAGACTATTAATCTGGAGACTCAAGTAATGTTCTGACAACCAGGGCTTGAATCCTGCCATGGCAATGGTACAATTCAGCAAGACAAATTTAAAAAGAAATCTGGAATTAAAAGTCTAATGATGACCATAAAACCATTGTTGGTTTTGAAGAAAAGCCCAACTGGTTCACTCATGTCCTTTAGGGAAGGGAATCTGCCATCTTGACCTGGTCTGGCCTACATGTGACTCCGGACCCACAGCAATGTGGTTGAGTCTTCACTGCCCTCTTGGATGGGCAATAAATGCTGGCCTAGCCAGTGACACACATCCTGTGAATGAATTTAAACGAAAAGGTCATGGCTGATCTAATTGTGCCTCATTCTCACGTACCCTGGATTACCTTTTACCACAATATAATAAAAGCAAAATACTTCAGATGCTGGAAATCGGAAATAAAACAGTAAGTTTTTGAAAAAATCAGCAGGCCTAGCAACATCTGTGGGATCAAGTCAGAGTTAATATTTTGAATCCAATATGATTTTTCTTTGGATATTGGACTCACCAGGTTAACTTTGTTTTTCTCTCTCCACACATGGTGCCAGGTCCACTGAGTTCACCTTTTAGCACCTTGTTTATCACAAATCCATCTAATATGGCCTTAAAAATATTCAAAGACTGTGCTTCCACACCTTTTGAGGAAGAGAGTACCATAAGTCACACAAAAAAATTAACTTTGTCTGAAATGAGTGACCCTTTATTTAGCTTCTAATTATGGATTCTCCCACACAAAGAAATATCCTCTTCAAACCCACCTAGTCAGGACACCTCTGGATTTCAAATATTTCAATTTAGTCACCTCTTACTTTTAACTCCAAAGAACATAAGCTAGTCTGTCTGACCTTGGCTCAAAAGAGCCTCCCATCCATCTATCACCATTCAAAGCAGGTATTAATCTAATAAAAACCAAAAGAACTGAGGATATTGTAAATCAGATGCAATAACAGAAATTGCTGGAAAAGCTCAGCAGGTCTGGCAGCATCTGTGGAGAGAAATCAGAGTGAACATCTTGGGTCCAGTGACCCTTCATCAGAACTCCTTCCTCAGAGTTCTGAGGAATGGTCATTGGACCTGAAATGTTAACTTTGATTTCTCTCCACAGATGTTGCCTGACCTGCTGAGCTTTTCCAACAATTTTTGTTTTTGAATTAGTCTAATAAACCTTCTCTGAACTGCTTTGAACACATTTACTCATCGGTGTTTACAATTCAGAAGAAGGTCATTTGACTCTGCCTGATAGCCTTAGACTGTTCTAAGTTTTCCACTAAAATGTTGTAATTCTACCTTTAAGTTCTTTCTGAGATGTTACTTGCATTTACTACAATGAAGTCCAATGCAAAACATTAGTTCAATTCACTTTCCAACTCCATTTTTCCATTATTAGTTCCCAGGCTCACTACTTATAGAATCAATGCCCAATTTTCTAACTTTTACTTTTTTTTAAGATATCTTTAGAGTCTCTTTTGGTCATTTGTGCTGTTGTGCTGTAATCTTCTATAATTATTCATCTTTTAACATTCTTTACTTTTTATTAAACATTGTCCCATCTTCTTATTTGTCACCATTTTTGGATGGATTAACTTAGTCAGTGCAAAATTCACTGGAGTTTAGAAGAATGAAGGAGAATCTTATATAAATCTATAAAATTCTAACTGGACTGGACAGGATAAAAGCAGGAAGGATGTTTGTGATGACCAGGGAGTCCAGAACCAGGGGTCACAGCCTAAGGGTATGAAGTAGGCCATTTAGGACTAAGGTAAGGAGAAATTTCTTCTCCAAGAGAGTTGTGAGTCTGCGGAATTTTCTGCCCCAGAGAGTGGTTGAGGCCTAAACATTGAATGCTTTCAGGAAAGAGGAGATATATTTCTAAAGGGATCAAAGGGTATAAGGAGAAAGTATGAACAGGATACTGAGTCGTGTGATCAGTTATAATCATACTGAATGATGGACAGGCTCTAAAGGTTGAGTGACCTACTCTTTCAATGTTTCTATTTTTTGTGCAGTTACATGTTTTTCCTTTAAGTTTTGATACTAAGTTAACTTTTCTCAATGAGTCCTCCCCTTTAAAGTTTATCTATTATGAGAATGTATCTATTCTGTGTATTCTGAAATACATACTTAATTGTTTGTCATTATATTTCTCTTGATTTAATCCATTTGCCAATTCACTTTAGGTAATTCTACTTCTATGTGATTATAATTGCCCTTCAAATTTAAAATATCAGTCTTGGACCCTGTCTTCCACCTCTTAATCTGAAATACAATTCAATCCTATTGTTATTGTCATATCTTCAACATGTTGTCATTCAGCAATCCTATCTTGTTGCTCACTGCCAAGCTTAGTATAACCTACTCTTTGGTGGTTCCATAATGTACTATTCTAAGAAATTGTCTCCAAAATATTCTATAATCTTTTCATTGAGGCTTCCTTTGCCTATCTGGTTTTTCCAGTCTACATGCAGATTAAAATCCCTTATGATTATTGCTATACCTTTCCTTCAAGCTCTATGGTTTCTCCTTTATATTTCATCCTCCTATGTGGTTACTCTTAAAGGGGTTTGGACACTACTGCCACAAGTGAATTCTTACTTTTACCAATTCTCTCACCTCCCCAAACCAGCTTCTACATTTTGTTATTTTGGACTTAGGTCACCCCTGTCTATTACACTAATGCCACAATTAATTAACAGAGACACCCCTCCACCAATGATACTTCAACCACTGCCTGGCTTTGTTGCTTAAAATTAAGTCCAGGACTGCCTCTCTCTTGTCAAGCCTTCTATGTATTGTCTTAAAAAAACTTTCCTGGGTGCATCTTTGTTAAATAAATTCTGCTCCATCTAAAACTTTCACATTATGACTACAGCAGTTAAAGTTGAGGAGGTTTAAATCTCCCACAATCACTCCTTTGTTACTTTTAGACTTCCCAGAAACGTTCCTATGTATTTGCTTTTCCAGTTTTCTCTGACTATCTGGGGGCTCTAATACCAGCAATCTGATTGACCCTTTTTGATTTTTAAGTTCTACCCATCTGGCTTCATTTAAGGAGCCTTCTAAGATGTCAACCCTTCTTATGCTGGAGTTGACTCCCTGATCAATATTGCAATATCCCCTCCACTTTTATTTCCTTTCCTGCCCTGCCGATATACTCTGGAATGTTCCACTGCTAATCTTGCACATCTCTCGACTGTGATAGTATTGACATCTTACTACTATGTTTTAATTTGTGCTCTTATCTCATCTGCCTTGTTCATCAGACTCCTTGCATTAAAATAAATATGATCCAACCTTGTCAAAAACCCCATGCCTTAATATAAACCAAAGAACTGTTGTTGCTGGAATTCTGAAGCATAAACAGAAATTGCTGGAGAAATGCACAGGCCTGGCAGCATGTGTGGAAAGACAGCAGAGTTAACATTTCAGTTCTAGTGATTCTTCTTTAGATAGCATGCTGTGAGGTCTGCTGTTCTAAACTCTCTTAAAGATCTTAGTTACTCTATATTCAAAATTGAAACAAATATGCTCATATACGCTAATAAGAGAAACGTAGAAACATAGAAAACAGGTACAGGAGTAGGCCATTCAGCCCTTCAAGCCTGCACCACCATTCAATATGATCATGGTGGATCATGCAATCTCAGTATTCCATTCCCACTCTCTCCCTTTGCTCTTTGATCTCTTTAGGGCCATGTCCAGATCCCCAACGAATGTATCTAATGAACTGGCCCCAATAGCTTCCAGTGGGACAGATTCCAGAGATTCACAACTCTCTGAGTGAAGAAAGTCTTCCTCAGCTCAGTCCTGAATGGCTTATCCCTTATTCTTAGACAGTGACTGGACTTTCCCGACATTGGGAACCCTTTTCCCAAACCTAGCCTGTCCAGCCCCATCAGGATTTTCTATGTTTCTATGAGACCCCCTCCCCCCCATTCTTCTAAATTCCAGTGAATACAAGCCCAGTTGATTCCGTCTTTCCTCATTTTTTAGTCCTGCTGTCCTGGGAATCAGTCTGGTGAAGCTTTGCTGGACTCCCTCAATAGCAAGAATGTTCTTCCTCAGACTGGGGAAAACTGACACAATACTCAATGTGTGGCCTCACCAAGGCCCTGTCTGACTGCAGCAAAACATCCTTACTTCGATACTCAAATCCTCTCTCTATGAATGGCAGCTTCCTCACTGCCTGCTGCACCTGCAGGCCAACCTTCAGTGACTGTTCTACCATGACACCCAGGTCTCATTACAGCTCACCTTTTCCTAAATTGCCACCATACATATAATAATCTGCCATCCTGTTTTTGTGACCAAAGTGGATAACCTCACATTTATCCATAGTACATTGCATTTGCCCACTCAGTCAGCCTGTCCAAGTCACTCTGAGGCCTCTTAGCATCCTCCACACAGCACAAATTTGGACATATGGCATTCAATTCCTTCATCCAAATTGTTAATGTATACTGTGAACAGCTGAGGTCCCAACACTGAACCCTGTAGTACCTAGCTCATCGCTGCCTACCACTCTGAAAAAGACTCTTTTATTTCAACTGTCTGCTTCCTGTCAGCCAACCAGTTCTCTCTCCATGTCAATACATTACCTCTGATATCATGAATTTATATTGGCCCTGAATCTTTAATTTTAAAACAATTCAAACAAGATAGAAAAGAGAAATACTCATCTACCAATCACTTATCCATGGTGTCACACTGGTGTGTTCATTCAATGTTTCAGGACTACTGATGGTTTATGTCCTAACTCCTTTCCCTGTGGTGAATCAATTCCTACAGGGAAGATGATGTAACAGTAAATGCAAACAAACAGACACCTTCTTCACTACTCACCTAACTAGTGTCCAAACCCCAGAAATGATCTTCACCAGCACTAAACTTTCCTAATTTATACCTAACTGGTCTATTTCTACAGAATGCTGTAAAGCAGTCAGCTCATTAGCTTTTGAACTTCCATATTAGAGAGTGTGGTGAACCTGTGTAAGCCTAAATTTCAATTAACAAAAAAAAAGTTCACCCACTTAAGCAGTACTTTTCAAATGCTTCTAATTACAAGCTACATGAGAGCTAATTACAAAGTTTACATTTCCCTCCCAACTAACCAAACTCCAGTGATGTACACTTGATATTCAACTGCACTTGTTCATAACTAACCTCTATCTTTCATTCTTTATTGTAAAACTCATTCCCCTATGCCCAAAGTTTCATACTGGACAATACTGATTAATAGTTCTCAGCCCAGAAAAGTAACCTATAATGTAGAAATTGGGCCACATCACATTTGCCTGAATGGTAGTTCTATTGAAAAAATACTCTAGAGCTCTGAAGTACTGCTTTGGAGACATGAATTCAAAAGGTATTGATGGCACCTGGATGAATTTCAACTCAATTAATTGTTAAATCTAGAATAATATTTCATCTCAGTATTGGCAACTTTGAAATTACTGATTGCTGCAAAAATCCATCTTGATCACAGATAAACTTTCATCAAGAAAATCTGTTGTCCTCACCTGACCTGGACCACATGTTAGCCCAATACTAGGTTAATGTTATTGACCCTCTAATGGCAAGCATTTAAGAAAATAGTTCATAGCTCACAACAAAAAGCATGTTTCAGTGAGGAAGGAGGATTTCAGTAAGGGAATAAGTCAACCAAAGTATCCAGGGATGTTAAGGAGAGCATTAATTTGAAAGAAAAAAACATACAATGTATCAAAGATTAATGGTAAGCTAAAATATTGGGAAAATTTTAAAAACCTACAAAAGGTGATCAAAAAAAAGGAGAAAATAAACTTTGAGGGTAAACTTGTAGACAATATCAAGAGTTAATTTAAATGCATTTTAAAAAAGAGGGAAGCCAAAGTGAAAGGAAACCCTTTAGAAAATGAGGCTTTAGAAATAATAATGAGAAATCAAGAAATGGCAAAGGATCAGTCTTCTCATTGATAGCATTCCAAAATTACTAAATAGTCAAGTGGCAAAGGGAGGACTATCACCAGATGAAAATTGTTAGGGAAACAAATGGGCTAAACACTGACAAGTTCCCTGGATCTGTTGGGATGCATCCTTGGATATTAAAATTAGGAGCTGCAGAGACAGTGGATCATTAGATTCTGGAAATGTCCCAGAGGATTGGAAAACTGCCAATGTAACAACTTCATTTAAAACATGAAGAAGACAAAAACAGGTAACTTTAGACCAGTTAGCTTATTGGCAAAGTGTCAGACTCTATTATAAAAGATGTAATAGCTGAACATTTAGAAATGTAATACGATTAAGTGTGATTTCATGAAGGAGAAATCATGCCTGACAAATTTATTTGATTTATTTAAGAACGTAACAAGCAGGATAAATAATGGGGCAGTATGCAGGTACAGCCGATAATAAAGAATCCAAATGGAATGTTGGAATTTGTTGTTAAAGGCATAAAGTATAAAAGTAAGGAAGTGATGTTGCAAGGCATTGTTGTGACAACACCTCGAGTATTGTGTACAATTTTGGTCCCCTAACATGGGGAGAGGTGCCATTGTATTGGAAGTAGTTCAGAGGGAATTCACTCGATTGATTCCAGAAATTAGGGCTTTGTCATATGAAGAGATATTAAACAGCTTTGGCCTATACTCTCTGTAACTCATAAAAATGAGAGGAGATCTAGTTGAGGGATATAAGATGCTAAATGGGATTGACAAAATACATAGACAGAGGATGTTTCCTCATGTGAGGCAATCTAGAATAAGAGGTCATGGTTTTAGGATAAGAGGTAGCGGATTTAAAACAGAGGTGAGGGGAGCCTACTTCTCTCAAAGGGTCGTGAATCTGTGGAATTCATGACAACAGAATATGTCAGATGTTGGGACACTGAGTCAATTTAAAGAAGAGATGAATAGATATTTCATTAGTAATACTTTGAAGGTTTATGAAGAGCTGGTAGGAAAGTAGAGTTGAGGCAGCGATGAGATCAGCCATGATCATATCAAATGGTGGAGCAGGTTTGAGGAATAGCCTATTCCTGTTCCTAGATCTTACGTTCTTATACAGGAAGCAGTGGATGTAATATATTTGGATTTTCAGAAGGCATTTTATATGGTACCACTCATTAGATAACTTAATAAAATAACAGTCCATGGTGTTAGAGTTAGATTATAAACATTAGATTGACAAAGTAATAGAAGTGAAAGAGGCTTGGAATTTTCAGAATGGCAACTGTAACTAGTGGATGCCACAGTGATCAGTGCTAAGGCCACTTTTTTAATCATGCATATTAATAAGTTGGATGAGGAAAGTGGATGCATTATAACCAACTTTGAGGATCACACAAAAATAGTCAGGAAGTCAAGTGATGAAAATGACACAAGGTGTCTGCAGAGGGATGTAGACAGGCTAAGTGAGTGGGCAGAAACTTGACAGAGTTTTAGATGTTATTGTCATGTGTACACCAGTACAGATGTACAGCAGTGAAAAGTGTACAATGTTATCACACATGATGCCATTATAGGTACTAGGGACCTAGGTACAAAAACAAACTGAGGTACAAAGTAGTGAGAGAAGCAGGATTTAAAAAGTTAAGCATTGCTTCATAGAATAGTAGAAAAATAAAGAAAAAAGTAATAGGTTACATTAAAGTCTTTCATAGTTTAAACTGGGAAAATGAAGGAATAAGTTAAAAGTTCGACAGTCTTTGATGAGATCTCCACTTATCTTACTCTGTCGTCTGTTCTCAATGCCACTGCTGTAGATACATTCACTGCTGCTGGAACTGTCACCTTTCTAATCTCTCCCAGTGCCTCAGGAACATACCTGGGCAGGATCAGCTCACATATCGAGCCACACACAGCTACGAGCTGCTGAGAGACCAGCTGACATACCACTGAGAGACCACATTGGGACCCGCCGTAAGCAGTCACGAGACCAGGCAGGAACCCAATGAGAGACCAGGTCAAGACCTCCCACAGGATAGGTGAACACCAAGAGGGGGAAACACAAATAAAGGATAAAAAAGCGAAGAAAAGGGGAAATAAAAAGAAGGAAATAAGAAATAACAGAAGGAGTGGAGGAGCTCTGGTTGGAGCGTACGATTCTGCTGCCATTTTGATCGAATATAATGTGGGAACATGTGAGGTTATCCATTTTGTCTGGAAGAATAAGAGAGCTGAATACTATTTAAATAAAGAAAGACTGCAGAAAACTGTAGAGCAGAGGGAAAATTGGGAGTCCTTGTTCATAAATCACAAAAAGCCAGGTTCAGTGAGTAATAGAGAGACCCATGGAATGTTGATCCTATTTTGACGGGAATGGAGAATAAAATTAGGGAGGTTTTGCTAAAACTATATAAGGGACTAGTCAGATCTCAGCTGGAATGCTGTGAATAGTTTTAAGCTCCTTATCTAAGATATGACATACTGACATTGAGGTCAGTCCAGACAAGGTTCACTAGGCTGTTACCAGGTAAGAAGGTCTTATGAGAAGAGATTGAGCCTGTACACATTGAAATTTAACAGAATGAGAGGTGACCTTATTGAAAAATAAAAGATTCTTAAGGGATTTGTCAAGCTTGAAGGGGGCCAGTTGTGTCCCTTTGTGGAGAAGCTTGGAATCAAAGGGCACAATCTCAGAATAAGGGGTTATCCATTTAAGAATGAGATGAGAAGGGATTTCTTATCTCAGAGTATAGTGAACGTGGGGAATTCATCACCACAGAGTGGTGTTGAGGTTGGATCATAAAGTATATTTAAGGCTGAGAAAGACACACTTTGAATCAGTAAGGGAATCTAAGGTTATGGGGAAAAGGCAGGAAGATAGAGTTGAGAATATCAAATCTGCCACGATCTCATTGAATGACGTTGCATCCTCGACGGGCTGAAAAACTTAGTTTTGTTTCTTTGTTTTAGGATCTTATAGTCTGAAAAAGCCTGGGAAGTAATTCAGTTGTATAAGATGATGAAGAAATGTTATATAAGAATAAAGCTAAATGACCATCTATTATTGTTGAGGATTTGGGAAAGTATAAAAGCCCATTTTGTCCAGTCAGCCCTGGAAAATCCTCTTTATTAATATCCAGGGGCTGTACCCAAATTATTCTTGGAAATTAGCAAACAATTATATATTACTTCCTCTGGCCATTATGTGCCAGTGCCTCCCCTTATGAGCACAGAGAGTTGATTTTGTTTGCTATCCATTTTTAGATTAGATAAAAACAATGACTGCAGATGCTGGAAACCAGATTCTAGATAAGAGTGGTGCTGGAAAAGCACAGCAGTTCAGGCAGCATCTGAGGAGCAGCGAAATCTTGCATTTCGTGCAAAATTTAGATTAGATTACCTACAGCCCTTCGGCCCAACAAGTCCACACCGACCCACTCCCCTACATTTCACCCAACACTATAGGCAATTTCACATGGCCAATTCACCTAACCTGCACATTTTTGGACTATGGGAGGAAACCAGAGCACGCCCACGCAGACACAGGGAGAATGTGCAAACTCCACACAGCCAGTTGCCTGAGGCGGGAATTGAACCCGGGTCTCTGGTGGTGTGAGGCAACAGTGCTAACCACTGTGTCACTGTGCCACACACATAATTTAAATATATTTACTTGCTACAATGAACATATCTGCATTTCACTGGAAATATCATCTGAGGGAAATGCCCTGCTTTCTTTAGAATTTCCCCCGCTCATGATGACCAAAGATGATCAACTTCTTTATCACTGATCATGCTGGAAGCTATAGGAATGTAAAGAAATTTCAAACCATGTCTGCGCATTGTTGAAATTTGAATTCAGTGATGAATGAAACATGACTATCATTATTTCGAAAGTCACTTTCAGAACCACAGGCATGGAATAGAGCATGTGCAGTTTTAAGAAAATGCACAAATAAACTGTTAGAGTCAAGCTAAGTGGCGACACCTCACTGACATCACTCAGATGACCGGTAGCACATGTCCTGGTGTTGGGCTGATACAGGGTAGATTAACATGGCCTCTTCACAAAGATGGCACACAAATTCAGGTAGCATTCCATATTTTAAAAAAAATATTATTCAGATGAGGATTAAGGACAAAAAACACAGGGACAATATGAAGATCTTCGCAAAATTATGGTTGAAATGTAACAGAAAATTGAAAGCAGTATAGGCAGAATGATGACAATCATGGAACCACACACAGCAGAAATTGTTGAAATGATGCTCATCAGTACTGGAGAACCACCTCTTGTCTGAAATTATCTAAGAAATTTTATATTTTTTTTAGGGTTTCTGTTTAGTTTTTAGAATGTAGGTTTAGTGTATCCTTTCTTTTTTTTCCAATATCACTATTTAATTTTTTTTTCATTTGGATGTTTAAAATTGGCATAAGCATTTTATTTTAAAGAATGACTACATAAAGACACCATATTGACAAACTTATTGTAAAAGTGAAATAATAGAAATATGTATCTGGTGTAAAAATTCTCATTCTACACAAATGTAATTATCTGCAATAAATCACAGTACGCATTTATCCTTTCTTTATGACATGTAATGATTTTCATTCTGCATGTGACCTTTTAATTTTGCCAATTGACCCTGGCAACTGTAAGAGGTATTTTAGGCTTTTGTTGTTGCTCTGATTTGATCAACTTGAAGATTTTTGTTTGCAGGAATGACTCTGAGTGCTAGAAAACAAATATTGCTGCTTCTTTTTGTTTGCTTTCTGTAATTCGATTGCAAATCAGTATAGAGAACATTATGATGATTTTGTCATAATAAACAAAGTAAAGAACTCTTTGACTATAATTACAAAGTGTTCACTCTTTTTCTCGGCCAATACTTCATACTGAATATCAGAGTTCATCGAACTGGAAAACAATAATGGATTCACAAATAAGAATCCAGGGAGGAGGAACTTAGGTTACCAAGATAGACTGATGAGGTTAGGAATATTTTACCTTGAAGACAAGAAGACTGAGAGAATATTTGGTTGATGTATACAAGCCATGATGAGACTAGACACAGTAGACAGGGACAAATTGCTCCCATTGGTGGAAGGATCAAGAACAAAAGAACAGGTGACATGAGAAAAATGCATTTTCATGGTAAGAAATAATTATTTGAAGCAATATATCAGTTCCTTTTCTAATTGCTGATGGAGTTGGGCCTCATTGGAGAGTTATGCATTTATTGCCAACAGTCATTTATTTTGAGAAGGTATTGTTGAACAGCCTCCTTATTCCATAGCAGTCTGTGTTGTAGAAACATTGTTGCTGGTAACTGGGGAGTTACAGCTTTTGAGTCGCCAATGGTGAAGGACTTTTTTTTGTGTATTATTCCATGGGATTTGGCCAACATTTGGTGTCCATCCCTGGTTGCCCTTGAGTGATTAAATGGCTTCCTTGGCCATTTCAGAGGAGAGTTAAAAATCAACAACATTGCTGAGAGTCGTTCTTTGACTATAATTTCAAAGAGTATTTGAAGAGTAATCACTCTTTATCTAAGTCAATAACTGGCTCACATGTAAGTCAGACTAGGTAAGGCTGACATATTTCTTACCCTAAATGCCTTTAGGGGGCTACATTTTTAAACAACTTATGATAGTTTTGTGGCCAAGCTTTATAATCTAAATTTATTAACTGCATTTACATTTCACTAGCTTCGATTGTGGGATCTGAATCCTTGACTTTAGAACACGAGCCTGGGTTGCTGGGTTACTAGGCCACCAACTCCTCTTCCTCAATAAGAGACCAAACACATAGGATGTTGGTTTCATCATTTTTTTTGCAGGCATTGTTCTGGTAAATGTGACCAATAGTCTCATTTAGACTAACTATCGATCTTAATCTACCAATGGACTTTTATGAGCACCTTATTTTTGATTGTTATGTGCCCATAGTTATTAACTGGAATTTTACAGCCCTTTAGAAATGGTTTGGGAGGCTGGAAATCTGATGACAGAAGGCATCACAAGAGGAATTACTGTCTCCTGCTGCCTTATCTTAGATCTCATCTTGCTGACACATTTTTGCAATTAATCTGCCTTAAATTATCTAAGTGTCCTTTACATAAAATCAGCAATGCAAAGTCTTAATTTGTATGCATTATTGGGATAGTCAATAAAATTTTGGGAAAGTCTTGAAATTGGCATCTCTTTAAGTGCTGTGATGTAGCTTTAAAAAAAACATGAGGGTCCTTTGCAAGTGAATTGGGATTAAAACTGGGGCAATTTGTATATTTGGGCTCCAATATGTTTAGTTTAGTGGAAGGACAAGCCAAAGCGACAATGTTGATTGAAGAGGACAGTGGTTTGATGTCTTGATGTTCCAGCATCTCCTGTCAAATGATACAAGTCATAATTTAGCAGTTGGAAAGGTGCCATGCTTGCAAAGCTGATTGATGGGAGGAATGGTTTGAAGAGTAGATGTTCTGAGGCCCTCTATTTGAGAACACAGGTTAAGGTTAGATTGCTGTGAGGATGAAAGGAGTGCTCTTCTCATTGGTTAAGAGTTGGAAATATTGGTTTAGAAGTCATTAGTCGTGTTCATCCAGTTGCACATACTGAGGCTAAATGTTGCAAATTTACTTGCAAAAAGGATATAAAAATAGCTCTGCATCACTGAGAACTCTTTATTTCTGATGGGACACTTACTGGGTGTGCTTGTCAAGAGTAAGGCACTTGCTCAGCAATTAGCATTTGCATCGAATATTGCTCGCCAGTAAATATTTATCACGGGCTGAGGGGCTGTTATAAAAGTTGATTATTAGCCTTAGTTAGTGACTAAAACAATTGTCACAGTGGTAAGTATTGCTGGAAGAATCCAGTATTAGAGATCAATGTATCTAATACAAACAGGATTGCCATGGCTAAATTAATGGACTCAGCAGAGTATGAATAGAACATGTAGCACTACATAGCTGCTGAAGAATCCGTCAGTCAGTTATAATCTAGTTTGGGAGAATCAGTATTAAACCACAATCATAGTTATTTTAGGAAAGCTCCAGTCTTAGTTTGAAATCTCTTCATCAGAAGAGAGACTCTCAGCAGGCAGCTTTGATGTTTGCAGCTTCAGCAGTTAAGGTGGAATGGAAACTTCAGTAGGTAAGGTGGATTGTGAAATTGTGAGTTGGAAAAGAATCCAATATGGTAAAAGTCCTAAAGGTTCTGAGGTGATTCAGGCCCATCCTTATCCTTTTCCAAAACAATCAATTAATCTAGATTCACTGATCACTAATACTGATTCTTACAGTGAGTCTGATGGAGTTATCATCACAGTATGGAAAATGCTATCCCATTAATACTTAGAAGAATACAGCGCAGTACAGGCCCTTCGGCCCTCGATGTAACCATTTGCTCGTCTTCCTGACCTAAAATGGAGCTCAGCACTGCCCCCTCTTTTGTAGGGGGCTACTACATGCAATTTTTAAAATGGTCTCCTGAATGCATTTTATCAATTCAGCTTCCTCTAAACAACTCAAACTGATGTTGGGAAAGTTTAAATATCCCACTATCACTAACCTTATAATTATACACTTCTCTGAAATTTGCCAACCTCTTTTTCTCTCTGACTGTTAGAGAGTCTGTGGTACACTCCCAGTAATGTGGCTGCGCTTTTTGTTTTAAGATCCTATATGAAGACTGATAGAGAAGGTCAGAGCCCATGGGATCCAAGGAAATTTGGCTCATTGGACCCAACATTGCCTAGTGAAAGGAAGCAAAGGGTGATGGTTGATTGGTGCTTTTTGTGACTGGAAACCTGCGTCCAATGAGGTGCTGCAGGTATCAGGGATCGGGCCCTTGCAGTTTGTAGTGTTCATCAATGTTACAGATTTGAATGCAGGAAGGTTGATCAGTTAATTCATAGATAATATGAAAATTGATTGGGTAGTTAACAGGAGGAAAACATTTGGTTACAGGAGGTAATAGATGGGCTGATTAGTGGTACATGGAGGTAAATCCAGTTAAGTGTGAGGCGATGGACTTGAGCAGGACAAACAAGGTAAGGATATAGATGATAAATGGCAGGGCCCTGGACAGCACTGAGGATCAGAGGGACTTTGGTGTGAATGTCCACCAGTCCCTTAAAGTAGCAGGACAGGTAAATAAAGTGGTTAAAGAGGCATATAGGCTACTTGCCTTTATTAATCAAGATGTGGAGGTTCTGGTGTTGGATGGATTGGACAAGGTCAGAAGTCACACAACACCAGGTTATATTCCAACAGGTTTATTTGAAAACACAAGCTTTTGAAACCTCGCTCCTTCTTCAGATGTTAAGGAGAGAGGGAGATCTCAGGCACAGAACTTATAAGTAAAAGATCAACAACTTTTGTGACTGTATTGAACAAACCTAAGGTTGCTGTTAAACCTTTAATTGGTTAGAATGGAGATGCAGGCTTTGACTGAATAATATGAAAATCCCTGAATTCTGTGACATCTCAGGTCATCGATGCAATTTAGTTGCGAGGTCTTGTTTAGAGTCTGTCTGTGTCTTAACCTGAGGTCCTTGCCTGCAGCATATGTGATAGATAATGTTGGCCGAGTCACTTGAGTATCTGCCGTGTACATGGTGGGTTGTGTTCCCATGTGTAATGGTAGAATCCATGCTGATGCTCTGACATGTCTTGCAGTGGTTGCCATGACAGGGTTATGTGGTATTGTGGTCAATGTTTTCCTGAAGACTGCGAACAATGGTCTGTTTAAGGTTTGGCCGTTGTTTAAAGGTGAGAAGTGAAGATATAGGGAAGGTGCTCATCCTTATCAATAATGTGTTGCGGGCTGCAAAGAACATTGTGTAGTCTCTCCACTCCTGGGAAGTACTAGATTTGTATCCCGTGTCTGTCTTCTGAGGGGATCATTACGGTTTTTCACTGTGGTACAATGGATCTGGAGATCAATGCGTTGAGCATTATATCCTGTTTTTAGGAGGGTGCCCTTCAACACCTTCAGGTGTCCATCGTGTTCCTCCACCTCCAGCAAATTGCATATTTATCGATCAAAATCTGCATCTCCATTCTAACTCATTATAGATTTAACAGCCATCTTAGGTTTGTTCAGTTCGTTAACATCAGTTGTAAGACCCTTTGATCTTTTACTTTATAAGTTCTGTGTTTGACATCTCCCTCCCTCACTAACACCTGAAAAAGGAGCGAGGCTCTGAAAGCTTGTGTTTTCAAACAAACCTGTTGGACAATAGCCTGGTGTCGTGTGATTTTTGACCTCTATTAATCAAGGCATACAGTTTAAGAAGAGAAAGGTTATTCTGGAACTGTACAAATTGTTAGACCACAACTAGACTATTGTGTGCAGTTCTGGAATCCATATTATAGGAGGGATGTGATTGCACTGGAAAGGGAGTAGAGGAGATTTAACAGAGATTTTGGATAGACTGGTGCTATTTTCCTTGAAGCAGTGGAGACTGGGTGAGTGAGGACATGACTGCGGCGTATTAAATTCTAAGGGACATCAATAGAATAGACAGGGAGGATGTTTTTTTCCCCCTTAGTGAGGGATTGGTGATTGGGGGGCACAGATTTAAGGCAGTAAGTTTAGAAGGATGTGAGGAAAATTTCTTTCACTCAGAGGATGGTGTGATTGTGAAACTCACTGCCTGTAAAGGTGACAGAGGTAGAAACATTTAAGAAGTATTTAGATGTACAATTGCACTGCCAAGACACACCAGACTCTGGGCCGATTGCTGGAAAGTGAGATCAGAATAGTTAGGTGGTTTTTTTGACTGGTGTCTCCTCAAAGGACTTTTTTCTGTGGCTGTAGACTTCTATGACTTATGACTCTGGATGTATGTTAGATTTCAGTTGGCTAAGAGACTAGATACGAGGAACCAAGAAGAAAAGTCCCTGGACTACTCACAGGAACGACAAAACATATTTTGAACTTATGCACTATGCCATGCCTTGACTGATGAAATCTAAAGTATCAATCTTTATTATGCTGTTAGTTTGCAATCTAAAACTAAGGATTTTTTTTACCAAGGTGGTTAATCCTCATCAAAACATTCCTTACTCTGCAGTTTAGTATATAGTCTAAATCCAGCAAGTTAGAGAGAAAACACAATAGGATGAGAAATAAAAAAGAAGGGCTTATGCCCAAAACGTTGATTCTCCTGCTCCTTTGATGCTGCCTGACTGCTGCGCTTTTCCAGCAACACATTTTTCAGCTCTGATCTCCAGCATCTGCAGTCCTCACTTTCTCCTGAGAAATAAAAGGGACAGCTTCTTCATGGTTAAGTTGAGAAATAAAAAAAAGCTTTTTCAAGTTTTGCCTGATCGTCAATCTTTGTTAAAGGATGTGGCAAGAAAGTTAAACCAGTTTAGGGTGATAGTAATTTAATAGCTTAGACATTTGGACCTTTCATGGACCCAGATTTCAGTAAGATGGGTTGACATGGGTAATTGGAACTTATAGTAGTTGTAATTGAGGCAGTGATAATGGATATCCTAAATTAGAAAAATTAGCAGAGCAGACAGAGGAAGCTCAGAATTGCACAATCAAACACTAAGTAGGTGGAATTGAGAATACTTTTAGGAAGTAATGCAGTATATTCAGGAACAGTTGGACCAAGGAAAATTTAGAACAGACAAGGTTTATTCTATATGTAACTTTTTATTGTGGAGAAGGAGGCAAATGCACTGTTGAAGGACAAAACAGGAGAATGAAAACCTAACGAAATTGCAAAATTTAGCAAGGATGTAACAGATTCATCAGTGATGTTACAATAACACAACATGCTAACTTTACAGCAGGGAATATTATGCCTGAGTTGCAGAGGGTTAAAACAATTGTTGAAGCAGGATTAGAAGGAAACACAGGTCTGAGACAGGCATTGGAGAATGCACTCCAGGAATCAATTAATGTTCTTGCAGGGAGACACAGTTTAGGTCATATAAAGTTAAGATTGAGTAGTTGAACAAAAAGCTAGAAAGCAGGCGATTGTTTCAGGGGTGACTAATGCAGCCAGGATATAGTTGATCAAACTCACATTTGTAATAGAGATAATACAGTGATTGAGGATTTTTCTTTCCCTTCAATGGCTTTGTTTCCAGTAGCAGTAGAACAGACATAGCATGACATGAATGCCAGGGAGCAAGGGCACAGAATGAATTTGAACACCTTGACACTGAATGTGTTAAGGTGTGTGTTCTTCAGGGATGTGTCCAATGGCATTACATAGACTGCATCAGCATTTCAGGCTGGAATACCCAACGTAGAGGAAGAGAATTAGAAGGCAAAGACTCTTGCAGCTTGCAATTCAGTATTTAAGATGGGAATTCAACCTGGCATATATTAAAGAACAACAAATTTAACATTTAAAGCTGTTCTTAAAGGGATGGATAGACCTTAAGTAAATGGACATTAAGGAAAAGATGGAGACATTTTAGCAGGGATAAAAGAGGCAATCAAGACTACTTGCCATGTGTTTCTTTCAATACCTTATCACGGACAATCTCCTCCCACAGTCACAGGCAGGGCTTGATCATATGTTTTCTGAGCACTTTTCTTAAGCAAAGCATTAGCTAGGAATACTGCAACGTGCAAGTGTCCTCCTGACTCCTTAAAGACTATTATCATCCGCAAGGCACAAGTCAGGAGTGTGATGGAATACTCCCACTTGCCTTTAATTTAAACTTATCAGTGGCCAACTAATAGCCAATCGTACTGTCAGTGGTAGTCTACCAGAGTACCCTCTTAACCTGATATCTAGATGGCCTGCTCCAAGCCCAGTGGCTCAAGCCACCTCTTCTGATAACCTCTCCCTTTCCTTTATGATGACCCACTCCTTTCAACATGGGGGCCTCCTGTCCAGCTCTGGTAACCCTTACTTCCATTTTCCATCCTCCCCGGATATTATTGACCCTGGCCTGCTGCAAACCTTCTTTGGTACTGCTGAATCTGAAGAGGTGCCATTCCTCTGAATTGTCAATAGCACCTCATAGAGGTAGGGCTTCCTTGTTTAAAGAGGTGAAAATATCAATATCAGGCAATCAGCAAAGATTTGATGGACCAAGGCTTGAATCGAAGCTTCAGGGAATGGTCAGAAATGTATTGCCTCTGACTTTAGAACATAGAACATAGAATAATACTGCACAGAACAGGCCCTTCGGCCCTCAATGTTGTGCCAACCTGTGAACTATTCTCAGCTCATCTCCCTACACTATCCCATCACCATCCATTTGATTATCCAAGGATTGTTTAAATCTCCCTAATGTGGCAGAGTTAATGACTTTCTGGCTGATAGATGGAGTTAGTGCCACAGACATTACATTCAGCCTGTACATTCAAAATGTAAACTTCCATAACATTACAGAAGACCCATGTCTCAACTCAGCTGCTGCTGAAATTCTCATGTATAAAATTGCCACTGCCAATGATGTCCAGTGGTATAGCCTCTTGTGCTCCACACTTCATAAACATTATGGATCATTTCCATACCTACCCCTGGTCAGCTACAATTCCTGTTTTAATGAAGTACAGTAGAAGCCAATCCCCCAATTTCAGATACCTAATTAAAACATTCTGTACCAGTCCTGACAAATGGTGCAATGATGTAGAATGTGGAATGGGTCCAAATTACTATGCTGCAAAATCAATGTTTTATTACATGGTGTGATTGAATTTGAATCTATCATCAAAGGTCCATGTAAATTTTAATCTGCGTATACTTTATGCCCCCTAAAACTGCGTTCTGCCTAGGGTACTTTACAAGTAATTATAAATGGTGCTGATATCTTTGATTCAGCAAATGGAGTGGCTGCAAAGGAAATTTACTGGAATAGTACCAGAGTTGAGAGATTTCAGTTAAGTAGGGAAATGAGAAGTTGGGATTATTCTCAAGAGAAAATGTAATGCAGGCCTCAAAATGGTAAGTGGATTTGATAAGGATGAAATCCACCAGTGGGAATGCTGGTAACTAAAACAAATTGACAAAATAATTGAAAAAGAATCCAGAAGGGAATGAGGAGAATTTCTTTTGTGCAGCAAGGTCTGCAATGTATTGTCCATGAACAAAAAAGTTAACTTAGTCATAACATTCAAAAGACTATTAGGATATTAAAACCTTAAGTCCAACACTGCTAATGAAATATTATGAAGACCATAGGATTGATATCATTACTGAATTGTGCAAGTTGATTTATTTTGAAAGCTTTCTTTTGTTTACCTTTTGGGCACTGTGCTTGAAATGAATAATGTTTTGTTTACTGAGAATATTTTCTGTGCAAGATTTGCACAGGGTCATTTTTGAAATGCTTGTCGGCAGTTACAACGATGTGCATTGTTAACATCAGTCTAATAAAACAAGATCATTCTGAAATTTAACATCCACTCAGGAAAAACTAGAGTGAGATGGGGAAATATTGTTCAGGTATGGTTTAACAGCAACAACTTACATTACATCTTTTCTTTTGTGGTATTCACAGAATGGGGACATCACTAGCAAGAGCAGTATTTTATGCCCAACCTAATTGCCTTTCAACTGATTGCTTTACTAACCTATTCCAGATGGTGGGTAAAAGTAATTGAGTCAAGAGTGTGATGCTGGAAAAGCACAGCAGGTCAGGCAGCATCTGAGGAGCTGGAAAATCAAAGTTTCAGGAAAAAGGAATGAGCAGTACTCTAATCTGCAGTACTCACTTTTGCCTGGTAAGAGTGATTGAGTCAACCACATTACCAGAGCAAGCAAGGAGGTCAGATTTCCTTCCCTAAATCTGATGGGTTTTTATGACAATCACCAATGTTTTTGTATGCACCATTACTGGTGACTCCAGATTTAATTCAATTCAATTTTGCCATTTGTCATGGTGGGATTCAACCCCATGTCCCCAGAATGCTAACCCCTGTGCTAATCCAACACAGAGAACCTTCTTTCTGAGAGACCACATGGTAGATAACTTATCCATTGCTACTATGTTACCGCCAAAACTTAAGTCAAAAGAAAAGGCAGCAGTTGAGATAGCAACAAGATTACGCACACCATCCTGTTTGATTGGGGCCTGTCATCTGCTCAAAATATTCCACAAACATCCAAGCAAGGAGCAGGAGTATGGCATTCAGCCCCTCAAGCCTCTCCACAATGTGACAAGATCACGATTTATCTGATTAAAACACCAAATCCAAATTCTTGTTTGTAGTTAATAGCCTTTCTACTCCTTTCTTACCAAGCATCTCTCCACCTCTCACTTAATCTGATTCTAGTCCATTTTACCACCAGATGAACTCACCACTCAGTAGATATTTGAAAGACTGGCATCCCTTGTGCCATCTTTAAACGGTTGCTGGGCATTTAACCAAGCATTCACAAAGTGACATTGGCCTCATCAGCAACATAATGGCTGAGCCAGAAAGCCACATTGCTCATGACACAGGGCCAGCTTGGCTCCCAATCCCTCACACATATCATCTCATTCTCTGCTTAGCTTGGAGTATCCAACACAGCTGAACTTTGTCATACACAAGTAGAACTTCCTCCTCCCCAATATCCTTGTCCTCTGCAGAAGACTGGTCCCATTCCCCCAGTGCCTCAGCATCTATCACCTCACCTCATCATCTGCTCCAATAGTACAGAGAATGTACAGAAGATTAAATCTTCCACGATTATCACCAGCATTTCAAAAAAGCTCCTATAATGTCTTCCTTTATCCTCCTCCTGTTCTTGTTAAATACCCAGTATCCTTCACTATTCAGGCCCCATGTCTCTGTAATGACAACCATATCATACTTAGTAATGTCTATTTGCACTCTCAGTTCATCCGTTTTGTTTTGAGTATAGTGTGCATTAAGATACAGAGACTTTAGTTTATTAATTATTCAATTTGCAATATATAGTCTTTTGACTTATCTGTCATTCATTATTCTCCATATTTTTCTATATCTTTCTTTCTTGCCTTGTCTCCATTCTTTATTTCTCTACATCTTCTCACATTTGATCTTTGTTCTATCTTAAATCTTCTCTATTTCCCTTGTTATACGATTTAGAATACAGCATTTGCATGAATGCAGGCTCCAATGTGTTTCAGGTGGAGAGCTTTTCCCTAAAAAAAAACTGGAGTTAAAACTTGAGCACAGATGTAATATAATAGGTAGAATCAGAGACTTGAAAGATATAGTGCAAGGGCTTAGGTCCGACTATGTGATTTGATAATGAAACACAGTGTGCATTGTCAAGAATTGCAATGTCGCATACTCTTGGTCTTCCTTGAAGTCCCATAGCAAGATGAAACCAAAATAAAATGTTTATTAAATAAAGTTAGTATTTTCTTAAGCTCAACTGACTCTGCAAACATTATTTAGCAGCATAACAAGACCGAGTTTATGATGGAAGAGGGGTACAGCTAATTAAAAGTAACCTCTACTGAGCACTGGGGAGATCTGGTGCAAGTTTGTCCAGAGTGACTTAATTAAACTAATGGATGCTTTGAAGATTTTGATGATCATATCACTGTTGAACCAGTGAAGAAATCAGTAATTCATCCCTGTGTAAAGTATCAATAAAACTGGAAGAAGAGTTTGAAAGAGAGCTTCAAGAGATGAAAGAAATGAAATTCATTGCTAGAAGTACAAAACCTATAGATTGGTAAATTCCATCATGGTGAGAGAAAGGCTAAATGGGCAGCTGGTAAGTAGCCAGGAATCTAAAGATCTTGATCAAGCAACCACGGAATCACTACCCTATTCCAACATTTGAAGAGATTGTGCCAGCTCTGGCAAAGTCAAAGGTTTTCAACAAATTTCCTGGCAGCAAAATCCAATGGAATGCAAAGCTTGGCCAGGAATCTTCTCATCACCATTCCACACACCCTTTTAGCTTATAATAATTCTCCAATCTACCCTTTGGCTCTAAAGTAAGCCAACAAGTGTTCCTACAGAAAATGGATAAGATATATCAAGGATGTGAACAAAACCATTATAATTGATGCAGTTATATTGAAATTGAAGATTTTACTTTTTTTTTGGAAAAAGGAAGACTGAGTGTTCTGTTGCTATACAATTCAGAAAGAATTAGCATATAATTGTTATGCCAGTGTGCATCCAGGATGCCACAGTTTCTGTCGCATTGGAGACAGGCATAGAGAAACAATGATCAAGAAATTCCAGCCAGGCTATGAATCCTATATCTGACACTGGGTTTAAAAAAACCCTTACATTTGTTCTGCCCCAGCGATTCATCCAGTTACAAAGCAGTCGAGAGTTGTCCAGGAAACATCAGTGCCTGCAGACATTGAAACAAACACCCTCTTTTACAGTTGGTAGTCTGTGGTCTTCTGAAGGTTAAATGCCCAATAGTGCAGTCAGCCATTGTGACAACCACAGTGAGAAGGTGTATGTAAGAGGAGTGTGAGAGTGAGGTAGATGGGTGGTGCAGGGCACCAGGCAAGTGAATGAGTGTTTAGGATAGAAAAAGGGTTTGATGACAGCTGGGAGAGGTGACTTGGCCTGACAGCTAGATTTGAGCTGGTTTGGGGTGGATCATGGGTGTTTGGTTGTGTTAGGGGTATGGGTGCTGGGTGGATTGCTTGAGATCAAGTTACATGGGGAAATGTGGGCTTTGGTAAGAAAGAAAAAGGCAGTTTGCAGAGAGGGATGTCAGATGGGTTGTGGGGGAGGACAGGGGAGGTGCGGGTTAGTGTGAATGGTCCAGTGAGGTTAGGGGAATCCGGAGTCAAGATGCAGATGTCAGGACCAGTGTTGAGTTGTCAGGTTCAGCAGAGGAAGGGGCAGTTAAACTGGGGAGTGACAGTGTCAGGTTTGGTATAATACAGGGTTGGGGTGCATTTGGTAGCTTCAGTGGTGAGACAGGAGTTCCGTTTAATAGTTACCCATGAGCTATAGTAGATTTTTAATCTCTAACTTTTCTCAGTTAACTAGTAAACTTAAATGAGCTGGAGCTCTCCAATCTCTCTGAAATTAAAGGGCTTTTTCTGAGAGTTCTAAATATAAGGAATGAATAAGGTCTGAATTTTCAATTTCCTGAACAATTTCCTTGAAGGTGGCATCATCAGGATTCCCTCATGACCCCACAGTGCAAATCCAGCCTCCACTGCTGTAGTGACAATCAGGCCATTGCAGTTTTTTGGACTAAGGTACTCTACCTCCAGCCACATGGAGAGCTGCAAAAAAAATGCTGAGGAAGCTCCAGCATGTTGAGTCTAAAGATAGAAAGTGCAAATTGGAGGGACTCTCACCGTGAGCTCAAGCAAGCTTTCTGGCCATATCTTACCAAACTCTTCTGTTTCATTGCCTATCACACCCCTATTTTGTCTCTCACACCTGATTTCTGATCCATCTTAAAAATCCATCACCATTCAAAAAAACTGGCCACTCAGCAGAGATACTAGAATTCACCAGCACCACTAGTGTAGGCATTTTCTTTGAAAGGATCTCCTCCAGTGGTCCCCAGCATCATAGATGCCAATCTTCAGGTAATTCACTTCACTCCATATGATATTAAGAAATGGTTGGAAGCACTGGATGCTGTCAAGGCTATGGGCATATAGGAAGATGGTTGTGGGTTGTGGGAGGTCAGTCATCTCAGCTTCAGGACATCTCTGCAGGATTTCCTTAGGGTAGTGTCCTCGGCCCAACCATCTTCAGCTGCTGACCTTCCATCCATCATAAGGTCATAAATGGGGATATTCACCGATGATTGTACAATGTTAAGCACCATTTGTGACTACTCAGATATTGAAGTAGTCCACGTTCAAATACAACAAGATCTGGACAATATCCAGGCTTGAGCTGACAAGTGACAAGTAACACTACCAACACACAAATGTCATGTAATTGCCTTGTCCAATTAGAATCAATCTGACCATTCACACTCAATCAAGTTACCATCAGTGAATGTTCCACTATCAACATCATCAAGATCACATTGACCAAAACTTTAACTGGACTCACCACATAAACACAGTGGCTATGACGGCAGGTCAGAAGCTAGGAATACTGCAGCGAGTAACTCACCTCCTGACTCCCCAAAGCCGGTCCAGCATCTACAAGGCACAAGTCAGGAGTGTGATGGAATACTCCCCACTTGCCTGGATGGGTGCAGCTCCAATAACATAAGAAGCCTGACATTATCCAGGACAAAGCAGCCTGCTTGATTGCCACCATATTAACAAGCATCACTCCCTCTACCACTGATGCTCAATAGCAGATAATCTTGTGTATTATCTACAAGATGCACTGCAAAAATTCACTGAAGATTCTCAGATACCACCTACATGGGAATGCCACTACCTACAAATTTCCCTTCAAGCTATTTACCATCCTGATTTGGAAATATATCACTGTTCCTTCGCTGTTGCTGGGTCAAAAGTATGAAATTCCCTCCAAAATGGCATTTTGGGTCAGGTGGACTGCAACGGTTCAAGAAGGCAGCTCCTCGCCACCTGCTGAAGGGCAAGTAGGGATGGGCAACAAAATGTTGACCAGCCAACAATGCCTGTGTCCGATGACTGAATAAATAGAAAGGAAGGACTTTGTGCCTTAGAACAAATGCTGTCTCTCAGGACCTGCCCTGCATAATTCCTGACATCTTCCCTGGACATGGCAGGCATGGGAAGATGAGCACCACGCTGTACAGGCAGGATCCTGGAGCTCCTGCTGGACTGTATGTTGCAGAGGCTCCCCTTCACCCAGGGCCACCAGTGGAAGCTGCAGCATCAGGCCAGGCCAGTCTGGTCTGAAGTTGGCACCCAGGCTAAAGCAAAATCAGCTGTCTGGAACATGATCAGCACTGTAGGAAGATGATCAATGATCTTCTCTGCTCTGATGTGGAGTTGCTGGTGTTGGACTGGGGTGGACAAAGTCAGAAGTCACATGACACCAGGTTATGTGAAATCACAAGCTTTTGGAACACTGCTCCTTCACCTGATGAAGGGCAATGCTCCAAAAGCTTGAGATTTCAAATAAATCTGTTGGACTATAACCTTCAGTGTGACTTCTGACCTTCTCTGCTTTGCCAGTATAAATGCTGCAATCTTCGCTCTGATTCCTCACACTCACTCTCTCTTTGCTTTTGTACCCACCTCCCACTAAGGCCCAAGTTCTACCACGCTCATTGTTACCTGCAATATCTTCCCCACATGCATTCACCAGCACTTGATACCACCAACCCTCCATGCCCTCTGCTCTTCCAATTCACTGGTTCTGGACACCTCACCAATTGTATCAAGCATAATAGCTACACAACAAATTTTCATTTCTTTCAATACTGGCCTCTTTCAGACTTTGGGAGTAAAACAACCCACAACAGAACAGAACAACTCGAGGTGGGTAGTGTACAGCCATTTAGTCAGCTCCTCACTCCTAACTCTGACCACCTCGAGCAGGCTCTGTACTGGAATTAGAGGCTGCACTTGACTCCATGAGCAAAGACTATGCCCTCTAACCTGACCAAGACCCACCGACAACTATGACAAGCTTCCTGGATTTTTTATTGTCTGCATTGAACATCACAGGAAGACAGTAGTAATATGAACCTAATACTGATTGTTGAGGGGCCAAGACAAAGCAATACCAGACAGGGATGTTGTCAGCATCAGGCAGGCTCAGAGTAATTGAGCACAACAACGGTTTGTTGGGAGTATAGCCTGATCCTGTCAGTGAGCTAGGTCCTTGTGCCTGAATGGAGTGTCCCTGCAGCAACATTATAATGATCACCACCAATGCAGCCTGAAATGCAGCATTTGAAGTCCAGAAGCATCTTGTAAGTGCATCAGAGATGTACCATGAGGGTTCTTAGAGGTTGGCATTTATTTGCCAATATTTGTTGATGTGCAATATTGTGTGGCTGGTGCCCATTCAGTGTGCTCTGCACTGCTGGTGTTTAGTGTCCACCATGGATATCATTTGGAATAAAGAACAAGCTCAACCCATCAAGTGTTTGCTCTGATTTCCATGTTGGGTTTCCCTGATGAATTTTGGTTGGGCATGTTTGGTAGGATTGTAACTGGAATGTTAATGAGGTGGGATGGACTGACAACAAAGAACCAAACTAACATTAATTGCTGTAAAATGGAATGTGAGAAGTGTAAAACCCAAAAGGCAAGATGATTTCAATATCAATATATTGCTGGGTGGGACCTCTCAACCAGTTTTTCCACATCTTACCATTGCCACATCACTCAACCCATAAAATTTGATTATTGCAAACTTCCAAGAAAATGAAGACATAAGCATTTAGTTCATAACTTAATGGTGAAGGTCAAGATTAGCATGAAAATAAAGTAATTCTTGAGCACAAGAAAGCATTTGCTAATTGAGTTTTGTCCGAATGTATATGGGACAAGTTCATAAACTTTATTACTTCCATTAGAAGAAAACATGTGCCATTCAATATATAT
The DNA here is from genome assembly GCF_037043375.1 of Chiloscyllium plagiosum. NCBI lineage: Eukaryota > Metazoa > Chordata > Chondrichthyes > Orectolobiformes > Hemiscylliidae > Chiloscyllium > Chiloscyllium plagiosum. The sequence continues at coordinate 105,612,060 of NW_028270139.1, forward strand.
TTCACCAAAGCTGGAGGAATTTATAAGGACAGACATCGAGATGGCGAAATCATATGTTTAATGATATAATTTAACATTCGATATAGTCCAAAAATGTGGAAACATTACCACAGATCAACGTGCTCAACTCAGGAATCAGTCATGTGAATGTTTGTTACACTTCCTTGATGTCAAGTATATTCTTTAGAATTAGAATTAGATTTAGATTTTATTATCATGAGTACTCATGCAGAAAGTACAGGAGTGTAGTGAAAAATTTCAATGTCACCAGACATGGTATCATCTTATATACAAAAAAACTTAAGGTAAAGGTAGAAAGAAATAAGGAATGAAGTTAAAAGTTAAACATTACAATCCTTCTTAGTATTAAGTCAAAAATGAAGAAACAAAGCTAAACATTCAGCCATTGCAGCCTTTCTTAAGTGCTTAGCCATGCTGGGACCACACTTCACACAAGGACTTGATCTTCTCCACTTTGGCCCCCTTTCCCCATCTGGCTCGATCTTCCCTGCTCTCGTCGTTGCGGCAGATGTCTGGGGAACCTCCATCGTGGCATTGAGCTTGCTCCTGGGGTCTCAGACTGCCTGATCTGGGTGTCGTCTGTGCTGGGTCTCAGCTTCGCCTTTGGCCTGCTGCTGATCCTCAGTCTTGTCTTTGGTCCATGTGTAGAGCATCAGGAACTCACCAAGCGCCCTGGATCAGGCTCCAGTCTCTGCCTCTGGACATGTAGCCGACTGCCAAATTCAACGAGCTTGATCCTCTCACTGCCGCTGCTGCCACTCTCCAGAAGGAAAGTTAATAGAAAAAAAGTTAAAAGGAACAAAAAACTAAACTCAAGGTAAGAAGACCAAGCCTCAGCAATCCTCAAAACATGATTTTTCCAAGACCTTGTTTAATTCGGTCAGACTTCTTTTACTCTGGTCCAACAATGCTTTGCAATAAGGCCATCATATCACTTGCTTTGATAATTGTTTGCTGTACCTCTCTGTTAACATTCAGTGATTCATGTGCAGGAAAATCAGGTTTCTCTGAATATCAACATTTCCTAAACTCCCACTTGTTAAAAAAAGGCAAAAAAAAACTTTTTTTTTCAAGGCATGATTATAATTATTTTGTTTATATACTTCTCCCTATTACTGTTCAAATTAAATAACCTTCAACATCGATGATTGGGTATTATTATACGGTTCAGTTTATTTAAAGACAATCTTGCAACATAGATAAAGGCACATCATCTAGTTCAATTGAGAAAGTTAGAATAAATTTAAGTGAACTTCTCCTCCATAATAGTAAAAATGCAAGCATATCCTTTATAGATAATTAAAGAATTCAGAGTACTGGATAATCCTAGAGGATGGAAACACTGACTACATCATAGGGTTGCTGGAAAATTAAAGTGGTCTGTACATGCACTTGTGTAATTATAGTGCATGCGTTATTTAATAACATTCAGAACATATAATTTCATATGTTGCTACTCCCAGGGTTGATTTTAAAATAACTGGAATTGGGATAATTCAGATATGTTGAGTAAATTAGAGATTGCAACAAAATGTATGCATTGTTGAAGATTCTTGACTGAGGTGTAACTAAAGGCAATAACCGGAACCTACTTTGTGCTCATCCATTCTTCACATATTTAGCAACCAAGAAGAGATGTCTGTATGATGTATTTATTTCTAATTTGTAGACTGTTCAACTGGCCATTTCCATCCCAACCCATTGATAGAATGTAAGGCTATGTAGGACATTTCTTGTTCTGTGCATCAACAAAAGGCATATTTTCTGATGGTCTAATGGTTGTGATTTCTGGACATGAAATGGAACGACCATCTATTTGTCATTTTTTTTGTTCCGATAATTTGAAAAAAACAATATTTCTTTTATTTGTCTGGGTTTTTGTTTTGGAAATAGTACAGAATTGTTTAGGTATGTGAATATGGTTTGCTAAAAAAAAATAGAAACTGACCTTTACATTAATTCCAGATAACATTAAATTATCAATGAAACAAACAGATCTTATCTGCATGCCCTAAAATTATTTTATGAATATTATGCTCTGTGCACTTTCTAGTCAGTCTCACTGGAGAGAGGCCCCAGAGAAGTAAGTATTAAATTTTATTTCTGGGGCAGGAGCTGGAAGTGAGAGATAAAATTATGGAGTAGACATCCTAAAGCACTGTGTATAAAATTGGTTGCACATATTGAAGTTGAAATCTTCTCTGCATGGCTCTGAGATTATAACAAAGCAAACATGAGGGTGATGGAAATAAGTACATCTACTAACTATTGCAATTTTTCTCTCTTCTCCTGGGTACCTACCCATTCTATAGGATTGATGAATTCCAGGATTCCAGACTCAATTGCTTGCTATAATCCAGATGCAGCAGTCATACACAAAAAAGGGATTATTTGTATTTGAAGGCCTGGAAATTACAGGTTACTTACAGTGTGGAAACAAAAAACTAAACTCAAGGGTTAGGTCCTTCAGCTTAACAAGTCCACACCGACCCTCCGAAGAGCAACCCACCCAGACCCATTCCCCTACATTTACCCCTTCACCTAACACTACGGGCAATTTAGCATGGCCAATTCACCTAACCTGCACATTTTTGGACTGTGGGAGGAAACCGGAGCACCCGGAGGAAACCCACGCAGATACGGGGAGAATATGCAAACTCCACACAGACAGCTGCCTGAGACGGGAATGGAATCCAGGTCTCTGGCGCTGTGAGGCAGCAGTACTAACCACTGTGCCACCTAGGAATGTGATAAATATCCTAGATAACTGCTTAGGGCCAAAGAAATGTTTGATAATTGAATGATATACGTTCTGTCAGAGAGACCTGGAAAACTGAGCGTATTAAACAAAATGTGTTAGCATTGGGCGAATTGGCCTCTACATGCAAACTTGGCATGATAACCAACAAGCTAACTCATAATCAAATAATTGGAAGGATTTCAATTCCACACATGAGAGAAGATCTTCTCCCGGAGGACAATGATATATCTTTGGTAAAACCCAAGAACTCGACAATGAAACATTGAATGCACATAAATGATTCAAAGACATTACACAGAAATGCATCAGACCCAGTTTCAGACATGACCTGTCCAAACAATACAAATATTACAGTCAAAGAGCATCCTGAGCGGTCTCAACATTGTAGGATTGAGCAAAAATCCCATCATCTAAACTACTGGACAAGCCCTGGACTTTTCAAAACTGTTAAAAATAAAGGGGAAAGCTGGGCTGAGCTCTGGGAAAAATACATGGATACAGAGATAGCTGCTTGGAGCCATTGTTCAGCCTGGAATTCCAATATACACCTTGACTCCAAGGGAATGATCAACCAAACCTAACACTCCAGACTGAAACTAACTTTAACACCTCGGTCTTGCCAGCACAGCCTCCACAGATACCAACCATTCAACTTCATTCAAAATCCATTTACACGTTCTCTAACCATCGGGAAACCTTGATTTGGAGGTACCAGTATTAGACTAGGGTGTACAAAGTTAAAAATCACACAGCAAGGTTATAGTCCTGATGAAGGAGCAGCGCTCCGAAAGCTAATGCTTCCAAATAAACTTGTTGGACTATAACCTGGTGTTGTGTGATTTTTAACATTGAGAAACCAACTGACTTCAGAAGGAAACACCAGAAACACAATGAACAAATCAGATTTGAGGGGAGATAACAGGGCACACAGTCTGTATAACTGCCAGGCCCGATCTCACTTGGAGGCGAGCCTTTTACAACAACAATCTTCTGCAGAAGCTTCTGCAGGCTCCCAGCCCTAACCAACAGCTTCTCCACAGGCTCCCAGCCCCAATCAGCAGCTTCCCCATAGGCTCCCAGCCCCAATCAGCAGCTTCCCCACAGGCTCCTTCCCCACAGGCTCCAAGCTCCAACAGACAGCTTCCCCACAGGCACCCAGCCCCAACAAACAGCTTCCCCACAGGCTCGGAGCACCAACCAGCAGCTTCCCCACAGGCTCCCAGCTCCAATCAGCAGCTTCAGGACCAAGAATCACAGAGGCTGAACAGAGAAGCTGAATCGGGCAGCCAAACCAAGAACATCATCTGAACAAAGGAAATCGGAGAAGGGGGAAACCAACCCAGTGCTGTCCAGACAAGAGCTTCCAGACACAGGCTTGTTCCAAATCAAGAGAAATGACAGCAAGAGCATCAACTGCCAGATGTATTTCAAAAGAGTGTTTTCCTCAGTGGTGACCTGAAACTCCCAAGATCCCAAAGTTTCCGACCTAACTAGCCGGGAGGGGAAAAAGGGTGATGACAGTGCACTGGGACCACAAGAGTAGGAAATCTGATAAAATATTCTGTAATTAAAACTGCTGTTTAGATTCTAACAGTGTTTAATCTGTGTTTGATTTAATGGTATATCTAATACTGCTCTATAATTGATATTGTTTAATTTCACTGTTTGTTATATTTGCATTTATTTTCTTGTATTATACTTAACTTTTTACATTGAAATAAACACAGAGATTCTTTTGCGGTGACATACCTATCTACTGCCTTCTTAATTTCATATTCCCTAGAACCAGAGATCTCGGGGTGATTCGACCTACCTAAAATCATCAAATGACTAACCAGGTCAGGTATTGTCAAACCTATGCCTGAGGTGTGAATGTGTTAATCTACTCACAATACCATATATAGCCTCAAGGAAAAAAGTATAGCTAATGCTTAAAATGAAACCATTTTTAAGATGTACAGAAAAGAATTTAATCAGTTTCACACACAGTTAAGTCTTTCCCCGAGAGTGAGGTACAGAATCATGATAGTCATCTGTTCATTTGATTTCATTTGAATTGATTTAATTTATTATTGTCATATGTACCTTTGTACAGTGAAAAGTTTTATTTTGCATGCAGTGCAGGCTGATCATAACATACAAAGATCACAGGGTGATTGCTCAGTTGAAATTTCAGAGTCTTTTCTAATCAATGTTGATGGAAAAGTATCTACTTTGAGCTACAAACTTTACCATTGATAGTTGTTGCAACTTTCTTGAACTTGCACGACGGGCACTATTTAATCTTATGACCTCTCAGTTTTTCCAGGTTTGGAAATAATTATAGTTTCAGTTTATGCCCCGAAACATAATGTTAAACAATCCTATTCTATTGGTACTAAAGGCAGAAGACGTTTGGGGGTAAAACTTCAATAGGCTTAAAGTGAAAGTACAATTGAAGACTGCACGGGACCATACGTTAAAATCATCAGTAATGCAAACCACCCGGAACAATATCCTTTCTTATTTACCAAATTTGACCAGAGCAAGGTGATGAATCACGCTCATCATGCCAACACATCAATTTTGCCAGGTTTTCAAATTTTAAGACAGTTACCACTTGTAATCTGTGCTGAAGTGTCACTGGAGCTGAATTAACTCAAAACAGACAGTATCATTGAAAGAATTGGCACAATACCACGATTACTGAACCTATTTATTTCATAATACAAAAATGATTCACCCAGACTATGCCACAATTTTAAGGTGGGCAACAGAACAATTATTCGAAATGAATTTCCCCTTCCCATGATCCAAAGACTATCAAGATCATTTCATGAAGCTTGACACAAGACAGAGCTTATTTCAGATGCCAGCAGAACAACACTGACATCTCACAGCTTTTTTGTTACACATCAAGGTTATTTTCAGTACTGCGAGATGTCCTTCAGACTGAGTTCAATATCTAGAACATTCCAGAAGGTTTGTTCTTTAGTCTTGTCAGATATTTGGGGAATGCTTAACCTACTTGATGTTATAATTGTCCATGGAAGGGGCAAAGCAGGGTACACAGTTGATTTATACAACACAACTCAATACTCACTCAATGACAAATGGACATTTGTGATAATCAAGATTGACTTGCAAGAGTATACAGTGTTGTCACTGTTTTACCAGCCTGTAGGGGCTGCTCTCTTATTAGAGGGTGATTTAACCTGAGGGCCAGGCAAGGGAAGGCTTGAGAAGGAAAGCCTTTCATGGTAACCTCAAACTGGGAATGGAACCCATGCTGTTGGCATCGTACTGCTCTGCAAACCAATGGTCCAACCAACTGAGCTAAACCCATTGCCATACAATGATAGCAGCTGATGTAAACAATGTTGAATGCATGCTGAAAATGTGTTGTGGAAAAGCGCAGCAGGTCATGCAGCATCCAAGGAGCAGGAGAATCGACGTTTCGGGCATACCCGAAATGTCGATTCTCCTGTTCCTTGGATGCTGCCTGACCTGCTGCGCTTTTCCAGCAACACATTTTAAGCTCTGATCTCCAGCATCTGCAGTCCTCACTTTCTCCCAATGTTGAATGCATTTCAGGCACCTCCAATCTAGTCTAAAATGAAAGAATTGGTATTTTTCCTTCATACTATCAACTTTTATCACAAACTTTTCCCTAAGTATGTGTAGATCATGCAGTTTCTTTCAATGCTGTTATGCAAAAATATGCATTAGAAATGTACTGCAAAAAGGAATTTTATATTCTGCAGTGAAGATAGCATAGATGTCTGCCAGCTGCCATGCATTTCAATTTATATGGAAACATACGTCATAACAGAAGAACAGAAATGTGACTTGAACTGTATCCTCACAGGTTATTAAAGGAAGTGAACAATCCATTGCTTATGTGCCACACCTACTGCCAAACAGTGAATATAAATATTCTACTGGAGAGTGGGAATTACTAGCTTGTGGCTATCCTTATGAACATTGGCCCATGCAACTCTATAGCAGCAAGTTCAACGTGGTAACCAACTGCTGATTACATTGCTAAACACATCAGAATCTGGTCATCACATCTTTTCACATCTATGGACGGTCAGACCATCTTCATTCATGCAACATCAAGCTTGTGTATCTCATACTCTCACATATTCTGATATGCTTAGCTGAAGAAGGATAGAGATAGCTAGAAGTAATTTTGTGAAGATGAAGGATGTGTTAACAACAAGATAATGCAAGTTTGTAATAAGGAAAATACTCTTAAGATATTTTAAAGTAAATGAAGTTCCTGCACACACATAAACAGCTTGTTAAGGCTGTGATCTCCAATCTATCGAGCATCATTGACTGTTTGATTGCAGAATCTCTGCCTGCATTCTCTCACCATGTTCACGTTAATCATCATGCCACTGTATAACTTCCACTTCCAGAAACTGCACAACTAGAGCAAACAGCATCCACTGAATGGGTGTTGCCATCTTAATTCAACATGTTGCTGTCTGGTCCAAATGGACTTGTATTGTAGGATAAGTGGACAATAGACCAGTGGTATTAGAGCTGGGTTGTTAAACCCAGGTGGCATTTGAGGGACCTCGGTTCAAACCCTGCAGATGGTGGAATCTAAATTCAATTTTTTTAAAAATCTGGAATTAAGAGTGTAATAATAACTACAAATCCATTGTCAAATGTCAGGAAAAAAACTGGTTTACTAATGTCTGTAGGGATGGAAACTGCCATTCTTACATGGTCTGACCTGCATGTGACTCCAGACACAACAAAATGTGATTGATTCTTAACTGTCCTTTGGGCAATAAGTGCTGACCTAGTTGGTGATGTCCTCACCCCATGAATGATTTTTTTTCAAAAAGTACATTTTTTGGAGGCAATGCAAACAAATCAACATTAAATACATTAGGAACTCATGTGTGAAGGCATGGTATTACACTGCTAGAAACAAAGGAGGCCCATCATGTCTATGTAGACTCTTTGTAAGAGCAGCTCAGCTGGTTCCACTCCTCTGTCCATTCTCTGTCCTTGTAGTTTATTTTCTTCAGCAGCTTATTTGTGCAGAACTAAAAAAAATTGTGCTGCTGCACTACATATCTATTATTTGAGCAATGTGGGCCAATCAGGGGCCACAGAAACAAACTGCAGACATAAAATTGACCTCCCATGTCTCCAGAGGCCAACCTGCAGCATAATCAGCATCAGATTGATGTCACAAACTACAGGGTGAAGCAATAATGATTAGTGATGAAGCTAGGCCACGTAAAAAAGAAATGAAAATGGAATAGATTCCACATAGAATGGGAGAATGAATTTCTGTTCACAATTTGGAGAAAGTGAGGACTGCAGATACTGGACATCAGAGTTGAGAATGTGCTGCTGGAAAAGCACAGTAGGTCAGGCAGCATCGGAAACGTTGATTCTCCCACTCCATAGATGCTGCCTGGCCTGCTGTGCTTTTCCAGCATCATACTCTTGATTCTGTTCACAATTATGAAAGATAAGAGTGTCTGCCTTGCTTGTCACCAAATTATATCACAAAGTAAAAAGGGGAATTTGGAAGCACAGTACACAACTATACACAGTAAATTCGGGATAGTTTTCCCTTGAATAGCCTGCTTTGGACAATGACCATTGATGAGCTGAAGGGCGTTTTGAAAGATCAACACTCTTTTTGTCCTAAAGCAGCAGCAGTGTCTAAGGCCTGTAGTAAAGCATCATCTTGCATTTGCCATCTGCGAGCAAAACACAATGAATCATTCACAGATGGTGAAGGCTAAAAATCACACAACATCAGGTTGTAGTCCAACAGGTTTATTTGGAAGTACTAGCTTTTGGAGTGCTGCTCCTTCATCAGGTGGTTGTGGAGGTTAATATCACGTTCACAGAACTTATAGCCAGTGTCATTGAGATGTGATACAGTAAACAATCGTGGATTAAAACTTTCATCTTTAATAATGGGATATGCTGTTAGAGGTGGTGAATTATGGTGAAATAATTTAAACTGCAGTAATTGTGGCCTTTAAGGACAAGGAAGAAATAAAAATAATGTTCCAGTGCAGATCACTTGTTGCTAATGTAGTGTAAAGATGTGTTTCAGCAACTACAGCAGGACCTGAAGGACTGTGACTGCTTCTCATTGCAGATCAATGAATCTTTCGGCATGACCAAAACAGCCCAGCTGATTGCTTTTGTGTGCATGGTTCTTAAGGACATAACAATCAAAGAGGAACACCTCATCCTTTTGCCTGTTAAAGAGAAAATAAGGCGTGAGGATATCTGCAACAAATTCTAAAGGTATGTACTTGAGAAAAACTTTCCATCAAGAAGCTAGTTTCCATCCCAACTGATGGTGCACCAACCTTGCTGGATGCAAATACAAACATTGTTGCATTTTCAGAAATTATCCTGATTTCCCCTTGTTTGTCAACTACCACTGTATAATCCATCAGTAAGCATTAACAAGTAAAGTTGCAGACTTTTATCTCTGATGAAAGTCACGTTCAAGATTGTAATCAGCCTTTAAATCCTTACTCAACAAGGTTGATGCTGTATACAGTGAACTAATCCTTCATGCTGATGAGAGACAGTTAACTTGATGGAAGGTGCCGCAAAGATCTTTACATCGGATGCCTGAAATTGTCACTTGCTTAAATCAAAAAATGCAATGAACTGTCAGAGAAGATGCCATTGATCGAGTTCAGGTTCCTTACACATGCATTGCCAAAACTGAATGAGCTAAAGGTAAGCTATAAGGCAAGGACAGAGACTGAGCATATGAGATCAATGCTGTGAATGCATGCAAATTGAAATTGACTCTGTGATCCTCTCAATTACAATATAAAACCCTGCAATACTTCCCCACTCTAGAGAGAATGTTAAAAAATAAATTGAAGGCAAATAAAAATGGTTCCACCCAGAAACTATTTGTGCACATCGAAGGAAGTTAGCAGAAGAATTCAGCAGGTAACTTCATGAATTAAATGTGAAGGAACAAATCGACATAGAAGATGTTGCTTTGCAGTTGCATCGTGAATATGTTACTGGACTAATAATTGAGAGGATAATTTAAAGACATGGGTTCAAATCTCTGCTATAAACACAAACTTTTATGTTACAGTGGTAGTGTCCTCACCCCTGGACTTGGTGGTCCAGGTTCAAGTGCCACATGCACCAGAAGTGTGCAATATTATCACTGTACAGGTTGATTAGAAAAATATGTTATGTAAAAAAAAAACACATCATGTTTGCATCAAATCCATTCCTTCAAGTTGGCATAGGTGGGTTGGTCCTAACTTCCATTATAAAAAGCAGTGGAGTTGGTATGGAGATAATTGCTGTGAAAAATGACATTGAGCTGAAAGTGAACTTGAGGGACTGTGATTTTTGGGGATTGGTAAACAGAGTAAAATATTCACTGCTATCATCCTGTGCTTTTAAAGTGAAAGCTGACTTTGACTCCACATCTCTGAGACAGCGTTCTCCGAAATGAAGATAATCAATTCCAGGTATTGCAACCCCCTCCCACATACCCATTCAATGGAATGTACACAATGAGCAGCCTACATTTCAAGACTGTCTGAAAATGTGCAGTCACAGAATCAAACCGAGATTTGGTGACTAGAGGACAAAATTAATAATTATTCGCATGGTATCAGATTTATATAGTTAAAAACTGACTGCTTATTCTATATTTTCCCCTGGGTTGCACTTCATAAAAGTGATCTTGTGCTTTCATTTATCTAAAGCGTAAAATATGCAAGACCAGGACCTCCAAGAACGTTATTTTGTCCCTCCAAGAGATGTTGGCATTGTTGGCTAAGGCAGCAGCTATTGCCTATCCTGAGCAGGGTGGTGGTGAACTACAATCTTGAACTGCTGCAGGCCAGGTGCTGGGAGCTGCTGCTGGCAAAGCCTTGCCTTTCCTCCACACCCACTCCAGTGAACTTACTGTCGGCTGATTTGGAGGTGCCCTGCTGGATTGGACTATAACCTGGACAAAGTTTAAAATCATACAATTGTCCAGGTTATAGTCCAACAGGTTTATTTGGAAGCACTAGCTTTCGAGGCACTTCCTCTTCATCTGGTGGTTGTGGAACAGAACTTAAGGCAAAAGGGTTACAGTGTCATGGAATAGTAATGGTATATTAAATAACTTTACTGTAAGCTGGTCAGCCTTCAATTTGCCTGGCGTTATCTCAGAGTGAATCTATTGTCATACATTTGGCAATTGATTGAGATGGACGGCTCACAATTTTATTTGATCTGAATCCAACAAACCTTAAAATGGTCCAGTCCCTTTGTTGTCAGTCAGATTATGTTATACAATTGTTATGCACCTTTAATTCAAGTACACAGATACAGCTGAGTGTATTACGTTTGTGACCTGCTTGTAGTATTTGTCTGTGCTTACCTGTGAAATGTGACACCCCTTTTCAGACTTTACTCGTTTCCATAACAACCATGCACTGTGGAGTACAATCTGTACAAATCTTTGAGATAGCCTTTTTTTGATTAGTGCATAACTTGCACTCCTGTCTTTATTTAAAATATGCACCAGAACAGGCTTTTTGAAGAAAATCTTAAACTTGCAGTAGTTTCTCAGCAATAAAATTATTCAATTATCTTTGAATAATGAGAAAGCAATTGCTTCCAAGAAATAAAAATAATTTTCAAAGAATGCCAGCAATGCTTTTGCATGTGTTAGTTTTAAAATTTTATATATATTCCAATATTTTAATAAATGGAAATTCAGTAAATTAGGATAATTTCACAACATACAATGACCATTAATGCAGTTGTCCAAATTCACAATATTTCAACAAGCCACAAAATGGGTATATTTTCTTGTATTTGTAATTACATTCCAGCTGTACATGTTTTATAGCTGCAGCAAATTATTTGAACAAAGATTTCACTGGTAGGTTCCAGTTGAAGAACTCTGTTATTAGTATTTCAGACTTGCAGAAACAGCAGGCTAGTTTTCATCTTCACCTGTTTACTCTCTCTGCAAGTCATTTTGTATCTATATTTGATTCTATCGGTAGGGAAGATAAAATAACTCTGTGGTGATCCCTATGGATGCAGCCTATGTTATTCCTGATCATCCAGAGCTGAAAAATTCAGATTCTACCTCGAGGCAACTGATGAATTTGAATTCTGCTTTTGAAAACAAAATGGAATATGGAAACCTAATGTCACGATCAAAACAATGTTAAAAATCACACAACACCAGGTTATAGTCCAACAGGTTTATTTGGAAGCACTACTATTCGGAGTGCTGCTCCTTCATCAGTTGGTTGTGATCCAGATCAAAACAATGTCAGACTTTCATAAATACTGTTTTACTCAAGGGAAGGTAAACTAATGTGTCGACTTGGTCTGACCTCTGTGATTCTGGTCCCTGCCTGTTGTTGACATGCTCCCCTTTGAAGTATTCTCGCAAGCCTCACAGTTATAGCAAACACCTCCAGACAGGCAGGGATAGTAAATTAATGTTGGCTTTCCAGGTCCCACCGTGTGGTGTAGTGGAGAGGAGGGGGCAGGTTGTGAAGGGATGATACAGTGTTGTTTTGGTATACTGACTACAACCTACCAATACCTAGTGTGGCACTTCAGCTGCACATGACCTACCATATGTGCCACAAATCCCATTCAGATGGTTCTCTTGAAAATCTAATGCCGCATTGTCTTCCGCAGGATTTCCTCAGATTTAGACAGTAAGCAATTCGGGAGAATGCATGTCAAGATTTTTCCTAGTTTGGACAAGGGAGAGAGATCTCAATAGCTTTTTCACAGCATGCTTTATCTCCCTCTTGGAGTTAGTTAAATTGTCGTGTCCCTGAACTTAAAGGAAGTTTGAGTTCCTCACAAAGTTACGGGGTGAGTGCATGGTCTCTTGGTGTGAGAAAACTCCCACCAGCTTTGAAGACCTCATCAGGGCCACAGACTGAGAGTTTTTTTTAAAAATCTGATTGCTTATTGTAGCTCTCCCACCAAAGGATTGTACCATATTTCTTACAGGATAGCCTGGAGAATGTCTGTAGCCAGTGCATCTTCATGGTTGGGGAGTCATTGGAAGTGTTTTTTCCCCAAAGTGTTTTTGAAGGATGGGATTATTATTAATAACTCCCTGGGAGAGAAGAAGATGTTGTCCATTCATCCTGGGTCTCTACCTGGCCTGGTAACTTTGAAAAACATTGTGTGTTGTGATGGTCAGTACACTGTTGGAATTCTTGGATTTGATGTCACTCTGCCCACCATTTGGGTTTGCCTATGGGCATCAGCCTTCAGCTGGATGCAATGCTGTCTGTCTTCTTGGATTTGTGGCAGTGGGCTTTTCTGGCAGATATTGAAGATTGCACATTTTTGTGACACCATGAGGTCACATATTTCAGCATTTTCATTGTCAAGTTAGTCTTGAAGAAATAATCCTTCAACCCAATGACGTCACCTGAACTGTATATCTATAGCACATAAGAGTGCTAGAGAAATTCACCCAGCAAATTCTCTGTCACATTATCCAGATTCAAAGAGAGGACCATTGCATTGGAGTGGCACAGTGGCTCAGTGGTTAGCACTGCTGCCTCATAGCAACAGGGACAAAGTTTCGATTCCAGCCTCAGGTGACCGTCAGTGTGGAGTTTGCAAGTTCCCCCTCTGTCTGTGTGGTTTTCCTCTGGATGCTCTGCTTTCCTCCCGTGGTCCAAAGATGTGCAGGTTCAATGAATTGGTCATACTGAAATTATCCATTGTAGGCTAGTTGGATTAGCCATGGTAAATGTGTGGTTATGGGATGCAATAAGGGGATGGGTGAGAAGCTCTTCAGACGATTGGTGTGGACTCAAGGAGCCAAATGGCCCCCTTCTGCACTGCAGAGATTCTATGAATAAACACTAATATCTGTCTTGAAACATTTGGGGAAAACTTCTGTAAATGAATGCAACTGAATGGCTACTTTTTGTGGATGGTCAAAAACTATCACCTTTTCCAGACCTTGCTTTTTCAAGTCTCACATAGGAGGAGGCACAGAATACGTTCCAAGGCAGTCCTTGAAGCACAGATCATTAATATTAATGACTGGGAAGAGCTTGTTTTCCAATTGTTCGAAACAGTAACAACTTATCTGTCAAGTTGCATCAGTTTTGACTCCAAACATCTTAATGATTAGGCAGAATGGTGGCAGAGAGGGAAGGCAAAGTGAGAGGTCATACACTTTGGACCCTGCTGCTTATAAAACACAATGCTCTAAGTGCCAGAGATCTGCAGAGGTCATGATTAGCTGTTCAGTCGCATGATTACCCTGGCAGAAATGCATGAACCCACATAGACATCATCCTCAAATCAAACAGCAGCCAACCATGATGATGATATAAACAATGTGATTTCCAAATCAACCCTAGACAAATGCAGCAGTATGACATGCACTCACATCACAGAAACCATATTTGAATGAATCAGGATATAATGTGTCAAAATGCTGATCCATAGATGTTTGTCTTACACACAGCACTATCCAATGAGAAAGAAAGGATCCTGGCGTTCAAAATAAAAACCATAGGATGGAATCCTAGAAAGCCTTGGGTGGTGTGGTCTATGGTGAGGCATGAAAAAGATTGGATAATAAATTCAATAAGGCCCTTTTCAACATTGAGATAATTTTGTTTCATCTTTTAAGTTTTACACAAATGGTGTTGATTTTGACCTAATGTTTGGCAGTTTCTGATTTATGACTTACTTGTTTTGGTCATCTTTCGTTGGCTTTTGAAACTTTTCAAATCCTCTGGTTTACCTTTAATTTTTAAATATATTTATTTCTTTCAAACTGATATTATCCTTAATTTTCTACTTTCTAATTGATACTATCCTTAACTTTGTTAACCATGGTTTATTCCCTTCTTTCTCATTTTGTTTTATTCATTCATTGAATGAGGGCGTCACTTGCTCAGCTAGCATTTATTGTCCATGTCCAACTGCTCAGACATCAGGTAAGAGTCAACCACACTGCTGTGGGTCTGGAGTCACATGTAGGCCAGTTCAGGTAAGGATGGCAGATTGCTTTCCCAAAAAGACATGAGTGAACTAATGTTAGGTTGAAGCGAGGCCTGACACCTATGCAACTGACTGACAAAAGGGGAATTGGGAGAAATAGATAAAAGCAAATTTCGAGAGGAATTTGGCTAATTGCAGACCAAGGCCAGGCAGAGTTAGAAAAAATCTTCAAAGATGGAGAATGGTTGGAGGTATCTAAATTTGGTCAGATATTATATAAAGATAATAACAGATACCACCTTGATTCCCTCTCCAGGATGATGACATACAGCCTGTTGGTTGACATTATTGGCTAGATTACCTAGATGCAATCACTGGAGGCGTTAATTATTCCACCTCTATGTTAGTTATCCCACTGGAAGCAGGTAAATGTGAGGATGGTGTTTTGTGGGTCCATCCCAACAAGGCCATGCTATTTGAACCAGTAACGTGTATATAGGAAGGCAAATAGGAGCTCAGATTATTGCCACCTGAGCACAGACACCGTAGGTGACTGGTGGGAGTTTTCCACAAATGGATGTAGAGAAATAGGATATTTGATTACTGGCCCAGAGAAAGGATAAGAAATTGGGCAATGATGCTCCAGGAAAGTCACGTGGGGAGCCAAATGTTGTACAAAATTAGAAATGGGCTAAAATCAGCCAGAAGTGTATCCCTGGACATTTGTCAAAGGACTACCTCAGGACCACTAAAAGGCTGTGTTTTTAAACACATAGACAAAACCCTATACGATAACACAAATTGATACCAGTGATGTTAGAGCATACATCAGCTATCGCCTACAGAGAACAATGGAAATTAAGGTTAAAGAGGTAATAGAAGTTCAATGGGACATCTACTACAAACCTACCGACTCCCACAGCTACCTGGACTACACCTCCTCCCATCCTGCCCCCTGTAAAAACGCCATCCCATTCTCCCAATTCCTTCGTCTCCGCCGCATCTGCTCCCAGGAGGACCAGTTCAAAATACGTACAACACAGATGGCCTCCTTCTTCAAGGACCGCAATTTCCCCCCCGACGTGGTCGACGGTGCCCTCCACCGCATCTCCTCCACTTCCCGCTCCTCCGCCCTTGAGCCCCGCCCCTCCAACCGCCACCAGGACAGAACCCCACTGGTCCTCACCTACCACCCCACCAATCTCCATGTACAGCGCATCATCCGCCGTCACTTCCGCCACCTCCAAACAGACCCCAGCACCAAGGATATATTTCCCTCCCCTCCCCTATCAGCTTTCCGTAGAGACCACTCCCTCCGCGACTCCCTTGTCAGATCCACACCCCCCACCGACCCAACCACCACTCCCGGCACCTTCCCTTGCAACCGCAGGAGGTGCAACACTTGCACCCACACCTCCCCCCTCACTTCTCTCCAAGGCCCCAAGGGAAACTTCCATATCCGCCACAGATTCACCTGCACCTCCACCCACATCATCTACTGCATCCGCTGCAGCCGGTGTGGCCTCCTCTATATTGGGGAGACAGGCCGCCTACTTGCGGAGCGATTCAGGGAGCACCTCTGGGCCACCCGGACGAACCAACCCAACCAACCTGTGGCACAGCATTTCAACTCCCCCTCCCACTCCACCGAGGATATGCAGGTCATTGGACTCATCCACCGCCAAACCACAACAACCCGACGGTCGGAGGAGGAGCGTCTTATCTTCCGACTGGGAACCCTCCAACCGCAGGGGATGAACTTGGACTTCACCAGTTTCTTCATCCCCCCTCCCCCCACCTTGTCTCAGCCGGATCCTTCCAGCCCGGCACCGCCTTCCTGACCTGCAGTCTTCTTCTTGACCTCTCCGCCTCCACCCTACTCCGACCTATCACCCTCACCTTGACCTCTTTCCACCTATCACATTTCCAACTCCCCTCCTCCAAGTCCCTCCTCCCTACCTTTTATCTTCTCCTGCTGAACACTCTCTGCTCATTCCTGAAGAAGGGCCTGTGCCCGAAACGTCGAATCTCCTGTTCCCTGGATGCTGCCTGACCTGCTGTGCTGTTCCAGCAATAAAGTTTCAACTTTGATCTCCAGCATCTGCAGACCTCACTTTCTCCTCGAAGTTCAATGGGAACCAATTATGGAACATAGAACATTACAGCACAGTACAGGACCTTCGGCCCTCAATGTTGCGCCAACCTGTGAAACCAGTCAGAAGCCCATCTAACCTGCGCTGTTCCATTCTCATCCATATGCCTATCCAATGACAATTTAAATGCCCTTAAAGTTGGCAAGTCTATTACTGTTGCAGGCAGTGCGTTCCATAGCCCTACTACTCTCTGAGTAAAGAAACTACCTCTAACATCTGTCCTATATCTATCACCCCTCAATTTAAAGCTATGTCCCCTTGTGCTAGCCATCACCATCCGAGGAAAAATGCTTTCACTGTCCACCCTATGTAAGCCTCTGATTATCTTATATGTCTCAATTAAGTCACCTCTCAACCTTCTTCTCCCGAATGAAAACAGGCTTAAGTCCCTCAGCCTTTCTTCATAAGACCTTCCCTCCATACCAGGCAACGTCCTCTGAATCCTTTCCAAAGTTTCCACATCCTTCCTAATACTCACAATTCTCCAAATGTGGCCACACCAGAGTTTTGTACAGCGACATCATGATCAGCCTAGTACTCTGCATTCCTGTTACTCCTTCCAAATTGAATCACTTTTCCACATTAAACTCCATTTGCCACCTCTCAGCCCAACTCTGCAGCATATCTATGTATCTCTGTAACCTACAATATCCTTCATCACTATTTACAATTCCACCGACCTTAGTGTCATCCGCAAATTTACTAACCCATCCGTCTATGCCCTCATCCAGGTTATTTATAAAAATGACAAACAACAGTGGACCCTAAGCAGATCCTTACAGTACCACACTAGTAACTGAACTCCAGGATGAATATTTGCCAACAACCACCACCCTCTGTCTTCTAGCCAATTTCTAGTCCAAACCGTTAAATCACCCTCAATCCCATGCCTTCGTATTTTCTGCAATACACTACGGTGGGGAACCTTATCAAATGCCTTACCGAAATTGATATACACCACATCAACTGCTTTATCCTCATCCACCTGTTTGGCCACCTTCTCAAAGAAGTCAATAAGATTTGTGTGGCATGTCCTACCCTTCACAAAACCATGTTGAGTATCCTTAATCAACTTATTCCTTTCTATCTCTTATAATCCTTTCCAACACTTTACCCACAACTGAAGTAAGGCTCACAGATCTATAATTTCCAGGGTTGTCTCTACTCCCCTTCTTGAACAAGGGAACAGCATTTGTTGTCATCCAGTCTTCTAGCACTATTCCTGTAGACAATGATGACATAAAGATCAAAGCCAATGACTTGGCAATCTCCTCTCTGGCTTCCCAGAGAATCCTAGGATTTATTCCATCCAGTCCAGGGGACTTTTCTATTTTTACACTTTCCAGAATTGCTAACACTGTCTTCTTATGCACCTCAATCTCATCTAGTCTAGTAGCTTGTTTCTCAGTATTCACCTCAACCACGTTGTCTTTTTCTGGTGTGAGTACTGATGAAAAGTATTCATTTAGCACTTGCCCTAACTGCTCTGACTCCACGCACAACTTCCCACTACTTGCTTGATTGGTCCTAATCTTACACTAGTCATTCTTTTATTCCTGATAAACCTATAGAAAGCCTTAGGGTTTTCCTTGATCCTATCTGCCAACGGTTTCTCAAATCCCCTCCAGGCTCTTCTTGACTCTCTCCTTAGGTCTTTCCTGGCCAAACTAGAACTCGCAAGTGCCATAACTGAGCCTTCGCATCTCATTCTATCTTCTTCGTCTTGACAAGCAACCAGTAAGTTTCTATTATTGGACAAGTATCAATCTAGCACTGTGACTATCAGCTAGTGCCTGAGGACGTGTACTTTGCAACCCACCGGCATGGCAACAGTGAAGGATGTTGGTGCAGCCCCACTGGATGTTGATCTCTATTCATGACACCATTGGTCAAAGGCTATGAAACATTCAGAAAGGCACAGGTCGAGGGGGATAAAAACACACATCTAGAAGCCACCTCATCTGTGAAGACCCACAGCAAGACCTACAGTGGAAAACTGTGCAGCAATCGTAGAAAATCCAGGAGAAGATCCACCCTGACCTGTGAGACCTAAAATGGAGGTCCTCGAGACTAGTAATATCTAGATTACTCCTGGTGCTACGAGCTAGTGAAATCAGGATTAGGAGGATAGAGCAGATGAATGCATGGCTGTGGAGCTGGTATATGAGAGGAGGATTCACATTTTTGGATCATTGGAAGCTGTTCTGGGGTAGAAGTGACCTGTACAAGAAGGACAGAATGCATCTAAATTGGAATGGGCCTAATATACTGGTTGGGAGATTTGTTAGAGCTGCTCGGGAGGATTTAAGCTAGTAAGGTGAGGGTGGGGTGGGCTGGGGGTGGGATCCCAGGGCGATAGTAAGGAAAGGGATCAATCTGAGACTGGTATAGTCGAGAACAAAGGCAAGTCAAACAGTCAGGGTAGGCAGGGACAAAGTAGAGAACAAGGTAGGACTGATAAATTAATCTGCATTTATTTCAATGCAATAGGCCTAACAGGGAAGTCAGTTGAACTCAGGGTATGGTTAGGAACATGGAACTGGGATATCATGGCAATTACAGAAACATGGCTCAGGGATGTACAGGGCTAACAGCTGAATGTTCCAGGATACAAATGCTACAGGAAGGACAGAAAGGGAGGCAAGAGAGGAGGGGTGGGGTGTTTTTGATAAGAGATAGCATTACAGCTGTACTGAGGGAGGAAATTCCTGGAAATACATCCAGGGAAGTTATTTGGGTGGAACTGAGAAATACGAAAGGGATGATCACCCTATTTGGATTGTATTATAGACCCCTAGCAGTCAGAGGGAAATTGAGAAACAATTTTGTAAGGAGATCTCAGTCATCTATAAGAATAGTAAGTGTTTATGGTAGGGGATTTTAACTTTCAACATAGACTGGAACTGTCATAGTGTCAAGGGTTTAGATGGAGAGGAATTTGTTAAGTGTGTACAAGAAAATTTTCTGATTCAGTATATGGATGAACTTACTAGAGAAGGTGTAAAACTTGACCTACTCTTGGGAAATAAGGGAGGGCCGGTAACTGAGGTGTCAGTGGGGGAACATTTTGGGGCCAGTGACCATAATTCCATTAGATTTAAAATAATGATGGAAAAGGATAGACCAGATGTAAAAGTTGAAGTTCTAAATTGGAGAAAGGCTAATTTTGATGGCATTAGGCAAGAACGTTCGAAAGCTGATTTGGGGGGCAGGTGTTCCCAGGTAAAGGGATGGCTGGAAAATGGGAAACTTTCAGGATTGAGGTAATGAGAACCAGAGAAAGTATATTCCTGTTAGGCTGAAAGTAAAGGCAGTTGGATATAGGCAATGCTGGATTACTAAAGAAATTGAGGGTTTGTTTAAGAAAAAGAAGGAAGCATATCTAAGGTTTAGACAGGATAGATCGAGTGAATCCTTAGAAGAGTATAAAGGCAGTAGGAGTATTATTTAGAGGAATATCAGGAGGGCAAAAAGGGGACATGAGATAGTTTTGGCAAATAGAATTAAGGAAAATCCAAAGGGTTTTTACAAATACATTAAGGACAAAAGGGTAACTATGGAGAGAATAGGGCCCCACAAAGATCAGTAAGGCGTTCAACAAGAGTCCCCATGGGAAACTGATTAGCAAGGTTAGATCTCATGGAATACAGGGAGAACTAGCCACTTGGATACAGAACTGGCTCCTTTGTGTGGAACAGCAGAAAATGGGGGAGATACTAATAAGTATTTTGCATCAGTATTTACTGTGGAAAAGGATATTGAAGATCTGGAATGTAGGAAAATAGATGGTGACACCTTGCAAAATGTCCATATTACAGAGGAGGAAGTGCTGGAAGTCTTGAAACACATAGAGGTGGATAAATCCCCAGGACCTGATCAAGTGTACCCTAGAACTCTGTGGGAAGCTAGAGAAGTGATCGCTGGGCCTCTTGCTGAGATATTTGTATCATCAATACTCACAGGTGAGGCGCCAGAAGACTGGAGGTTGGCTAACGTGGTGCCACTGTTAAAGAAGGATGGTAAGGACAAGACCAGTGAGCCTGGCGACAGTGTTGGGCAAGTTGTTGGAGGGAATCCTGAGGAATAGGATGTTCATGTATTTCAAAAGGCAATGACTGATTAGGGATAGTCGACATGGCTTTGTGTATGGAAAATCATGTCTCAGAAACTTGATTGAGTTTTTTGAAGATGTAACAAAGAGGATTGATGAGGGCTGAACAGTAGATGTGATCTATATGGACTTCAGTAAGGCGTTCAACAAGAGTCCCCATGGGAAACTGATTAGCAAAGTTAGATCTCATGGAATACAGGGAGAACTAGCCACTTGGATACAGAACTGGCTCAAAGGTAGAAGACATAGTGTGGTGGTGGAGGGTTGTTTTTCAGACTGGAGGCCTGTGATCAGTGGAGTCCCACAAGGATCGGTGCTGGATCTACGACTTTTTGTCATTTACATATATGATTTGGATGTGAGCACAGTTCGTAAGTTGGCAGATGATACCAAAATTGGAGGTGTAGTGGACAGCAAAGAAGGTTACCTCAGATTACAACAGGACCTTGCTCAGATGGGCCAATGGGCTGAGAAGTGGCAGATGAAGTTTAATTCAGATCTTAGCAGGACTTATACACTTAATGGTAAGGTCCTAGAGAGTGTTGCTGGACAAAGAGACCTTGGAGTACAAATTCATAGCTCCTTGCAAGTGGAGTCACAGGTCGATAGGATAGTGAAGAGGGCTTTGATATGCTTTCCTTTATTGGTCAGACTGTTGAGTACAGGAGTTGGGAGGTCATGTTGCAGCTGTACAGGACATTGGTTAGGCCACTGTTGGAATATTGTGTGCAGTTCTGGTCTCCTTCCTAATGGAAAGATGTTGTGAAACTTGAAAGGGTTCAGAAAAGATTTACAAGGATGTTGCCAGGGTTGGAAGATTTGAGCTATTAGGAGAGGCTGACCGGCTAGGGTTGTTTTCCCTGGAGCGTTAGAGGTTGAGGGGTGACCTTATAGAGGTTTACAAAATCATGAGGGGCATGGATAGGACAAACAGGCAAAGTCTTTTCTCTGGGGTTGGGGAGACCAGAAGTAGAGGGCATAGGTTTAGAGTGAGAGGAAAGTTATAAAAGAGACCTAAGGGGCAACTTTTTCACACAGAGGGTGGTACAAGTATGGAATGAGCTGCCAGAGGAAGTGGTGGAGGCTGGTACAATTGAAACATTTCAAAGACATTTGGATGGGTATATGAATAGGAAAGGTTTGAAGGGATATAGGACGGGTGCTGGCAGGTGGGACTGGATTGTGTTGTGATATCTGGTCGGTGTGGACGGGTTGAACTGAAGGGTCTGTTTCCGTGCTGTACATCTCTATTGACTCTATGACTCTAAGAAAAGTTTCTGATTAAGTATGTGGATGTACCTACTAGAGAAGGTACAAAACTTGACTGACTCTTGGGAAATAAGGCAGGGTAGGTGACTGAGGTGTCAGTGGGGGAGCACTTTGGGGCCAGCCGCCATAATTCTATTAGTTTTAAAATAGTGATGGAAAAGGATAGACCGGATCTAAAAGTTGAAGTTCTAAATTGGAGTTGGGCCAACTTTGATGGTATTAGGCAAGAACTTTCAAAAGCTGATTGGGCGCAGATGGCTGGAAGCTGGGAAGCCTTCAGAAATGACATAATGAGAGTCCAGAGAAAGTATATTCCTGTCAGGGTGAAAGGAAAGGCTGGTAGGTATAGGGAATGCTGGATGACTAAAGAAATTGAGGGTTTGGTTAAGAAAAGAAGGAAACATATGCCATCAGAGAGCGGTGAGAGCTGGGTGGAAGTGAAGGCAGAGCGCAAAGCTGGTCGGGAAGATAAGAGATTGTTATTTGAGTGGGTGTGTTCTAGACCCCAGGTCCTACAAAGTAGGGCCTCCCTCCCTCCCCCTTCCTCTAACCTAAATTAAAAGTCCACAGACCTGCCCCAAAAAGAGGGTCCAAGGAAGTTCCTGTGGATTGAAGAGAGAGTCTTTAGCTCAGGAGTCTTTGACAAGGAGGTTGAGTGAAGTGATTATGCCACAGTTGAAGAGGGTGAAGACATGACTGTCAAGCTGATTCAGTGTTCTATGTGCTTGGGAGGTCAATGACTCTGGTGTATCTGGCTCGTATAAGTGTGGAAAGTGTGTGCACGTTCAGCTACTGACAGAGCATATTGCAGCACTGATGTAAGAACTTGAGGACCTTAGGCTTATCCGAGAGAATGAGATCTTTCTGGACAAGATCTTCAGTGAGGTTATTACACCAATCGTACCAGAAGAGAGCAGACGATGAGGAAGGCAGAGAGGAGACAGGTGCAAAAGACCCCGGGGGAAGTACCTGTCAGGAACAAGTTGAATCTTTTGGAAACAGTAGGGACAGATGACACTGCCAGTTCCCGAGGCAGCCAGGTCTGTCAATCAAAAGTTGGCGCGGAGGCAGAGCGGAAGAGTTGGACATCGCACAGAGCCGTGGTAATAGGGGACTCCATAGCGAGAGGAACTGACCGGGGTTTTTGTGGCAGCAGACGGGATTTAAGGATGGTGTGTTGGCTTCCTGGTGCCAGGGTTAAAGACATCACAGACAGAGTGCAGGAAATCCTCAAGGACGAAGGTGAAGAGCCAGAGGTGGTGGTACATGTCGGCACAAATGATGTCGGGAAGAAGAGGAGGAACATACTACAGAGGGACTTCGGAGAACTAGGAAGAAGGCTGAAAAGCAGGACATCCAGGGTGGTTACCTCCGGTTTGCTTCCAGTTCCTCGGGCTGGTGAGGCCAGAAACAGGGAGATAATGGACTTGAACGTGTGGCTGGGGAACTGGTGCAGGAAGCAAGGATTTAAATTCTTGGATCACTGGAGTATGTTTTGTGGTAAGCATAAATTATACAAGAGAGATGGTTTGCACCTTAATAGGTTAGGGACCAGCATTCTGGCAGGCAGGTTTGCTACTGCAACACAGCTACTTTTAAACTAAGTAGCGGGGGGGAGGGGACAAACTG
Organism: Chiloscyllium plagiosum; assembly: GCF_037043375.1. NCBI lineage: Eukaryota > Metazoa > Chordata > Chondrichthyes > Orectolobiformes > Hemiscylliidae > Chiloscyllium > Chiloscyllium plagiosum. The sequence continues at coordinate 105,635,977 of NW_028270139.1, forward strand.
GATGTTTAAGAAGGAAATTGAAGGGAAAGTTAGAACAAGGGAAGTCAAGAAAGACAACGGAATCAATGAGGCAGAAAACTCAAAAAGGGATCATGCTGTAAGGTTGAGTGAAATAGGGGTTAATGGGAAGGGTGAGGGCAGTAACAAATTAAAAATACTATACATGAATGCACGAAGCATTAGAAATAAGATGGATGAGCTTGAAGTTCTTTTGGAAATTGGCAGATACGATATTGTGGGGATAACTGAGACGTGGCTTCAAGTGGACAGGGCCTGGGAAATAAATATTCATGGCTACACATGCTATCGTAAGGACAGACTGACGGGCAGAGGGGGTGGGGTGGCCTTGTTGGTAAGGGGTGATATTCAGTCCCTTGCGCAGGGGGACGTGGAATCAGGGGATGTAGAGACAGTGTGGATAGAGCTGAGAAATACTAAGGGTAAAAAGACCCTCTTGGGAGTTATCTACAGGCCCCCAAACAGTAGTCTGGATGTCGGATGTAAGTTAAATCAGGAGCTGAAATTGGCCTGTCGCAAAGATGTTACTACAGTTGTTATGGGGATTTCAACATGCAGGTAGACTGGGAGAATCAGGATGGTATTGGACCTCAAGAAAGAGACTTTGTGGAGTGCCTCCGAGATGGATTCTTAAAACAGCTGGTGCTGGAGCCTACCAGGGAGAAGGCAATTCTGGATCTGGTATTGTGCAACGAACCAGAATTGATCAGGGACCTCGAAGTGAAGGAGCCATTGGGAAGTAGTGACCAGAATACAATAAGCTTCAATCTGCAATTTGAGAGGGAGAGAGTTAAATTGGAAGTGACAATATTTCTGTTGAATAAAGGGAACTATGGAGCTATGAGGGAGGAGCTGGCCAAAGTTCAATGGTGCAATACCTTCGCAGGGATGAACGTGGAGGAACAATGGCGGATATTTCTGTGTATAATGCAGAAGTTGCAGGATCAGTTCATTCCAAAAAGGAAGAAAGATCCTAGGAGGAGGCATTGGGGTGGCCGTGGCTGATGAGGGAAGTTAAGAAACATATAAAGTTAAAAGAGAAAAATTATAACATAGCAAAGATAAGTAGGAAAACAGAGGACTGGGAAGTTTTTAAAGAACAACAGAGGCTTACTAAGAAGGAAATATGCAGAGAAAAAATGAGGTATGAAGGTAAACTGGCCAAAAATATAAAGGAGGATAGTCAAAGCTTTTTTAGTTACGTGAAAGGCAAAAAAATGGTTAAGACTAAAATTGGGCCCTTGAAGACAGAAACAGGGGAATATATTATGGGGAACAAAGAAATGACAGAAGAATTGAATTGGTACTTCAGATCTGTGTTCACTGGGGAAGACACAAGCAATCTCCCTGAGGTAACAGTGGCTGAAGGACCTGAACTTAAGGGAATTTATATTTGCCAGGAATTGGTGTTGGAGAGACAGTTAGGTCTGAAGGTTGCTAAGTCCCCAGGGCCTGATGGTCTACATCCCAGGGTACTGAAGGAGGTGGCTCGAGAAATCGTGGATGCGTTGGTGATTATTTTCCAGAGTTTGATAGATTCGGGATCAGTTCCTATGGATTGGAGGGTGGCTAATGTTGTACCACTCTTTAAAAAAGGTGGGAGAATAGAAAACAGGAAATTATAGACCAGTTAGTCTGACCTCAGTGGTGGGAAAGATGCTGGAGTCTATTATAAAGGATGAAATTACGACACATCTGGATAGTAGTAACAGGATAGGTCTGAGTCAGCATGGGTTTATGAAGGGGAAATCATGCTTGACTAATCTTCTGAAATTTTTTGAGGATGTAACTCTGAAGATGGACGAGGGAGATCCAGTAGATGTAGTGTACCTGGACTTTCAGAAAGCTTTTGATAAAGTCCCACGTAGGAGGTTAGTGAGCAAACTTAGGGCGCATACTACTAACTTGGATTGAAAGTTGATTGGCTGATAGGAAACAAAGAGTAGTGATAAACGGCTCCATTTCGGAATGGCAGGCAGTGACCAGTGGGGTACCGCAGGGATCAGTACTGGGACCGCAGCTTTTTATAATATATGTTAATGATATAGAAGATGGTATTAGCAATAACATTAGCAAATTTGCTGATGATACTAAGCTGGGTGGCAGGGTGAAATGTGATGAGGATGTTAGGAGATTACAGGGTGACCTGGACAGGTTAGGTGAGTGGTCAGATGTATGGCAGATGCAGTTTAATGTGGATAAATGTATGGTTATCCACTTTGGTGGCAAGAACAGGAAGGCAGATTACTACCTAAATGGAATCAGTTTAGGTAAAGGGGCAGTACAGAGAGATCTGGGTGTTCTTGTACATCAGTCAATGAAGATAAGCATGCAGGTACAGCAGGTAGTGATTGAGTATAGAAGCAAAGAGATTCTTCTGCAGCTGTACAGGGCCCTGGTGACGCCACACCTGGAGTACTGTGTGCAGATCTTGTCTCCAAATTTGAGGAAAGACATTCTGGCTATTGAGGGAGTGCAGCGTAGGTTCACGAGGTCAATTCCTGGAATGCTGGGACTACCTTACACTGAAAGACTGGAGCAACTGAGCTTGTATACCCTTGAGTTTAGAAGACTGAGAGGGAATCTGATTGAGACATATAAGATTATGAAAGGATTGAACACTCTGGAGGCAGGAAACATGTTTCTGCTGATGGGTGAGTGCCAAACCAGAGGACACAGCTTAAAAATACGGGGTAGACCATTTAGGACAGAGATGAGGAGAAATGTCTTCACCCAGAGAGTGGTGGCTGTGTGGAATGCTCTGCCTCAGAGGGCAGTGGAGGCCCAGTCTCTGGATTCATTTAGGAAAGAGTTGGATAGAGCTCTCAAGGATAGTGGAATCAAGGGTTATGGAGATAAGGCAGGAACAGGATACTGATTAAGGATGATCAGCCATGATCATATTGAATGGTGGTGCAGGCTCGAAGGGCAGAATGGCCTGCTCCTGCACCTATTGTCTATTGTCTATTGTCAGGTATGCACAGGATAGATCAAATGAATCCTTAGAAGAGTATAAAGGCAGTCGTAATATACTTAAGAGAGAAATCAGGAGGGCAAAAAGGGGACATGAGATAGCTTTGGCAAATAGAGTTGATAAGAATCCAAATTTACTGAAACATTAAGGACAAAAGGGTAACTAGGGAGAGAAAAGGGCCGCTCAAAAGATCAGCAAGGTAGGCTTTGTGTGGAGTTGAAACTTTATTGCTGGAACAGCACAGCAGGTCAGGCAGCATCCAGGGAACAGGAGATTCGACGTTTCGGGCACAGGCCCTTCTTCAGGAATGAGCAGAGAGTGTTCAGCAGGAGAAGATAAAAGGTAGGGAGGAGGGACTTGGAGGAGGGGCGTTGGAAATGTGATAGGTGGAAAGAGGTCAAGGTGAGGGTGATAGGTCGGAGTAGGATGGAGGCGGAGAGGTCAAGAAGAAGACTGCAGGTCAGGAAGGCGGTGCCGGGCTGGAGGGATTCGGCTGAGACAAGGTGGGGGGAAGGGGGATGAAGAAACTGGTGAAGTCCAAGTTCATCCCCTGTGGTTGGAGGGTTCCCAGTCGGAAGATAAGACGCTCCTCCTCCGACCGTCGCGTTGTTGTGGTTTGGCGGTGGATGAGTCCAATGACCTGCATATCCTCGGTGGAGTTGAAATGCTGTGCTACAGGGTGGTTGGGTTGGTTCGTCCGGGTGGCCCAGAGGTGCTCTCTGAATCGCTCCGCAAGTAGGCGGCCTGTCTCCCAATATAGAGGAGGCCACACCGGCTGCAGCGGATGCAGTAGATGATGTGGGTGGAGGTGCAGGTGAATCTGTGGCGGATATGGAAGTTTCCTTTGGGGCCTTGGAGAGAAGTGAGGGGGGAGGTGTGGGCGCAAGTGTTGCACCTCCTGCGGTTGCAAGGGAAGGTGCCGGGAGTGGAGGTTGGGTCGGTGGGGGGTGTGGATCTGACAAGGGAGTCGCGGAGGGAGTGGTCTCTACGGAAAGCTGATAGGGGAGGGGAGGGAAATATATCCTTGGTGCTGGGGTCTGTTTGGAGGTGGCGGAAGTGACGGCGGATGATGCGCTGTACATGGAGATTGGTGGGGTGGTAGGTGAGGACCAGTGGGGTTCTGTCCTGGTGGCGGTTGGAGGGGCGGGGCTCAAGGGCGGAGGAGCGGGAAGAGGAGGAGATGCGGTGGAGGGCACCATCGACCACGTCGGGGGGGCAATTGCGGTCCTTGAAGAAGGAGGCCATCTGTGTTGTACGTATTTTGAACTGGTCCTCCTGGGAGCAGATGCGGCGGAGACGAAGGAATTGGGAGAATGGGATGGCGTTTTTACAGGGGGCAGGATGGGAGGAGGTGTAGTCCAGGTAGCTGTGGGAGTCGGTTGGTTTGTAGAGGGTTTGTGTGGAGCCACAGGAGATGGTGGAGATACTAAACAAGTATTTTGCAACATTATTTTCTGTGGAAAAGGACATGGAATATATAGAATGTAGGGAAATAGATTGGAACATCTTGAAAATGTCCATATTACAGAGGAGGAAGTGCCGGATGTCTGGAAACGCATAAAAGGGGATAAATCTCCAGAACCAAATCAGGTGTATCCTAGAACTCTGTGCGAAGCTAGGGAAGTGATCGCTGGGTCCCTTGCTGAGATATTTGTATCATCGATAGTCACAGGTGAGGTGCCGGAAGACTGGTGGTTGGCTAACGTGGTGCCACTGTTTAAGAAGTGTGGTAAGGACAAGCCAGGGAACTATAGACCAGTGAGCTTGATGGTGAGCATGTTGTTGGAGGGAATCCTGAGGGACAGGATGTACATATATTTGGAAAGGCAAGGACTGTTTAGGGATAGTCAACATGGCTTTATGCATGGGAAATCATGTCTCACAAACTTAATTGAGTTTTTTGAAGAAGAAACAAAGAGGATTGTTGAGGGCAGAGCGGTTGACGTGATCTATATGGACTTCAGTAAGGTGTTCGACAAGGTTCCCAATGGGAGACTGGTTAGCAGGGTTAGATCTCGTGGCATACAGGGAGAACAAGCCATTTGGATACAGAACTGGCTCAAAGGTAGAAGACAGAGGGTGGTGGTGGAGGGTTGTTTTTTTAGATTGGAGGCCTGTGACCAATGGAGTCCCACAAGGATCGGTGCTGGGTCACTTCATCATTTATATAAATGATTTGGATGTGAGCGTAAGAGGTATAGTTAGTAAGTTTGCAGATGACAGCAAAATTGGAGGTGTGGTGGACAACAAAGAAGGTTACTCCAGATTATAAAAGGATCTTGATCAGATGGGCCAATGGGCTGAGAAGTGGCAGATGGAATTTAATTTAGATAAATGTGAGGTGCTGCATTTTGAGAAAGCAAATCTGAGCAGAACTTATACATTTAATGATAAGGTCTTAGGGTGTGTTGCTGAACAAAGAGACCTTGGAGTACAGGTTCATAGCTCCTTGAAAGTGGAGTTGCAGGTAGATAGGATAGTGAAGAAGGCGTTTGGTATGCTTTCCTTTATTGGTCTGAGTATTGTGTACAGGAGTTGGGAGGTCATATTGCGGCTGTACAGGACATTAGTTGGGGCACTGTTGGAATATTGCGTGCAATTCTGGTCTCCTTCCTATCGGAAAGATGTTGTGAAACTTGACAGGGTTCAGAAAAGATTTACAAGGATGTTGTCAGGGTTGGAGGATTTGAGCTATAAGGAGAGGCTGAATCGGCTAGAGCTGTTATCCCTGGAGTGTCGGAGGCTGAGGTGTGACCTTATAGAGGTTTATAGAATCATGAGGGGCGTTAATAGGACAAATAGACAAAGTCTTTTCCCTAGTGTAGGGGAGTCCAGAACTAGAGGGCATAGGTTTAGGGTGTGAGGGGAAATATATAAAAGAGCCTTAACTGGCAACCTTTTCACACAGAGGGTGGTACGTATACGGAAGGAGCTGCCAGAGGAAGTAGTGGAGGCTAGTACAATTGCAATATTTAAAAGGTATCTGGATGGGTATATGATTAAGAAGGATTTGGAGGGATATGGGCTGGGTGTTGGCAGGTGTGACCTGATTGGGTTGGGATATCTGGTCGACATGGATGGGTTAGACCGAAGGGTCTGTTTCCATGCTGTACATCTCTATGACTCTATGACCCACTTTCATAGAAGAGAGCCAGCCCTACATCAGAGAAGAAGGAGATTCCAACAGCTCAGCTCAAACATGTGTATCATTGTGGATAATATCCTTTCTCAGATGGATAGAGTCAGATAGGGAACAAATATTGTGACAATTTGGGAAATGCTGACTACATTATTTTGATAAGGAATATTTTATTAACAAAATCCAGTTGATCTGCAAACCGATTTCTGTCTCCCTTTGTCTGCCTCATTGGCAAGACTAAAATCCTTTTTAACATATAACCCGTTCAAAGTGTCCAAAGTATGGAAACAGTCACTAATTATTTTCTTAAACATTTGTCAATGCTCCTCATCATTCCTGCTGGATTCCTTTCCCAGTCCACTCCAACCAAGTCAGCCCTCTTCCGTATGTAATTGTGCTAATTTAAAGTTGGCATTGTTGTTTCTGATTCATGTTTCTCACTTTCAAACTAAACTTCTGTAATGCTATTGTCACTGTTCCCTTCAGGATTTCTTAATCTGAGATCATTTAATAAATCTGCCTCATTACATGTTACCAAATCCAGAATAGTTAGATCCTTTTTTAAAATTACTCATTTATAGGATGTGAGCATTGCTGGCTGAGCAATTTATTGCCTGTCCTTAGTTGCCCGTGAGAAGGTGGTGGTGAGCTGCCAGCTTGAAACGCTGCAGTTCACCTGCTGTGGGTTGACCCACAATGCAGGTAGGGAGAGCACTCCAGGATTTTGATCCATTTACAGTTAAGGAATGACGATATATTTCCAGGTCAGAATGATAAGTGGCTTAGAAAGGAGCTTGCAGGTAATGGTGTTCCCATGTATCTACAGCCTTTGACTTTCTGGATGGAAGTGGTTGTGGCTTTGGAAGGTGATGTCTGATGATCTATACTGCATCTTGTAGATAGTACACACATTACTATTACTGAGCGTTGGTGATGAAGGAAGTGAACGTTTGTGGATGTGCTTGTAATCAAGCGAACTGCTTTGTCCTGGATGGTGTCAAGTTTCTTGAGTGTTGTTGGAGTTGCACTCATCCAAGTGGGAAGTATTCCATCACATCCCAGACTTATGCCTTGTAAATGATGGACAGGCTCTGGGGAGATACTCGCCACAGTATTCCCAGCCTCTGACCTGCTCTTAGAGCCACTGTGTTTATGTGGTGAGTCCAGTTGAACTTCTGGTTGGATCCATGGCATTTTGTTGCAGGATATTGTCCCAAAAACACTCTATAAATTCTTCTCCATTACTGTTTTGTTCATTTGATTTTTCCAATCTACATGAAGATTACAGTTGGCGCTAATGTGCTGTCTTTTTTACATAAAGCTGGCAGGTGGGACTAGATTGGGTTGGGATATCTGGTTGGCGTGGACGGGTTGGACTGAAGGGTCTGTTTCCATGCTGTACATCTCAATGAATTATTTTCGCTCTTTCCCAAGCAGGTTTGTATTGTCATCGAGTCATAGAGATGTACAGCACAGAAACAGACCCTTCCGTCTAACTCATCCATGCTGACCAGATATCCTAAACTCATCTAGTCCCACTTGCCAGCACTTGGCTCATATCCCTCTAAACCCTTCCTGTTCCATACCAAACATGTCATAATCCTGCAAAGTAAAACCCCAAGATACTACAAGGTATATCCCAGAAAGAAGAAACAATACAACTTCAAAATGATTTGGAGATGCCGGTGTTGGACTGGGGCATACAAAGTTAAAAATCACACAACACCAGGTTATCGTCCAACAGGTTTATTTGGAAGGACTAGCTTTCGGAATGCTGCTCCTTCATCAGGTGGTTGTGGAGTATAAGGTCATAAGACACAGAATTTATAGCAAAAGTATACAGTGTGATGTAACTGAAATTATATATCACACACCCACATGCACACACACACATTTAAGTTTGTGGGGTGAATTTGTACATACAGAATTACATTTTATTATGTTCAAAAACTGCATGAATCCATGTCAGATTCTGTAAATCCCTTTTTTAGATGCGAACCAGTCTGAACTTTGGGGCACAGACACCCTCATACAGGGCACCTCACACCTTCAATGCATTATCTGGGCTGACAAAGCACCTATTGTTAAAGTTCACTTGAAAATGTAACTTTTAAAAAAGTTTTGGGATTTATATATGAAAGAACTGAAACCAACATGGTCATTCTAACAGATGAGAGACATAACAAACAATCCAGGTCTTTTTCAATATATAATTTCAGTTATATCATACTGTACACTTTTGCTATAAATTCTGTGTCTTACAATCTTATACTCCACAACCACCTGATGAAGGAGCAGTGCTCCGAAATCTCGTGCTTCCAAATAAACCTGTTGGACTTTAGCCTGGTGTTGTGTGATTTTTAACTTCAAAATGACTAGAGCTGGCTCAATCTGATCTTCAATACGTTAACTGTTGATCAGTGTTGATCAGTCAAGTTATTTCCAAGTGTGACTGTTTTTGAATCAAAATTGTTTTGTGTTTTGACCTAGGCTAGCTAGATTATTGATATTCAGTTTATAAATATAAATGTTTATAAGAAGACATATGCATGCAAGCATTTCTAGCTTATCCACCTTGCTTTGCTTGACTATGGGCAATGCAAAGAGTTGTTTTTATTGGTATAATTCAGATTGAGTCCATTGTGATCAGACATGGCCTGGTCTGCAAAGATAAACAGGCAACTTTCCATGCTTCTAGAAAGTCTGCTTTTGCGATATCCAGCTGAGCCCAACAGACTACCTAAATGTGACAGCAAACAAAAAAATAGATCAAGGTCTGACATGCGCAAAAGAAGGATGTGCGAGAGGTTGGAGAACTGCATTATAAAATTAACGACATCAAATATAGTCATGACAGTGACCTTCTGAAAAGGGAAAAGTACATTTCAACAGTCAGAGGCTAGGTAGCCAGGCATAAATTCTAACAAATATAACTGGACAGAATAGTTTTTTGTCAAAGTAAGAGCACCAGCAACAAAAACACTGTAAAGACTTTCATACTAGCCAGTAAGTAATCTCGACATGGCTTCATATGTAATTGCCATTTGACTCAATCATCTCACATATTGGAATGTTTATGAAAAGCATCAAAAGCATTTAAAAAGTGGAATAAGTCGGTAAGTGAGAGCAATAAAATATGGAATGATTTTGTAATCTGCATCCCATGGTGTGAAAACATGAAAATCTACTCTTTAACTTGGAAAATGGACACTGTATGACTATCCTTATGGTGTGTCTGTTGCCCACAGTCCCTGGCCTGATAGGATGTGTCACATAACCTCTTGTCAGTGACGAGGTGAAATATTCTTTGCTTTGGCCTTTCACCAGACTGGGCACCACTAATCCAGAATCCGGTAAAGTGGACTGTCAGTAATAAGTGATAAATTAGCTGGTAATGGTTGTCGTTGTTCATGTGCCTCAGTGTGCTAACCTGTGAGGCCTGCATCACTGCCCATAGCTCCAACCAGAGAATACTGCTTCTAAAAAACAGCAAATGGAGTTTGAGTTCCAAAGTGAATGTTTCCCAAGCAGTCAGCAGGCAGTTAATCCTTTCTCTATAAGCCTCCTGCCTCATCCAGAATTGGCAGGCATAAATCAACCAAGAGCACTGTCATTTTTTTGTGAATTGGATCATGCTGCTCCAGTTAATTTGCATAACATTAACATTTTGAAATAAAGATGCTTCATATGGCATATGTCATGCAATCAATTCAACATCGAAACAAAGTGAGCAGCGTGAATTAAATTTCAATACATTTATATTGAAATAGCTGCATGTAATAAATGAATTATTAAAAAACACATTTCATGAAGTTGACAATGTTTGTACGGGGGAATTGTTTGTAGCAAGGTTAACCTGAAAGAACATCCCGTTCTTCCTCAGAGAATTTTGGGTGGGAAAATTATTGGGTGCATCATCACGTTTCCTGTTAAAATCTGATTTACAATAACCTAATGTAATACTAATCATAACATTACATTATTTGATTCTCAACTTATATTAAGACTCAAATAAAAGTTATTCTTATTGATTTGCATTGAATGGTAATGACCTGGAATTTACTGTCTAAGTTAGTAAGGGAAACAATGCCAGGTTGGTGGCAATTTTAAAATTCCATGGAGGAAAATAAATTAAGATGACAGAAGGAAATTACAAAGGTATCTGGGTTGGCTAAGTGAATTGGCAAATATCTGGCAAATGGAGCACAATATGAGATAAAAAGAAGCCTATTATCTCAATGCAGAGAGATGGCAGAGCTCTGAGATGCAATAGGATCCAGATGTCCTAGTGCATGAATTGCAAGAGTTTAGTATGTAGGTACAGCAGTAATTAGCAAAGCTGATAGAATTCTAACTTATTGTGAAGGAAATTTAATACAAAAGTAGACAGGTCATGCCTCAGTTATATAGAACACTAATGACGTTGCATCAAGAATACTGTGTACAACATTAGCTGTATTTAGAGAAGTATTCAAATGTATTGGAGCTGGTTTAGAGAAAGTTTATAAGACTAATACCTGTAATGGATAGGTTGTCTTTTGAGGAAAGATGGGACAGGCTGGGATTACATCTGCTGGTGTTTAGAAGCAACAGCTGACTTGATTAGAATCATAGCATCATACAGCATGGAAAGAAACCCACTTGCCCATGCTGACCAAGTTCCCAAACTAAGCTAGTCCCACTTGCATGTTTTTGGCCCGTATCTCTCTAAATCTTTTCTATTCATGTACCTGTACAAATGTCTTTTAAATATTGGAACCATACCTGCAACCATCACTTCCTTTGGCAGTTCATTCCACAAACCAACCACCCTCTGTGTGAAAACGTTACCTGTCAGGTTCCCTTTAAATCTTTTCCCTCTCACCTTAAAAATATGCCCTCTCGTTTTGAACTCCCCTACAGTAGGGAAAATACATTTGCTATTCACCTAATCTATGCTCTGCATGATTTTATAAACCTCGATGAGGTCAGCCCTCAACCTCCTCCAGTGAAATATATCCCAGCCTATGCAGTCTCTCCTTATAACTCAAAACTCCCATAGTCCAGGTAACATCCTTGTAAATGCACCCTCTCCAGTTTAATGTCATTCCTCTTGCAGGGAGACCAAAACTATACTCTAAAAGTGGCCTTATCAACATCCTGAACAACTGCAACATGATGTCTCAACTCCTACAGTCAATAGTCTGAGCAATGAAGGCAAGCATGCCAAATGCCTTCTTTACCACCCTGTTTACCTGTGATGCAACTTTCAAGGAACTATGCACCTGGACCCCAAGGTCTCTCTGTTTAATTACACTACCCAGGATGCTATCATTAACTGTATAAGTCCAGTTATTGTTCATTTTACCAAAATGCACCATTTATCCAAATTAAACTCAATTACCACTCCTTGAACCATTGGCCTCATTGATTAAGTTCTCTTTATACTCTTAGATAACCTTCTTCACTGTCTACAATGCCATCACTTTTAGTATCATCTGCAAACTTACTAAGAATATTTCCTCTCTTATCATCAAAGTCATTATTAAAACAAACAACAGTGGATCCATCACTGATCCTGTGGAATACTGCTGATTACAGCCCTCCAATCCAAACAACAACCCTTTACCACCACTCTCTGTTCCTTACCGTCAAACCAATTTTGCATTTGATTGGCAACCCTCCCCGAATCCCATGTGATTTTAACTTTACCTTGCAGAACCTTGTCAAAGGCCTTGCTAACATCCATGAAGACAACGTCTCTTGCTCTGACCTCATCTTACTTCTTAGTCACATCCTCAAAAAATTCAGTCGAGTTTGTGAGACATGATTTTCCACGTATAAAGCCACGCTGACTATCCCTAATTAATCCTTGCCTCTCCAACTCACTTAGATCCTGCCCTTCAAAATCCTCTCCAAAACCTTTCTGACCACTGACATCAGACTCACCGGTCCATAGTTCCACTGAAACAAATAAGATGCTGAGCATTCCTGAGTTTTGGATATGGAAAGTATAAAGACCACAGCTGGAATCCTATAGGTGTTGTAACAATCTAGGCTATGGTGAGGAAGGTTGCACACAAAGTTCAAGGAGGCTTACTGCAACATTGGGCACTACTCTTGATGGTGATGAGCCCTTGAAGCTAAGTGGATGGACCATTCACAATGAAAAAAAGAAAATCTTTCAGTCCCTTAAATATAAAAAACCTCTCCTGACCTTCTAAACCAGAGCTTGGTGTCTTATTCAATTGCAAACCAGACCAATGTCTACAAACAAAACTCATTTAAATCAAACCCTCAAAAACATTTAAAAGAACTCACCATGACTACAGAAATACTTACAAGGTTATCATTAAATTCAGGCACACAGAAAGCCCAAATATTACCAATCTAAATCCACATTAAATGGTGTACATTTGGGACCATCTTCTTCTCCTTGCAGTGCATTACTGTTTTCATGCGGCCTCCACCTGATCAGAGGCTGCCTCTGCTGAAGGTCTTCCTCATAAATCTGTTGAATGTCAGAGTTGCCTGTTTCCATCTGTACTCCTTCAGCTGTTGATTGTTTATATATCCAGGCCTCCATGTACCACCTCTGATGTCCAAGTGATGTCAGCAAACTCACTTCCTTTTGAAGAATCTAAACAAACACTCCTCACAAATGCTAAGCTCTCCATACTAGCAATGGCAACACTTTGCCAGTGGATGAAGATTTGACTTTAAGTTTCCCATTTCTTAAAGCTGTGCAATTGATACGTTCATTTTAGATTAGATTTAGATTTTCGATTACATTTAGGTTTTTCATTGTCAAGTACTCAGCTATAGAGTACAGGAGCATAGTGAAAAGTGTACGTCGCCATACACGGTGCCATCTTAGGCACAAAGTACCTAGGCACAAAATCTTAGTTACAGAAGTAAAAAAAATGAGTTCAGCATCACTGTCTTCTTGGTGTAAAAGTGGAAGAATAAAGAAATAAAATTAAAAAGTCAAACTTTACAGTTTATTTCTTAAGTCATGGGCCTGCAGAAGCTCTAAGCCGGACTTTACCAAGTGAGCTCACTATCCCCTGAACTGGGCATGCTTTCCCGCACTGGGCTAAGACCCACCTGCATTGACCTCACCATCAACTGCTTTTACCAACTTCCATTGGGCACGCCAGGCCCTCTCCTGGTTCCTGAGAGTTGCAATCTATCCTGCCTCAGATCCTCTTGCATACCCACGCTTTTCAAAATCTGTTGATAAGCTGGAAATTTATTTACTAGGGACATGTGGGTTGCTGGATTCCACACCACTTCAACCCAACTTTGTAGATCACCTCGTCTTCTGGAGGATCTAGTGAACAGTGTTGCTACCCCCAGGTCACAATTTTGCATATGTTTATCCAATTATTCCATGCATAATTATCCAACAAGCTTAACTAGAATTTATTTGGAGGAGAATGAAAGTCAATGATGGAGAATTCACCATGAGACTGGAAAGGGGAAATAAAGTGTCTGAGGAATTTGGTGTCATGCTGACTCTGCAAATGTAGCTGTATTAATATTTGTTTTCTCCACACAGCTGCTGAGCAGACTATTCTGTGTTTTCAGAATCTTCTACATTTCTCTCGGTTTTCAGGTTTTCATATTTGAATCTGACAAAGTATTAAGATATATTTTTATTTGTTCCAAAAGAAGAGAAGTACCCATCTTTCTATTAATTGAATTTGATTGAAAACATGGTGCATTTTGTAGCTTTATAATACTTCAGACTATGATTTTATTATCAGAATTAAGGAAGTAGCAGTTGTAGGGCATCATAATAGTGAACTTTACTATGTCTCTAAAGGCTACTGATTCATTTGATAAGCAATAAATATCAAAAAAAACCTCATTAGTACAGCTGTGGGGGATGCAAAATTTCTTGGGGATGATGACAAGAAAATCCAAACCAGATGCTGGATTAGAATCACTGGTTTCTATTGTTTTCTTTACTGTCGATTCTACAGTTTGTCCGAGGCATATAGGCCAAGAATCTGGCCTGCACTCCATTTAGGCCCAGTATCTCCCACCCCAGAGGATCTGAGCAATGAGTTCCCTCTCCTTAGCTCCATTCGCCATGGTAGGGCCCATGTTTGGGGCGCATCAAATCTCTGTCCACCTGAGACCCTATTTTTTAAAATTGTTGCAGCTGGGGGAATGGCGATTCTAAATGAAGATCTTGTGTTCCAGATTGAATTTTATGAATTTGGACTTCTGATCCAAGGATTCTTATGTTTTGCTTCATATGTTAACTCAAATTTCCTAGATAAATAAATAGGTTCCACTACATTCTGATAATGATAATAATAATGTAAGGCCTAAATGTGTAGTATATCAAATTTACACCCAGTGCTCTTTTCATGCTGCAAACACAAACCCGTAGTACTCAAATGAAGCACAGAAGCTTAGCTCACTATTACATATAATTTTTGTGCCTCATTGAAGCTTGCATCAAAAACTTACATAGGCAAGGGAAGAAATGTGGTGTTGATGAGAGATCACAGTATGACTCACTGATCATTGGCAAGAGAGTCACTGCAGTGGTGGCTGTGGTTTGGGAGAGGCCCACTAATATTTCGTAATTTGAATTGCAATCAGTAATAGGAAATATCATTGCTCAATTCTGCATAAAATGTAAACAAGTGAAGCAATGATATTCTTCCTGTCCACAACTATATTGTTAGAAGTTGGAGCCTGTCACAACATATTGATATATTTTGGGAAGGGGAAAAATTACTCTGGTTGTTATGTATAGCAACATCGTTTATACATTTGAAAACGTGTTTTGGATATGTTAGTTCCCCAGTTATGTTATGATTGCTCTGCCAAAGAGCCTGCATAGACAAGAGAGGTCAAACAGATCTCCAAGCTACAAGTTTCTGTTGCTGTTATAAGAATATTTAGGAACAAGATTATTAAACTCAAAGAGGAAAGCCTCCTCATCCACTAAGCAGATCTACTTCTCTGTTACCGTATGTTGAATCCACATAGACCACCCCGGGAGTGTTTCCTAATAGTTTAGTGTTTGTTAGAGGACGGGAAAATTGCCTTTATATTGTCTGCTTTTTAGGAAGTTTAAATTCCCTTAATGTCTCTTAAAATGGATTTGGAAAACACATGAAGTGCAGGATTATCATTTTGGTGTTGACATTAAGGCATGCAAAGTGAACATCCATCAGAATAATGCAGGAAAGGCAGATTATAATGTCAATTAGTATCCAAAGGAAAAACTTCTCTTACACTAAAGGTCAATATGATATTTGTCTTCCCAATTGCTTGAAATGCTTACATGTTAAATTTGCCATATTCTTGTACAAGCACATTCAAATCTGTATGCAAGATTTTTCACACTTTTTAAAAGATGTTCTGTTTTTCCATTCTGAAGACCAAAGTGAATACCTCACACTTCCCCACATTATATTTCCATATGATACATTATTGTCCACTCATTTAATCTGTTTATATATATATTTGAAACCTCTCTCTGTCCTACTCACAATTTATGTTTCCACGTGGCTTTGCATTGTCCACATACTTGCATACATTAAACTCAATGTCTTCATCTAAGTCATTAATATAAAGTGTAAATAGCTGAGGCTGCAGCATTGATCATTACAGTACTCCACCAGTTATAGCTTACTAACTTGAAAATATTCTGTTTATTTGAGGTTTTGGAAAAGGTTGTAGCTCAGGTTGTTGGTTTGCTCGCTGAACTGGTGGATTTGTTCTCAGACATTTCATCACCATGCGAGGTAACATCATCGGTGAAGTATTGGTGTTCTGTTCCTCTTGTTATTTATGTACCTTGGTCTGTTGTGGTGGGTGGTATCACTTCCAGTTCTATTTCTGAGAGGTTGGTAAATGGGGTCCAAATTGATTAGATAATGGAGTACCAGTTTGAATGCCAGTCCTCCAGGAATTCCCATGCATGTCTTTGCTTAACCTGTCCCAGGATGGATGTGTTGTCCCAGTCGATCTGGTGTCCCTCTTTGTCTGTGTGTATGGATACCAATGATAGTAATGGTAGCTAGTTGGTGCTCATGTATCCTGGTGGCTAATTTCTTGGCAGTATGTCTGATTGAATTTTTGTTGCAGTCCTTGCAGGTTATTTTGTATATTACATTCGTTCTGCTCGTTGTTGGTATGGGCTCCTTCAAATGCATCAGCAGTTGTTTTAGTGTGTAGTAGTTTTGTGGGCTACTATGATGCCTAGAGACCTGAGTAGTCTGCTGGTCATCTCTGAAGTGTCTTTGATGTATGGTAGGATGACCAGAGTCTCTTGGCATGTTGTGTCTTCCTGTTTAGGTCTGTAGTGCAGGAATTGACTGACTGCGCTTATCGGGTAACCGTTGTCCCTGAATATGTTGTATAGGTGTTTCTCCTCAGCTTCCCGTAGTTCCGGGGTGCTGCAGTATGTTGTCTAGATACTTAACAAGAGAAGCAACCATCCCAAAACCTCCAAATGGAGCTGCATCAGGACGCCATTCAAATGAGCCACAACACACTTTTTTATATACTGATAAAACCTTAAGTTAACTTGAAAGAAATTCTGAGATTTACATGCTAATCAATTGAAATCTGCATCCCTTTATAACTAATTAAAGTTAAAAATCACACAACACCAGGTTATAGTCCAACAGGTTTAATTGGAAGCACACTAGCTTTCAGAGCGATGCTCCTTCATCAGGTGATATTTTTCTGCTTTCCCTGTGTCGGATGGAGCTCACACAGGATACCCAACATCTGTTCCCGCCACAATATATCTTCCCTTTAACAGGTTGGTAAGTTTAAATCCTGCCAGCACATGTAAATAATGCTAGTAATTTGGACTGTTTTCTATGCTTACAGTCAATCAACAGCTGGTTACACATTGAAATCATGTAGATGAATAGTCAGCACAGAGGTTGCATGCTGACACCATTACATCTAATCCATCGGGTTTAATAGCACTTCACAATCTCTGTGCCCAATTCTTCAGGGCTATTGTGATTAATTCTTTTCATTTTGGATGTAATTTGTGTTGGCAGAACCAGCACTCAGTGAAAAATATAACATTCAATGATCAGACAGTTGCTTTTCTTGACTATTCCAAAATATTATTTACATATAATACTGCCAAGAAAAAAGAGTGAGACACGCTGAAATTGCGAAAAGGGAAGTCATTTGACCTAATGATATTATTGCTAGACTATTAATCCAGAGATCCAGGTAATGTTCTGGGGCCTGGTTCAAATCCCATTGCAGTAAATGGTGAAGGCTAATTTCAATGAAAGGAAGAAACTCTAAAATTAAAAGTCTAAAGATGACCATTGTCAATTGTCAGGAAAACCCATCTGGTTCATTAATGTCTTTTAGGAAAGGAAACTGCCATCCTTACCTGGTCTGGCCTACATGTGACTCAAGACCCACAGCAATGTGGTTGATTCTTAACTGCCCTCTGGACAATTAGGATGGGCAACAAATGTTGATCTAGCCAGGGGCAGCCATGAGTGAATACAAAAAGAAGATTCTCAGTAGGTTACTCAGAATAGTTCAGAGATCATTGAAGATAAACTCTGGGGTCACAGTTGGAGAAGATGACAGGTTAAATTGGAGGCAGGACCATATAGAAAGCACCTATTAAGCTGTCCTTCTGAGAAGGTAAACTGAACTACACAGAATGGGGACTCAGTGGGTTTGATAGCTCCGAGCAGTCAAAACTCTGGAGTTAAGTGTTTGAATTAGGGCCCAGAAATATGCACCATAAATAGATCAATGCAGCTGGGAGCAACAGTGTAGGAACCACGCAAGCAGCACTTGCTTTGGCCAGCTGAGCAAGCCTCGAGCTTGGAGAAAAAAAGGACAACATTAGCTTGGTGAAATCTTCTGGTTGTGAACAGCTAGAGTTATATCTCCGAATAAGTGTTGGAGCACAGAATCCTGAATTCAGAGGATGCATAGATCTTGGAAAGGACGATGAACCAGCAGAAGGAGAGTAACCATTAAAGCACTTTATTTTACAATAGGTTTTCAGAGAGTTTCAAGGTCAGCTGTTAAAGTGCACAATTAGAATCCCTAATACGATTTTGTGACAGTGTCACTATGTCATAGAGTCATAGAGTCAGATCCTTTGATCCAATTCCTCCATGCTGACCAGATATCCTAAATTAATCCAGTTCTATTTGCCAGCACTTGGCCCATATCCCTCTAAACCTTCCTATTCATATAACCATCCTGATGCCTTTTAAATGTTACAATTGTACCAGCCTCCAACACTTCCTCTAGCAGCTCACTCTATACACGCATCACCCTTTGCATGAAAAAGTTGCCCCTTAGGTCCCTTTTAAACCTTTCCCCTCTCACCTTAAACCTATACCCTCTGATTCTGGACTGCCCCACCCCAGGGAAAAGACCTTGTCTATTTACCCTATCTGTTGCCCTTCAAGACTTTATAAATCTCTACAGGGTCATCCATCAGCCTCTGATGCCCCAGGGAAAGCACCAGCCTACTCAGCCTCTATCTATAGCTCAAACCATAGTCTAGATTAGAGTGGTGCTGGAAAAGCTCAGCAAGTCTGGCAGCATCTGTGGTGAGAAATCAGAGTTAACGTTTTGGGTCTGGTGACCCTTCCTCAGAATCTGTTTTTGTTTCTGATTTACAGCATCCTCAATTCTTTGGGTTTTTATTTAGTCGCCAAAAGGGTATATACTCACATTTTAAACCTAGATCATTGAGATGAATACTTCCACTAAATTTGTTCTTGGGATTTGTGTGCTGTTAGCAAGGTTAGCATTTATTATTCATCTCTCTGAGCCCTTGTGAAAGAGGTGGTGAACCACATAGATCTTGTTAAGGAATGATTATTCAAACATCATAGATCCAAAAATGGAGGTGTGTATGGAAAGGGTTTAGTTATGGAGTGGGTGTCAGGGTAGACAGGAGGCAGGTGGGTTGGGCAGATAGTAAAACTGACAGTAACTTCTGGCATTTTCCCATTTGTGGAAATTCATGGATGTAGGCAGCACTGACAAGGCCAGCATTTATTGCCCATTTATAATTTCTCTTGAGAACATTTTGATGAGCTGTCTTCTAAATCAGGATCATCCATGGGATGTAGGTTTCCCTGTTGACTTACTGTTCCAGGATCCTCACAGTGAAGGAATGCTAAGTCAGGATGGTATTTGGCTTGAACGTGCAATAGATTATTTTGAACAGATAAATGACAGGAAATCAGAGTCAGCTTCACACTGTAACATTTAATGAATCCATCACTAAAATTAAGTTGGAATCATGAAAAATACTCTTTTTAAGAGTTTGGAAAGTTACCGAATATTGCCCATTAGAATAACAGAAAACCCATTGAATTATTTGCATTTCTGTAATGGATTTATGAATTTGGTTCATTCAATTTGGCCAGAAAGGCTTGCAACCACAACACCATTTATTTAATTTTAGCAGCTGTATGTAAAACAAAAATGTTTTTAAATTTAATGACTAGTTAATCCAAATACAGCATCAGAATTGCTTTCTGAGATTAGTTACTTTCAACATCTAGGTAGCTTTTACATTCACAGTGCAGAACTCTAATTTGTGCTCAGCAGTACTGCCAACTACATTGAATAATGCCTGATATTACTTACTCACTGTCTCATACAAGAATTATGGGCTGTTTGAGAAAATTGCAGAGGGTGACACGTACTCAATAAATGGTAAATGTTACAAGGAGTCAACACCTTCAGGAAATTTAGGAAGGGCAAATACATTTTTTTAGAGGGGATAATAAATGCATTTTCTCTCTTCACAGAGCACAGGGATATAAGGAATGAATCATGTCAAAACCTGTTTTTATATTTCTAAAATATTACTGTGAAAAACTGCTAGACAGTTACATAAACTGCTCCAAATATTACCACTCGGCTAAACAATACCATGTCCCTGTAAACTGTATTAAGATCCTTTTTCATTCTTCTACAATTCATTTTCTTCTCTTTCAATAGTGAGATGGTCTTGGTTGCATTTCAGTGTCATTATTTTTTGCATATTTAATTCAGCAATCTTTCTAAGTCAGTAAAAATTAATTATTTACTTTAATGTGGGATTAAAGTCATGTGTAGGTTAAGGTTAATGGCATTTAACAGTATTCAAGCATTAACTTTAGGAAAAGGAGAATTGGGGTCACTGAAAGGACATGGTGAAACTATTTTGTTTCACATATCCTGAATCATTAGAATGATGGATACTGATCTACCTCACACAGTTGTGTCAAAGCCAATAGCAATTCTGGATTGTGTTGTTTGAGCTGCTAGGTTTTTACTCAGCCTTTCTTCTCCTCTCGACTGAAAATGCTCTTATATTCAATTGCTTGACAAATAAAGGCAAATATCCCACAGAGAGTAAGGTCAGAGTGAGGGGAGACTTCATTGGAGTAAGATTCAGACACAATCAGTAACTGGAAATTTGGGGCAATGTGGAAATTCAGGATAGAGGAGAAAAGAAGTGCTTTAATTGAAATTTTCTGTAAGAAGTAAAGTCTCCAGAGTGAGAGGTGAGGAGGAGAGGAAAGAAGGCGCAATTTGAGAGGCTTACCTGTACTGATACCAATAGAGACATTGAGTCATAAGTGCAGGCAAAGCAGCTGATTGGTGACTCAGTTTAGTCAGTATTTCCAATTTTCAAGGGGAAATTTAGGTTAGCAATATTTGAGAAGACTTGTACTCAGGTTGATGATAAGTAAGTAAGTTAACTTGCTGAGCATGAAGCCAGAAAGGAAATTTCGGTATTTAGTTTGCATTTATGTTTTTGTTTGATTTTCTCCCTTTTCTGAGAACGAGTTTGTTTAGTTTTCCCAGTATGTCCATGCTTATTCTAAGAGTATCAAATAGTTTTTAGAGTTACAAGATGAAAGGCCAGAACGACGAAGGAGAGTGTACAATTTGCAGTATGTGTGACGACATAGACATGCCACATGTCCCAGACAAACACAACTGCAGGAAGTGTCACTGGTCGCACAAGCTTAACCTTTGGATTTTAGAACTCAAACAGGAGCTGGAGTCTCTGCTATTATCAACAAAGCAGACGACTATATAGATAGCACATATATGGATATGATCACACTACAGATTAGAAGCATATAGGCAGAGAGGGAATGACTGATTACCAAACAGTGTAAGATAACCAGGCAGATAGTGCAGGCTTTGACTAAGTCTATTGTGCTTGCTAATCGTTTCTCCATTTTGGAAATGATTCTTCAGGGGAGTGCAGCCAGAGTCAAGCCCATGGCACCATGAGTGACTCAACCATACAGAGGAGGAGGAAGAAGAATGAAAGAGCAACACTCATAAGGGATTCCTTGTTCAGTGGCAGTAACTGTGAGTCTGGGTTGGTCTGTTACCTTGCTAGTGCTGGGGTCAAGGATGTCATAGAGTGGCTGCAGAACATCATTCTGGGGGAAGGGGACCAGCCAGAAGTTGTAGTCCACATTGGTACCAATGACAAAGGTTAGGAAAGAGATGAGGTCTTGAAGGCAGATTTCAATAAGGTAAAAAAAGGCAATAATATCAGGGTTACATCCAGTGGTATGCATTAGTGCACACATGAACAGGGGAATTGTTTAAATATGTTGTTGGAAAACTGGTGTAGGAAGGAGGACATCTGATTTCTGAGGAATTCAGACTGATTCTGAGGCAGGTGGATCTGTGCAAGCTGGACAGGTTACACCTTAATGGGACTGGAACTAATAATCTCATAGGGAGATTTGCAAATAGTTTTGGGGTGGATTTAAATGAGCTTATCATGGAGGTGGGAACCTGAGAAGTGTCCCAAATTGAAAGGAAGTAAAGTTAATAACAGGAAGTTGAAAAGATACAAGGGACATTAGAAGACAGGAGAAATGAAGCAAGCATTGAGCATGCTTCAAAAGCTGAATGATTTTAAAAAGACACTCTACTTGTGTGCACACAGCAGTCACAACAAAGTAGATGATCTAAAGGCACATGAGAATCGAATTATCGTTACAGAAATATGGTTTCCTAGAGACCAGGAATTGAATATTCAATGATATTTGACCTTCAGGAAGGACAGACTAAAAGAAAAGGAGGTGCAGTTACGCTAATAATAAGGGATGGATTCGGTATATTAGAAAGAGAGGATCTCAGATCAGGTGAACAATATGTGGAATCTGTTTAGGGTGCAGCTAAGAGCAGCAAGGGACAGCAAACATTAATTGATGATATTTATAGGCCACCAAATAGTCATGGTAGTGTGGGCATGGTATTAGCCAGAAGATGAGAGAATTATGTAGCATGGGCAACACAGTCTCATGGATAACATCAATGTGTATATAGAATGAGTGAGAAAATTGAGTACTAAAACTGTAGAGGAAACTTTTCTGGAAAGTGTCAAATTTTGTTTTCAAGAGAAGTATGTTGATGAGCCACCTAGAGGAAATGCTATTTTAGATCTCGTATTATATAATGAAAAAGGACTGATTAACAACCTTGATGCAAAATAATCTTTAAGGATGAGTGACTACAATATGATAGAATTTTACATTTTATTTGAAAGTGAGGTAATTTATTTTAAAGCAAGGGTGTTAAATTTGAATAAGAGAAATTATGAAGGTGTGAAACGCAGACTGGCTGATGTTGATTGGAAAAATACATTACAAAGCATGAATGTACATAAGCAATAGATAGTCTTTAGAGTCTATTACATGACATACACCAACTATACATACCTTCAATGGCCAAAGTTCAAAACAGCTTAGTCAACCGTGTTTAACAGTGTAATTTTAGATTTGCAAAGATTAAAAGAAAAGACCAATAAAGTTGCCAGAAATAGCAGTAGTTCTGAGTACTGGAATGTTTATCAAATAGTAAATGAATACAATCTATTAAAAAATATAGAAATGGTCTGTAAAAGCTTCTAATGGTAAGTAAAGGTAAATGTTTCGCTCAAACAAATGTGAGTCCATTAAACACAGCGTCAGAAAAATTTATCAAGGATAATAGTTAAATGACAGAGAAGCTAAATGTATACTTGACATCTATTTTGTACAAGCAAAATTCAAGAGCTCTCCAAGAGCTAGAGATCCAAAGTGATTAGGGGAGGATAAGGCAATGAAGGAAATTATCATTTAAAAAAAAATTGTACTGAAGAAGTTCATGGGCTGAAAGTTAATAAATCCTCAAGAAATGATGGTCTTCATCCAAAAGTGTTGAAAGAGATAATTGATACATTGGTGTTTTCTTTCAAAATTCTTTGGATTCTGTAATGATTCTTGTATGTTGGTACGCATAAAATGCATTATTTAGGGAGGGATTGAGAGAGAAACTATGGACCTGTTGGCCTTATATCGGTACTCGGTAAAATAATAGAAGCTGTTATAAGTGTGATAAATAGACATTTGGATGTTAATGATTTGATTGGGAAGAGTCAGTATGGATTTGCAAATAGAAAACTGTATTTGATGAACTTGATGGAGATATTTTTTCCATTGTTACTAACAATATTGGTATGAGAGAGATGTATCAGTGTGGGCATAGTATACCTTAGAAGGCTTTTGATAAAGTCCCTATACAAAGCTGGCTAGAAAGATTAAAGCACATGGGATGGTGAGTAATGCTCTGGCATGGATTAATGAACAGCTCAAAGGATGTCTCTGGGCCCAAGAGTGTGTAAAATGAACCCTATGTTAAGTTTAACGTCACCACAGTGTTCTGAAACCATGCAGTCATAGAGTCTTACAGCACCGAAAAAGTCCTTCAACCCATTGAGCCTACACTGATTTATCTACACAAATCCTAGTTTCCATCACTTGGCCCATAGCTTTGAATATTGATAACATTTCAAATGTTCATACTTTTTAAAGGTTGTGAGGTTTCCCCCCTCTACTACCCTTCCAGACAGTACATTCCAGATTCCTATCATCCTCTGGGTGAAAAATGTTTGCCTCAAATCCCCCCAAATCTCCTTCCCTTCACTTTAAGTTTTACCCCTTTGTTATTGACGCTTCAACTAAGGTGAATAACTTCTTCCTATTTACCCTATCCATGCCCCTCATAACTTAGTTACCTCAATCAAGATCCCCTGCAACCGATTCTGCTTTAGCAGAAATAACCCAAGCCTATTCAACTTTTCTTCATAGCTGTTGTTGTGTTCCTTGCAATGTCAGACACCATGAACAGAGGGAACGGGGCAAATATCTCCCAACTGGTAAAAATAAAAGTGCAAAATTTAAATTACAATCTTCTTACAAAAAAGTGGTGAGAATAGGAACAGAGAGAAAGACTTGGTTTGAAACTGGGAATCTATCTGGCAATCTAAGTACACCAAATTAATTATTGAAATGGAGGGATTATCCTATGAGGAAAGATTAAAAAGTTTGGACCTCTGTCCTTCGAAATGAAAAAAATATGAGCTGGTCAAACTTGAACATATAAAATTCCTATAGGAATGGGCATGATTGTTGTTGGAAATATGTTCTCCTGGAGGGCAGGGACACAGTCTCAGAATAAGGTTCAGGTCAATGAGGACTGGGATGAAAAAGAATTTCTTTATTCAGAGGGCAGTTAATCTTTGGAATTTTCAGCCCCAGACCAGAAGGAGGAAATCTTTGCCCCAACGACACATCAGGACCATGGGGAAAAGATCAAAGAGCTTTGGGAATAATCAACTCAACATTTCCTGATCATCATGAGTATGTTATACTTAGCATTTCATGCCCCATACTCTCACAAATTTAATGACAATTTCACTGATTACTTAAGGATTCTGATAAGTTCTGTGCTACAATCACATATACACAACGATATTTAATTAGAAAGAGAATTAAAAACATCTACCAAATAAGTGGCGTATTCTACTCCTTGATGAGAAACTGTCCATGCACACTAAATAAAATGAGTTGTACTGAGGATAGTTTGTTTTACAGCTAATTTATTGACAGCTTTCTGTAGTAATTTATCAACCTTCTCTTCAGCCGAAAAATCTGTCTTGAGTTTTCTGGTGTTTATGCAATATCCCCTAAGTACCAGGGTTTTATATGATAATGTTAAACAGTTTGCTGTGGCTCACGTAAAAATATTGTGTGATTTACTGGGATTTTGCTCAAAATGCTTCATATTTGTTGGGGCTTTCATTCAAGTGTCTTTCATATAAGCCTTTTGCATCAATTGGATCAGGAGTCTGCCTCAACATACTTATATTTAATACAGACCATGCTGGAAGTGTTCATCAGTGATTATGGTGGCTGGTAATGTTGTACTCGTTGTATTTGTTCTCATGCATGTCTTTACTCATAATAGAAAAATCTACAACCTCATCAATGTAGAAGTACTATATAAAATACGTTTGTACAAAAAACTGAATCATTTGAGTGATTGATAGTAACATAAACATTGACCTTTGCTCCAATTTACTTGAATATTTTCAAGATTGTAAACTCCACCCTTGTGATGTCAATGTTTTCCATTACAACTGACATGAGTTCGCTTTTCAGCTTTGGTCTTCTCTTAGATCTCTTTTGAAAATTAAAGCATCTAGCATTTCGAAACTAACATACGTCTGCCACGTGGTTGCCATTACAGTGATAACTAAATATCACCAGTACTTTTCTGACCACGTCTTCCTATTATAGACTTGACTGTGTATCGAAGTTGTACCAGTCACTTACAGATGACAGTATTCCTCAATGATTTTGATGTCATCTCCGTAGGAAAGACAATTCTATGAGTTCTCTAAAATGTGTGTTTTTGTGTGTTTAATAATTTTAATTGGTTCTTTTCGACCTCAAACCACATTTAAACAGTTGCGTGATGCATAATCTAAGAGTGTACCAAAATTACAATGTATTGATGTATTCTTCAGGACCAGAATAAATGCACCAACTGTTTCTGGTTTCTACATATAGATTTGTGGCTTTCCACTTTCTTCAGTGACTTAGGTTTAAAATATTCCTCATATTAGTATTTCGAATGATAGACCTTCACCCTGTAAGAAGGTTTGCTAACATACCATAGTAGTGTGGAACTGCCCTGCATGGTTTCTAATGTTTGCTCCAAACATGGTAGTCAAGAGAAAACCAGCTCCCTGCTTTATAGACAGGACCTGGAGCTCGTGCTAGATCAGGTGGTGCAGAGGCAGACATCCTATTCCTTCAGGACCAGTAAAGCAGGCCATAATGATAATGATATAGCCAGGAAAAGGATCGAGGATATAAAAAGTGATTTCAGGGAGTTAGGATGGAAGTTGCAAAGCAGGACGAACAGAGTAGTGTTCTCTAGTTTACTACCGGTGCCACGAGATAGCGAGTTGAGGAACAGGGAGCAGGCGCAGCTTAACACGTGGCTGCGCAGCTGGTGTAGGAGAGAGGGCTTCAGATATGTAGATAATTGAGATGCCTTCTGGGGAAGGTGGGACCTGTACAAGAAGGACGGGTTGCATCTGAACTGGAAGGGGACCAATGTCCTGGGTGGAAGGTTTGCTGGAGTAGTTCGAGAGGGTTTAAACTAGTATGGCAGGGGGTGGGAACCTGAGCTGTATACCGGAGGTAAGAGTTGATGCAGATGAGACAATTGCAAGAGGTAGACAAGCTAGTGGGAAGGATTTTCCTGGGAAGGAACCAAGGGATCAGTTAAAGTGTGTTTGCTTTAACGCAAGGAGTATCAGGAATAAAAGTGATGAACTTAGAGCATAGATCAGTACCTGGTGCTATGATGTTGTGGCCATATCAGAGACATGGGTTTCTCAGGGGCAGGAATGGTTGCTGGATGTTCCAGGGTTTAGAGCATTTAAAAAGAATAGGGAGGGGGGAAAAAGAGGAGGGGTGTCTAGCACTACTAAACAGAGAGGGTATCACAGCAACAGAAGCTTCCATTGTCGAGAAAGATCTGCCTACCGAGTCAGTATGGGTGGAAATTAGGAACAGCAAGGGAGCAGTCACCTCATTAGGGGTTTAATACAGGCCCCCCAGTAGCAGCAGAGAAATGGAAGAAAGCATAAGTCGACAGATTTTGGAAAAGTGTGGATGTAGTAGGGTTATTGTAATGGGTGACTTTAACTTTCCCAATATTGATTGGAACCTCCTTCGAGCAGAAGATTTGAATGGAGCTGTTTTTGTAAGGTGTGTTCAGGAGGGTTTCCTAACTCAGTACGTTGACAGGCCGACGAGGGGAGAGGCCATTCTAGACTTGGTGCTCGGAAACGAGCCGGGGCAGGTGTCAGATCTTGTGGTGGGAGAGCATTTTGGTGATAGTGACCACAACTGCCTCACATTCTACATAGCTATGGAGAAGGAGAGGATTAGGCAAAATGGGAGGATATTTAATTGGGGAAGAGGAAACTATGATGCGATTAGACATGAGTTAGGAAGCATGGATTGGGAGCAATTGTTCCATGGTAAAGGCACTATAGACATGTGGAGACTGTTTAAGGAACAATTGTTGCAAGTGATGAATAAATATGTTCCTCTGAGACAGGCAAGAAGTGGTAAGATAAAGGAACCTTGGATGATGAGAGCGGTGGAGCTTCTCGTCAAAAGGAAGAAGGTAGCTTACATAAGGTGGAGGAAGCTAGGGTCAAGCTCAGCTCTGGAGGATTACAGGCAGGCAAGGAAGGAGCTCAAAAATGGTCTGAGGAGAGCCAGGAGGGGGCACGAGAAAGGCTTGGCAGAACGGATTAGGAAGAACACAAAGGCATTTTACACTTATGTGAGGAATAAGAGAATGGTCAAAGAAAGAAAAGGGCCAATCAGGGATAGCATAGGGAATTTGTGTGGGGAGTCTGAGGAGGTAGGGGAAGCCCTAAATGAGCTTTTTGCTTCTGTCTTTACGAAAGAAGCGAACTTTGTAGTGAATGAAATCTTTGAAGAGCAGATGTAGAGATAGAGGAAGCTGATGTGCTGAAAATTTTGTCAAACATTAAGATTGACAAGTCGCCAGGCCCAGACCAGATTTGTCCTCGGCTGCTTTGGGAAATGAGAAATGCAATTGCTTTGCCACTTGCGAAGATCTTTTCATCCTTGCTCTCCACTGGAGTCGTACCTGAGGACTGGAGAGAGGCAAATGTAATTCCTCTCTTCAAGAAAGGAAATAGGGAAATCCCCAGCAATTACAGACCAGTAAGTCTCACGTCTGTCGTCTGCAAGGTGTTAGAAAGGATTCTGAGGGATAGGATTTATGACCATCTGGAAGAGCATGGCTTGATTAAATGGAGTCAACACGGCTTCGTGAGGGGCAGGTCATGCCTCACAAACCTTATCGAGTTCTTTGAGGATGTGACTAGAAAAGTTGATGAGGGTTGAGCTGTGGATGTGGTGTACATGGACCTCAGCAAGGCATTTGATAAGGTTCCCCATGGTAGGCTCATTCAGAAGGTCAGGAGGAATGGGATACAGGGGAACTTAGCTGTCTGGATACAGAATTGGCTGGCTGACAGAAGACAGTGAGTGGTAGTAGAAGGAAAATATTCTGCCTGGAAGTCTGTGGTGAGTGGTGTTCCCCAGGGCTCTGTCCTTGGGCCTCTACTGTTTGTAATTTTTATTAATGACTTGGATGAGGGGATTGAAGGATGAGTCAGCAAGTTTGCAGACGACACAAAGGTTGAAGGTGTCGTTGCTAGTTTAGAGGGCTGTTGTAGGCTGTAGCAGGACATTGACGGGATGCAGAGATGAGCTGAGAGGTGGCAGATGGAGTTCAACCTGGATAAATGTGAGGTGATGCATTTTGGAAGGTCGAATTTGAAAGCTGAGTACAGGATTAAGGATAGGATTCTTGGCAGTGTGGAGGAACAGAGGGATCTTGGTGTGCAGGTACATAGATCCCTTAAAATGGCCACCCAAGTGGATTCCTGAAGAAGGGCTCATGCCCGAAACGTTGATTCTCCTGCTCCTTGGATGCTGCCTGATCTGCTGTGCTTTTCCAGCAACACATTTTCAGCTCTGACCTCCAGCATCTGCAGTCCTCACTTTCTCCACCCAAGTGGACAGGGTTGTTAAGAAAGCATATGGTGTTTTGGCTTTCATTAACAGGGGGATTGAGTTGAAGAATCGTGAGATCTTGTTGCAGCTCTATAAAACTTTGGTTAGACCGCACTTGGAATACTGCGTCCAGTTCTGGTTGCCCTATTATAGGAAAGATGTGGATGCTTTAGAGACGCTTCAGAGGAGGCTTACCAGGATACTGCCTGGACTGGAGGGCTTATCTTATGAAGAGAGGTTGACTGAGCTCGGACTTTTTTCATTGGAGAAAAGGAGGAGGAGAGGGTCCTAATTGAGGTATACAAGATAATGAGAGGCATAGATAGAGTCGATAGCCAGAGACTATTTCCCAGGGCAGAAATGACTAACACGAGGGGTCATAGTTTTAAGCTGGTTGGAGGAAAGTATAGAGGGGATGTCAGAGGTGGGTTCTTTACACAGATAGTTGTGAGAGCATGAAATGCGTTGCCAGCAGCAGTTGTGGAAGCAAGGTCATTGGGAATATTTAAGAGACTCCTGGACATGCATATGGTCACAGTCATTTGAGGGTGCATACATGAGGATCAGTGGTCGGCACAACATCGTGGGCTGAAGGGCCTGTTCTGTGCTGTACTGTTCTATGTTCTATGTTCTATGTTCATAACATCAGACCATGCCAGTCGGGTCACAAGTTGCCACCTAGGTCAGTGCAGTCTCAGCCATATGAAGGAATGTACAGCAATATAGGAAGAAGGTCAATGACCTTATCTGCTCTGCAGAGTTGGTGCTGCCATCTACTCTGATTCCTCAACTTATTCTGTCTCTGCTACTGTGTCCTTCTGCCATGAAGGATCATGCTCTACCACTCTCAGTACTGTCTGCTGCATCTTTCTTTACTTGCCCTCACCCATCTTAACCCTGACACTACCAACCCTGCATGTCCTCTGTGCACCAACTCAGTCATTTGGCACACCTCCCCATCTGCACCAAAAATAACAGCTGTGCCACCAATTTCATTTCCCTTAATACCTTCCTCTTTCATCCAGAGAGAAAGCATCCAAAATAGGACTGAAACAATCAAGTTGGGCAATGGGCTGCCCAATGTTCAACTCCTCACCTTTTTTGAGGAGAATGCCCTGATCCTGACTCCCCCAAGTGCCTGAATGGCTGTATCTAAACCCCTAGACTGGTATCAGAAGCTATCCTTGGCTTATCATGCTGAGTGAAGGCTTCCTCCCTTGACTTGATTGAAGACTGCTGACAACTGTGACTAGCTTCTTGGTTCTGTGTCTGCCTTAAATAGCATGCAACCCAACAGAATTGAGAGTCTGGTTTCTGTGGTTGAGGGGCAAAGTACAAAAAGTCAAGGCAAAGCAGGAATGCTGTGAGCACATGCTGTGAAGAGCCAGGAGATGCAACTTGGGCAGAGAATGAACACAGCATGTGTCCCTAAGTGCACAATGTTCTTGCAGCAGTGTTACTGATGCAGTCTGAGGTGCAGCATTGAAGTGCAGAACCATCCTTTAGGTGGATCAAAGATATACCATGAGAGATATTGGAGGTTGCCACACGTTGGATGCCAAAGCTTGTGGATATGGAGATCCACATGCTGGAGCTAATGGGGCATGGTCTGAGATGTTGTTTCCAGGTTTCTAATACAGGGGCCCTTTGGAGAAATAAGTTGTCATGTCATCGTTGTGACTTCCAGTGTTAAGATTTCTCAGCCTCCAATTTGCTCATGGCAGATGGTACAATAAATAGACTATTTAACTGAAACTCTACTCATACTGATGCCCCCATTAAAGCCCAATCCGACCACTGTCACTCATCTCCCAAACCCGATACTTTCAACATCCTTACTCAATCTGACCAAATCAGGTCCATTAACAATTTCTGACCTTACCTGAGTTGTCCTCACTGGAATAAATACCCATAGTCATCTCTCTGTAACCCTTCCTCAAATCTGAGCTGACCACTCCCATTTCAGATTCCAAGCTGACCACATTGATCCCAGTACCACCTTCTGACCTGTTCCTGCTCCAACCACATGGTACCCAACCTGACAACTACCCCCATTGCAGAACTGGCTCTAACTGACTCCTACGGCCATCAAGATCCATTTCCCTCCAAGCCTGAAAACAAAATTCTCTCCCTCACTTACTAAAGCCCACAATCCACCCTGAACCCCTTGATGTTCATCCTGTCACCCTGCCCTTCCATACAGCTGGTACCCTTCCATCCTTGCCCACCTGGCACCCTAATCCCTTACTGATCCTGAATCATCTTGCCTCCTTACCATTTCACAGTAGTTCTCAAAGTGGCTGGGGGTGCCACTCAATTTTCAAATGATAGAACACAGATATGTAGATTTTGAAAAAGGGAGTGTTTAAAAAAAAGACTCTTTCCCCTGCTTGTTGCAAGTATGCCAGAACCTGCTTAATAATGGAGGCTTCAGACCAGCAATGTTCAGAGTAGATGTCATCTAAGAATATTTGTTCAAGATATGAAATATGGTTTCATACAGAATGTAATATTGAGTGTTCTGATCATATAGCTATTTTCAATGGCCAGGTTAAATCGTGGAAGACATTATGAAACAGTGTGGGTATGTTGAGCAGTAGATAACAGCAGTTTCACAGTCAGGGAGATGGCTAGAAACAATGTGCCTGACACTGCACATTGCTTTCAGGGTATTTGAAAGGCAACAGCTTTAAACGTAATCGATAGACGTTTGAAATGAGTTGAGTTGTTTACAACAAATTGAACAACAACTAACAAAACTCCGAGACTTTGCATAGTTTGAATCCTGTTGATGGCTTGCCAGACAAATGGTGTTAGTCAACAGAGCTCAATGTTTGTCAAAGAAGTTTTCAAATTTGATAAGAGTGAATGGGGTAAGAAACCATACTGTCTAACTGGATGGAGTGAAAGTGAGCACATCACAAATTCATAAGCAATATCCTGTTCAAGAAATACCAGATGTAAACTGCAAGAAATGTCAGATGTCATTAAATCACAAATTGGTGATTATTTTGTTCATTTTTTACTGAATTGAGAAGGAACTTCTTCACCCAAAGGGTTGTGAATCTATGGAATTCCCTGCCCAGTGAAGCTGTTGAGGCTACCTTGGTGAATGTTTTTAAGGCAAAAATTGTTAGATTTTTTAACAAAAATGGAACGACATGAAATGATGAGCAAGCGGGTAAGTGGAGCTGAGTCCAGGAAAAGGTCAGCCATGATCTCATTGAATGACGGAGCAGGCTTAATGGGCCAGTTGGCCTACTCCTACTCCTAGTTCTTATGTCCTTATTTATCGAAACAGATTAGGCATTTCTTCTCTTTTAGAGTAGTAATTTTGTGGCATTCTTTACTGTAGAAGATGTTGAGGCTAAGTTGATAAAGGTATTCAAGGCTGAATATATTTTTAATTGCTTAGGAAATCAAAGATTATGCAGAAAAGGTGGGAAACTGGAGTTGTAAATTAACAGATAAATGGTGATTTCCATGAATGATGGAGCAGTCTCAATGGGTTGAATCACCAACTTCTGTCCGACGTCTTATGGTTTTATGGTCTTAGCATACCTCATATAACAACCTGGAGAATGTCGTCATTGCTGAAGTCACTTTTAATGTAGTCAGTAGAAGGTGAACAATCCAGACAGAAAGACAGTTATTAAATGGGTAGAATCACTGAGAGAAATTTGAAATTGAACTTGACGTTAAGTGGAAAGAACATTATAAGTGGTTGAAGTGGTTACCAGCAAGACTCATGAAAAAAAATGACCTTTGTATATGTTTGGTCAAAATATGAAGAGTGGAAAGGTTTACCTTCAAAGGTTCACAATGAAGAAGGGATTTAGGAGAAATAAAATGGGCCTGAAGAATTGGACCAGTTGGGGCATGAGTACCAATAGCTACTACAGAATAAGTTGAACATGAAACCAATTCAGATCCAAGCCAGAGTCAGCATTTAAAAGGCATCTGGATGGGTATATGAATAGGAAAGGGTTAGAGGGATATAGGCCAAGTGCTGGCAAATGGGACCATATTAGATTAGGATATCTGGTCGTCATGGAAAAGTTGGACTGTAGGGTCTGTTTCTGTGCTGTACATCTCTATGACTCTAAGACTTGAAGACAGGTATATCTAAAAAAGGAGGAGAAAGTGAGGTCTGCAGATGCTGGAGTTCAGAGCTGAAAATGTGTTGCTGGAAAAGCGCAGCAGGTCCTGAAGAAGGGCTTATGCCCGAAACGTCGATTCTCCTGTTCCCTGAATGCTGCCTGACCTGCTGCGCTTTTCCAGCAACACATTTTCATATCTGAAAAAGGGAACAGTTAAAACGAAGGTCAAATCAATGTTTATTAGAGAAAACTTCTCCTCAGGCTCAGGCCAAATCAGGTCAAATTCTGAAAGGTTGAGTCAAGAAAGGGAGGATTTTTTTAGAAATTAAAAGCCAGTGGTTAAGTTAGGTTTATCAGTAAATGGAAAACAAAAAGTGTACGTAAGTTGTAAGGAATTTAAGATGGTATAACATTCTCCATTAAGGAAGGAGGAGTGTAATTGAATTGTTTTGTGGCATATATGTCTATAACAGAAAAAAACGACTGGTTTCTGTTGGTGTGGATGCTACATGTGTTAAATACTAAAGGTTAAATGCTCGGTAGATGAAGTCCGGGCATATATCTTCCAATTATAGTTTTATTTCTACTCATAGTTCACAAACCTCAGTAACACTCTGGCTTCCCAGTAATTTGACTATGTTGTATGCTTTGTCCTTCACCTTTATGCTGTCCCTGCCTTCCCTTGTCAGCTATGGTTGTCTCCCCTGAGTATGTTTCTTCTTCCTTGGGATGAATTTCTACTGTCCAGCATTTCCTTCAGAAATGCCTGCCATTGTTGCTCTACCACCTTCCCTGCTAGGCTCCCTTCCAATCAACTCTGGCCAGCTCCTCCCTCATGTCTTTGCAGTTACCTTTAATCAATTGTAATAGAGTTATATCGGATTCCAGCCTCTCAAACTGCAGGGTGAATTCTATCATATTATGGTCACTGTCCCCTAGAGGCTCCTTCACCTTAAGTTCTCTCATTAAGTCTGTCTCATTGCATATCACCAAATCCAGAATTGCCTGTTCCCTCATGGGCTCTACCACAAGCTGTTCCAAAACTCTATCTTATAGATGTTCCACAGATTTCTTATCTTGATATCTGCTACCAACCTAATTTTCCCAGTCCATCTGTGTATTGAAGTACCCCATGATTATTGTTAAAGTGCCTTTCTTACATGTATTTTCTATCTCCTGATTTATTTTTTGCCCCATAACTCCAGGGTAGGATGCCTGTACACATCTATTATCAGGGTCTTTATCCTTTGTGTTTCCTCAACTCTACTCACACGGATTCTACTATTAGATTAGATTACTTACAGTGTGGAAACAGGCCCTTCGGCCCAACAAGTCCACACCGACCCGCAACCCACCCAGACCCATTCCCCTACATTTACCCCTGCACCTAACACTACGGGCAATTTAGCATGGCCAATTCACCTGACCTCCACATTTTTGGACTGTGGGAGGAAACCGAGTACCCGGAGGAAACCCATGCAGACACGGGGAGAATGTGCAAACTCCACACTATGTTACTTTGTGTTATCGATTTAATTTTTTTAGCAACAAGGCAAACCCACTCTCTCTGTCCACCTGCCTGTCCTTTCGATAGGATGTGAATCCTAGATATTTAGTTCCTAGCACTGATTGCCTTGGAGCCACACTTCTGTGATAACTGCCAATTTCAATTTACACTACAAGCTAACTTACCCTGACTTGTATACTGCATGGATTGGTACAACTCCCTCAGTACTGCATTGATTGCCCAACGTCTCATCATTGTCCCTTTATCTACTGTGCCTGAAGTTACATTCCTGATCCTTTCCAAACTCTATGTCCTATTATTTGTCCTAGAAACTTTAATGACTCTGCTGAGACCTCCCCACACCCCCAGCCCCACTCCCTTGAACTCTTCCCATAATTTTCCATGCAAATGAAGCCATCCCTCCACCCGTCCTCCACAAATGCATTTAAAGCACTGTCTACAACCCTTGTTATGCAAATTGCCAGGACTTGGATGCCAGCATGATTCTGGTGGTGCCTGTCCCATTCGAACAGCTCCTTCCTTCCCCACTACTGGTTCCAATGACCCATGAATTTGAACCTGTTTCTCCCATGCCAAGCTTTAAGCCATGCAAATCTACCTTTAATCTTGGTGACAATGTGCAGATTTGCTCATGTGTCAGGCAGTAATCCAGAGATTATTAACTGCTTGATTTTGGTTTTCCATTTAGTCCCTAGATGCTCATATTCTCTCAGCAGAATCTCTTACCTCTTTTTTTACCTAAATCGTTGGTGCCAATGTGGACCATGGTAACTGAAACTTTCTCTTCCCACTCCAAGTTCCTCCTCAAAGTCTGGATAAAATATCCTGAACCCAAGCACCTGGCAGGCAGTCAACATAGCCTTCAGGACTCTCAATCCTGGCCACAGAGAACAGTGTCTGTTCCCCTGATGATGCTATTCCTGATTACAAATACGTTTCTCTTTTCTCTCCCTCCCCTTGAGTGGCCTCGTTTGGATGCCCTGCCAGTTCAGCTGTCCAATTAGACCTTATAATTTCTCCATTTCTGTCTTGTAATCTTTTTGTGAGGCCCAATTTTGACTAAATGCAATGGAGCTAGCATTTTTTCAATAACATTGTTGATGCAAAGTTACACTTTATCTATTCTGCCTGATTTTCAATCAATTGTACTTCAAAATCTCCAAAGCCTGTCTTACAACTTTGAATTCTGCTTCGAGTATATTTATGACACAATGCTTTCAAATTCACTGCTCCTACTGACAACAAAAAATGTCTACATGCATCATAAAGGTGTCTAAAAATTGCTTCTGTGGTTCAAGTAATAATGTAATAAGACAGATCTTATTGGGAAGTACAATATCTGGAAGCATAATTTAGATCATATGCATATTTATTTAGTTTCCCAAGTGTCCTACTGTTTATGTCTTCACTTTTGAAGGACAAAATACATTTTCCTTTCAAGCAGATCTCGCTGGAGAAATGCAGCTTTAATATCAATTGATCTACACTCTCAAGTTAAAGAGTCATAGAGTCATGCAGCACAAAAATAGACTCCTCAGTCCAACTCATCCATATCGACCAGGTTTCCCAAACTAAACTAGCCTCATTTGCCTGCTTTGACCCATTTCCCTCTAAATCTTTCCTATATTTGTAACTATCCAAATATCTTTTAAATAATTCTAACTTTACCACATCTACCACTTCCCCTGGCAGTTCATTTCACATACAAACCACCCTCTATGAAAAAGTTATCCCTCAATTTCCCCTCTCACTTCAATCTTAGGCCTTCTAGTTTTGAGCTCCCTTTCCTTAGAGAAAATACCTTTGATATTCACCTTATCAATGTACCTCTTGACTTTATAAAGCTCTATCAGGTCACCCTCAATCTCTTATGCTCCAAGGAAAAGAGTCCCAGCTTTTCCAGCATCTGCCTATACCTCAAACCTGCCAGTCCCAGTAACATCCTTGTAAATCTTTTTCACACCCTTTCCAATTTATAAATATCCGTCCGATAGAAAACTTTCAGAATTGTGTATCCTGCTGTTGGTGAATATTTATGGCCCTTATTTTTTCTTCAAAACAGGGCCTATCGGGAAGCACGCTTTCCATGCGTGCCCATCTATGTCATTGGACTGGTTTTCTACTATCTGGCACATTTGTGTACACCCAAATTGGCTCCAGCTTTATAATTCTTGCTGTTTGGCGTCTTTATTAATTTATCATTCAGCTTGCTCATTGCCACTAAGGCTTCTTGATCATGTTGACCTCTGCTCCTGGGGTCATTCCTGAATTGAACACATTCCTTGGCTTTGTTAAGCCCCACCCTTTATCTTAACTTCAACTTCCTTTTGGACTGTTACTATTTGATTTCTCCCCTTCAATTAAAAGTATTCTTGTCAATGGTTCATGATTTCTTTCTAGCTGTCTGTTCTCTCCCAGAGTCACTGTCCAAGTTTATAATGTTTTTTTCTTGGCTTGAATGTTTGTATCTCATGGTCCCAATCCATGGCCTTAACCTCTTGTCCCTCATCCAGTACATCCAAGCAGTTGTTATGTTTCTGAGTGGCCTATCAGTTGTACTAATAACAATTAACATTTGTACCCATTTCAGTTATTTTCCTTTGGGACAGACAGCTTCATTTTGTTTATCAGAACTTATCTGTCCTTCATCTAACAAAACATCAATTGTGACAGTCTAATCCTCATAGCCATGCAACATATGGACATGATAGAAACCTTGCCCCTCAGTATTTTTATACATTGACTTTGAGAATCTGCTGTTCCCATGCTCTACGCATATTATTTTTTCCATCTTTACTATAACCTTTTGTGGATGTATCTGCTCTTTAAGCTCCTTCTTTTTATAATTAACAATGTTTTGCTGATTGAAACTCATTTCAAATAGCTTCATATTATATCTTGAGTCTCGTGGAGCTCTTTCTAAAATTTTGACTGTAAAATGGTAGCCTCTCTACTCGGGTATTCAAAATGGCCTGAGAAACGGAGCTAGTTTTTTCCCAAGTTGGGCTGATTACCTACTACTGATGATCTTTAGGATTTCTACCAAAAGCTAATTAATATGCACCGTATCTTACCATCACCTGCAACAAATTCTTTGTATGAATAGTCCATGGTAGAGCAGACAATAATTTAGTTTTGCCAAAACGTTATGAACCATTTTGTCTATAACTGCTTGGCTTATTTCACACATCCAGTTGCTAAAAGGATTTTTTGTGCAGTCGTATTCATAACTATTGGTCAAATGCAAACACTTATCTGAAATTCATCATTAGCAAATTCTTCCTGTTATCAGTGAAAATTCCAGCTAGTAGTCTACATGCCATTCTTATCCCATTTTCAATTCCACAAATTTTGCTATCTATACCATTTATCATTTAGTAGAATTGCTACAGTACCAAACTAAGGCCATTCAGCCCATCAAGCTTTCACTGACCCTCTGACTAGCATCCCACCCAGACTGAGATCTAGCCCCATAACCTATCCCACATTTCCCAAGGCTAATCTAACTGCCTGCACATCCCTGAATGTTACAGGGCAATTTAGCATGGCCAATCCACTTAACCTGCCCACCTTTGGACTGTGGGAGGAAACTGGAGTACTCAGAGGTAACCCACAAAGACACAAGGAGAATGTACAAATTCCACATAGAACCTAGGTCCCTAGTGCTATGAGGCAACAGTGCTAGCTATTGTGCCACCCTCAAACTTTGCAGTCTGTTTGCCAAATCTACAAAACCTAAAATGCTATTTTTTTTCTACAACCTTGCATGTACAGCCATTGAAATGCCTTGCTATGATCAGTCGTATTGAAGGTCATCATCAAGGCCTAGTATTTCTTACAATTCTCACATCTATCACATCTCTTCAATAAACTTATTGTGATCCTCATTCCTTTTGACTAAATGTTTCCTAATCTTTAACAGAATTAAGTTTGGTCTTCTCAGGTCTTCTCCAGTGAAGAGGTTATGTTCCACTAAAGTGATACAATAGTGTACCTGTTATGAAAATTGCAATTTCACAGGTTCTCCAAATATAATAACTTTCTTGCATTCCATATCCAGGTTCATCTATTCTTTTTCCTTTGACAGTCTATTGATTGTAACAATAGCATTTCACCTGATATTACATTCATGCTTACAAAATGATTGATTCCAGTACTTTGAAAGGAATGAAACTGTGAAAGTCTCAAACTCTTTCTTCTGATTCTTATTACTTAGCAAGCCTTGGAAGCAAATCTATTTATTACAACCAAACTTTTGTTGAGCTTTTCCAGTATGTCACAGTTCCAGAAGGGATGTCTCAAACTTCTAAATACCCAGGTGAGGTACAGATAATCTGACTCCCCATCTTGATTTGCACCATCCCCTCAGTCTTTTGCAACATGATTAACTTAGAAAAGAACCCCTTTCCCTTGGATACCATTTCTTTTTTAAACAGAGTCAATTTAAACAGGTTTTCATGAATTAAGAAAAAAGAGAGGGTGGAGTCTTATCAGGCTTTGAGTGATGTGGGCAATGGTGAGATGGATATGGTGAGGAGTTTGGTGAGCCCTATCTTGACATTAAGATCATTTTACAATATCTTCTATGCTGTCCTCAAACAGCATGGTGAGATTCTCAATAGGCAACTGCAAGAACTCTGTGGATGCACATTATTGATGGTTAATCACTTTATTAATAGCCCAATTCATCATGGGTTTCAATCTTACCAAACCCACCATAGAAACTAGCTATCTGGAAATGTTGATACAGAAACCAGTGCAGGAGCAACTCACTGTTTGCTCCAAAAGGCCTCCAGGTACTGACATCTAGGGCATGGTTTGTGAGCACTGGCCACATGCAAGCTACATTCACAGACATTGGCATCCGACTTGTGCCAGCATCTCAGAACCCTCATGGTATATCTCCCATCCACTTATAGGACAGTTCTATGCTTCAGTGCTCCACTGGCAACTTTCATGGTAATGTTGCTGAAAGGTCACTGTGTGCTCAGAGACATGCGACCAGCTCATGAACTGGACCAGTGTACATCATTATATTCTTCATTTGTTGTCAAAATACTCCTTCATGTTGAACCTACTTGGATACTCACAGCAGCTCTGCCTTGCTTTGCTTTGCTTTGCATTTTTATGGGAGAAAGTGAGGACTGCAGATGCTGGAAATCAGACTCAAGAGTGGACAATTGGGACAGTTCATGAGGGCGGTGCCGAGTTGGAAGGTTGGAACTGGGATAAGGTGGAGGAGGGGAAATGAGTAAACTGGTGAAATCCACATTGATGCCATGTACTTGAAGGGTCCCAAGGTGGAAGATGAGGCATTCTTCCTCCAATTGTCAGGTTGCATTTTTATGCTTTGTTCCTCAGGCACCGGTACCAGACTTGCTGCTTAGTACCGACACAAAGCAGGAAGCTTGCTACAGTTTCCAACAGACATCAGACCAATCAAGGGGATAGCCTTCATTCGAGGGATCCTGGCACCGTAAATCAAAGGCATCCTCTGATGCCAGTCCAGACTCTGTTCAGGGTAGCCAGAGTCAACACTTTCTGATAAGGGCTAAAGAACTAAATGATATACAGCACACCAACTGTAAAATCTTAGTATCATATAGTACACAAGAGGCCCTTTGACTCATCAGTGGTCTATATCTCCAAAAATATGCTACGATATACACTGGTCCCATTTCCCTTCAGCAGGCCCATAACCTTGTATGTTATGACACTTCAAGTGCTCATCCAAGTCATTTTTAAAGGTTGTGAGGTTTCATACCTTAACTACCCTCTCAGGCAATGCATTTCAGAGCTCACTACACTCTCTGTGAAAAATATTTTCCTCAAATCCCCTCTAAGCCTCCTGCCTTTCATTTTAAAATTATGCCCCCTTGAACTAAAGGGAACAGTTGCTTTCTATTCATCTTGTCCATGCCCCTCATAACCTCTTGCACCCGAATCAGGTCCATCCCAGGCAACATCCTGGTAAATCTCCTCTACCCTCTTGAAGTGATTCCTTCCTGTAATGTGGTGAACAAACTGGAAACAGTATTCTGGCTGGGTCAAACCAAAGTTCTTTACAACTTCAACTGTGGCTGGAACTGGAGATGGGACTCACTATGGAATATCTGTGATGGTGAGGATGTCATGAATAGTGTTTAGTGAGCTGGTCACACTACACAAGGGCTACACAAGAAGTAAAGTGTCAAGTGGTCAACAGGAAGATGAATAAGCACAGGCAGGTAGTAGAGAAATCTCCAAAGGCCATCCCCCTCTCCATCATATATATTATTTTGGCTCCTGTTGGGCAAGAGGGCAGAATTGACCTTTCAGGGAAAGCAGCAACAGCAGCCAGGTCAGTGGCACCACGACTGACACTGTTGTACAACAGAGAGGATCATGGTGTAGGTAAGCAGTAATGATAGAGGACTCTATAATCAGGGGCACAAATGGGTGTTTCTGAGGCTGTGCGTGAAACTCCGGGTTGGTGTGTCACCTCCCTAGTGCCAAGTTCAAAGATGTCTCAGCAGGTACAAGAAATTCTGAAAGCTGAGGGTGAGCGGCCAGAGGTTGTTGTCCATATTGGTACAATCAATATAGGCAGAAAGAAAAATGATGGCCTGCAAAGTGAGTTAGTCAGGAAGTTGAAAAACAGTATCTCTAGGGTTGTATTCCTGAGATTCCTATCTGTGCCAAATACTAGTGGGGCCAACAATAGGAAGATTATACAGTTGAATGTGTGGTTGAAGAACTAGTGTAGGAAGGAGGGCTTCAGTTATCTGAAACTTTGCGATCTCTTCCAGGGCAAGATGGGTTGCACCTAAACTGGAGGGGCATTGATATCATTGGAGAGAGAGTGGTAAAGTATAAGCATCGGTAGGAGGTGGGTACAATAGCAGAATGGATTGGAGGTATTAGAGACAACTTACGCTGCTGAAGTGGAGAAGGTCAGTCACATACATTGTGGAGTTTTGGGCATCCCACCCGATGGCTGAAACTGCTCGATCCTAGGTGGCAATCTTGGACCAAGTTGGCATTCTCTGGTCCTCTGCTCAGCCTGCAGACACAGACCATCCTACCCAGGAGAAGCTACAGGACGTGCAGAGCAGGGAGCTAAATTCCCCCTTTCTGCCATGTCCAAGGCAAATGATAGAAACTGTGTACGGCAACTCTGGAGTGACAGCGCTTTTCCATATGCACAAAGGCCTTTTTAAATATGGCACCAGCGCCAGAGATGGCAGTCAAGTTTGGGATCCCCAGTGAGTGGTGATTTGATCCAGATATGGCACGTGGTAAGATGATGTGGACATTGGATGTGATAATGGTCAGGTTGAAATGTCAATTAATGCAGCAAGTTTGGAAAGAGACAACGAGAAAACCTGTTCAGCCTCTAGGCAGAATCACTCTGACAAACCTGACGCAACTTGTATTTCACCACAAACACTAAGATTCAGCCTGAAAGAGAGAAGAATTAGTAATGTGACACATATGGACACAGATTAGAAATTAAAAGGTGACTCCAGAAAGATAAAAGTTAAAAAAAAGACAGATACATGGGTCAGCTTCTGAATTGTTTATGAATAACACATAGCTGAACATTGCAGCTATCGCAATAGAGGTGATTGGTAGCATTAGTTTTGGTCAATGTACAGTCATTTTCTGAGATTCTCAGTTTTGTAGGCTGATAGATGGTTCCCTTGTTCAGATTCTTTTCTTTTTCAAAATGGTGGGTTTATAATATTTGGAGTGAGAGCTCAGGATTAACTCGGGGTCAGTTCTCAAATTGTAACATTTGGAGCATGTTAACACTCAAACCCAGACTTATATACATGAGAATGTTCAGTCCCACTAATCCACTCCAGTAGAGGAGAAACTACATTTTTAACTTGTTGCATTGTTGGAGGGTAAAATAAACATGGCTGCACGAAGTGCCTTTCTGCTGAATACAGGATAGGTGGTAGAAGATAGGCAGCTGTCTTTTCTTCTCTTGTTAAGTTTCTCTCTGTTACCCTGATAATTTATACCCTGATACCCTGTGCAACATTCCATAGGTTTCACACAGGACACAGTCAAACAGATAGTTTAAATGCCCAGTTTTTCTATCGTAGCCCTCATTTTAAAAACAACATCTTTTAGATTTAGAATATGAATATTCTGGTGTTCTGATCCATCTCCATAATGTATTACACATACTGTAGGCATGCATCCTAATATTATGCAATTGAAAATTCGGCCACCAACACATTCATTACCAGCTGCAACCTCTTGTAATCTATACCATGCCCTCTCTTTGGTCCATGACTCCATCTTCCTTCTTTGAATCTTCTAA
The DNA here is from genome assembly GCF_037043375.1 of Chiloscyllium plagiosum. Lineage (NCBI taxonomy): Eukaryota > Metazoa > Chordata > Chondrichthyes > Orectolobiformes > Hemiscylliidae > Chiloscyllium > Chiloscyllium plagiosum. Next base: position 105,679,005 of record NW_028270139.1, read on the forward strand.
TTGATGTTTAGTTTCAAATATTCCATTATATTACATTATGCTGTTCCTGGTGTATCTTGAAATATACTGAAAATATCAATTCACCACACCTTGAACATTTTTGGGGTTCAGTCTTTTATTGCAAGTGCCATCTCTCTTTGCTTATCAAAATTGTTACAAGTATTTCTGTTCTTCATTTCTCCGAGTAAAACTTGCCTTATGTGCTGTCACCTGTGACCTGTATCCAGATGGTCTTGTCAGCTAAACAACTTTGTGTCCTCTATTTCTGTTGTGCGCCTAATTGCACTATTTGTGTCATGATCACTGCTGGAAATGAATGCTCTCTGAGGTATTTTATTTTAGTGCTTTTGACATTTGTTCCAGCAAAGTGTATCTGTCCGCACATTTTGCTCCTGTCAAAACTAGAAATCTGCCAACATTTAGCACAGCACCAATTGAGAAGTGAGATTTTCACTCCCTTTGTGAGTGAATTGTAATTATTTTGCCAACCATAGCCCGGGTTCTGTGAGGTCAATCCAATGGACTGACTATATTCCTGTTTCTCTCCATCTAGGATTTCTTCATGCATTTGCCATTGGTGCCAAGTGGGTTGGCACTTGAATCTAGTTGACTTCCAGTGGTGCCTAAATTGTAATGCAAATGCCTACACAGAATCAGGCTAAGAAAGGTTCTCATCTTTTCTTATTAGCCCTGCCTGATTTCAATTGCCACCTCCTCATAATGGTGCTCCTGTATTTGGAAACTCGAGAGGGATTGTCACTTTGAATAAAGATCCCCAAGTGGGATGTGTTGAAAGAAAAGGTGCTTCATTCATACCTTCTGCTGTTTCATTTAGCCTTACACCACCAGAGATCTACTTGCCTTCCATTTAGGCCTTGCTTCTTCACAAAATAATCAAAATACAAAATAGGATCACATTCCTGACCATTACTGAGAGCTACAAATTGTAAAGCAATATCAAATTATCTGACCAACAATAAACCAATTCCCTTGCTTATTTTAAAAGAAAAAAACTTAATTTTTTAGCATTGTGTGAAATGCTGCTGCTCCTGCTATGATACAAATGTAATTCACATAGAGTTGAAAGATAATACTGTAACTACCTCTGGGACTTGCACAAGCTGATGCAGTTAAAGTTTCTGACAGCTGTTAAGGGCCCTAAATGAAAACACAGCCTTAATGCAGCTCCTCCTGGATACGAGATCACGGCACTGAACTGCCTATAATTCAGCACTAATTGGACAATCTCACTCAGAGAAGCCAGAAGGACAGTCAGGGTGAAAAATGGAAGTGTCACACTGATTGGTAGTGAATGTTCTTCAGAGGTTGGGGTCATGTTGTTTGGGCAGAGTAGTGGGAGCGATATGCTGCATATCACACCTTGGTGGAATGCTTAATCAGCAGTGCTCAATGATGACTCCAGAATGGAAAAAGGATTAAGTGCTCCATTCCTCAACACAACTTCCCTGTCACAATGAGTACAATATACAGTCCAGGTCCTCCCAAAATTATTCCTGCAATAAGACAGTAAAACACATTTTTAACTCACCAAATAGAAAAAAGGAAAATTTTAAAATCCCATCTGAGAAAGCTGATCTCTCTCCAGCATCCATGGTTCATGTCATGAATACAAACAGACAGCCTGTCTAAAGAATTGACTGTAATAATGTAACTCCACAGTGATTCATGCTGATCACTTGTTTGTTGGAAAGAATAGAAAAAACAGCACCTAATTATAGAAGCATTTCTTTCTTCCTTTTCTGCTTTTGGCTATTAGCTATGATTTCTGTTACAATTTCTATATGTCTTTAATTTGAATGGCCAGGAACAATATTTTAGTTAAATTAAGAAAGCTTCAGCTTTTAAAAGAGAAAAATTGGTTGAGAAATTGTATATTTTCAGTTGTGAGAAATCACTGATAGTGTCTCTAGTGTGCAGTTACACTGAATAATATCTCGTGTGCTGTAATTATTGCAATGCTTGGCACACAAGCTTCTATCAGTAACAGAAAGGAGACATTTAAGAATAATTATATTTCTATCTTTAACTGCATAAATCAGGCCTCTAATAAATCCTTTTAATGCAGATTTTATTTCTAAGTTGCTATTGTATAATTATTAACTCATAATTACAGCAAAATATTGCACCAGATGGTATTTGACACCATCCACTTAAGTGTTTATTGAACTAGAGATCCATCCATTTATATTGTAGTTCGATTTTGCAGATTTGATGGGCCTTTCAAGGGGCAGCTTGTGATCTCTTTGTTTTGGGAATCAGTAGCTATAGCCATTAAATTGAGGGTGCCCAATGGACGCTACCATGTAGCTTATGGGCTGTGATAGCTTGGGACACTGGCTGAATCTAAGAGTGAATAAGAAGTAGTTTATTTAAGACAATGAGCATGGCCAGATGGCATGCTAGAGCTTCTACCTGGAGCCAGAGAAAGTCCACTTGTTCAGCCTAGCCCTACGCAAACTCTCCCCAGAAATTATTTGAGGCCTGTTCTGGAGCATATCCATTCTGATTCCATGGTTGGCATCCCGTTGAGACATAGAGCTTCTTGCTGGAGAGCTTTCTGTAGGCTTTCCCAGGAATAAAGATCACACAGACAGAGGTCCTGCCAGCCAATCTGAGGAGGCAGATTTGCACTCAGCAGTTCCACAGAAAACACTTCTGTGACACTGCTGGCAGAACACCAGGATTGTGGAGGATCAGGATAAATGTATGTCATATGAAGGTGGTAGGTGTTTGGATTGGAGGTTATGGGAAGAGGAAGGTACGGGTGTTAGATGCAAGGCTGGGGGAATAATTCCTATCAGGCACCCTTGCCTGATATCCAATCCCACAATCAGGTACTAACTGTCCTTGATCAAAGAACGTGTCTCCCACTTGAGGTATCAAGCCACCCGCAGAACACTAGCTATCATGAAGGCTATTTATACCTGTGTTAGTCCCAGCGCCACTAAGCTAAGACCCTGATGTGGTCCTTAATTGGTCACTTAAGGGCATCAATTGACATCAGAGTGGATAAATCAACCATAGACCTTTCTGCCCAGAATTTAATTCTGGCAGAGGTATAAACATGGTAGGGTTTAGGTATGCTGACAAACACTTAATTAATGGCAGTCACACTTCTAAGCCCACCACCTCCAATAGATGAAGATTTGCATCAATTGTCTTTGTAAGGTTAGTGTGAAAATATAAATGAGATAGTCTACATCTTTGGACAAATGATATAAAATTGTATGACTAATATCGAGCCATCATGTAAAGTATTGTCCTGTACAGGTGAGACTGACAGACCTAAACATCAAGGCTTCATTTGGCTGAGTGCGGCATCAAGGATGTCCAGAAAACTGGAGTCATTTGGTATTGGCAATTGTAGTCATATCTGGCACATAGGAAGATGGCCGTGGTTGTTGGCGATCAGTCACCTCAGCTTCAGGTCATCTCTACAGGAGGCCTGCAGGGTAGTGTCCGAGGCCCAATTATCTTCAGTTATCTCATAAATGATCTTCCTCCACTGTGAGGTCAGAAATAGGCATGTTTGCCATTGATTGCACATCATTCAACACCATTCACGACTTCTCAGATACTGAAGCAATCCATGTTCAAAAACTGGATCTCGACAATATTCAGGCTTGGGCTGATAAATAGTAAATAATATTCACACCACACAAACTCCAGGCAATAGCTGTCACCAATAAGAGACAATCTATCTGGAGCCCCTTGACTTTCAATGGTGTTACCATCACAGAATCCCCCACTGTCAACATCCTTGGGGTTACCATTGACTAGAAACTCAACTTGACTGACCACATAAACACTGTGAGGAGAAAGTGAGGTCTGCAGATGCTGGAGATCAGAGCTGAAAATGTGTTGCTGGAAAAGCGCAGCAGGTCAGGCAGCATCCAGGGAACAGGAGAATCGACGTTTCGGGCATAAGCCCTTCTTCAGGACCTGCTGCGCTTTTCCAGCAACACATTTTCAGCTCTGATCTCCAGCATCTGCAGACCTCACTTTCTCCTCCTTTTTCAGATATACCTGTCTTCAAGTCTTAGAGTCATAGGAAGAAGGGCTTATGCCCGAAAAGTCGATTCTCCTGTTCCCTGGATGCTGCCTGACCTGCTGCGCTTTTCCAGCAACACATTTTCAGCACATAAACACTGTGGCTACAAGACCAAGTCAGAGGCTAGGAATACATAGCAAGTAACTTACTTCCTGATTCTCCAAAGCCTGTTCACCAACTACAAGGCACAAGTTAGGAGTGTGATGGAATAATCCCCACTTGCCTGGATGAGTGCAGCTCCAACAACACTCAAGAAGCTTGACATCATCCAGGACAAAGCAGCCCACTTGTTTAGTATTACATTCACAATCATCTACTCCCTCCACCATCGATGCACAGTAGCAGCAGTGTGTACTATCTACAAGATGCACTGCAGAAATTCACCAAGGATCCTCAGTCAGCACTTTCCAAACCTATGACCTTTTTCATCTTTATCTTCTATAAACTATTAGTAGATATCAACCTATTTAGACAAAGGATCATCAAAGCATTGAGCAGGCAAATTTTAATAGATAAACTTGGTGTCAATGAGGGAATGCCAACTTCTTTATTATTGGTATATACCATCTGGCAGAAAAGTAACTACATACATTCTCGTTAAAGAGCTGATTGCATTCCTGAAAATCATGACTTCAGGTGAAACAACATACATTTATTCATGCAGAAGTTTCTTTACCTCGACAAAGTTCCTCACTTGCTTTTTCAGAAGCTAAGGCAAGAAGTTGACTCAAAGTTACAACAAGGAATTGTCTCACCTACAGATTGGTGTACAGGTATGGTTTGAGAACAAAGACAAAAAGGATTACTGAGAATTGGTCTCGGATGAGGTTAGAATAGTCTGGTGCCATTTCCTGCCCTGCTGGCCCCGAGGTAAGAGGAAGTCTTGTGCTGGCACCACCTTATTCAGCAGAACCAGCAGCCCCCTGCCCAAAAAGTGGCACACCAATTTCTTCACATCTGCCCTGACTGGGATTAATCTCAGGAAGAAGGCACGACAGCTCTGAACTAACAGTGCTTGTCCAGGTGTACATTGGCTTTTAAAGATGGAGCAGGCAGAACTGACACTGATGAAGTCTGGGGGTTCTGCTGAGTGAAGATTTGTTCCAGGAAAGGTGCATTGTAAAATGGGTTGAAATTTGAACATGAGAGGTGTCATAGGAGCCTGAAAATGACGGGTGTTTGATAAGAGTTCTCACAGAGAAAGGTCTTCCAAAGTACAGAACAAAACTTAGACATGACCAAAAATTCCTATGATGCAGACCTAAGTCTTAAATCCTCAGGTTACAGTCAAACCCCAGAGCAGTCAAACAATCTTCTGGTCACTTTATTGCATGCTAATGGCTTAGTAAAGATGGTAACGAGAGTGCAGAGATTTGATGCCATACTGGAACACCTCATCTTCTGCCTCAGAACACTTCAACCCCAGGGCATCAATGTGGACTTCACCAGTTTCCTCATTTCCCCTCCCCTCACCTTACCTCAGTTCCAACCTTCCAGCTCAGCACTGTCCCCATGACCTGTCCTACCTGCCAATCTCCCTTCCCACCTATTCGCTCCACCCTCTCCTCTGAACTATCACCTCCATCCTCACCCCCAATCACCTATTATAATCTTTGCTACCTTCTCCCCAGCCCCGCTTCCCCATTTATCTCTCCACCCTGGAGGCTTCCTGCCTCTATTCCTGATGAAGGGCTTTTGCCAGAAACGTCGATTTTCCTGCTCATCAGATGCTGCCTGACCTGCTGTACTTTTCCAGCACCACTCTGATCTAAGCCTTACTGGAACAGTCATGTGTTAGTGACAGTACCATTGCACCACAATAGTCCTAATTCTGTCAATTATATACCTTATATAGATTTGATTTGGAAAGAAATGATCATTCAACTGAATTTCTTTAATAAGCTGCAACATGATTGATTACTGTGAAAATATGACTTAAGTTGGAAAATAAAAGAAGCTGCTCTGCAGCAATTTATCTTGGAAAGAAATACTTTGATCAAAAACTTAGTTTATGAAAGAAAAAAAAAGGACAAGGAGCAAAATGCCCAAGATGGCTTTCAGTCAGCACCCTGGCACAAATCCTCATTAAACACAGGCAAAGTTAAAAAATCACACAACACCAGGTTATGGACCAACAGGTTTATTTGGAAGCGCTAGCTTTCAGAGAGCTGCTCCTTCAGGTGATGAAGGAATGGTGCTCCGAAAGCTAGTGCTTCCAAATAAACCTGTTGGTCCATAACCTGGTGTTGTCTGATTTTTAATTATGTCCACTCCAGTCCAACACCTGGCTCCTCCAGATCATAAACACAGGCTGTTGTCACTGGGATCTTCAAATACAGTTCATTCAAGAAAGGTCAACAGGAATTGTCTACTAAATCCTTCAGTAGACTTTCAAGAGAACAGTTGGATCAGTGTTTCAGTTATCACACAAGATGTTCATAAATGGTTTTCCCAGGAAAATAGAGGATGAACTGGGTCATATCTCTATCTGCAGGCAGTACCCCAATTGAACTATAAACAAAACTTAACTCCTCACAGCCATAAATCCAGACTCATGATTTTCAATAAGCAAGTCCAAGCAGTTAACTTAAGCAATGTGACCTTCATGAAGTATCTTTTAAAATTGTTCCACTTTCCTTTGAGTCATCCTGTTGAAACCATCCTGGTATCTACTCAATTTTTCAAAAAAACCACAGACTGCAATCTTTTGAAGATGAATCCTCAAAAATAAATGTGAGTAATGAAGCAGCTTCATAACAGCAGGGAGAACTCAAATTTACAATCTCTTCTAAGAGAGCTGGAAATATGGTTGGGTGGATTTGTGAAACTACCACAGCAGTTATCTCTTTGATCAAAGACACATAGAGATTTGGGGAGAGATGTTGGAGAAGGATAAAAGACAGTGTCTGCCCAAAAACCTCCTGCCGTCCAACTCATATACACAACTGAACTAGAGCAAAAGAAAACATTACAGACTCTGCATTCCTTTTTCTGTCAAATATCTATTTAAGCTATTCTTAAATGTTGATGTTGGCTGGAAATTGCTCCTGCTGTTTGCACCATTAACATGTAATAAGATCCATAGAATGGGATGAGTTCCATGGAATGTACCAACCATGATCTCTGTTTCAGTCTCTTTGTAAAGAGTAGATTAATTATCCCAATTTTGGCTGTTAGAAAAATGGAATTAATGTTTTAGTTGTTTAGCAAGCAGTTTTATCAAGTTACCATTACTGGCTCCCCATTAACTGATTAGCAATTCAAAATAATGGGTCTTTGTTTCAAACGATTCATTCAGAGCTTTTAACACATTGGTCGGTAATCCCTTTGGGTTTGTAAGACAGATACAATTTCCTGTTCATTCACAGACTAATGTTATTTAATCTAGAAATTGCCAGTAGTGTAATCTTTATCCTGGTAGCAAATGTGATATTGTAAAAGGTATTTGAACAGTGTAATTGAGCACAACCTGTCCAGTCAGACTGAAGGTATTGGGGGAGATATTGACAGTGATGTCTTACAGTAGTTTAGGCCAAGAACCTAGCATTTCTGTACTCCATGTACACACCAGCCATAATTTGATAATTGTTTCCAGCATAATTGCCCATTAAAAAGGCAGTGCATCAATTAAGTGCACTGCATTTCATGAGCGAAATGGATTCATATAAAACAAGTGATGCTGTTAAATTAAGTTCATGTCTTAGAAATTTTCAAGGAAACATCAATGACACTGACCTTTGCAAGCAGAGAATCCTATCCATTGGGGGAAAGCTTTCAGTCCTCCCATATTTACACAACTGAGATAAGATCTGCTTTCTTGTTAATGCAGACTGAGAAACTTTGCTAAACATAATATACAAGGAATGGTAAGGGATTATCACTCCTGGAACCCTTTAGACTCAGGCTTTAGACATCTGATGTCATAGTGACACAGCTCTTTATGTACAGCCTCAGTAGCAAATTTCATGAATAAAGGCACAATTAAATCTTTACTCTACACTGAGCCAAATGAGCAGAATGGCTTTAAGATGTACTGTAACATGAATATAGTATAAGTCTATACCCTGCAGAGTCTATGGAATAAGCCTCCTTGTCAGTGGCTGAAGAGTACTGGTATGATATTCTGATTCTGTCATCAGGATGCAACACAACATGTTAAGTTATGTGCTGTTCTTTTGCAATGGATATCCTCAAACTAATTGATTTATACAAGGTAAGGCATTCAAGAAGGTTACTCATGGTAGATTGGTTAGCACGGTTAGATCACCTGATATAAAGAGGGAATGAATCATTTGCAGACAGAACTGGCTAAAAGGTAGAAGACAGAGGTTGGTGGTGGAGGGTTGCTTTTCAGACTGGAGGCCTGTGACCAGTGGCATGCCACAAGGATTGGTGCTGGGTCCACTGCTTTTCATCATTTAAGTACATGATCTGGATGTGAACATAAGAGCTATGGTTGGTACATTTGCAGATTGGAGGTGTAGTGGACAGCAAAGAAGGTTACCTTAGAGAAAAATGGGATCTTGATCAGATGGGCCAGTGGACCGAGGAATGGCATTTGGAATTTAACTTGGATAAATGTGAGGTTCTGCATTTTGGAAAGGGAGATCAGGGCAGAACTTATACATTTAATGGTAAGGTCATGGTGAGTGTTGCTGAAAAAAAGAGACCTTGGAGTGCAGGTTCATAATTTCTTCAAAGTGGAGTCGCAGGTAGATAGGATAGTGAAGAAGGCGTTTGGTATGCTTTCCTTTATTGGTCAGAGTATTGAGTACGGGAGTTGGGAGGTCATGTTGCAGCTGTACAGGACATTGGTTCTGCCACTTTTGGAATACTGTGTGCAATTCTGGTCTCCCTGCTATAGGATGTTGTAAAACTTAAGAGGGTTCAGAAAAGATTTACAAGAATGTTGCTAGTGTTGGAGGGTTTGAACTATAAGGAGATGCTGAACAAGCTGGGACTATTTTCCTTGGAGTGTCAGAGGCTGCGGGTTGACCTTAAAGAGATTTATAGAATCATGAGGCGAATGGATATGGTAAATAGACAAGGTATTTTCCCTGGAGTGGGGATGAGTCCAAAACTAGAGGGCCCTGGTTTAAGGTGAGAGGGGAAAGATTTAAAAGGGGCCTAAGGAGCAATGTTTTCATGCAGAGGGTGTTGTGTGTCTGGAATGAGTTGCCAGAGCAAGTGGTGGAGGCTGATACAATTACAGCATTTGAAAGGCATCTGGATGGGTATATGAATGGGAAGGGTTCAGAGGGATATGAGCCAAATAGAGTCATAGAATCATAGAGAGGTACAGCATGGAAACAGACCTTTTAGTCCAACCTGTCCATGCCGACCAGATATCCCAACCCAATCTGTCCCACCTGCCAGCGCCCGGCCCATATCCCTACAAACCCTTCCTATTCATATACCAATCCAAATGCCTCTTAAATGTTGCAATTATACCAACCTCCACCACATCCTCTAGCAGCTCATTCCATACACATACAAGCCTCTGCGTGAAAAAGTTGCCCCTTAGGTCTCTTTTGTATCTTTCCCCTCTCACCCTAAACCTATGCCCTCTAGTTCTGGACTCCCCAACCCCAGGGAAAAGACTTTGTCTATTTATCCTATCTATGCCCCTCATAATTTTGTAAACCTCTGTAAGGTCACCCCTCAGCCTCCAACGCTCCAGGGAAAACAGCCCCAGCCTAATCAGCCTCTCCCTGTAGCTCAGATCCTCCAACCCTGGCAACATCTTTGTAAATCTTTTCTGAACCCTTTCAAGTTTCATTTTCCCGATAAGAAGAGACCAGAATTGCACGTAATATTCCAACAGTGGCCTAACCAATGTCCTGTACAGCCGCAACATGACCTCCCAACTCCTGTACTCAATACTCTGACCAATAAAGGAAAGCATACTAAACGCCTTCTTCACTATCCTATCTACCTGCGACTTCACTTTCAAGGAGATATGAACCTGCACTCCAATGTCTCTTTGTTCAGCAACATTCCTTAGAACCTTACCATTAAGTGTATAAATCCTGCTAAGATTTGCTTTCCCAAAATACAGCACCTTGCATTTTCTGAATTAAAGTCCATCTGCCACTTCTCAGCCCACTGGCCCATCTGGTCCAGATCCTGTCGTAACCTGAGGTAAAATGCTGGCAAAAGGAACTAGATTTATCTAGGATATGTGGTTAGCATGGATGAGTTGGACCGAAGGTTCTCTTTCGTGCTGTCCATCTCTATGACTCTTAAGTAATGATGCAAGTTGGAGAGGTTAGGATACATATCAGGAACTCACTGCATACTCTCCCACACATCCTTTGACTGAGGGTACCAGTCCTTCGAGCAAGGGGGATTTAGAGTTAATATTGACATCTTCTGGGGTGTGTGTAGCTATATTGGAGTTTTTCAAAAATAAAACACTTAGCCAGGATGATGTGAGGCATTTGCCTACTTGTTGATACGAACATTGATGCAACTCTATTCCTTCTGGTACAGAAGAACAGAATAGGTCAAAACACTACCTCAAACATTAACCAGCAGGTAGTGTGTGTTGATGACTAAGCAGGATGATAAAGTGTAATAATAGCCCTAAGTCCGCTGTTTCTAACTCCACTCTTGCCTCCTTCTTTCATACTCTTATCATTTATAATGTGCAAAATGATTCTACAAAAGGACTCAGGGCTTGTAACTCATAGAAACTTTATTTCTCTATTCTTGAATCTTGTCCTTCAGACAGATAAATGAGATTTGTCAGTGGAATGTCATGGAGGAGTTTGGGGGATGGGGCAGTGGGAGTGGAAAGGCAGTTGAATCAGAGAACCTCCTTGTATGCTTGTCCCTGGCCTGGTAACGGTACAGTTCAGGAGTTCAAACTGAATGCAGGTTCTTGAGGGTGGCTACTTGTTTCTCTTCAGTTGTTTTATCAATACCCAAATAATCCTGGAAAAGGAACACACGTTAACAATATGTTTGTAAATGGCTTTACATGATGGGGGAATCTGCTGATTCTGATGTTTTAATACAATTTGTGAAGTTTCCTTCTTTATGATTTAGTTTTTAATTTTTTTATTCATTCACGGGATGTAGGCGTTGCTAGCTTGGTTAGCATTCATTGCCCATACCTAGCTACCCTTGAGAAGATTCTGGTGAAGTGTCTTCTTGAACTGCTGCTGTCCATCTGATGTCAGTTGACAAACAATGCCCTGAAAGAGGGAGTTCCAGTATTTGTCTCAGCAACACCGAAGGAATGGGGATATATTCCTAAATCAGGATGGTGAAAGGTGAATCCAATTGAGTGTCTGATCAATGGCGGCCACTAGGATGTTGATAGTGATTCCATAATGATAATGTCATTGATTGTCAAGGGACAGTGGTTAGATTGTCTCTTATTGGAAATGCTCATAGTCTGGCATTTGTGTGGTGTGAATGCTACTTGCCACTTTTCAACTAAAGCCTGGATATTGTCGAGATCTTATTACATTTGAACATGGACGTCTTCAGCATCTGAAGGGTCAGAATGACACTGAGCATTTTTCAAACATCTGTGAACATTCCTACTTCTAACCTAAGATGTTTGGGCATAGGACACTATCCTGAGGAACTCACAGCGATGTACTGAAGCTGCGATGACTGACCTCCAGCAACCACAAGCACTTTCCTATGTGCCAAGTATGACTCAAATTATCAGTGAGTTTGCCCTCTTATTTCCATTGATTTCAATTTTGCTCAGGATCCCCAATGCCACATTTGGTCAAATGCAGCCATGATCCCAGGGGCTGTCAGTCTCATCTTCTCTCATTCAGTACTGGCTATAGATAAGCAGTCTGATAATTGAGCAACAGTGGAGGAGCTAAGATAGGCATTTCTGAGGTACTATTAGATATCATCTGTGAACATGTAAGAACTGTAGCTGTGCTTTGGGGTCATAATGCTGAAAGGAAGTATGTAGTTGATAGAAAGGAGGGAGTTGAAGATAGATGCTTGTGGGATACCAGAGGTAGTAATGATTTGAGTAGAAAAAGCCATTCCAGATGATTCTCTGGCTATGATTAAATAGCCACAAGGGGCATCACTGAGAAAAGACTCAAACAATTGGCCGACAATGGCGAGCCAATGGAGGAGAGTGATGTGGCCAGCCACCTTGAAGGCTACAGCAGATTGTGATGGACAAGGAGGAGAAGGTCACTGCTGTCACGGTCATGTAGAATGCCATTTGTGACTTTTAACATATGTATACTTCCATTCTTCATGTAGAGCCTTTTATTTCCACCACTTTATGGTCTCACACTTAATAATGTTGATGTGATGTCACAGTGAAACAATTAAATTTTAATCATCTGAGAGATGAAAAATCCAGATTAAATGCATGCATGAGAAAATTACCAGCAAGGAAGTTGAACACTGTCATCAGAGGTTGAATATTCTTCCAAACAAGGGAATAATTTCAATTTTTTCCATTTGAATGGTAAATAAATTGAATTGATTATGCAAATAAAAATAGAATACTGCAGAATCTGGAAATGTGAAACAAAAATGGAAAATGCTGGAGAAACTCAATAGGTCAGGCAGCAGCTGTGGAGAGAGAAAAAAAGCGATTAAGTATAGACTCTAAAGACTCTTCATCAGAACATTTTCACAGTGGATTTCCTGCCTGTTACGGAACCTGCAAAATTACCTTCTGATTGGAATCAATAGGAATAAACGTCTGATGGGTTATATAATTCTGGACAACCTGCTCCAGCAGTTTAAATCCCATGAGGTGAACATAAAAATATGTCCCTTGAAATTTTAACTTGAGCAATGGTAAAGATAAGTAAGGGAAGGTGGAGGAATAATCCTGCAGAACTGAAATTTCAAAGATAAAGCAGCACTGACATTGATACTGTGTGAAGAAATGTGGACAGACTGAAAACATTTAAGTACAGCACAGAGTGGAAAATATTTAACGACCAATTTGCAATTCTATTAAAGTATGTTGAGTTTCATCAAACTGAAAATGGGAATGGACCAAAACGAATTTTGAAATGGAAAACAACCTCAAGCCATTTACAGTGAAACAACATTTATGGCAGTACTCAAAATTCCAAGACTCTGACGTTAAGTCAATTTTTATGTGAATTTATCTCAACAGCAATGAAGATTGTATGAAATTATTTGTGTGTAGATGTTTTCCTGCAAGAGGACAATAGGTTCCCCATCACTAGAGTAACTTTGCAGTATAGGCAGTCGCCCATTATTTTACTGATATTTTATTTTTACAACCAGGAGTCAACACATTAATACCAGAAATTGCAAATATCATTGAGCGAGAATGTGAAGAGGAGATAGCTGATACAGTGCTGAGGTATATACTGGGAATAAATATATGAAACATAAATATTAAATTACTATTGCAGTATAGATGAGCAAACATTTAATGCATTCCCCTGTCTGAATCTATGACACAGACATAAATTCAGTTACTTTACATTTGTCAGTCTTCCTTGGCATTACTCATAGGGGATTTCAACTCTTGATTGGAACTGGTACAAAGTTGGTGAAATGATTACAGTTTCCACCCAAAACCTGTATCATAAGATCATTGAGCATCACAGCATTTGGTCTCATTGAATCTGCTCCAGTTCTCTTGAAGAACAATGCTTTGAGATCCTCTGTCTCACTCCTCTTCTGTATTCCTTCAATGACTTCTGCTTTAAGTATTTGTCCAATTCTCTTTTGAAGATGTCTATTGAACCTATATCTACCAACCCCTCAATCTAACTGTTGCATTAACAACTATTTCTCATGTTGTTTCTTTTTCTTTTACTACCTGTGCCCTTTCAACTTTAGCAAGGTTCGATCTCATGGAATACAGGGAGAACGAGCCATTTGGATACAGAACTGGCTCAAAGGTAGAAAACAGAGGGTGGTGGTGGAGGGTTGTTTTTCAGACTGGACGCCTGTGACCAGTGGAGTGCCACAAGGATCGGTGCTGGCCCCTCTACTTTTTGTCATTTACATAAATGATTTGGATGCGAGCATAAGAGGTACAGTTAGTAAGTTTGCAGATGACACCAAAATTGGAGGTGTAGTGGACAGCAAAGAGGGTTACCTCAGATTACAACAGGATCTGGACCAGATGGGCCAATGGGCTGAGAAGTGGCAGATGGAATTTAATTCAGATAAATGTGAGGTGCTGCATTTTGAGAAAGCAAATCTTAGCAGGATTTATACACTTAATGGTAAGGTCCTAGGGAATGTTGCTGAACAAAGAGACATTGGAGTGCAGGTTCATAGCTCCTTGAAAGTGGAGTCGCAGGTAGATAGGATAGTGAAGAAGGCATTTAGTATGCTTTCCTTTATTGGTCAGAGTATTGAGTACAGGAGTTGGGAGGTCATGTTGCGGCTGTACAGGACATTGGTTAGGCCACTGTTGGAATATTACGTGCAATTCTGGTCTCCTTCCTATTGGGAAAATGAAACTTGAAAGGGTTCAGAAATGATTTACAAAGATGTTGCCAGGGTTGGAGGATCTGAGCTACAGGGAGAGGCTGATTAGGCTGGGGCTGTTTTCCCTGGAGTGTCGGAGGCTGAGAGGTGACCTTATAGAGGTTTACAAAATTATGAGGGGCATAGATAGGATAAATAGACAAAGTCTTTTCCCTGGGGTTGGGGAGTCCAGAACTAGAGGGCATAGGTTTAGGGTGAGAGGGGAAAGATATAAAAGAGACCTAAGGGGCAACTTTTTCAAGCAGAGGATGGTATGTACTTGGAATGAGCTGTCAGAAGATGTGGTGGAGGCTGGTACAATTGCAACATTTAAGAGGCATTTGGATTGGTATATGAATAGGAAGGGTTTGTAGGGATATGGGCCGGACGCTGGCAGGTGGGACTAGATTGGGTTGGGATATCTGGTCGGCATGGGCGGGTTGGACTGAAGGGTCTGTTTTCATGCTGTACATCTCTATGACTCTATGAACAGTTTTTCCAATGTCCCCGGATGGTGTTAAGGATGTTGGGTTTCAGCAATTATGCTTTAAGCTGTCCATTAACATCCAAGGTAGAACAGAGTTGGGGTCTACAGAACAGCTAATCATCATTTCTGCCTTGATCCAAGGGCCTTGTGATTCAAGTTAATGTAGAGATTGGTTTTGAAAGCGGGATAGTCCATTGGAACCCTCTTGTAGGATTGGATTACAGGTTTTCCTGAAAGAATATCCCTGAAACTCAGAAACAAGATAATGTACCAGGATCAGGGAGGGAGAGCAAATAGAGATTGGAAAGTTCAATGGTTCACTACAATGGTTCACAAAGAGTGCAGGTGAGAACTTTGAATTGAACAAACTCAATTCATGTCGTTTCGATGCAAAGTTGGAAGATTTGCTGAGCCTCTACAGAAGATATCTCCAGAGAAGCCTTCACCATGAAAGACATTTCTAGTGATAAAAGTTACCAGGTTGGTGTTATCTGGAACAGTATGTCTCTAAGACCCCGCAGACTCCTTGACCAGTATACACAATATTAATTTACCCAAGCACCATAACAGGTATCAGGTAAGGACTACACAGCACGAGTCTGAAGTCAGTGAACAAGGTCGTAACTTTATTTGAAAACAGAAGTTAAGAATTAAACTTTACATTTTTACCAACTCTATTTCTAAGTATGTGGTTATTTAGAAACTTAAAATACTTCCCAGATACTCGTAACTTTTGCTGGTCTGTGGAATAGTTTGGTCTATTCCTTTCTTCACAGTTTGGTTCTCTCTCTGGTCGGAGAGTGAGCTGCTCTGGTCACTGCTATATCCCTCCAGTTTTGATGAAGAGTCACTGGACCCAAAACATGAACTTTGATTTCTTTTCAAAGGTGCTGCCAGACCTGCTGAGCTTTTCTGGCACTTTCTGTTTTTGTATCTCTAGGTAGACTGGAGAGTGCAGTACACCAAGCCCTGCTGGGCTGGGTTCTTCTACCCTCCTGGCTACCTTCTGGAACTTTCCAAGTACTTGACCAAACAGAGGTATCAAATTAATTTGCTTTATCACCTAGATATGCTGCTTATGGCTCATAATGGCTTGCTTAACTGCGACCCCTTTGATCTGTTTGCTCTTGGGCCTGGGAATCTAGTTTTGTCGCAGAATGTACACCTGGTCTTCTGTCTTACTGAGGCATGTCTGCTCCATGCACCTAGTGTTGTCTGTTTGCTAAGAAGGGTTGACTTGCCCTTTCACACTTCTTAATGTGTTCTAGTGCCTCTCTGGTTTTCAATTGTCTAGGCTTAGATCTTTCAAAGACTTGTCCCTCTGCAGAATTGTCTCTTGTGTCTGTTTTGACTCACACATTCCCAGCATATTTTGCTTTTTGGCCAATTTTAATTGCCTGTGTATTTCAATTGCTGTGCACGTATTTTGACCTCCCTTCCTAATGACTTTTATTTCACTTGAGCTGTCACCGGCTGTTACATTGGGAATGTAAAAGATGAAAATAAACCTTCATGAGCTAAGAGTTGCTTTGGACTGATTCTAGAAGAGTTCAATTTCCAGTTAAGGGATAGTATAAGCAAAGTAATAAGGTTGTCTTTCTGGTGTCCTGAAGTTGGAGGGGAAGGTTCTGGTAAAGCTACAAAGTGCTTACAATATACTTTTTAATAATTGTGCTTTTAATCTTTTATTGCCGTGAAAGCCTTATAATTGACATTTTCTTACCCCTTCACAGACAGAGACATTACTGGTGAATTGGCCTTTGGAACTGCTGCAGAACAATTGGTAACAAAGACAGAAGTTGCTTGAAAAGCTCAGCATCTGTGAAGAAAAATCAGAGTCAATGTTTCGGGTCCAGTGACCTTTCCGCAGAACAGTTTTTTATCATCCATTTGTGGGACTTGGGCATCACTGGCTGGCCAACATTGATAGCCCATCCTTATTTGCCCTTGAGAAGGTGGTGGTGAGCTGCCTTTGTAAATCGCTTCAGTCCACTTGCTGTGGGTTGACCCACAATGCTGGTAGGGAGGGAACTCCAGGATCTGGATTAGTGGTGCTAGAAGAGCACAGCAGTTCAGGCAGCATCGAAGGAGCAGTGAAATCGACGTTTCGGGCAAAAGCCCTTCATGGTTTCCAGCATCTGCAGTCATTGTTTTTACCTAAGGAACTCCAGGAATTTGATGCAACAACTGTGAAGGAACAGCAATATATTTCCAAGTCAAGGTGGTGAGTGGCTTGCAGAGGAATTTGCAGCTGGCAGTGTTGCCAAGTACCTGCTGCCCTCATCCTACTAGATGGAGGAGTCGTGGGTTTGGAAAGTGCTATATCAGGATCTTTGGTGAATTTCTGCAGTGCATCTTGTAGATAGTACACTGCTGCTATTGAGCGCTGGTGTTACAGGGATTGACCGTTTGTAGATGTGGTACCAATCAAGCAGGTTGCTTTGTCTTGGATGGTGTCAAGCTTCTTGAGTGTTGTTGGTGCTGCTGCCATCCAGGCAAGTGGGAAGTATTTCATCACACTCCTGGCTTGCGTCTTGTAGATGGTGGATAGACTTAGGGGTGTCAGGAGGTGAGTTACTCACCACAGTATCCCGAGTCTCTTACCTGCTCTTGTAGCCACTGTGTTTATGTGGTGAGTCCAGTTGAGTTTCTGGTCAATGGGAACCCCAAGGATGTTGACACTGGGGGATTCAGTGATGGCGATAGCATTGAATGTCAAGGGGCAGTGGTTAGAGTATCTCTTATTGGTGATGGTTTGAGGAACCATCCTGAGAGTCACCGGCTCTGAAACGTTAACTCTGATTTTTCTTCAAAGATACTGCCAGACCTGCTGAGCTTTTCCAGCAACTTCTGTCTTTGTTACTGATTTACAACGTCTGCAGTTTTTTCTGTTTTCATGTAGAAAGATTGATGTTGGGCTGGGGGTATGAATTCAGGATTACTACCCAATAGCAATGAAGGAATGGCAAGATATTTTGAAGTCATGATGGCTTGTGGGGCTTGGAGGAAAATTTATATTGAGTAGTGTTTCCAAGTATCTGCTTCCCCTTGTCGTTATGGGTGAAATAAGAATCTTCTCAGGTCCTCTCAGAAGAGCTGTGCTAAGTTGTCACATTGCACCATGTAGATGTCACATCTTTGTAACTGTGCCTCTTTGGAGGAGAAAGTGACAGTTGAACAAGATGCCAATCAGGTGTGTACATTACCCTCAATAGTTTTCAGCTATTTGAGTGTTTTTGTAGCTGTATACATTAAGGCCAGTCAAGAGTATTCTTGGCTTGTGCTTGTATGTGAATGCAGTTATTAAGGAGTAAGGATGTAAGTTACCTGATGTGCTTTTGTAGCCATAATAGTTATGTGAGTGATCAAGTTTGTTTCTCAATAATAATCTCTTAAATGTAGATTGTGATCAATCCAGAGTGGTAATGCCATTGAACATCAAAAGGCAATGGTTAGATTCTCTTTTGTTGGATATAGTTATTGCCTGACACATTATATGGTGTGAATGTTTTTTGACACTTATCCCAGCTCAAATGTGGATTTTGTCCTGATCTTGTTGCATTTGGACATGGACTGCTTCAATGTCTGAGGAGTTGCAAATGATGCTGAACATTGTGCAATCATTAATGAATATCCCCACTTCTAACCTTATGATGAAAGGAAGATGTTTGATGAGGCAGCTGAATATTGTTGGGTTTAGGGTACAACTCTGAGAAAATCATGCATTGATGCCCTGTGGCTGAGATGATGATTCACTTCTAACAAGCACAACGGTCTTCCTTTGTGCTAAATATGACTCCAACTAGTGGAGAGTTTTTCCTTGATTCTCAGGCTCAGGTTCCTTGATGCCACTAAATTAAATGTTACGTTGATGTTAAGGACAAGCACCCTCATTTCTGCCTAGAGTTCAGCTCTTTTATCGATGCTTGGACTAAGACTTTAATGAGATCAGGAGTTGAATTAACCTGTCAGACCTTAAAATAGGCATAATTGAATTGATTATTGCTGAATGAGTGTTGCTTAATAGCACTGTTGATGACATCTTCCACCACTTTGATGTTGATTGAGAGTGTACTGATGGGGGGGTAATTGACTGAGTTTTGGGTTTGTCCTACTTTTTGGGGAGAGAGCCAAGATAGATTTTTGCTTTGCTAGGTCAATGTCAGTGTTGTAACTCAGTTTTCTTTTGATGTTATGGGTTTCTACAGGGATCATTATGCTATTTCTAAAGCTCAAAATTCCATTTATTTCATGAAGTGATATGTTAACCACACTTGTTACCTTCACAAATTGTTGCATCCACTTTAAAGTTGTACTATTTAAGTTGTATTATCTCCACTTCTTCTTTCTCCCAAAAATCTATTACCTGGCTATTTTCTGCACTGGGTTTCATCTGTCAAGTAACCATCCATTCTATGTATATCTTCATGAAGTCTGTTACTATCATCATTGCTGTTTACTTTCCATACAAGTTTCACAATATCTGCACATTTCAGAAATTTGCCATCAGTCCTCAATCCAAATTGCTAGTGGACAGCAATCAGCAGTGGTCCCAGTACAGATATTTCAGAACTCCAAACTATACTGCCCTTTGTTTGAAAGCAATGATTCATCACAACTCTGTTTTTTATTGAAGGTTATGGTTAGAACATCAGCAATGTTATCACCAGGAACTTTGACAAACTTAAAGAACTTACATAAAATTAGGCGAAATGGTTTCTCTGGAGTCTCAAATTCTTTTCATATTCAAATCAGTCAAATGTGCAAACAAGCAGCTCATTGTATCTTCATTGTTATGTAAAGGAGGTATACTGTGATATGTTACAGACGTCTGAACTATGCGGCCTGTGATGGGAAACGTACTTGAATCACGAGAAATCCACTGGTGTCTGTTTCAATGTTTAGAACAAATTATTGCATCTTTTAGCCAACTTCTAGGCTTCAAGATGCGATTCTCAGTAAGCAGTAGTGAGTTGCCAACTTAGGGGAATTAATGTTTATTAACGTTACTACTACTTTCAGATCTCACCTCTATAATATGCAACTTTCTCTTGTATCACCTGATGTGAGCAAATTGAATGCTGAGAATTCTCAACTTAGAGTCATAGTCATAGAGATATACAGCATGGAAACAAACCCTTCGGTCCAACCCATCCATGCCGACCAGATATCCCAACCCAATCTAGTCCCACCTGCCAGCACCCGGCCCATATCCCTCCAAACCGTTCCTATTCATATACCCATCCAAATGCCTCTTAAATGTTGCAATTGTACCAGCTTCCACCACATCCTCTGGCAGCTCATTCCGTACACGTGCCACCCTCTGCGTGAAAAAGTTGCCCCTTAGGTCTCTTTTATATCTTTCCCCTCTCACCCTAAACCGAAGCCCTCTAGTTCTGGACTCCCCGACCCTGGGGAAAAGACTTTGTCTATTTATTCTATCCATGCCCCTCATAATTTTGTAAACCTCTATAAGGTCACCTCTCAGCCTCCGACGCTCCAGGGAAAACTGCCCCAGCCTAATCAGCCTCTCCCTGTAGCTCAGATCCTGGCAACATCTTTGTAAATCTTTTCTGAACCCTTTCAAGTTTCATTTTCCCGATAGGAAGGAGACTAGAATTGCACGTAATATTCCAACAGTGGCCTAACCAATGTCCTGTACAGCCGCAACATGACCTCCCAACACCTGTACTCAATACTCTGACCAATGAAGGAAAGCACCATCTTGAAGTAAGAACAAGTATCTGCTGACTTCAGCTTACCAATTTCTCCGAGGGGTCTCTATATTGAACACCAGGACCAAAATATGTGGGAATGCCGCATTCGCACCATCCATACGCATAATGTCTTCATTGGCATTGGCATCCAAAATATGCCAGCGTCTAAGAACTGTAAGGTGGGGCAAAAATCCCCATCAGATACCCTGGAATTAAACCCCCTGAACTTGGGACAGGAGTTTGTGAAATTCACATTTGAACTGAGAGTCACTGAGCTCTCTAGCTGACACAGACTAGGCATTATGTATTGCTAGATCAGAGTGGTGTTGGAAAAGCACAGCAGGTCAGGCAGCATCCAAGGAGCAGGACAATTGACGATTCGGACAAAAGCCCTTCATCAGGAACGGTGGCAGGGGGCCTCTAGGGTGGAGAGATAAATGGGAGGGGGTGTGGCTGAGGAGAAGGTAGCTAAGAGTACAATAGTTGGGTGGGGGTGGGTATGAAGGTAATAGGTCAGAGAGGAGGCTGGAGTGGATAGGTGGGAAAGAAGATTGTCAGGTGGGACAGGTCATGACAATGGTGCTGAACTGGAAGTTTGGTACTGGGGTAAGGTGGGGGGAGGGGAAATGAGGAAACCCCATATTGATGCCCTGGGGTTGAAGAGTTCCGAGGCGGAAGATAGGCGTTCTTCCTCCAGGTGTCGAGTGGTGAGGGAGTATTTATGGAGGTGGCCCAGGACCTGCATGTACTCGGCAGAGTGGGAGGGGGAGTTGAAATGTTGGGCCACGGAGCGGTGGGGTTGATTGGTGCGGGTGTCCCAAAGATGTACCCTAAAGCACTCTGCAAGAAGGCATCCAGTCTCCCCAATGTAGAGGAGACCGCATCGGGAGCAACGGATACAATAAATGATATTAGTGGATGTGCAGGTAAAACTTTGGTGGATATGGAAGGCTCCTTTGGGGCCTTGGATGGAGGTGAGGGAGGAGGTGTGGGCGCAGATTTTGCAATTCCTGCGGTGGCAGGGGAAGCTGCCAGGCGGGGAGGGTGGATTGTTGGGGGGCGTGGACCTGATCAGGTAGTCACGGAGGGAACGGTCTTTGCGGAAAGTGGGAAAGTGTTGGGGAGGGAAATAGATCCCTGGTGGTGGGGTCTGTTGTAGGTGGCGGAAATGTCAGTGGATGATGCAGTTTATGCGAAGGTTGGTAGGTGGAAGGTGAGGACGAGGGGGGTTCTGTCCTTGTTACGGTTGGAGGGGTGGGGTTTGAAGGCAGAGATGCAGGATGTGGACGAGATGTGTTGGAGGGCATCTTCAACCACGTGGGAAGGGAAATTGTGGTCTTTAAAGAAGAGGCCATCTGGTGTGTTCTGTGGTGGAATCGGTCCTCCTGGGAACAGATACGGCGGAGGCGGAGGAATTGGGAATATGGGATAACATTTTTGCAGGAGGTAGGGTGGGAAAAGGTGCAATGCAGGTAGCTGTGGGAGTCAGTGGGTTTGTAAGAAATGTCAGTGTCAAGTCGGTCGTCATTGATGGAGATAGAGAGGTCCAGGAAGGGGAGGGAGGTGTCAGAGATGGTCCAGGTAAATTTAAGGTCGGGGTGGATTGTGTTGGTGAAGTTGATGAACTGCTCAACCTCCTCGTGGGAGGTGGCGCCAATGCAGTCATCAATGTAGTGGAGGAAGAGGTGGGGAGTAGTGTCGGTGTAAGTACGGAAGGTGGACTGTTCTAGGTAGCCGACAGAGGCAGGCATAGCTGGGTCCCATGCGGGTGCCCACGGCTACCCCTTTGGTCTGGAGGAGGTGGGAGGACTCGAAGGAGAAATTATCAAGGGTGAGGACCAGTTCAGCCAAACGAATGAGAGTGTCAGTGGAAGGGTACTGTGGCAATATATATTGACTAGTTAAGCCTAAGAGCAGCTGTCTGGAACAGAGGTTCAGCTTGGGAAGACCCCCACAAATGCCTCAGCAGAAAGACGATGAACACCAGATTGCAGAGCAAACAACCGATACATTCTGGAGCCTACAAAAATACAAATCTAATCAACTTTTAATCATTTGCTTGGACACAGAGGTACTGAGAATTCCACGCCATTGCACACCATGCAAATCTGTTTGTTGTTGAATGTGAAGGCCTTACATTACCAGCAAAACTTTAACCTACATCCATCCAAGAGAAAACTATCGGAAACACACTCATTTTAAATGGAAAACTATTCATACCTCATCTATTAATCAGGAGGCTCATTTAGTTTTGAGAGGAGGAACACCAGCTCAGTCATCAAACCCAGATTTGACAACAGATAAGGGAAACTGAGATTCAGTGTCACTGGGGAACCCCGATCTCTAAGGGAGGTTCATTTCAGCGAGAAGGTTGACCAGAGTGGAGAGAATCAGCTGCAGCCTGTCACGGTGAGTCACAGACTGTAACCATCACAGATTCAGAGAAAGAAAGAGAGCAAACGATCTTCTCATCCACGAACCTCCAGATACTGATGAGAAGCGACCAAAGCGACCAGAGAGCTGAGATACCGACTGGGGTAGTGCCAGCAACACCCACCACCATCCAAGCTGACAGAAGCCAATTCAGGGTTGAGCATAACATCATCAAGATCCTCTGTCCCAACTCACTTAGACAGGGTAGGAAGAGTGGGCTTCAGGGCTGACAGTGCAGGGCACCCGTGGGGAAGGGAAGCAGAGTTAGACCTGGATTAGCATTTTCTCTCTCCCTCTCCCCCTTTCCCCTGTCACCCGTAATTAACAGCTCTCTGTCATTTTAAACCTACAGTTAGTCGGGGCTGCAGGAGTTAACTGGGGTGATAGTTGGCTGTCAGGTAAGATTCACTTTGCTTGATCCATAACATTGTTTTCTTTCTTAATATTCATTTTCTTTTTCAGTTATTGTACATATTTTCAATTTTGCTTGTTTTAATAAAATCAGTGTTTCCTTTGCCTCTGAAATATCTACCTCCTGTGTTTCTCACCACACCACATCTCACCACATAAGCCCAATGTCAGAAGCAGGGTGCTGGTATATAACAAACCAACCAGCAATCCCACCAGAACCCACATGGCAATCTCTAATCCAGTTACAGTATGAGTCCGCACTCCAAAGTTGCACCTCAGTGTACACTGCCAACTAACATTGTGATGCGGTAGCAAGGACACTGTACGCTCAGAGACACCCCCCCCCCACCACCTGTGGATTGAACCATGCTACATCTCCAGGCACTTTTCTTGCTCTCTTTGTGCTCACGTTTAGCCCATCTGAATGCTCACAGCATTCCTATCTTGCTTTCCCTTGCCTCTTGGGCAGAAATCCCAGGTTTACCATAATGCAGGGCCGTTTAGTGCAGACACAAAGTTAAGAAGCTTGTAATAGTCATCAGCTAATTCTATTAGTTTTAAAATACTTTTGGAAAACGATAGGCCTTGTCTGCAAGTTAAAGTTTTACATTGGAGGAAGCCCAATTTTGAAGGTATGATACAGGCACTATCATAAGTTAATTGGGGTAGATTTTGAGCAGGTAAAGAGGTAATAGCAAGAGGGAGGCTTTCAAAAGTGAGATAATGGGAGTTTAGATGCAGTTAGAGAGAAGGGCAAGTAGGGAACAATGGACAAATAAAGATATTGAGGCTCTGGTCAAGATTAAGAAGGAGGCATATGTCAGGTATAGATAACTGGGATCAAATGAATCCTTTGAACAGTATAAGCAAAGTAGGGGCATTCTTAAGAGGTAAATCGTGAGGCCAAGAGGGATATGAGGTATCCTTTACAGATAAGGCTACAGAGAATCCAAAGAGATTAAGTACATTAAGAGCAAAAAGCATCTAGGGAGCGAATAGAACCCCTTAAAGATCACCAAGGTCATCTTTGTGTGCAACCACACAAGATAGAAGGGACACTAAATGAATATTTCATGTCAGGTTTTATTGTGGTGAAAGACATGGAGCTTTGGGAAAAAATAAATATTGATGTTTTGAAAACAGTCCACATGACAGAAGAGGACGTGCTGGAGGCCTTAAAAATGTAAAGGTGGATAAATGTCTGGGACCTGAGCAGCTATACCCCAGGATGTTGTGGGAAGCTAGGGAGGAAATTGCAGGGCATTTAGCAGATATATTTGTATCATCCCCAGCCACGGATGATGCGCTAAAGAACTGGAGAGTGGCTAATGTTGTGCCTTTCAGTAAAATAGGCTGTAAGAAGAAGCCTGGGAATTATAAACCTGTGAGTCTGACATCAGTTGTGGAGAAGTTGTTGGAGGAGATTCTGAGAGATAGAATTTATACATTTGAAGAGGCAAGGATTGATTAGGGATAATCAGCATGGCTTTGTGCAAGGGAAATCATGTCTCACAAACTTGAATGAGTTTTTTGGAGATGTGACCAGGACGATAGATGAATAGTATATGGAGTTTAATAAAACCTTTTTAGTAAACTGATTAGTAAACTTGGAACACATGGGATACAGGGAGAGCTTGCCAACTGGATACAAAATTGGCTTGACAATGGGAGATGGAGGGTGATGGTGGAGGGTTGTTTTTCAGACTGGAGGTGTGTGATCAGTGGTATTCCACAGTAATCAATACTGCATCCACTGTTGTTTGTCATTTGGATAAATCATTTAGATGAGAATTTCAGAAGCATGGTTGGTAAGTTTGCAGATGACACCAAAATTGGTGGTACAGTGGATAGTGAAGAAGGTTATCTAAGATTACAAAGAGATCATGGTCAATTGGGCATTTGGCCGAGGAGTGGTGGATGGAGTTTAATTTGGATAAATGTGAGGTGTTGCATTTTGATACAACAAACGAGGGCAGGACTTATACAGTAAATGGTAGGGTCCTGGGCAGTATTGTTGTACAGAGAGACCTAGGGGTTCATGTACATAATTCTTTGAAAGTTATGTAACAGGTAGACAGAATGTTTAAGAAGGTGTTTGGCACTCTTGCCTTCATTGCTCAGACTGTTGAGTGTAGGAGTTGGGATGCCATGTTGCGGATGTACTGGATGTTGGTGAGGCCACATTTGGAGTACTGTGCACAATCTGGTCACCCTGCTACAGGAAGGACATTGTTAAATTGTAGAGGAGTCAGAAAAGATTTGCCAGGATGTTACTGGGACTGAAGGATTTAAGTTATAAGGAGGGGCTGGGATGTTTTTCGCTGGAGTGTAAGAAGTTGAGGGGTGACCTTACAAAGATTTATAAAACCATGAGGAGCATAGATAAGATGAGTAACAAATGTCTTTTCCCTAGGATAGGACAGTTCAAAACTAGAGGACATACTTTTCAGGTGAGAGAAGAAAGATTAAAAAGGGACCCGAGGGCCAATGTTTTCACACAGAGGGTGGCTTGTACATGGAATGAACTGCCAGTGGAAGTAAAAGATACAGGTACAGAGACAAAATTTAAAAGACATTTGGCAAGTACATGAATAGAAGTTTACAGGGATTGGGCCAAACACAGGTAAATGAGACCAGTTTAGATTGGGAAACTTGGTCAGCATGGACGAGTTGGACTGAAGGGTCTGTTGCCATGCTGTCTGACTCTATGACTCTGTAAGAGACCTTTCATTTAGGGACTCCTGATACGGTGACACAATACTAGTTCAGAACTTGGATGCATCCTTCAACTATGCAGGGCAGTCAGAATAAAGACCCTCTCCGTATAAGAGGTAAGGAACTGGCCATTAATGAGCCCACTATCCACCTTCACTCTTTCTGTCTTCCTGTAGGCTGCTTTATGCCTGGAGTGTGTGACAGTCAGATTTTGACAGAGATGAAAGTGGGTGATATGACTTATTCTTCTGTTATTCAGGACAGGAGGGGAATTATTCTGAATGAGTGAGTAAGCAACACAGAAGGAATTCAGGGTTGGTGATGCTGAACGTCGGGATAGGTGACAATGACTGAGACAAGCTATTGCAGGGCAATAGAATGGTAGAGCTTAAGACTTTTTGGCAGGTGGGTACAGTAGCAGAGATGGAGTGAGTGTGAGGTATCAAAGACTAGATAGCGGCAATTCAGCTGGCCGGGTTGGGGGGGCAGGGGTGAGGAGGAGTCATTGATAAACCCTCTGCACTGGTTTGCATTCCCCTAGATGGGTTGAGATTACACTGACCCAGGTGGCAACTTGGCTTGGTCTGGTGTTGTAGTCTCCAACTCTAGTCCTGGGGAAGAGGTAATCCTGTCTCTGTACCAAGCCCTGGTATACCAAGTTAGTCTGGTATTCTGAGTATTTCTGCTAAGTATTTTGTGTCTTTAGCTTGGATTTACAACATTCACAGTATTTTGTTTTGAACTAATTATTTCTGTCTAGTTACACATCACTAAATCTAATCTAGCTCTATGGGCATTGTTGTTTCTGTAACACATTGTTCTAGAAAAACCATGCCAAGTATATTCTAGAAACGTGTTGCTGTTAGAACTTCAGCAATTCAAATTCTTCCAATCTTTGTGAAACTTGAAATCTCTTATTAATATCAAATTATTTTCTGACATGCTTCTCTTTATAATCTTTATAACTTTGTATCCCCTCCATTATCTCAGTACAACCAAGAATTCTGGATTCAATTTGCATCTGACCATAACATCCTTCTGGAGAGAAAATCTGCTGTCCTCACTTAGTTTAACCTACATGTGCCTCCAGACCCAAGGCAATGTAGTTATCTTTTAAATGCCCTCTGGGATTTTGTGGATGGGTGATAAATGGTCTAGTTAGTGACATTCATATCCCATGAAATAATAAAAAATAACTATTCCAATTTTTATTCTTCTTTAGATCTACTTATAATGCTTCCACTGCCAGCTCATTTTTACTGAGGTCTTTTCTTCTCAGTGCTGTGATCGTGTCTTACTGACAGCAAGCGTTTCATTGTA
The DNA here is from genome assembly GCF_037043375.1 of Chiloscyllium plagiosum. Classification (NCBI taxonomy): domain Eukaryota; kingdom Metazoa; phylum Chordata; class Chondrichthyes; order Orectolobiformes; family Hemiscylliidae; genus Chiloscyllium; species Chiloscyllium plagiosum. The sequence continues at coordinate 105,706,624 of NW_028270139.1, forward strand.
TGGATGCCTGAATTGTGAAATTATTCAGTACTGCAGGACTAACATCTTTCATCTCAATGAGCACATATCGTCAACCAAAAATAATTTTAAAAATTGTTTGGGCAGATGAATGATTCATGTTAAATAAAACTTGAGATGTATTTCATGTATAATTCTGAATTTTCTCCCTGCAAGGCACATCCATAAATTTGATTGCAAAAGCTTGGCTTGTGCTCCTGCAAGAACTGGCCACGTATCAGGCATGAGGAAGGAAATCAGAATTAATCTCTAAACATAGAGCATGATGAATTTGCAATGTCTTGCATAGGATCAAAGGCCATTTTATGACTTTAATAAGAGGGGAATGGACATAGTCAAATCATCTAAGATTATTCATCTGTTTTAACCCGGAGTTTATTAAAAATGAACATATAGCTTTAGCCTATCATTACTCTGAGCCTGAGTTATTAGAACTGACACTAGTTGGGAATGATGAATCTCAAGATCGTGCTGGATGACACCAATTGCCCCAATTTTTACTCTAAATAAATATTCATGAAATATTGATGTTTTAATAATTTTGTTCCGTGAAGCATAGTTTGTGATTGAGACTTAAATATCCAGCACCCAAAAAGGCAAAGCCCCTCATTGCCAGAAGTCTGACGACTGATTATTCAAAGCTCAACGTAGCCAGGGATAGTCCACCTCATTTACGTTTGACAGATCAATACCCATGACACCAGCCCGAAGAGTAGAGAGGGAAAACGAAGCACTGGCCAGCTGCTGAAGGTGCAACCAGTGCTCTGTTCACAAAAAAACCCACATTTTAGGATACTCACCAGTATGGATCTGATAAACGTTCTGAGGGTTCAAAAACCAATTATTACGTCTGAGAGCTCCAGGAGAACTACATATCTATTACTCAGATTCCAGATTGGAAAGGAAGGTCATAGTTGAGCAACTTCTTGGTATGGAATTTTCTCCCATGACCTTGTGCCTTCCAGAGTCAGCTGGCAATTCTGCCCTAAACAAAGCCCTGACCCAAACTGGCAGCAGAAGGCAGAACATAGTGTATCTAGATCTTGGCCACGTCCTCACCCAGCCACCATGGAAATTCAAGGCCATTATGGCTGTGAGCTGTAGAAATGAAGAAACCATAGGTTTGAAAAAAAAACAGAAATTGCTGGAAAGGCTCAGCAGGTCTGGCAGCATCTCTGGAGAGAAAGCAGAGTTGACATTTGAGTCCAGTGACCCATCTTCAAAAAATTTTGGTTTGTTTTCAAAGTTGAAATAACTGACCTCAGTCAAAAACAAAGTTGAAACATTCCATTTTTTTAAAGTACAATGACCGAGGTTAGAGAAAGGAAAAAGTTCCTTGTTCCTCACTATCCAAAACCATTTTCTGGGTGGCAGCTGTGGTGATGGGTGAGAATGAACCAAAAAATATTTTTATTAAACACCATATACTTTTTTATTAACTGTATACAGTTTGATACATGTGTTGTCAAAAGAGATGAGAATAAACACAAAGCAGATTATATAAACAAAGATTCTTCAAAACCAGTGAATACCACTTGCCTATCTCAGTATATACACTGTAGCAGAAAGGGAATAATGATTTGAAAGAAAACCATTTGGTTGACAAGATTGAATATAATTGAAGAACGCTAATGCATGCATTTGGCTGATAGCATGGATAAACATTAAACATCAAAGCAATTGGGTTCAGTTTCAAAATAAAATTTTCTGAGTCTTTGTGGTAGCAGAGGATTAGAGAATTGCAAATATTAATGGTTTCTTTTAAAAAAAGGAGTGTAAATATAAACCTGCCAACTATGTACCAATCAGTTTGACCTGTGTGGTAGAGAAGCTTCGAAAAACAATCATCAATGGGTAAATGTGGGTTAATTAAGGAAAACCTAGTATTGATTTTTTAAGGGAAAAGCATTTTTAGCTAACTTGCTGAAACCTCTTTGAAGAAGCAACAGAGAGAAATGATGAGGGCAATGTAGTTTTTTAAAAAATTGGTTCATGGGATGAGTGTATCACTAAGTTAGGCCAGCATTTATTGCCCAGAGGTCAGTTAAGAGTCAACCACATTGCTGTGGGTCTGGAGTCACATGTAGGCCAGAGTAGGTAAGGATGGCAGTTTCCTTTCTGAAAGGACATTAGTGAAGTAATTTGGTTTTCCAACAATCAATAATGGATTCATGGCAACTATTAATTCCAGATTGTTTTTTTTTGATTGAATTCAAATTCCACCGACGCCCATGACAGGATTTGAACCTGGGTCCCCAGAATATTATCAGAGCCTCTAGATAAACAGTCTAGTGATAATACCACTAGGCCACAACCTTCCTGTACTGTGCTGTATATAGAATTTCACAAGGTATTTGGTACAGTGCTACACAACAGATCTGGCAAAATTATAGCTCATGGAATGAAAAGGACCATAACAACATGGATATGAAATTGGCTGAGTGACAGGAAACAGAAAGCAATTTTTTGTTTAGAGAAAGTTTTAATGAGCTCCCAGGGGATAACATTGGAAACATTGTTTTGTTATTGATATACAGTATATCAAAGACATAGTCCTTGTGCACAGGGTACAATTTCATTGCTTGTGGATGATACAAAACTTGGAAAGCATTATGAAGTGTGAGGAGAATATTGTAGGACTTCAAATAGGTATTGATAAGTTAGTGAAGTAGGGGACAGGTAGATGAAGTTCAGTTTAGAGAATTAAGAAATGATTCATGGAAAGACAACGTAAACTAAAGGATACAGTTCTAACAGGGTGCAGCGATGAAGGCACTTTGGTGTATATGTGCATATTTGATTAAAGGCAAGATGACTGATTAAGAAAATGGTTTACAAAGCATACAGTTTCCAACTTTAATACAAAGGATTTTGTGTACAAGCTCAAGAAGACAATGGTTGGTTTATATAAAATAATAGTTCAAACTCTGTTGATGAATTGCATCCAGTTCTTGGCAATGCACTTTTGGAATATTTTGAACACAGAGAAGGAATGCAGACCAGCTTCAAGAGACTGGTTCCAATGTTTAGAAACTTCAGTTATGATGGTCGATTAGAGAGGTTGGGATAGTTTTCTGTGGAGAGAAAAGGACTGAGAGGAAATTTAATAGAAGTATTCAAAATCATTGAAGGGGTTGGACAGGACAAATAGGGAGAAAATGTTCCCACTTGTGAAGGGATTGAGAATGGGTGGGCATACGTTTAAAGTAATGGGAAAAGAACGCAAAAGCAAAACTTTGGCACGCAACAAGTAGTTAATGTCTAGACTGTGCTGCCGGAAACCCTGATGGATTCAGGTTCAACTGAAACATTATAAAGGGAATAAAACTGTTTTGCATGGGTACGGGCAGCAGGGAAAAGAGTGTTACCAAGTGATTTGCTCATTTGGACACCCAGCGCAGACAAAATGGATCCAATGGTTATTTTTTATGCAGCAACAATTTTATGATTCCACGAAATGTTGGATTTTCATATGCTATTTTCAAGTTGGGATGCTTAAAAATTGAAAAAGCACCTGCAAAATATTAGTATTGACCATTTATTTTTATGTTATGCTGTTATAAATCCAAATCAATAGTTTTTGACAGCCCATTAATGTAAAGCAATGAAGTGTGTTCATTGTATTACGTAGTGTTGTATTTTGCAGTTATTGGTTTAGTGTTTTAATTGCAACTGATTCAAGAAGACAGGAGTATGAAGGAGCATGCAAACAATTCTTCAATCTCTACTGCATACTAATCTTGTCTTTGTAATGATAGATTAAATTAAACACAGAGAATGTTGGAGAAACTCAACAGGTCTGGCAGCATCAGGTCATAGAGTCATAGAAATGTACATCACGGAAACAGACCCTTCGGTCCAACTCGTCCATGCCGACCAGATATCCCAACCCAATCTAGTCCCACCTGCCAGCACGTAGCCCATATCCCTCTAAACCCTTCCTATTCAAATACCCATCCAAATGCCTTTTAAATGTTGCAATTGCACCAGCCTCCACCACTTCCTCTGGCAGCTCATTCCATACACGTACACATACACAGGTCGTTTGCCTGTGAGACACTGAAATTATACCTTCAGTGATTTTGCCTCTATAGTAGTCCTCTTTATAAAAAAACAAAATATAACTTGGAATTAAGTGATAAAAATGTCAGTATTTTCAGATTATGGTTCGTTGTTATAATAGAGGCAACAGCTGCCTCCATTACAGAGAATCTAACCATCTCCCCTTAGCATTCAACAACAGTACCAGCATCAAATTCTGCACTATCAACATCCAGAGTCCACTATTGTTCAGAGATTTAACTGATGGTGCCGTATAAATACTGTGGTTAGAAGAACACGACCCAGAATGAATATGCTGTCATCAATGACAAAACCCCCAACTATTCAAAACCTTTTGTTATTCATTATGGAGTGTGAGCATCGCTGGCTGTCCAGCATTTATTGTCTGTCCTCAGTAGCCCTTGAGAATTTGATGATGACCTATTCTTGAACCGTTGTAGTCAATATACTGTAGTAGATCCACAATAGTGTTAGGAAAGGAATTTCAGGATTTTAACCCAGCAACACAAAAGGAACAACGCTGAAGGTTACATTCCACAGTCACGATGGTGAGTGGTTTGGAGGGGAACTCATAGGTGGTAGTATTCCCAAGCACCTGCTGCCCTTGTCCTTCTAGATGGAAGTGATCATGGGCTTGGAGTGAACTAGCTAAGGATCTTTGATGAACTTCTGCAGTTTATCTTGTAAACAGAATAAACTGCTGATATTGAGCCTTGGTGGCAAAGGGAGTGGATGTGGTGCCAATCAAGTAACCTGCATTGTCCTTCTTGGATATTATTGGAATTATTCACATCCAGACAAGTGGGGAGTATTCCATAATACTCCTTGTTTTTGGCAAACAGGCTTCAGGGAGTTAGGAGGTGAGTCACACTGAGCAATATTCCTAGCCTCTGACCTGCTCTTGTTGCTGCTGTGTATATGTTGAGTCTAGTTAAGTTTCTGGCCAATGGTAACTCCTAGGATGTTGATAGTCAGAGATTTAATGATGGTAATGTTATTGAATGTCAAGGAATGTTAATTTGATCATCTCTGACAATAGATGATCAATGCCTGGTGTTTGTGTGTCATTAATGTTATTTGTCACTTGTCAGCACAAGCCTGGACATTGTCCAGATCTTGTTGCATTTAACATTGACTATTTCGGTATCTGAAGAGTTGCAAATGGTGCTGAACATTGTGTAGAAATCAACAAAGATTCCCACTTCTGCCTGTACGATAGCAAGAAGATCATTGACAAAGCAGCTGAAGGTGGTTGAGCCGAGGACACTACCTGAAGGAACTCTGACAGCGATGTCATGGAGGTGAAATAACTCCAATGGCCACAACCTTTTTCTTTAGTGCCAGGTATGACTGCAACCAGGGGAGAGGCTTTCCATTGATTTCAATTGACCCCAGATTTGCTCGAGTTCCTTGGTGCCACATCTGGTCAATTGCCACCTTGATGTTAAGTGCAGTCACTCTCACCTCACCAACAAAACTTAAATCATTAGTCTGACTTTCTTGCATGGATGCAGCTCCAACAGCAGTGAGCAACACTTTTTCACTACCATCTCCACCTTAGCGCACTACAACTCTACCGCATACCATCTGCAAGATCAACATCTGAAGAAGCAACGCTTCAAGTCTTTTTTGACAATACAGTTCATTCTGCTATGACGCGTGTTTCATTAATGTGAATTTGCTATAAAGTGATTGGTGATTGGAGACACTGTTTCTGAAGCGTGAACTTGTAAAATATGTATTGGTTATAATGCGATTTCCAGCCCCATTAGTCTAAATGGTGCTGCGATTACACAATTTTCTTGTAATACAGGATTGCACAAGAATGTAGCTATCACATTATAGGAGAACTGACTGTATCTTCCAAAATTATGACTCCAAAAGGACGGTTTTTACATAAACCACAACTTCCGTATTCCCTTCCACGTCACGCATCGTCCTGACTTGGAACAGTGTCACTATGCAAACACTATTACTAGGTCAAAGTCCTCAGACTCCACAAGTAAAAGCATTGTGTTTACATCAACATCTGCTGTGGTTCAAGAAAGTAACTCTCCACCACAATCTCATGTACAGTTAGCGTTGACCATTGAATACTAGCCTTTTCATTGATTTTTTTAAAAAAATATTGTATATATGCAGAGGATTGTTATGAATTGTTTTAATTTATGTCTAATACTGTTTCCAAATGCATTACATAGGCACTTAGTGAAAATACATTGTTACTATGGAGACATTTCTTTAAGTCAATGTAGCATCATTTGATGCTCAGACCAGGTCTCTGCTGCGCATATTCTGTTTCAAAAACTCAGTAGATTCCCCACTCTGCTATTACCAATCTTAAATCTAACATGAGCCCAGAAAATGTAGGTCAAGCTAGGTTCATTTTTTCTTCAATATACCCCTCTAAGCCTTCATTGATTTCTGTAATTAAATGACTTGGAAGCAGCACCTGATCCTTGTTACTTGTCACACTACGGTGATGATCTCTGAATCTTAATTATCTTTTTATCAGACTTGTGGTGGAACTGCAAGCGATCAGCATTTTTCCAGAATAAAATAACAATGACCGCCAAATGATAACCAGCTATCTGAGTGTGTACTGACAGACCTGCACAATTACTGCTTTATTCTGTGATATTAAAATGGAAAATTGAAAGCAAGGCACATTAATGGAGTTCCTACTAACTTTTGTTGTAGGCCACAAAATGAATAAGAGAGAATCAGCCAGCTAGTTTACATCTGATACTGTTTGCCATTCATGGTATGGTACGGGATGCCAATTCTTGATTCCTGTTTACCAGTAATCAATAAAAAGTAAAATGATTCTACCAGGTTCTAATAAAGAAACGGCTTTGACATGGCTCAGTTCAGCTGGCTCATTGAACACTATCCGTCAACAAAGACTAATCCAGTTATTGATTTTTGAAAACCATGCAGGACTATTTAGCTCAGCTTTCCTACTAGCTGGCAATTCACATCCAAAGCAAAACAGAAGCAGCATGTCATTTGAAAGTATAAGTAGATGACTCAAAAAGTGATAATATATTTTTGACATTTCTTTATTCACAAGCGGTTTGACTTAAATGACTTATTTTGCCACATGCAGGAATGGTGAATGCAGCTAACTACAGGAATGGTTTGAAATTTAGGCCATTTTAGTTCTATTGCACGTGGGGTGGAATCAAATGTAACAAAGATCCTCCTGAGAACCGAGATGCTGAAAATATGGTCATTCAGCTGAGTCGCAAAAAAATGTGACTAATTTAGCCAAAGTTGATAGCAGGTGAATTGTTCTGATCAATTGCTTTTCATGGTGGATGTAAAACGTAGTGGAGCACAGGTTTGTGCATTATTGCAGGTCACCAAATTACTTTGAAATAATCTGTGTGTAATGACAACTTGTGATTTAATGGCGCTTTAATGTAGTCAAAGGTCAAGGCAGTTATTGAACAAAATTTGATGCCAAACCACATAAGGGGAAATGAAGAGTTTGGCTAGATTTTAAGAACCATCTTTAAAGGACACAAGGGCGAGGAGAATGAACAGTTTAGGGAATTGCAGAGTTTAAAACTCAGGCAGATGAAGGCAGTGAATGGTGAAATGTTTTAGATGTCAGTATTCTGAGAAACAGATTTCAATTTAGGCAAATGTGCAAACTTCGACTTTGGCTTTAAAAGAGATACAACAAGATAATTTCTAAATGATGAAGAGCTAGATTAGATTCCCCACAGTGTGGAAACAGGCCCTTTGGCCCAACCAGTCCACATTGACCCTCTGAAGAGTAACCCACCCAGAACGATCTCCCTCTGACTAATGCACCTAACACTATGGGCAATTTACCTGACTTGCACATCTTCGGACTGTGGGAGGAAACCCATGCAGACACAGGTAGAATGTGCAAACTCCACACAGAGAGTTGCCCATGGCTGGAATCAAACCTGGGACGCTAGTACTGTGAAGTAGCAGTGCTAACCACTGAGCCATCATGCCACCCCAAAGGGCCAAAGTCTAGGTATTTTTAGGTATATTGATCAAGAAATTTCATGAGCAGGTCAAGGAAATAATCAAAATGGCTCCTGGAATGCTTACCTTTATATCGAGAGCATAGCTTCTGAAAATATTTTCCTATTGCCAGAACTTTTCAGAAGAATGGTCATGGAACTCAAAAAATTAACTCTGCTTTCTCTTTATAGATGCTGCCACGCCTGCTGAGTTTCTCCAGCAATTTCTGTTTTTGTTTTGATTTACTGCATGTGCAATTCTTTGTTTTATCTTGGTCAGACCAAATAGTTTACTGTGATTTATTCCGGGCACTATACTTGGTCTCGGAGGGAATATGGAACAGACTTACCTGAATGATATCAGGACTCCTGGGCTTAAATTACTTATCCTCTGACTGAATTCACCAGAATTGAGAAGGCTAAGGGCTGAGTTGAGCAAATGTTTCAACTTATTAAGAGGAACATCTATTAGATTTTGGAGTATCAGGACCACAGTTACCTAATAAAGACAACCATTCACAATGAATTTTCTGATAGTTTATTAAAATAGTTATAAAGTGGCAGTTTAGATATGATATTTATGCATTATATGAAAAAAAATACAATTTGTGACAATTGGGGATAGTTCACTAATACCAGGGGATGAACAGACGATTTGCATATTAAAATTGTGAAAGTAACTTCCTGAACTTTAGCCATGTTAGAGAGCTCTTCCCTGGTCTTTGTTCTCTTCTAGACCACCTTCCATCTGAAGGAGACAGCTGTCTGGTGAACAGGGCCACCCGACATGGAGTGTCCTTTGACCCTGAACATTTATGGATAAAGCCTATTTCTCACATCAGGTAGTTTACTCAAAGTAAGTTTGCATTCTGCTAAGAACACCTCGTTCTCTTTCTCCACAAGCCTGACCAAAGTGGTTCATATGCTCCTGGGTTTGTATTTAGTACTGTTCATGGGGTGGTGGGGGGGTGGGAGTTGGGGGGGGGGGGTGTGGGGAAGGGGGGGATGAAAAAGTGACCTCCTGTCATGGTTATTTAGGCAGGTTGGAAGCAGAGCAAACAATAACCCCAAGACTTGTTGTCCTAGCATTGTCACAATAAGTGGATAATTCTTTGTTCTTGTTTTATTTTCCTCTTGGTCTCCTTGTCTTTATCTTCTCTTTCCTTACTTCAAGATGGTGGATTTCTTGCTCACTTCTCCCTAGTCCTATGTTTAAAGACCTTATCATCATCTCAGATGATTTGTCTCATCTTTGGCTGGTAGTAGTATATACAATTACAGCAATATTTTTCTTATGGATTTAAAAGACCCTTGAGCTCTCCTTTCACTTTTACCCATCTTGTGGATTCTCTTATTTCCCCTTAGTCTTCAGTCAGCCGAACCCAAAACTGCTTTTAATTTTTATTCCCCAGCACCATTTTGTTCACCTTGAATTTAGAACAGAATGTACCATGCTCTGAACAGTGTGGGCTATGGTGAGATGAGTGGTAGGAAAGTCCTGTTGCTGAGATCATCTCACCACAACTTTCCCCTTTTGCTCAGGTGGCATGGCGACATTCTCACTAGCCAGTGGCAAATTCCCAATTGTGTTGCCTGAGAGATGGCTTGTTAACAACCAACTCACCACCATTACCAAACTAGTCATTAGGAAAGCTTGATATGGAAACTAGGAGATCTATGTTGGCCACGGTGAAACTGGACAGCAGGGCATGATCCATCTGAACCAGCTGCATGTACCCTTGCACCATAGGCACTGGCACTCCACTGGACAATGAATGATCTGCCATAAAGTGTAATTTGATGTCAGGTAGATGGTACTGAATTAGTCGTTGTGTGATTAGTGTGATTGCCCCTAGCAGGGCCTCAATTTTTAACAAAATGTACTCTGCCCCCAAAGAAAATTAAAGATACCTTCCTCCACCAGTAACAGTGGCAGTCAATTTGTATTGTCATTGTGAAGTTAATTTTGGATCAAAGCTGGCAAGGGTTCAACTTCATGCCCTTATGAGATACTTTCAAGCTCCACTTGAGTTCCAGGAGATAATTCCCTCATTTTACACATTCCCTCCTATGTTACAGTTCCTTTGCCCCTAATAACTTACCCATCTCCTAATCCATTTTCATTCAGACCCGTTTATCTACAACTTTTATTTCTCTTTCAAAAAACACCAATAATGTTGGTTAAACATGTTTTCCTTTAAACAAAAACCATGTTGATTTCCTAAGATATAAGACCTAAGGAGCAGAATTAGGCATTCGATCAACTGAGTCTGCTCCACCATTTGATCATGGCTGACACGTTCCTCAATCCCATTCATCTACCTTCTCCCTGTAACCCTTAATCCCTTTCCTAATTAAGAGCCTATATATATATCTCCACCTTAAATGCACTCAATGACTGGCCTCCACAGTCTATTTTGTCAATGTGTTCCACAGAATAACTACCCACTGTCTGAAGAAATTCCTCCTCATCTCAGTTCTAAACGGTCATTTCTTCATTCTAAGGCTGTGCTCTCGGGTCCTATTCTCTCCTACGAGTGGAAACACCTTCTCCATGTATAATCTATCCAGGCCTCTTAGTATTCTGTGAATTTCAATAAGATCCCCCCTCATCCTCCTAAACTCCACTCATTACAGAACCAGAATCATTAACTGCTCCTCATATGATAAGTCCTTTATCCCAAGGATCTTTCTTGTAAACCTCCTCTGGACCTCCTCCAGGCTAGCATGTCCTTCCTTAGATATGAGGCCCAAAAGTGCTCACAATATTACAAATGCAATCTGACCAGAGCCTTCTACTGCTCTTGTATTCTAGCCCTCTTGAAGTGAATGCTAACATTGCCTTCCTAACTGCCACAGAATGTTAACCTGAAGAGAATCTTGAAATAGTACTACCAAATCCCTTCTTCATGATTATCTTGTTGTCTTTTTTCAAGTTTCCAGCTATTATTGTCTTAATGATCGTTTCTAATCTGTGACAAATATCAAGCTAATTGGCCTATAGTTTCCAATTTTTGCCTCCCTCCCTTTTGGCAACATTTTGGAGGTGTCTGACAGATAATACAATTTTTTTTAAATAAAGATACATTTTCTGCAAGAAAAATTGACACTTAAGGAGAATTTGTTTTAATTTTTATTCATATTTTAACTTATGAATTCGGACTCTGTATTAGAAAAACAATACTCAGACTACATGGAATTTCTAATATAATTCTGAACCCTTTCATTTCATAAGCCATGTCAAGATGCAGTGAATTATTAACCAAAATTTAAACACTGCTCTTGTCATTTCTCCTGGAAAGCAGCTTCACTGAAAATTAATAGAGACAGCTTGAAACTGCCTCATGGAACTATCTGTCTAAATAGCACAGAAAGGTCACATTGATTGGGACTAAATCTATGTGCTGTGTTGTTGGGAGCAGATCTTGTATTTTGGTTATTCTTGAATTTATGATTTAAATTCAAATTTGAGTTTCACGACTGCTTAGTTAATACTTTAGAATAGCGAACTTGCACCCAAATCACATGACTAGACTCATTGTGAATTAGGAAAAAATATTTTTCAGACAGGTGGATGGTAGGCAGTGATGTTTTTAAGGATTGGTGCTGGGACTACTTTTTTATATATATATATACATTTTACAAGGTAAAATATCAGAACGTATTGGTGATTCATAACTTAGAGGTTTAACTGAATGTGAGGATGACACCAACCGACTTCAACAAGACATTGACAAGCGGAACGGGCAAACAAGTAGCGAATTAAATTTAAAATGGAACTGTGAGGCAATGCAATTTTGTGTAAGAAATAAACTTAATGACACAGTTCTAAAGACAGTGTACGGTTGCAGGACCTGAGGCTTCATATACATAGATGTTTGAAAGTGGGAAGACAAACTGAATGAATTGGGAACAAAGCATATAGGATTTTGTGATTAATATCGCAGTACAGCACAGAATCAGTTCAGGTCACTCAGAATGGGATAAATACAAAGAACAACAAAACATCACAACGCAACTTATAAGAGTGCCTGAAAGGACTATGAATGGAAACTTGTAAAGGATATAAAAGACATTAGGAAGAGATTTTACAGTATATAAAGGGAAAGTGGCTGGTTAAGAGTACCACTGGCCCACTAAAGTTTGAGAGTATGGATATTGTCAGTGACCACAGGCAGACACACTGAATGATTATTTTGCTTCAATCTTCGTAGAAGAAAAGGAGGATTGCCTGCTGGAAGTCCCAAAGAAATTAACAGAGGATCAGGAAACGGTCTAAATAAATTAGCTTAAGTAAATCATCAATAATGAGGACATCAATGGAACTGGAAAGTGACAAATCCTCAGGACTCGATGGTTTCCATCCATGGGTATTAAAGGAGGTAGAATGCCCTAACCATATTCTTTCAGAGTTCCCTGGATTCTGGAGTTTCCCTCTGAATGGAAAGGCACTCAGTTCTTTAAGAAGGGTGACAGAGCAAAACCAGGGACTTACAGACCAGTTAGCCTGACATCTAAGGTGAGTGAATTTTTGGAGTCTATAATCAAGGGTAATTGATCACCTTGAAAAATGTCCAACCAGAGAGAGTCAACATGGATTCATGAAGGGAAGGTCGTACCTGAGAAACTCGTGGAGTTTTTTTGAATAGGTGGCAATGTGGTGGACAGGGGTAAGTTGATAGATATTATTTATAAGGACTTCCTTAAGACTTTTGATAAAGTCCTACACAACAGACTGTCACCTAATTTGTAAGCCCATGGAATTGAGGGCATCTCAATGGTTAAGACATTAGTTGAGTGACAGGAAACAGTGAGTTAGAATAATAGATGAATACTCAAACTGAATAGACAAGACGAATGGTAACCCACTGAGGTCTGTGGTGGGGTCACAGACCTCAGCCTTTGATGTTGTGCAACCTGTGAAACCAATCTGAAGCCTATCTAACTGACACTATTCCATATCATCCATATGTTTATCAAATGACCATTTAAATTAAATGTAGTGTACAAAATACCATGCAAGGACTGCACAAAACACTATATAGGACAAACAGGAAGACAGCTAACAATCCGCATACATGAACATCAACTAGCCACGAAACGACACGACCAGCTATCCTTAGTAGCCACACACGCAGACAACAAGCAACATGAATTCGACTGGGACAACACTACTATCATAGGGCAAGCCAGACAGAGAACAGCCAGGGAATTCCTAGAGGCATGGCATTCATCCACAAACTCCATCAACAAACACATCGACCTGGACCCAATATACCAACCACTACAGCGGACAGCTGAAACTGACAACCGGAAGCGGCAGGGACAGACCACTATAAACACCGGAGGAAACATCAAAGAAGCGCTTCGCAGGAGGCTCCCAAGCACTGATGATGTCGCCTAACAGGGGATGAAACGTTTGCAACAAAAACTTCCAGCTCGGCGAACAGAACCACAACAACGAGCACCCGAGCTACAAATCTTCGCACAAACTTTGATCATCCCTCAATTTTAATGCTATGTCCCCTCATGCTAGCCATCACCATTCAAGGAACAAGGCTCTCACTGTCCACCCTATCTAACTTTCTGATTTTCTTATATATCTTAATTGAGTCACTTCTCAACATTCTTCTCTCTAACAAAAACAGTCTCAAGTCCCTCAGCCTTTCCTCATAAGACCTTCATTCCATACCAGGCAACATTCTGGTAAATCTTCTGTGAACTCTTTCTAAAGCTTCCACATCCTTCCAATAATGCAGCAACCAGAACTATACGCAATACTCCAAGTGTGGCTGCACCAGAGCTTTGTACATCTGCAGCATGACCTCATGGCTCCGAAACTCCATTGCTCTACCAAAATCCTTCCTGACAACCCTATCAACCTGGGTGGCAACGTTCAGGGATCTATGTACATGGACGCCACGATCTCTCTGTTCATCTACGCTACCAAGAATCTTACCATTAGCCCAGTAATCTTTATTCCTGTTGCTCCTTCCAAGGTGAATCACCTCACACTTTTCTGCATTAAACTCCAATTTCCACCTCTCAGTCCAGCTCTGGAGGTTATCTATGTCCCTCTGTAACCTGCAACATCCTTTAGCACTATCCACAACTGCACCAACTTTAGTGCCATCTGCAAATTTACTAACCCATCCTTCTACATCCTCATCCAGGTCATTCATAAAAATGACAAACAGCAGTGGCCCTAAAACAGATCCTTGCAATACATCACTCATAACTGAACTCCAGGATAAATATTTCCTATCAACCACCACACTCTGTCTTCTTTCAGCTAGCCAATTTCTGATCCAAATCACTAAATCACCCTCAATCCCATTCCTCCATATTTTGTCCAATAGCCTACTGTGGGGAACCTTATCAAATGCCTGACTGAAATCCATACACACCACATCAGCTGCTTTACCCTCATCTACCTGTTTGGTGACATTCTCAAAGAATTCAATAAGGTTTGTGAGGTACGACCTACCCTTCACAAAACCATGTTGATTATCCCTAATCAACTTATTCCTATCCAGATGCTTATAAATCCTATCTCTTATAACCTTTTCCAACACTTGACCCACAACCAAAGTAAGGCCCACTGGTCTATAATTACCAGGGTTGTCTTTGCTCCCCTTCTTGGATAGGGGGTAACATTTGCTATCCTCCAGTCTTCTGGCGCTATTCCTATAGACAATGATCACATAGTGGGTGGCATGGTGGCACAGTGGTTAGCACTGCTGCCTCACAGCGCCAGAGACCCGGGTTCAATTCCCGCCTCAGGCGACTGACTGTGTGGAGTTTGCACGTTCTCCCCGTGTCTGTGTGGGTTTCCTCCGGGTGCTCCGGTTTCCTCCCACAGTCCAAAGATGTGCAGGTTGGTTGAATTGGGAATGCAAAATTGCCCATAGTGTTAGGTAAGGGGTAAATGTAGGGGTATGGGTGGGTTGCGCTTCGGCGGGTTGGTGTGGACTTGTTGGGCCGAAGGGCCTGTTTCCACACTGTAATGTAATGTAATGTAATCTAATCTAAAGATCAAAGCAAAAGGGTCTGTAATCTCCTCCCTGGCTTCCTAGAGAATCCTACAATAAATCCCATCCAGCCCAGGGGACTTATCTATCTTCACACTTTCCAGAATGGCTAAAACCTCCTCTTTGTGAAGCTTAATCCTGTTTAGTCTAGTAGCCTGTATCTCAGTACTCTCCTTGACAACATTGTCTTTTTCCAATATGAATACTGATGAAAAATATTCATTTAGTGCTTCCCCATATCTCCACAGACTCCACGCACAGCTTCCCACTGCTGTCCTTGATTGCCTGTAATCTTACTCTAGTCATTCTTTTGTTCCTGATATACTTGTAGAAAGCTTTTGGGTTTTCCTTGATCCTACCTGACAAAGGCTTCCCATGCCTCCTCCTGGCTTTTTAGCTCTCTTTAGATCTTTTCTGGTTAAATTGGATCTCACTAGCGCCTTAAAGGAGCCTTCAGTCTTATTTTTACGTAAACCCCCTTCTTTCTCTTGACAGGAGATTCAACTTCTTTATTAAACCATCGCTCCCTCACTTGACCACTTCTTCCCTGCCTGACAGGTACATACTTACCAAGGACACACAATAGCTGTTCCTTGAATCAGCTCCACGTTTCAATTGTGCCCATCCCCTGCAGTCCCCTTCCCCATCCTATGCATCCTAAAACATGCCTAATCACATCATAATTGCTTTTCCCCATCTATAACTCGTGCCCTGTGGTATATACCTATCCCTTTCCATCGGTAAAGTGAACATAACTGAATTGTGGTTACTATCACCAAAGTGCTCACCTACCTCCACCTGGTTGCGTTCATTACTCAGTACCAAATCCAATGTGGCCTTGTCCCTTGTTGGCTTGTCGACATACTATGTCAGGAAACCCTCCTGCACACATTAAACAAAAACTGATCCATCTAAAACTATAGTATTTTCAATCAATATTTGGAAAGTCAAAGACCCCGTAACAATTACCCTGTTACTCTCGCTCCCATCCAGAATCATCTTTGCTTTCCTTTCCCCTACATCTCTGGAACTATTTGGAGGCCTCTCCTTTTCTGTTTCTAACCTCAGCCCATACTACTTCAGTAGATGAGTCCTCAAACATCCTTTCTGCCACCGTAATACTGTCCTTGACTAACAATGCCATACCTCCCCCTCTTTTACCATCTTCTCTGTTCTTAAAGAAACATCTAAATCCCAGAACCCACAACAACCATTCCTATCCATGCTCAATCCATGTATCCAAAATGGCCACAACACCGAAGTCCCAGTTACCAACCCATGCAGCAAGTTCACCCACCTAATTTCGGATGCTCCTGGACATGCTACAGTGCCAGTACGTCCTTCCTGAGGTGTGGGGCCCAAAACTGGACACAGTATTCTAAATGGGGCCTAACTAGAGCTTTATAAAGTCTTAGGAGCACATCACTGCTTTTACATTCCAACCCTCTTGAGAGAAATTACAACATTAAGTTCCTGTTCTTAACCAAGAACTCAACATTAGGGGAAGGCCATTCAGGAGAGAAGTTAGAAAGCCACTGCAAAGAGTAGTCAAGCTTTGTAACTCTCTTTCTTAAACACCAGACAACGTTAATTCAATTGTTATATTTAAATCTGAAATAGACACATTTTTATTAATCAAGCATATGGAGGGTAATTGGCCCAAGGCAGGCATATGGAGTTAGGCCACAGATCCACCATGATCTTATTGAATGGTGGAGCAGGCTCGAGGGGCTGAATGGCCTACTCCTGCTCCTATGTTCCTAGATATAGAGAGTTTGAGTGCCAAATTGGGGGATATTGAATGAAAACTTGGTAAACCTCTGCTTTGGCCCCAACTAAAGTATTGTATTCAGCCGTGGTCAGTACATTTTATAAGGATCCTTGCAGTTTTATCAGAATGGTTCCAGTGACAAGGAATTTTAGCTTCATGTTGGTTAGAGAAGTTGTTCTTCTTGGGGCAAAGGTGATTGAGTGAGACCCAACAGAGGTGTATGAGATTATGATAACTTTCAAAAATTATACAAGGGTAAACTGTCCTCATTTGCCAATGATGTGAGGAACTTTGATGGCATGGTAGTTCAGTGGTTAGCAGTGCTGCCTCACAGCACCAGGCACCCAGGTTCGATACTGGCTTTGGGCAACTGTGTGGAGTGTGCACATTCTCCCTGTGTCTGTGTGGGTTTCCTCCCACAGTCCAACGATGTGCAGGTCAGGTGAATTGGCCATGCTAAATTGCCCATAGTGTTAGGTACATTAGTCAGAGGAAATATGTCTGGGTGGGTTATTCCTTGGAGGGTCAGTGTGGACTTGTTGGGCCAAAGGGCCTGTTTCCACACTGTAGGGAATCTAATCTCTAATCTAATTTTTTTCAATACTGAGTAGCAACGACCTGGACATCACTGCCAAAAAGGTTGGTGCAAATAAAAACAATGAATAACTTCAAAGAGAAATTAGGTGGGGACTTGAAGGAAATAAACTGCAGGGCCACAGGAAAAGAGGTAGGAAGTGGAAATGAATCATAGAGATGTACAGTAAGGAAACTGACCCTTGAATCCAACTGGTCCATGATGACCAGGTATCCTAAATGGATCTAGTCCTACTTGGCAGCATTTGGTGCATATCCCTCTAAATCCTTCTTGTTCACACATCCATCCAGATGTCTTTTAAATGTTTCCACCACTTCCTTGGGCAGCTCATTCATAATTTCACCTATAACTGAGTGTTTAGACTTTGGGTTGATTAAGATACTGAGTGAATTTCAGTGATTCCTAAGCATATTCAGTTGTGGAAAGTATTTCAACTAATAACAAAACAAGTGATGAAAGTCTTCATAATCATTTGTGATGCTAACAAGTTGATGCTAACAAGGAATTCTGCTATTGCCACACAAATTGATAGAAGATCAGCAGAAACATTCAACTGGCCATATCTTTATGCGCTATGCAAAACAAAAATGTTTTTTGTGAAGAATTTCCAATGAAACCTACCTTCAGTCTATCTTTCCCAAAAGAGCATGCATTTACGACAGCAACCCTTTGTTACTCACACCAACAAACAAAGAAACATTTAATATATGATAGTATAACCAGATGTGACAAGAATTCCTAGGGTAACACAGCAACAGAGCTATCGGTGAGACCTCAAGATTAGAGGTACGATTCAATTACCATGAAATATATCCATGAAATATTCGCCATTACAAAGCTTTATAGATGTCATTCACATTGTTGGCACCAATTTACAGGCCCATTGCTAGTGGTTTGAAAGCAGCAGGAAGGTCATTAAAATCCACATGGTGGCCTCGCCTATACTCTCCCACCGTGTTGGGACCTCCACCCTCACACCACCCACACCCGAGCACTCCCCTCAATTCCCTGCCGAAAGACTTTGCACTTACCTCCATTTTGGGTCACCTGTATTTTAATTGGTGGAACTGTTTGTGGTCCTATAAGTTACCACTACAGTGCTGGCAATGACAAGACTGCAGATCTTCCAGCCAATGAAGTTGTCCAGTTACTGTCTGAGCCAGTACTACTGCCTGAGTGCAGACATAATACTCAGCTGAAGACATTTAAAACATTTGGAACATCCCAGATGTATCTCTGATGGCAGGACTGCATTCCCACAGACTTCTCTTGTGGCACGGAAATTCTACTCTGTCTTTCTCAATATTTAAAGAAAAACTTGTATCTATATCGCACCTTACAAAGAATCATAGAGTCATAGAGTAGAATCGTAGAGTGATACAGCATGGAAACATGCCCTTCAGCCCAAACTGTTCCATGCTGACCATGGGTGCCAATGTAGCTAGTTCCAATTGCCAGTATTTGGGCCATATCCCTCTAAACCCTATTCATCCATGTTCTTATCCAAATGCTTTTTAAATGTTGCTATTGTACTTGCCTCAACCACTTTCTCTGGCAGCCTATTCCATATATGTTCCACTCTCTGTGTGAAGAAGTTGCCCCTCAGGTCCTTGTTAAATCTTTCCCCTCTCATGTTAAACCTATGCCCTCTTGTTTTCAATTTCCTATCCCTGGGGAAATAAAAGATTATACACATTCATCCTATCTATGCCCCTCATGCCCCTCAGTAAGGAGATATCTCATTCTCCTACATTTCAAGGAATAAAGTCCTATCCTGGCCAAATGTCTTTCTATAACTCAAGCCTACTAGCCCTGGCAACATCTTCATAAATCATCTATTCACTCTTTCCAGTATTACTATGTCTTTCCTCTAACAGGGCGACCAAAACTGTACACAATACTCCAAGTGTGGCCTCACCAATAACTTATACAACTGTAACATAATGTCCCAACTCAATGCCTCGACCAATGAAAGCCAGCATGCTAAATGCCTTCTTCACCATCCTGTCTACCTGTGACACGGTTTTCATGATCCTCAGGACATCAGAAAGAGCTTTACTCCCAATGAAATATTTCAAGGGTAAAGCCACAGCAACAGTGTTGTCCATTGGAACTCAGTGGTGGAAAAACTTTTATAAATTATAACCTGGGATAAAGCAAACTCACTTGAACATTGTGCACAATGAACAAAGAATGGTGCAGCACAGAACCAGGGCTTTTGGCCCACCAAGAAGTGGAAGGGTGAGTTAGTAAGTTTGCTGATGACATGAAGGTTGGTGGAATGATGGATAATGTAGAGGGCTGTTGTAGGTTGCAATGGGACATTTACAGGATGCAGAACTGGGCTGAGAAGTGGTAGATGGAGTGCAACCTGGAAAAGTGTGATGTGATTCATTTTGGAAGGTCAAATTTGAATGCAAGGTTAAAGGCAGGATTCTTGGCAGTGTGGAGGAACAGAGGGATCTTTGGTTCCATGTTCATAGATCCTTCAAAGTTGCCCCACAAGGTGATAGTGTTGTTCAGAAGGCATATGGTATGTTGGCTTTAATTAGCAGGAGGATTGAGTTAAAGAGCTGCAAGGTTGTGTTGCAGCTCCATAAAGCCCTGGTCAGACCACACTTGGAATATTGTGTTCAATTCTGGTCGCCTTGTTATAGGAAGAATGCAGAAGCTTTAGAGAGGGTGCAGAGGAGATTTATCAGGAAGCTGTCTGGACTGAGGGTATGTCTTAAGAAGAAAGGTTGAGGGACCTAAGGCATTTCTCACTGGAGTGCAGAAGGGTGAGAGACAACTTGATAGAGGTGTAAAAAATGATGAGAGGCATAGATAGAGTGAATAGTCAAATACCTTTTCTCATGGCAGAAACAGCTGTCACAAGGGGGCATAATTTTAAGGTGATTGGAGGAAGCTTTGGGGGATGTCAGAGGTTGTATCTTTGCACAGAGAGTGGTGGGTGCGTGGAATGCATTGCTCGCAATGGTAGTAGTGTCAGATATATTAGGGACACTTAAACGACTCTTGGATAGGGACATGGATGATAGTAAAATGAAGGGTATGTAGATTAGTTTGATCTTAGACTAGGATGAAATGTCGGCACAACATTGAGGGTCAAAGGGCCTGTACTGTGCTGTACTGTTCTATGTCCTATGTTCTAAGTATGTGTCAATTCATAACACCTTTTTAAACTAAAACGTTTTTGCCTCCACGCAGTCCATATCCCTCTATTCTCTGCTTATTCATGTATCTGTTAAGATGCCTCTTAAACTTTGCTATTGTATCCACTTCTACCACATTGATTGATTAAAAAAAGCCAATGTTAAGGACATTGGGTTTAAGCAACTGGATTGATTGGGGTAAAGGTTTTTTAACATTCAACTTTTTTAAAAATCAATCTGTTCAAAGATATTATTACACACTCTGGTGGGAGCAGGTAGGATTTGAACCTAGTCTTCCCAGCTGTGAGGTAAGGACTTTACCACTGCACCATGTGAAGGCTCACAGAAAATGTAGCACATAAACAAACAAAATTAGAAACAGCCAGTACCATTCATTAAAAATGCATAAATATGGACGTTAAGTATGTGCAGAATTAGGCTCAGCTGTAATACATCTAGAATCCATGGTCACTCGTGGTGAATTATTCATTACCTGTTTGAGATATCATCAGCTACTTGCACCATATCCCACAGCCTCTAGCAACGTAGGAATAAAAGTTATCTATTAGTGCATTGAGCCTGGTTGTATATCTAGTTAACTCATAGAATCATAGAATTTACAGTATAGAAGGAGGCCATTTAATCCATTATATTTTTACCAGCTCCTGAAACAGCTACCCAGCTCATCACCTTCTCCAGATCTATCTCTGTAGGCCTCTAAATTGATCACCCTACTCTATTTACCTGTCTTCGCTCCATAATGATTCGATATGCTTACTTAAAAATAAATCAACTCAGTCTCGAAACCTCCAATGATCCTGTAGCCACACCCTTTTAGAGGGAGAGAATTCTAGATGTCTATTGGCCTCTGCCAGCATCTTCAATTGAGAAGAGGATGATTCAAGAAAATAAAATTAAATTCCACAAGAAACAGTAGCGGTGACACTGGTTACAAGAATTTGAAATGAACTAAAGCTGATACACTCCACAAACTTTAGCTAATCCAATGTAATTGTTTTCCAGTTACATTTTGAGATTAAGACATCCTCAAGGTTCATTACCATTTTAACCATAACTAAATTCTGTGACATTTCATCTCAATTCTTCTGTGATATGTTTCCCCCAAGTGCAAAATTACACAGGGGGACTGTTTCAATTCATTGTCTCACAGAAAAATATATTGCATTATTGCACATAATATCATTTCTATAATGGTCAACAACTTGTACAATATTTGGCATAAAAACAATGAAGCAACAATTTCACTCCACTGTGCTTGCTCAAGTGATGGAGTATTATAATTGAACAGTTTGCAACTCTGCATTATCTGAAGTCATGATGTGGGATGTCAATAGTGGACAATATACCAAGATCGCAATTGTCAGTGGTCTGATTGACAGGAAAGCAAATTTTCTTGACAATAGTCAGCCAACTGTCTGAGCTTCTTGAGTTAGAGTTAGAGAGGAAGTAATTATTTTCAAAAATTTTTAAAAATTAAGATTATTTCTACTTTCTGCTATTCACATTGGAAAGCCTCAGTGAACTGGGCCAGGATATATAAAACACAATCTATCTATTTCCCTCAAATGTCGTGACAATAACATTAGTAACTAATTGGGCAGCATGGTGGCTCAGTGGTTAGCACTGCTACCTCACAGCATCAGGGACCCAGGTTTGATTCCAGTGTCGGGCGACTGTCTGTGGGAAGTTTGCATGTTCTGCCCGTGTCTACATGAGTTTCCTCTCCGTTCTCCAGGTTCCTCCCATAGACTAAAGATGTGCAAGTTAGGTGGATTGGCCATGCTAAATTGCCCATAGTATGCAGGCTAGTTGGATTAGCCATGGGAAATACAGTGTTAGTGTAAGGAGATGGGTTTGGGTGCTCTTCAGAGGGTTGGTGTTGTCTTGATAGACTGAATGGCCTGTTTCCACGCTGTAGGGATCTATGATTGTCAACTTCTGATAGGCCAGCAGCAGCTTCATATGCTTGCTCTTTGTCTGGAATGGTCAGAACAGTCACTGTGCATGTCATGAAGTTGACTGCTCAGTTGATAATAGGTGTGTTTCAGAATATGCAAAAAAAAGGAGTCACATTTATACTTGATAGTTGTATCACAAAGATTTGCGATAAATAATACATGATGTGACACTTTTGAGCACTTCATTATTATTAAAATATTACCTTACTGTCTACCAAACGTAACTGTCCTCCAGATAAAATTTTATATGATGAGAAACTCAGTGCTGATAGCTAAGTTCCAAAATACTGCAGGGCCATTTCCATACAATAAAGGTAGAATTATACCTGCTTTAAAAGGGCAAAAAATAAATCAGGAAGATATTGTCATATTAATGGTAAAAGAGATGATTGTATGACAGACTATTTTCTATTCCCTTCATACAGTATTTTTAACGGACGTTATCTTGCCCATAGAAATTGCAATAAGAATGTCAGGTTTACTACTGAGATAATCGAGAAACTAAACTGCCATGACTAATGATGGGCTTGATTCAGATTAGTATTTAAGGATTTAATGGAGCTGGATCTACTATGGGAAACAGCTGATAGATAAATCCAGTATTTGCACTGGAACGTTTCTATTTGTTTACTGCTCAATTTTACTGTGGAAAAGTGAAGATTGCAAACATCTCTCCAAATGGAAACTATCTGAGGCAAACACACAGATTCAATGCCAGCAGCCGTTAGGTAATCCTTCAGATAACCCCTGAAGTCTATTCAAAAGGCCTCGTGCATTCTAATCTCAGCAATACATCCCTTTCATGTGAGAGATTATTGATGCATTCTGTTCCCGCGTGTGCTCTTAGTCCGCAGCCAGATGTAGGTGAAGAGAATGGTACGCAAAGCCCTTACGCATTAGAATAAATTTATTCAGAAGCCATCTGAATGACATTTTTGTATTTAACTGAAAATGAGGTAAATTGTATTTAGAAAACCATACAAGAAAACCTGGAAAATATATGCAAAGGAAAGTAACCAATTCAGACCTGCAGTTTATTAAGTCAAATTTAAGTTTATCTACCTTTTGCTGAATTATGTCTTCAAAGTATTGTAAAATGATAGATTAGGAATTTAGATTGGAAAATTAATACAAACAATGTACGATTGCGTACTAGTTTCTTTAAGTTTTATGCAGACCTTCAACAGATAAAATGAGGATGATGATTTACAATGTATGTGTTGCTGACAGTCAGTGAACAGCATTACATTTAATATAGCAATCAATGTTATTAAAAAAAGAAATCAGAACCAATCCCCAATGACTGCACTTCATTGTTTCATCTCCGCTCATTGTACTGTTACGGTGAATGCATTGAACTCAATGTAACAGTTCTGTCATAATGGTCGAGGTAGGATGGAATCTTTATTTCCCATATAGACCACCAAGCATAGGGATCCTCACAGAAAAGTTCTCGCCCACACACTCACACCAACTTCTTTTTACAGCACTATATGCTGCATTCTGGTAAATAAACACAATTTAAACATCCAAAGCCTGTTGGAGGAACTATAAAGAGAAACGAGAAGGCGATTAGGTGTGTAAGAGGTTAAAGTGACAGGTGAGTGGGTAGGGAGTAGTTTACGTATGAACAGGGTGGCTGATGGGTAGGTGAAACAGTAAGGTTGGTCGGTGAATGGGTGAATTGGTTAGGTGGGAAATGGGTGGGGTAGGACAGTAGCTTGGTGAGGGAGAAGGATGGCAGGTGACATAAGTAGGTAGGGATAGTATGAAAATTGGGAGATGTTCTTCTGAATCTCACACACCTGACCACATCAACTGTTTCATAATGTGGCTTAGTTTTAGATGGGGTGATCATGGAATGGCCATCTCCTTTTGGTTGGTTTGGTTGGTAATCCTTGTTTGCTCTACTCTACCTATAATTTAGATGTAGCCATGTTAAAGAAAATCAAGCATTTGTGTAATTTTTTCATTAATTCACAGGATGTGGTCATTGGTGGCTGGACCAGCATTGTTGTTCATTCCTAATTGTTGAGTCAGCGAAATTGCTGTGGGACTGGAGTCACATGTAGGCCAGACCAGGCAAGGCAGACAGATTCCCAAAAACACTGTAGTGAACCTGATGATTTTTTTTCTTGACAATTGACAATGGCTTCATGGTCACCTAAGATTCTTAAATCCAGGTTTTTAAAAATTAAGTTCAAATTCAGTCAAACTCAAATCCTCAGAAGATTACCTGGATCTCTGGATAGTAGTCTAATAATAGTAATGTGAAATAATCACCTTCTCTTGTATATGAACACAGTTCGGGAACCATTTTTGTCCAGAGTGTTGCTTTGTTCTGTTTTCACCTCTGACTCTTTGTCAGGCTTTCATCACCAGTTACATTCCTGACCGTGTTATCTTAACTTCTTACTCTACGTTGCCGCCAAGTATAACATACAAAAATTTATTAAACTACTTATACTCTCTAGGTTTTTTGTCCACAGATAAAGCCTTTCCTGATCATAGAATCCCTATAGTATGGAAACAGGCCCTTCAGCCCAACAAGTCTTCACCAACCCTCCGAGCAGTAACCAACCCAAATCCATTCCCCTACTACTCTACATTTACCGCTGACTAATGCATCTAACCTACACATCCCTGAACACTACTGGCAATTTAGGCAAGAGTGAAGACTGCAGATGCTGGAAACCAGAATTTAGATCAGAGTGGTGCTGGAAAAGCACAGCAGGCCAGGCAGCATCCAAGGAGCAGGAAAATCAACGTTTTGGGCAAAAGTCCTTCATCAGGAATACAGGCAGGAAGCCTCCAGGGTGAAGAGATAAATGGAGGGGGGGAGGCGAGCTCATTCACCTATTGTACTTCCCTCACCCTCCTCTCTGACCTATCACCTCCATCCCCACACCCATTCACCTATTGTTTATTGTTCTCTTTGCTACCTTCTCCCCAGCATCCCCCCCCCCCCCCCCCCCCAATTCATCTCTCCACCCTGGAGGCTTCCTGCTTCTATTTCTGATGAAGGGCTTTTGCCAGAAACATCGATTTTCCTGCTCCTCATATGCTGCCTGACCTGCTGTGCTTTTCCAGTGCCACTCTGATCTAAACTACTTTCTGTGACTACCTGGTCAGGTCCACGCCCCCCAACATCCCACCTTCCCATTCTGGCGCCTTCCGCTGCCACCACAGGAATTGCAAAACCTGCGCCCACACCTCCTCCCTCACCACCATCCAAGACCCTAAAGGAGCCTTCCACATCCATCAAAGTTTTACCTGCACACCCACCAATGTCATTTATTGTATCCGTTGCTCCCGATGCGGTCTCCTCTACATTGGGGAGACTGGACGCTCCTAGCGGAGCACTTTAGGGAACATCTCTGGGACACCCGCACCAATCAACCTCACCGCCCTGTGGCCCAACATTTCAACTCCCCCTCCCACTCTGCCGAGGACATGGAGGTCCTGGGCCTCCTTCACCGCCATTCCCTCACCACCCAACGCCTGGAGAAAGAACGCCTCATCTTTCACCTCGGAACACTTCAACCCCAGGGCATCAATGTGGACTTCACCAGTTTCCTCATTTCCCCTTCCCCCACCTCACCCCAGTTCCAAACTTCCAGCTCAGCACTGTCCCCATGACTTGTCCTACCTGCCTATCTTTCTTTCTACCTATCCACTCCACCCTCCTCCCTGGCCTATCACCTCCATCCCCACCCCCATTCACCCATTGTACTCTATGCTACTTTCTCCCCACCCCCAGCCTCCTCTCATTTATCTCTCCACCCTTCAGGCACTCTGCCTCTATTCCTGATGAAGGGCTTTTGCCTGAAACGTCGATTTTCCTGCTCCTCGGATGCTGCCTGAACTGCTGTGCTTTTCCAGCACCACTCTAATCCAGAATCTGGTTTGCAGCATCTGCAGTCATTGTTTTTACCTAGCTGATCTAAACTACTGGCAATTTAGCACATCATTGGATTTTGGGAGGGAACCAAAGTACCCGAAAGAAACCCATGCAGACACGGGGAGAATGTGCAAAGTCCACACAGACAGTCACCCGAGGCTGGAATAAACCCGGGGACCCTGGCACTGTAAGGCAGCACTGTTAACCAGTGAGCCACTGTGCCGCGCCTGATGTCCTGAGTCGTTTTGGACCCTGATAATGGTCTTTTTTGAGTTCTTGGGTCGATTGATACTCCTTGAGAAATTTAATCAGTTAACCTGGAGCAGCGCTAAGCCATTCAGTCCCTGAATCTGCCGTTCCATTCTAGATCAGAGCTGATCATCCACCTCAATGCCTTGATCTATAAACCTTGATATCATTTGCTAAAAGAACAGAGGATACAAATAGCCAAGTGTTGCTGCAACTTGACAAGGCATCAGTGAGATCCCACCAGAATATTCAGTGTAATTTTGGTCCCTGTACTTGTAGACAGATGAAGTTATATTGGAAGCAGTTCTGAGGAGGTTCATTAGATTAATTCCAGAGGTGAGGGTTTTGTCCTATGAATAGAGTTTGAGCAGTTTAGGTCTATATTCTCTGGATTAAAATATGCTAAAGGAGATTGAAAAAATATACTTTGAGAGAATGCTTCCTCATGTGGGGCAATTGAAAATGAAAGGTCCCAGTTTTAGGATAAGGGGTAACAGATGTTAAACAGAGATGAGGGGAAATTACTTCTCTCAAAAGATCATGATTCTGTGGAATTCACTAATCCAGAGTCTGTTCTATACTGGGACATTAGGAATTCCAAAGATTCATCACCCTCTGAGTGAAGATTTTTCTCCTCATCTCGGTTCTACACAACTTGTCTTTTGTTCTGAGACTGTGTCCACTGGTTTTAGACTGCACAGCCATTGGAATCATCATTGTTACATCTATAATGTGTATCCCATTAAGAAATTAGTACATTTCTATGAGATCACCTTTTATTCTTCTCAATGGCAGACAATACAGACCTAGATTCCTCAATTTGTCCTCATAGGAAAGAATTACTATTTCATCTGGTGTATGTTTGCTGCTCTCCCTCCATGAAAGTTTCATACTTCCTTGGCCAAGTGGAACTGCGCTCAACAAAGTAGTCTAGGTGTGGTCTCACAAGTGTTGTATACATATCAACACAGATATGAAGAGCAAAAGCAGAAAATTTGTTCATTGAATCTGCTTCAAATTTCTGCTCTGTTTGAGTTTTGAATTCCAATTTCTCATCTACTCCTGATAAACTTTTTGTTATAGTCTAACAGGTTTAATTGGAAGCACTAGCTTTCGGAGCACCGCTCCTTCATCAGGTGGTTGAAGAAGGAGCGGCACTCCGAAAGCTAGTGCTTCCAATTAAACCCATTGGACTACAATCTGGTGTTGTGTGATTTTTAACTTTGTACACCCCAGTCCAACACCGGCATCTCCAAATCCTGATAAACTTTGATTCCTTTTTTAACAAAAAATCTATCCACCTCCAGCTTAAACATTTCTTAATGATCCTGCCCCACCCATTTCCGAAGCAAAGATTCCAAAGTCACAAACTGTTTGAGAGATAAAAAAAAAATTGTTTTCATCTCTGCCATAAAAGAGTGATGAAGAATGTTTAAATATTAACCCTTAGTTCTAGACTCAATCACAAAAGGGAAGATCCTTTCCGCATCCAACTCGTCAAGACTGTTTCAGATCTTATGTACTTCAATCAAGCCATATCTCACTCTTCTAAACTGCTTGGAAACAAGCCCAATTTGACTAACCCTTCCTCATATGAACCCCGTCATTAAACTTAAACAGGGTATTTTTGCACCTGTACTCAATACTTTTGCAATCATGCTGAACATACCACTTGCCTTCTGAAATGTTTGCTGCATCTTCATTTTGCTTTATTCACCATGGGACCTGGGCATCATTGGGTTGGCCAGCATTTGTTGACTTTGGTGAGCTGCCTTCTTGAACCACTGCAGTCCACATGATGTGGGTTGACCCACAAAACCATTAGGGAAAGAATTCCAAGACTGTGACCCAACGACAGTGTAGGAATGGGGATATATTTCTAAATCAGGATGGTGAGTGTCTTGGAGAAGAACTTGCAGGTGGTCATGTTCCCATGTACTTGCTGTCCTTCCAGATGGAAATGATCATGGGTTTGGAATAGGCTATCGAGGGATTTTTGATGAATTTCTCCAGTGCATCTTATAGATAGTCCACACAACTGCTATTGAGTTTCAATAGTGGAGGGAGTGGATGTGGTGCCAATCAAGCAGGCTGCTTTGTCCTGGATATGTCAAGCTCCTTTAGTGTTATTGGAGCTGCAGCCATCCAGGCAATTTGGGATTATTCAAGCCCCTAACTTATGTCTTGTAGATGGTGGACAGGCTTTGGGGAGTCAGGAGGTGAGCTATTCATCACTTCCTAACATTTGACCTGCCAGTTGTGATGCCAGTTGAGTTTCTGGTCAATGGTAACCACCAGGATGTTGATAGTGGGGGATTCAGTGATGGTAACACCATTGAATAACAAGGGGAGGTGGTTATATTATCAGTCATTAGAACTATTTATGCTAGCTTTCAGTGACTGTCATTTTGTCCATCAACAACTTCAAATATTTGATCAATTCCTCCTACCAATGTCAATAACCTCATACATATCTACATTATATTGCATCTGTCATGCTCCTGATGACTCACTCAGCTTGACTAAGTTGTCTTGAAGCCTTTTTGCATTCTCCTCACAATATACATTCCTATCAAGTTTTATACCATCTGCAAACTTCAGAAATGTTAGAATTGCCACCCATAATCAAATCATGTAAATAGATTGTGAATTGTTGGAGACCAAATACTGTTTATTTTCATATTCCTGCATATCTGATAATGACCTACTTATTCCTACTCTCTGCTTTCAGTCTGTTATTCAACCCTCAATCTGTGCCAAGATACTGAATGCTTTTTATCATCCCAAACTCAATAGAGATTCATATCAATCATCTTTTGTGTTTTCTAAGTGTGTTGTGAAGTTGTCCTTTAAGGGAGCTGAAATTTCTGGCTTGCACAAAATGTGCTGAACATTTAAAATTCAATACTTGGGGTGAAACACATATGTTGTGCTGTGTTGCCAGGATACAAAAACAATTCAAAATTCAACCAGTCAGTTTAAATGATGCCCTAGATACAAAATTCTAATCGAATTTGAATCTTACTATTTTGGATGACATCAAACCAATGAAATGGTCCAATGTTTTGGGATTTAAATATAAAACATTTTGAACAGTTAGCCAGAGCAGCAAAGAGCTGCCAGCACCAGCAAGATTGCTTGCAGGAAGATCTGCTCTCTGAAAGGTACCTTTACCAATTGAGATCTGGGAAGCAGAATCCCCAAGAAGAAGAAAAGAAGATAGGAATACAGAGAAGAACCGAAAGCTGTCTGGTTTTAAAATAAAGTTTTATTTTTAAATCTTAATCAGGATTTTTTTATAGGACTAGTATTGTAGAGGGGGAAGTAAAAGATAAGTTTAAAAGAAAGGAGTTGTAAATAGTTGTTAATATTTTCTGTTAGACTTAAAGTATAAAGTAGTTACTTTTTACTTTTCACTTTTGTTGGTAATTTTTACTTTAAGTAGCGACTTTGGGATAGTTCTTTGCCATTTGAACTTTAATATATTACAGCGTGGGGTGAATCTTTTCTGTGTTGCTGGTTTAAATTAGCAGAGGGGTTTACCCCATGGTGTAAACAAGTGTTTATTCTCAAAACACCATATATCTCACTGAGGTTCTTCCATTCTCTTCAGGTTGACAGTCTCTGTTCACATATACTAACCTCATACTGAAGTAGATTTAGGATTTTGCTTCATGTCTGTGGTTATATCACTCTAACTGCTTAATTATTTGACTCTCTTTATGCAATCTGGGTCTTCTGCTATAATATTACATCTGAGCTTCCTAATAAGATGCCTTTTTTTAGTTTTTGACCCGTTAAGAAAAAAAATTGTTCAATAATTTTCTTCTGCAATCAGTAAAAATAATGTTCTGTCTTGTATTTTCTGTCATCAATGTATTCTTCAGTTTTTACATCTCTCTCTGTTTCACCATTAGGTCACGGACAATATGGCAAGTGAGTTGAAAACTACATTTTCTATGAATGATCTGAAATTCTCATGAACAGACAGTAAACCATTATCTTCATCAAGAGTACTATGTGTTGAACAAATTATTTTCAACTATTACAGCAGCATTTACTGTTGAGGAATGAAGTCTATTAACCCCCACTCATTGGCAGAATAATCTACAATGATAAGGCTGATTTTCCCACTGAAATTTAATAGATCAAGACCTAGTCTTTTCCAGGAAGATTGATGATATCAGAGGTTCCATCATTATTGATTACTAATGTGTTGAATATGGTGTGAGTCATTACATCTTGGCCACCATTTTTTAAAATTCATTCACAGGATGAGGATGTCACTGGCTAGGCCAGCACTAATTGCCCAGAGGGCAGTTAAGAGTCAACCACATTGCTGTGGGTCTGGAGTCACACATAGGCCAGAGCAGGTAAGGATGGCAGCTTCTTTCCCTGAAGGACATTAGTGAACCAGATGGATTTTTCCAACAATTGACAATGGATTCTTGGTCATCATTAGAATTTTAATTCCAGATTTTTGTTGAATTCAAATTCCACCATCTGCTGTGGAGGGATTCAAATCTGGGTCCCCAGATTACCTGAATCTCCGGATTAACAGTCCAGTGATAATACCACTAGGCCATCGCCTCCCTGATTGCTGTGTTTTTTGTTCTACAGCTTATGATGCATAGATGACTACCATAGAGCCTTGGAGAACTCTGTCTCTCATAGATTTTGGGACTACTAGTTTGTCATTCAAGACTAACACATCCACCACTACAGCCAGGGAGTTTTGGTGCTCTTAATATTGTCCCGAGACTGTAGTCAGACCAGCTATCTTGGGCCACATGTTCTGACTTCTGTGCAATCTGTTCATTTTAACTGAGCTGCTCAGATTTCAGGACGTCATTTCTTTGAAGCTGGTTAAGTATTTGCTACAATGAAAGGTTATGCTTCTACCTCAGAAATGAGTATGACTTCTTGATTTTTAGTTTGTTCATACTTGATAGAGTGTCTGTAGTTACTTGAGACTTTTGTGACACATACTCTATTGTCAAGTCATAACATATGAATCTTAATCAAAATCAGGGTCATATTCAGCAACACTCCCCAAGACCTCACCATCAAGTGTGTTGATCCTGTCCTGATTTGTCTTTTCAAAATGCAGTACCTCACACCTATCTAAATTAATTTCCATCTGCCATCCCATAACCTATTGGCTCATCTGATCAAGATCCCGATGTAATCAGAGCTAACCTTATTTGGTGTCCACTATATCTCCAATTTTGGTGTCATCTGCTAACTTATTAACCATATCTCCTATGTTTACATCCAATTAATTTATGTAAATGACAAAAGCAGTGGACCCAGCACTGATCCTTATGGCATACCTCTGGTCACAGGCCTCCAGTTAGAAAAAAACAACCCTCCACCAACACCTCTGTCTTCTACCTTTGCCCCAGTTTTGTTTCTAAGTGGCTAGTTCTCCCTGTATTCCATTTGATCTAACCTTGCTAATTAGTCTAGCATGAGGAATGTTGCTGATCACTTAACTGAAGTCCATATAGATCACATCCACCACTCTGCCCTCATTAAACTTCTTTGTTACTTCTTCAAAAGATAGTGAGATATCATTTCCCATGCACAAAGCCATGTTGACTATCCCTAATCAGTCCTTACCTTTCCAAATATATGCAAATCCTGTCCCTCAGGATTGCCTCCAACAATGTGCCCGTTGATGTCAGGCTCACTGGTTAGTGGTTCCCTGGCTTTTCCTTACCACCTTTCTCAAATAGTGACACCAACCTCTAGTCTTCTTGCTCCTCACCTATGGCTATCGATGATACAAATATCTGACAAAGGAGCAGCGCTCTGAAAGCTTGTATTTCCAAATAAACCTGTTGGTCTACAACCTGGTGTTGTGAGGTGTTTAATTTTGTCCACCCCAGTCCAACACCAACACGTCCACATCAGAAATATCTCAGCAAGGGGCCCAGCAATCACTTCCCTAGCTTCCCACAAAGTTCTAGGATACACCTGATCAGGTGCCAGGGATTTATCTACCTTTATGCATTTTAAGACATCCAGCATCTCCTCTTCTGTAAGATGGACACTTTTCAATATGTCACTATTTATTTCCCTGTATTCTGTATCTTCCATGTCCTTCTCCACAGTAAACACTGATGCAAAATGCTTGTTTAGTATCTCCCCTATCTCATCCATAGGTGGCCATGCTGATCTTTTAAGGTGCCCTATTCTCTCCCCAATTACCCTTTTACCCTTAATGTATTTATAACATCCCTTTGGATTTTCCTTAACCCTATTTGCCAAGGCTATCTCATGTCCCCTTTTTGCCCTCCTGATTTCCCTCTTAAGCATAGTGCTGTAGTTCCTATCCTTCTCTAGGGATTCACTGGATTCTTGCTATCTATACCTGACATATGCTTCCTTCTTTTTCTTGACCAAAACCTCAATTTCTCCAGTCATCTAATATTCCCGACACCTTCCATCCTTGCACTTCATCCTGACAGTAACATACTGTCCTTATCTCTCATTATCTCATTTTTGAAGGCTTCCCATTTTCCAGCTGCCTCTTTTCCTGCAAACATCTGCCCCCCCAGTCAACTTTTGAAAGTTCCTGCCTAATATTGTAAAATTGGCCTTCCTCCAACTTAGAACTTTAACTTTAGACCCAGTCTCTCTTTTTCCATCAATGCAGTCTATTCTAATATAACACGATAGTTCGATTCTTATGCGATCTCGCATTATAAAAAAATCGGCCAACAGCTGCACCATTAAAACTAATGGAGTTGGGATCGTGTATATCCAATAAATGTAAAGAAAGTTCATGTTCTACAACTAACGGTCTAAATTCTTCAATAATGTTAAATCGTGTAAAAGGAACACACATTATAGCAGAACGAATTGTATTTTAAAACTATTAGAATTATGGTCACTGGCCCCAAAGTGGTCTCCCACTGACACCTCAGTCACCTGCCCTGCCTTATTTCTCAAGAGTAGGTCAAGTTTTGTTCCATCTCTAGCAGGTCCAGCTACACACTGAATCTGAAAATTTTCTCGTCCACACTTAAATTCCTCTGCATCCAAGCTTTTAACACTATGGCAGTCCCAGTATATGTTTGGGAACTTAAAATCCCCTACCATAACCACCGTATTAAAATTATTGCCTGTGGAGTGCAGAAGCCAATGGCCCTTTTTCCCTGCAATGCTTGACATACTGCTTCACCTAGGGCACAGTACTGACCCGGGCTGCTTTCTGCTGGTTTGATCTGGGGGCTTGGCCTCCTGTGGCAGGTAGCTGGAAAGAAATATGACCCTCCTATCCACTAGTCTACCCAGTAGCACTCCCAGATCCCTGACCATGAAACATGGTGTGAAGTCTCCTTTCTGTGCTGTGAAGGTGGAGCACCACAGTGTGAGGGCCAGTCCCTGACTTCAAGCATAGAAAATACTGTGCAGCTATGTTTGAATAGATCACTAGTGGCATGAATGCCAAATGTCTCAGCAGTGGGAAAGAACTTCTGCCTCGCCTGCCTCACAATTCCATGAAAAGAGTGCCATCTAGCCTGGTTGCAGACTGAATGGGGTGAAGAGCAGAAACTTGTATAAGAAGTGTTGTTCCAAATCAAGGCAGCCTAGATGCCAGGAATATCACTCAATAAACTATTTTAATTGCAAATGGGAACATTTCACCCAAACAGCTTTAGTAATTCTCTTATCTTTGTGGTGGTGATGTGTATTTCACTTTCTGAGTCTGTGCCTCCTAGTCCTTGTAGTTTAATATTGGTTGGCTAAATTTCAATCCTGTTAAGCCATTCCAGATGGTCTGATAAAACAGATGCTGCAGCTCTTATGTCAAGCTTAAATTCTATTTGAAGCTTTTTTCCTCCAACATCACTGCCCCGAAGTTCTCATCAGTATGCTTAATTTTTCCTCGAAAGTCTGCAGAGCTTCCTTTGTTTCCAGTTTTGTGGACTTGTCATGTTATTAGAAGCCTGTACTTGTTTTCTGTAGTTGAAATTACTTTCCTACTGACGATACCATTTAAAGTGATCTGTTTTCCCAGATGTGGACGTACTGGTATTGGACTGGGGTGGACAAAATTCAAAATCACACAATACCAGGTTATCGTCCAACAGGTTTAAATGGAAGTACTAGCTTTTGGAGCGCTGCTCTTTCATCAGGTAGCTGTGGATCAGGATCATAGGA
Organism: Chiloscyllium plagiosum; assembly: GCF_037043375.1. NCBI lineage: Eukaryota > Metazoa > Chordata > Chondrichthyes > Orectolobiformes > Hemiscylliidae > Chiloscyllium > Chiloscyllium plagiosum. Next base: position 105,741,561 of record NW_028270139.1, read on the forward strand.
CACAGAATTCATAGAAAACGTCACAGTGTCATGCAACTGATACGATATACTGAACAAACCTAGATTGCTGTTAAGTCTTTCATCTTTTAGAATGGGTTGTAGGTTTCAGTTAACTAATATGTAAATCCCAGAACTTATTCCAAGTCATATTCTCAAAATAACTTAAGGTTTTCTGAAAAAAAGGTGACATCTCAGCTCAGACAATGCATTAAAGGTGTGAGAGTTTAGAGTCAGTCTGTATCCCAATGTTGAGTCAGACTGGTTCTATTTCCAAAGTAGGAATTTATAAAATGTTACATGGATTGACTGCCTGCAGATTATGTGCTTTTTGAGCAAAGTAGAGTGTATCTGCAATTACAATTCTGTAACTGCAAATTTACCCCAATAGACTTATATGTGTGTGTGCATTCATGTGAGGGAGGGAAAGTGTGTGTGTGTGTGTGCGCATGTGAGGGGGGTGTTTATATGTGTGCATGCTTGGTACAGAGTGTGCAGGGGTGTGATGGAGTATAAGCCAGCGAAAACCTGTGTGCATGGGTGTGAATGTGAGGGGTGTATTTGTGTGTGTCTGAGAGAGTGTATGTATGAGAGAGGGTCTGCATATGTGTGTTGTGTTTGTGTTGTGTGTGTGTGTGTAATGGGGTTACCTGTAATGTGACATGAACCCAATGTTATCCTTGCCTGCAGCATATGAGAGCTAATGTTTTCCCAGAAAAAAGCTCCCCTGCTGGACATGCTTCTCTCTGACCTCTCATCTCACCACAATTTAAACTCACCAAAATTGTGGTGCTTGGGTTTTCCTCCTTTTTGCAATGTTGATACATTTGTTTGTGATCATTCAAAGCAAGGGTCATTTTAGGGCCTAGGACATAAATATTCCCTTCCAAAGTTTCAGTTTTTTCCACAACTTACCCCTTGGTTTTACCTTCTCTGTTCAGTCTACTTAGTGTAATTTACAACCCACTCTAGGGCCAGATCTTCTCAGTTATACTGTGACCTGAAAAGCTTGATACATTGCCCAATTCATCCAGTTTCTGACTCATCTACTTGAACTTCACTCAGTCAATAACTAAGCTTCTCTTTGGACTGAAATTGTTTATAAAATCTCTTCAAATGATGCAAAAATCTCATTGGCTGCTCGTCTCACCACCTGGCATTGGTCTTATGGCTTGTAAAAATATAGTTATCTAATGTCACCCTCCAATTTCCTGATTAAGGGCTTATGCCAGAAATGTCGACTCTCCTGCTTCTCGGATGCTGCCTGAACGCTGTGCTTTTCCAGCACCACACTTTTCGACTCTTTTCTCCTGATTAAGTCTTGTTTCCTTTCCCCTACTTTGTGAGACTGGTACTGCATTGCTCTAATTCAATGCTCACCGATCATCACCTTGGTTTCTTCACATCCTTGATGTTAGCTGCTTCTGAGTGATACCTGCTTTGCTGCCACCATGGTCTGCGATTGGACTGACTGATGTTACCATGGTCGGACCTTTCTTCTGTGTCTGGCTTGTTTTGACGGAGTCCTCTTTCAACTTCTTCTCTTGGTAATTCCTGTTCCTTAATCTAGCAACAACATAGACATAGAGCCAGTAAAGTAATTCCAACTCTTACTCTATACTGTTGTATAGTCTGGTGAGAGCCATATCTCTCTGAGCAGAGAGTGGTGCTTCTTACAGTCTCCTGTTCAAATTGTTCTGCTTGACTTCCTTACATTATCAGTTAAATCATCATCTCGTTTACATTAACCTTTTATTCCACATGGCTAGTGTTAACAAGCTCAATTCCCATTAATTACTTCAAAAAACAGAGACTGTCAATTTTTTGCTGTTCACCTATCATATTATGGGGAACAAGTCAGGAGTTGGTGGGAAGGTGTTGGGTTAGCCACAGAATATATTTTATGTGCACCCTCCCCCTGATGAAAATGCATCCATTGGGGTGCTAAAAAGTCCAGTCCCATGTTTCTGTGCATAATTTAAACCTGTTTCAGGAATTTATTAAGTTGCCTTTATTGCTCAGAGCATTAAGTATAGGAGTTGGGACGACATGTTGAGGTTGTATTTGACATTAGCTAGGCCACTTTTGGAGTACTGTGTACAGGTCTGGTTGCCCTGCTATACGAAAGATATTATTAAGTCAGAGATGGCTCAGAAAAGATTTACCAGGACGTTACCAGGACTGAAGGGTTTGAATTACAAGGAGAGGCTGGATAGGCTGGGACATTTTTCCAATGGACCATAGGAGGTTAAGGGGTGACCTTCTAGCGGTTTATAAAATCATGAAGGGCATGGATAAGATAAATCACAAAGGTCTTTTCCTAGGGTAGGAGAGATCAAAATTCGGGGGCATATTTATAAAGTGAGAGGAGAAAGATTTAAAAGGGACCTTGAGGGGCAACTTTTTCACACAGCGGGTGGTTAGCATGTGGAATGAACTGCCAGAGGAAGTGATAGATGCAGGTACAGTTGCAACATTTAAAATACATTTGGATAGGTACATTGTTCATATATCCCTGCCTTGAATGGACTGAGTGGGGGTGGATAAATCTTTCAGTGAGAAAAGTTAAAATTCATTTATTGATGAACACGGATTGCTTCATATAAACAGTTTTTGCCCCTTGTTCAGGGTCACCTTCAAGATATAATTGACTGAAATGATTAGACTCACAATTCTATATTATAAATATAGAATTGTGAGTCTAATCATTTCAGTCAATTATAAATATAGAATGAACCAAGCTTTTCATTAAACAATTTTGGTGTCAAACAAAATGTAGTGCCTTAAGTGACAGTCTGCTAATACCTGACAAATGGTCTCCCTCGTGTTTCCAGTTGTATCTCAAGAACAATTTACTGGCTTTCGTTTTTCTTATTTTTGTAAGCTGATAGTAAGAAAATAAGACTCTAATCTAAATTCTCTTTTACTAAAGGGAAAGATTGAAAAGCTTTAATGGAATTTACATTGACCTTCAAAAGTAGAAAAAATATAGATCCAAATGCTTACTGTCATTTTCCAATTTTTGTTCTCTATAAGGTGCATCACATGTGCTTGAGCTTGATTCAGTAGGTGCCAATCATCCTCTCTTTACAACAAAGTATCAAATTGAGAGTCAGAGTGAGTAGATTAGCTGGTCAGTGATGTTATAGCTGTGCTTCAGCCTGTCTTCATCTACTTAAAATAGATTCAGCAAGATATAACTATGAGTAAGGACCTTGAATATTTTACTCCTCCTTATCTGAGTGGCTGAGAGGAAGCTAATTGCAAATTTCAAATTTATTCTTGCAAGTTATAATATGCAAAATTTTAAACATGGAAACTGTCACTTGGTCTTTTGAGGCTGTTCTCTTATTCAATATGATCATGGCTGATCCTCCATTTCAATGTCACATTCCCACCTTCATGCCATATCAGCTGGTGTCTTTGAAATCTAAAAATGTACATATAACTCTTCCTTGATATGGCCTCCACAGCCTTCTGTAGAAGGGAATTCCATAGATTCACTCTACCTTGTATCTTGAAACTGTATCCAAGGTTTCTAGATTCCCCAACCAAGGAAAACATCCTACTTGCATCGGGTCTGTCCAACCTGGTTTGAACGTTTCAAACAGACATGAAGACAGCTAACCTAAACATTGCACACATCATCCAGTTTCTAAGGGGATCTTCTGCTAGGACTTTCTTGTATGAAGGCTTTCAGAAGCTGCTGGAGGTTTCTGCTGGCCCTGGGCTTGCTGACACATTTGTTTCTCCCCAATTTCTCTGCAACTTGCTTGTGCAATGGCCACAGTGATGATAATAACAGCTATTGTAGCTGAATCCATTGGTGACAGCTCAAATGAGCCAATGAGGATGATATCAGAAACTGAACAGCCCCTTAGTAAAGTGAGCAGTCACTTCAAAGTAGCCTATCATCACCTCTGATTCACAGAGGTTACAGGGATTCATTTGTAACGATTACTGATCTGCTCAAGGTTACTTGTGGCCAGGAATTCTAGTTGGTTATTGCATGAAGTTCTCATGCAGAATTCTATGATTATCAAAGTCATTAACCTGTACTGCATAAGTGCCTGACTAATGCAAGGGCTTCACTCAGTAAATGAGTAGAGCCCACTCCTTTAGACAAAAAAAAACTTACTCTGTCTGCTTTGGATGTGGTGGCAGCCATTTATCGATTTTATTGCACAATTAAGATTCAGCTAAGGATGGAAGGCAACCTGAGCATTGCTTCATCGAGTGAATTGCAGTCCTCAGCCTGTCAATCCTGTCAAACCATTTTTACATTTCTGTCTTACACTCATGGTCGAACCGTTAGGTTTGAGTCTGTTCATATTTCTGCCAAACATCTTTCTTTAAGTGCTCATCCCTTCACTTTACTCATTGAACCCCAGAGCTGCAGTTTATTTATGCCAAACATTGTTGTGAGCTGTGTCCCTATTGAAACCAGAGTGGTAGGGATCCTAGATGACCATCCCTGACCCCAACAGGACACCACGCTCTATTGTCTCCCACATTGATGTTGCTGGTAAGGCCATTTCAGAGCCACATTGATATGGAGCTGGAATCAAATATAGGCCAGAATAAGGGAGGAAGACGGATTTTCTTCCCTATAGTAAGATTGTTACTGAAACATTCATATTTTACTGTCTGCCACAGTGAGAATGTTGAAGAAATTTTCCGGATTCAGACCTAGAGCATTAACAAATTTAATGGCATGATATCATGGGGTGCACACCTTTCCTAATCATGGTGCAGTGCTACTCCAAAGTGCTACTGATTGCCACAGATTTATATATTATGACATATGCCAAGCTGATAGTTTCTCCGGACTGCACATAACAAGCTATTGTTTACAGACCTTGAGTCAATACATACTCCAGATACTCCATTCACCAGTTGATAATGTATGGCTGGGTTTCGGCTTTGCATTACAGGTGGCTGCAGATAAATAAGTAGAGGTTATGTGGGAAAAACAGAATGGTCTAGCATACTAGGGGCCACCCACAGCAAGGGGTTTTAAGCTAGGCGAGGACAATATCATGATGTAAGCAAACAGGCCAGCAAAACCAACTTCCACAATCCCTCCTTTTTGATCATAAGATCAAAGCAATGCATCAGGATTTCCTGCAAAAAGGGGAATGTAGCTGGAGTCTGGGGGATTATCCAGTAGTGATGGCTTAGAATCAGAAGGGTAGTCCTCCAGGATCCGATGTGTCCGAAGAGCAGGTTCCAACTCCTGGTGTTCTGCATCAGGGTAAGGGTTTTAAACGAGGGGGACCTTGACCCACTGGGAGGTTAATGGGGCTGAGGGCAATAACAGCAAGCCAAAGCACACACATCATCGCTTAAGTCAGACAACAAGAACTGAAATGAGAACACAAATGATGACAAGTACCATAAGGCCCCCAGGGACCGAACCATTCACCCATCCAACTCCACAGATCCCAAGGGGAGCTAATGTCATGGAGCTTGGAGGCAGCCTTTCGAATGTGATTGGTGAGGTTGGTAACATTCCCACTGGGTTCGGGAATTTAGGTGCAATATTCAGAGCCAATGAGCGCACAGTTGTCCCCTTTCTCAGCCAGTAGATTATCTAAAGGCAATCTATTTTGGAAGGCGTCTGTGCGAATGGTGACTACCTCCAAACTTGTTCAAGGGCTGCTGCCGTGTCATTCGCTATTTCTTCAAGGACTGAGGCCAATTTTCTAACCTCCTTTGCCAGTCGAGAGATCCCATAAAAAGGGAAGAGAGTGGCAAAGAACCACTCAGTTTCAGTTATAGCTCTCTTCGTGTGAGGCCAAGGCCATTCGAACAGGGAGGAGTGTGAGTGATAAATAAAGGGTTTCACTCTAGATAGCAACTACCAGCCCCAGGAGATTGGTAGCCAGGGGTAGGCCTTGTGACCGCAAATGAAACAGGTGCCATTTTAACATCTCAAGTAATTGGTCTGCGTTCCCATCCAAAGAGTTTTGAATGTAGTGTTTTTATTAATCTTGTTATGAACTTCAAGGTCAAGGATACTCCAATCAGAAGTGGATAGATGTGCAGATGGGTTAAGGAGCAGGGAATAGGAACATGTAGAGCAGGGAATAGGAACATTCCAGCAGATGGTTCACATGAGTGTACCCTTCCCTGTGGTATTAGTGAGGAACAGAGCTGAGAGTGTATGCGAGAGTTTGTACTGAGACTGGAACTAACCCTTATACTTTTCCATATTATAACCTGCAGACTCCCAAGTGAACTTATCTTTAGCAGAATAAATGGTCTCATCAGACCTTCACATAAAAGATTCATGAGATTCCTAGTCAAACCTACCTCCCCCCGCAATGGACATATCGGAGGACTTGTTTTGTTCCAACCACCACTCAGCTGTCTCAAATTCATTAAATGGAATGGGTGTCAGGGGTTTTCCTCCCTTAGAGTGTATGGAGATATGGGTGCATACCCAGCAGCTAGAGCGGTTAACCTTGTGCGCGGAAATATCAGTCATGTAAAGAAATGTGTTGACAACTCCCTTGTGACAGAGTTCATCATCTCATCTTTCCTGTTCCCCTCATGCCCAGGCAGTATGAAGAAGGCAATGAGGAGCAGAGAGACTGAAATGGCGATCAGACTTCACACATTGTGGCTGACGGGTGAGCTAATGCCTCCAATGTTTTCTGCTCGTGTCCGTCTGGTGATGGTGTTCTCTTGCAGAGGGTTCCGTGCATCCACTCAGGTCTTCCCTTGACCTTTACAGCTGTCTGTGTTACCAGGAGGATGAGGTACAGGCCTTTCCACCTGGGAGAAAGAGAATTATTTTTCAAAGATCTTATCATGACGTAGTCCCCAGTTTGGAAGGGATACAATGGATAATCATCAGGTGCGGGAATGGTCTCCTTTACTTGATCACAGTCATGGGTAATCATCTTACAAAGTGCCTTGACATAATCCAGAAGAGCTTTCTGTGACAAAGATAATTCCATATTCACAGGAAATTTAGGAGGCCTTGCCACCTTGAGTATTGATCTCCCCATCATGACCTCAAATGGGGTAAGTCCTGTGGTTCTGTTGACTTGGTTTTTTATGATATACAGGGCTAGTGTTTCTGGCTAAGGTAGGCCCATGTCCCATATGATCTTTATCAGGGGGCTTTTAAGGGTACCATTCATCCATTCCACCATACCTGAGGACTGGGGCTGATAGGGAATATGATATTTCCATGCAATGCCTAGTGCTTTACTAACATTTTCTGCGACTGGTGTGGTAAAGTGAGTGCCTCTGTCACTGTTAATGCTCCTTGGAATTCCAAATTTAGGGATCACATTCTTCATGAGGCATTTGACCACTGTTCTGGCATTGTCTTTCCTTGTGGGGAAGGCTTCTACTCACTTAGAAAACAAGTCGACAATTACCAACCTATACTTCAAACCCTGTTTAGCTGGCTTGTGAATGAAAAGAATCTGTAAATGATTAAAGGGTCTGTCTGGGACTGGCAGATGATCATACTTGGTGAAAAGTTTAGCATTGTTATTTTGTAGACATACTAGACATTTGATACTAGCACTAGTGCTGCTGCTGCAAAGCTTGGGATGTCCCAAGTTTGTTGTACTGCATGTATCATCCCTGTTTTTCTTACATGGCCTACCCCGTATGCAGCCAGTGCAAGAACATGCAAGTGGGCTTTAGGGCAAATGAAACTTCCATCAGGATGCACCGTTAGCCCCAAAGGGGATTCCTTAGCTCCTATGGGCATCCAGCTGTCTTTCTCGACTTGTGGAGTGTGTTGCTGTGCTGCCCATATTCCCTCCACCAGATCTAAAACCCTTGCTGCTTCCCCTGCCTTTGGAGCTTGTTGTACCTACACAGTGGGAGCTAATGTTGCTTGTCTAGCAGCTTGGTCAGCACGATCATTCCCTCGGGTGATTGGGTCGTCAGTGATGGGATGGGCAGCACACTTTCTCACAGCTACAATGGAGGGGAGCAGAATAGCCTGGAAACAATTGTTGATGAGCAGGGCATGCTGCAAGGGCCTTCTGGAAGAGGTAATAAATCCTCTATGTTTCCACAGGGTTCCAAAATCATGTACCACTCCAACGGCATATCTGGAGTTGGTGTTAACAGACCTTTCATCACCAAGGATACAGGATCTGGTAAGGGCAAACAGTTTGGCTGCGTGCACAGAAGTCCCTTCTGGCAGTGCAGCAGATTCAAGAGTTTCTAAAGATGTGCATATCACGTAGCCAGTGAGCATATGGTGGTCTGAGGGCTGAAAAGAGGAGCCGTCTGTGAAAGGATCATGTCTGAGTTGTCTAACAGAGTCTCGGAGAGGTCGGGCGCAGGGTGACAACGTCTTGGACTACATGCAGACAATCATGGCTCTCTGCTGGGGAATCCTGTATAATGGAGAAAGGTGGCAGGGTTTAAAGCAGGGGGTGGGCGCTGAAGCGTAAGATTAGTGCGAGAAAGTAGGATGACGTCATTGCCAGTTCTCTGTGACATCATAAAATGCTTAGTCACCACTGAATTAAGCAGCAGGGAGACCGAGTGAGGAACAAAAACTGTACAAGGATGATCAAGATCAGGGATGCCCAGAGCTGGCGCTGAGGTTAAGCACTTTAAGTTCTTGAAAGGCTTGTGCCATTTCAGGTGTCCAGTTCACCTGGGTCAGCTGGCTTGGTGAAGATGCCTGGTAGAGATGCATCAATAACTCGATAGACTGGTATCCAATGTCTATAGTAATTTACCATACCCAAAAGTGGGCCGGCACAGTGGTACAGTGGTTAGCACTGCTGCCTCGCAGCGTCAGAGACCCGGGTTCAATTCCCGCCTCAGGCGACTGACTGTGTGGAGTTTGCACGTTCTCCCCGTGTCTGCGTGGGTTTTCTCCGGGTGCTCCGGTTTCCTCCCACAGTCCAAAGATGTGCAGGTCAGGTGAATTGGCCATGCTAAATTGCCCGTAGTGTTAGGTAAGGGGTAAATGTAGGGGTATGGGTGGGTGGCGGGTCGGTGTGGACTTGTTGGGCCGAAGGGCCTGTTTCCACACTGTAAGTAATCTAATCTAAAAGTGACGAAAGCTCACTTCATGTAGTGGGAGGAGAGAGGTCAACGATGGCTGCAATATGATCTTTTGTCAGTGCTCTGAGGCCGTGCGAGAGTTTGTAGCCCAAAAGTTGTACTGTCTTTTGGTAGAGCTGTGTCTTTTGAGCATAGACCTTATGTCCTTCCTGAGCCAGACAGTGATGCAATGTAACAGTATCATACGTGCTGGCATCAGGTGAATCAGAGGCCACTAGTAAATCAACAGCATCTTTTACATGGCAGGTAGAGGTCTTTAAGGGTCTGGTGTACCGCAGAGGTTTATACAGTGGGACTCTCCATGTAACCTTGGCGAAGCCATGCCCATGTATATTGGCGGCTATCGTAAGTAAAAGCGAAAAGGTACTGGCTGCCCAGTGACAATTTAATGGAGAAAAAGGTCAAGCAGAGGTCAATGACAGAAAAAAGTGGCAAAAGCAGAGAGGCTAGTCAGTGTGGAAGGCAGATTGAGTTAGGGGTCTGCAATAGCAGAATAAGATAGGTCAGGGTCAGTCAGCTAAGCGGCAGTGCTGTGAAGCTTACACAGAAACAGCCTGTCTGAATGATCCAGGGAAGGAAGGTGGTCAGTGGTGGAGGGGGTGGGGGGTCCCATAAGCCAGAGGCATCAAAATATGGACATCCAGGGGCAAACAATTGTAAATACTGCAGATTTGTATTCACCAATTATAAAATGATGTCAGGTGTTTGAAGTGGATCAGGAGCATCTTGGAGTATGCCAGGGCTTATTGAAAGGTGAATCGCCGATCATTACCTGGGAACATTGATCTGTGGGAGACTTTGTCTTCGACTGGGTGTTACACCTGGCACTGGACGTGGAGGTGACAGTGGAGTCAGGCCTGGTTTCGTGGGACAGAGACCGGTACACCCTCATTGTTGGGTGGGCCCTCCGCAGTGTTATTATTGAGTGGTACGAGAGAGAGCCAATGGTGTGGGTAAGTGGTGGCAAAAGACATGATCTCATCAATGTGAGGGTCAGATTCTGGAGTGGGATGAGAAGCTTAGGGTACTGAGGGGTATAAGGTAGCAGTGCGGAGGGATCAGGCCTGGAATAGGAAAGGTTGTCAGGACGCTGACAGAGATCTTTATTTTAAGGGGGTTGATGGCCTTTCGCAACTTCTTTAAGTTTATCTAAACACTGGAGCATGTAATCAGTATCCCAAGAGGGGTCACTGTACCCACCCTCAATGTTTGTCCTCCAGCAAACAATCTTTTCCTATCTGATGGAGCATCCATAAGGACATTTGCCGTGGGACTACCCGAGTAGGTCAGAAGTGAATAACATATCCACTGTCACCTGTCTCCTTCCAAACAATATCAGTCAGTGACCCTGGCAGCACCAGGGGGTCTCCTACTTTAATTTTGTATTGAGTGTACTTACCATGGCGCTTCTGTGTTTCTTCGAGGGGCCAAATGGACATGGGCCATCCGTCTCAGAGGGAAATGGTTTCCTTGTTCCTGGGGCTGGCCTGTCTTTCTCATGTTTAGAAGTCACCAAACCCATTGTCACTTCCTCAGCTCCGAAGCGCGATCTACGATCTGTGAAGAAATGAACAACAAACACACAAAGACAGACAAACAAACACTGGCGCCGTTGTCAATCCCTCAAGGTCACTTTAAAATGATTTCTCTCCTATGGCAGCAGTCTTTCTAGTCCCATCTTGTCACAGCATCTTTCCCTAACTTGAGATCAGCCTGTGGACTCAGGTTAGGATTATGCAGGCAGCCGATTTTATACTTTAGGTTCTCTCAGGATCCAGTAATTAAGAGATCCTGCCGACTAATGCCAGATTGTTGAAGACATTTTCTAGAGTCAGAGCTTGGGCATTGAAAAATTTTATTGCATGATATAATGGGGAGCACACCTTTCCTAATCGCAGTCCGGAGCTACTCCAAAGCGGTCCGGATCGGCGCAGATTTAGATATTACAGCAGATGCCGATCTGACAGTTTCTCCGGACTGTACGTAACAAGCTATTGTTTTCAGACCTTGAGTCAATGCATATTCCAGTCACTACGTTCACTCATTGATAACGTCTGGCTGGGTTGTGGTTTGCTTAACAGGTGTCTGCAGATAAACAAGCCAAATTTATGTGAGAAAAGCAGAATGTTTTAGCATACTGGGGGCCACCTAGGATTTTAAGGGATTTTAAGGATACAAGGGATTTTAAGCTAAGCATGACTGTAAACAAGCAAACCGGTAGAAACAGCTTCCACACAGATCAAACCCATATTCCCCAGAAGATTAGCCCAGGATGGGGGGTGGGGTTTGTGTTGTCCAGATTGTAAGTACTGTGGGAGAATTCAGCCCAATATTTAAACTTAAGCCTGAAGAATGTCAGTTGAAATTGTTAGTAAAGTGCATCTGAAACTTGAGGAACTGTATGCGAAATCATCCTTCAACGTAGGAGGTGAGAAAGAGGGAAACATCACAGCAGAAAATATTTAGAGTCATAGAGTCATGGAGACATATAGCTTGGAAACAGATCCTTCAGACCTACTCATCCATGCCGACCAGCTATCTGAAATTAATCTAGTCTCATTTGTCAGCATTTGGTCCATAATCCTCCAAACCCTTCCTATTCATATACCAATCCAGATGCCTTTTAAATGTTGCAGTTGTACCAGCCTCCACCACTTCCTCTAGCAGCTCATTCCATTTACCCACCACTCTCTGTGTGAAAAAGTTGCCTTTTAGGTCCCTTTTAAATCTTTTCTCTCTCACCTTAAACCTATGCCCACTAGTTTTGTGTTTCCCTACCTGGCGAAAAGACCTTAACTATTAAACTTATCCATGACCCTCATGATTTTCTAAACTTCTATAAGATCACCCCTCAGCTTCCGTCTCTCCAAGAATCCCCCTCTATCAACATCCTGGGGGTTATCATTGACCAGAAACTCAATTGGACTTACCACAAAAACACAATGGCTACAGAGAGGCCAGAGGCGAGGAAGACTGCAGCAAGTGACACACCTCATGACTCCCCAAAGCCTGTCCACAATCTATACTGCACAAGTCAGAAGTGTGATGGGATACTCCCCACTTGCTTGGAATAATGCAGCCCCAACAACACTCAAGAAGCCTGACACCATCCAGGACAAAGCAGCCTGCTTGACTGGCACTACATCCATAAGTATCCACTCGTCCACCACCAATGCTCAGTAGCAGCAGGGTGTACTATCTACAAAATGCACCACAGGAAGTCACCTGAAGTGGCATGGTGGCTCAGTGGCGAGCACTTCTGCCTCACAGTACCAGGGACCTGGGTTCAATTCCAGATTCGGGCGACTGTGGAGTTTGTACAATCTCCCTGTGTCTGTGTGGGCTTGTTCTGGGTGCTTGAGTTTCCTCCCACAATCCAGAGGTGTGCAGGTTAGGTGAACTGGCCATATTAAATTGTCCATTATGTTCAAGAATGTGCAGTATAGGTGCATTCATCAGGGGTAAATATAGGATAACAGGGTAGGGGAATGGGTCTGGGTGAGTTACTCTTCAGAGGGTCAGTGTGGACTTGTTGAGCCGAAGGACCTGTTTCTACACTAGGGATTCTATGAACTCTAATTTTAAACATTCTCAGACAGCACTTTCCAAACCAACAACCACCTCCATCTAGAAGGGCAAGGACAGCAGATATATGGAAACACTGCCACCTTTACCTTTCCCTCCAAGCCACTCACCATCCTGACTTGGAAATACAGGTAGACGATCCTGCATCTGAAGTTCCAAAATCTGAAAAGCTCTGATATCCGAAGGTTTTTCCATTAAGTTTTTTTTCTCATTAACAAGGTTGTTTGCCATGCAAACAATTAACCCAAGTTGACACCCACTCGATGCATGTCACTCAGATACAACGTGGGGCGCCGTGACCCTGCACCGGCAGACCTGGATTCTCTCTCAAGGCCTGTTTTAGTTAGGAAGTCTGCTCCTCCAGTAAGATTGTTTAAAATTTCACCATCAAACAGTCACTTATTTTGAAATTTGAAAAATTCTGAATTCCAAAAAACAGCTGGTCCCGATGATTTCAGATAAAGGATTGTCTACCTGTATAATCACTGTTAATGGGCCAAAGTCCTGGAATTCCCTCTCTAATGGCATTGTGGGTCAACCCACAGCAGGTGGACTGCAGCAGTTCAAGAAGGCAGCTTACCACCACCTTATCAAGGACAACTAGGGATGGGCAATAAATGCTGGCCAGCCAGCAACACCAATATCCCACAAATTAATTTCAAATAAAATCTCCCCCATCTCCTACAGTTTCACACATAGGTGGTCTTGTTGATCTCTAAGGGGCCCTATTCTCTCCCTAATTACTCTTGTCCTTCGTGTATTTGTGGTTACCCTTTTGATTGTCCTTAACCCTATTTGCTAAAGCTATCTCATATCCCCTTTTTTCCCTCCTGATTTCCCTCTTAAGCATAATCCTGCTGTTCCTATACTCTTCTGGGAATTCACTGAATCCCTGCTCTCTGTACCTAACATATACTTCCTTCTTTTTCTTGATCAGAAGCTCAGTTTCTCTAGTCATTCAACATTCCCTCCACCTACCAGTCTTGCCCTTCACCCTAACAGGAACATACTATCTCTGGACTCTTGCTATGTAATTTTTGAAGGCTTCCCACTTTCCAGCCATCCCTTTACCTGTGAATATCCACTTCTCCCCATCAATTTTTGAACGTTCTTGCCGAATACTGTCAAAATTGGCCTTCCTCCAATTTAGAACTTTAACTTTTAGATTAGGTCTATCATTTTTCATAACAATTTAAAACTAATGTAATTCTGGTCACTGGGCCCGAGGTTCTCCCACACTGACATCCCAGTCACTTGCCCTGCATTATTTACCAAGAATAGGTCAGGTTTTGTCCCTTTCCTAGTAGGTAAGGCCACAAACTGAATCAGAAAATTTCCTTGTGCACACTTAACAAATTCCTCTCCATCTGATCCCTTAACACTATGGCAGTCCCTGTCTATGTTTGAAATGTTAAAATCCCCTATCATTACCACCCCATTATTCTTACAGATAATGAGATCTCCTAACAAATTTGCTTCTCAATTTCCACTGACTATTGGGGGGTTTCCAAAGTACAATTCCAATAAGGTGATCATCCCTTTCTTATTTCTCAATTCTACCCAAATAACTTCACCGATTCAATTGCCTTCCTCTCCTCACTTCTCTCCAATTACCACAGTTTTCTAAATACATGGAGAACTTACTGTATGTCCCTGCCCTGTGCATACTGTCTCTTTGTACCCAGTCAAGTCCCTGCTTTGTGACAACCTTGCCACCACTCTCTACTTGAGCTAATTGGAGGTCACTTTTTTTAGGCTTTTCTGTGAAGTTAGTTGCACTTATAAGCACTATGGCACCACATTGCTCTTGATGTCCTTTCCATTAGCAGCAGTAAATATTACCTGCTTTTGACAAGGCATAGCTGTAGTGATTGTAATGAGGCCAGGCAGGTGAATCTCAGAGAATATGAGTTCCCTGATTTGGGCCTGTTAATCTCGTCCAGTCAGCAAGCCATGTCAGACAGATAAGAACAGGAGTGTACATAGCGAGCAGGGCAGTGGTAGACATCTGGTACGTGGCCACCACCATCCGACGCCTTAAAATGGCGGTGCACGGACCCGACGTAGTGCACCAGTTGGAGGATGCTCAGGTGTGCGGTGGGATCCCGTCCACGCTCACCCCAGCCCATACAGAATTTCACATTGGCCCCAAGGTCCCGTACTTCCCACGGGAGCCTGTGCCGCACAATCTGAGCTGCCTCCGGAATTTTAATTTTGTCCCTTTTAAGGACGTAAAAAGGCAGGCCCTGTATAGACTGCTGCTGCACACCGTCCACCTCTTCTCCCTCATCCACCGTCCGGATACGCCTTGGCGTGCCCATTTGCCACCGGGCGGTGGGGATCCCCAGTGGAGGGCTCTCTCCGTGGGAGTCCTCCCCCTTTCTCTCGGGGATCTGGGGTGGAGGGTGCTGCACGCAGTGATCCCCTGCAACCACAGATTGCGGTGGTTCATGGACTCCCAGCCCAACTGCTTGTTCTGTGGTGCTGTGGAGTCCATGGGCCATGTGCATATTAGGTGTGGGCGTTTGCACTCCCTTTTTGATTTTCTTAAAAACCTCCTCCTTTGCTTTTGGTTGCACTTCAGTCCCATGCTCCTGATCTTCGTGCTCCCGGTACGGAGGTGGGAGGGCAGGTCTGAAGACCTCCTCGTGGGTCTGCTCCTCGGCCTGGCCAAACTGGCCATCAACAGGTCCAGGCAGCGGGCCGTGGAGGGGGTCATTAAGGCCGACTGCCTGCCCCTCTTCCGCAGTTACGTTAGAGCCCGGGTGTCCTTGGAGAACAGCCTGGAGTTGTTCAGGGAGAGGTGGGCGCCGCAGGGAGTGGGGTGCATTATTTCCCCCTCCAACTCTATTTTGATTTAATCCCTGCCCTCCCCTTCACTGTTTGATCACACAGCATTGCCCTTTGATGTGAAGGGCACTGCTTGTCACTGGCCACTCGGGTGTTTCTTTTCTTCCTGGTGGTGGAAACTGAATAAAGATTTGTGCACCTTGTGTCTTTCACTGTGTCTCACAAAAAAAAGAAAAAATAAATTAAAAAAAAACTGGAGTGTCAGAGGTTTGGGTCACTCTGAGAGACAAAATAAGAACAGGAGTGTCAGACATCCTGGTCACTCTGAGAGTTGGCTCTGTGGGATTCTCCAATTTGTGCCTAGGAAGCATCCCGCTGCTATTTTCACTAACTTCTGTCATATGTCTCACCTCACACAGGCCATCTGCTCACTATCCAATATTTTCCCACACATGTTCCATTCCAGCCATCCCAGACTTTGATTAACTATTTCTAAATATTATGGTTTATAATTACATAAACTATATTGTTACATTGCTTTTCAGATGAGAAACTAATCTTTCACACGGTTACAATTAAAACAGCGCAGCAATAGTACTCTAGTTATTCACAGAGTCAGGCTTGCTACACTGTTTCTGATTAACTCATTTCATCCTAGCCCTGGACATTCACCCAAGTTGCCACCCATCACAAGTGAGGCCTTATTATCCAGCCACAGGATCACATGGCTCAACTTTTCAGAACAAGAGTGGGTCAGGAGCCACTAGTTAACAGATCTGTCTAAAATCTGACTGCAGGGCCTACTGCCTCTGGACCAGGAGCCTTACTTTGCCAGGGGCATTGGAAATGATCACTGTCCTGAACTGTCTGCCTCAGGCTCCCTTCAGGCTGCTACTGGAGACATCTTCTGTACCTCCCAGAATAGTATACACAGTTGTATTAAATATTTCACCAATGTCTTCTTAACTAAAGCTGTCAGCATGTTTTCTATGCTATCCGGCTTCCATCACATACAAGGCCTCATTGAATGCATGCATATCACGATCAAGTCGCCAGAGGATAAGCCATAACTATTAATGCACAAGATTTAGCAATTATTTAAAAACCTTACAAATATGTTTACTGTCAAAGGATCATGAAATTCTATGCCAGTTCTACTGACAGATGTCCCAATAATTTAATCTTCAACCATCCTCCCATTACTTTATATCACTGGAAATGTGCTAACTCCAATTATGTCAATGCATTGCTGCTAGGTGACATACTTGTGTAATGACAGCCTTCTGAATCACCATGAACCTTGCACACCTCAGGTACAGTAACAATCATATATTATCAAGTACATTGCTGAATACACTGTTAGCATCTTGAAGTTAAGGTTCATGAACCTTGATCACTTTGGAGCTTCCCTGCAGTGTGACAGATGAGGTACATTATATCAGATTAATGCATTGTACAATATAATATGGGAATTCAAGTTGCCACTCATTGTGAAGGTACTGGACAAACCAGATACTTGTTAGGATCTGAATTGGAATGCCCTAATCATTTAAAGAATATACACAAGGAATTCCTGTGATCCCATGGTAGTGTCCCTACCTCTGGACCAGAAAGTATGAGTTCAAATCCACCCACTCCTGAGGTTTGTCGTAATATGTCTGAATAGGTTGATTTTAAAAATAGCTTGAATTCATTGAAGAAGCAAAGTTAAAGAAATTAGCAGTCAAGATAAATTGAAATATTAAAGATATTTACAATACCAACTTGATTAAGACAGATCCAACCAATAATGGCTAAGTAGTAAACTAAAATAATATAATGATTCTAAAAAGATATGTTTGTACCCTATCCTTAATTCAACTTATATAACTAGCTCATTCCTTTTAGACTTTCTCATGGTTTGGTGAAACTGAATGGTTTGCTAGACCATTTCAGAGGGCTCATTGCTGTGAGTCACAAGTTAAACAACAAATATCCTTACGCTACATTAGTGAACCAGGTGCTTCTTTTATGACAACCATCAATGAATTCATGGTCACCACTAGTTCCACATTTATTTATTGAGTCTAAACTCCACCAGCTGCTATGCTGGAATTTGAATCTGCAACAGACTTGAGGGGCGGATTGGCCTACTCCTTTTATAATATTCCTAACCCCAGAGGATGAGCCTCAGCCTCTGGATGACTCTGGATGTCCAGTGACATTGCAACTATGCTGACCCCTCCTCTATATAAAATCAAGCTTCTTTCTGAAGCATTCTGGTGTTGTCTTTTGGACACCATCTTGGTGATAAGACATGAGAATGGTGACAAGCAGATGTACTGAGAGCCTGTGCAAAAGCTGCACATGGCATGCCAGAGGTACCACTGCTGATCCACTGTGCCTGAGGCTTAGTAATTTTGTTGATCGCTTGGAAGGAAGTGCACTTAAAAGCTACTGTTCACATGCTTCACAAATCTCCCCAAGGTGGACATCTGACTTCCTAATGTAGGGCAGAGTTTTGAGCCACACCAGATTACTCTGCTGTCATACTCGGAGAGTGCTGAACAGGTGGAGGTGATGCTTTCTGGATGAAATGTTAAACTGAGTCTCTATTTCTCTCTTAGATGAAGGTAAAGGATTCTAGGGAACTAGAGTGTGGAGCTATTCCTCATGTCCAAGCCAACAATTAACATTACAACAACTACTTACCTGGACAGTATCACAACAATGTAGGACTCTCCTGTGCACGAAGTAAGTCGCAGACAGTGTGTTGCTGGAAATGTACAGCAGGTCAGGCAGCATCCGAAGAGCAGGAGAACTGAAGTTTCAGGCGTAAACCCTTCATCAGGAAAATGCACTTTCTCCTGTGCATGAAGCGAGTACCATATTGTGTACATTATAATGCTTTTGAATCTCTTTCTTTCTTCCTATCTTTACTTATGAGCAGCAACTGCATTGTCCCTGAAAGTCCACACTGTCACGTCAACTGTAGATTGTTGATGCCTCATAAGATGGAAGCAGATTCCTTCATATTTTTAACTATGGTGGTGAAGAAACCTAGCATCATTTCATGCACATAGCATTCATGGCCACCAGTTTTCATAATTGTGCATAGAGTCATAGAATCATAGAGACGTACAGCATGGAAACAGACTCTTTGGTCCAACTCATTCATACTGACCAGATATCCTAAATTAGTCTAGCCCCACTTGTCAGCATTTGGCCCATTACCCCTTAAAACCTTCCTATCATATACCAATCCAGATGCTTTTTAAATGTTGTAATTGTACCAGCCTCCACCACTTCCTATGGCAGCTCATTCCATACATGTACCATCCTATGCAGGAAGATGTTGCCTCGTTAGGTTCTTTTTAAATCTTTCCCCTCTCACCTTAAGTCTATGCCATCTAGTTTTGGACTCCCTTACCCTAACAAAAAGACATTGATTTCACCCTATCCATGGCCCTCATGATTTTATAAACTTTTTTAAGGTCACTCCTCAGTCTCCGACCCTGCTGGGAAAACAGCCCATGTCTTTTCAGTCTCTCCCTATAGCTCAAACCCTTGATCTGAGTAAAGCTTTTCTGAACCCTTTTAAATTTCATTGCATCTTACCTTTCGCAGTGAGCCTAGACCTGAATGCAATATTCCAAAAGTGGCCTCACCATTGGAGGCACATATCACAATATCCATAGACAAGTTTAGGGAGGACTTTGCCTTTGAGTGAGTTGACTCTGCTGTCACTAGCAACACTCACAAATCCTGTGCAATAGTGCTGAATGCATCACCATGTCCATCCATGTTCCATTCCCTCTAGTTCATTTTTATCACTGATTCATGTGCTGATGCTGTCATGAGGGAGATTCGAGGATATTGCCCGGGTAACTGACACCACCCTGGGCCAGCGATTGCAACCCCAATTCCCTCTTAATCTCCTCTCTGAAATTTGATTTGTAGGTACGGACCACATCTAAACTGCTTTATAATTAACTTCCGATTTATTTTTTTCACTAATTTTGCAAATTGTTACATTCTATACTGAAATTTGCAGGGTTTGTAACAGTTCAGTAAGAGTGAGGCCGAATTTCTGACTTGTCTGTATCTTCAGTGCTGAGGAAACAAGTTTTTATCTTGTTTTTCATCAGTAAAATTAGAACCAACTGCAATTAGTTCTCAACATATCATCAGCAAGCCTCACCCATTTTCTACTTCACTTGCATTGAATAGATACAAGAACTCATGGGGAGATCACATTTTGCTGACTTGAGGGTGACTCAACAGAATACAATCTCCCAGGGTTCCTACTTAATCTCTGGCAGGCTTCTATTCAGGGTCTGAGGGATATTAAATTACCATGTGACACACATGCTGAGTATTTGTTTTATTCCAAATAAATAGCTAGGATAGCTTCGTCAGCTGTTAGCAACAGCATGATATGAATCACCTGTTTTGCAATCCTAGCTAAGGCCAAGGTCAAAAGGTGGACATTTGCACTCTGAGCTCCGTACCCTAAATAAATAATTTCTTCTCCTTGAACAGATACTACAATTCAAGTGGGCTGTTACAAAATGGAATCAGTTGGATAAAACACCCCTTAAATATAAGAAATTAAGTCCTTTTCCAGCATTGCAAATTCTCTTAAAAAGCAAACATTAATACAGTTAACAGTTTCCCGCAGCAGCTATTTTAATCAACCAGCTCAGATGCATAATGGAACAGCGCTGGAGCAGGTGGAACATGAACCTCTTGGCTCAGAGTTAGGGGCTCTACCACTGCACCACAAGTGCCCTTCCAGCTATAGTTTAATTGAAATAAAATTCCCATGTGCATAGTGGAGAGGAGATGGTAAGTTACCCGATGAGGGGCTGCTGGCAGTGAACACCACAGTGGCCTCCGCAGGGTGTGCATAGAGCAGTAAGGTCGAAATCATTAAGATAGATAGGGTTTAGGTGGCAGGAAGAACAATTGTAGGTAAACATTGATGTGGTGGGAATGGGCTGTCAGGGTAGGCTAAAGTAAAAAGGGACGTGGGTGCCCTGGGGAGAACCTGGTGACCAGGCAGAGCCCATTGCTAACAATATTCCCCATCATCACTTACTATTCACCAGATGGGAAGAGCTATTTGAAAATGTCTGGGTCAACGCCCAGGTTGGGTGGAGTCACTGACATTTTGATGGAAGAAAGTGCAGGATCTAAATTGTCAGGGCAGTGAGATATTGAAGGAACAAATACATGAAGCAGCTATTTGCAAACCTTAACTATATTTAATTTGGAATCATTTTATCATCAATTTATTATGCATGCATAGTCAATGTGCTCGGGAGTGAGATCCTGGTCAAAGGTGTTTTGCATCACATCTTTGGATGATTGAACATTGGCAACTTGAACATCTAATGATAGTGTGGTTAGCAGCAATGACATAAAAAGGAGTCAGTGCCCATCAAAGGGGAATGAAGGGAGCTGTGAGAGGTGTGCATCATTGCTTCATTGGCTTACAGGTAACTTTCACACATTTACTCAGAAGTTGAATGAGTGATGTGGGTTTGGGATAGGAAGTTGATTCAGAATGCACCAGGCATTCCTTTTCTTATGTAACGAGTGGCACCTTCATCAATTTGAGGCTGGATAAGTGATGGAGATATGCTCCTTGCTATTGGGGTACAGAATGTCTCATTATATTGAGCAGTGCGTGCAGTCCCCATCTGAAACACATACCATTCTTTTGCGATCTGAGAATCTCTTTTAACTTTCATGTTAGCAACATCGGTCATTTCTACCTAGGCCCAACTGTTGGTCAGTGGCTGTGGTTGCTTTCCCAGGAAGTTGAAGGCAGATTCAGGAGGATTCGGGCTGACAGCAAATCCAGAAACAGCCAAAGCCCATCAGAGAGAATGATAATAACCCAGCTCAGGAAAAGGTCTCTGCTGCAGGGTTCCTCAGGATATGTGTGTCAACAGGGCGACCAGACCTTTTCACTCCCGACCTGAATTCCAGGAGGTGGTTGATGTACAATGGCAACACAGGTTCCATTATGTCCCAAGACACTGCGATGGAGCGGGCCCAGAGGGCTGAGAAATGGGAGGCCATCCTTTCCCAGAGGCTGTGAAGGTGAGTGCTGCTTTGAACTTCTATGTGATTGGCTCCTTCCAGGAAGTGTTAACTGGTCTGTGTGGGATCTATTGGTTGTCTAACACGGTACTAAATAAAGTAAGAGCCCATGGTTTTGGAGGTAGTGTAACAGGATGGATAGATGACTAGCTAACTACCTGGGATGGGGGACATTTTCAAGATGGTAACTTAGAACTCATCATGTACATTGATCACATTGTGATGTGGCCACAATTATTTCCAATATATATTAATGACTTGGATGAGGAAAATAAATATAACTCTGTTTTGCAGATGACACAAAAATATGTAGGAAACCAAATAATGTGGATGACATAGCCTATGGAGGGAAATGGACAGATTACACAAATGAGTAAAAACTTGGCTGATGGAATATAATGTGGGAAATTTTGAGGTTATGCACTTTGACAGGAAGAACAGAGGAGCTGAATATTATTTAAATGGACAAGGTCGGAAGTTACATGACACCAGGTTATTTTCCAACAGGTTTATTTGAAATCACAAGCATTCAGAGCATAGCCCGAGTTATTAAAATGGAGAAAGACTGAAGAAAGCTACAGAAGATTTTTTGGCATCCTCATCCATGAATCACAAAAAAACCTAGCATTTGGTGTGTAATGAAGATGGCAAATCAAAATTTATCCTTTATTTCAAAGGGACTAGAGGACAAAGGTAGGGTGGATTTTCTCAAACTATATAAGTCACTAGGAGAAAGTGCAGACTGCAGATGCTGGAGATCAGTGTCGTGAGTGTGGTGCTGGAAAAGCACAGCCAGTAAGGCAGCATCTGAGGAGTAGGAGAATTGACCTTCGGGCAAGAGCCCTTGATCACCTATATAAGGCACTAGTCAGATCATAATTTGAATACTGTGAACTGTTTTGAGCCCCTTATCAAGGAACGATGTACTGCCGTTGGAGGCAGTCCTGAAAAGATTCACAAGGCTGACACCAGACTGTTTTGTGAGGAGAGATGGAATATATTGACCTGGACTCATTGGAATTCAGAAGAATGAAAGATGACTTTATTGAAACATACAAGATATTCAGAGGATTTGACAGATTAGATGCAGAAAGGTTTATTCTTCCTATGGAACATTCTATGATCAGAGGACATAATCTCAGAATAAAGAGTTGCACACTTACAACACAGATAAAGAGGAATTTCTTCTCTCAGAGGGTAATGAATCTGTGGAGGTCTTTATGTAGAGAGTTGTTGAATCTGCGTCATTAAGGAAATTCAAGACTGAAATAGACTGACTTTTAATGAGTTAGGGAATCAAATGTTAGGTAAAAGGCAGTAAAATGGAGTTAAGGATGATCAGATCAGCCATGATCTCATTGAATGGTGGAGCAAACGTGATGGGCTGAATGGCCTATTTCTGCTTCTGTGTCATATGATCTTATGGTAGTCAGGTTCAGCTCCAATGATTTGCAGTGGATGCTTAGTCAGAAGGATTGAATCCAGTCCACCATCCATTGCCTCCACGTATTTCTGCTGATATTTCATTAGCATCCTCTTCTGTAATAGTTTGTAATTGTTGAGCATTTTGATATGAGGTCTTTTCTGCTGCAGATATGTAATTAAAGCTACTTTAACAATGGCTACCTGCAGGCAAGCCTGTCGTTATCAACCCTCAACGGATTCAAGCTGATGCTGACTTAAGGTTGCAGATCTCTGTTGTGGAACTTTGTGTGACTGAACAGGTTATTTCTCGATCAGCAGACCTTTGGACACATGGGATAGCATGTCCCAGCAGATGCTGGGATCTGGATAATAGGATTTGCCTCTTTTGACTCTTGATTTGATGCTTTATCATGAAGGCATTGGGACTCATAGCCTGATACAACTCAATTGACAAGTTGTTGTCAATCTGAATGATTGGTAACAAGCTTCTCCCTGTCATTGATGTCAATGCAAATGCACTTTAAAGAGAGCTTCAGAAAGTCTTTGTAGCAGTTTCCTTGACCTCTCATGGATGCCAGGACGTGGTGGTGTAGATGCTTTCCAACTATCCAGATACTATGGTCCAACATAGTTAGTTTTGCTGGGTTTGCCTGAATGCTTTAAAAGACCTGCCTTCAAAAAGGCCACTTGCATGTGTGCAATGATCTTGCCATTGAATCCAGAGATTGCAATGTGATATTCCTTGTGGAATTTCTACAGTGATCTTATGTGTTACTGATTCACAGTGCAATGGCATTGAAGTACAGGAGTATGATGATGACAATTGCCCTTTTGGTCAGAATGTTTGTTGACATGGAGGTCAAAATCATACTGAGTGTAATACACAATAGAAAGACAAACATGAGTCTGGGATAGATTTTTTTTTACTTTTCTTTACAGAACTGAACGACTGAAGAATAGTGTGACATAACTTTAAAACTCTGAAATTGGATTTTGAGGAAAGTTAAAGACATATTTGGAGGCATTAGGGGGACCCTAACAATGAGGGCTGATCTAATTACAGTTAAAGATTTCACATTTGACTGAAAGCAAAAGAAATAACGTAAGAGGATAAAGTAAGTTGTTCCTTCACTGTGATAGGAGTAAATGCTTTTGATGTGATTTTAAACCAATGTTGTCTGAGAAACCCCAGTTTGATGGATTAAGCTGAAGTTAATGAAATTCTTGACTCATATTGTGGCATGAACAAGAATGAGATTGCACTGGGAGTTAACGTTTCATCAAAGGAAGCAATTGCCAAGTGACACTATTGAGGATTATATTCTCAAATTAAAGAAACTCTCTCATCACAGCAGATCAGGCATGAATTTAATGATTAACTTTAGAGATGTATTTGAAACATAAAGGACAATGAAGTCTAGGCCAAGCTTTTGAGTAAAGACAATAACCTTGCATAGATAGAGGCCTTTGTTCTCTTAGACTTGGGAAGTTGCAGAAAAAGAAACTGCAAAAGATCTTTTTTTCCTGAACTACAGGGGAGGTGCTCCAGATTTCAACGAGATCTGGACCACAGCAGCCAAGCTCATGGACTCAAAGTCAGAAATTTGAACTCTGTCATTGTCTTTATTGAAACCAATCACTTGGAAAGCCCCATTCCCAATACAAGTGCTCAACCTGTGGTAAAGTCAGTCATATCCTGAGGGTAAGCAGGAGCATAAAAAACAATAATGCTCCAAATCATGGCAGAATATGAGAATAAAAGTGTTCAAGAGTACAGTAACAACAGTTAAAAGACATTTTGACAGGTACCTGGATCGCAAAGGTTTAGAGGGATAAGGCTAAATGCAGGCAAATGAGACTAGTTCAGTTTAGAAAGCCTGGCTGCCATGGACAGGTTGGGCCGAAGGGTTTGTTCCTTGCTGTGTGTCTCTATGACTATCACTCTAATTCTACTTTCCACAATAAGCTTGGACGTTGGATATTCACAATTTACTTACATGATAGAGACAGCTACTGTAGTGTCTGATATCTTGGAAGAAGTCATATTCCCTCACATAAATTTTTTTGAACCTTTAGCTATTCCAATAAACCCATTCCAATATTCAGTGAAAGTAGTGATGTATAAAGTTCCGTTTTATAAATTGGAATCAGTTGTAGAAGATGGATAAAACCCTGTGAAGGTTAGACATAGAAATATAGAATAGAATGACTTCGTTATCGGTGACAATAGGAAAGCAGCACAATATAATCGAGTTTCCTGGACCTACATCATCACTTGAGCAGTTCTGTTCTTCCTCAGCCAGCTGCGCTATCTTCTTCTTTTCCTATGGATTGGGACCTTGTTGTCCAGGAGCACCACCCCCCACTTCCCCCACTCCCATTTACAGACCCACTCCTCACCTCAAACCCCCATCTGTAGCCTCCTAGTTATAGAGCTTGTTCCTTGTGATGAGACAGAAGGAGGGACTGAGTATGAGCAGTTAGTAGTCATACATGAGCAGGAGAGGTAGTGAGGTTTTCCCAGTGAATGAGTAGGAAGTACAAATAGCAAAAAGTTAGTGTTTTGAGAGGTTAAGATGAATAAGAGCTGTGTAGTTGACATGACACAGATCATATTGAGTGTTGCCTTGGGTAGAGGCATGTACAGTGGCTGAGTTAGATTGAGTGGTGGCCCTGCAAATGTGAAGTTCTAAAGACAAGATGGTGACAGCAATCCTTGCAGAGCTCAGAAGATATTGATATTCTTCCAGCACTGCTGGCTATATATTGATGTGGGGCAATGCACTGAGCTGGCCTGCAATTTCTGACCACATTGGCTGAAGAGAACTGGCCTCCTTTCCATTATCCATCCACTAACACTCTTCAGATCTCTGTCCGAGAAGGGAGATCAAGCTTGGCTTTCTTTGAAGCTGTGAGCTGAGAATTCAGTAGTGAGTTCTGGCTTATAGCATCGGAAGTGGTGCACAACTACACTTTAACCATGGCACGAGAGTCACAGACACTGGAAAATCCGGGCAGTGCCATGCACTTCCTTCCTCACTTGTCATGAATTCACCGAAAAATACTCTCAACATTTTGGTTGCAAGGCAATGGGAGGAAAACTGAAAGACTGTGGGTGAAACTTTGCCCTACATCATAGCAGAGTACATGTCATAAAATTTACTCACCACCTATACTTGACTACAAATGGGAAAATCCAGCACAAAGTAGTTACTAAGCATTCAAGTTTTGTCCTGTGCCTCTAAGTTGGTGTCACTCTTTATCCTGAAAAGCTCCAGTCCATTTCTTACTTCCTGCTATCTATTTACAAACAGGCAGAGGTGTTTTTGTGTTCCTCACTTTCTATTCACATATTAAGGGTCAAACATTGAGGATTGAGAGATAAGAGAAATTTCTTCTAAAAGGTTGTGAATCTGTTGAATTGTCTTTCCAGAAGGTTGTAGGTGCCTGTGTGTTGAGTGAATTTGAGGCTGACATAGATTTTTAGCTCTCAGGATGACCGGTGGCCATGGAATTGTATTGCTGCATAAGTGCAGCCAGAAGGAAATTGACAAGAGAAAGTCAATAAGCAATAAAAATAAGATAAACAATGAAAACATAAACACAGAGCATTTAATTCATTCTCTATAAACAGTCTGAGAGATACAATTGCCTGTGATATCGCAGAAATAACTGTTCCTTTGCACAATTTTACAGACAATCAACTGTTCTTGGAAAACATATCAAATTTAAAATAAATGTTTTAGCAGAGTGATTCAGCTGGATATTCTACCACTCAACACTCCGTCCATATATGCCTTGCATGTCTAAAGATTGGTTTCTATTAACAGAAACTCAGTGAAGTTTCTGTCAGAGTGTTTTGATTGGTTAGTGCTACTGCCTCGCAGGGTTCCACTCCAGTCTTGGATGATTTTCTGTGAGGAGTTTGCACATTCTCCAAATGTCTTTGCAGGTTTCCTCCCAAAGATGTGCCAGTTAGATAGGTTGGCCATCGTAAATTGCCCCACACTGTTCAGGGACGTGCAGGTTAGGTGGGTTAGCTATGGTAAATATAGATGATAGGGAGGGTCTGGATCTGGATAGGATGCTTTTCTGAGGGTCAACAGCAGACCTGATGACTGATTGGCCTCTCCTTAACTTCAATAAATTAAATTCAAATTCAAATTCCCTGCACTGTAGGCATCATATGAAATGAATAAAGTTCTATGAAAGCTTTTCTGAGCACACATTATATTTCAGTCAGCAATTGTGAACAGAAATATAATATTTATAATTTTGCCCTTCATCTCTTTAACAACCAGCATACAAAACTATCTTCGCAATGAAACAGGGATAATATTGAAAGGTACTACTAATATTCATTAAAAGCCACATGGCACATGAAAAGTTCCAGTACAGGTCTCAAACAATTTGGCCCTATTGCTACGAAAACGTTTTGAAAGGCCTTTGCACTTCAACAAAATGATTGGACACTACAAAATTTAAAAAGAATTTAAAAAGAAGGGTATTTTTTACATCATTCTCCTTTTTTTAATCAAAAATTGAAAAAGAAACGAGGAACTGGAAACCTGAAACAAAAACAGAAATTGCCTGAGAGGTCCAGCAGGGCTAGCAGCATCTGTGGAGAGAAGGCAGAGTTAATGTTTCCGGTCCAGTAACCCTCTTCATGCCAACGATTTCTGTTTTTATCAAAAATTGATTTAGATTACAGTCATGTAAAATGCATGCTTGTAACAATAAGAGACTGACTTTGAAGATTTGCTGCAAAAGCCACTTCAACAACACAAAAAAGATCTTCCCGAAACTAATAGCCCACAGCATATAAACAAATGAAAAATGATGGCCAGGAGAAGACCTATTGTTCAATCCAGCTTGTTCTGCACAAATGCGATACTTTGCAGATCATTCTCCCAATTTTTGCTGCTAGGCCATTAATGAAACTAATAAGTAGCAATTCATTCAATACTCCATTAATGACCAGTCTCCAATCTCATTGACAACAACTGACTGCAAATGCACAAACAGTGCAATAGATTGCCAATAATACTTGTGATTTCAAGTCAGAAGTCTGAAATACAATACCCAAACAAACATTTTTGAAATCCAGATACACAATGTTTATCTGGATCAGTTATCTTGGTACATGTTACAATCCAATTAACAAGCCAGGACTCCTTTTATAAATCTACCTTTGGTGTCCGTGATGCTGTTTCTCCTTTGTTTAATTAGTCAGATGTCACATTTCAGATTTATCCTCAAACATCAAGCTGATAGGTCGATATTCAGCTCATCCTCCTTATCTTTGTTTCAAATATTGTAATTACGTTGCCATCCATCCAATCCAAGGGAATAGTTCCTGACTACAGCAAACAAGAAGCCCACACAGCATCTGGCCTATTTCCTTAAAAACACTCAGGGGGATATGATCGGTAATATTTAAGGCCTCCAATTCAAAACTATATGTTAATCTGTTTGAATATTAACACTCCTATTGCTAACAACATCATTAAAAACATCTGTGATAAAGCAAAAGAAAGGGAATGCTGAAATAAAAGCAGAAAATGTTGAAAATACCTAGCATCTTTGAAAATATCTGTGGAGGGTGAAGCAGAGTTAATGGGAAGAATTTAACCAAGTTTGTGGAGATAGCTGTGGAGGAAAAGTTGTGAGAACTTGGACATTTGGGATGTCATGCATTGAATTGATTCCGCAAAAGTTCCACTACCATTAAGTGTCCTGTCTACCTGGCAGCAGGGGATTTCCAATTGAGGCACTTAAAAGGATGGTTAGCTTTTCTCTCAGACAAAGTTTGAATCTTGCGAGTGGTTCACATCTCGATCCTCAAATCCCCATCCCAGGCTGTGTTTTTCAGCAGCTGAGGGGAAGTTATCTCATAGCGCAAGGTCAAAGTCACAGATGTTTAAGGCTCTAGATGAGCACAGAGGCTGGAGATAGAGCATACAGTCTTTCCAGTCACTTCTGATATAATGGAGATGGATGTCTCCTACGACTTGATGCTGTAAAACACTATCCGTTTCACCAATGTTATTGGTGGCTGCAGTTCCACTCAGGTCTTTCTTTTGCCTGGCCTTCAGCAGTTCTCCCATTGGTCTTGTGCCACCTACACTTAGACAGGAAAGTATTAAGAGAAGGCAAGGAGTAGTAGGATGGTGATTTGGTATAACAACATCAAAGTTCCTCTGAACACCAACATTTTTTGAATTGTTCACCATTTAAGAATATTCTGCTTTTCTACTTCAAAGTATGTAGCTTCACATTTGTTCACATGTATGTTTTACTGACAAGTTATTGTCTACTCCTTTGACATGACAGCTATGGCTCTGGTGGAACACTCCTACCTCAGAGCCAAAACATTGGATCCCACTCCAGAATACTGCATATGTAAATCTAGGCTAATTCTCCAGTGCACTCCAGTCAGAAGCCCTTGTCTTTTGGATGGGAAATTAAACCAGAGAACTGTCTGTTCTTGCAGGTGGAAATGAAAGGACCCACATTCCTCCAATGGAGTTATTTCTCAATCAATTTTGATTACTGAAACAGATTTTCCGATCACATTTTTGTTGCTCTTTGTTGGATGTGCAATGTCTTTCTTATAAAAAAACGCTATTTATAATTTTCAAAGATTTGTCAAACACAAGTTCCATTTTATAAATTCATGTAGACTGCCCATTCCAATCCTGATTTCTAAAGTGCCCTGTTACCATTTCCACAATGATATATTTTGGGCTGGATTTTAATTGACCCCTGCTGGCCATGCTTATGCCCAGCCCTAAGCTAACACCCAAAATCCATTTGGTAAATGGCTGAAATGGAAGCTGTCCTTCTGTATTGAAGTAATTAATTCAGGTTTATTAGGCTTGTTCCATTTAGTGTGGACAGGTAGGCCTGAGTGGGCAGCATACTTTTGGGGTTGAATGTGGGACAAAAGGAGGGCATCTCATTTGATGGGTAGTCTGGGTGGATCACAATGCACCACCCCCTTCATGAAGGTTAGCCCACCTCCTTCTGGATTGCCTGCCTTCCAATGCAATGTGCTTACACTTTTAACCACACATGCTGGGTTGTTGGATCCCTCCCTTTCTGACCTTTCTGCATCAGCCTCTCTTTGTGTCCCTTCTTGTAATCCTGGCAGTGCTCATTACTGCTCTCTGGTAATGTTGAGATTGGTAGAGGTGACAGCTAATCGGATTGGCTGGCACTTTGTGAGGGTGGGACTTCTCCCTCTGAGGGATCCTACTCTTAACCAATGTAGCCTACTCTCAGGAAGTGGGAACAGCCTCTTTTCTGGTCTGTAGTCTGATGCTTGACTTATCTTCTGTGAGGCAAGTAGTCTGCCACCTGTAAAATATAGCCCTATAACATATCCCTGCCAATGATGTCAAGTTAATATTTTTTTTTCTGCCTCCTTTCTTTAATAATTGGGATATTTTCCAACATCAAGAAATCTAGGTAATTTGGTAAGATTGCTAAAACGAAATACAGACAGTTCTTCTGCAATACAATGGTTGCATTCTTGTGCAACCCAGCATTATAGAAAACTCAAACTTTAGAAACAGAACTTAGAGTGTTGACCATGTAATCATGTTACAGCTAAAACATGTTTTAAAAGGTTGCACTTTAGAAGCAGTGTCCCCAAATCGTTAATCGCATTACAGCGAATTCATGTTAACAAAACTTTTGTTATAGTAGAACGACCTTTACCAGGTCGAAGCTTTTCATTTTGTACTTATCATGACTGAAACACAACAATACCAACTTGGCAAGTAAAACTTAATACAGCATGTGAAGAGAGTGTGATTGTTTGGATTGTATACCTGGCATTGAGATACAGCAGAAATTGTTAATTATCTTAGTTAACTGATTGAATTCAAAGCCAACATGTTGACTGGGATTGGGCTCCCTCAGAATGAAAATTTTGACTGGTCATCCAAAAAACGTAATCCCATTAAACGATCAAGAGACTGAGAAAATAAACAATTTCTCAATTGCCTTGACAACCATATTAGCAATTCCTCCTCAGCCAAAACCATTAGCTGGATTTGGAGCTTAGACAAGCATGCTTTGAATGATTGCATCAATATCCTCGCCTGAGTCGAGTTCATTAGTAGGTTTTGGAGCTCAGCCCAGTATTCATAATGGGATTCCATCATCCAGCTGTACAAACAGAACCTCTCAAACGTTGAAGTCATTGAAAGAGTTCAAAAATCTGTTTAGGCTCAAAAAATAATGGGAAGATGTGATTCAAATGGAAAGATAAGAATCAGAGGATAATGTGACATATCGAAATCTGAATACAAGTACATAGGAATAGGAGTGGGGCATTCAACCCATAGAGACCATACTGCAATTCTCAACCATTGCCCATCATTTCCTTTAATGCCACTTGCCTGTACTATCTTCATGTTTCTTAATGTAATCATCGTATATTAATATTCATTTCCATCATAAACCTATGCAATTATTGACCTTCTAGAGCCCTCTAGGGTAGAGAATTCCAAAGATTCACAAACCTCAGTATGAAGGAGCTCCTTCTCACCTCAATCTACATGGTCTGCCCCTTATCCTGCCATTATGCCCCCTGTTCCTAGAATCACAGTCCGTGGAAATATCCAATCTATCTGATCTATCGACCCTGATCATATATATCTGATTCCATTATGCCCTGTAAGAATTTTCTAAGTTTCAATAAGATCAGCTTTCTTTCTTTCAAAACTGAAGGGAATTAAGGCACATTATCCTCAATATCTCCACATAAAACAATCCAACCATCCCAGGGTTAATCTGCTGAATGATCTTCATTCCTTAAATGCCTCCATAGATAAAGAAATGAAAACTATATACAATGTTCCAGGTAACATCTCACCAAGGCTCTATACAACTACTCATTCCTGAAGAAGGGCTCATGCCCGAAACATCGATTCTCCTGCTCCTTGGATGCTGCCTGACCTGCTGCGCTTTTCCAGCAACACATTTTCAGCTCCTTCTATACAACTACAGCAATGTATCTATATTTTAGTACTCAAATTCCCTTGAACTGAATGCCAATACACTTTTGCCTTTCTAATTGCTTATTGCACCTCCATGCAAGTTTTTAGTGCCTCATGATCAAGGACACTGAAGGACCTTTGAACAGCCTCATCTCCTGACATGACACCATTTAAGAAATAATCAGTCTTTATTTTTTCTACCCATGTGAATAACTGCACACTTACTTAAATATATATTTCATTTGTCATGTTCTTGCCTATTCATGTGGTCTGCACAGTTCATCTTGAAGATTGCTTGCATCTTTTTTCACAACTTATGTTCTCACCTGATTTACTACAATATCACAAGCCTCTTCCATTAATGTTAGAGTCACAGAGGTCTACAACATAGAAAAAGGCCCTTTGACCCATCAAAAACAACTACCTAGTTATTTCAATCCCATTTATGAGCACTTTTCCCATAGCTTGTTATGTCTCAGCGTTACAAGTGTATATCTAAATACTTATGAAATGTTATGAAGGTTTGTGGTTTCTGTCTTTACCACACTTGCAGGCAATGAGTCCTAGATTCCTGTCACCCTCTGGATGAAAATTTGTTTCCTCATATTCCTTTTAAAGATCCTGACTTACCTTAAATTGTTGCCCCCATTATTGATCCCTCTACCAAATGGAATAGCCTCTTCCTATTTACCTTATCCATGTCCCCCATTATTCTATGAATCTAAATCATGTCCTCTGCTCTGAGGAAAATAACTCCAGTCTGTCCAATTTTCCTTTATAACTGAAACTCTCCAGTGCAGGCAGTGTCCTGGTAAACCACCTTTGCATCCTGCCCAGTGGAATTATCCACACTGACTTTAAAAAATCTTAGTACAGGTCATTGTGGTATAACATGACAGCTGTGTTCCTCTGCAAGCTCGCACTAGAGAAAATCGCGCTGTGGAAAACTGCACTGTCGAAGATCGCTGTTAGAAAACCACTATACACATTCAGTAGAAAGTTATGTTATCCCAACAATGTCCACAATTCATCAATCGTGTTCTCGCCAATTTGTGCTGATAAAATGCACATCATAGCAGAATGACATGTAGCTGCAATTGGCCCACAATTCCCATTTTTTTAGTCATGAAGGGAATCGAAATTTGTTAACAATTTTTAAAAAATATTTCAATTGGTTGCCCAATCATAGCTTTGTAGAAATTTACTGCATGTAAGGAAGCAATTTGGCAAATTATTCCCACACTAGTTGACATAGAGCTATCCAGATTCATGCCACATTCTAGCTATTGACTAGCTTCATTTTGATAAGAATGCTGAATTGACTGTTATATGCTATGTCATTGCAAATTATTTTCTGTATTTCACCATTTCAGAAAACTTGCTAAGTTTTGAACGTGCATGCTATTCCACTAGAAATAACACACAGAAAGATGTATTTTATCACTGAATTAAAATAAAACCTTTCCTGTAGTGAGCAGGTGAGCAAAAAAATCTTCCAATTTATATACATTTGGTATTATTAGACTGTAAAATGAAACATTAACTAAGTTTAATTTAAAATAGTCACTATTTTGACTACCTTCCCAGTTCCAATTTGTCAGTTGTAAAGTCATTCAAAATTGTAAATTTTCTCCTTTTCAAAGAAAAAGCTGATCACAAGTCGATATGTTTTGAATTCTATAATCTCTGTGGGTGGGCCTCGGTAATCATGGAGGAACAAGTTTTAAAATGAAAGTGTTTATGGAAGCAAGTTTAAAAATGTTAATCTACCATTAAGAAACTATTTTTGAAATCAGTCTTAGAATGAAAAAGAGAACTGACAATGTGAGAACCATAAATCAACATGGCATATTGCTTAAAGATGAATTCATGTCAATTTGTATTGGAGATACTGTTGTTTCAATTTTGTTTCTATTTAGGCATACATGATGAACTTTACTGAAGGTAGTAGACAGACTTTAGAGGTTCAGAAGTTGAGTTCATTGCTGCAGAATTCCTCATGTTTGACCTGATCATGAAGCAACACTAATTATGTGGTTAATCCAGACAGACTGTTGATAGTAGTATTCCTCCCGACCTCGCAACGTTGTTGGCTGGGAGATTCTTCAATAGCAAAGCTGTTGTATGTCTATGTTCAGATCCTTGTTATTTGATCATGACAAATGTTACCTGCCACATATCAATCCAAGTATGAACATTGTTCAATTCTTCTTGCATATAGACAGTTTGTTTCAGGATCTAGAATACTAAATGGTGGTGAATACTGTGCAATCAGCAGAAGCATTCACATTTCTGACCTTTTAATGCAGAGTCGGTCATTAATAAACCAGTTGAAGATAGTTGGGCTAAGGAGACTGCCTTGAGGAATTCCTGTGGGAATGTTCTGGGACAGAGCTGATTGACTTTGAAGAAAGACAACTATACTCTTTAACAAAAAAAATGAAAGAACTGCAGATGTTGGAAATGAGAAACAAAACCAAAAATTGCTGGAAAAGCTCAGCAGCATCTAATGGAGGGTCACTGGACCCATAACATTAATTCTGTTTTCTCTCCACAGATGCTGCCAGATCTGCTGAGTTTTTCCAACAATTTCTGTTTTTGAACTATATTCTTTATGCTAGATATGACTCCAATGATTGCTTTTTTCTTTCATTTACTTCACTTTTTCTAGGCCTCCTTGATGGCATACTTGATCAAATTCTGCCTTATGTCAAGGGAAACCCCTAATCTCAATTCTGAAATTCAGTCGCTTTGTTCTATATTTGGAGTGAGACTGTAAAGGAGTTGACTGGCCTTGTGGAATTCAAACTTCACGTCAGTGAGCAGGTCATTATTGAAGAAGTGCTACTTGATAGCAGTATTGATGACATCTTCCATCATTTTACTGATGACTTACTCCAGACTGATGGTACACGAATTAATAAAATTGGATGAGTCCTGCTTTGTGATGACTTGACACACCCATCTAATCTTCCACAATTTTACTGATGACAGTGTAGTCGCTGTACTGGAACAACTGGATTAGGACCTTGACTAGTTCTGGAATGCTACCAGAATGTTGCCAGGGCCAGTTAGGATATGGAATGCACTGTCTGGAAATGTGGCTGAAGCAGGTTCAATCGAAGCATTCAAGAGAGCTGTGGATGAAGATTTGGATAATGCTGGTGTGTGGAGATACAGGAAAAAGGCAAGAGATTGTCACTCATTAATAGAGCCAGACTAGATTGGTTTTTATTCATTCATGGTACATGGCATTGTTCATTGGATCAGAATTTATTGCCCATTCCTAATTGCCCAGATGATTGTTAAGAGTCACCCACATTGCTGTGGATCTGGAGTCACATGTAAGCCAGACCAGGTAAGGGCAGTAGTTTCCTAAAGGATATCAGTGAATCAGATGGACTTTTTCTATGATCAGCAATGGTTTCATGGCCATTGTGAGACACTTCATTCCAGATTTAAATTGATGTTCCACCACTTGCAATGGTGGGAATCAAATCCAAGTCTGCAGAACATTACCTGGGTCTCTGGATTTATAGTCTACTGATAATATCGCTAAGCCATCACTTCCACAGAATAGATATAGAGCCAATGCACTCATTTCTGCTCCCTGACTCTCCTGAAGTTCTCGTGTGCTACTGGAGTCTTTCATTGTGAAAACTGATGCGAACTACCTCTTCAGTTCCTTCACCATTTCTTTGTTCCCTATTACGACTTCTCCATCTTCATTTTCCAGTGATCCAATGTAATTTTTTTGCCTCTCGCTCTTTTTTTAGATATCCAAAATCAATCTTGCAATCTGCTTTTACATTATTAGCTTGCTTACTCTCATATTTTATCTTCTCCCTGTTTCTTGTTTTTTTTTAGCTATCCTCTGCTGGTTTCTTAAAGGCTTCTTAAAGGATCTTTTCGTCTTCACTGTCAATGGGGGTGGTGCCAGGGGACTGGAGAGTGGCGAATGTTGTGCCCCTGTTCAAAAAAGGGAATAGGGATAACCCCAGGAATTACAGGCCAGTTAGCCTTACTTTGGTGGTAGGCAAAGTAATGGAAAGGGTACTGAGGGATAGGATTTATGAGTATCTGGAAAGACACTGCTTGATTAGGGACAGCCAGCACGGATTTGTGAGGGGTAGGTCTTGCCTTACAAGTCTTATTGAATTCTTTGAGGAGGTGACCAATCATGTGGATGAGGGTAGAGCAGTGAATGTAGTGTACATGGATTTTAGTAAGGCATTTGATAAGGTTCCCCATGGTAGGCTTATGCGGAAAGTCAGGAGGCATGGGATAGTGGGAAGTTTAGCCAGTTGGATAGAGAACTGGTTAACCGGTCAAAGTCAGAGAGTAGTGGTAAATGGTAAATATTCAGCCCAATTACAAGTAGAGTTCCGCAGGGATCAGTTCTGGGTCCTCTGCTGTTTGTAATTTTTATTAATGACTTGGAAGAGGGAGTCAAAGGTTGAGTCAGTAAATTTGCAGATGATACGAAGATTGGTGGAGTTGTGGATAGTGAGGAGGGCTGTTGTCGGCTGAAAGGGACTTAGATATGATGCAGAGCTGGGCTGAGGAGTGGTAGATGAAGTTCAACCCTGTCAAGTGTGAGGTTGTCCATCTTGGAAGGACAAATAAGAATGCGGAATACAGGGTTAACGGTAGGGTTCTTAGTAAGGTGGAGGAACAGAGGGATCTTGGGGTCTATGTTCATAGATCTTTGAAAGTTGCCACTCAGGTGGATAGAGCTTGTAAGAAGGCCTATGGTGTATTAGTGTTCATTAGGAGAGGGATTGAATTCAAGAGTCGTGAGGTGATGTTGCAGCTGTATAGGACCTTGGTAAGGCCTCATTTGGAGTACTGTGTACAGTTCTGGTCACCTCATTTTAGGAAAGATGTGGAAGCTTTGGAGAGGGTGCAGAGGAGATTTACCAGGATGTTGCCTGGAACGGAGAATAGGTCATACGAGGATAGATAGAGAATGCTAGGCCTTTTCTCATTGGAACGGAGAAGGATGAGGGATGACTTGATAGAGGTTTACAGGATGATCAGGGGAATAGATAGAGTAGACAGTCAGAGACTTTTTCTCCGGGTACAACAGAGTGTTACAAGTGGACATAAATTTAAGGTGAAGGGTGGAAGGTATAGGGGGGATGTCAGGGGTAGGTTCTTTACCCAGAGAGTGGTGGGGGAATGGAATGCGCTGCCTGTGGGAGTGGCAGAGTCAGAATCATTGGTGACCTTTAAGCGGCAATTGGATAGGTACATGGATAGGTGCTTAAGCTAGGACAAATGTTCGGCACAACATCGTGGGCCGAAGGGCCTGTTCTGTACTGTATTGTTCTATGTTCTATGTTCCCAATCCTCTGGCTTCTCACTAATCTTCACTACATTACTGGCTGTTTCTTTTCATCAACTATGACTTCAAGGAGCTCTAACAAATCTGGAGTCAGTGAGAATCAGGGGAAATTCTCTACCAGTTGGAATTATAAATGGCACAAAGGAAGATAATTGTGGATTTTGGAGTTCAATCAACTCGGCTTCAGAATATCTCTGCTGAAACTCCTCAGGGTAGCATGCTAGACCCAACCAACCATCTTCAGCTGCTTCATCAATGACCTTGCCTCCATCTTAAAGTCAGAAGACAGAGTGTTCGCTGATTATTGCACAAAGTTCAGCAAGATTTGTGATTCCCCCAGATACTGAATCATTTGATGTCCAAATGCAGCAAGACCTGGAAAACATCTGGGTTTGGGCTGACAAGTGACATTTACTTAACAAACGTGCAGGGCAATGACCATATATAACAAAGAACCTAACCATCCCCCCTTGAATATGCAATGGTAATACCATCACTGAATCAACCATTATCAACATTCTAGAGACTTACCTGTATGATTCTGTACTTCTCAATGATATGATTCTATGGTACCATTGATCAAAAACTGGACTCGCTATATAAAGATGGTTCCTACAACAGTAGGTCAAAGACTAAGAATTCTGCAGATAGTAACTTACCCCCTGAAACCCCAAAGCCTGTCCACTATCTACAAGGCACAGGTCAGAAGGGTGATGAGATACTCCTCACTTGCCTGGGTGGGTGCAGCTCCAACAACACTGAGGAAGACTGACACCATCCAGGCAGAGCTATCTGTTTCTTTGGCACTACATCCAAAAACATCCACTCCTTCCTCCACCAACGGCTATTAGCAGCAGTGTACACCATTACAAAATGCGCTGCTGGAATTCACGACAGCTCCTCAGACAGCACCTTCCAAACAGAGAACATAGAAACTCAGAGTATGAATAGGCCTTATGGCTGCTCCATCATATAATAGGATCATAGGTGATGCTCTATCTTCTTGCCATATTCCTGCTTTCTCTCCATACCCCTTGACATTTCTCCAGTCTAGAAATTTATCAAAATAAAAACTGAAAGAACTGTGGATGCTGTAAATCAGAAACAAAAACAGAAATTGCTAGAGAAGCTCAGAAGGTCTGGCAGCATCGGTAAGAGAAAGCAGAGAGTCAATGTTTCGGGTCTGGGGTCCAATTCTGAGGAAGGGTCACTGGATCCAAAATGTTAACTCTGATTTATCTGCACAGATGCTTCCAGACCTGCTGAGCTTTTCCAGAAATTTCTGGTTTTTTTTGTGCTAGAAACATATCTATCTCTTCTTGAATATATTCATTAAAGTTTGTGCGAAGATTTGTAGCTCGGGTGCTCGTTGTTGTGGTTCTGTTCGCCGAGCTGGAAGTTTTTGTTGCAAACGTTTCGTCCCCTGGCTAGGCGACATCATCAGTGCTTGGGAGCCTCCTGCGAAGCGCTTCTTTGATGTTTATAAACACCGGAGGAAACATCAAAGAAGCGCTTCGCAGGAGGCTCCCAAGCACTGATGATGTCGCCTAGCCAGGGGACGAAATGTTTGCAACAAAAACTTCCAGCTCGGCGAACAGAACCATATATTCATTAACTTGGCTTCCACAGCCTTCTGTGGTAGACAATTCCGTAGGATCATTACCCTTTGAGCGAAGACATTTGTTCTCATCTCAATCCTAAATAGTCTGTCTCATTCCCTGAGACTGTGTTCCTGAATCTCTGTCCCAGTCTTTTTGAATTTTTTTCTGTTTGAGTCCGATCCCCTCTCATCCTTCTAAACATTGGCGAATATAGATCCAATCAAATGAATCTCCCCACATAGAACAGTCCTACTATCCCTGCTATCAGTCTCGCGAAAATCCACTGCACGCCCTCTATGGCAAGTAAATCCTTTTGTTGGTATGGACCACTTCCATATAGAAGCACAGCAGGTGCATAGGATCACCAGCACCTGCAAGTTTCCCTCCAAGCCACTCACCATTCTGACCTGGAAATACATCAGTCTTCCTTTGGTGGTGCTGAGTCAAAATGCTGGTCCTCCTTCCCTTACAGCATTGTGGGTCTATCTACACCAAATAGATGCAGCAGTTCAAAAAGATAGCTTACCTCTACCTTCTCAAGAGCAACTATATATGGACAAGAAATGCTGGCCTAGCCAGTGATGCCCACATTCTGTGAATGAACAGAAGAAAATTTAATTGGTGTGTTCTCCATGACAATATCTCCACCAATCAGAGCCTACTTGCCAACCAATCAGAATTGCCTTTCTTTCAAATTGATAAATACTATTTTTCTCTTACTTCAGTATTTCTTGCAAATTGTCCTGATGAATACAGGATGGAAAGCTTTGACAATGCGTTTTTTCAGCTCACATTCTATACTTACAAATGATCAAAAAGTATTTCATTAAATCTTCTAATTGATCCCCAGTTCTGAACAAACATCACCATTGTTTAAATGTATATGATTCATCAAATCACTTCTTTTTTTTTCCACTGATTTATTTTATTGAACAGAATAAACGAAAGTATTGTGATGACTGAAATTTGGCTACATCTTTCTTCTCCTCCTTCCACCTAATCAGATTTACTTTGGATTCGCCATCATGCATATGGCTAGCCATAATCTAACTTTAAAGTGAGATTTAGACCAAACTCTGCCAAGCTATTTTTGAAAATGAGACTTTATGAACACTACTACTGATGCTTTTTCTTGTTGCACCACATTTTATTTTAGTATTCATGGAACAGTACTGCAAAAGTGAATCAACACATAGGAGGATTTTGGCAAAAAACAAAAGAATGCTTACAAAATACTCAATATAAATGGCACAAAGAACATAAAATCCATTTATACCAGTGCAAACCTTCTTAGTCATGCACAAATGATGAATTAAATCATATGCATAGTTTTGTAGGCTAACACATTTATAACATGTATAATCAGTACCCAAATAAAAAGATGAAGTTATTTTTCCTATTAAATAAATCTTCTTTATATCCCTGGCAGAATTTCATCTTATAATCAAGCTGTGTGAACACCAGGAGCACTTTATCACAATATAATTTAGCAAATGTAACATTCCTGTTCATAAAATTAAAGCAAATTGAAGAACTGCAGAGACTTAAGCCTTAATCTTCAATCATTCTTCATTGTTAAACTCAGCAGAAAGGCATAACAAGGCTGAATATTGGACAGTCACTTCACCACCCTCAAAAATAAATTCTTTAAGCTGCAAAGTGACTCAAAGGATTTATTAATAGAAGATTGCATTCCTGGATTGCTTAGGCCCCTAGGGCTGTCTCAGGATTGCCTGTAGTGAGAGCAGATTATCACAGCAGGCTAAGGCCAGTCTAAGTAGCAAACGTCCTGATAGAACTGGCAGGGATAGCTACATATTCCTGTGTCACTGTGAGTGACAAGAACAGGTTCAATAATAGATTTTCCTTTCCAACCCATCCTATGCCACAGAACCTTATCTAACAACTAGGACTGACCATGAAGCACATTCCAGTGTAGGCAAAACAAAAGAATGCAGCAAATGTGTTATCACAAAATTCATCTGAAATCTGACCCGGTCATGGAAAAAACATTTTTCCAGTATGAAGGTATATTTAGAATTAAATAAACATTTCCACTTTAGTATTAATTAGCCACATGACTTAAGATCCTGGTTGCAAAATCTGAGATTTGATAACTGAACTAGAATGAAATATAATGATAAGAAATATTTTAAAATGTCTGTTTGCATGATGCTAAAGTTTAGACGTATTTTAATTTGCACAGCCTCTGGTGAACTGGGTGTCATATTTAAAATCACCACAAAGAACATATTGTCCTGTAATAAACTTGACTCTCATCTGCTGTCATCTCAAGTGTGTAATTTACTTAACGACTGAGACGCATGCCTGATACTGAAATAAGTAGCCGAGAATGATATCCAGACAACAGTGGCATTTTAACCAATGACTGAGCAGATGACTGAACTAAAGCAAGTGCTAAACCTTCTTTTTAAATCTAGAAAAGTAGAAGTGATCTTCCAGGCCTCTTCCTGCTCTTGAAGGCTCAGCATACTTTGATCTTTCTCTGCTTGAAAACAAAATTCACCATGTCCATTTTCCATCTAATATTTAAATTGAGCTTGTGTAAGTGACTTGTGGGTTGCTTGATCTTTGCATTCTGATAGTCAGCCAGCTGCCTATTTCTGCTAGTTTCAGTTGGTTATGTGGGAGAAAGTGAGGACTGCAGATGCTGGAGATCAAAGTCAGAAAGAGTGGCACTGGAAAAGCACAGCCGGTCAGGCAGCATCCGAACAGCAGGAGAGTTGAGAGTTGGATGGGGGGAGGCGGGTTGGGTAGGCGTGGACCTAATAAATGAGTCGCAGAGGTAATGGTCTCTGTGGAATGCAGAGAAGGGTGGGGAGAGCGATATATCTCTGGTGGTAGGGTGTATTTGTAGGTGGTGGAAGTGGCAGAGAATGATGCATTGCATCCAAAGTTTGGTGAGGTGGAAGGTAAGAACCGGAGGCGGGTGGCAGGGTGGTGGTGGGGGTTCTGTCTTTGTTGTGATTGGAGGGGTGGGGTTCAGTTGGGCATGTGGTCAGTGAGATATACCCAAGCCCTTGAACCTAATTAAGGAATGTATTTAGGTCTGTATTGCGAACCTAAACATGAACTAGCTACCACTGGAGTGTAATTTGTAATGGTAGCTTGGACAACCACAAGCACTTACTTTTAGTCTCTCATCATGTTTGAAGATGTTAATTTATCCAGGGATATAATCTATAGTTGATACTGCTCCCAAATGGCTATTCTTCAAGTGTGAGGTGAGGTAGTGAGTGCATGCAGGTCATTTACTATAGCAATGGTTTGGAAGAACTCAACTGTGTCTTCACCTAACATGCACAATTTATTTTTCTTCCAGAGCTGCTTGCCAGCACATGTCAATATTGTCTAGAACATACCAATTGCACAGAGTTCTGCAACACTTTTGTTACTTCCAGACTTGCTTACTGAATTTACCCAGCCCAGCCTCCATAAACTTGAACTCCTCCAAGATTTTGCTGCCTTCACTTTAACTGGCCCAAAGTGCTGTCACCCACTACAGGGACTACAATAGGGTGAGGAGGATGATTTTAGTCACTGGGGTCATGCCAGCACCAGCACACTCAGATACCCATCATTGCAAAGTTATTCACAATGTGAGAGCAGCTGGTTCTCCAATCATAAGCTTTCTTTCTCTCTTTCTTTCTCGCTCTCTCTTTCTCTTTCTCCTGCATTTGCTGCAGTTAGACTTAGAATTACATGTGGCAGAAAACCAGCCTTTGTTATTGGAGGAGCAGCTTGGAAGGTAGGTGGCTTTGGTGTGTGAGTTCTTGCGATTGCCATAAACACAGATGCTAGCTTTGAGCATTGACAGCTGAAAATGTGTTGCTGGAAAAGCACAGCAGGTCAGTCAGCATCCAAGGAGCAGGAGAATTGACGTTTCAGACATGAGCCCTTCTTCGGCTTTTCAGAGAACACCTCTGGGACACCCGAGAACGTTTCAGAGAACACTTCTGGGACACCCGAACCAACCAACCCAACCACTCCGTGGCTCAACACTTCAACTCCCCCTCCCACTCCACCAAGGACATGCAGCTCCTTGGATTCCTCCATCGCCAGACCATAGCAACACGACGGCCTCCACCGCATCTCCTCCACTTCCCGCTCCTCCGCCCTTGAGCCCCGCCCCTCCAATCGCCACCAGGACAGAACCCCACTGGTCCTCACCTACCACACCACCAATTTCCATTTACATCGTATCATCCGTCATCATTTCTGCCACCTCCAAACGGACCCCACCACCAGGGATATATTACCCTCCCCTCCCCTATCAGCATTCCGAAAAGACCACCCCCTCCGTGACTCCCTCGTCAGGTCCACACCTCCCACCAACCCAACCTCCACTCCCAGCACCTTCCCCTGCAACCGCAAGAAATGCAAAACTTGCGCCCACACCTCCCCCCTTACTTCCCTCCAAGGCCCCAAGGGATTCTTCCACGTCCGCCACAAATTCACCTGCACCTCCACACACATCAT
The DNA here is from genome assembly GCF_037043375.1 of Chiloscyllium plagiosum. Classification (NCBI taxonomy): domain Eukaryota; kingdom Metazoa; phylum Chordata; class Chondrichthyes; order Orectolobiformes; family Hemiscylliidae; genus Chiloscyllium; species Chiloscyllium plagiosum. The sequence continues at coordinate 105,784,961 of NW_028270139.1, forward strand.
TTACTGCATCCGCTGCACCCGATGTGGCCTCCTCTATATTAGGGAGACAGGCCGCCTACTTGCGGAACGTTTCAGAGAACACCTCTGGGACATCTGGACCAACCAACCCAACCACCCCGTGACTCAACACTTCAACTCCCCCCCCCATTCCACCAAGGACATGCAGGTCGTTGGACTCCTCCATCGCCAGACCATAGCAACATGATGGCCGCCACGTTCTCTTGAGCATTGCCAGGCATGGCTCTTGGCCTTGGTCATTACATTTGGAAGGAGCTGGGACGTGGTGGTGGTGAGGAAGGATGAGGTTGCAAGGGGTTGTTGTAGGAGGGGAAAGAGGAAGCAGTCAAGAGTGAGAGGCATGAATGGAGTATTCTGCAGTGGTTGGGCAGGGGATGATGAAGGGGGAGCAAAAGAGGAAGGTGCAAAGGATAAGGTCAACAAGATGGTGTTACAAGGGGTGAAGATGGTAAAAGAGAAAGCTGCAAGATGTTGGGGGGAGGGAAAAGGGGAGGCTCAGGCTACAAGGAATAGCAGTATAAAAGAAAGAGACTGCATGTTGTCGTGGGAAGATGAGGGTGCAAGGGGAAAGCTGAATGGGCAGGTGGTAAAGAATGAAACTGGAAGGCAGGGAGAAGAAGGAGGCTGGACCTGTAAAAAGGAAAAGTGAGGCTGGAAAGTAGAGAGGAAAGAAGGAGGCTGGAAAATGGTGAGCAGTGAAGGACGTTGCAAAGGTGAGAGCAGTTTTAAATTTGTCAACAACAGAATACTCAACTACCTGGAAACTAGGAAAATTTGAAAACGCTGGGGTATCGAATTCCTGGAAAATGAATGTAGAATTACTAGCCTAAGGCTGCATAAGGTTGAGAGCTAAAATTTGGGGAAAATGTTGTAGATGCTGTTGGAATCAACAATGTCAAGTATAGTATTTAAATCCGTGATTGAGATCTGGGATGCAGTAAACAGGGTCATGATTCCATGGGTAAAATGTTCTATCTTTACGTACATGTGAAAAAAATGCATTAGCTGTGACCTCCCTTGTCTGGAGAATGTGTATATACAGTGAGGCCTTTTTTTGTGTCGAAGTATCTCTCAGTTATTTTGTAAAAAATGTTTGTTGTTAACTATACGCATTGCCTTGTACTAACTTAATATTGTGGTGTTTAGTGAATTGTATGTTGTGGCTTTAAATTTAATGAAGGGTTGATAACTGAAGCAATTGATGGAATCTTCTAAGTGTTTCTGTGTGAGTCCAAATACCCCACATGTCAATTCCAATGTAGAAGGTATTTTTAATGTGTGACTACATCACAGAGTAAGTGAATTAGGGATAATGACAAAGGAACCCATGAAAACCAAAACTTGGTGTATGAAAATTATAAAGTAGCATAGAAGGAAATCTCAAAAATAGACCTTGGGTACAATGAGTGAAGTTTCTGTTGGGGTGAGAAGTGTGGATGGGAGAAGGAGGTTATTCTAACATTCATCATGGCAATTGTAGGAGACAAACAGGATCTCTTGGAGAAATGCTGTAAAGGCCTGCAGAATGAGAAAACATCTAATGAAATTAAAGGACTGTATAATAATGTAGTTTACCTAGTGCTTTGGGTTGAATTCAATTGCATATGTTACAGATATTTCCATCCATTGAGATACACATTCAGTATAATGAAGCTATTCATAGGGATATCAGTGGAGCATAAACTGCTGCAGGAGTCATAATCTCATGGATTTAGACAATTAAAAGTCGGGCCTTGGGTAGCTTGTAGAATGGAGAGACCTAAGGGTTCATGTACATAATTCTTTGAAGTTTGCATCACATGTAGACAGGGTGGTTAAGAAGACAGTTAGCACTCTTGCCTTCATTGCTCAGACCTTTGAGTATAGGAGCTGGGACATTATGTTGAGGTTGTACATGACGTTAGTGGGGCGATATTTGGAGTAGTGTGTACAAGGTCTGGTCGCCTTGTTATAGGAAGGATATTATTAAGCTTGAGTGGGTTCAGAAAAGATTTACCAGGCTGTTATCAAAACTGGAAGGTTTGAGTTGTAATGAGAGGCCAGATAGTTTGGGACTTAATTTAACTGGAGCATAGGAAGTTGAGGAGTGACCTTATAGAGGTTTATAAAATCATGAGAGATATAGATAAGGTGAATAGCCGGTATCTCTTCCCTAGGGTGGGGTATTTCAGGATGAGGCATATTTTTACGCTGAGAGAAGCAAGATTTTCAGAAGACATGAAGAGCAACTTTTTTATGCAAATGCAGTTCGTGTGTGGAATGGTTTCTACAGGATGTGGCGGTTGTGAGTACACACACAATTTTTAAATGATGTTTGGATAAGTACATGAATAAGAACTATTTGGAGGAATATGGGCCAAGCTTAGGCAGGTGGGACGATTTAGTTTGGGATTGTGTTTGGCATGAACTAGTTAGATCGAAGGGCCTGTTTCCATGCTGTGTGACTCTATGATTCTATGGATGTTCATGTTTAGAAACCTTTGAGCAGGCAGGCACTGAGAAAAGAAAATGGCCTTTATATAATTTGCAGGACAAACCAAAACAATTGGCATTCAATGAATTATTTTGGAAGTTTAGTTTGTAAAACATTCAAATGCAACACCAGCATGGTAAGATCCTACAAACACCAATTAAGATATACCATCAATCTGTTTTTACTAATGTGGTTTAGAAGAGATCTTTATAAAGGGTTCTTCAATGTCTATCTGAGAAGAAGCCATAATTCAATGTCTCATCTGAAAGATGGCATATCAGAATTGCTTTACACTGTACCAGAGTGTGCTGAGGCTCCAAACAAAGCCGTTAGTTTTATCAGCTAAACTCAGCTTACACCCAACTTAATTATGGGGAGGTAGTGGTCTAGTGATATTATCGTTGAGCTGTTACCCCAGAAACACAGGTTCAAATCCCACCATTGTAGAATTCTGGAAATACGAACCCAATGATGGCTATGAAGCCATTACTAATTGTTGGAAAAGCTCAACAGGTTTATGAATGCGTTTTAGGGAAGGAAAGTGCCATCCTCATCTGGTCTGACCTACTTGTGAGACTCCAAAGCCACAACAATGTAGTTGACTCTTAGCTGCCTTCTGAGCAATCAGGGATGGGCAATAAATGCTGTCCGAGGCAGTGATGCCCTTATCTTATGAACAGCTTTAAAAATACCAAAGAGCAAGTACAAGAAGGAAGTCTGCTTGATCATTCGCTTTCCAGGTTCTCAGCATTGAAGCCACTTGAGTTGCCTCTCATAGCATCTAGCTGCCATCACCTAATTTGCAATAAATTGAAGATTACATTTTGGCCCTTCTAGAGTCAAATGTCTTGATTATTTAGACTGAACTAACAAAGATTCCTTGTAATATTTAATTACATCAAATTCCCAAAGTTAAAATGAAACCAAAAATGTTATAAAAGCAAAATATTGTAGTTGCTGGAAATCTGAAACAAACCTAGAGAATGCTGGAGAAACTCAGCAGGTCTGACAGCATCAGTCGGGAGAGAAAAAGAATCTGGTATGACTTTTCTTCAGAACTGGAAAGTGTTATGCTTTGTGAATTTTAAGTTTGGTTTAATTTCTTAAGAAAATATTTTTTCTTGTGTCGGTCCTTCCATTTCATGCTATCGCCATTGCAAGTGTAAGAAGATGATTCACAATCTCTATTAGTAATGAAATGTGCTGAAGTTATTAAACAAGATTGCATTTCAAGTTATCTGCCCACTCTCCCATTTTAAGATGAAGCAAACAAAATTGATAAGGCTATATTCGCAGAGAAGCTGGAATGCAACTGTCTGTCAAGAAAAATATACAAATACTTGTAATTGGAAGCAAAACAGAAAGTGAACTTCAAAACAACATTAGGGCAAAGCAAATTATGTACATTTGCATTCAACTATTTCTTAATGTCACAGTATGAAAGTTGAAATGAATGGCTTGATAGGATGCTGGGTATCATCATCCTCAAAGTCAGTACTTTTATGGGTAACATTTGTATACAGTTCATCCTCATGTCTTATGCTGGCTGAGGACGGTGATGATTTGAAATTGCTTTCCTGCTATTTTTCAGGTTGCTCAACACCAGGATGAGACAGGATGCAATAAGGTTTCAGAGTTTTGTTTTAATCCATTGACTTTGGGACAATATTATTCAGTTTGCTGCCTGCTATATTTTATGCTAAACATACAGATATCCCTATGCCAAAATTTCACATACCACTGAGGTATGTCAAGCATTGTTACTAGTGTATTCTTCTCTACCTTGCATTGATCCAAATAGAATACACCCAAACATAGGAACAAGGAACAAGGACAGGCCATTTGGCTGTTTAAGCCTGCTCCACAACTCAATAAGATCATGGCTGATGTGATTTTAACTTCAACTCTACATTCCTGTATATACCCTCATAGCGTTTCATCCCTTGTTAATCAAGATTATATTTACCTCTGTCTTAAAAATATTTAAAGATTCTGCATCCACTGCCTTTTGAAGAAAGGAATGCCGTCTCTTCATCCTCTATTACTAATTCCCCAGATTAATTTTCTGTAGGACCAACATTTTGTGGACTTTTTTCTTTTTAAAATATATGCAGAAATTCTTCCCATCTGATTTTATATTTTAGATAGCTTTCTCTTATAATCTAATTTTACCTTTAGTTACTTAACTGAAAATATTCTAACCAATTGTTTTAATACTATCTTTGATTATTTTTAGTTAACCCTAAATGGTCTGTCTGTCCCTTAGAATTTTTCCTATTTGTTGGATTGCATATCTTCTGCACTTCCTGGAATATACTCTTAAATATTTAATACAGTATCTTTATGACCCATCTCTTAACCTAAAATTGCCAGTTCCCTTTCACTAGCTCTGCTTTCATAACTGCCCTTGTTTAAATTCAAAATAGAAATCTTGTGCCCATACCTTTTTTCCCTTAAACTGCATGAAAAATTCAATTATATCATAGTCACTGCTACAGATGGACACTTCCACAATACAGTCATGAGAGAACACAATTGCTAACACTTTCATAACGATTCAACAATGAATTTGAGGTCTGTTTTAAGGGCATAATATCGGTCCCAAAATGGGAGGAAGTCTTGGCACACTGGAATGGCCAATTTCACTGGGGTCACCTCTTATATTTTCAAATTTAGTGTTTAGCATCAAGTGTGTGACAGCAGCCATGGTGCAAATATACATGACATGATCTCATGATGTGAGGACTTGAAGAACAAATCCAAAACATATGTGCAATAGAATAGAAATGTTATAGAATTTGGAGGAGTTCATAAATTGAAAGAGAAGAGTTGTGGTGCATTGAGAGTACATGAGCTGTTGTTTGATGCAGTGCAGTGTATAACAAGGATTTGGAGAGAGAGACCATTCCCCATCAATGGGAAGAAGCTATCTACTGCAGATATTGCTTGTGGTGGCTGAGGAGCTCATAGCAAAATTGTGCTAAGGCACATTTTAATGATCTAACCATTTAACAAAAGTGAGTACAGTTATTTATTTTTCTACAACCTGTTAAGCACAATATGCGCCCTTTCAGTCTGCCTTTCCAATCCCACACTGTCTCAGGTCTTATCATAGGAACAACATAGGAACAGAGGAATTAGGAGTGGGAGTGGACAATTCAGCCCTTCCAGCCCATTCCACCATTTAACATGATCATGGTTGATCTTATCTTGGTCTTATCTTGATCTCATCTCCACTTTCCTGCCTGCTCCCCATAGCTCTTTATTCTGCTTTTCATTAGTAGAGTCCTAAACGCATTGTGAATGGTCCAGCTGCTTTTGAAAGAAGTTGTCCAATGCCCCTGACAAACCAACCTGTTGCTCCCATGTCTGCTTGTGCATTTGTATGTAACTGCCAAAAGTACATTGCCTTCTCTTGCCTTGTGTTGAACGGGTAGCTGGTCTTCGCAGTCGTCTGGGTGCCAGCGACCTGGGGTGTTCCTTCCTTAGCTAGCTGTGGAGCTCTTGCAATGGGGTGCTCATCAGATTGTGTTCCCAAACCTTCTCGTGCTAATGGTCCCACTGAGGTGAAGATATCTGAGCTGCTGGTGGGGCAGCGGGTAGCCTTACCAGGACTCCCTCAGAGGTGCAGGAGGTGTTATCTTTCAGAGCAGCCCCCTGCACCAGTCGTCATAAAACACACAAAAGAGAGAATGGACCTCAAGTTGTGGCATGTTAAGAGTACATTCATAGCGTGGGTCATGGCAAAGCAGCTCAACAATGAGCAATAATTCACTGGAGGGGCTGCATTCTTTGTTGGCGAGGGCCAGGATCCTCTCTCTGTAGGAGATAAGGAGCTGAATATTGGGCAACTCACCTCCTATCCTGGTCCTTTCCCCCAGAATGGGCAAAAGAAAGGGATTGAGTGAGAGAAAAGTGACTGGCACAGCTGGTAATGGTAGTAGAGGTGGGAGAAGGTGATGATGTGCCCTGAGTGAGCAAGTAGGTGGCAGAGAGGGTATGTAGGTTTTGTAGGTGGCACTGTATTGAATGGGTGAGAGCTGTTGCGGGAAGATATTGCAATGCAATTGCGAGAGTGGACGGCATGAGCCGCAGTAGGAGGTAGGTGCTGTAACAGTTAGCATGAGTGTGAAGTAGCAGAGAACAGGTGTTGGCACCTACCCTATCTGAGCAGAGGGGGCCTTTGACCTTCTTGTGGCATTGCTGGCCTTCCTCCTGACCATGGAGACAGCACTGTCCTAAGAGATGATTTCAGTCCAGGCTGGTAGCATCTGATGACATGGCTTCCTTTGGTGTCCTCCAGGAAGTGGACAGCTTTCCTCTGTACCATTCTGTCAACAAGTAAGTGGTGTGCAAAGTTGGGTGCCAGTTCTCCCTTGTCTGCCATCCTACTTAAGAAACTGTGTGCAGTCATGCAGGGCAGATCCAGAATGGCAGAACTTGCCCAGTTGTGCAATGGCCTTATCAATATGGCACAAGCACTCAGGATCCTGGTATTTTCCAAGATATCCAAGCAATGGTGAATACTTTGAGCTACACCAAGTGGGAGACAGGCTAGCATTAGATGAGAGGGGCAGCAATTGGATGGGGCAGGCAATTAATAAGGCAATGAGGAAAATTGTGGACTGCAGATGCTGGCAAACAGAGTCAACAAGTGTGGTGCTGGAAAAGCACAGCCAGTCAGGCGGCATCCGTGGAGCAGGAGAATTGACGTTTCAAGCATAAGCGCTTCATCAGGAATCTGCTCTTCATCACATTCCTGATGAAGAGTTTATGCTCGAAACATTGACTCTCCTGCTCCTCAGATGTTGCCTGACCAGCTGTACTTTTCCAGCACCACAATTAATGAGGTAAGTTTAGGTTAAGTGTGTGAGAAACTTGCTTGGACTCACAGAGAGAATCCCAGTGACATAATAGAGGTTTATAAAATCATGAGGGGAATAGGTAAAGTTAGTAACCAACATCATTTCCCCAGGGTAAGGGAGTCCAAAATTAGACAGCATTCCTTTAAGGTTAAAAATCACACAACGCCAGGTTATAGTCCAACAAGTTTAGTTGGAAGCACACTAGGTTTCGGAGCGTCGGTCCTTCATTTGGTGATAGTGGAGGACTCAATCCTAAAACACAGAACTTATAGCAAAAATTTACAGTGTGCTATAACTCACAGGACAACTCCATACAACCCCATCACGGTAGGCGCTACAAGACGTGTCAGAATGTGGACATAGATACCACCATTGCATGTGGGGACACGTCCCACCTTGTACATGGCAGTTACTCATGTGACTCAGCCAACGGTGTTTATCTTATACGGTGCAGGCAAGGATGCCCGGAGGCATGGTACATTGGGGAAACTGAGCAAAGGCTACGACAACGGATGAATGGACACTGCACAACAATCAACAGACAGGTGTGTTCCCTCCCAGTTGGGAAAACTTCAGTGGTCCAGGACATTCGACCTCGGACCTTCAGGTGACCATCCTCCAAGGTGGACTTCGGGACAGGCAGCAGCGAAAAGTGGCCGAGCAGAGGCTGATAGCTAAGTTTGGTTCCCATAGGGAGGGCGTCAACCGGGACCTTGGGTTCATGTCACATTACAGGTGACCACCATTGCACTATACACGTACACAGACACTCCTACGCACACACACACACAGGCACTCCTATACACACATACACACGGACACACATATAAACAGGCACACACACAGACACCCACACACACCCTTACAGACACACACACTCCCACACTCACACATGCATCCTCTCAGAGACTTAGACCACTCGACACTCATGCACACACACATACGCTCTCTCTCACAGACACTCACAACTCCCCACCCCAGACACACCCACACACTCCCACACTCCCACATGCACCCCCTCACAGACTTAAGACACTCTACACTCACTACACACACACATACACTCTCTCACACTCACAACCCCCAAACCCAGACAGACAGACACACACACATACACACACACACACAGACAAAGACCCACATGCACACATATATTTTGTCGGGTGAATTGCAGAGATACATTGTACTTTGCTCAAAAACTGCATGAATTCATGTAAAACTCTGTTATCTCACTTTTTGGATTAGAATCAATCTAAACATCATGGCATAGAGAGAACACAGGGGGCTAACACCTTCAACATATTGTCTAGCTATCACCCATTGTTACAGTTAACCTGAGAATGCAACTTTAAAAAATAAGGTTTTGTGATTTACACATGAAAGAAGTGAAACTATCATGGTATTCAAATAGATGAAAGACTCAACAGACAATCAAGATATTTTTCAATGTATAATTTCAGTTACATCACACTGTAAATTTTTGCTATAAATTCTGTGCTTTAGGATTGAGTCCTCCACTATCACCTGATGAAGGAGCATCGCTCCGAAAGCTAGTGTGCTTCCAATTAAACCTGTTGGACTCTAACCTGGTGTTGTGTGATTTTTAACTTTGTACACCCCAGTCCAACACCGGCATCTCCAAATCATTGTTTTAAGGAGTGAGGGGAAATATTTAAAAGGGACCTGATTGGCAGCTTTTTCCCACAGATAGTTGTGCATATAGAGTCAGAGAGTCATAGAGTCATAGAGATGTGCAGCACAGAATTAAATCCTTCGGTCCAACTCATTCAGGCTGACCAGATATCCTAACCTAATCTAGTTCCATTTGCCAGCATTTGGCCCATATCCCTCCAAACTCTTCCTATTCATATACCCATTCAGATGCTTTTTAAATAGTTTAATTTTACCAGCCTCCACCATTTCCTCTGACAGCCTATTCCACACAAGCACCACCCTCTGTGTGAAAAAGTTGCCCCTTTGGTCTCTTTTATATCTTTCCCCCTCACCCTAAATCTATGCCCTCTAGTTCTGGACTCCACCACAGAGAAAATACTTTTTCTATTTATCCTATCCATGCCTCTCATGATTTTGTCAACCTCTATAAGGTCACCCCTCAGCATCGGATGCTCCAGAGAAAACAGCCCCAGCCTGTTCAGTGTCTCCCTATAGCTCAAATCCTCCAACCCTGACAACATCCTTGTCAATCTTTTCTGAACCCTTTCAAGTTTCACAACATCCTTCCTATGGCAGGGAGACCAGAATTGCACTCAGTATTCCAAAAGTGGCCTAACCAATGTCCTGGACAGCTGCAACATAACTTCCCAACTCCTATACTCAATGTTCTGACCAATAAAGGAAAGCATACCGAACACCTTTTTCACTATCCTATTTACCTGCGACTCTACTTTCAAGGAGCTATGAACCTGCACCCCATAGTCTCTTTGTTCAACAACACTGCCTGGGACCTTACCATTAAGTGTATAAGTCCTGCTCTGATTTACTTTTCCAAAATAATGTGCCTCACATTTATCTAAATTAAATTCCATCAGCTACTTCTCAGCCCATTGGTCCATCTGATCAAGATCCCATTGTACTCTGAGGTCACTTTCTTCGTTGTCCACTACACTTCCAATTCTGGTGTCATCTGCAAACTTACTAACTACACCTTCTATATTCATATCCAAATCATTTATATAAATGATGAAATGTAGTGGACCCAGCACCAATCCTTGTGGCACTACACTGGTCACAGGCCTCCGTCTGAAAAACAACCCTCCACTACCACCCTCTGTCTTCAACCTTCCAGCTAGTTCTCTATCCAAATGGCTAGTTCTCCCTATATTAAGTGACATCTAACCTTGCTAACCAGTCTCCCATGAGGAACATTGTCGAACGCCTTACTGAAGTCTCTGCAGATCATGTCTACCACTCTGCCCACATCAATTCTCTTTGTTACTTCTTCAAAAAACTCAATCAAGCCTGTGAGACATGATTTCCCACTCACAAAGCCATGTTGACTATGCCTAATAAGTCCTTGCCTTTCCAAATACATGTACATCCTGTCCCTCAGGATTCCCTCCAACAAATTGCCCACCACCGATATCAGGTTCACCGGTCTACAGTTTCTTGGCTTTTCCTTACCCCTTTCTTAAATAGTGTCACCACATTAGCCAACCTCCTGTCTTCTGACACCTCACCTATGACTATCGATATACAAATGTCTCAGTAAGGGGCACAGCTTCCCACAGGATTCCAGGATACACCTGATCAGGTCCTAGGGATTTATCACCTTTTATGCGTTCCAGGACATCCAGCATTTCCTCCTCTGTAATATGGGCATTTTTTATGGAGTTGCCATCTGTTTCTCTACAGTCTATATCTTCCATGTCCTTCTCCACAGTAAACACTGATGCAAAATACTCGTTTAGTATCTCCCCCTACTCCTGCGGTTCCACACATGGGCTGCCTTGCTGATCTTTGAGGGGTCCTATTTTCTCCCCAGTTACCCTTTGTCCTTAATGTACTTATAAAAATCCTTTGGATTCACCTTAACCCTATTTGCTAAAGTTATCTCATGTGTCCGTTTGGCCCTCCTGATTTCCATCTTAAGGAGACTCCTTCTGCCTTTGTACTCTTCTAAGGATTCACTCGATCTGACTTGCCTTAACCTGAAATATGCTTCCTTCTTTTTCTGAACCAGACCCTAAATTTCTTTAGTCATCCAGCATTCCCTATACCTACTAGCCTTTCCTTTCACCCCAACAGGAATATACTGTGTCTGGACTCTCGTTGTCTCATTTTTGAAGGTTTTCCAATTTCCAGGCATCCCTTTACCTGCGAACATCTGTCCCCAATCAGCTTTTTAAATTCTTGTCTAATACCATCAAAATGAGCTTTTCTCCAGTTTAGAACTTCAACTTTTAGATCTGGTCTATCCTTTGCCATCACTATTTTAATACTAAAAGAATATGGTCGCTGGCTCCAAAGTGCTTCCCCACTGACACCTCAGTCACCTGCCCTGCCTTTTTTCCCAAGAATAGGTCAAGATCTGCACCTCTTCTGGTAGGCACATCCACATACTGAATCAGAAAATTTTCTTGTACACACTTAACAAATTCCTCTCCATCTAAACCCTAAACACTATGGCAGACCAAGTCTATGTTTGGAATGTTACAATCTCCTACTATAACCACTCTATTACTCTTACAGATAACTGAAATCTCCTTACACATTTGTTTCTCAATTTCCTGCTGACTATTAGGGAGGTGATAATATAATCCCAATAAGGTGATCATCCCTTTCTTATTTCTCTATTTTACCCAAGTAAGTTCCCTGGATGTATTTCGGGAATATCCTCCCTAAGTACAGCAGTAATGCGATCCCTTATCAAAAATGCCACTCCCCCTCCTCTCTTGCCTCCCTTTCTGTCCTACCTGTAGCATTTGTATCCTGGAACATTAAGCTGCCAGTTCTGCCCATCCCTGAGCCATGTTTCTGTAATTGCTATGATATCCTAGTCCCATGTTCCTAATCATGCCCTGAGTTCATCTGCCTTCCCTGTTAGGCCCCTTGCATTGAAATAAATGCAGTTTAATTTATCAGTCCTCTGCTTTGTTCCTGCCTGCCCTGACTGATTGACTCGTTCCTTTTCCCAACTGTGACAGTTTCAGATGGATCTCTTTCCTCGCTGTTTCCATGGGTCCCACCCACTCCCCTTACTAGTTTAAATCCTCCCAAGCAGCTCTAGCAAATCTCCTTGCCAGTATATTAGTCCCCTTCCAATTCAAGTGCACTGTTCTTCTTGTACAGGTCATGTCTACCCCAGAAGAGATTCCAATGATCCAAAAATGTGAACTCCTCTCCCCTGCACCAGCTCCTCAGCCACACATTCATCTGCTCTATCCTCCTATTCTTACTCTCACTAGCTCATAGCACCAAGAGTAATCCAAATATTACTACCCTCGAGGACCTCCTTTTTAAATTATTGCCTAACCCTCTATATTCTCCCTTCAGAATTTCATTCTTTTCTCTTCCAAAGCTGTAGTTCCAATGTGTACAATGGCATCCGGCTGGTTCCTCTCCCCTTTAAGAATATTCTGCACCCTCTCTGAGATATTCTGAATCCAAGCACCAACGAGGCAACACACCATTCTGATTTTCACTGCTGGCCGCAGACACGTCTGTCTGTGCCTCTGACGAGAGAGTCCCTTAACAACAATTAATCTCTTGGAACCCAACATATCCCTCATTACATTAGAGCAAGTCTTGATACTAGAAACTTGGCTGTTCATGCTAAGTTCCCCTGAGAGTCCATCACCCACTATTTGTTTGAAATGGTGATAACCGCAGAAGCTTCCTGCACTATCTGCCTCGCTCTCCTACCTTTCCTGGAGTTAACCCATCAACCTGACTGTATCTGTGGCTTTTCTCTCTGCCTATAACTACCATCTATAACACCCTCTAGCTCTTGTAAATTCCTCATTGCCTCTAATTGCCATTCCAAACGATCCATGCGATTTGATAGGATTTGCAACCAAAGACACTTCCTGCAAACATAATAATCACTAACATGGAAATTCCCCCTAAACTCCCACATCCAGGAGGAAGAGCATATCACTCTACTAAAGGCCATCTTTGCTCCTTCACAATCTACAGACCCAGAAAATGGCTTATTGTTTATTGCTCTAAAAAATAATGCTTGGGTCTAACTTAGTACTTATGATTGATATTTTTTTAAAAATCAAGGATCAGATATCAATAAAACATATAATTAAAAAAGAACCCACTCTACTCACTACTGTAGATTCACAGCAAGGTTACAAGTTTAAAACTATGATCTTACCTGTTCCTGTTCTGTGAGCTCACCCACGCAGTTCCCTCCAAGTCAGCTGTGAATTTTGCTGTTTGTTGATTATTCCAAGATGCGCTCTGATGTCCAGAGATACATGAACCCTAACAGCAAAGGCAGAACCTGTGCAGGTTCACTGCTGTGTCAGTTAGCAGTGTAGGATTCTTTGTCTCTCTCTCTCTCTCACTGACTGTGTTTTCACTGCCTTTTGTCTGTCTTTCTCCTTTTTAAAGTGCTGTTGTTTTGATCGTTTTCCCCAAAGTTTCAAACCAATGCAACAACATATAAAACAGTGGATGCTGCTCCTGGAATTTGAGGAAACCACTTCCAATACCTAAAATACCTAAAAAAATGAGCAGCTCTTACAGCCACAATTTTTTTTCTGTCCTCCATCCTGGATGATATAGAACGAGCTACCAGACAAAGTGGTTGAAGTGGGTATAATTACAACAGATAAAAGATATTTGGACGGGTACATGGATAGGAAAGATATGAGCCAATCAAGGTTCTGAAGAAGAATCCTATTGGTCTCAAATTACTCTGATCTCTCTCCACAGATTTTAATGGATCTGCTGGGCTCTTGCTGCATTCCCTGTGTTTTGAATGACAAGACTCTTAATCACTCTTCTTCATTATACTATTTGTATTTCCAACTTAAAATTTGGTTGTAATTGTAACTATTGCATCTATATTTGTTTAGATTGAGGAGAAATAATTTCATTGCCAGTATTAACAAATGTGTTATAGTCAGGTACTGAAAAATATTACTGAAGTAATTGTAAGTTAGATCATATTGACAGTCAACTGTAGTACCGAAGTAGATGCTGAAAGGAATCTCCCTATGATACACAGTAAATGATAACTAACTAATATTTAAGCCACACTGGAAAAACTAAAGGTAATCCTGGGATTTGCTCAGGTGTCCCTCTTCAGTTTCCCCAAATTACTTCACAAATCAAGAGGACACACAAACCCTGATATCTGAAGGTAAATCAGAAAGGTCTGGAAAAAAAAATACACTGCAGGTTTGATCATCTGAAAGAGGAACAGGTTCACCTTTCAGATGTAACCTTACATCAAAACTTTGATGACAGGCCTTCTAAGTCTTGTTTCAGTTTTCCATATGGTTTCAGTGTTATTTTTCTGACAAGGTCACCCCTTTATAATTACTAAAAGAAATGTCCTGTCAAGAAAATGCCTACAGGGCAATCTTAAAGTTCTCATGCAAACTGAACAGTGTTTTCATGTGGTTTCAAACCGACCTCCTAGTGTCCACCCATGAAAGAAAATAAAAATTACATAGACTAGAAATCTCCTCATACATTATCATATTTCTGCACTGCTAATGGATCAGTTTCACTATTATAAATATCCATATAATGCCTTATAAACTTTGCTGAATAACACTTTTGTCTATGTTTCAAAATAAAAGAAAAAAGAAATTCTAGATAATTTGAATGGATATTCAACTACATTTTATAGAAAATAATCTTCATCATTTCACAGTAGGAACAGAAAAAAGAAACAACTGATCGATGAACCTTCCCATTTGTGGGCCAAGTCCAAGCTTTGTTGAGTAATTTGGGGGTATTTCCACCATAAGGCCAGACGGGTTTTCTTGCAATATCTTACTAAACTCTCCTCATTAACTTCCTACAGCCCCACCCAAGCCCCGTGACACCTCTCATGTCTGATTCTGGCATATACCCCACTTGGTGTTCCCAAATCAATGTGTGGATATCCCAGAATTCATAATTTTCTCTAGTACCCATGCCATCTTTAAAATGCCACACAGTTGTGCACCCAGATAAAAACAGTCAGTTTGGCGCTGCCCTGGTTCCTGACTTTACTCTGTTAATGGCAGTCAGAGAAATCAGTGCCCCACCCTATGGGCTGGCACCTAGAGTCTTGCAGAATGGGATGGTGCAGAGACAGCACATCTTCTTTTCCTAGGAACGGAAGTGGAGGCCATAGCATCAGACCAGGAGAAAGTGAGGAGTGCAGATGCTGGAGATCAGAGTCGAGAGTGTAGCACTGGAAAAATACAGCAGGTCTGGCAGCATCCGAGGACCAGGAGAATCAACATTTCGTGGATAAGCTCTTCATGCAGAATGAGACCATCAGACCATGCTAACATGCTCCAAAGTTGCCACCAAGGTTAAAGCAATCTCAGCATCTGGAGGAATGTCAAGCAATAGGAAGAAGATCAATGAACTTTTCCTGTCTGCCAATGCAAATGCCATCATCTTCTCTCCAGATAGTGGGTGTACATTTCTCTGCCACCTCACACCAATACTGAAGCTTTATCACTCTCACTATTGCCTGCAATGTCTTTCCCCACTCACTGACATCCATTCCAACCCATAACATCACTAATCCTGCATGCCTCATGTGCTGCCTAGTCACTTGCTCAGGATACCCCAGTGCCAATAATAAGACCTGTGCTAGTACTTCCATCTCCTGTAAAACCTGCCTTGCTCTCATCCCATGAGGAAAACAGCCTACTCTAGAGCAGAAAGAGTCAAAACAGGTGATGTGCTACTTCATTCAGATCCTTACCCCTTGTGAGAAGAGGATCCTAACTCTGACTGCCCCAAGCAGTATCTGGATGGTGTCAGAGGCTGCCCTTAGATTAGAGACATAGAGTCATACAGTATGGAAACAGATTCTTTGGCCCAACTTGTCCATTCCTAAATTGGACTTGTTCCATTTTGCCTGTATTTGGCCCATATCCCTCTCAACTTTTCCTATCCATGTACCTCTCCAAATGTCTTTTAAATGTTATTTTACCCACCCCAATCACGTCCTCTGGCAGTTCATTCCATATACCTGCCACGCCCTTTGTGAGAAAGTTTCCCTTCAGGTCCCTTTAAAATCTTTCCCATCTCACCTTAACCTTATGCCCTCTAGATTTTGACTCTCCTACCCTGGGGAAAAGACCTGTGTTATTCTCCTTATCCATGAACCTGATGATTTTGTAAGCATCTACATGGTCACCCTCAGCCTGCTGTGCTCCAGGGAACAAAGTCCCAGCCTTTCCAGCCTCTCCCTATAACTCAAACCTTTTAGTCTTACTAACATCCTTGTAAATCTTTTTTGCACCCTTTCCAGTTTAATAACATGCTTCCTACAGCAGGGTGATTAGAATTGTACACAGTACTCCAAACATAGCCTTCCCAATGTCTTGTACAGCCGTTACATTACTCCCCAATTCCTGTACTCAATGTTCTGACCAATGAAGGCAAGCAAATTACTGGACTGAGATACTTGATTGAAGGTTAGACTTGACCAAGGTCAGCTGACAACTATGACAGTTAGGCGCAAATTACTGCAGATGCTGGAAACTACTGAAAACAAAAAAATGCTGCACATCACAGTGGGTCAGGCAATTTCCAGGGAGAGAGAGCAGGCTAATGTTTCGAGACTAGATGACTCTGCATCAGAGCTTCCCTTTCTCTGGTGAAGAGTCATCTAGACTCAAAACATTAGCTTGCCTTCTCACCATGAATGCTGCTTGACCTGCCGTCAACTGTGAAAAGCTTCCTGCCTATGTGTTTGAGTTAAACAGCATGACAAGACAGCAATAGAGTGAGCCTGGTGTTCATAGCTGAGGGGCAAAGCACAAAAAGGCAAGAGAGAGATGCTATGAGCATGTAGCTGGGCTCAAAACGATTGAACAGTGAAGAGCCCAGAGATGCAGCTTTGTCCAGTTCATGAGCTGGGTACGTGTCCTTGAGTATGCAATATCCTTGCAGCAGCATTATGGCAACATTTTCCATACCAGCCTGCAGCAAAATGCAGAAGTGTCCTGTAAATGGATTGAAGATTGCCTTAAGGGTTATTAAAGGTTGGCACATCGAGTATAAATGTGTGCAGATGTAGATTAGATTACTTACAGCGTGGAAACAGGCCCTTCAGCCCAACAAATCCACACCAACCTGCTGAAGCGCAACCCACCCAGACCTATTCCCCTACATTTACCCCTTCACCTGACACTACGGGCAATTTAACTTGGCCAATTCACCTAACCTGCACATTTTTGGACTGTGGGAGGAAACCGAAGCACCTGGAGGAAATCCACGCAGACACAGGGAAAATGTGCAAACTCCACACAGAGAGTCATCTGAGGCAGGAATTGAATCCAGGTCTCTGGTGCTGTGAGGCAACAGTACTAACCACTGTGCCTCCGTGCCATCTGCATGGTCCTGCATGTGGCCAGGACCATGGAGTGTGTCTTGAGAAGTTATCTCCCTGGTTCCAATATGGAGGTTTTATCAAGGTGACTCTGCCAGGCACTTATTCTGGTTTCTTTGTCAACTTTATTGATGTTGTAGTTGTTTGGTAGAATTGATATGATGGGAAGCTGAGTATTAAAGGTATGTGCTGATGTGATAACAAGGTGTTTAACAATTAATAATGACTGGCAATTGGCAAATTGCTGCTAGCGGGTGAGAATCACACCATGCTGCCTGTGAAAAATGAAACAAAATGTGTGAGTTGCTCTAGATATCGAGATGGGTCTCATTGCAGTCATCACTTGATTCTGCTACACAGCTTGCTGTAACCCCCTCAATCAGACTCTTAAAAGATTCCCTTCATTTAAACTGGCAATTTGGTAACATTTTTGCAAGCTGTCAAATTGTTCTCTTAAGTAAAGAAAACTGTTACAGATATAAGAAATCTGAAAAAAAAAACAGAATTTGCCTCAAATGCAACAGGACATTTTGATTCTTGTGTAATTGATCATACAGTTTGTTACTACAAACGAAACTAAAGGCTACAAAACTGTACTGAAGCACAGTTGACACTCCACATCTTTTGCTCACTGTAAAGAATATGACGCTTGTTAGACCTCAGCTGAAGAATTATGTGCCACATTGTAAGAAAGATGTGAATACTTTGGAGAAACCACAGAACTGATTTACAACATTGGGTCCAGGAATGAGAAATTTTACTTATGATGATAGTTTGAAGAAGTTGAAACTGTTCTCCTTGGAGAGAAGAAGGTTGAGAGAAGATTGGATAGAGGTTTTCAAAATCATCAGCAAACTAGATAGAGTCAATTGGGAGTAGCTGTTCCTGCTCATAAAAGGAACAAGATCAAGAGGGCATAGATTTAAAGTGATTATATGAGAAGGAAGGATTATATGAGAAAAACATATAATTTTCACACAGTAAGGAGGTATATTGATGGCCACATTCAGCATCTTCAGTGTACTGCAATACATTCTGTACAACAACAGTGTGCAGTACACTACAGCTCCCATCCAAGACACGTGCAGGGAATATGTGATCAACTTGCTGCCTTCTCTTCTCACTTCCCTCAGTCAAACAGTTTTGTTGAAATTCCTGAGTGTAAAATCCATGATCAATAAATGTTAATCACCTTATCACAATTTTAGATTGTTATATTAAACCTATGTGCTACTCCTCAAAGCCAAGATTTACCCCATTGAAAACTCACATGTTTAGAAGATAGATCACAAAATTCTTCTCTCCCATACTCTCATCACCCAAACATATATGTACAACACATTGTTGGAAAGGATGAGGGAAATTACATAGAAGTGGGATCTATGAATATGGAGAACATTATCCCAATCAGAAAAAGTAAATGAGTTCAATATTTTCATACCTTAAGTTCATGGAAATGCATTCAAAAGACATTGTTACCAATCACATCATAAATGAGTTTGTCATGAGGAATTGTCAAGTCCAGCAAAGAAATAGACCACACATCTGAACTGCATATCAGCAATCATCTGTCTCATGGGACTTATGACATGGATACTGAAGATAACATATCAGAAAGCAACTCCACATTAATGCCAAAGATACACATCCATCTGTGGTGACAGCATACTGCAGAGTGAGGCAGCAAGAGTGAAGATTGTGTAACAACTTTCACTGGTCATGTCATACATCACTAGGATAATATCTGAATATAAATCACTGAAAATATTTATTTGCATCCTTTTACATCTTTATCAGAAAATGTGTTCCCATACTTTAAATGGAAAAGAAGGTGTGTTTTATTACAGCATGGATTTAAGAGAGGCAGTGGCATACTGGTAATGGCACCAAGCTTGTCATCCAGCAGCCCCAGTTGCTGTTCTGGGGACACAAATTCAAAGACCATCATTGCAGTGGTGAAATTGCAATCCAATAAAAATTTGGAATAGAGAGCTAGCTCAGTGCAGACCATGTGACCACTATTTGTCCTTGTTGTAAAAGCACCGAGTTCACTAATGTCCCATAGGGAAGGAAATCTGGCATCCTCATCTGGTTTCAATATGACTCCAGTTCAATAGCAATGTGGTTGACTCTTAATCTTCTGGACAATAAGGGATGGTATTATTTGAAGCTTGGCCAGTGATGACCACATACAATGAACAATTCAAAAAAGATTTTAGACCAGACAGGCCAACAATATGTGGCATCATCACTTGAAGGTATCTGCAGCACTTCAAGTCACTCATTTTATGCCGTGAAATGTCTGCCAGTCAACTATGCACATCTAATGTACAGTGGCATCCATAAACATAGAACCCAGACAATGTACAAATCTGTGATTTTGTGACCATGTATCTAGCTATTATTAATAAACTTCAATGCATCTATTTCAGTGTCAACCTAATTTTCTTTGGTAGAAGTGACACGGGCTAACACATTGAAAACCATAAATTGCATCACCTCTAACTTCAACAATTTGTTCAATTGTTTTCCCTGCAAAAACATTTGCTTCCATTCATTTTCTTCCTTGAATACTGGGGAGGGAAGCCAAGAAAATGTTACCTTTTTTGTTTTGGAAATGAGAAGTGATTTCCTATAGGCTTGCATCGAGTTTGTTGGTAAAGTTAGTGATCTTCCATGGAGTATTCACTCCATCAATTCATTGAGCAAAAATTCATTGTCAGCTAACACTAGTTCAATATATTTATTCATATTTTCTAAAGGGAGGAGTAAAATCACAAAATTATAAACAGTAATTTCATTGTTCAGTATCTCTTTCGAAACTTAAGAGAGCATTGTTGTCTGATTTGTTTAGAGAGTAGGTTTGATTTGATTTGATTTTGACTTTAATTTTATTGTCACGTGTACTCAAGTACAGTGAAAAGAATATAATGTCGCCACAGAGCACCACCTTAGGTACAAGTACCTAGATACAGAGTCTTAAGAGTAAGGTAGAAAGAAAGAACAAAGTTAAAAGTTAAGCATTCCAGCAATTATAGTATCGTGTAAAAGATACAAAATAAGGTTAATAGTTACACATTGCAGACATTCTTAGTTTTAAATACAAAATAAAGAAATAAAGCTGAAAGTTCAGACATTACAGTCTTTTTTAAATGCTCAGCCATGGTGGGACCGCACTTCGCAGAATCACCTCAAGTCCATGTTAAAGGTAAGCCACGCCGAGAGACCGCCATGCTGGGCCACTGTGAGATCGCCACATACCGCTGAAAGACCACCATGCTGGACCAAGAGACTGCCGAGCTGGGCTGAGAATCTACCTCACCAGGCTGAGAGTCCGCCATGCTGGCTCTGCACCCAGTCCACAGCCAGGAGTCTACGGCTGGGAATTGACAAGTATAATAATGAAGTTAATGGTCCAAAACAACTGACATATTTCCCTCAAATTTTACACAACTGGATATAAATACTAGGATGTGGGAAGACATTGTAGAAGTTCACATTACTATTAAGGTTCACAATAGGCATGGTGGCTCAGTGGTTAGCACTGCTGCCTCACAGCACCAGGGTCCCAGGTTTGATTCCAGCCTCAGGTGACTGTCCATGTGGAGCTTGCACATTCTCCCCGTGTCTGGGTGGGTTTCCTCCGGGTGCTCTGGTTTCCTCCCACAGTCCAAAAATGTGCATGACGGGTGAATTGGTCATACTAAATTGCCCATAGGGATAGGTGCATTAGTCAGAGAGAAGTGTGTCTGGGTGGGTTACTCTTCGGAGGGTCGGTGTGGACTGGTTGGGCCAAAGGGCCTGTTTCCACATTGTAGGGAATCTAATCATGACATCTTGACATCATTCCAATGAATTGCTACAGGTTTCTTTTCTAATTGTAAAATAGACTTAGCAAACCCAACATAAAACTCAAATAATATTCTTTAGCAAATAAATATTTCACCATCTTTTTTTTAACAGTGAAGTCTTTTCATGAAAGAATCAATATTTTTCATGTTTATAAAAATAAGTATTATCATCATATCTAGAAATCTACTGAGGCAAAGAACTGTGAATACAATATTAATTATTCTTGAAACATCTATTATGGATGCAAGCTATTGTTATTCAATCTTGTCAAATCCAGGAATAAACACCAGTTTAAATGCTCCTGAAATATATACGTAGGCAATATATTGGTTAATTCTGCAGTATTGACTAAGTGAAGTAATCTGTACCAATTAAGATTGGAGTCAAACCAAGGTTAAGATCTATAAATTAATCAATTCAGCAACATCTGTTGGAAAATTAGTGCTGGAGCATTAGTTTTGTGATGTACTTAACTGTCAGGGCAGATTGGTACTTTGGATATCTGTTCACGGAAATGAATCAATGTTCAGATAATCAGTCAGATGACTCTGAAGTAACTCTTTTTTAAAAAAGAATCTGCTTTGATTTAGCCAAAGAGCCTTAAGTGGAAGATAGAGTTGGAGCAAGACAATCCAGCAAAGTAAGGTGAGGAAAGCAATCCTTTTGTCCGGTTACATTCAATGGCTCTGAGATTATTTCCAGTAGAAACTTAAGTATTTTGTTTTGATTAACCTATCTTTCTAATCTACCTGTTTAGAGATGTTATTACGCACTACTGGAGTATGTGAGTCTTGAACCTTGACTACCTATTCTAGGTGTAGGGATACCACCTCTACACCATAAGGTCTAGAACCTTAAGCGATAAATATAGGCTTCAACTTGTGACAGCTGGCTTGGCTATTATGGTGTAAAAGTGCTTGGAACAAATGGAGATCAACATTAGTTAGTTCAATGCATTGTGGTATGGAAGGTGAAAAGTCATTAAAATTGTGACGATATCTTAAGTACATTCCAGTTTTATCTCCATGTAGTAAAAATGAAAAGTGCTGGAGAAACTCAGCAGGTTTTGGCAACATCTGTGGAGAGAGAGAGAGAGAGGAGTTAGTGTTTTGCGGCTGATTGAATATCTTTTTGGAAAAATAGTCTCTTTGGTGAAGAAATCAAATTGGACTTGAAACAGTTAACTCTATTTCTTTCTCCACAGCTGCAGCCAGACCTGGGAGTTTCTCCAGCACTTATTGTTTGTATTATATGGGATAAAACTAAACCACATACAGAGCTGCACAAAACCACACCATGTTAATTTTCAATGTTTTAGGTGTCCAACATCCACAGTGTTTTGTTTATTACCAGCATGTTATTTTCAAGACCCCGTCAAGACGAAATAAGATTGCTTATTTTTCGATCCTCATCACGTGTAAATGAATGTTTATTACTGTACTGGACACAAATTATTCTTATTTTCCAGATCAGTTATTAAGGGAATCAATTATGTTCTGTCCAGAGCAGTTTCAGTTCAAGATTGAGATTTTTGTCATCCCTACTGGGAAATAGTACCTGAGGTATTGACCAATGGCCTATCTTGTGCTTTTTATCTTCAGAGTGACCTCTCTACTTCACTGGGATGGCTCATTATGTTATGTCTCACTGTCAGTATATCTTGAAGTGACAAGCTTTTGAGTTCATTCCCATATCATGGCCTCAGCGTCTACATTTCTCAAAGGATTTCAGTATAGCTGCAATGCTAATCTCTACTCGGCAACATGGAAAATTGTTTGAGTATTTCCCATGCACAAAAACTAGGACAAATCTAACCCAACAAATTGCTGCCTTATCAGTCTACTCTCAATCATCAGCAAAGTGAAGTTATCCACAGTGTTATCACGTGGCACTTGTAAACAGTGTAGATCACTGAGCTTCTGACCTCATTACAGCCTTGAACAAGGACATGGGCAAAAGAGATGAACTCCAGTGATGAGGTGAGAGTTACTGTCCTTGGCATCAAGGCAGCATTTCACCAAGTCTGGTGTCAAAGAGCTCAAAGCTGATGTCAAGACAATCAGAGGAAAAATCTGCACTGGTTAGAGTCATACCTGGCAGACAGGAAAATGGTCATGGCAGTTGGACATCAATCAGTCCCTAGATATCTCCACAAGAGTTTCTCATGTTAGTGTTGATGGCCCAACCATCCTCAGCTGCATTTGCAATGACCTTCCCTCCATCCTAAAGTCAGAAGTGGGAATATTAGCTAATGACTGTACAGCGTTCAACACCATTCACAGCTCTTCAGATCCTGAAACACTTTATGTCTACGTACAGAAAGACCTAGACAAAACCATGCTTAGGCCAAAAAATGACAAATGACATTCATCCTACACAAATATCAGATAATGACCCTATCCAACAAGAGAGAAGCTAACTATCTCGCCCTTGACTTTCAACCTTTGCTGAATCCTCCACTATTAGAATTCTGGGGCTACAATTGAGCAGAATCTGAACTGAACCTGCCATTTAAATACTGTGATGACAGGAGGTCAGGGAGGTAGTGGCATATTTGTAATGCCACTGGACTCATAATGAAAAATGGCAAACTTAGGTTGTGAAGACATGATTTAAAATCCCACCATTGCAGAGAGTAAAATGTAAGTTCAATAAAAATCTGTAATAAAAAATCTATTCTAATGTTGACATTAAAAACATGGTCATAAAACCTAAAGCAGTTCACTAATGTCCTTTAGGGAAGGCATCTGTAAATGACATTAGTTTTGCTTGTTGTCTGTATAGGGTCTTTCAAGTTCATTAGCTGCTGTTTTAGTGTGTCTTGGTGGGTTTGTGGGTTACCATGATGCGGAGGGGTCTGAGTAGTTTGGCAGTCACTTCTGAGATGTCTTTAATGTAGGGGAGAGTGGCTAGGTTTTCTGGACACGTTTTGTCTGCTTGTTTGGGTTTGTCACTGAGAAATCAGCGGACTGTGTTAATTGGGTACCCATTCTTTTTGAATACACTGTATAGGTGATTTTCCTCTGCTCTGCGTAGTTCCCCTGTGCTTCAGTGTGTGTTGGCTCATTGAAATAATGTTCTGATGCAGCTTCGTTTGTGGATGTTGGGGTGATTGCTTCTGTAGTTCAATATTTGGTCAAATACTGGCCTAGCCGACAGTAGCCACCTCTTATGAACAAGGAAAAAAATCACCAAGGCTCCTTCAACAGTACTTTCCAAACCTGTGACCTGTTCTTTCCAGAAGGATAAGGATAGCAGTTGCATAGGGACACTACCATGTACAGGTACCCATCTGAGTCACATACCAACCTGACTTAGAACTATGTCACTCTTCCTTCACTGTTGCTAGGTTAATATTCTAAACCCCATTTCATAGCAACATTTGTGCACCCTAAGAACCGGGATGATTGAAAGAAAACAGGTCATCACTACCTTCTCCAGAGCGATTAGGAATGGGAAATAAATACTAGCTGAGTCAGCAATACTCAGAGCCCATTAACCAATAAAAAATAACTAATACCCAGACACTTGAAGCAAAGATCTTGGTCAGAAGCTTCTACACTTGCTTTTAATCTGATAGTTCAATGTTAATCCAGACACTTATATGCCTGTGAATGGAATGTTTGTGATCAATAAAACATCCTGCAGATGCTGCAAATCTGAAACTAATGCAGAGAGTGATGGAGATACTCAGGAGATCTAGCAGCATCTATGGAGGGAGAAACACAGTAAACATTTTGAGTTCAATAAGAACAAACTTTGTTCCTAAACGTGAATCAGACAGGACCCAAAATATTAATTCAGTTTCTTCAGAATAGCATTCTGTCTCCACCATTCTCTGTGGTTATTTGTACATTAGCTGTAATAAATGTCTAATGAATGCTTCAAATCACAATATCCACACCCAGTTTATGTTTTGAAGGATAACATATGCATTTCCTCATTAAGTAAAGTGCTGTGTTGTTGGCAATCTTATGCCAGCATCTCTTACATACCTCCTGAATGCAAGTCTTCTGGCTGCCATATGTCTTGCTGACTGCAGTGGGGATCAAACACAACCATACTGATGCAGAGACAGGAATAATGACTCTGAACCAGTAGTCACTACTATACATGTCTTGCTTGCTGGATGTCAGCTTTGCACTTGGAGACCAAATTCCATTTACTGGGGCATATAAATGCATGGCCAGTGACAAATATGATGAATTTAGCAAAATATTGCTTGGAGCCATAATCACTATGAGCTTTTGCAGCATCCTCTAGACTGTAACAAGCAGAGAATTCTGAATCATTGTTGGGAAAGTTAATTGCCACATTTTTCCTGGGTAAATTAATTTTCAAGTGCATTTAAACAATGGCAAAACCAGAAATTATTGCAGTTCAGCATGAGTTCATCCACTTGAGACAAAATATTATGATTTAGATTTCCCTCCACACCAGGTTGCCTGCTAAAACAGCTCCAAGATTATATGTGGATATCCATGCAGACAATCTTTTTTCAGTTAGATGTGTTGGGGAGAATTAAGTCCAGAAAAGCTATTAAGCATTTGTCAATAGTCATTAGCCTGAAACATTAACTCTTTTTGACTCTCCACAGATAGTTTAGTTTTAGTTTTCATGACAGATTTCCAGCACCTGCAATACTTTACTTTGGATCGCAGTAGGATGTCAGGAAATTATTAGAGTGGTGATGGAAACGTACATCAGGTCCTGCATCCGAGGAGCAGGAAAATCGATGTTTCGGACTGGAGTCTTTCATCAGGAATGAGGCTGGAAGCCTCGGGGTGGAGAGATAAATGGGAGGGGGTGAGGCTAGGGAGAAGGAAGTTGAGTGTGCAATAGGTGGATGGAGGAAGGGGTAAAGGTGATAGATCAGAGAGGAGGCTGGAGTGGATAGGTGGGAAGGAAGATCTTCATCAGGGACATCCAGTCCCTCTATACTTCCATCCGCCATGACCAAGTCCTCCAAGCCCTCTGTTTCTTCCTCTTCCGATGTCCCTACCTTCCACTGACACTCTCATTCATTTGGCTGAACTGGTCCTCACCCTCAACAATTTCTCTTTTGAATCCTCCCACTTCCTCCAGATGAAAGGGGTAGCCATGGGCATCTGCTTGGGCCCCAGCTATGCCTGTCTCTTTGTCGGGTGACGTAGAACAGTCCATCTTCCGTAGTTACACTGGCACCGCTCCCCACCTCTTTCTCCACTACATTGATGACTGCATCGGCGCTACCTTGTCCTCCATCAATGATGACCAACTCAACACCGACATTTTTTACAAACCCACCGACTCCCACAGATACCTGGATTACACCTCCTACCACCCTACCTTCTGCAAAAATGCAATCCCATATTCCCAATTCTTCCGCCTCCACCATATCTGCTCCCAGGAGGACAAGTTTCACCACAGAACAGATCATGGCCTCCTTCTTTAAAGACTGTAATTTCTCCTCCCACATGGTTGAAGGTGCCGTACAATGCATCTTGTCCGCGTCTTACACCTCTGCCCTCAAACCCTACCACTCCAACCTTAAAAAGGACAGAACCCCCTGCTCCTCACCTCCCAGCCCACCAACCTCCACATAAACCATACCATCTGCCAACATTTCTGCCACCTACAAACAGACCCCATCACCAGGGATATATTTCCCTCCACACCCCTATCCGATTTCCGCAAAACCATTCGCTCCATGACTACCTAGTCAGGTCCACACCTCCCAACAACCCACCCTCCCCGCCTGGCACCTGCGCTCACACCTCCCTCACCTCCATCCAAGACCCCAAAGGAGCCTTCCACATCCATCAAAGTTTCATCTGCACATCCATTAATGTAATTTATTGTATCTGTTGCTCCCAATGTGGTCTCCTTTACATTGGGTAGACTGGATGCCTTCTTGCAGATAGCTTCAGGAAACATTTCCGGGACACCCGCACCAATCAACCCCACCACCCCGTGGCCAAGCATTTCTACTCCCCCTCCCACTCTGCTGAGGACATGCAGGTCCTGAGCCTCCTCCATCGCCACTCCCTCACCACCCGACACCTGGAGGAAGAACGCCTCACCTTCCGCCTCAGAACCCTTCAACCCCAGGGCATCAATGTGGACTTCACCAGTTTCCTCATTTCCCCTCCCCCACCTTTCCCCAGTTCCAAACTTCCAGCTCAGCACCATCCTCATGACCTGTCCCACCGGTCAATCTTCCTTCCCACCTATCAGCTTCACCCTCCTCTCTGACCTATCACCTTCATCCCCACATATCATGAAACCATAGAGTGGTTCAAGTGAAAAATGTGGCTTTTTGACCATCATGTCCCTCTCCTCTGCTTTTATTGTAAAACAACCTGTTCAGTGTTGTTCTTGCACACCTCTGGAGCAGGTCTCCTGCCTCAGAACTAGGAACATACCACTGTACCACAAGAGTCTCTATGTTTTAGCTGTAGCCCCTTCAGTGGTTTTTTTTCAGAATGCTCACCCAGCATGAAATGCACAGATCCTATAAATTGATTTTTAAAAATCTAAATCCCGTTTGAAAATCTCAAATCATTTTGCCTTGACCATACTCTTGGATCATAACAACACAGTTGAAAATGTTTTACCCCTATTTTGTCAAAAGTATTTTGGCATAAACCACATAGAATCCCTACAGTGCAGAAAGAGGCCAGCTGGTGCATCAAATCTGCACTGACCCTCTGACCCACCCCATCCCGAAACCCTGCATTTTCCTATACCTGCACATCCTTGGACATACAGGTCAATTTTACCATGGCAGATTCACCTAATCTGTGGACTGTGGGAGAAAACCAGAGCACCCAACAGAAACACACACACACGTGAGGAGAATATGTAAACTCCACACAGTCACCCAAAGCTGGAATTGAACCTGGTTTCTTACTGCTGTGAGGTGGTAACACTAACCACTGAACCACCATGCCACATCAACTGACATCTAGCCATATGCTAATTCTCAATCCTTATTCTAGTCGGCACAGTTTCTCCCTACCTACTGTGTCCAGATGCTGTTTTCATATATTCTCTCAGCCTTCATTTCTCCTAGAAGAACACTCCTAGCTTCCCCAATTTTTCCATGTAACTGAAATTCCGCATTATTGGCTTGATGGTTGTGCTGGCTTTTTTTATGTCCATCACTTTGGATACTTGTAAACGTTTTGTTCAGGACCTGCTGTGGATAGGTGTCCAGAACTATGTTAGCCATCTCTTGGTAGCTGATCTCACTAGATTTAAAAAGCACATCAGTGGCTTTATAATAGTTATCTGCCCGTATGAGAAGATGTAACAGCCCCTTGTTCACTGATTCCACAAGCTTAATACATTGGAAAATATTCAAAAATTAATTGGAGACTGCATATTTTAAGTTA
Source organism: Chiloscyllium plagiosum (assembly GCF_037043375.1). NCBI lineage: Eukaryota > Metazoa > Chordata > Chondrichthyes > Orectolobiformes > Hemiscylliidae > Chiloscyllium > Chiloscyllium plagiosum. Next base: position 105,813,587 of record NW_028270139.1, read on the forward strand.
CAAATAGGAGAGCCATGTAATTACATCTGTTTTCGTTGGAGAAAAGTATTTCAAGAAGGAGCACAAATAAAAAGCAAGATTTCAATGCTAGCTAATTGCAGGAATGAGTTGTAAATTGGAGCATTCTGCCTTCTCCTACCATTCGAACTGCATTCTGTTTTAATTAATCATCACATTTAGGCTGTTGTGTTGCCTGCCTCATGAATTAAATGCGAATAGGAGGTCATTATACTGTTAGAATTATAACTTCATTGTTACCTAGGCCTGAGTGGGGAACTTGCTGGGCTTGACAGTGGTTGTAAAGGGGGCCTCTATTGGAAAATCTTGACTTTGGAGTGCTAAGAGAGGCAGGGCCACTGCGGACACAGTTTGGAGTGCTAAATCCTACATCTAATCAGCACTGTGTTAGCAGCACTGTCATATAGGTAAGGCCAGCTCTGTCAGCAATTCAGATGGCTGACATAAACAAAAGTTACAGGACTATGACTTTCTTTCGCACTCGTGCAGAAATTCATTTATATTGAATGCAAAAGCCACCAAAATTTCTCTGCTTATGACCTCAAAATATTATTAACCAATTTTTGTGGCCACCATAGACAAGGCCGACATTATTTCCCATTCTGAATCTACACTTAACTGTTCACAAAGGACAATCACATTGCTTGTGTCTGGAATCCCACATAGACCAGACCAGACCGATTTCCTAACCTGAATGATATTCATCAGCCGGATGGGTTTTTATGACTATCAACCATAAGCTAGCTTACAACTTCAGCTTTCATTTTTAGTTCATTGGCTATAAATCCAAGTAAGCTGCCATGGTGTTGTATAAAGTCACTGCTGCAGTACATTAGCTTCAGTCTCTGGATTCCGAGTGTAGTGACATTACTACTTATGCTACCATCTCTTTCTCTCAAATACAGTACCGCCTCGACTTACAAACTTAATCCGTTCTGGGACCCGGTTCGCGAACTGAAAAGTTCTCGAACTGAATCAATTTTTCCCGTTGTTCGGATAGTGTAAGAATGCTTGGATGGCTGTTCACAGCGCACGCGCCAAAGACGAACTGAATGAGATCGCACGGGGCCTGAGAGCTTTTGTGTTCAACAAGCGCGTAGCAAAGCAGAACAATGAAACCACGTGGTCGCACACGGGGCTTTTTGTGTTCGTACCTTGAATTTCATACGTACATTGAAGCAAAATTTTACATACAATCCTGTTCGTAAACCGATTTGTTCGTGAAGGGGGTCATTTGTATGTCGAAGCGCTACTGCATTTTATTCTCTTATTGTAATTCTTATTCTAGATTCATTTGAAGACATTTCCTTTGTGCCAAAGCATAGTCCACACTGAGTTATAGATGAAAAATTATGAGACTGATGTGCTTTTTTGGCTCTTATCTGACACTACCTTGAAAGATTGTTTTCATGCTGAAATGCACTAGCACTCATAGGTACAGATCTGGGCTTCTATTTTACATAGCTTTTATCATTAAGTATTTATTCCATTTATTCTATGTTTCTTGAGTGCTTACTTAACATAGTAAAGTTTGACAGTTTCTGACAAAAATCAAAAAGTGTGGTGCTGGAAAAACACAGCAGGTCAGGCAGCATCCGAGGAGCAGGACAGTCGTTGTTTCAGGCATAAGCCCTTCATCAGGAATGAGTTTCTGACAAAAACGCATTGGCCTGAAGCATTAACAGCTTGTCTCTGCAAAGATGCTGCCAGACCAGCTGAGCACTTCCAGCATTTTCTGTATTTATTTCAGATTTTTAGCGTCTACGGTAATTTTCTCTTTTTTTGTAAGCTTTAATGGGCATAAACTTTTCTCAAAGTGTAATGTTCATTTTATCGACCCACATTTAGTGAGTCTGTGTTCTACCTCTCTCTTATTTTTAAATTCATTCTCTCTTGGCTTGATGTAACTTTGAGTCTATTAGGAAGGGAGGTATTTGAATTATTTGGACCCAAAAAGGAATCTTGTCAGCTTTCATGGCAAATTTATAAATTCATCCTAGGAATTAAAAAAATAAATACATATACTACACTCACCCATATGTAACCAAAGATCCATTGAAAAATGGCAATTGTAATTTCCTAACCTAGGTAAACCCATCCATTTACAAGATGATCAAAAGCTTAGATTGGGTGGACAGTGACAGCCTTTTACCTCAGACATTGATGGCTAGCACAAGGGACATAGCTTTAAATTGAGAGGTGACAGAAAAAGGACAGAGGTCAGCGGTAGTTTCTTTGCTCAGAGAGCAGTAAGGGCATGGAATGCCCTACTTGCAACAGTGGTAGACTCACCACCTTTAAGGGCATTTTACTGGTCATCGGATAAATATATGGATGATAATGGAATAGTATAGGGTAGATGGGCTTCAGATCAGTTCAAGGTCTAAAGGGCGTGTGTTCCATTGTAATTATTCTATGTTTTATGTTCTATTGTGCTAGTCCCTTCAAATTGTAACACTGGAATGTTTTAAAGAGTGAGTCCACTTTAAATTTCTAACTGTAAGAAAAACAGTAAGCTCTCCAAGAAGGCAAAGGCTTGAAAAAGTTGAAAAGCCTGTCATAATACTCAAGATTAATGACTGGAGTACCATTTAGATTTTTGAAAACTTTGCTGTTATGACAGTGTTTGGATGCCTTGTGAGATATTTCCACTTTGGAGATGGACATCTAATTAGAGTTACCTAAGCTTCACCAAGTATGACTCAAGTTTAATTATAGCTGACATTTAGACGTGAGCTAAAAGAAAAAAAGAGCTTGTGCCATGAAATAATGAGGCCTTCTAATAAACAGAACACCAGCTCAGGCCCTAATGATCACCAAACTGACAAGTTCAATTTGACACAATTTTGCTGTTAAATTGGGTCCCTTATAAATGAATGGATCTTTTAATACAAAACTGGGAAGGGATTGTTTTTTAACTCCATACTGTTTAAATTTCAAAGACTGCTGGATTAGTTGCAGGCTTTAACTCTGGGAAACGAGCAATTCCTTGACACCTAAGTTATGACATCATGACAACATGATCCATGCTCAAACCACCTGTTTGTTCTATGAAAAGAGTTTTGATTTCCCAGGTCATTTGATCTGCTCTGTGTTAACCCCTCTGGAACAGTTGTAGATAGTATCTCTAACTTACTTGGCATCTGTTTCCACAATAAGTCTAACCCATGATGCATCAACCCTGACCTTTACTTGTTTGATGCTTGGGACCCACAAGAACGGCAATTAAATATTTGGAATTGGGGGTCCTGGAATTCAGGAAAATAATGCTTCAAAACATTCAGTACATTCAGATGAAAGTAATCAAGTGGTTTTTTTTCAGCTTGTACAATTGGTTGAAATTCAAAGTTAAAACAATTCACAAATTAAGTTCTTGCTTGCACATACAATAAATAACTGAGTATATGCATATAATAACAGCCTTAGATTTGGTCATTTATATTTGTTTCAGTTTTGCTTTTCTCACATTACATGAGGCTGCCACAGAACAAGCTGATCAATCTTTTTGAATTTGGCAGGTGGCTTTGCTGTAAAATGTCTGTCTGTCCATTAACCATCCCCATTTATTGGGCCTCATCATTGATACAGGCACTAGCTTGTCTTTTTGAGTGGCTGTGTTTCATAATAGGCAAAGTCTATTTCCTGGGGTCTGGGAGTCCAGAACGAGAGGACATAGGTTCAGAGTGAGAAGGGAAAGATATAAAAGAGACCTACGGGGCAATTTTTTCACACAGAGGGTGGTACATGTATGGAATGAGCTGCCAGATGAAGTGGTGGAGGCTGGTACAATTACAACATTTAAGAGGCATTTTGATGGGTGTATGAATAGGAAGGGTTTGGAGGGATATGGGCCGGGTGCTGGCAGGTGGGACTAGATTAGATTGGGATATTTGGTCGGCATGGACGGATTGGATCGAAGGGTCTGTTTCCATGCTGTACATCTCTATGACTCTATGACTCTATAATGGCTAACAAATCCTGTCAGGGATTTAAATCCACTATCTGCAAGTTCAATGATAAGAAATGTATCCGCCATACTAATCCAGCTTCCAACTAACTGTGGCATTCCCACTGAATCCGTACTTACATTAAAAAATCCTTGAATGCTTAGCACCTTCACTAACTTCATTTTTGGTTTGAAAGTAATCAGCTACAAGATGTTCCTTTGGGAATTTTTTTGGCTGCAGTTGCCATTTGGAAGGGTGACGTTGTTCATGGCCTCATGTTCTCTTGTTCCCAGATAAAAGAGAATTTATTCAAAAATGAGGATGAGTTCAGCCAGTCAGAGAAAGGTGATGGTGAATGGGAACAGTTTAGACCTTCTTTCAAGACGAAATGGAAAGTCCTGATACCTTCCTGATGGGGACTGGATGCATAAAGGGATTGCACATGGATGATCAAAAGATTTAGGAACCAACTTAAAGTATCAGAAGCATTATGCATCTGTGTGCGAAGTGATTGGACAAAAGGAGTGTTTCTTTGTTCCCACAGCAAAGTTTCTGCTGCAGTGCTCCAGTGAAGCTCAATTCAAGCTGGAAGAACCACACCTCATCTTCTGCCCAGGCCCTTACAACCTTCATGACTTAACATTGAGTTTAACAATTCCTGAGCAAGAACCTTGTCCACGACCCATTCGCAAAACACCAGGCCCTGTCATGAAATGGCTTGCTTTCACTGCAACCAACCTATTTTCAATTATTTCTCATCTCAATATCACCTATATGGCTTCGCTTCTTCATTGACTTATTATCCATAATCTTTTTGTCTGCTTACCCCTTTCCCTCTCTCTTCCCTCTGTCTCCAACTATGCGTTCCCTCTTTACCCGCAACCCACCCCCACCACCATCATCAGCTTAAATACCATTCATTCCTCATTGCTTTTAGTTCTGAACTCAAAATGTTAACTCTGTTTTCACCCTGCCAAATTTGCTGAGTTTCTCCCGCAATTTTTGATGTGCTCGTTTCAGATCTGCAGCATCTGCTATTCTTCGTTTTATTCATAAATTGGTTGTCAGCATAATTCTTTGCAGAATCAGGATTTTCAAGTCAGCAGACAAGTAGGTTTGATGATCACTATGTTGCTGTAATCTTTTGAGTACATGACCCACATACCATTTCAACCGTGGTATAATTACAATTTAGTATTGTTATCCAATATATGTTTGGTAGTACGGAACTTGAGTACTGTGTTTAAAGAAGACATATGTTGTTGAAGCATTTTATCTTGCACTCATCAGGACAATTTGCAAGAAACACCAATCTAAGAAGGCACAAATAAACATTGATACGTATCAGAGGAGAGTGCTGAAGGATTTGCACTGCACCACAATAGGATAGTGATCTAAATCTGCCACTATTGCATAAGTCAATATTCATTGAACTTATAAACTCAGCAACCTGTGCAATTGACTTCAGTTTTAAGTAACACCATGTATGTTCAAACCAATATGTTGCCATAGAAACTCTGCTAGACTCACTTTTCACAAATATCTTTGTTGGGTTACATGAGATGTAATGTGTCTTCAGTAGAATGACATTTAACCTCTCACCCTTTGAATATTTCTGACATGCAGAGATATGTTTGCGACAATAAAAAAATGGAATGTACTGGAGGAACTCATCAGCTGTGGCAGCATTTTTGGAGAGAGAAGCAGAGTTAATGTTTCAAGACTCATATGACTCCTCTTTGGAACAAAAAAAGGTGTCTTTTATGCTAATGACAGAGGGGGAACGAGAAACAAGTGAAACAAATGGTTAGTGTGTCCAGGCAAATATTGAAGCGTGTGGTGCTGGAAAAGCACAGCCTGTCAGGCAGCATCTGAGGTGTAGGAGAGTCGACGTTTTGGGCATAAGCCCTTCATCAGGATGAAGGGCTTATGCCCGAAACATTGATTCTCCTGCTCCTTGGATGTTGCCTGACAGGCTGTGCTTTTCCTGCACCATACTCTTTGACTATGATCTCCAGCATCTGCAATCTTCACTTTCTCCTTAACATAGTGACAATGGTGGTAAACGAGTGACAAGGAGGTAAAATAAGTGTAAATGCTAGCTGTGAGATGAGTTAAAGGAAAAATTGTTCAAAGGTTAACTAAACAAAGGAAGGCAGTGGTGAATGAGGACTGTTGAGGCTTATTTTCAAGGAAGAAGTGGTGATCTTTCAGACCTAATTGGGGATGGGTAAGTAGAGGCATCATGCACATGCCTGGTGAAGGGGAGATGATTAGGACCAAAGAATGGGAACTGTGGAACCGACGTAAAGCATCAAAAGAACTGTAAGTGGGAAATTACTGAACAAGGAGGAGAGAGTCAAGATAGGAAGAGGTATTCTGAGGGATAGGATTTACATGTGTTGGGAAGGGCAGGAACTGATTAGGAATAGTCAATGTGGCTTTCTGCATGCGAAATCATGTCTCACGAACTTGATTAAATTTTTTGAAGGAGTAGCAAAGAGGATTAATGAAGGCAGAGCGGTGGAAATGGTGTATATAGACTTTAGTAAGGTGTTCAACACGATTCAGCATGACAGACTGACTAACAAGATCATATCAGGTGGAATACAGGTAGAACCAGCCAATTGGATACATAATGGGCTCAAGGGTAGGAGACAAAGGATGATGGTGGAGGGTTACTTTTTGGACTGGAGGCCTGTGACCAGCAATGTGCCACAGGGATCAGTGTTGGATCCACAGCTTTTCATCATTTATATAAATGATTTGGATGTGAACATAGGAGGTATGGTTAGTAAGCTTGCAGATGTCACCACCATTGGTGGTGTAGTGGATAGCCAAGAAGGTTATCTCAGATTACAGTGAGACCTTGATCAGATGGGCCAATAGGCCGAGGAGTGGCAGATGGAGTTTAATTTAGATAAATGTGAGTTGCTGCACTCTTCAGAGCTTCTCTGTCATCTACAAGACACAAGTCAAGAGTGTGATGGGATCCTCCTGACTTGCATGGATGAGTGTAGTCCCAACAACTCAACAACTTGACACCATTCAGGGCAAAGCAGCCTTCTTGGTACTACATCCACAAGTATCCAATCCCTCTATCACTGATGCTCAGCAGCAGCAGTGTGTACTATCTACAAGATGCACTGCAGAAATTCAGTAAAGATCATTAGACAGCACCTTCCAAACCCATGACCACTTCTATCTAGAAAGACAAAGGCAGCAGATACATGAGAACACCACCACCTTCAAGTTCCCCTCCAAGCCACTCACCCTATTGGAAATATATTAGGGATCCTGCATTGTTGCTGGGTCAAAATCCTGGAATTCCTTACCTGATGGTGTTGTAGGTCAACCCACTGAGGGTGGACTGCAGCAATTCAAGAAGGCAGTTCACCACCATCTTCTTAAGTCAAATAGGGACGGCCAATAAATGTTGACCAGCCATTGATGCTCACATCCCACAAAATGAATAAAAATTTGAAAACACAAATCAGGGCAGGAAGTATACACTTAATGGTAAGGTCCTGGGGAGTGTTGCCAAACAAAGAGACCTTGGAGTGCAGGTTCATAGTTCCTTGAATGTGGAGTCACAGGTAGACGTATTGTAATGAAGGCATTTGGTACACTTACCTTTATTGGTCGGTTCATTGAGTATAACAGTTGGCAGGTTATGTTATGTCTGTCTAGGACATTAGTCAGGCTATGTTTGGAATATTGTGTTCAATTCTGGTCTCTCTTCAATTTGAAAGAAGCTGTGAAACTTCAAAATGTTCAGACAACATTTACAGGGATGGGGGGGATTGAGATATCGGGAAAGGCTAAATAGGCTGGGGCTATTTTCCCTGGAGCATCAGAAGCTGAGGGGTGACCTTACAGAGGTCTATAAAATCATGAAGGGCATGGATAGGGTGAACAGCCAAGGTCTTTTTTTTAAGGTATAGTGTCCAAAACTAAAGGGCATCAGTTGAAGGTAAAAGAGGAAAAATTTAAAAGGACCTAAGGGGCAATGTTTTCATGCAGAGGATGGTGCATGTGTGGAATGAGCTGCCAGATGAGGTGGTGGAGGCCAGTACAATTGCAACATTTAAAAGGGATCTCGGGGATAGGTATATGAATATGAAGAGTTTAGATGGTTATGGGCCAAATGCTGGCAAATGGAACTAGATTAATTTAGGATATCTGGTTGACAAGAACATGTTGGACTGAAGGGTCTGTTTCAATGTTACATGTCTCCATGACTCTATGACTCTAAATTAGTTCAAAGGAGCAGGAAAATGCAAATGCAATGGATCTGCCAGGGCAGTCCTGTTTGTGAATTTTGGGAAGAAGGTTGTACTGGGCTGGGGAGCATGAATTGGGAAGCTGTGGAGGGGAGATCTCCAGATGAGATGAGGTCAGTGACAGTCCCGGAAACACCTTGATGTCCAGTGGTGGAGTCATGGTCCGGAGGAAATAGGAGAAAGCGTCTGAGAGTTGGCACACAGCCTGTGCCAAGTGGTCGACATGCCAGATGGCATCATCATCAGCTGTGCATCTGATAACAAAGTCAAGGTTAAATTTGAGAGAGTGGAGTGCAGCAACGTTAGAAGCAGACACATTGAAGTGGGGAAATTAAGACAGCAGTTTTCAATGAAGAGAGCAAGTGCCAAGAAAAGACTAGAGCACGTTGAGGTAGAGGAGAAGTTTTGGAGATGGGTGAAAGGGCCCTTTGACAGGAGGCAGGATTCCTGTCCAAAGAAATGGGCAGAGAGGAAAGGTGACAGAAGAAGAGTTAAATGTCATATCATGCCTGGGTATAAAGGGATAAAATAAAATCCTTTGTTGAGCAGAGATCATCACAGTCAGAGAGGGGAAGGTCAGACCATACAGTGAATACCTGGCAAGGGGTGGAATTAGAGAAGGGACTGAGTCAGAGAGAAGGGGAGGAGAGGAAGAACACAGAGGGGTGTTGGTATCTGTGAATTTCTCAAGTTTGTATTCTTTAATAAATTAAACAAAGGGAAAAGATTGTGATGATGAATGAAATGGAACTGGGGCACAGGACAGCTCTGAGATAGTGTGAGTTGGTGTTGATGAAGCGGGAGAGATCCAGAGCGTGCATGTGACAGTAAATAGCACTGAGTGTGCATCTCAGGATACTGTGGCAACAAATGTCTGAGAAGCTTGAATGTCTTGGAGACACCTATCATCTTTGGTGGGTTTGAAGCATGAAGCATGGAACCTCAGTTGGAATCTGTGCAGGATAAAGCAAAGCCTAAGACAATCACTGAAGACCAAAACATGGCTGTGGAAACAAATTTTGGCGAACAATTGGATGGCCAAAGGGCCGAGGAGAGGCAGATGGAGTTTAATTTAGAATGTGAGGTACTGCAGTTTGGAAAGGCAGATCAGGGCTGGACTTATACACTTAATAGTAAGGTCCTGGGGAGTGTTGCTGAACAAAGAGACCTTGGAGTGCAGGTTCATAGTCCCTTGAAAGTGAAGTTGCACGTAGACAGGATAGTGAAGAAGACGTTTAATGTGATTTCTCTTTATTGGTCTGATAATTGAGTATAGGAGTTGGCAGGTCATGTTGTGGCTGTACAGGACACTGGTTAGGCCACTCTTGGAATATTGTGTGCAGTTCTGGTCTCCCTACTATACGAAAGATGTGTAAAACTTGAAAGAGTTCAGAAAAGATTTACAAGGATGTTGTCAGTGTTGGAAAATTTACTGTAGGGAGATGCTGAGTAGGCTGGGACTGTTTTCCCTGGAGCATTAGAGATTGAGGGGTGACCTTATAGAGGTTTATAAAACCATGAGGGACATGGATAGGGTAAATAGACAAGATCTTTTCTGCGGATTGAGGGAGTCCAAAACTAGGTGATATAGGCTTAGAGTGAGAAGGGAAAGATTTAAAAGGGATCTAAGGAACAACATTTTCAAACCAAGTGTGGTTCATGTATGGAATGAACTGCCAGAGGAAGCAGTATCGGAATGTACAATTACAACATTTAAAAGGCATCTGGATGGGTATATAAATAGGAAGGGTTTAGAGGGATATGGGCTAAGTGCTGGCAAATGGGATTAGATTTATTCAGAATATCTGCTTGGCATGGACAAGTTGGACCGAAGGGTCTGTTTCTATGCTGTACATCTCTATGACTCTAATTTATCGAACACTCGGAGGGAAATGAACAATGAACAAGCTGAAATATTAAAGCTGAAAACCCATAAGAGAGAAGAGCAGGTCTTCTTCAAAGACCATATACATAGAAGAGAAATGGCAATGAATTAAACACATGAAAGATAGCAAATACAGCGGATGCTGGACATCTGAAATTAAAAAAAAGTAAATTCTGGAGAAACTCAATAGGTCTGGCAGCATTTGTGGAGACAGATACAGAATTAATATTTTGAGTCCTATTTGAATCTTCTCCCATTCTGCAGGTTAATTAACATTTTCCTGTAATTTGATGCAGTCAGCCTTTATGTTTGCTGTCCCCCTCAATTTGGTTACATTTGTCATGTTTGATTTCAAAATCTCAAACAAACAAAATAGGTGCAAAGCACGTGTAAAATAGGCTTTGAATAGCATTATACACGATGATTGTTAGAAAACCAGCCAATTGTGGAGCAAAAGTAGATTATTCAGCCCAATAAGTCTGCTCTCCTATTCAATATGATTATCATGGAAGTTAGAAACATAAATCTTTCCTAGTATATTTCTTAAACTCCAAGGTGTTCAAATGACAAACTGACTGGAACAGGGGAACGTGGTTGTGCTACCTGGGGGAATTGTTCAATTTTCTTTGTTCTCTGGCTCAAGCTGTCAGTCTCTTCATGAATTAAACCTCAGGCAGGGCAGAAGTTCACCTGAATTCATGATCTCAGTTTTTCTAAAGCAATCTGGAATCTCAGTAATGAATTTTAAATAACTACTGCTCATTACTCAGTTGTTTCCAGATGCAATGTATTTGCTAAAGTAAATTTGACTGAATGGTTTCTGACCCCACATAAGTATGAAAAATAGATTATTAAAATAAAATACTCTGTTTTCTGTTATTTGTCAGGCGTGATCCAATTGTGAAAGTCAATGTCTGTCACTTCAGATGAATAAAGATTGGTTATGTGTATTTGGTTTTACTTGTATTCATGAAAATATAATTAAAATAGTGTAATAACTGTTTATTTAACATGTCTTCATTGAGTGTGGGAATTGTTGGCAAGGTAACATTTATTGCCTTTCCCTGCTTAGAGTCTTAGGTTTTTACAACAAAAAAAAAGGCTTTTTGGCCCGTTGTGTCTCTGCCAGTTATCTATTCTAATTCCATTTACCTGCACTTGGTTTGTAGACTTGCATGTTATGGCATTCCAAATGCTCATCTAAAGAGTTCTTAGTTATCTTGTTCATTTCCTATCTTAGGCAAAGAGTGTTTTTCACTCTTTGGGTGAAAAACACTCTGCCTCAAATCCCCTCTAACTCTCCTGCTCCTAATATTAAAACTGTGCCCCTGGTTATTAATATCTTTACTGAGGGGAAAGGATTCATCCTCTCCACTCTTTTCTATGCCCATCAAAATTTTGTGCACCTTGATTAGATCCCCTTCAGGTCTCCGATATAAGAGAAACAACCCCTGCCTGTCTCATCTCTCTCCATAGCTGTATCGTAAAATTCTTATGCACTCTCTCTATTGCAATCACAACATTTCTACAGCTTGGTAACCAGACCTGCACGCAGTACTGTAGTTGTGGTGTAACTAATGCTGTATGTAGCTCTATTATAGAGTACTTGCACTTGTTTTGGTTAAAGCATGTATATAATAATATGTCTTCTTAACTAATTTATCCCTATAGACATGCTCTGTACTTCCTAAAATCCTACCATTCAATGCGTGCTCCCTTGTTCATGCTCCCAAAATGAATCACCTCATGCTTTTCAGAAATAAATGCCATTTGCCACTGTTCGACCAATCTGAACAGCCCACGACTGTAACACTTTTATTTAAATAGGAGAGGAAACAAAAAACAGTTAACTATAGGCCATTTAGTTTAATTTATGTGGTTGAGAAAAACTTAAAAGTCTGTCATAAGGAGTGCAAACAGCACATAATTTAAAAATATGTTATATGATCGAGTCGGGTCATTATGGATTCATGAATGGGAAATGACACCTAGTAAATTTACCAAAATTCTTTGTGAAGGAAGCAAGCAGGAAAAATATAGAGGATACAGTGGATGTAATATATTTTTGTTTCCAGAAGGTGTTTCATATGGTATCACACATTGGGCTACTGGTACCATACATGAGGTAACTTAATAAATTAGGACCCGCATGGTAGTATATTAGCATAGACAGAAGATTAGCCAACAAATACAGTTAGGACAAAGGTGCATTTTAAGGGTGGCGGCTTAAAACCAGTGGTGGGACACAGGGATCAGTGATGAGGCCACAATTATTTGTAATATATGCTCATAACTTGAATATGCTATAGCCAAGTTTGCGGATGACACAAAATTAGGTGTGAAGGCAAGTGGCAACACAAAAAGTCTGCAGAGGGATAAATGCAAGTTAATGAATGGGCAAAAACCTAGCAGGTGGAATATAATGCGGGATTTTGGGCATTTTATTGGAAAGAATGGAACAGTTGAATATATTTCAATGTGAAAGACTGCAGAAAGCACTGAAGGATTTGAGAGCCTGGCGCATGAATCACAAAAAAGTTAGCAGCCAAGTTCAGTCAGTAATAGGGAAGGCAATGAATGGTGGTCTTTCTTCCAAAGGGAATGCAGTAAAAAGAAATTAGAGAGGTTTTGCTAAAAGTAAATAAAACACTGTTCGACTATAGCTGGAATACTGTGATCCAGTTTTGGTCCCCTTGCCTAAGGACAGATATACTAGCATTGGAGGCAGTACAGAGAAGGTTCACTAGGCCAACCTCAGACCTTATGAGGAGAGGTTAAGCAGGTTAGGACTGTATTCATTGGAGTTTAGAAGGATAAGGGTGACCTTATTGAAACATACATGATTCTAAAGGATGAAGAGAGGTTATTCTGCTTGTGTGAGAGTCCAGATAAGGAGGACATAATCTCAGAATAAGGGGTTATACATTTAAGACAGAGATGACAAGACATTTCTTATGTCAGAGGGTAGTGAATCTGTGGAGTTCAATGCTGCAAAGAAGTGTTGATGCTGGATTATTAAGTATATTCAAGGCTGAGATAAACAGGTTTTTATTTGTGCGGAAAAAGACAGAAGTGGGGATTATTATATCAGTCATGATCTTATTGAATGGGATAGCAAATTCGATAGGCTGAGTGGCTTACCTGTGATCCTATGTGATATCTTTTTACAGTATTACATCTTAAGAAGGTGATAGTGAGAAGCCTTTGTGTACTATTATTATTTTCATGGTGAAGGTACTTAAATTGGAAAGCAATGTTTTTGTCAAGCTCCATATATGCACAGTCAAGTAGCAGCCTGAATGTTATGCAGAGGCGTTGACCTGAGTTAAATATCACATATGCACATTAAAAAAATGTGAAGGTACTGTGAACTGGAAACACTGACCACTTTGAACAACAATTTACTGGGAATTTTTTAAGGTGGTAGGAATTCCAACATTTTGACCCAGCATTGAAGTAGGATATTTGATATTTTTCAAACCAGAACAATGTGTAATTTGGAGAAGAACTTGGGGTGGTATTGTTCTTATATTTCTGCTGCCTTCTTTTTTGAGTGAAAGAAGTTTCAAGTTTGGGTTGTACTGTCAACCATTCATGAGCAACTACCTGAAGTGTACCTTATAGATATTATACACTGCAACCATTCCGTGCAAGTGGAAGATTGAGGGAGTATTTAAGGCAGCTATTTTGCTTTAGGAATGTGTGGAATGTCTCGAGCTTTGTTGGCCTGTGGTCATGTGACAATATCCGGGTGCTTGGCTCACCTGTATGTTGATCTTGTAAAGGACATCACTCCAAAAGTAATAGCACAACATTCATTTTCTTTTCCAAAAATTGGTTTTGTATGTTGCAAGTGATAATACATAAGCCTTAAGTAATAACATTTATTTTGGTTTATAGGATCTGGCTGTTGCTGACTAGGCTCGCATTTTTTGCCCATCCTTAGTTGTCCTGGTGAAAGTGGTGATGAGCTGCCTTCTTGATTTGTTGCAGTCCTTCTTTAGGCTTGGCAATCTGCACAATGTATCTGAGGTGACATTTTCTGTGCATGTCACATTTGCGCTTGCCAGCCTGTGATGCCCACATCTCACAAATGAATTAAAAAATACTTTTCGAACCAAATGTAATGTATTTGCCATCTTGCTCCTAGCCCTTTCTGCAAGGTGCTCACTTCTGTGATCATTTTGCTCCTTTAATGAAGAAAACGGACAGACATTTCTGTGGCTGCAAAAAAGACTTCAGGTGAAAGGGAAAGGACTGTAAAGAGTTTCTCATACATACAAGCACGGATGTATAGTTCGATGTGAACGTGTTATATGATTGGGTAATATAGTCATGGAAAGTAAACTATGTGAGCACTATTGGATAGAGATGTGAGTGAATAAGTAAGTATCCTTTTGACTGGAAACTTGTATAAAACCTTTGCTTTTGTCATAAAGTTTGAATTTTCTGCTATCTTTGATGGGAATACTTCCCATATATGCATGAATAAACACTTAAGCATAAAAATCAGAATTTTGTCTGGTTTGAAAGAGAGATTAAAAGGCTAAAGTAACTCTTTCAATGTTATAGTGCCTCCCTGGTGGCAAGGGAAGGGTCAAGGTCCAGAAGGGCTGCAGAACATTCTGAAAGGAGATGGTGGAAAGATAGCAGTCATGATACATATCGGTTCCAATAACATTGGGAAAAAAAAACAATATATGGTTCTCCAAGCTGAATATTGGGAGTTACAATGTAGGGTCTCAAAGGTAATCTCAGGATTATTGCAAATGTTAAGTATAGTGAGTATAGAAATGACAAGATATATCATGTGCATATGTGGCTGAAGAAATTATTTGGGGAGGGGCATTCAGATCCGAGGGAGATTGGGATCGGTTCTGAGGAAACTGGGAAAAGTACAAAAGGATAAGTTTTGTCTTGGCAAAACCATGATAAATATCCTGAAGGGTGGGAGTTGGAGTGGAGGTGATAGGGTGGTTGTTTGCTGGTGCTAAAGGTGATGCTTAAACTAGAATGGCGGGGGGATGGGAATGTCAGCAGGAAAACAGGGAGTGGAGAAACCAGGTTAGCAATGAAAGAAAAGAAAGAAGGAAAAGTGGAAAACGGAAAAAAAATGAAAAACAATTGGGCTATTGTGCAAAGTAAAGCTGACTAACTGAAAAACAAGTCTAAAGGCTTTGTATTTCAACATGCAGAACATTTTAAATAAGGTAGATGATTGAACAGTGCAAATAGATATAGACAGTTATGTTGCAATTGTAGAAAAATGGCTGCAGGGTGACCAAAGATGGAATTGAACATCTAGGATATTCATTATTTAGAAAGGACAGTCAAATAAGGAAAGGAACAAGGGTAGCTTTGTTAGTAAAAGAAGGAAATCAATGCTCTAATGAGTTCAGATATTGACTCAGAAAATCATGATGTTGAATTGGGTGGAGATAAGGACACCAAGGGACAGAAAACATTGGTGAGGGTTGTCTACGGCTTCCAGGCAGTAACAACATTAAACAGGAGATAAGAGATGCATGCAATATGAATTTAACTGTAATCATGGGTAACTTAAATCTATATGTAGATGGGATAAGCTAAATTAAGAATACTGTGGAGGAAGGCTTCCTAGAATGTATAAAAAATGCTTTTTCTAGACCAATATATTGAACAAATAAGTGAGCAGGCTATCCTAGACTGGGTACTATTAACAATCTTGTTGTGCGGAGCACAGTGGGGATGATCTATCATAAAATGATAGGGTTGTTCATTGTGAAGAAGTTGAATCTAAAATTGGGAACAAAAACAGGGACCTAGAGGGTGTGAGATGGACTGAGCAAGCTCACTTAAAGGGTGGATAGGTACTGGCTAATATTATGGCACATATGAATGAATTACATGAATACAACAATTATTCATTCCCAACTGGTTTCCATGTCATCAAAGTGCAGTCAGAGTAGAACCAATGTTGAGGCAAGTTAAGAGACTTTAAGACATGTGACTGTTAACTTGGTCAAGAATCGGGTTTCCAAGGTCTTCAGGATGGAAAGCCAGTGGAAGAGTGTGTTGACATAGGGAGGAAATTCCAGTGTCTATAAAAAATGAAGCTGGAAAAGCACAGCAGGCCAGGCAGCATCAGAGGAGCAGGAAAGTCAGAATTTCGGGTTGGGACCCTTCATAAGGCCGGGGAGGGAGAAGGGAGCTGAGAGCCTGAAGTCTAAATACAGAGACACAGTGGTGGGACGGTGATGTGAAGAATTCATGAGAGGCCAGAGTTAGAGTCATGCAGAACACTGGAAGGCTGAGAGGCTGGAAAAAATTCCAAAGAGAGGGAGAAGCATTAAGCATGTGGATAAGAATTTTAAGATCAAGGCAATGGTGGACAGATTTGCAAACAGACACTGACAAGGGTGAATTGTATACTTCAGGTAATTCATGAACCTGAGCATTTATTGAATATGGAGATTTGATTCTCTATGTTGTACCAAAGTTGCAGCTGAGAAACTGTAAAATTACAGAATGCTGGCAAGATTAAATCGAGTTCTTTGATTCTTGTTTTTAGTCTGCAGGAATATTCAGAATTATTGCTTGTTTTGTACTGCCACCTAGTGGCTGCATATTTTTCTGCATCAGTTTCTGGTGAACAAAATACATTCATTACCGCGTTTGTATTCCCAAATTATTGTTTTACCATGAACCTCCCTGCCTTTAAGTGGTTCATATGAAAATTCTTATTGTAATAGCATCTGGTTTCAAGTCTTGCATTAACCAGTCATCCACCTTTTTATGAGGAAGAATGCTCCTCCTGTCTGTTTGATCTGGAGACCTCAATATGGTGTGAGTTACCTGTCTGAGTAACCACATGTTGAGGTTCCCATGCAAGCTACTAGAGTCATAGAGAGTCATAGAGTCATGCAGCATGGAAATGGACTCTTTAGTCCAACTACTCCATGCTGACCAAGTTTCCCAAAGAACACCAGTTCCACTCGCCTGAGTTTGGTCCATATCCTTCTATCCTATTCATGTACCTATCCAGTGTCTTTTAAATGTTGTAACTGTACCTGAATCTACCACTTCCTCTGGCTGTTCATTGCACACATGAACCACCCTCTGTGTGAAAAAGTTGCCCACAAGCCCCTTTTAAATATTTCTCCTCTCACCTTTAACATATGTCCCCGAGTTTGGAACTCATCCACTGTAGGGAAAAGACATTTGCTCTTCACCTTATTGATGCCCCCCCATGATGTTATAAACTTCTATAAGGTCATCCCTCAACCTCCTGTGCTCCAGTGAAAAAAGTACCTGCCTTTCCAGCCTTCCCTTATAACTCAAACCCTCCATTCCCAGCAACATCCTGGTAAATCTTTTCTGAACCCTGTCCAATTTAATGATATTCTTTCTATAGCAGGGATGACCAGAACTCTACGCAGTATTCCAAAAGTGGCCTCACCAACCTCCTGTACAACCTCAACATGACAACCCAACTCTGATATTCAAAGGTCTGGGCAATGAAGACAAGTGTGCTAAACACCTTCTTGACCACCCTGTCTACCAATTATGCAACTTTTAAAGAACTGTGCACCTGAACCCCTAGGTCTCTCTGATCGTTAACACTACCCATGGCCCTACCATTAACTGTATTAGTCCTGCCTTTGGTAGAGGTTATCGTATCTTGGTAAATCTGTATGGTAAGGGTCATTTTGTGTCGGTAGTGGTGATAAACAAAATTAAAGTGCCTGCAATCTTGATGGAACAATCCTTGAAATGACCTGGTGTAGTGTACACTTACTGTATCTCACTCGTAACAAGAGGACTCTTCCACATGTTGAACCATTAAAATCCTCTTCTTTGACATTCACACCTTTGTGAAGAAGTTTTACTTTAACAATGGGTTTATCTCTTGAACTGGTCATAGTGTTGTGGATTGATGAGCATTTCCATAATTTGGTCATATTTTTCAATGCTTTCCATCAATCATGACGGGACATGTCTTAATGAGACTGCTGAAGCTTCCTTGTCCATGAGACTTGTACTCGACCTGGATGGGCAAGCTGTGTCTGTGGTTCTGACTCCAGTTCTGTGTAACCTCATTGGATCTAAAACAGCAGATTCACTTTGAACTGCCAAGGTCATGTCTTTTTTTCCAAATTTAAATAACTGCTTTGAGGCAATGTTCTCTAATTTGAAGAATTAAAGCCTTCTTAATTCATAGGCCATGAGTTAGTTGTTTGGCAAGTGTGCCAAATTTACATGTAGAAGCCAAATTACCACAATGGTACTCCATTAATTTAATAGGTTCACCATTTCCCAGACACTTCTGGAAGAATGCATATCGGTCAATCATCATACTTCAGCCCAAAATACATTTCGAGAATACTTGTTGTTTTAACAAATTTTCATTGAGCTACTTGAGTTCACCTTCTGCTCCAAGGCAATGGATGAGAATCATCCACAGCTGGTAGCTACATCTCCATATCCTCTTAGTGAGCAAGAGAGTCTTGAATCCTGAAATCCATGGATGGCACTGCTATGTAGATCTTCTAGAGAAGGAAGACATGATGTTGGAGCCTACATATTTGAACTGCTTTCCATCTTTCTTACTGCCAGTTGCTATATTCCTCAGAGATATACAGGGATGATATTACAGTGTCCATGACTACAGGAAATTTAAAATGCTTTAATATGCCTGCTCTCTTACTAACAGAAATTACACTCAGTTCAGTCCCTCATTCTTAAGTGACTACACTCAGGTTTAATTGATTGTATTCTGGATCAGTGGTGCTGGAAGAGCACAGCAGTTCAGGCAGCATCCGGGGCGCAGTAAAATCGCATTTCGGGCAAAAGCCCTTTTTAATTGATTGTACATAGTGCATAGTCAACAGTCAACAGACACATATAAACCAACAATGGGCAAAAAGACAATTGAGTACTACAGTAAGCAAGCCAACTGTACAACATCCTAGTAGCAATATTTCTTCAGATAGGATACAAGGAATACAGCTTGATTTCAGCATAATTTGAACCTGTCCAGAATTTTACCACCAAAAGTTATTTTTGCAGCCTTCGTACAACTAGAATGTTGGGTGCCCAGCTGTACCTATTATTCCACCTTTGGGAGCAATTACAACTAAACTGTAACCCTATACAGGTACACATACTACACAACTAGAGGCCTCATGGGGTGTAAACATGTCTTGTTTAAAGTTACAGGTGCGACTGGAGCATAGATTAATGATTATTTACCAGAGTTGCAGACATTAAAGGGTATTGTCATGATCCTTATATGAAGACATCAATTCACAGGTTCACCAAATTTTTACAATATAGAACAGGCCATTCAGTCTAATAAGTCTATGCCAACTCTCTATATGAGCATCTCACAAAGCGCTCATGTTTTGCCTTCTTTCTGTTAAATTTGAACATTGTTCCTTTTCAAATAACCATCAAATTCCCTTCTGAATCCTCCTCCATTACAGTCTCTGACAGTGCATTCCAGAGCCTTGCCACTCATTCTAGTTTTCTTCATGTAACTTACTTCTTTTCTTAATTCATTTAAACCCATGCCATCTCATCGTCATGAGGTGGAACATTTTATCTCTTTTTACACTGTCTAGATAGAGTCATAGAGTCATAGAGATGTACAACGTAGAAACAGACCCTTCGGTCCAACCTGTCCATGCCAACCAGATATCCCAACCCAATCTAGTCCCACCTGCCAGCACCTGGCCCACATCCCTCCAAACACTTCCTATTCATACACCCATCCAAATGCCTCTTAAATATTACAATTATACTAGCCTCCACCACTTCCTCTGGCAGCTCATTCCATACACGTACCACCCTCTGCGTGAAAACATTGCCCCTTAGGTCTCTTTTATATCTTTCCCCTCTCACCCTAAACCTATGCCCTCTTGTTCTGGACTCCCCGACTCCAGGGAAAAGAATTTGCCTATTTACTCTATCCATGCCTCTCATAATTTTGTAAATCTCTATAAGGTCACCCCTCAGCGTCCGATGCTCCAGGGAAAACAGCCCCAGCCTTTTCAGCCTCTCCCTATAGCTCAAATCCTCCAACCCTGGCAACATCCTTGTGAATCTTTTCTGAACCATTTCAAATTTCACAAAATCTTTCTGATAGGAAGGTGACCAGAATTGCACGCAATATTCTAACAGTGGCCTAACCAATGTCCTGTACAGCCACAACATGATCTCCCAACCCTTGTACTCAATACCCTGACCAATAAAAGAAAGCATACCAAACGCCTTCTTCACTAGCCTATCTACCTGCAACACCACTTTCATGGAGCTATGAACCTGCACTCCGAGGTCTCTTTGTTCAGCAACACTCCCTAGGACCTTACCATTAAGTGCATAAGTCCTGCTAAGATTTGCTTTCCCAAAATGCAGCACACTGCATTTATCTGAATTAAATTCCATCTGCCACTTCTCAGCCCATTGGCCCATCTGGTCAAGATCCTGTTATAATCTGAGGTAACCCTCTTCACTGTCCACTACACCTCCAATTGTGGTGTCATCTGCAAACTTACTAACTGTACCTCTTATGCTCGCATCCACATCATTTATGTAAATTACATAAAGTCATAAAGAGGGCCCAGCACCGATCCTTGTGGCACTCCACTGGTCACAGGCCTCCAGTCTGAAAAACAACCCTCCACCACCACCCTCTGTCTTCTACTTTTGAGCCAGTTCTGTATCCAAATGGCTAGTTCTCCCTGTATTCCATGAGATCTGATCTTGCTAATCAGTCTCCCTTGTTGAACGCCTTCCATATAGATCACATCTACCGCTCTGCCCTCATCAATCCTCTTTGTTACTTCTTCAAAAAACTCAATCAAGTGATCTCTTTTAAGCTTTCTCCTCTGCGGGAAAAACAGTCAATCTACCTTTGTACCTGAAAATCCTCATCGTTGGACCTCTGCTCAGAAACCTCATGTGGGCTCTGTCCCGTGCCTTCAAATCCTTCTTAAAGTGTGGTGTCCAGAATGGACTTAATACTCCAGTGTGGCAGCATGTCAAAGGCTTTCTATACATCTAGATAGATCACATTCACTGGCTCTCCTGGTTATGCGATTTGCCAGGAATCTGGTCCTAACATGAGCCAATCACATAGTCCTGATCTACCCTGGTAGCCCCCTCCTGATCTGAATACAACCCCCGACCTGACACCGCTTTAAACGCAACAGAACTGTTCTCACACCAATCCTCCCCAGCCTGACCTGAACCAATACAACCCCTTCCACCTGACCCAACTGCCTCCTCCCAATGTTACTGCACTAATTCCTCACTGACAGACATTTGGGGACATGTGAACCCACCACACACTTACCCATCACAGCCTCACCCATCACTCACTTACCCATCACTCACTTACCCATCATTCACTCACCCGTCACTCTCTCACCCATCACTGACTCACCCATCAATCACTCACCCATCACACACTCACCCGTCACACACTCACCCGTCACATACTCACCCATCACACACTCACCCATCAATCACTCACCCATCACTCGCTCACCTGTCACTCACTCACCCATCACACACTCACCCATCACACACTCACCCATCACACACTCATCCATCAATCACTCACCCATCACTCCCTCACCTGTCACTCACTCACCCATCACACACTCATCCATCACACACTCACCCATCTCTCACTCATCCATCATACACTCACCCGTCACACACTCACCCGTCACTCACTTACCCGTCACTCACTCACCCGTCACTCACTCACTTATCACACACTCACCCATCTCACACTCACCCATCACTCATTTACCCCATCACTCACGTACCCAATCACTCACTTACCCCATCATTCACTTACCCATCATTCACTCACCCATCACTCTGTCACCCATCACACACTCACCCATCACACACTCACCCCATTACTCACTCACCCATCACACACTCACCCATCACACACTCACCCATCACACACTCACCCCATTATTCACTCACCCATCACTCTCTCACCCATCACACACTCACCCCATTACTCACCCATCACACACTCACCCATCACTCACTCATCCATCACTCACAGGCCCCATCACTCACTCGTCCATCACTCACTCACATCACTCACTCACCCATCACACACTCACCTATCACACACTCAACCATCACACACTCATCCAACACTCACTCATGGGGAAAGTGAGGACTGCAGATGCTGGAGATCAGAGCTGAAAAATGTGTTGCTGGAAAAGCGCAGCAGGTCAGGCAGCATCCAAGGAGCAGGAGAATCAATGTTTTGGGCATGAGCCCTTCTTCAGGAATCCTGAAGAAGGGCTTATGCCCGAAACGTCGATTCTCCTGATCCTTGGATGCTGCCTGACCTGCTGCGCTTTTCCAGCAACGCATTTTTCAACACTCACTCACCCATCACACACTCACCCATCATTCATTCACCCATCACTCACTCACCCATCACACACTCACCCATCACACACTCACCCATCACTCTGTCACCCATCACTCACTCACCCATCGTTCACTCACCCATCACCCACTCACCCATCACACATTCACCTATCACACACTCACCCATCACTCACTCACCCATCACTCACTCACCCATCATTCACTTACCCATCACTCACTCAACCATCACACACTTACCCCATCACTCTCTCACCCATCATTCACTCACCCATCACTCACTTACCCCATCACTCACTTACCCCATTTCACACTCACCCATCACTCACCTGCCCATCATTTACTCACCCATCACACACTCACCCATCACTCACTCACCCATCACACACTCACCCATCACTCTCTCACCCATCACTCACTCACCCATCACTCACTCACCCACCCTTCAGGAAGGGCTTATGCCCGAAACGTCAATTCTCCTGTTCCCTGGATGCTGCCTGACCTGCTGCGCTTTTCCAGCAACACATTTTCAGCATCGCACAATCACCCATCACTCACTCACCCATCACTCACTTACCGCATCACTCTCTCACCCATCACACACTCACCCATCACTCACTCACCCATCACTCACCCATCATTCATTCACCCATCACTCACTCACCCATCACACACTCACCCATCATTCACTCACCCATTACACACTCACCCATCACACACTCACCCATCACTCACTCATCCATCACTCACTCACCCATCACTCACTCACCCATCACACACTCACCCATCACTCACTCACCCATCACTCTCACACCCATCACTCTCTCACCCATCACTCTCGCACCCATCACTCTCTCACCCATCACTCTCGCACCCATCACTCTCTCACCCATCACTCTCTCACCCATCACTCACTCACCCATCACTCACTCAACCATCACTCTCTCACCCATCACACACTCACCCATCACACACTCACCCATCACTTACTCACCCATCACTCTCTCACCCATCACTCACTCACCCATCACTCTCTCACCCATCACACACTCACCCATCACACACTCACCCATCACTCACTCATCCATCACTCACTCACCCATCATTCACTCACCCATCATTCACTCACCCATCACTCACTTACCCCTGCACTCACTCACCCCATTACTCACTTACCTCATTACTCACTTACGCTTGCACTCACTTTTCTCATCACTCACTTACGTCATCACTCACTTACTGCCCGCCTGACCTCTTCACCGAGCTGCCAGAACACCTTTTCACCCATTTGCCACTCTTTTCCCCCACCAACTCATTTGAGCCCTAATGCCCTGATAAACCTCACATTCTATCTCTTAACCAACTTAATTACTGCCCCACCCCCTTACTCAGCTGGCATTCTGCATCCTCACCCATGTAGCTGCCACTATTTCTTCTCATCTGTTTACCTTACACTCACCTTCTCTCCATATCTTTTCAATGAGGATTTGGGATCTTTAGCTTATTTACTTCCTGGAGTTCAGCTGTAGGGTTTGGGATCTCCAATGATCCTGCACTCTGTGATTCAATGGGATTGAAACTACATTATATACTTCTGAAGCATCCAGGATCAGAATATGACTCAGACTTCCAGAGTGTTGGCCAAGAACATAGTTGCAAAAGCAACAGTCTGATGGAAAGCTTTGCTCTTCAAGGATTCAGGTCTTTTAATTTACTAAGCAACCAATTAGTAATGGAACTAGTGATTGGTTTCGTATGGATTTTCAAAGCCCATTTCAGTAAATTATAATCAGGTTATGGTTGGAAGAGAACAGCTCTTATTAAGCAAGTTTATGACAATGGATAATCTTAGCTTCAAATGTATTAAAACAACTGCAAGTTACATTCACAGAACACAAGTATCAGTCATTGACTGCTGATGACAAGAGAAAATTAGGTCATCTCCATTTGATGTCAATGGCATGAACATTACTGTGTCGTGAGGATTAAATTAGATTTTATAAAAAGTGATTCCAACAGGAGAAGCTTGAAATCTTGCAAACTATAACTGAAGGGCATAAATCCTCATGATGGGTGCAGGTAAAGAGAGAGCTTGAGAATCTTTTAAGTCTATGCGGATTGTACTGCTGTAAGAGAAAGTGCCATAACTATCTAAGAATGAGCCAATAGACTCAGAAATGTTTCAATTCAGAATGAGGGAGAAAAGAGAGAAAATTTCAAACGCAACGTAAAGAAAAAGGAATCCAAGCAAGGTTGGAGGGGGAGAGAGTTGGCCCATTTGGAAACCTAAATTTTGCTTCCAACTAAAGCAACTATGGTATAAAGTTAATTCTCAGTGCATGTGTCAAAATGTCACATCGAAACACTGAAAGTAAACCCAGAATGAAGCACTTAAGGCATTCTTTTAATTTGATCACCCACTTTGCCCTTTGTCTCCAACATCAGAGCAATCCTAGATAGGACTAGCTCCTCAGAAAAAAAATCTCATTAAAATGGTCCAACAGAACAAAAAAATAGAGGAGAAGTTTTAAACTGCAGGAGGCCATGTCTCGTACGAATAGGTTAATGTCATCAGTCAAACTCCTTATTTGAGGATGTTGGCTTATGTTTAAAGCTACTCACTGCTTTATATTAACAGTTCTAGTAGCTTTATTATATTATCTACAATATATAATCAAAGAAATTAAGGAACCAAACTTGTATGTTAGAAAAAAACATCATGTAATAGACCAGGGAGCTAAACTAAGGGCTGACTTGTACAGATGGTCTGACTCAGCTCCTTTATAACACCATCCTGGATACCTCAGCAGTATCACGGAAATTGGTTAGCCAGGCAAAGCCAGGACAGAATTTTGTTTGGCTAGTCTAAGAATGATTTTGTTTGAATAAACACAAAGTTAACTTGCGTACCTGAGTTCCCCAAGGGGACATAAATTTAAGGTGAAGGGTGGAAGGTATTGGGGAGATGTCAGGGGTGGGTTCTTTACCCAGAGAGTGGTGGGGGCATGGAATGCGCTGCCCGTGGGAGTGGTAGAGTCGGAATCATTGGCAACCTTTAAGCGGCATTTGGATAGGTACATGGATGGGTACTTAATCTAGGTTAGAAGTTCGGCACAACATCGTGGGCCGAAGGGCCTGTTCTGTGCTGTATTGTTCTATGTTCTATGTTCTATGTTCTATGTTCTATGTTCTATGTGTAAGAAGAATTAACCACAACAACAGTCTTGTACCAATGACTCGAACCTGTCGGCTCAATAAGTACAATGGCTTTAAGAAGACGTCAGAGGCGAGTAACCCTGCAAAGCATAATTCATCCCCTGACTCCCAAAGCTTGTCAACCATCTATAACGTACAAGTCAGGAACGTGGGTTCTCTTCACTTGCAAGGAATATGTAAGAAATGGAAGGAAATGGACCAAGGGGAGGTAGAAGGGATTAGATTAATGTGGTGTCACGTTTGGCACAACACCATGGGCCGAAGAACCCCTTCCCCTAACTGTATTGATCTATGTTCTATGCCTGAACGAGTACAGCTCCAACAAACTTAAGAGGCTTGACATCACTCAGGATAAAGTAATTTGCTTGACTGGCACCTCATTCACCATCTTCAACATTTACTCTCTCTACCACTGACAACAATAGTGAAACATCGACAGGATGGACTGCAGCAACTTACTCAGGCTGTTTTGACAACACTGTTTGAACCCATGATCGTGACACCACCATTTAGAAGGACAAGGGCAGTGAAGACATGGGAACACTACCACCTAGATGTTCCCCTCCAAGCCACCCATCATCCTGATTTGGAATGATAAGGCCATTCCTTCCTTATCACCTGGTTAAACTGCTTCAGCTTCCTTCCTAAGAGCCTTGTGGTATCCCTAAACCTTCTTCAGTTGAAGAAGGCAGATCAGCACTACATTCTCAAGGACAATAAGGGATGGAGAACAAATGTTGGTCTAGCTAGCATCATCCCCACCCTATAAAAGAGCAGTGAATCAGTGGTTAGTACTGCTGCCACACAGTACCAGGTTTGATTCCAGCCTTGGGCACCTCTCTGCGTGGAGTTTGCACAATTTTTGTTGTCTGTGCAGGTTTCCTTTGGGTGTTTTCAACTTCTTCCACAATTCAAAGATGTGTAGTTTAGGTGGATTGGCCGTGTTAAATTGTGCAGGTGAAGTGGATTAGTCACGGGAGGTGTAGGATTGCAGCATGGAGGGTAGGATACCCTTCAGAGGGTCAGTGTGGACTCGATGGGCTGAATGGCCTGCTTCCACACTGTGGGGATTCAATGGAAAAGTTTAGTGCTCTTAAATAAATGGCTGCATTCTGTTACTCTGCTTCATTGAAAGATTGTTAAATGTAATTATGCTAAAGGGTTTTAGTGGAAACTAGAACTGTAATGTCACTAGTGCAGCTTTGAGTACAATTTGCATTCAATTTTCTGACTGTGCCCGAAGCGGAAATTCTATTCCATTATACTTGCGTCTATTATAGTCATCATTATGCAAGGGGTGATCTGGAAGTGGGAAACTACATTAAAAGCATTCCTCTTGTAATGTGTCTAATCTACATTGATGGCAATGAGCTTTACATGCATACTCTATTTATTTGTGAAATCTGTGTTTATTGGTCCCACAGTAGGAATAACACGATCCAGAGAGTGGTGCATAAAGCTACTTGCTTGGAATTAGCAGGTATTGATTTGTTGCCACAAAGTAACAGACAAACATTCTGCACATAAACAACCATGTAATGTGATTTTAAGCTGATTTTATTTTGTTTTTGTGCTGACACAGGGCACTTCTACAGCTGGCAGCAACAGCAAACTAAACTTGATGGGTGTTTAAAGATGAACAGCCAAGATAGCTCGTTGATCATTGGACCTTCCTGACTTCTGCTCACACAGCACATTTAAGCTTAATTTTAGCAGCAGAGAAGTACTGTAGCAAAATGATTAGTGACTGCTTATTTGTAGAGACTTCCACGGGTTTGGACAGTCTGAGATTGGAGATGCAAAAACAGGAATTGCTGGAAAAAAATTCAAAAAATCTGGCAGCATCTTCAGAAAGCAGAGTTAACATTTAAGGTCCAGTAGCCCTTCTTCAGAAATGACTTTAGTGTGGAAATGGTTGATAGACATGCTGAGGCTGGGATAGGAGGGCAAGGTGGAATAAATGTTAGGTTGAGATGGAGCCCAGAGAGAGAGAAAAACAGTTGGGCAGACGAAGGATTGGGTAAAGGTCAACCTGGGAGAATCAATAGCTGCTGAAAATGAGCTGATTGTGGTAGCACCCATGTGATGACAAAGCCTGGTATGTCAGGGTTGGGGTAAGGATATGGGAGAACATGCTCAAACCCGAAAATTGTTGAACTCAATATTAAGTCCAGAAGGCTGCAGAACTCCCAAGTGGAAAATGAGGTGCTACTCTTCCAGATTGTGGTCAGCTTCGCTGGGGTACACCTGCAAGCTTGAGACAGATATTGGCCAGATATTGGTGCATTGAAGTGGCAGGCATCTCAAACATTTCTGCAAACAGAAC
Source organism: Chiloscyllium plagiosum (assembly GCF_037043375.1). Lineage (NCBI taxonomy): Eukaryota > Metazoa > Chordata > Chondrichthyes > Orectolobiformes > Hemiscylliidae > Chiloscyllium > Chiloscyllium plagiosum. The sequence goes on from NW_028270139.1 coordinate 105,841,670, forward strand.
TAAAGATGTAGTTTTCTTTTCATTCACTTGTGAGACATGGACATCGTTGGCCGGCCACTATATATTGCCCGTCCCTAGCTGCCCTTGAGAAGTTGGTGGTGGGCTGCTTTCTGAACTACTACAGTCTATGTACTGTGGGTTCACCCAAAATTCTCCGAGGGAGGGAGTTCAAGGATCTTAATCCAGCGACAGTGAAGGAAGGGCAATAAATTTCCAAGTCTGGGTGGCGAATGGCTCGGAGGGGAGCTTGTAGGTGGTGGTATTCTCATCTGATGCTGTTGTCCTTTTAGATAGAAGTGGTCGTGGGTTTGCTGTCTGAGGACCTTGGATAAATTTTTGCAATATATCTTGTAGGTCGTCCATACCGCTTCTATTGAGTGTCAATGGGGGAGGGAGTGGATGCTTGTGGATGTTATGTCAATATGGCTCCTTTGTCCTGGATGGTGTTGAGCTTCTTGAGTGTTATTGGAGCTGCAACCATCCAGGCAATTTGAGAATATTCTGTCACACTCCCGATTTGTGCCTTGTGGCTTTAGGGAGTCAGGAGCAAATTACTTGCCACAGTATTCCTAGCCTCTGCTCTACTCTTATAACCACTGTGTCTATGTGGCAAGTCCAATTGAATTTCTGCTTAATGATAACCTCCAGGAAATCAGTCCTTGGTGTTAGAGAAACAGGGGAAATAATAAATACTCAGCAAAGTATTTTATTTGTGTTGTAAAGCAAAGGAAAAATGCAGTAATATGAGTGATTTCAACAGAATGTTTTTAAGTGAATACTTTAATCTCCTTTAACTAAAAAAAATGTAACTCATAAATCTTGTTTGTGCATTAGGAGCTTGTAGGTTCAAGTCCCACTTCAGATCTTAAACATGTAACCTGATTTAACACATTAGTGTAGCACTATTGAGGTTTTGCAATACCAACAATGCTGACTTTTGGATGAGACATTACAATAATGCCTCTGCTACAGGTATTAGGCAAATGTAAACAATTCTTTGTACTCTTTGAAGATTACCTTGATTAATATTTATTCCTCAACCAAACTGGTTTGCTCATGTGACAATGGAAGGTGAAATCATATATGGCACAATAAAGTTACATTGTGAGAGGCTTTCAGCCTAAACTAGGAAAGCTGGGAAAGGAGAATGTTAAAAATAATTAAGATACAATTATAATAGGATTTTTAAAAAAATAATTTAAACAAGATGGACTTCACTTATTAACACAGCTAATTAGAAGCCTATGAGGATTTAATAAATTCCATCTGAATTAATCAGATTTAGTCAAGGAATTATTTTCTGATCAAACTGTTGGAGGAATTCATTCATTTAGATTGAGTAAACTAAATCCGTTGAGGAATTAATTTACTTAGACATTTCTAATTGAACACTACATGAGGTTGATTTGTTGCAGTGACCTCATCAAGTGTTATTGGGTAGTAAATTACTCTGATGTTATAAATCAAACCTCTGTGGAACCCTGTTTATTTTGAGTCAATTTATCCCATGCCTCCAATTTTGTCTCCACATTTTTTCTGATACTGCTGTCAATTTGGACAACACCCCAACACCAAAGTGTCCAGTACCGAATAGAAATAGTTAATCTGTTTTGGGATCTAGAGAATGATTACTGTGGTAATTCCTTTATAGTGGGACTATAAGTCCACTAACCCTCTCCAACAATGAATGGTAATTTCTGTCAGCATGTATACACTGGGAAGAGAGTACTGCACTGTAAACATGTACACATTGGGAAGAGATTACTGCACCGTGCTGAACATCAGGATGTCCAAGACAGTCCTTTCCTTTTCAACCTTCGAACTGCATGGCTTTTAACTTTGCTGCAGCATTTTCACACATTATAAGTAAGTTTTATCAGGAGGATAAGATTCTAAAAGCTTGAATCCTTTATTGAAAATAACTATACATTAAATGATAACTGGCTTGCTGGCTTTGTATCACCACTCAGGTGCCAGCTGGAGCAAATGGTGCCTTGACCCAAATAATGCCAACTTATTTATCAGTTACAGACTGTCAAAGGTGATTTCTTCAACATGTTCACCTAATCAATGAACTACAATGTTGATCGAACTTCAACTGATACACTTGTAATGCAGTCATTTGTTTAGGGCATTTATTTATTTGGATGTGGTAATGATGTGAAGGTAAGGAGAATGACAGTGTATTCTTCAATTGGAATAATGGGCAGATCAACTCCAGTTGCTTGGAAACCTATCAACCTAATGACATATGATACACTTACCAGAATGCATGGGCATTATACAAGAAATATGATCAGCAGATCTCTTATGGAGAAAAAGTAAGGAAGCTGTATTATACCGACAAGGTATTTAATTCCAATGCAGTAGCTATTCATTTTGCATTAGTAAGAAACAGTGTGATGTATTTAAAAAACATTTAATTAGTTAAATGCATATTATACTTGGTACCCTCTCTAAACTTGAACATTACTAATCTCTGACTTGATTTCCTAACCTAATAACCTAATAGGTCTTCATAGTCTCTCAACATGCCTCCAAGGTAAATATCTAATCCTTGCGTTTATTTGTGTCCGTGATAAAATTTCTTCAACTTTCCAACTCTTCAAAAACTCTGCATTCCTCTAACTCAAACTTCTTGTATATTCTTGACAATTTCACCCCATGGGTAGGCCGTCATACTTGCAACCGTCTAAGTTCTAAGCTCTGTAATTCCTTGTTTACACCTCTTTACCCATTTCTTCTTCTTTAAGACATCCTTTAAAAGTTATCTGCTTGACCAAACCTTTTGTCAACTCATCTGACATCTTTTTTTCAGTTTGGTGTCAATCCTTATTTGATTACATGCCAACAAAACACCCCATTTTGAAGATGCTATACACATAAAACCATAAGGTGGAAGAGCAGATGTAGGCCATATGGTCCATCATGACTGTTATACCGTTCAACAAGATCATGGCTGATCTGATAGTCCTCAAACTGACTGTTCCTATATTTTCCTCATAACGCTTGTTTCCCTTGCTGATTAAAATTTTGTCTATTTCAGCTATAAGTATAACTAATGAATCTACCTCAACAGTCCTCTTTATTAAAGAGTTCTGCAGATTCACCATCCTGTGAGAGAAAATGTTTAAATGGGTGACTCCTTACTCTGATATTGTGCCATCTGGTGTTGGACAAGGGGAAACAATCTCTCTGCATTTACCCAATCAAGGTCCCTTAGAAACTGAGATCTTTTAATAAAGCCTCCTCTCATTCTCCTAAACTCCAACGAGTAGCAGCTCAACCTACTCAGCAACTCCCTTTACACCTGGATCAACCTAGCTAACCTTCTTTGGACTTTCTCCAACATTAGTATATCTTTCCTCAAATGAGTATAGAAGCTCTTGTTGTTTTGAAAGGAGGACAGTATGAATGGGAAAGGGTTTATTTTGTCTCAATGTCATGAAAAATGAAAAGTTTGAGATGTTCAAATCAAATGCATAACGTAGTTTGTCTTATCTTCATGACATGCAATCTTGACATTTTTTCAATTTTGCTTTTAATCCCAATACAGTAGGAACACAATAAAACACGAAGCAATGACATTACACTCAGTTTCCCAAGTCTTTCTATTTTATAGGTCATGCACCATCTCCCTGAAACTGCGTTCCTGATGGATTGTTCTCTTAGAACTTTGCTTGGTCATCAAAATCAACGTTGAAAATGTAATTTGTACATCACTTTTCATGACCGCTGGACACTTTAAAATATTTTCCAGCTGATATGCAGGGTAGTACCTTTGAACAATAATTTAAAAGAAATGTTCAGAGAGTTTGGCTTTGCTGGGCCAATCAGCATTTCTTTCCTATCCCAAAATTGCTCTTTAGGAGGCAGTGCTGAGCTATTTTCTTGAAACGAAGTATAGTTGCTGTTACTGAGGGAGTTCTAGTATATGGCCCAGCAATACTGAGTGCAATATATTTCCAAGTCTGACGTTGTTGGGTTTTGATTTTGGTTTGCAATCAGTAATTTGCTGATTTTAAGTGGATCAAATCACCCCTATATCCGGTTCTAGACACTGGAATTATTTAGGGAATGAGAAATGAAAAAGGCAGTAGATAGTGTTGCAGGGCAAAAGAATCTCTGCATTTATTTAAATACAAATGGGTAAGTATAATGCAAGAAATAGAGGCAAATGTAATAAACAATGAATTGACACATTCAACTATACAGAGGGCAGTAATTAAATGCACTAGTAAATTAAACACAGGTTAAACACTATTAGAACCTAAAGAGCAGTTTTAATCACAGGCACTTTAATCAGACTTCCCAACTTTGTAATCCCAATGCACTGTCACCACCAGCTTTTCCCTCCCTGCTAGCTGGGTCAGAAACCTTGGGGCGTCAGGAGTTTCAGCTCACCATGATGGAAAACATGATGTGGAGGTGCTGGTATTGGACTGAGGTGGACAAAGTTAAAAATCTTGCAACAACAGGGTTATAGTCCAACAGACTTATTTGGAAGGACAAGCTTTCGGAACGCTGCTCCTTTATAGTATGACTCTATGATGCTTTGCTATACATTCTGTGTCCTATGATCCTGCTCCACCAGCTACCTGATGAAGGAGCAGCACTCCAAAATGTTGTATTTCCAAATAAACCTGTTGGACTATATCCTGGTGTCATGTGATTTTTAACACAGAGGAAAACAGTTTTAAAGTGCATCTGGTCGCTGAGGTTCTTGCCATCAGTTCTCTTGGTTTGGAACAGGCCTGTGTCTGGAAGCTCTTGTTCGGTTAGTGACTGGTTGGCTACCCCCCTCTCAGATGCACCCCTCTCAGATGCCCTGCTCTCAGATGCCCTTTTTTCAGATGGTGCTCTTGGTTTGACTTCCCAGTTCAGCTTCCCTGTTCAGCCTCTGTGATTCTTGGTTCCGAAGCTGCTGACTGGTGCTGGGAGCCTGAGGGGAAGCTACTGGTTGGAGCTGAGGGCCTGTGGGGAAGCTGTCTGTTGGGGCTGGGAGCCTGTGGGGAAGGTGATTGTTGGGGTTGGGAGCTTGTTGGGAAGCGGTTTGTTGGGGCTGGGAGCCTGTGGGGAAGCTGCCTGTTGGGACTGGGAGCCCGTGGGTAAGCGGTTTGTTGGGGCTGGGATCCTGTGGGGAAGGTGATTGTTGGGGCTGGGAGCCTGTGGGGAAGCTGCTTGTTGCGGCTGGGAGCCTGTGGGGAACGTGTCTGTTGGGGCCGGGAGCATGTGGGGAAGGTGTTTGTTGGGGCTGGGAGTCTGTGGGAAAGCTGCCTGTTGGGACTGGGAGCCTGTGGGGAAGTGGTTTGTTGGGGCTGGGAGCCTGTGGGGAAGGTGTTTGTTGGGGCTGGGAGCCTGTGGGAAAGCTGCCTGTTGGGACTGGGAGCCTGTGGGGAAGTGGTTTGTTGGGGCTGGGAGCCTGTGGGGAAGGTGTTTGTTGGGGCTGGGAGCACGTGCGGAAGCGGTTTGTTGGGGCTGGGAGCCTGTGGGAAAGCTGCCTGTTGGAACTGGGAACCTGTGGGGAAGGTGTTTGTTGGGGCTGGGAGCCTGTGGGGAAGGTGTTTGTTGGGGCTGGGAACCTGTGGGGAAACTGCTTGATGGGGTTGGGGGCCTGTGGGGAAGGTGTTTGTTGGGGCTGGGAGCCTGTGGGGAAGGTGTTTGTTGGGGCTGGGAGCCTGTGGGGAAGCTGCTTGTTGCGGCTAGGAGCCTGTGGGGAAGGTGTCTGTTGGGGCTGGGAGCCTGTGGAGAAGCCGTCTGTTGGGGCTGGGAGCCTGTGGGGAAGGTGTTTGTTGGGGCTGGGAGCCTGTGGGGAAGCTGCTTGTTGGGGCTGGGAACCTGTGGGGAAACTGCTTGATGGGGTTGGGAGCCTGTGGGGAAGCTGTTTGTTAGGGCTGGGAGCCTGTGGGGAAGGTGTTTGTTGGGGCTGGGAGCCTGTGGGGAAGCTGCTTGTTGGGGCTGGGAACCTGTGGGGAAACTGCTTGTTGGGGCTGGGAAACCTGTGGGGAAGGTGTTTGTTGGGGCTGGGAGCCTGTGGGGAAGCTGCTTGTTGGGGCTGGGAGCCTGTGGGGAAGGCGTCTGTTGTGGCTGGGAGCCTGTGGGGAAGGTGTTTGTTGGGGCTGGGAGCCTGTGGGGAAGCTGCTTGTTGCGGCTAGGAGCCTGTGGGGAAGGTGTCTGTTGGGGCTGGGAGCCTGTGGAGAAGCCATCTGTTGGGGCTGGGAGCCTGTGGGGAAGGTGTTTGTTGGGGCTGGGAGCCTGTGGGGAAGCTGCTTGTTGGGGCTGGGAACCTGTGGGGAAACTGCTTGATGGGGTTGGGGGCCTGTGGGGAAGGTGTTTGTTGGGGCTGGGAGCCTGTGGGGAAGGTGTTTGTTGGGGCTGGGAGCCTGTGGGGAAGCTGCTTGTTGGGGCTGGGAACCTGTGGGGAAACTGCTTGTTGGGGCTGGGAAACCTGTGGGGAAGGTGTTTGTTGGGGCTGGGAGCCTGTGGGGAAGCTGCTTGTTGGGGCTGGGAGCCTGTGGGGAAGGTGTCTGTTGGGGCTGGGAGCCTGTGGGGAAGCCGTCTGTTGGGGCTGGGAGCCTGTGGGGAAGCCGTCTGTTGGGGCTGGGAGCCTGTGGGGAAGGTGTTTGTTGGGGCTGGGAGCCTGTGGGGAAGCTGCTTGTTGGGGCTGGGAGCCTGTGGGGAAGGTGTCTGTGGGGGCTGGGAGCCTGTGGGGAAGCTGTCTGTTGGGGCTGGGAGCCTGTGGGGAAGCTGCTTGTTGGGGCTGGGAGCCTGTGGGGAAGGTGTCTGTGCAGAAGCTTGTTGTTGAGAAAGGCACTCTCCCTCAGGTCAGATCAGGCCTGGCATTTATACAGACTGTGTGCCGCATTATCTCCTCTCATAGCTGGGTTGCCATAGCGTTTCTGGTGTTCCCTTTGATGTCAGTTGGCTTCCTGATAGTTAAGATTATGTGTGGATGTATTTTGATTGAAGTTGAATCTGCGGCTCCATACTGTCTGTGCTGGCTAGCCCGAGGGGTAAAAGTTAGTCTCAGTCCAGAGTATTAGGTTTTGGTTGATTCCACTCTTAGAGAGGTGGTATAAATTGGCATTCCAGGCTGAATATTTGTCCCAGACTGAAATCATTCTGACTCTCTGTGTGTTTGTTGTAGCCTGAACTCAGGATTTTCTCCAATACTTTGAAATATTAGAAAAAGGTTTTGTCCAGTAATGTAGATGAAGGGGATTTTTGCTCAATTCTACAATGGTGAGTAACTTGGAGGTGAACTTGCAGATGGTTGTGTTCCTATATATCCTTTGTTGATGTTTGTCTAGATGGTAGTGATCAAGGTTTTGAAAGTGCTGTCTAGGGAATACTGGTGAATTTCTACAGTGCATCTTGTAGACTCTATACACTGCTGCTACTGAGCATCGGTAGTGAAGGAACTAAATGCTTGTAGATGTGGTGCCAATCAAATTGTCTGCTCTACATCTATGTTGTTAGGCTTCTTGAGTGTCATTGAAGCTGCACCCATCTGGGCAAGGAGAAAACATTACATTATAACCCTAACTTGTGTCTTATAGATGGTGGACAGATTTTTAGACATCAAGAGGTGAGTTACTCACTGCAGAATTCCAGTCTATGTCATGCTCTTGTAGCTACGTTGTTAGCAAGTTTTGAGAAAATTTGTAGCTCAAGTTGAGATTCTGTGTGTAGGTTTGCTCGTTGAGCTGGAAGGTTCATCTTCAGATGTTTTGTCACCATACTACGTAACATCTTCAGTGAGCCTCCGGATGAAGCATTGCTGATGATTCCTGCCTTCTATTTATATGTTTGGGTTTCTTTGTGTTGGTAGTATCATTTCCTGTGGTAATGTCATTTCCTATGACGATGTAATTTCCTGTTCTTTTTCTCACAGTGTGGTTAATCAGGTCCAAGTCAATGTGTTTGTTGATAGAGTTCCGGTTGGAATGCCAAACTTCTAGGAATTCTTGTGTGTGTCTCTGTTTGGCTTGTCCTAGGATGGATATGTTGTCCCAGTTGAAGTGGTGTCCTTTTCAGTTCCTAGTGCATCCAAACATTTCTTGATATCATATGGAATGAATTGAAGTGCCTGAAGACTGGCTATTGTAATGTTAGTGTCCTCCACAGGAGACTGAGATGGATCAGCCACCTGGCATTTCTTACTGAAAACTGTTGCAAGTAATGTACTGGGCACCCCATCATTGAGCATCTGTGTATTTGTGCAGCCTTCTCCTCCACTGAGTTGTTCAGTTTTTCACTACCATTCCCAACTGATGTGGCAATACTGCAGAGCTCAATTCTGATCTGATGTTTGTATGATCACTTTGCTCTTATTCTTGCTGCTTATTCTGCTCACTTGCTGCTTATTCTGTCTGGGAGCAACGGGAGACAGAGGGGAGGTGATGTTGGGACCAGGAGGTTGCCGGGAAGGTAAGGACTTAGTATATATTTGGGCAGTGGCTAAACCCGAGATACGACACGTGTAGTATCTCTCTCACCTCGCAACCCCCCCACCACCACTTCCTCTAACCAGAAGAAAAGGATTCTGTATGGTAAGGATTTTTTCTTTTCTTTTGTATATGTAAGTGCATTGTTTGGTTTTAGTTAGCTGATATAAAGCTAAGGTTTACAATGGTAGGGGACCTCAGACCCATGGCACGTGCCTCTTGCTTGATGTGGGAGGTCAGGGACGTGGCTGAGGTGTGTCCAGCTGCAGCTCCTGTATGACTGCATTATGGCTCTGGAGCTGCGGATGAACTCACTGTGGAGCATCTGCAATGCTGAGGAGGTCATGGATAGCACATTTAGTGAATTGATCACACACAGATTTGGATTGCTGAGGGAGACGGTGAATGACTGACCAAAAAGCAGAGAAAGAGTAAGAAGGCAATGCAGGTGTCCCCTGTGGTCATCTCCCTCCAAAACATGTATACCAGTTTGGATACTGTTGGGGGAGATAGCTCACCAGGGGAGGGCAGCAGTTGCCAGGATCATGGCACCATCGTGGGCACTGCTGTTCAGAAGGGCAGGAAAAAGACTCGTAAGGCCATAGTCATAGGGGATTCTATTGTGAGGGGAGTAGATAGGCAGTTCTGAGGTCGGAAACGAGACTCCCGGATGGTATGTTTCCTCCCAGGTGCTCGGGTCAGGAATGTTACCAATCGGCTGCAGAGCATTCTGAAAGGGGAGGGTGAACAGCCAGTTGTCGTGGTGCATACAGGCACCAACGATATAAGTAAAAAATGAGATGAGGTCATGAAAGCAGAATTCAGGGATCTAGGAGAGAAGTTAGAAAGGAGGACCTCAAAGGTAGTGATCTCAGGATTGCAACAAGTTCCACATGCTAGCCAGGTTAGAAATGAAAGAATAGGAAGGATGAAGACGTGGCTTGTGGGATGGTGTAGGAAGGAGGGGTTCAGATTTGTGGGACATTGGGATTGGTTCTGGGGAAGGTGGGACTATTACAAATTGGATTGTCCACACCTAAACCAGATGGAACTAATGTTCTTGGGGGGGTTTGCTACTGCTGTTGGGGAGGTTTTAGACTAATATGGCAGGGGGCTGGGAACCAGAAGGGAAGATTGTCAGACAGTGAGGTGGAACTGGAGACTGTAAGGATCATGAAGTTAGCATTACCAAGGCGGAAAAGTAGGCAGAGAGCAGATGAATGCAAAGGAACTGGTGATCTGAAATGCATATGCTTTAATGCAAGGATTATAGTGAGTATGGCAGCTGAACTTAGGGCTTGGATTGGTGCCTGGGAGTATGATATTATTGCAATCACAAAGACTTGTTTGAAGGAAGGGCATGATGATTGGCAACTGAATATTCTAGGATATAGATGCTTCAGACAGGACAGGGGGCGAAATAAAAGGGATGGAGGAGTTGCATTGCTGGTCAGGGATGATATCATGGCTGTGCCAAGGAGGACACTATGGAGGGCTTGAGCAGTGAGGCATTATGGGGAGAGCTGAGAAATAAGAAGGATGCAGTTACATTGTTGGGGCTGTATTACAGGCCTCCCAACAATGAGTATGAGGTGGAAGAACAAAAAAAGCAAACAGATTATGGAAAGATGTAGAGGCAACAGTGTGATGGTGATAGGAGATTTTAATTTTCCCAACATTGACTGGGATACACTTCATGATGGTAAAAGAGGGGGAGGTGTGGCATTGTTGGTCAAGGACAGTATTACAGTTGCAGAAAGGATGTTTGGGGACTCATCAAATGAGGTAGTATGGGCTGAAGTTAGAAACAGGAAAGGAGAGGTCATCCTGTTGGAAGTTTTCTATAGGTCTCCGAATAGTTCCAGAGATGTAGAGGAAAGGTTAGCAAAGATGATTCCCGATAGGAGTGAGAGAGACAGAGTAGTTGTCACGGAGGACTTCAACTTTCCAAATATTGACTGGGAACACTATGGTACGAGTACTATAGATGGGTCGGTTTTTGTCCAGTGTGTGAAAGAGGGCTTCCTGACACAGTATGTAGACAGGGGTGAAGCCACATTAGATTTGGTACTGGGTAATGAGCCCGGCCAGGTTTTAGACTTGGAAGTAGGTGAGCACTTTGGTGATAGCGATCACAATTCTGTTATGTTTACTTTAGTGATAGAAAGGGATAGGTGTATACCACTGAGCAAGAGTTACAGCTGGGGGAAAGGCAATTACAATGTGATTAGGCAAGATTTAGGAAGCATAGGATGGGGAAGGAAATTTCAGGGGATAGACGCATTCGAAATGTGGAGCTTATTCAAGGAAAAGCTACTGTGTGTCCTATATAAGTATGTACTTGTCAGGCAGGGAGGAAGCTGTACTGCGCGGGAGCCGTGGTTTACGAAGGAAGTGGAATCTCTGGTCAAGAAGAAGAAGAATGCTTATGTTAGGATGAGATGTGAAGGCTCAGTTAGGGTGCTTGAGGGTTACAAGGTTTCCAGGAAAGACCTAAAGAGAGAACTCAGAAGAGCCAGGAGGAGACATGAGAAGTTGTTGGCGGATAGGATCAGGGTAAACCCTAAGGCTTTCTATAGGTATTTAAGGAATAAAAGAATGACGAGAGTAAGATTAGGGCCAATCAAGGATAGTAGTGGGAAGTTGTGTGCGGAGTCAGAGGAGATAGGGGAAGCACTAAATGAATATTTTTCAACAGTATTCACTCTAGAAAATGATAATGTTGTCGAGGAGATTACTGAGATACAGGCTACTAGACGAGGTGTGATTGAGGTTCACAAGGAGGAGATATTGGAAATCCTGCAGAGTGTGAAAATAGATAGGTCCCCTAGGCTGGATGGGATTTATCCTCTGATCCTCGAGGAAGCCAGGGAGGAGATTGCCGAGCCTTTGGCATTGATTTTTAAATCGTCATTGTCTACAGGAATAGTGCCAGAAGACTGGAGGATAGCAAATATGGCTCCCCTGTTCAAGAAGGGGAGTAGAGACAATCCTAGTAATTATAGACCTGTGAGACTCACTTCAGTTGTTGGTAAAGTCTTGGAAAGGGTTACATGAGATAGGATTTATAATCATCTAGAAAAGAATAATTTGATTAGGGATAGTCAGCACAGTTTTGTGAAGGGTAGGTCGTGCCTCACAAACTTTATTGAGTTCCTTGAGAAGGTGACCAAACAGGTAGATGAGAGTAATCCGGTTGATGTGATGTATATGGATTTTTGCAAGGAGTTCGATAAGGTTCCCCACAGTAGGCTATTGTACAAAATGCGGAGGAATGGGATTGTGGGAGATATAGCAGTTTGGATCAGTAATTGGCTTGCTGAAAGAAGACAGAGGGTGGTGGTTGATGGGAAATGTACATCCTGGAGTCCCGTTACCAGTGGTGTACCACAAGGGTCGGTATTGGGTCCACTGCTGTTCGTCATTTTTATAAACAACCTGGATGAGGGCGATGAAGGGTGGGTTAGTAAATTTGCAGATGACACTAAGGTCGGTGGAGTTGTGGATAGTGACGAAGGATGTTGTAGGTTACAGAGAAACATAGATAAGCTGCAGAGCTGGGCTGAGAGGTGGTAAATGGAGTTTAATGCGGACAAGTGTGAGGTGATTCACTTTGGTTGGAGTAACCGGAATGCAAAGTACTGGGCTAATGGTAAGATTCTTGGTAGTGTAGATGAGCAGAGAGATCTCGGTGTCCAGGTACACAGATCCTTGAAAGTTGCCACCCAGGTTGACAGGGTTGTTAAGAAGGCATACAGTGTTTTAGCTTTTATTGATAGAGGGATCGAGTTCCAGAACCATGAGGTTATGCTACAGCTGTACAAAATTCTAGTGCGGCCGCACTTGGAGTATTGTGTACAATTCTGGTCACCACATTATAAGAAGGATATGGAAGCTTTGGAAAGGGTGCAGAGGAGATTTACTCGGATGTTTCCTGGTATGGAGGGAAGGTCTTCCGAGGAAAGGCTGAGGGACTTGAGGCTGTTTTCGTTAGAGAGAAGAAGGTTGAGAGGTGACTTAATAGAGACATATAAGATAATCAGAGGGTTAGATAGGGTGGACAGGGAGAGCCTTTTTCCAAGAATGGTGACGGCGAGCACAAGGGAGCATAGCTTTAAATTGAGGGGTGATAGATTTAGGACAGATGTCAGAGGTAGTTTCTTTACTCAGAGAGTAGTAAGGGTATGGAATGCTTTGCCTGCAATGGTAGTAGATTCACCAACTTTAACTACCTTTAAGTCATCATTGGACAAGCATATGGACGTACATGGAATAGTGTAGATTAGATGGGCTTCAGGTTGGCGCAACATCGAGGGCCGAAGGGCCTGTACTGTGCTGTAATGTTCTATGTTCTATGTCAGAAGTCTGGATGGGGCAGAATTTGTAAAGATGATCCAGGAAAGTTTTCTCGAGCAGTATGTCAATAGCCTACAAGGGAAGGGGACATATTGGACCTGGTGTTGGGGACAGGTGGTAGAAGTTGCTGTAGGAGATTTGTTTGGGAATAGTGACCACAATTCTGTAAGTTTTGGAACACTCGTAGACAAAGATGCGAGTGATCCTCAAGGAAGAGTACTAAACTGGGCCAAGGCCAATTATATCAAAATTCAGCATGAGATGGGAAATGTGGATTGGCGACAGCTATGTGAAGGGATGCTCACATTTGATATTTGGGATGCTTTCAAAGATAGGTTGAAGATAGTGCAGAATAGGCATGTCCCTTTGAAAACAAAGGATAGGAAAGGCAAGATTTGTGAACCGTGGATGACAGGAGAAATTGTGCTTCCAGCCAAGTGGAAAAAGGAAGCATACATAAGGTCCAGGCAGCTAAGAACAGAACAGGCTTTGGATGAATATCGGGAGAGTAGGACCAATCTTAAACGAGGAATCAAGTAGACTAAAAAGGGTCATGAAATAACTTTACTGAGCAGAATTAAGGAGAATCCCAAGGCCTTTTATTCATATATAAGAAGCAAGAGGGTAACTAAAGAAAGGGTTGGTCCACTAAAAAGGAGAAGGAAGGAAGGTTGTGTGTTGAACCTGAGAAAATTCTCAATGATAACTTTGCATCAGTGTTCACTGAGGAGAGGGACATGATCAATGTCAAGATTAGAGATAGAAGTTTGTTTAATCTGGATCACATTGACATAAGAAGGGAGGATGTGTTGGGTATACTGAAGGATATTAAGGTGGACAAATTCCCAGTACCGGATGGGATCTATCCTAGGTTGCTGAGGGAGGTGAGAGGGGAAATAGCTGGGGCCCTGACAGATATTTTTGCAGCATCCTTAAATACAGGTGAGGTGCCGGAGGACTGGAGGGTTGGTCATGTTGTCCCCCTGTACAAGAAGGGTAGTAGGGATATTCCAGGTAAACACAGATCAGTGAGCCTGATGTCAGTGGTAAGAAAGTTGCTGGAGAAGGTACTAAGGGAATGGATCTATTTATATTTGGAAGAGAAGGGGCTTATCAGTGATAGGCAACATGGTTTTGTGTGGGGGAGATCATGCCTTACCAACTTAATAGAGTTCTTTGAGGAAGTGACCAAGTTGATAGATGAAGGAAGGGGTGTAGATGACATATACATGGACTTTGGTAAGGCATTTGATAAGGTTCCCCATGGTAAACTAATGGAGAAAGTGAAGTCATATGGTGTGCAGGGTGTTCTAGCTAGGTGGATAAAGAACTGGTTGAGCAACAGGAGACAGAGAGTAGTAGTTGAAGGGAGTTTCTCGAAATGGAGAAAGGTGACCAGTGGTGGTCCACAGGGATCAGTGCTGGGGCCACTGTTGTTTGTGACATACATAAATGATCTGGAAGAGGGCATTGCTGGTATGATCAGTAAGTTTGCAGATGACACCAAGATTGGTGGAATAGTAGAAAGCATAGGGGACTGTCAAAGAATACAGGAGAATATAGATAGACTGGAGAGTTGGGCGGTGAAGTGGCAGATGGAGTTCAATCTGGATAAATGTGAGGTGATGCATTTTAGAATGTCTACTGTAACTGGAAGAGCCTTGGGAAAAGTTGATGAGCAGAGAGATCTGGAAGTTCAGGTCCATTGTACCCTGAAGGTAGCTGCACAGGTGGATAGAGTGGTAATGAAGGCATATGATATGCTTGTTTTCATTGGACGTGGTATTGAGTACGAGAGCTGGCAGGTGATGTTAAAATTGCTCAAGACTTTGGTTCTGCTGTATTTGGAATACTTTGTACAGTTTTGGTCACCACATTACCAAAAGGATGTAGATACTTTGGTGAGGGTGGAGAGAAGCTTTATGAGGATGTTGCCTTGGAGGGAAGGTGCTAGCTAGGAAGAGAGGTTGAGTAGGTTAGGATTGTTTTCATTAGGAAAAAGGAGATTGAAGTCTACAAAATCATGATGTGTGTCGACAGGGTGAATCGAGATACACTTTTCCCAGGGTGGAGGATTCCATAACGAGAGGTCACGCGTTCAAGTTTAAGGAGAAAAGTTTAAGCGGGATACACACAGCAAATACTTTATGCAGAGGATGTGGATGCCTGGAGCATGTTACCAGCAGAGGTAGTAGAGGCAGGCATGGTAGATTTATTTAAGGTGTGTCTGGACACTTGAATGAGCAGGTGGGGAGCAGAGGGATACAGATCCTTAGGAATTGGATAGGTTTAGAAATTGGATTTGGATCGGCATAGACTTGGAGGGCTGAAGGGCCTATTCCTAGGCTGTAAATTTTCTTTGTTCTTTGTTAATCCAGTTTGGTAGCTTCAATAATTTGATGCCTCATTTTCAGATATGTCTGGTGTTGCTTCTGATTTATCCTTCTGCATTCTTCACTGAACCGAGATGGATTCCTTGACTTGATATATTGGCATAGTGGAGGTTATATTGGGCTTAGGATTATAGTTGAATCCAATTCTGTTGCTGAGGCTCCCCAGTCCAGTATGGTTACCCAGTTTTGGGTTGCTATTTCTGTTCAAGACCTATCCCATTTGGAAAGATGGTGGTGCCCCAAAACACAATAAAGGATATCCTCAATGTGAAGACAGGACTTCATTTCAACAATGACCATGTAGTAATACTGATGTTGTTATCGACAGAATTATCTGTGTTAGGCAGGTTGGTGTGATTGAAGTCAAGTAGATTTATCCCTCTTATTGATTCCCTCATCACCTGTCACTGATCTAGTTAAGTAGTTATGTGCTTTAACACTCGATCAGCTCAGTCAGTACTGATGCTGCTGAATAACTCTTGAAGATTGAGATTGAAATCCACACTCAGAAAACATTCTCTGCCCTTGTCACATTACTTCCTTGAAGTTATGTTCAATATTGAGGGAGACTTAGGCCGTGAAGGGAGGCATGTGAGGTAGCGGTGAGTGGCATTCAGCATGGAGTCTCCTGGCTCATCTTTTATTTAATGTTATAAGACTGTCAGGACAGAATGTTGAAGATATCCAGGGTATTTCCCTCCAGACTGTTATATGGGCAATCAGATGTCCATTAATGCACAGAGAATTCTCACAAATATCAGTGGGATAATGAGCATATAATCTGATATTGTGATATTGATTAAGGGATAAATAATAACTTGGATCCTGGGGATAAATTACTTGCCCTTCTTCAAAATAGTGCCATTGGATGTTTTACACACACTGGAGCAAGATGGGACCTTAGTTTAGTGTCTCATTCCTGCAACTCCCTGTGTGCCACTTTGAATTATCAGCCTTGATTTCTGCACTTGAATGGCGAGCCTTGTGCTTTAGAGATGAGTCTTAACAACTGAACTACAGCTAACACTGAATGTAATCAACTAAAACTCCAACATGGTTAACCAGCTTATATCTTCACTGCTTCTAAAATGGAGGTGGAGTCAAACACTTCAGCTGGAGCTCATCCATTCTTTTTCTTCTCTTTCTCTTTGTGTTCTTTTCTCCTTCCTCGCTCCAAGCCTTCAATGACCCCCGCCCTCTGCACAGACCTGACTTGGAGTCCAGTTGGCCTGACAGAGCAGCCTTTTGGGGCATGGTGGTCTCTCAGCTTGGTGTAGTGACCTCCTGTGGTGGTCTCACTGTATTCTCTCAGCCCAGTGTGGTGGTTTTCCGTCAGTGTGTGGCGGTCTGTCAGCCTGGCATGGCCTCAGTGTGAACCTCTGGTCTCGAGGTGATTCCAGAGTGATCTCCAGTCTCATGAATCTTGAGGTGCAACCTGATGCAATCTGGAGCCAAGTGGACTGAAGGCCAGGTTGCAGAATTTTTATATCTGCAATACTGAGCTTTTTATTTTTCAAAGATATTGGAACCGAAGAAATTGTACCGAGGTACCTTTGTTCCAAAGCTTGTGCTGTAAGTGGTGACTTATGCACTTTTCACTGTAATCATTTGAGTACAGGTGACAATAAAGCTTATTCTATTCAACTGCGCTTCAAAGATGGTGTAGGAAATTAGTCTCGTCCCAGGTGCGGTTCTTGGAAGGGTCAATGCTTGAAATCTGAGGATATCAGGCTTCAGTACAGTGAGGAAGAGTGACTCAAATCCCTCCCCACCCGGTCCCACCCTTCACACTACCTCCATCCCTCATGATGCATGTAGACATATATACCTCGAATTGACAGCTAACAAGCATTCGAATGAGCTAGAGAAACAAGGATTAAAAATCTATCGAGATAGATGGATTGGTTAATTTGATTGAATTATGTCTCTGAAGTAAACAGAGAATTTTTTTAAGAGACATCAAAGTCAGTATTTTGACCCACCCCCCCCCCCCCCCCCCCCCACCCCCACCTTGCTGCACCCTTTGCAAAGGAATGTTAAAAGGTATAAAACTAGCTAAAAAGTTCTGGTTCTCATCAAAAGTTTTGAAATTTGATCATCATGATTCTGACATGGGCTGTCTAGTTGACTGATACCTTGAATGGGACCCATATGAGAGAGATAATCCTGTTGAATTGCATAACAAGACTCACTCCCAGAAGGAGGCTTATGATGGTGGGAATATATTATTAAGGTCATTTCAGGGCAGAAATTAAAGGATAAAGGGAAAAAAGGAAAAGAATTCCAAACTAAGACATTGTGTAAGATTTCTGGACAACAGATGTTGTAAAGTAGCCAAGAAGTAGATTATAAGAAGAATCTGGTAAACTGAAGAATAAAACACTCGATCAGCCAAGTTGAATTAAGTTCAATGTTACAGATCAGATTTAAAGGAAAATAATATACAGTAATCAAAAAGCAATCAATTATTTTTCGTGATGTGCCAAAAATATAACTTGCATAAACCATAACCTTTAAAACTACCTTTGCTAACACTCAGTGATATTAACGCTTGACCGGTACCCATCACATATAATTTGTAAGTTGAGTTTTGTCGAGCCATTCTTGAATATTCAGGTATTTGTCTCTATCACTGTATACTCAAAAGAATAAAGAGATATCAGTCCTGAGACTGTGACAGACTGAGACTCCACCCAGACACTAAATCTAAGCTTTCCTTTAATTTATTGTTTTACAGAACAAAGCAGCTAAGTTTTTTTTTAAACAAGTGCTTGGCAACCAAAATATATGTGTTGAGGAAGAATAGCTTTGAACTTTGTCTAAAAGGGATCAATTTGTAGTCTCTCCAGTAAGTGAGAACAAAAGGCCAGCGAGTGACACTGGCAATTGTGGGAATCTCTCTCAACTGTGGGAACACAAATCAAAGTGAACAACCACATCTTATAAACTGACAACACAAACAGCAAGATTTGAATTGTAACAGCACCCACATCCATCACATAATTTATATTTTCAAATCTTACTGTCAAGACATCAAAAATATATTGCTTATGGCACAATAGGAAACAATGGAAAACAAAACTCATTAACAATAAGAACACTCAACTATCCAGAAAAATAAATCATTTTTCATGTTAACAGAGATATTGACAACTTGTTGATTAATCATTTTAACAACAGTCATAAACTGGTCGATCAACATGTCAACAGCATAAAAATTGGCACTCTATGTGCATAAAATGTGGACGAGTATCTTCACAGTATCTTTGGCAGCGATTCAGAAGCTCTGCAAAAAGCACTTGTGGTTAGGAACCATTTGTGTTCTGACGTATAATTTAACCCTGAGTTAACAGCTTAAATCTTCCAGGCTCCGGATGTTCACAGGCCATGCATACTCTGGAAGATGTGAAGAAGATGTGACCCCTTGGGTGTTCCACTGCATGGACTCCATGAAAATTCCCCAGGAGCTATCAATGGGGAATTTGCATGCCCTGGGGACCCATCAATAAATACTCCAAACATGGCCATAAGACCATAAGATAAAGGAGCAGAATTAGGGCATTCAGCCCATCAAATCTGCTCCAGCATTCGATCATGGCTGATATGTATCACAGACTCATTCTCCTGCCTTCTCCCCAAAACCCTTGACTCCCTTACTAATAAAGAACCTGTCTATCTCTGTCTTACAACACCAGGTTATAGTTCAATAGATTAATTTGAAATCACAAGGTTTCACAGTGCTGCTTCTTCGTTCTTCACCTGACTTCACCTGATGAAGGAACAGAGCTTCGAAAGCTTATGATTTCAAATAAATCTGTTGGACTATAACCTGGTGTCATGCAACTGCTAGCCTTGTCCATCCCAGTCCAACACCGACACCTACACATCATCTTTGTCTTCAATACACTGAATGACTTGGCCTCCACAGTCCTTTGCAGCGATGAGTTCTACAGATTAACCACTCTGAAGAAATTTCATCTTATCTCAGTTCTAAATGGTTGTCCCACTACCCGAAGACTCGGGTCCTAGTGTCTCCAACTACAGGAAATATTTTCTCCATGTCCACTCTATTCAGCCTCTTAGTATTCTGTACGTTACAATTAGATCCACTTCTAAACACCATCGAGTACAGACCCAAAGTCCTCAAGCACTCCTCTTATGACAAGTCCTTGATCCCTGGGATCACTCTTGTAAACCTCCTTTGGACTCCCTCCAACATCAGCACAAATTTCATTAGATATGGGGCCCAAAACTGCTCACAATATTCCAAATGCAGTCTGACAGAGCATATACAGCCTCAGCATTACAGTTCTGCTCCTGTATTCTAACCCTCTTGAAATGAATGCAAACACTACGTTTGCCTTCATGACAGCCAACTGAATCTGCATGTTAGCCGAAAGAGGATCCTGAACTAGAACTTTGTTGCTATTCTTCCTACCTAACCGAATATTTTCCCATATTATATTCCATCTGACACTTCTTTGCCCACTCTCCTAGCTATCCTTCTGCAGCCTCTTCACTTCCTCAGCAGTAGTTGTCCCTCCATCTATTTTTGCATCATCTGCAAAAATAACACCAATATCCTCAATTCCTTCATCCAGTTAATGTATAACGCAAACTAATATTTTATCCCATATTAACATCTCTGGAAGATAAGTAGTATCATAAGGCAGCATCAGTGACTGACTTGCTGCAATCTCTCTCAATATATTTAGTAGTTTACCTTAGAGTCAATACATCATAGAAATAGTCCATTCAGATTACCATATCTAATCTGACCTACAAAGACCAAACTATACTAATCCCATTGATTTGCACTTGGTCCATTGGTGCTGGGAAGCTTAAAGGTCTGAAAACAATAAGTCACCTGGACAGGATGGCCTACAATCCAGGTTTCTGAAGGAGATTGCTGAGGAGATTCTTAAGGATTCTTGGTGATGATCTTTCAGGAATCATTATGGTCAGGGAAGTTTCCAGAGGAATGGAAAATGGCTAATGTAACACTCCTGTTTAAAAAGGGAGGGAGGCAGAAGGCAAGAAACTGCCAGTGGAGGGGCTGAATGTTTATGGATGTGGTGCCAATCAAGAAGGATGTTTTGTCCTGCATGTGTCAACCTTATTGAGTGTTGTTGGAGCTGCACTCATCCAGACAAATGGGGAATATTCCCTCACAATCCTGACTTGTGGCTTTTAGAAGGTCGATAAGCTTTGGGGATTCGGGAGACGAGTTGCTTACCACAAGACTTCTAGCCTCTGACTTGTTCTTGTAGCCACAGTTTGTATTTGACTAATCAAGTTCAGTTTCTCAGTGAAACTCAGCATGTCGATAATGGGATATTGAGAGATGGTGATGTCGTTGAATGTCAAGGGGTGATGGTTAGATCCTCTATTGTTAATGATGTTCATTACCTGGTACATGTGACACTTGTTATTTATCAACCCAAGCTTGGATATTTTCCAGATCTTGCTACATTTGGATATGTCCTGCTACAATATCTGAGGAGTCGTGAATAGTACTGAACATTGTACAGCCTGCAAAATTCCCACTTCTGACTTTATAGCTGAAGGAAGGTCATTGAGTACCCTGAGGAACTCCTGCAGTGATGTCCTGGAGCTGAGATGACTGACCTCCAAGAACTAAAACCATTTTCCTTTGTGCCAGGCATGATGCCAATCAGTGGAGAGTTCTCCTTCCTCCTCCCCCATTCTCAATGACACTAGATTTGCTCGGGCTCTTTGATGCCACACTTGATGAAATGTGGTCTTAATGTCAAGGGCAAACATTCTCACCTCACTTCTGGAATTCAGCTTTTTTCTCCACAGTGGGGCCAAGGTGATAATTAAATCATGGGTTGAATTGCTCTGGCAGAGCCTAAACCAATCATTAGTACAAAGATTATTGCTAGGCAAGTGTTGTTTGGTAGCAATGTTGATGACAACATTCAGCATTTTACTGATGATCTGGAATAGACTGATGGGGTGTTAATTAGCCAGTTTGGATTTGTCCTGCATTTTGTGTACAGGACATGCAATTTTCCACATTGTTGGCCAGTATTGTAGCTGCATTGGAACAGCTTGACAAGGGGCACAGCAAGTCATGCAGCAATGCCAAATCACCAGCATCTGTGGACTACCCAGAGAATAGCTCGCTTAAAGATACCTTTATTGATTATTGACCTGTGAAACAGAAATCCCTAAGAGGAAGAAAAGAAGACCAAGGAAGACATATGCGAAAATTCAACATCCAGCTGGTTTTGAAAAGTTGAATTTTGGTAAATCTCAATCGAGGGTTTTATCAGACTAGTATTATAGAAGGAAAAGTAAAGGATAGGTTAGAAGGAGGAGTTGTAAATAGTTCTTAGTTAATTATTCTCTGCTTTACTTTAAGAAATAAAGTTATTAATTTTTATTTTCAATAAGTCTTGGCCTCTTGAATTTTCACCAATTACTGCATGGGATAAATCTTTTCTGTGCTGCTGGTTTAAATTAACCAGGAGGGTTTACCATGTGTCGTAACAGTATGGGGACTCGTTGTTGAGACTTGAACTCGTTTAGACAGATTTGAAAAGATTTAGGATATGAAAACTCTCAGCAGATTTATACAGTTGCAGCTTAGTGTCCCAGACCTTTAAATACAACGCAGGTGAGACAATTTGTTTAATTTTAGTGACTTGTGATTGATTAAATTAAAAGTGAGAGAACTGGCTCTTAAATTTGCGAAATTCTGAAATTTGAAGATAATTCTCAAATTTGCCAAGAAAGTTTACAGGGAATGAAAAAGGCCATACTTTTAGAATTAGCAAAATAAATTAGATTTGGGTTTAACCAAGGACAAAAGTAAATCTGAAATTGTGTGGGAGTTACTAAACTACTTGGGTGTGTCAGAGAAACAGAGAAGTGCAGTAGAGGTAGAAAAACCTAAATTACAATTGAGGAAGATGGAGTTGGAAGATAAACAAAGGGAGAGAGAGGAAAGAGAAAGGGAGAGAGAAAGAGCGGGAGAAGAGAGAGAGAGGAAAAAGAGAGAGAAAGAAGGTCCTTAGCTGACCAAAAGAAGAGAGAATTTGAACTTGAAAAAATGTGACTTAATCAAGTTAATAAGATGGGGGTTAAAAGAGAAGATAGTAATATATACAAATATGTAAAAACTCTGCCACATTTTGATGAGAAAAATGCTAAAGCTTTCTTTATTTCAATTGAAAAATTGGCTAGGCAGATGGAGTGGTCCGAGGATTTATGGGTAATGCTAGTTCAGACTAAACTGGTAGGCAGAGCTCGTGAGGTATTTGCTGTGCTGTCAGATGAGATGTTAAGAGATTATGAAGAGGTTAAACAGTCTTTTTTAAGTGCTTAAGAATTGGTACCAGATGCGTATAGACAGCGGTTCAGAAGCACAAAGAAGGAATTAGGTCAAACTTATATTGAGGTTGAAAGAGTTAAACATAGTCATTTTGATATATGGGTGTGTGCTTTGAAAATAAATAAGACTTTTGAGGCTCTAAGAGAGATTATTCTGCTGGAGGAATTTAAAAATCCACTTCCAGAGATGGTTAGAATTCACGTGAAGGAACAGAAAGTTCAGGAATTGAGAAGGACAGCAGAATTAGCAGATAAGTACATGTTGGTGCATAAGACAAGCTTCCGGCCAGAATTTCATTCTGTGAGGGATGAAAGTTGGCAGAATGGGAGATCTTACACTATGAAACCAAGAGTAGAAAGCACTGGAAAGAATTTATCACAGGGTAAAAAAGAAGCCCAAGAGGGTGGAAAGGAGGTGAAAGGCCTCAAGTTTTTCCGCTGTGGTAAAGTGGAACACGTAAAGACACAGTGCTGGTCATTAAAGAAAGGCACTGTGAGAAAAGGTGTAGTAAAAGAAGCTAAGCCAGTGGCATTAGTGAAGGTAGTAAAGGAGACCCCAAGAAGAGCCAAGGAGCTGCAGGAGATTGCACAGCCTAGACAGGGGCTGGGTGTGGAGTTAGTACCTGATCTCTACAAAGAATTCCACTCTGTGGGTAAAGTTAGCTCAGAAAGAACAGGGGGAGAAGGACAAGAAGTTATCATTTTGAGATATACAGGATCTAACAAGTCGCTGATAGTAAGGGATGAGCGAATATGCACTCTTTCTGATCTGTTACCTGAGAGTGTGGTAATTAGTGGGATAGATGGACTGAAATTTAGTATTCCCCGATGTAAGATCAGGTTGGATTGCCAACTCAAGACTGGGGCTTAACAATGGGAGTGATTGACAGAGTGTCAGTTCCAGGAATTCAGTTTGTTCTTGGGAATGATTTGGCAGGATCCAAGGTGGGAGTGACACCCCATGTTGTGGAGAAGCCCAAGGAAGACCAAGAAATTGAGGAGTTAAAACAGAAATATCTTGGTATTTTCCCAGACTGTGTGGTAACCAGATCCCACTATCATAAGTCACAGCATGAAGCGAAAAGTAAAGAGAAAGATGAAGGAGTTAAGGTTCAGTTAACAGATACCTTGTTTGATGTAATGGTGCAGGAAACACCTGAACAGGCAGAGGGTCAGTCAGAAGTGTTTAGTCCTTAAAGACTAAGGGACTTGCAACAGCAGGACAAGGCAATTAAAGATATATATGTGGATGTATACTCTGAAAAGGAGGCAGAGAATATTCTGGAGGGTTATTATCTGAAAGTAGAATCCTAAGACAGAAATAGAGACAATAGCAGGTTAGTGCAGAGGAGAAATGGGCCAAAGTGCACCAGATTGTAATGCCAATAGCATACAGACAGGAAGTGTTATGGGTAGCACATAAACTATCTGTAGGAGGTCACCTAGGGGTAAGAAAGACTCAGGCTAAGGTACAAAAACATTGTTATTGGCCTGGAATGCACAAGGTTGTGGTTAACTTTTGTCAAACGTGTCATTCATGCCAAATGGTAGGTAAGCCACAGGCGATAATAAAACCAGTACCTTTGTTGCCAATTCGCACATTTGAAGAACTTTTCACCAGGGTTATAATTGATTGTGTAGGTCCCCTCCCAGGAAGTAAGCATGGGAACCAGTACTTGTTAACCATAATGGATGTGTCTACCAGATTTCCAGAGGCAATTGCATTACGGAGTATTCAGGCAAAAAAGGGGTAGAGGAGTTAGTAGCTTTCTTCACATGGTATGGGCTACCCAGAGAGATTCAGTCAGACCAAGGGTCAAACTTTACTGCTAGGCTGTTTAAGGAGGCTATGGATAGCTTAGATATACAGCACTTTAAATCCAGTGTGTATCATCCTGAATCCCAGGAAGCTTTAGAAAGGTGGCATCATGTTGAGAGCACACTGTCAGGACTATCTGAATGGTTGGGATAAAGGTATCCCATTTGTATTGTTTGCCATTAGAGATGCCCCAAATGAATCCACTCAGTTCACTCCCTTGGAGTTAATATTTGGTCATGAAGTGAGAGGCCCTTTGAAATTATTTAAAGTAAAATTGACAGGACCAAAGTCAGAGATCTCACACTTAGATTATGCACTGGAGGTGAGGGAGAGACTAAATTGAGTAGGTGAGTTAGCTAAACAGCACCTAAAGAGGACACAGTGTAGAATGAAGCAGGTGGCAGCAAAAGCCCTGAGACTTGCACGTTTTCTCGAGGAGTTGATGTGTCAGTACTATTACCAGTGATAGGAGATCCCTTCAAAGCAAGGTTGAGTAGTCCCTATGAACTATCTAGTAAAGATGCCAGATAGAAAAAAAAGATATCAGATATATCACGTGAACATGTTGAAACCATTTTATACTAGAGAGAAAGAACGGGAGAAATAGGTGTTAGTTGCTGCCCTGCAGAGTAAGGAATCAAATCCAGATGATGTGGATTTTGATGTGCCTCAAAGTAGATCAAAAAATGACAAAATCCTTGAGGAGTGGGATAGATTAGTAAGCTATCTGCCTCAGGAGCATAGAACACAGTTGAAAGATTTATTACTGCAGTATAAGGACATATGTAAGAACCAGATGTGGAGGATTAATGCTATTGTACACAAAGTAGACGTAGGGAATACTGCTCCGATAAAACAACACCCCTATCGGCTTAATCCTTTCAAAGCCAAACAGGTCCAGATGGAGATGGAGGCCATGCTTGACGAGGACATAATTGAACCAAGCTAGAGAGAGTGGGGTTCACTGACTGTCTTAGTTCCCAAACCAAACGGTACTCAGTAATTCTGCATAGATTAGCGGAAGGTTAACCCATTACACAATCGGACTCATATCCAGTTCCTAGATTGGAGGACTGTATCAAGAAAGTTGGACAAGGCAATTACATCACCAAGTTGGACCTACTGCATGGCTACTGGCAGGTGCCTTTATCGGAGACTGTGAAAGAAATTTCTGCGTTTGTAACCAGAAATGGGCTCTATCAGTTTAAAGTGATGCCCTTTGGAATGAAGAACACACCTGCCATATTCCAAAGACTCATGAACAGAGTTTTGACTGTGTTAAAAAACTGTGCAATCTATTTGGATGATGTAGTGATCTTTAGCAAGTCCTGGAAAGATCACATGGTACAGTTGTCAGAGCTTTTTGAATGACTACGAGGAGCAAAACTGGTGATAAACCTAAAAAAAAACAGCATTTGCGAAAGCAGAAGTGATGTTCTTAGGACATAACATTGGTCATAGAAGGGTGATACCACAGAATGCAAAGACCACAGGAATTTCCATGACCAATCTCGAAGAAAGAGGTGCTTCGATTCTTAGGATTCAGCAGATTCTATCGGAAGTTTGTCCTAAGCTTCAGCAGTGTAGTGGCACCATAAACCAATTTGCTGAAGAAGAATGCAAAGTTTCAGTGGTAAGAATAATACCATGAGGCGTTTGGACATTTGAAAGCCATATTGACCACCAAACCAGTTTTAACTACACCAAATCTTTCAAAACCTTTTGAAGTTGCCATAGATGCTTGTGATGTAGGAGTTGGAGCTGTACTCCTAAGGAAGATGAGAATGGGATTGAACTGCCAGTTGGTTACTTTTCGAAGAAAATCAAAATCCACCAAAAGCAATACTCCATGATTGAAAAAGAACTATTAAGTTTGGTACTGGTCTTACAATATTTTAATGTGTATGTCATGAACGATGTGTCGGAGATGGTTGTGTACACAGTTCACAATCGGCTTACATTCTTAGAACGCTATGAAGACAAGAATGAGCCCATTTCATTGGAGTCTTTTGTTACAGACTTTTAACTTAAAAATCATACATGTTGCGAGTCATAAAAATGTAACCGCAGGTGTGTTATCCTGGATTTAACTGATAAAGTTTAGATGAGATTTATATTTAGTTAATGTTATATACAAATATACAGTTATATGGGAAGAAGTCAAGGTGAACTTTGATTAAAGTTATCTGTATGTTAGGGTAATATGTTTAAAGAATAGAAAAAAAAATCCATCTTTTCATTATATTGGTTCATTTTTCCTTAAGGAGGGAGGTTTTATGAAGATGTGGGTGTACTGTACCTTTAAGAGAGTTAAAAGCTGGCAGAACTACCTGACACAACACCACATGTTCTGAGCAAGATATAATGTAACATTTGGTCAAATAACTTGATTAGCTGGTTGCCTGGAGACAACAAAACAAATTCAAATTAGGCCAATCAGTTTAAATTATACCTCGGAAAATACCAAATTCCAATCAAGTTTGAGTTGAATACATTGACAATCTTAAAAGCCAATGACACAATCCGATGCTTTAGGGGTATAAGACCGGGGAAAATTGAACAGTTGGACTAAAAGTGTCAAGCCACCAGCATCTGCAGACTGCCCAGAGAATATCTCCCTTAAAGGTACCTTTATCAATCAGTAACCTGTAAGCAGAAATCCCTAAGAAGAAGAAAAGAAGACAGAGGAAAATATAACGAGAAGATTCAACATTTGGCTGGTTTTGAAAAGTTGAATTTTGGTAAATTTTAGTAGGGAGTTTTTCAGACTAGCATTATAAAAGGGAAAATAATAGATAGTTTAGAGGAAGGTGTTGTAAATTCTTATTAATTATTCGCTGTTATACTTTAAGAAATAATTGTTAATGTTTATTTTCAATAGTTCTTGGCCTCTTGAATTTTCATAGATTGCTGCATGGGATAAATCTTTTCTGTGTTGCTGGTTTAAATTAAGCAGGAGGGTTTACCCTGTGTTGTAACAAAATGGCGACCACCTCAAATGCCAGTCAATCAGGTGTCAATAGTTGTCCGTCAGGTACTAATTTTATTTGCATATCATTAAAAAATGTTGCAAATGGATTATAAAATTTCAGTTGCAGGTCACTTAGACATTAAGAAAACACAGTGTAAAGTACGGAAACAATTTTATTGGCCAAGATTACATGGAGGCATGGGCAACTTTTACCGTACATGCCAGATAGTCACAAATATTGAAAGAAAAGATAACTGCTTTAAGAATAAAGTAATTTGCATCTTTTGCTTATCACATACAAACTCAAAATGCACTAGGAAGATCAAACTTTGAACACCATGCTGAGAACATTTTTGTCAAGAACATCTGAAAAAATGGGATAAAGGATTTTGTTACTGTTTGCCATTGAGGATGTTACTAATGGGTCCACAGGATTCAATCTTGAACTGTATTTTGACCTGAGGTGAAGGAATCCTCAAATTGATTAAAGAAATAGTGAAGGATCGTGAAGAAGGTGTTTGGTATGCTTGTCTTTGTTGGTCAGTGCATTGAGTAAAGGAATTGGGAGGTCATGTAGTGGCTATACAGGACGTCCGTGAGACCACTTTTGGAATACTGCATTCAATTCTGGTCTCCCTGCTATAGGAAAGATGTCATTAACCTTGAAAGAGTTCAGAAAAAAATTACTGGAGGGTTTGAGCTGCAGGGAGAGGAGGAATAGGCTGGAGCTATTTTCCCTTGAGCATTGGAGGCTGAAGGAGAAACATATAGAGGTTTATAAAATCATAAGGATACAATGAATAGCCCGGGGTTGGGGGAATCTAAAACTAGACAGCACAGGTTTAAGATGAGAGGGGAGAGGTACAAAAGCAATCTAAGGGGCAATGTTTTCACAAAAAAGGCGAATGGAATGAGCTGCCAGGGAAGGTGGTAGAGGCCGGTACAATTGTAACGTTTTAAAGGCATCTGAATGGGTATGTGGATAGGAAGTATTTAGAGGGATGTGGGCCAAATGCTAGCAAATGGGACTAGATTAATTTTGGTTATCTGGTCAGCATGGATGAGTTGAACTGAAGGGTCTGTTTCCATTTATGATTCTAAATGGATGAACCAAAGCTCAGAGACTACACTTGCATCAAGCTACGACCAATGATCAAACAAAAAGAGGAATGAAAGAAAGAATGAAATGTATGGTAGGAGAAGGTGTTGCAGTGGGTTTGTCATGGCCAGAATCATGGGAGATATGGGCCCTTTGTTAATAGAAATCAAAGAATGGAGGGTGGGGAGCTGTGGAGGAGTTGGAAGTGATGATGGCAGAATTAGCATGGGGCAGCAGATCAAAAATGGCGATGGGAGTGTTCAGGATAATTATCAGGATAAGATGATAGGTTCTATATTCTATGATGACAAAGGCAGGACACTGAAAGGATGGATGGATTGCAAACAAATATCATGGGGAGACAAAAGACATGGGGAGGTGAAAAGTCTGGGTAAAGTTAAAAATTTAAGTGGTAAGTCAAAATGGCTGGGGAGGAGATTGAGAGTGTCGGTGGGGTGTTTAGAAAGGTTTAGGGGCAAAGAAAGTGTTAGGAGAGACAGGTAGGATTGGGATAGACACCAAAACGTGTAGAAGAATCAGATTAAAATGTCTGGTGACTTGGGAGGCTGTGGCCAGGAAACCTATTGAATGAAGGAAGTGATGGGAAAGATTGTGCTTCGAAGGAGACTAGATCTGGGAGAATGAGTCTTGTGTGAGGTTGGATTGCTGCGGTTTGGGTGATGGGGTGGGGTCAACATGTGTAGCTACAATATGGGGCAAGATTGTAACAGTTGCAGGAGAGAGATACAGTAAGCTTGGTCAATCTGGTACACTGTAGTCCTGCTGCTCTTGTCTCATTAGGAAAGGGCTACATGATTCATTGAACCCCTTCAGCTCCTGGGTTTCCCAAGTAGCAGGAATTCAGCCATGCAGTGTGACGCAATGGAGACAAAACAAGAGACACATTGCAATTTGATAATCAAACCTATCTTTCTCACTGCTGTTGAAGTGGACCAAGGTGGTTTGAGAGCTGTAATAGTTTAACATTTGACTCAAATCTACACATATTTGGTGGTTAAAAGATCCTCCTAAATGTTTCAGCTTTGGCTCAATTGTTGCTTCTAAATCAGGAGAGTGTGGATTGAAGTCCTGTCAAATAGTTATGAACACTTGATTGAGATAAGCACTATTAGGAGAGTGCTGCATTTTGACAGTTCCAATAACAATACCCTGTTTGTCATCTTAGTTTGGTATGAAAGATTTGATGACACTAATTTAAGTAAGGGCAGTTAAATGTTGCAAGGAACCTTAGAAAATAATGAACTTTCAACCAAAATCACCGAAGCAGTTGAGCTTGTTATTTTAACATTGCTGTTTGTGGAACTTTGGTTTGCACTATTTGGCTGCCTCCACTATAACAGGGAATCAGGTGGATTTCTACAAGAATTTGACAGACTTACAATCACTTTTATTTATACTAGCCTTTTCTTTCCAAAATATTAAAAACGGATTTCAGATATCAAAGAGTTAAAGTGGTTGTGAACCCCCATTCTCAGCATTATTAGCCTAGGTTTCATTTTTAGATAACTAATATTATGGTAATTTTACTACCATGTCAATGTCATATCTGCATAAAGAATCAAGTATATACTTGGGAAAAATTTAAATCAAGTGTGATAACTGACAGTCACCGATGATTTTTTTTGTGTGAAGGTCAATAATGTTTAATTACATTTTTGATACCAGACATTATACAGAACAAAACTCTTGTGTATAAAAGCACAAATGAAGAGAATATGTATTCAACCATGAATATTATAAATATTCCTTCAGTTTTGGCTGCTTTAAACTGAAAATGTCCTTTCTAGTCATTTAGAAGTTACTTTGTATCTGATGTTCACCCAGTGCTTTAGTTAACTTCAATGTGCCATTATAACCAGGATGTGGCATATTGTTTATTCATAATTATATGTATAAATGAAAATCCATTTGTGTCTGCACTTTTTTAAATGCTCGATTTGTCTTTAATGTTAGTAAATACTATGTCAGTACTGGTTTTGTTCCAGCTACATTTCAGGGCTTATCTTTTTCATGCCCTCAGGAAAGGTTAATTGTAATTGTAATGGTTGAGTAAACAATTCTACAACTCACTCAAACCTTACCTAGTGGTTGATGTTTAAATTACCATTCTAATTCTTTAATTCTTGTAATGTAACTGTAATGTATTTGATAAAAACAATGACTGCAGATGCTGGAAACCAGATTCTGGATTAGTGGTGCTGGAAGAGCACAGCAGTTCAGGCAGCATCCAAGGAGCTTTGAAATCGACGTTTCGGGCAAAAGCCCTTCATCAGGAATAAAGGCAGTGAGCCTGAAGCATGGAGAGATAAGCAAGGGGAGGGTGGGGGTGGGGAGAAAGTAGCATAGAGTACAATAGGTGAGTGGGGGAGGAGATGAAGGTGATAGGTCAGGGAGGAGAGGGTGGAGTGGATAGGTGGAAAAGGAGCTAGGCAGGTCGGACAAGTCCGGACAAGTCATGGGGACAGTGCTGAGTTGGAAGTTTGAAACTAGGATGAGGTGGGGGAAGGGGAAATGAGGAAGCTGTTGAAGTCCACATTGATGCCCTGGGGTTGAAGTGTTCCAAGGCGGAAGATGAGGCGTTCTTCCTCCAGGCATCTGGTGGTGAGGGAGCGGCAGTGAAGGAGGCCCAGGACCTCCATGTCCTCAGCAGAGTGGGAGGGGGAGTTGAAATGTTGGGCCACGGGGCGGTGTGGTTGATTGGTGCGGGTGTCTCGGAGATGTTCCCTAAAGCACTCTGCTAGGAGGCGCCCAGTCTCCCCAATGTAGAGGAGACCGCATCGGGAGCAACGGATACAATAAATGATATTAATGGATGTGCAGGTAAAACTTTGATGGATGTGGAAGGCTCTTTTAGGGCCTTGAATAGAGGTGAGGGAGGAGGTGTGGGCATAGGTTTTACAGTACCTGCGGTGGCAGGGGAAGGTGCCGGGATGGGGGGGGTGGGTCGTAGCGGGGCGTGGACCTGACCAGTAGTCATGGAGGGAATGGTCTTTGCGGAAGGCGGAAAGGGATGGGGAGGGAAATATATCCCTGGTGGTGGGGTCTTTTTGGAGGTGGCGGAAATGTCGGTGGATGATTTGGTTTATGCGGAGGTTTGTAGGGTGGAAGGTGAGCACCAGGGGCATTCTGTCCTTATTACGGTTGGAGGGGTGGGGTCTGAGGGCGGAGGTGCTGGATGTGGATGAGATGCGTTGGAGGGCATCTTTAACCACGTGGGAAGGGAAATTGCAGTCTCTCAAGAAGGAGGCCATCTGGTGTGTTCTGTGGTGGAACTGGTCCTCCTGGGAGCAGATACGGCGGAGGCAGAGGAATTGGGAATACGGGATGGTATTTTTGCAAGAGATAGGGTGGGAAGAGGTGTAATCCAGGTAGCTGTGGGAGTCGGTGGGTTTGTAAAAAATGTCAGTGTCAAGTCGGTCGTCACTAATGGAGGTAGAGAAGTCCAGGAAGGGGAGGGAGGTGTCAGAGATGGTCCAGGTAAATTTAAGGTCAGGGTGGAATGTGTTGGTGAAGTTGATGAATTGCTCAACCTCCTCGCGGGAGCACGACGTGGCGCCAATGCAGTCATCAATGTAGTGGAGGAAGAGGTGGGGAGTGGTGCCGGTGTAATTACGGAAGATCAACTGTTCTACGTAGCCAACAAAGAGACAGGCATAGCTGGGGCCCACACGTGTGCCCATGGCTACCGTTTGGTCTGGAGGAAGTGGGAGGATTCAAAGGAGAAATTGTTAAGGGTGAGGACCAGTTCGGCCAAACGAATGAGAGTGTCGGTGGAAGGGTACTGTTGGGGACGTCTGGAGAGGAAAAAACAGAGGGCCTGGAGGCCCTGGTCATGGCGGCTGGAGGTGTAGAGGGATTGGATATCAATGGTGAAGATGAGGCGTTGGGGGCAGGGAAACGGAAGTCTTGGGGGAGGTGGTGGGCGTGGGTGGTGTCTCGAACGTATATGGGGAGTTTCTGGACTAGGGGGGATAGGACAGTGTCGAGGTAGGTAGAGATGAGTTCAGTGGGGCAGGAGCATGCTGAGACAATGGGTCGGCCAGGGTGGTCAGGCTTGTGGATCTTGGGAAGGAAGAAGAACCGGGCAGTGCGGGGTTCCCGGACTATGAGGTTCGAAGCTGTGGGTGGGAGATCTCCTGAGGTGATGAGGTTCTGTATGGTCTGGGAGAAGATGGTTTGGTGATGGAGGGTGGGGTCATGGTCGAGGGGGCAGTAGGAAGAGGTATCCTCGAGTTGGCGTTTGGCTTCAGCGGTGTAGACTAGCCAGACTACCACTGCGCCCCCTTTATCCGCTGGCTTAATGGTGAGGTTGGGATTGGAGCAGAGGGATTGGAGGGCTGCGCGTTGTGAGGGTGAGAGGTTAGAGTGGGGGAGTGGGGTAGACAGGTTGAGGTGGTTAATGTCCTGGCGGCAGTTGGAAATGAAGAGGTCGAGGGCAGGTAATAGGCCAGTGCGGGGTGTCCAGGTGGATACAGTGTGTTGGAGGTGGGCGAAGTGGT
This sequence comes from Chiloscyllium plagiosum, assembly GCF_037043375.1. Lineage (NCBI taxonomy): Eukaryota > Metazoa > Chordata > Chondrichthyes > Orectolobiformes > Hemiscylliidae > Chiloscyllium > Chiloscyllium plagiosum. The sequence continues at coordinate 105,874,634 of NW_028270139.1, forward strand.
CCTCGGAAGGTGGGCGGGAGTCCTGATTGTGAAAGTAAGCTCGGAGGCGGAGGCGACAGAAGAATTGTTCGACGTCACGGCGTGTATTAAATTCATTGATGTGTGGACGGAGGGGAATGAAGGTGAGTCCTTTGCTGAGGACTGATCGTTCGTCCTCAGTGAGGGGGAGGTCTTGAGGGATGGTGAAAACTCGGCAGGGCTGGGGGCTGGGAGCTGTGATCTGGTGTGGGTGTGGAGCTGGGAGTGGGGTCGGAGCCAGTACCTGGAGTGGGTGTGATGGTGGGGGGAATGGGGGTGGAGTCATGAGCAGGGGTAGTGTTCCCCTCAGGGTTCTGGGGTGTGGGGATAGTGACAGTGGGGTCTATGGGGGGGCGTGTCAGCAGAATGCAGGTGAGTGGCGCTAGTGGGGGCGGAAGTGGTGGCAGACACGGCAGTAGGGGTGGGGCAAGTCACTGAGCGTGTGGCATCAGCGATGATGTGAGGGCTGGAAGTGGCTGTGGGAGTGGCCATGATGGGGGCGGAAATGACATCATCAATCAGCATGGGGGTAGTAGCTGCATCAGCCGCATGGCTAATGGTGTTTCCAAGGCTCCTGTAATGTATTTGGTGCCATTCCTCACCCCTAAACAGCTAATCGGAGGTATGTAGCTGAAAAAAATTGAGATAAATGAACAAATTGCCTTGATGTGCTTTTGGTTAATTGTCATCAACAATTTGTGCATTTCTTTATGACATTGGGACCTGCCTGTTGAATTGACATCTCCTGCAAAGCATCTGATTCTTGCATGAAATTAGTTAAGCTCCTTTTTATAATGCAATGTAGAACCCTGTTGATAGCAAATCAAACGGCAAAGTTAACCATTTTCTCACACTGACAAAGATATGCATTGACTTTGCTAAATAAATCGGGAGCTTTAGACACAGATCAAAAAGTCAGCTCAAAATTTTAAAAATAACTCTAGAATCTGTTGTTCTATCATTCTCTTTATCACAAATCTAGAACATTAACTGTGTTGTAGAACTATTAGAATAGGGCAATGTAGAAGACCAAAATAAAAGCAAATTATGCGGATGCTGGAATCTGAAACCAAAAGAGAAAATGCTGGAAAATCTCAGCAGGTCTGGCAGCATCTGTAAGGAGAGAAAAGAGCTGACGTTTCGAGTCTAACTGATCTTTGTCAAAGCTGCTTTGACAAAGGGTCAGTTAGACTCGAAATGTCAGCTCTTTTCTCTCCTTACAGATGCAGCCAGACCTGCTGAGATTTTCCAGCATTTTCTCTTTTAGTAGAAGAAGACCACTCACTTATCAGACTGGGTCTTAGGAAGAATTTTCTCAGGATCCACCATGTAAATTCTCTTGAAAAATGTTCGTTTCAATTCGATCACTTCCATTCATCCAAACGCCACAAGTTGTAAGTGCAGTTGCCTCAATATTACCACATAGAGTTGTGAGTTTATACAAGCATGTTCTATTGTACTTATGGAAATAGGAATTTTAATGGGAACGCATTGATTCAGCAACAAGACAAAAAAGAGGAACAACAGAAGTGAGGTTTGTTGTAAGCTTTTTAATTATATATATCGATGGATGTTGAAGTCAAATTTGAAATATAATAGTCGATTGAATAGTACTACTCTACAATAAAAACAAAAATTGTTGGAGAACCCCAGCAGGTCTGGCAGTATCTGAGGAAAGAGAAAGAGAGTTAACATTTTGAGAGCAATTGTAATCTTTTTCAGGGATGCAGGAGTAGTGCTACTTTGGACCTGCTTCAGGAATGTGTAATCCTCTGACAAGGCAATATACGTAAATGCGCAAACCTCCCATAGTAATAGGTAATCAGATAAGATGGGTTCTTTTTACACTGAGTAGAGATCAAAAGACTTAGATAATGCATTAATTGATTGTATTGGTCCTAGAGCTAATGTTGGCGGATGATGCGGTTAATGCGAAGGTTGGAAAGTGAGGACCTTGTTACGGTTGGAGGGGTGGGGTCTGAGGGCGGAGGTGCGGGATGTGGATGAGATGTGTTGGAGGGCATCTTCAACCACGTGGGAAGGGAAATTGTGGTCTTTAAAGAAGGAGGCCACATGGTGTGTTCTATGGTGGAACTGGTCCTCCTGGGAACAGATGCGGTACAGTATCCCTTTTATTCACACTATATGTTGCTGAATGAAGAATAAATTGGTTAAACATGATTTCACCTTCTACCCTGTGGTTACAGTTAGAAAATTCATTGACTCGCTTTTATTGTTTCTCATTAATATTCAAACCACTCCCACATCTTCTTTTACTGAACTTAGGTCATCCCTCTCTATTGTGCTAATCTTGGCATTAATTAACTGACACTCCTCCACTTTTCCCCAACTTCCTTTCATTCCGAAATATCAAAGATGCATCAATATTTGAGTTACAATCTGTGTTTTTCTGCAAAATTGATCTCTGCTAACCTTTTCTATTTTACAGCTATCTCTGTAATGGCTATCAGATCACATTGAGCTATTTCTATTCATGTTATCAGGTCATCTGTTTGATTTGAAGGCTACCCTCAGCCTCTTACCTCTGAATGCACTCTTATAGTACTCAGCATCTGCAAATCTCCACCTACTTTTCTCATATCATTACCCTTCACTCCCAATTCCCCCATTCTACTTAACAAATATTCAGTATAAACAGATTTCAATAGCCCTTCAATAACAATGCAAAATCTTTGAGAGGCTCAAAAATCTGTAAATATTGACAAATAGTTTTTGAAAAATACATTTTATTCAACTTCATCTCTGCACTAATTCATAACTATGACAAATGACTCACGTTTATAATCCTCATGACAGCTGTGTCAATCATCTCTGTTGAGCACAATGTATATTCTGGCTTGGAACTCAGTCAAGCATTCACAATGAGATTGCATTGAATGACAGTATGAACAGCACCTTTTGACTTGAATACACTAAAGCCTTTAAAGACAACCAGAAACTCAGCCATCTGTCAAAGCTCTGAAGAAGCTAGACAGATGGCTGAGCTGAACTTCAGTGAAACCATAAAAACATGTGGGACTTCTCACCTAATCACATTTGTATCACACTATTGTAAAATGCAGAGTAGCACCTTTGCCAGGGAATAATGCATAGTATTGAATTAGATTAGATTAGATTACATTACATTACAGTGTGGAAACAGGCCCTTCGGCCCAACAAGTCCACACTGACCCGCCGAAGCGTAACCCACCCATAACCCTACATTAACCCCTTACCTAACACTACGGGCAATTTAGCATGGCCAATTCACTTGACCTGCACATCTTTGGACTGTGGGAGGAAACCGGAGCACCCGGAGGAAACCCACGCAACACGGGGAGAACGTGCAAACTCCACACAGTCAGTCGCCTGAGGCGGGAATTGAACCCGAGTCTGGCGCTGTGAGACAGCAGTGCTAACCACTGTGCCACTGTGCCACCCACAATCTGAAAAGTTTTCCACTTCCACAATGCTATCTAATTTAATGGTCACTTCTATTTTTAAAATAAAGTTGTCATCACTCACTGCGACATGTAAAAGTTGCAATGTCTTTTTAAACTTAATTTTTATGGTGTTCCTGACTCCAAACTTTGATTCCCTCATGGTTCAATGACACCTTTAAACTGGCATGAAACATGTTGCCTTCGAAAGCTAACTTGACTCCTTGAAAACTGTGGGAGTTCTGAAATATTGACTATTGCAATAGAGTTGATAATGTGAAGATTGTCACCTTCCCTCTTTTGCGTTCTGGTGAAGATTTCTGACACCAGGGATTGTGGCAGGAATCCCAGAATCTGGTGCTGCCTGCCATTTTTAAAGCCCACCCGACATAACTGGTCACACAAGAGTTAAGGAGGACCTAATTTTACATAACACAGAATTATCAATGCATTGACTGTCCATGCCGACCAGATATCCCAACCCATTCTAGTCCCACCTGCCAGCACCCGGCCCATATCCCTCCAACCCTTCCGATTCATAAACCCATCCAAATGCTTCTTAAATGTTGCAATTGTACCAGCTTCCACCACATCCTCTGGCAGCTCATTCCATACACGCACCACGCTCTGCGGGAAAACGTTGCCCCTTAGGTCTCTTTAATATCTTTCCCCTCTCACCCTAAATCTATGCCCTCTAGTTCTGGACTCCCTGACCCCAGGGAAAAGACTTTGTTATTTATCCTATCCATGCCCCTCATAATTTTGTAAACCTCTATAAGGTCACCCCTCAGCCTCTGACGCTCCAGGGAAGACAGCCATAGCCTGTTCAGCCTCTCCCTGTAGCTCAAATCCTCCAACCCTGGCAACATCCTTGTAAATCAATTCTGAACCCTTTCAAGTTTCACAACATCTTTCCGATAGGAAGGGGACCAGAATTGCACGCAATATTTCAACAGTGGCCTAACCAATGTCCTGTCCAGCTGCAACATGACCTTCCAACTCCTGTACTCAATACTCTGACCAATAAAGGAAAGCATACCAAATGCGTTCTTCACTATCCTATCTACCTGCAACTCCACTTTCAAGGAGCTATGAATCTGCACTCCAAGGTCTCTTTGTTCAGCAACACTCCCTAGGACCTTACCATTAAGTGTATAAATCCTGCTAAGATTTTCTTTCCCAAAATGCAGCACTTCGCATTTATCTGAATTAAACTCCATCTGCCACTTCTCAGCCCATTGGCCAATCTGGTCCAGATCCTGTTGTAATCTGAGGTAACCCTCTTCGCTGTCCACTACACCACCAATTTTGGTGTCATCTGCCAACTTACTAACTGTACCTCTTATGCTCGCATCTAAATCATTTATGTAAATGACAAAAAGTAGAGGACCCAGCACCGATCCTTGTGGAACTCCACTTGTTACAGGCCTCCAGTCTGAAAAACAACCCTCCACCACCACCCTCTGTCTTCTACCTTTGAGCCAGTTCTGTATCCAAATGGCTAATTCTCCCTGTATTCCATGAGATCTAACCTTGCTAATCAGTCTCCCATGGGGAACCTTGTCGAATGCCTTACTGAAGTCCATATAGATCACATCTACTGCTCTGCCTTCATCAATCTTCTTTGTTACTTCTTCAAAAAACTCAAGCAAGTTTGTGAGACATGCACAAAGCCATGTTGACTATCCCGAATCAGTCCTTGCCTTTCCAAATACATGTGCATCCCTCAGGATTCCCTCCAATGACTTGCCCACCACCGAGGTCAGGTTTCACCAGTCTATAGTTCCCTGGCTTGTCTTTACCGCCCTTCTTAAACAGTGGCACCACGTTTGCCAACCTCCAGTCTTCCGGCACCTCGCCTGTGACTATCGATGATCCAAATATCTCAGCAAGAGGCCCAGCAATCACTTCTCTAGCTTCCCACAGAGTTCTCGGATACACCTGATCAGGTCCTAGGGATTTATTCACCTTTAACCGTTTCAAGACATCCAGCACTTCCTCCTCTGTAATCTGGACATTTTGCAAGATGTCACCATCTATTTCCCTACAGTCTATATCTCCCATATCCTTTTCCACAGTAAATACTGATGCAAAATATTCATTTAGTATCCCTCAGGATAAATAATTAAACTAATATCACTGTGGGAGTGCCTGGTTTCTCTGTGTGGGTTTGTACTGACTTCTCCATCAGTGCATTGATAATATGGCACTCTTTCTGTGACTACATATATGACCAATAAGTATCCTGCAAGAACTCCATCCCATTCTCCCAATTCCTCCGCCTCTGCCACATCTGCTTGGATGAGGAGACATTCCATTCCCAAGCATCTCAGATGTCCACCTATTTAAAACAACATTTTTTCCTCCCTGTGTCATCTAGACAGCCCTCCACTGCACCATCTCCATTCCACGTTCCACCCCCCCCCCATGCAATGCAAACAGAGTCCCCCTGTCCTCATTTACCACCTCACCAGTCTCTACATCCAATGCATCATCCTTAAACACTTCTGCCAACTCTAACTAGACCACCACCAAGGACCTTTTCCCCTTTCCACCCCTCTCCGCCTTCCACAAGGACCATTCCCTTTGCCAATCCTTGGTCAGTACTACTCTCCCCACCAACCCCTTTAAACCTTCCCGTGCAACCAGAGAAGATGAAAAACCTGCCAGTACACAACCCTCCTCACCTCCATCCAGGGTCCCAAACAGTCCTTCCAGGTGAGACAGAGGTTCACCTGCCTCTCTTCCAACCTAGTTTACTGCATCTGGTGCTCTCAATGTGGTCTTCTCTACATCGGGGGCACTGAACGTAAACTTAGGGAATGGTTTGCCGAGCATCCCTGCTGGGCCTGCAGGGGTCAACTGGACCTCCTAATCACCGCCCATTTCAATCCCCCCAACCACTCCCTTTCCAACATGACCAATCTTGGCCTCCTCCATTGCTATAAATGAACAAAACCGCAAATTGGAGGAACAATACCTCACCTTCTGCCTGAACAACCTACAGCCTGGAGAACTCAACATTGAGATCTCCAATTTCAAATAACCTCCCTCCCCATCCCCTGGCTCCCTTCCCAGCCCTTCCCCAACCCTTCGACTGCTCCCTGCCACCAACTGGATTCATTCCTCCCATTGATTCTACCTCTCTGCACCAAACTTCACTTCACCACCCTACCCCTGCCTCCCCCTTTATCTTCAGCATCCCCTGACACCCAACCCCAGTCCTGAAGAAGGGTTACAACTGAAATGTTGACTTCTCCACCTCCTGATGCTGCCTGGCTTGCTGTGTTCTTGCAGCCTCCTGCCTTTGTATTTCAGATTCCATCATCTGCAGGTTTTTTGTGGCTCTAAACAATAAAGTAGCATCAGCTTTCAAAATCCTTGCATTTGCTGTTCTATTTCAGACTGCATCTTTCTTCCTTGTCAATGTTTAATGTTCATCAGCGACAACAGATTCACTCAATAATGAGCTATTTGTGATGATCTGAAACATGGTACTCTTAAGTATCCATTTAGCAAGTAGCTCCCTTTCATTGTGGCTCATTTACATTTGTGTTATTGTGTATAACTTTTGATAGAGTTAGATTTAAAATGAATGTTCCATCACTTCTGATTAATCAGGCTGAAAACATCACATGTACTGACCTGGAGAGGAAACCAATCAATCTATGTAAATATTGAAGGTCAACCAGGATTTAAACTATGAGTCATCATTTCTTCTGAACCACTGATTTTCCCAGTCAAAAAATCTTGCTCTTATTAGTAGACTAATTTTCATCAGAGATGTGTTTGCCATTTTTTTTATATCCCACCTATTTCCTGTTTGTTTATGACAATATAAATGTATTTCCAAAATCAAATGATTCAAAAGTTCCTCCTGGAGCCACAAACAATATATTTTTTTAAATGACTGCCCAATACACAACATTTGGAAAAATTAGTTTGAATCAACAGCTACTTCTTCTTCAATTCCACTAGATGGCACTACAATACTTACTTTGCAAAAGATTGACGTGAAATGTTGCACAATTAGGAACTGTCCTTATCAATTACTGTAACATTGGAAGAGACAGAAAAGGTAAAGAAATTGATGATATTTATTTGTCAACTGATGTGCTGGATTCCAGTACTTACGAGATACATTTAATGCAAAAAAATTGATCGTTTATTCGTGATGAGCAGGCTTGAGACTGATTCAGTGAGATTCATGCTACTATTAGTCAGTACAACAGCACCCTCACTGCAACATCTGATGTCTTATTGTTTCATTCATTCAGGGCTACTGCTTCAAGACCACATACCACTGTGCCCCACCTCTGCTAGGACTGTCCTGCCAGTGGAACAGGAATATCCGCGGATGACAATGGTGGCATTTGGGACATTGTCACGATTCTGTGATTATGACTATATCAAGCTGGCGCCTGAAAATAGTGAGGACTGTAGATCCTGGAAAGTCCCTACCACACATTCCATCTCTTTCCCTGGCTACTGTCTGAGAGTGAGCCAGATTCTTTACAACCCTGGCATCATACTTGACCCCAAGATGAAATTTTAGCCACATTTCCATCTCATCACCAAGACCAACCATTTCTACCACCAGTATATTGGCCCACTCCACCCCACATCAGTAACTTTGCGGCTGAATTTTATTATCTATGCTATCACTGGACCTCACTACTCCAAAACATGGCAGCATGGTGGCTCAGTGGTTAGCACTGCTGCCTTGCAGCGTCAAGGACTGGGTTTGATTCCAGCCTCAGGCGACTGTCTGTGTGGAGTTTGCACAGTCTCTCCGTGTCTGTGTGGGTTTTCTCTGGTAGCTCCGGTTTCCTCCCACAATCCAAAGATGTGCAGGCCAGGTGAATTAGATATGCTAAATTGCCCATAATGTTCAGGGATATGTGGGTTAGGTGCATTAGTCAGGGGTTAACACAGGGTAGGGGATTTGATCTGGATGGGTAACTCTTCGGAGGGTTGGTGTAGACTTGTTGGGCCAAATGGCCTGCTTCTCCCTGTAGGCACTCTCTATGACACTAGACCCTGGCCTCCTATTCAATCTTCTGAAACTTGTACATTCAAACTCTTCTGTTCTCATTCTAACTTTTACTCAGTCTCATTTCCTCATCGCCCTGTGCTTGAAGATCTCCAGTAGATGAGTTAATCTATGAACAATCGTACTAATGAAAATATGAACTGGGAGCAGGATTAGGCCACTTGACCCCTCAACTCTGCTCTACTATTCAATAAGATCACGGCTGATCTGATTGTGACTTTGATTCAAATTTCCTGCCTACCCTGATACTCTTTGGACCTTCATTGGTCACAAATCTGCCTAATGCTGTATTTAAAATATTTAAAGACCCTGCCTCCTTAGCATTGTGGGGAATTGATTTCCACTGACCCGTCACCCACAGAGAAACAAAACTTCCCTCATCTAAATTTTATAAGGGAGATCCCTTATTTTTAAGTTGTTTCAGTTTCCAAGGGGAGGCATCCTTTCATCACTACTGTATTAATTACCCTCAGGATTTTATAATAAAGAATAATTAAAACTTTTTTTTATTCTCCCTGACAAAGTGGGCAAGTTTACATTTTCCCATATTGTACTCTATCTGCCAGATTTCTTGCCCTCTCATTTAACCTAACTATAACCCTTTGCAGGCTCCTTCTGTTCATTTCACAACATAATTTCTTACCTTTCTTTCTATCTTCAGCAAATCTGTATATTTAGTTCCTTCATCCAAAGTCATTGATAAAAAATGAAAAACCCTAAGTCCTCAGCATTGATCTCTCTGCAGCACTCTGCAAGTTAAATCTTGCCAACCCAAAAACTCACTTATCTTTATTCACTCTTTCCTGTTAGATAAATAATCTTCTGTCCATGCTAATATGTTACTTCTATTTCATGAATTATTATTTGATGTGGAAACCTTTGATGTGGCGTTCTGTCAAATGCCTTCTGGAAATCAAAGTGCACCACAACCATAAGTTTGCTTTATCCATGACATTTGTTACTTCCTCAAAAATAACTAAGAGTTGAAAGAAGAACTTGATGTTAAAATCTGCATCCCTTTTATTTCAGTCCCTCCATGGCCTTGTCCCTCCTTGTCTCTATATTATTTTTCAGCTTTACAACCATCCAAGAAATTTGCACTGTCAAGTTTTGCCCCTCGAGTATTTCTGAAATCAATTTGCTTGCAACAATAATTGACACAATCAAAGATGGTTATGATTGTTGGAGGCCAATGATCTCAACTCCAAGTATTGCTGTAATGAGTCCTTAAACTGGTGTCCTATGTCCAACTATCTTTAGCTGCTTGTTCATTGGGCTTTTCCTCTGACATAAGGACAGAAATTGAGGTGCTTGATGATGATTGTACAATGGCCAGGAATATTTACAACTCCACAGATAATGAAGCAAACGTGTTGGAATACCATTAACTATCATGTTCCCCTTCAAGTCACATAACCTCTCTGACTTGACAAGATTTTGTTGTTGTATTTATCACTGTCACTGGAATGTCATGCCTGGAAAAAACAATGGTTGCATGTGCACAGTGCAACTCACCACGACATTGTCAAGGACAGTGTTGAATGGGAAACAAATGATGGTCTTCTTGGCAATGCTCACTTCTCAAGAGTGATATTTTTTAAAAGGCTCTCAGCCTTTAGTGGTTTGATGAAAGTATGGCTTTAAGAGGTGTATTTTGTTTTGTCTGTTTTTGAAGAGAAGTTTTGGGGCAGAGATACTAAGCCATCTCTTTGAATTTAATAAAGTAAACAGCTTGTCAGACCCTGGGGCTTTTTTTAAGTTAGAACAATAGAAGCAGCATGAATGGGTGGAGTCAGGCTCCCACATAACCAGGGTTTGGTTGAGTTTTCAGTTGTTGAGGTTTTGAAGTTAGTTATGAAAGCTGTCATATATTTCTCTCTGCTGAAGCAAAAATCTTGAGTTCTCTCTCACTGCCAGAATTTTCTCATAGTGTTCTTTTCTTCTGGACTGGAGAAACATCGCATGGGAGACAATCTATTTTACTGAATTTGCCTCTGCCAAGGGTGTGTTAACGGGATGTTACTATATTAGAACAGTTGCCGTTTAGTAGGTAAATATTTTTTACTATTCTGTTAAGTTTTTCAATTGAGCCAAAGTTATACCAATTCTTCTTTCTTTTGCTTGTGTTTCAACTGAAGTGTAAGAATAAAGTATGTTTTGCTTAAAGCCTAGTACTGTGACCAATCAAATCACACCTGGAATGCAATGCCTGACACTTGCCTATAATTAGGTAAAAGTTAGGGTCTAGGCTAATTCCTTGATATATTTGAAGAGGGTTTGGTCTGGTCCATAACAATGACAATGCCTTCAGTTAGGAAGAACTAAAATGTTGCATTTCTCTCCTTAAATCTCTATACCTCCCTCTCCTCCTTTAAAATGCTCCTTAACCACCACGTCTTTGATCTGCCCTAATGTCCCACATATGATTTGATGTCAAATTCTGTTTCATGCCCCTGTGAAGCACCTTGATGTGTTTCATTACTTAGAAGGTAGCAAATAAATAAACATCATTTGGCTGAACTTTCCTGAAAGTTGACTATCAGTTTTAACTATCAGTCAGGAGGCAGGGTCTTTAAAAATTTATTTCCATGCAATCTAGGAGATTTTCTGTTTTACAATATTACTTCAGTAACTATGCTCCACTCCTCTCACACTCTCTCACACTATCCTGTGCTCACCATTCGTGGGAGGGAAGGCAGGAATAATGGGTTGAGACACATTATCAGCCATGGTTGAATGGTGGAGCAGACATGTCAGGGTGAATGGTTTAATTCTGCTCCTAGGTCTTCTGATCTTAGGATCTATCCAGATGTTCCTTCTTCACAAGGAGGTAAGGTGTTACCAGCAGGCACACCAGATGGAAGAGGAACAGCTGCAACACACTCCCATAAGACTCTTCCCAGAAAATTCCAGGAATGCCTGGATTTTCCACCTGTACCCTGCTTGAGGACCTCAACCCTGAGGAAGTTCAAGCTGTGGAGGGTGACCCTGTACACTTTGGGAGCACATAGGAGGGCATAAAGGACACTTCATTGTAAATAGAATGTCACATTTGTAAATATCTGATTGACTTTCATCTTAACCTGTGTGACTGACAAAAAAGAGATAGAGACGATAGACAGCCATAGCTCCACACAATTTCATAACTGCATCTGAAGAGTGGCGATTCATTCTTCAACACCTGAACTAGCATAAAACTTTCATCATGATTGAAAGAAAGAGCATCAGATGTTGTGAAGGGTTTCATCAGATTGTAACGCCAACCTACATTAAACAGCAGGTAAAGTGAAGAAAGAACAAATAAATCACCTGCATTTACAGTTGGGATTAAAAGAATCTTGTTTCTCCAGCATCAATACATTTACAGTTATTGGATAATGACTTCACCCAACTCAGTTCCATTGAAAGCAGTTGCCAAATATGTCCTGCTCAGGCTGCTGTGGCTGACGATGCTGTACTGGAGGATGGTGAAGGTGATTTTCGTCTGAAGATTATCCTTATTTTCCAACTCAGAAGAATGCTGCAGCTCCCACAGGTTCTTATGGTCCATCACTCGTTGTGTCCTCCAGTTGGCCTGAGCAGAACATTCAAGGATATTGAGGTGTCTTTAATTTGTACTGCACTGCAATGAATACCCAGAATTGTCCAAACATGGGAACATCATCTTGAGAAGCCATTGTATGGCCCTCCATTGTTCCAGTGGAAGAACATGTTGCATTGTATGTATATGGAGCCTAAGATGTGGCATTTGCACTGCTAACTGTGTACAGACTACAGTGCTGTCCTCTAGGAATCCTCAGCCAATGGCAGTTGTGTCAAGATGCTGCAAGAAAGCATCATTCAGTGCTACTACTGTCCCTTGCGCATCTGCAGTAAATTTCATCAAAGATGAAAAACCTGCATTTTTACCACACCATCAGGTGTCCCTTTGGCGGAAATTCTGTGTGTGAAGGCTGCTCTATATCCTCTGGAGGTTGCTGCCGGTTCTAGACTTCCACAGAGATGTGTTCATTATCATTATCAGTGACCACTCATTGTTCGTTGGCTCAGAAAAGGTAACAGGTTTTGAGACTTCATACTATGTTGACAGGTTCCAATGAGCCAATGTGGGAAATACCAGAAACAAAGCAGCTCCTCAGTAATGTGAGCAGTCAGTGTCACAGCACACAGAAATAACATTTAATCATCATTCTTCAAACTTTAGGACACGTAGGACTCTGTTTGGGCAGAGTGAGTAAATAAATCACTTCCACCATCAAGGAGCTTATTGACGTTACACTGGTTGGAAGAAATCTCTGGGGGTCCAGAAGCTTCTTCACTGAACAAAGGAAGGACATAAACTTTTATACATTTGTTTCCAACTCACCTTTTACTATTACAAACCGATTGTATTACGAATTGATCACATACACATCCAATCAGGTTAATCATTTGACTATGTTGTCAGTGATGGGCAGCCTTATAGATAACCTTCAATCTTTGATGATCTCAGACATTCTTGTTTCTTGGACCTTTCCCAATGCACCTTATTTAACCACATTCCAATACTGCTGACATCTGTACCAGTAACTCTTCCTCCCTGCCAGTAGAGTGGATGCCTTTCCTTACTATCTAAGATGCTTGTCCAAAGCTATTCAGATAAATCCCTTACTATTTACTGTATTTTAAGAGATTATAAATTTATTTCTGTGTAATCAAAATTTATAACAATGATTATCTGGAAATCTAAATTAAAATAAATCTATTTGTCACGAATCTCAGACTTTAAATCAGTGAGGTACTGAAATTGTCTATCAGCACATTGTCCTCTGTATAAACAACTGCAGCTGCATGTTTGTAAGAGGACCTTTTGTGTGCTAGCTTAATCTACTTAGCTTGAATATATTCTGTCTATAAAACTACAATTGTTTTAACTTATGCTTTACTTTAATACTGTATGAAGCGAGCTATTGCTCCAGCGAAAAATAAATTCTCTGCCATCTTACATCAACTAAAACTCATAGACAGTTATTTTTATCTTTCATCTTCAGCCAGAGCAACTCCAACAACTCCATTCAGGACAATAAAGAAATGCCTCTACCTGGATTAGATTACTTACAGTGTGGAAACAGGCCCTTCGGCCCAACAAGTCCACACCGACCCGCCACCCGCCCATACCCCTACATTTACTCCTTACCTAACACAACAGGCAATTTAGCACGGCTAATTCACCTGACCTGCACATCTTTGGGAGGAAACCGGAGCACCCGGAGGAAACCCATGCAGACATGGGGAGAACATGCAAACTCCACACAGTCAGTCGCCTGAGGCGGGAATTGAACCCGGGTCTCTGGCGCTGTGAGGCAGCAGTGCTAACCACTGTGCCACCGTGCCGCCCGATCTTTAGACATAGGCTGCACAAACTGTGTGGCACACATAACACTGGAGATTGTAAGATTGCTGGGTAAAATGAGACCTTTCCTCCTCAACCCCATCCCAGAAAAGCAGCACTGTATATAAAGTGAATATTTTACACTCCAATGTGTCAGACAAGCAGCTCCAGGACCTTGTCCAACCTTTATGATCTAGGAATATGTTGGTGAATTGTGGAACGTAGTGGAAACATTATAGCTCACTTGGCAATACTTCTGCTTCACAGCCATTAATTTGTAATCATGAATGAAATGGTTAAGGTTGCTTATGGCCAGATTGTTTAGTCAATATTGTTGGTGACTGTTTAAGGTTCACCATGCAGAATTGTATGATTAGGGATGCCTTTAACCTGCCCTGTGTAAGTGCAGGTTAATTAATGCCCTGATTAATGTAATTCCCCTGGAAGTCTTCACGTAGAGTCAGAGAGTCATAGAGATGAATAGCACGGAAACAGACTCGTCGGTCCAACTCGTCCATGCTGACCAGATATCCCAACCTAATCTAGTCCCATTTGCCAGCACCTAGCCCATATCCCTCTAAATGCTTCCTATTTATATACCCATCCAGATGCCCTTTAAATGCTCTAATTGTACCAGCCTCCACCACATCCTCTGGCAGCCCATTCCATACACGCATCACCCTCTGCATGAAAAAGTTGCCATTTAGGTGCCTTTTATATCTTTCCCCTCTCACCTTAAACCTATGCCCTCTAGTTCTGGACTCCCCCTACCCAGGGAAAAGCCTTTGCCTATTTATTCTATCCATGCCCCTAATGATGTTATAAACCTCAGCCTCTGATGCTCCAGGGAAAACAGCCCCAGCCTAATCAATCTCTACCTACAGCACAAATCCTCCAACCCCAACAACATCCTTGTAAATCTTTTCTGAACTCTCTCAAGTTTCACAACATCCTTCCAATTGGAAGCAGACCAGAATTGCATACCATATTCCAAAAGTGACCTAACCAATATCCTAAACAGCCGCAACATGACCTCCTAACTCCTATAACTCAATACTCTGATCAATAAAGGAAAGCATACAAAATGCCTTCTTCACTATCCTATCTACCTGTGATTCTACTTTCAAGAGCTATGTACCTGCACTCCAAGGTCATTTTGTTCAGCAACACTCCCTAGGACCTTACCATTAAGTGTATAAGTCCTGCTAAGATTTGCTTTCCCAAATGCTGCACCTCGCACTTATCTAAATCTGCCACTCCTGAGCGCATTGGCCCATCTGATCAAGATCCACTTGTACTCTGAGGTAACCTTCTTCACTATCTACTAAACCTCCAATTTTGGTGTAATCTGCAAACTTACTAACATGACCTCCGATGTTCCCATCCAAATCACTGACAAGTAGTTCCCACAGTCTTAAACAAAATCAAAACTTAATGAACTCACTCTGGGTGCATTCCAGCCATTTATCATTTCCATTGCACATTTGTGATTGGTGTGAGAATGGAAAGCAACAATGGTAGTGCCTCACAAAGTGAGTTGCAGACTCAGCCTGTCAATTTGGTGATATCGCACCATATTTTCATGTATCTTTTTGCCTTCCATTCCTTTTCAATTCTGTCAGTTTGGTTATGCCAACATTTCCAACCAACTTTTTAAATGTAAATCTTCTTAGAACACCGAACACCTGTACCTGTAAGGCACAGTACAGGTCCTTCAGCCCTCGATGTTATGCCGGCCTTCTATCCTTCTATAAGATCAGACTAGCCTGCATACACTTCATTTTACTAACTTCCATGTGCTTATCTAAGAGTTGCTTGAATGTCCCCAATGTATCTGACTCTACTACTATGCTGGCAGTGCATTCACGCACCTACCACTTACTGTGTAAAGAACCTATG
Organism: Chiloscyllium plagiosum; assembly: GCF_037043375.1. NCBI lineage: Eukaryota > Metazoa > Chordata > Chondrichthyes > Orectolobiformes > Hemiscylliidae > Chiloscyllium > Chiloscyllium plagiosum. The sequence goes on from NW_028270139.1 coordinate 105,890,415, forward strand.
CCTGATATTTCCCCTAAACCTTCCTCTGATCACCTTAAAATTATACCTCCTTGTGATAGACATTTCCGGCCTATGAAAAAGTCTCTGGCTATCCACTCTATCTATGCCTCTCAACATCTTGTACACCTCTATCAAGGAACCTCTCATCCTTCTTTGCTCCAATGAGAAAAGCCCTCCAGTCCAGGCAGCATCTTCATAAATCTCCTCTGCACTCTCTCTAAACCTGCCACATCTTTCCTATAATGAGGTGACCAGAACTGAACACAACATTCCAAGTGTGGTCAAACCAGGGCTCTTCAGATCTGCAGCATAACCCTGCAGCTCTTAATCTCAATCCCCCCTGCTAATGAAAGCCACCACACCAAACAATTTTGTAACAACCCTATCAACCTGGGTGGCAACTTTGAGGGATCTATCGAAATAGACCTCAAATATTCTTCTCTCTACTTTAACTACTGAGCCACTACTGAAATGCTAAACATCATGATGCACTAACTCCCCCCCACCCCCATGGAAGCCAGGTTAATGATGACTGTTGATTATGCTCCTTCATGCAATACCTTGTGCTCTCCTATATATCATAGTCCCTACACCAACCCTTAAATGTCATGTTTCTCACTTTTGCAATCATTCTTTCCATTCTATCGCAGCATGCTCCTACCAATCCCTACAAATGACATCCCTAACTTCCCCACCACAGCAGTGGCCTCTGATAAGCCTCCATGACTTTACATGCACAGTCCCCCTGGAGAGAAGGTGGTCCATTTGCCTGTCTGACTTAGAGCAAAAGTCCAGGCAGATATTTGTGCACCTCCTAACTGACTTACTGGTAATCCCTGGACTGCTTCCACTGACCCCGCAGGACTGACTGTAGTCTACTCTCAGACTGTAATGACCTGGAACCTCTGACACTGAACACTCCAAGTGGCTGACAGGCCAGGTCTAAGCCCTTCGGCTGATACTGTACGATGGCCTTGACTTGCTGCGCTGGTCCCCCCTGACCCACCGTAGTCCTGGAATGATTGAGGACTGCTCCCCTTAGAATCTGAGAAAAGGCCATACTCTTGAATCACAGGCAGTGTATTTATCCTGTAAGCTGTTAGCACATGCTGCATGTGTGACATTGATCTATCACAGTGCCACACATCAACATGTTTGCCCCAGTGACTGGTCACTGTTCACTAACATGATACAGTGTCTGGCATTGCATCTGTGCTGAAAGGCAGGGGTAGACAGATCTGCTGTGAGCCTGAAAGTACTGCATGAGGTGGCAATATGCAAAATTTGAAAGCTGGAATGATGGAATTTTCTGAGTGAGCGCTAAGAGAGGATGGTCAACCTGGAGATGTACCCTGCACCAATTTATGAAACAACGCCTGTATCTGCAAAGTGCCCTGGCAGTGGCATTGAAATGTAAGGTGTAGGTGAGCTCCAAATTGCAGTTTTGAAATGGTGAACTGTGAGTCAGACATGTGCCATGATGAATAGTGAGACTGATGCTTGGTCAATGTCAGCTTCTGTGGATGAAGGACACAGGTGACAATTACCCAGCATGCCCTGAGACAGCAGGAAAGCTGAACAGGTAGATGCCCAAAGACAACACTGGTGAGTTACAGCCAGCAAGTAATTTCCATGTCTTTCATTGTATCGTTTCTCTCTGCTGCTTTGGAAAATTACAAGCTGTATGTAAATGAGGCAAGATTAGGTAATAATGAGGTATTGATGTTTACAATTTGGCCCTTGCTATTTTCTAGTGAGATACTCATTTAGTCATTGAAACCTTTTCAGGACAATGTGATTTTTTTTTTAATGTAAAGGAATTCAGAATCCCATACTCACAATATTTTCACATTTGTCTCATCATTGTCCATGCCATTTGGGACTTGGGAAAATTCAATCCAATGATCCTGTTCTTGTTCAAAACTTTTAAAAGCCCTAATAACTTCCCCTACCCAGTTTTAGAGGCACAATACCCACATCCAGTCCCCATGCATTAAGCCATTAGAGTCATAGAGTCATAGAGATGTACAGCATGGAAACAGACCCTTTGGTCAAACCCTCTATGCCGACCAGATATCCCAACCCAATCTAGTCCCACCTGCCAGCACCCAGCCCATATCCCTCCAAACCCTTCCTATTCATATACCCATCCAAATGCCTCTTAAATGTTGCAATTGTACCAGCCCCCACCACTTCCTCTGGCAGCTCATTCCATACCCGTACCACCCTCTATGTGAAAAAGTTGCCCCTTAGATCTCTTTTATGTCTTTCCCCTTTCACCCTAAACCTATGCCCTCTAGTTAGAACATAGAACATAGAACATAGAACATAGAAGAATACAGCGCAGTACAGGCCCTTTGGCCCTCGATGTTGCGCCGATCCAAGCCCACCTAACCTACATTAGCCCACTATCCTCCATATGCCTATCCAATGCACGTTTAAATGCCCATAATGAAGGAGAGTCCACCACTGCTACTGGCAGGGCATTCCATGAACTCACGACTCGCTGAGTAAAGAATCTACCCCTAACATCTGTCCTATACCTACCCCCCCTTAATTTAAAGCTATGCCCCCTTGTAATAGCTGACTCCATACGTGGAAAAAGATTCTCACTGTTGACCCTATCTAAACCCCTAATCATCTTGTACACCTCTATCAAGTCACCCCTAAACCTTCTTTTCTCCAATGAAAACAGCCCCAAGTGCCTCAGCCTTTCCTCATACGATCTTCCTACCATACCAGGCAACATCCTGGTAAACCTCCTCTGCACCCGTTCCAGTGCCTCCACATCCTTCCTATAGTATGGGGACCAAAACTGCACACAATACTCCAGATGCGGCCGCACCAGAGTCTTATACAACTGCAACATTACCTCAGTACTCCGGAACTCAATTCCTCTACCAATAAAAGCCAGTACGCCATATGCTTTCTTCACCGCACTATTTACCTGGGTGGCAACTTTCAAAGATTTGTGTACATGGACACCAAGATTTTTCTGCTCATCCACACTACCAAGTATCCGACCGTTAGCCCAGTACCCCATCTTTTTATTACTCTTACCAAAATGAATCACCTCACACTTAGCTACATTGAACTCCATTTGCCACCTTTCTGCCCAGTTCTGCAGCTTATCAATATCCCGCTGTAACCTGCCACATCCTTCCTCACTGTCTACAACTCCTCCGACTTTCGTATCATCCGCAAACTTGCTCACCCAACCTTCTAACCCCTCCTCCAGGTCATTTATAAAAATGACAAACAGCAATGGTCCCAAAACAGATCCTTGCGGAACACCGCTAGTGACAGCACTCCAAGATGAACCTTTGCCATCAACTACTACCCTCTGTCTTCTTCCAGCCAGCCAACTCCTAATCCAAACCTCCAACTCACCCTCAATGCCATACCTCCGTATTTTTTGCAGTAGTCTACCATGGGGAACCTTATCAAACGCCTTACTAAAATCCATATACACCACATCTACTGCTTTCCCCTCGTCCACCTCCTTAGTCACCTTCTCAAAGAATTCAATAAGGTTTGTGAGGCACGACCTGCCCTTCACAAAACCATGCTGACTATCCTTGATCACATTATTCCTATCCAGATGTTCATAAATCCTATCCCTTACAATTCTCTCTAAGATCTTACCCACAACAGAAGTGAGACTCACCGGCCTATAGTTACTAGGGTTATCCCTACTCCCCTTCTTAAACAAGGGAGTTCTGGACTTCCCGACCCCAGGGGAAAGACTTTGCCTATTTATCCTATCCATGCCCCTCATAATTTTGTAAACCTCCATAAGGTCACCCCTCAGCCTCCGACCTCCAGGGAAAACAGCCCCAGCCTGTTCAGCTTCTCCTTATAGCTCAAATTCTTGATGTTTTGGAGGTTTTATTTGAATAGTTGCAGTGGACAGATCAAAGATTTTTACACATCAACAGAACTTCAAAAGGTATGGGTCAAACAAAGCCACTATACCTCTTGGCTTGTCTTGCTATTAATGTTCATTCTGAGCACAGAACATTTTAATTTGCTTTCTGCTGTGATGTGAAGTTTATTTCCTTCAACTTTTCATTTATATCTGAAATGTCCAAATCATAAATCTCTGTTTCATATTGATCTCATTTGAATGTCTTGCTTTCTCACATAGGTTCCTGTCATCCATAAATTTAAACCATTCTAATAACTTTTTAGACAGCAGATGGTTCCTTGCTGTGACACTCTACAGATCCATTTGGAAGTCTTCATACAGATGATCAACTGACTAGCCATCTGGAAGATATCTCATTCATCTAGGAGTACCATTCAATGGCAATATATCCTGCCTGCTGGCAGCATATATATGTACAGAGAAAGGTTCTTCATCCAGTGCATATTTGTTCCATCAATAGGAGTAGAGGTGACAGTATTGAAATTATAGAATAAATTGGACAAAATATTCATAAAGGAGGATGAAATTTAATACAGGTGAGGAAATAAATATAGAACAGACTAAGTACAGACTTCCTGAATTATGTCAAAATATTTAAAGATAAAGATTAAAAATTTTGTAAAAAAGAAATGTCCTAAGAGTTTACTTAAACATGCTTTGAAAAGTCAGTAGCCATAAAAAATATTTGGAAAGGAAAGAGCTAATGTTATTTAAAAACATAACTTAGCTGAAATAGAAAACAAGCCATCAATATCATAACCTAGACTTGGCTGATCAGGGCAGTCACAAAGACATCATGTCGCAGCAAAACTACGATCCATTCGTTAGAGAAGTTAAGAAGTAACAGAATGGTCTGACATATCTAGATACCAGCCTCATTTTAGATTTTAACGATTTTCAATGACCATCAGAAGCCTTGAGAATGATAGACATGACTGAGGACAATCTCTTCGAATTCTTGTTATTCAAGTTTTTCCAATGGAATCAAAGATGTTCCTTTTGAAAATGTTGAAGGTCATCTTACAGTATAAACACCACTTGCAGTCCCCATTCTATATCATGGTTGGACTTTTATACTTGTAATAGGTTTTGCATTATCTGTTTCTGTAGAATAACTGAATCACAGAATAGTTACAGAGTGGAAGGAAGTCATTTGGGCCAAGTCAAGTGAGACTAACTGTATTATTAGATATTTTCTTTACACCCTTTTTAAACATCAGAACCACATTTGCATTCCTCCAGTCCTCCAATGCATTGCCTGTTTCTACTGAAGATTGGAAAATAATCCTCAGAGCATCTGCTACTTCCTCCTTGACCTCCTTCAACATCCGAGGGAACAATTCATTCGGCCCTGGTGACTTATCCACTTTCAAGGATTCAACTCCTCTACCACTTCTTCTCTCATTATGATTATTTTGACCAATATTTCAAAATGCTCCTTTTGAATTACTAGATACACATCATCCCTTTTCTTTGTGAATGTGGAGGCAAAAAAAGCATTTATAATTCTTCCCATATCCTCTGCCGCTTCACACATGTTCCCTTATTCGTCTATGAAATTCCCAGTTTTTCCTTAGCTAATTTTGCTCTTTATGTACAATTGAATTTTTTTTAGGTTTCCCTTATTAATTTTATAATGCACTCTCTTTGTTTTCCTTAGTTCTCTTTTAACTTGATCCCTGTACTTTATATACTCCTCGAGGCTATCTGCAGTGTTGAAATATTTGTGACTATCATAAGCTTTATTTTCTTGTTTAATCTTCCCCTGTATGTTTCTGGACAACCATAGGGGTTGAGATTGGACAGTTCCATTCTTATGTTTGGAGTAGACAGGTCTACTTTGTGTCCTAAGGATCTCACATCTTAATGTCTCCCACTAGTTTACCACTGATTTATCCTTTAGTAGTCTGTCCAATCCACCCTAACAAAATCACTTCTCTGTTAGCCTTCCACGATGTTAAAAACTTTTACTCTTGATTAATCGTTTCCATAATAATACTAAATCTAACTGAAGTGTGGCCACTATCCCCAATATGATCACCCACTATCACTCCACCAACTTGCCTTTCTTCATTTCCCAAAATTAAATTCAGAACTGCATCTCCTCTCATTGGGATTATTGTGTATTATTTTAAAAAAAACTCCCTGGACACAGTACATGAATTTTTCACTCTTAATGCCCCTTAATATTGTTTGAAACCCAGTTGATATTGGGATAGTTAAAGTATCCTATTATTATTGCCTTCTTATTATTACAGGCAGACATTTGCCTACAAATGAGTTCTTCTATCTCCCTCTCACTATTTGGAGGTCTGTAGTGTACTCCTAGCAATGTGACTGCCACATTTTTTATTTCTAAGATCAATTCATTAAGCCTTATTTGTTAGCCTGTTTAGCACTTCATCCCTTCTCACAACTGTATTTGATTCTTTAACCAATACTGTTACCCCACTCCCCTCCTTTTTTGGTACCCACTCTATCCTGAGAAAACCCTGTACCCAGGGATATTGAGATGCCAATTCTGCTATTGCAATGACATCATGTTGCCATGTGTTGATCTTCCCTGTTTTTAATATCTTTTGCATGGAAGTACAAATAGCTCAACCCCATTAATTTCCTTTGGTGAAAGCTTTTTAATCCTGTTGTTTTGTCTTTCCGAGTCATTGGCTACCTCACTAACTAATGTTCTACCCACCACTTCCTGACCTGAATCTAACCCATCTAAGCCTACACTTCGGTTTCCACTCCCCTGCCATTCTTGTTTAAAACCTCAACAACTGAACTAGCATAGATCCCTGTGAGGATATTTTTCCCAGCTCTGCCCAGGTGCCACCTTCTCAAGAAATGACTCAAGAACCTAATTCCTCCCTGGTACACCATTTCTACAGCCACACAGTCATATGATCTACCTTCTTCTTCCTGTTCTTGCTAGCATGTGGTATTGGGAGTAATCTTGAAATTACTGCTTTTGAGGTCCTGCATTTTAATTTATCTCTAACTTCTAATATTCAGCTTTCAGGTCCTCATCCCTTTGTTTACCTGTGTTGTTGGTACCACAACCACTGGTTGTTCACCCACTCACCCCAGAATGGAAGTGTCCCTTATTCCTCACATTGTGCAAGACAAGCACACCAGGTCTCTTGTCATGACTTCTCTCTATATTAAGTTAATTACTCCCTTTAAGAGAATTTAGTTAAGACACGGACCTTCTTTTGTTCGTTTATAACTGTAAGTCCCTGCTTTTATTTAAGCTACTATGTTATGCTTTAAAAATTGTAAATAAATACAATGCACGTATCACTTACCAATTGGCTGTTTCTGTTCGGATAGTATCTGTCCTGCCCCGACTGAGACTGAGCACAGCTTCACCTGTCTCCCTGTCTCACCAAACTCCATTTTCACCCAACTCTAAAGCACTTTCGTTTAATCAAGCAAAACTCACATATCCTGCTGAATGGAACAAAATGTCCCTGAAAACAATTCAGGGGAATCTTTGTTCTCCTTTTATTCTGAATGGGAACACTCCCCTTTAAATCATTAGGCAGTAACCAATTCATAGACATGTATTTGAGGTTAATCAGAAAGTTGGGCTTTGAAATGATATGTTCAGCATTGCTGGCATGACATTCCATTTTATGCTATTTAATGAAATCATTAGCCTGGTTACTTTAGACAGATTAATAGTTTATTGAGAGATTGGGTACAATATTTGCATGAGCTGAAAATGTGTTGCTGGAAAAGCACAGCAGGAAGAAGGGCTCATGCCTGAAATGTCGATTCTCCTGTTCCTTGGATGCTGCCTAACCTGCTGTGCTTTTCCAGCAACACATTTTCAGCTCTGATCTCCAGCATCTGCAGTCCTCACTTTCTCCTACAATATTTGCATACAAACATGTTTGTAACTTTGTTATTCCATTGCAAAACACAATATAAATTCACTAGACTGATACTATTTAAACTACAAAAAAGCAAAATACTTCATTCCCAACTACAGAAATCATTACCTATGACTTCCAAGGAACAGTGTCCTGATCTCCCACCATAGCCTCGGTAAGTAGATTAGATTACATTACAGTGTGGAAATAGGCCCTTCGGCCCAACAAGTCCACACCGACCCGCCGAAGCGTAACCCACCCATACCCCTACATTAACCCCTTACCTAACACTACGGGCAATTTAGCATGGCCAATTCACCTGAACTGCACATCTTTGGACTGTGGGAGGAAACCGGAGCACCCGGAGGAAACCCACGCAGACATGGGGAGAACGTGCAAACTCTACACAGTCAGTCGCCTGAGGCGGGAATTGAACCCAGGTCTCTGGCGCTGTGAGGCAGCAGTGCTAACCACTGTGCCACCATGCCGCCCACAATAAGCAAGAATAAAACAATGAAACATGCAAGCGTCTGTCACTTTTTTGAGATTTCCACCAATTTTGTGGCAAGGTTACTGAGTGGTCAGAAAAGCATTTTTTCTTTTCAGATCGGAGCAAGTGTGTGAGAGGTGTTCCCTGCTCTTTTGGTCATTCCCATGGCTGAAAACAGAAGTGACATTTATTTATATCAATGTGATAATAACAAATCATGGTATTCCTATCATGTCTGAATGTTTGACTTGTCGTTAGGCTGAAACTCATTTATTTGTCCTCTTTCATTCCAAACTCAACAGCTTGGAGAAGAATTTCCAATGTCAGGACCATTAACGACAATAATAGGATTGGGGAGGTCAAAAGATGTGGACAACTGATTCATCCACAGGAAGTAATAAGAAAAAAAAAACCCAACAGGGCTGAAAATGGTGCTAAACCACTTACTGGAAACAAAGTGGATGGCATGAAATGAAGGATTACATCTGAATCTTCCTTCCTGCCAAATGTTCTGAGTCTTCTGGGGGTGTTGGCATTTAGCATGTACATTGGTCACAACTTGGAAGGTCACCATGCCCCTGAATTACCAATGCCTTGCCAGTCACGGTTTAAAAATAGCTGCGCTTATGGCCAACATCACCACTAGGTGGAACCAATGGTTTGCACATGTGCAAAAGCTCCTTAACTCAAGTTTTTTCATTTTCAATTCCACCTCTGTTCATATGTAATGTTAATGGGTTTGGGATGTTTTCACTGTGAAAGATGGAGTGTAAACATTTTGCTATTTGTGCAAGAAAGTTGCTGAGATTTCTAATCTCTATTGTAAGGCTAAAAAGTGAAGAGGAGACTAAAAGGCAGAGAACCCCAGTCATATTAATAATTAATTGTGAATAAAGTCTTTGCTGTTTCTTATTGGCTGAGTCACATCTGTGCTGCAGGCAGATAGTGTGTAGAGGGACAGTGTGCCTTACTTGCTTGCTGGAATGGAATTAATAGTTGAAAACTCTGAGTTAAAAGCTTACATGGGCTGAAAAGACATCAAGGATGCAATTACAGTAGTTCAGGAAGGCAACCTACCTTCTCAAAGAGAACTAGAGATGGATAATAAATGCAGCCAATGAATCTCACATCCCATGAGTGAGTAAAAAATAAAACAAAGCATGCACAGATTGATCAAGGCACGATGTTTGAGTCAGGAAATAGAGACTGATTTTGGTTGCTGGTAATTTTGCAATTCTGCTTCATTTTTGCTCAAAACTTTAGGCAAATAAAGCAAAATAATTGCTAACATTGGCTCCATAGTTCCACATTTACTTCAATGCCAATTCAAAATTGAGTTCCACTAACATTAAAGAGGCAGTTGAACTACAATCTAAATCTTTATAAAGATTTGTAATAAAAATATAAACATGAATTAATTATGGGGCCGTATTTCACTGCAGTTTAGTAAGCCAGGGACAATTAAATCTCGGGGAGATGGTAGAAGAACAAATTCTGCACAGACTTGTGTTAAATAAAACCAGCAAGAGCTGGAGAAAGTCAGCAGGTCAGGCAGCTTCTGTGGAGAGAGAAATAGTTAACATTTCAAACCTGATCGGACTCTTCTGAGGAACTGACAGGAACTGGGAACTGGTGTTTTTTTTTAATGCTGTAGACAAAGGGAGAGGAGGAGTGAGTGGAACAGATAGTATTTGGGCAGCACTGCTGCCTCACAGCGCAAGGGACCTGGGATCAATTCCAGTCTCGGGTGACTGTCCGTGTGGAGTTTGCACATTCTCCCTGTGTCTGCATGGGTTTCCTCCAGGTGCTCTGGTTTCCTCCCACAGTCCAAAGATGTGCAGGTCAGGTGAATTGGCCATGCTAAATTGCCCATAGTGTTCAGGGATCTGTAGGTTAGGTGCATTAGTTAGGGGTAAATGTAGAGGAATGGGTTTGGATGGGTTATCCTTTGGAGGGTCAATGTGGACTTGTAGGACCGAAAGACCTGTTTCCGCACTGTAGGGTTTTTATTATATGACTATCCAGATAGTGAGAGTGTTCCAAGAATTGGTAAAGGAGTGTTAAATGTGTAAATGATAGATGTGGAAGTGAGGAAAGTGATTCAATGTGCTCAGAGCAAAGTCAATAAAATACAGCAAAAGACAGCTGGGGTGTGGGGAATGGGGGCCGGTGGTATAAGTAAAATGGATAGAGATCATGTTCTGGAGTTGTGGAACTCATTATTCAGTCCTAGAGGCTGTAAAGTGCCGAAGCAGAAATTAATGTGATGCTCCTCTTGCTTGCATTGAGCTTAGTTGAATCTCTATAGCAGGTGCAGGATGGAAATGTTAGCATGGGAGGAAGATTACTTATTGAAATGGCAAGCAACTCATGATTAGAGTCGGAGTGGAGATGTCCCCCAAACCAGTTATCCAGTCTGTACTTGGTTTCACCAATGTCAATGAGACTGCATGTGGGCAGCAAATACAATAGACTAGGTTAAAAGAAGTACAAATGAAATATTGTTTTATCTGGAAGGCATATTTGGGGTCTTGGACAATGAGGATGGAGGAGATGAGTGAGCAAGTGTTATGCAGTCTGCAATTATATAGAAAGGTGCCACAGAGGAGTGAGGAAGTGTTAGGAGTGATGGAGGAGTGGATTAGGGTGGCAAAAAGAGAGTGGTGCCTTTAGGGTGTTGACGATTCAAGGGAGGGCAAGATATGTTTGGTATTTTGCTGGAGGTGACAGATTTCCAGTATCCATGGTATGTTTCCTTTTATTACAGATAAATATTTATTATGAATCTGTAATCACAGTGTAATGTACTGACCATAGAAACATGATTAGACTATTTAACCCCTAAAACTGTTCTAGCATTCAATTTGATCATAGTTGATCTGTGCCTTGTTTGTACTTTTGGGCACTGCTCCGTATCTCTTATTTTTTTAAAAAATCTATATCAATCCTGATAATTTTAATTGACCTCGTATTAACAGTCTTTTGGTAAATTTGTTTCAGATTTGAACCACCCATTGTATGAAAAATGCTTTCTGGTTTCATGCATAAAGAGTAAAGCTGTAATTTTAAAATGGCATCCTCATCATTTGGATTCTTTCACAAAGCTAATTGTTTTTATGGATCCCCTACTGCATCACTTGATCATTTTAAGGACCTTGATTAAATCACACATCAAACATCTAAACACAAGAGAATATAAATGCATGTAATCTGGTCTCAGAATTTAACACTTTTGACCTTGGTGCCAATCTGCTGAATGTACTGCACCACCCTCCAAGGCAGTTAGATCTTTTAAAATGTCTGATGTCCATAATACAAGTATTACAATTAATGTCTGACCAAGCCTCTGTAAAACTGAAGCTGACATTTGAATACTGACCCATTTGAAATAGGGTCGATTTTTCATTAGTTCTTATTTCTTGTACACTTTAATGATTTATTTACCTGGGCATCTAAGTTTGCGTTTCGACATCACAGTCTAATTTAATGTTACGTTAATGATTAAGTGAGTGAGTTAGACATTGGCAGATGCATTTTAATTTGCACCAAAAAGGACCAAACATTATTTAAATTGTGAAGATCTAGAAACATTGAGAGAGTGTTGGATGGTGGGGTCCCTAAAATATTCCAGAATCCATGTAAACAGATGCATGAAATCTTCTATCCATGTTCAAAAAAAACTAAGAATGCTAATCGAATGTTAATAATCCTAACTAGAGAGCTGTATTACAATGGGTCAAGTAGGATTTTTACAATTTCAATTGACACCCATATTACCCTGCCCATGCCATAATATGTCATAATACCTTTAGGTTGTGCTCTTTGTGCATTGGGAACACCCCTTCTTTCCTTCCCACCTGGACTTTTAAACCCTTCCTTTCATTCTATTAATCCCCCTTTCCAAAATGTGAGAACCCTCTCTACGTAGAGCCCCCAATTCACCTGAGTTTGAGATCAATTGGGACTTTCAGCCTATTGGCATTCTCAGCAGTGTCCACTCCTGACCTCTCGAAATTGTCAGCCGGAGGATGGAACTTCTCAGTGTTCTGGCAGACTGGCCTACTTTGCATCGATTTAGCTCATCCACAGGGCATTCTGCCAACAGGGGAGGCTTCTCAGCTGTTGGCTGAATGTTAACTTTCCCCATGGCTTGGGTGAGCAGTCCACTGTCCCAGGTGCACCCGGTGCACCTATTTTCTTCTGCTCTGCAACCTCAGCCCAGATCTAATGCACATAAGGATCAGCTCATCTCCCCAGTTTCCTGAAGTGCATTAATCATATTCACCTTAATTATTCCTTGCAGTTGAAGGTTCAACAGTCTTACATCTTACATTTATGCTTTCTAGCCCTGGTTTTGCCTGCAAGTGGAAACATTTTTTCTACTTTCATTAAGTTCAGGAATTCGATCTGGTCTTTCAGTCTCTCCTCTGCCACCATTATAATTCTGTGCATTTGTTTCTTTTTTTTCCCCATGACTATGAGTGTGTTCTTTGAATGACTGGAAGTGAGAAATGAATAGGTGCATGGTTTTCTTACCCATTGGCAATGTATTTTAATTCTGCCAACACCAACCTCTGAATCAATGGAAGGTAATTTCACATTCCACTTCCTTAGTAGACCCATTAAGGTCATGTAACTTCTTTAAGCACTGTTTCCTGTAAGAAATGGTAGAAATGGCACAGCCTCCAGTCATCATCTTCTCAGATGCTCATTGATTCGGTTTTAGTGAAAAGCTTCCATTCTCATTGCTGAAAAGGATCTCAAGCTCCAAGTGATTTATTGCAAAAAGGACCTCAACATATCTGTTCAGTGAAATGCACCTTTCTCAGTATTCATTATCAATCCAATTCCTGCTGTTTTATTATTCAAACATGGAAATCTCTTATAGGGTTAAAAAGAACAGATGTAGGAAAGATGCATCCTTTGGCTTGGGAGAATTGAGAAGAATGAATGTAGAACTAGGAAAGATAATTTTAGAATAAGGGTCACACCAATGAGGACTGAGATGAGGGTAACTTTCTTCACTCAGGGGTTTGCCAATCTTTGGGATTCATTGCAGTAGAAGGTTGGGAGTTTCAATCACTCAGTACATTCAAGCCTGAGACTGATGTGTTTATAGAGTCATAGAGTTACGCAGCACAGCAACAGACCCATCAGCCCAATTCATCCATCCTAATCTGAACTAGTTCTATTTATCTATATTTGTCCCATATTCCTTTAAACCTTTCCTATTCAGGTACCTGTCTAAATGTCTTTTAGATGTTGTAATTGCATCTGCCTCTTTCACTTCCTCAGGCAACTTGTTGCATAAATGTGCCACCTCCTGTATGAAAAAGTTGCCCATCAGGTACCTTTTAAATCTTTCCACCCTCTCCTTAAACCTATGCTGTCTAACTTTGGACTCCCCAACCCTGAAGAAAGACTTTGGCTATTCGCTTTAGCTATGCTCTTCATGATGTTGAGTCTTGGAGGCATAGAGCTGTAACAGCATGGAAAACGACCCCTTAGTCCAGAATGTCAATGCCAACCAGATATTCTAACCTAATCTAGTCCCATTTGCCAACATTCGGCCCATATCGTTCTAAACCCTTCCTGTTCATATACCCATCCAGGTGCCTTTTAAATGTTTGAATTGTACCATCCTCCACCACTTCCTCTGGCAGATACATGCACCACAATCTACATAAAGAAGTTTCCCCTTAGGTTCCTCAGACTGGAGGCCCCTCTCATCTTAGACCTATGTTCTCTCGCTCTGGACTCCCCCATTCCAGGAAAAAGACCTTGTCTATTTATCCTATCCATGCCTCTCATGATTTTATAAACCTCTAAAAGGTCACCCCTCAGATTCCGACGCTCCTGGGAAAACAGCCCCAGCCTATTCAGCCTCTCCCTATAGTTCAAATTCTCCAACCCTGGCAACATCCTTGTAAATCTTTTCTGAACCCTTTCAAGTTTCACAACATCCTTCTTATAGGAGGGAGATCAGAATTGAATGTAAATTTCTAAAAGTGGCCTCACCAATGTCCTGTACAGCCGCAACAATACCTCCCAACTCCTATAGTCAATGCACTGACCAATAAAAGAAAGTATACCAAACTCCTTTTTCACTATCCTATCTACCTGCGATTCCACTTTCAAGGGGCTATGAACTTGCACTCCAAGTTTCTTTGGTCAACAACACTCTCTAGCACCTTACCATTAAGTATTTACATCCTGCCCTGATTTGCCTTTCCAAAATACAGCACCCCACATTTATCTAAATTAAACTCCATCTGCCAATCTTCAGCCCATTGGCCCATGTGATCAAGGTTCCATTGAACCTTGAGGTAACCTTCTTCATTGTCCACTAGACCTCCAATTTTGTTATTATCTGTAAACCATAATCTCCATATCTCCTATGTTTGCATCCAAATCATTTATATAAATGATGAAAAGCAGGGTGCCCAACACTGATCCTCATGGCACACCACTGGCCACGGGCCTCCAGTCTGAAAAGCAATCCTCCACCACCACCCTCTGTCTCTTATCTTCAAGGTAATTCCGTATCCCAATGGCTAGTTCTCCCTGTATCCCATGTGATCTACCCTTACTAACCAGTTTACAGTGAGAAACCTTGTCAAATGCCTTACTGAAGTCCATATAGATCATTGATCTGCCCTCATCAATCCTCGTCATTACTTTTTCAAAAAACTCAATCAAGTTAGTGAGATATGTTTTCCTATGCACAAAGCTATATTGACTATCCATAATCAGTCCTTGCCTTTACAAATACATGTAACTCCTGTCCCTCACGAACTCCTTTAGCATCTTACTGGCCACTGATGTCAGGCTCACTGGTCTATAGTTCCCTGGCGTTTCCTTACCACCTTTCTTAAATAATGGCACCGTATTAGCCAACTTCCAGTCTTCTGGCACCTCACGTGTGGCTATTGATTCAAATATCTCAGCAAGGGGCCCAGCAAGCACTTTCCCGGCTTCCCACAGAGTTCTAGGGAACACCTGATCGGGTCCAGGAGATTTATCCACCTTTATGCATTTTAAGACGTCCAGCATCTCCTATCTATAAGGTCAATCCTCAGCTTCCTCCACTCCAGGGAAAACATATTCAGCCTCTCCTTATATCTCAAACCTTCCACTCTCAATGACATCCATTTTTGCACTCTTTCCAGTGTAATAACATCCTTCCTAAAGTAGGACAACCATAATCGTACACAGTAGTCTACATGTGGCCTTACCAATGTCTTGTACCATGTAAGGTGACGTCCCAACTCCTATTCCCAATGCTCTGACTAATGAAGACAAGTGTTTCAACATATTAAAAACAGAAGTGTTACAGAAATGGTGCAGGACAATCTTGAACCTAGTTTGAAAGACTAAATGCCACACTCCTGCTCTTATTTTTTATGTTGAATAATGTGCAGTCTCTCAGGAATTGTAAACTACTTCACCTCAGGGAATCTAGCTGCTTTAACAACAGCCTTTTAGCACCTTTCCTCAGTATTAGAGTTACAACTGGCCACACTGTTCACAGAGCTGTGCTGAACTGTACTACTACAGTGTGGGTTTCAGCTTAGACTGCTTGGGCTTTGATGACGAGTCAATACTGAGTGCACTATTGCTGCAATTGTAACTAAATATGACACTGGCTAGGCTTTCTGGCTAAGATTTCAATTAATTTTGTTTCGCCCATAGCAAAACCGGAGTGTATTGACATCATTTCAAAGCTCACAATTCATATTTTAGTCTTCCTGGGTAAAAGCTATGACCCAGTCCTGACACCTTGTGCAAAGCTTCCAATTCCAACTATTGATTGCACCTTTTAATTAATGTTGCAGGTTCATGATTTCACTGCTGCCACCATGTTATATTATCTTGGGATTTCGATTAATACAAATACAGTTGCAAGCATGACATTGAGTCAGATCACAAAGTTTTATTTGAAGACATAGAACATAAAACAATACAGCTCAGAACAGGCCCTTTGGCCCTTGATGTTGCGCCAACATGTGAACTATTTTTTTCATCATCAAACCCACATCACCACCTTTTCCCCATTACCCTTGATTTACTTCCTGATTAAAAACCTCTTGATCACAGACACATGAACGGGCAGTGAGTTGATGGATTCAAACTCAGTGCTTTTGCGAAAATGTGCAAATCACTGTCCAAGACTTTCTAAAACATATAATATAATGTCACTGAATATGATGTAAACATTTTCATAACACATATTTGAGCGATTCTACTGATTTTATCCAACATGATATCATAGTAGCCAATATATTATCACAATATTAGTCAGCTGTTTTAATATTCCTGATGTTTTTTCCTGATGAAGGCCCTATGCCCAAAACATCAATTCTCCTGCTCCTCGGATGCTGCCTGACCAGCTGTGCTTTTCCAGCACCATACTCTTCGACTCTGATCTTCAGCATTTGCATAGCTCACTTTCTCCCTGTTCTAATATTCTAACTTATGTCTTTATTTTGAGGTAAATTTTTGTTTCTGAAGATATTTTCCTGCTTTAAATACACCAAAGGAACATTAATTGTTTTGGAGGTTACTTCCTATCATAAATAGGGTGACCATGTTGGAAGATGTTTAAAGTCAAACAGAAACATTCTTTTGCAAAACTTTGTGGTTCAGTAAACAGGTTGTATTCTTGCAGTGCAACTCAGTTCATCTGTTTGAGTAATACATTTATCTTGTGAATACTGAAAACTTTTAGAAATACCATTTTCACAACTTCAGGTGTCAGGATCTATCTGGCTGTGATAATATATATTATGACTTTTTTCATCAATGCTTGAATTTAACATACCCGTCTCTGGAAGCATAATTGAAGTGAATAGATATACATGACACACATAACTTCATACTTTTATCAATGAACAGTGATTCACTGGCAACTCATGCTTGGTTACCATGGTAACCACAGCTATTCATTTCACACCTGGACTACATTACGTAGTTTATAAAGGAAGCCTATTCTAAATCAAAACTAGTTCTATTTTATTTGGCTTGCTTATATGATATGTAAAAAACAGAATTGCAAATAGGAACTTTCCAGATTGCACATCACAGACATGATTTTACAGCTTTAAAATGTGAAATATGCTTGCTACAATATATTTAAAAGTGTGAATATTTTAGCTCATTAGTTCAAAGGCTTTCATTGTGACAAAGTGAACATTACTTCTCAGATCTGACTAAGCACATTCATTCAGCATCATAAACCTGTTCACAGTCATGTAATTTGTATCCGGGGGTTAGTAAAAACACAAGGGAGTGGAAGCAATGATTTTGGAAATGTTTTTGCAATGTGCGTTATGGTCCACATATTCAGATGAGGGTCAGAATCCATCTGGGCCAAGAGCCTTCCCAGTTGAAGCCAAACCAGGAATCCATGAAAGCAGAGATATATTGAATTGATGTTAAAACTATGTCCTTTTTTTAATGATATAGAGAGCTGTATCCCACGATTGAAAGGCCTTGATTGTATTTTGACTGATGCTGATAGAAGGTATTGTGTAATGTAAGTGGAGACAGGATGCCAACTGGATTGGATGCAGTGCGTCAGGTGGGTGAAGGCGTAGGCTAACAGGCAGTTGCGAGAAGGGTGCTGGGAGTGTAGGATACCAATAGGTTGGAGGGTGGCATATAGGTGGGAGGGTGCTTATGGGAAGTTATGGGGTGGTGGGTCATAGAATCATAGAGTCATTAAGCATAGAAACAGACCCTGCAGTCCAACTTGTCCTCGCTGACCAAGTTTCCCAAAGTAAACTAGTCCCATTTGCCTGCACTTGGCCAGTTTCTCTTTAAACCTTTCCTATTCCAAAGCACTTTGAAGATGTCACCTAAACAGGGGACAAAATGATTGCAAATCAACTTGCCAGCTCGGCGAACAGAACCACAGCTACAACTTTCCTATCTATGTACCTGTCTAAATGTCTTTTAAATGTTGTAACTGTACCTGCATCTACCACTTCCTCTGGTCATGAACCATCCTCAGTGTGAAATAGTTGTCCCTCAGGATTCATTTAAATCTTTCTCCCCTCACCTTAAAATTATACCTTCAAGTTTTGAACTCCCTAACCCTACCGAAAAGACCTTTGCTATTCACCTTACCTATGCCCCTCATGATTTTATAAACTTCTATAAGGTCACCCCACCCAACATCCTATGCTTCAGTGAAAAAAGTCCCAGCCTATCCAGCCTCTCCTTATAACTCAAACCCTTAAATCCCAATAACATGCTTATAAATCCTTTCTGCACCCTCTCCAATTTAATAATATCCTTCCTATAGCAGGGTGACCAAAATGGTACTAGGTACTCTAAAAGTGCCTCCACCAACTTCCTGTACAACTGCAACATGGTATCCAACTCCAAAAATCAATGGTTTAAGCAATGAAGGATAGTGCTCCAAACACCTTCTTTACCACTCTGTACTACAACTTTCAATGAACTATATACCTGAATCCGTAGACCTCTCTCTGTTCAAACTCACACCCAGAGCCTTACCATTTACTGTGTAAGCCATGCTCGTGATTGTCTTACCAAAATATAACACCTTGTGTTTATCCAAATTAAACTGTATCTGCCACTCCTCAGCCCATTGACCCAATTGGCAGAGATCACCTTGTAATCTTAGACTGTCCACTATACCTAAGTTTTTGTGTCATCCACAAACTTAGTAACCATGCTTCCTCTATTCTCATCCAAATTATTTATATAAATGACAAACACTCACATCCTCCCACAGATAAATTAGTTCTCTCATGAACTCTAACCATCCAACAACACTGCCCCCTATCCACCAACCCACCCTGGTTTAATGATTCGTGAGAAAGTTGCAAAAAGTTTAAAGTGAAACTCTGAGGACTGGTTCCCTTGGTGAAAGGTGACTTTCTCTAGCAAACTAACAAAAGCCCAAAGAGGATTTTACCATTCTGCTCTGGACTTCTCCGCAATGATCTATCCTTTTCCTCAGTGTTCCATAAAATTACAGGGAAAATACAACACAGGAGTAGGCCACTGAGCCCAACTGCAGATCTTTATGCTACACCCGATACTCCTCCCAACATCCCTTCACTTTAGAGTCATAGAGTTGTACAGCACAGAAACAGACCCTTCGGTCGAAACTGTCTGCACTGAGCAGACTTCCCAATCTGACCTAGTCCCATTTGACAGCATTTGGCCCATATCCCTCTAACCCTTCCTATTCATATACCCATCCAGATACCTTTTAAAAGTTGTAGTTGTACCAGCCTCCATCACCTCTTCTGGCAGCTAGTTCCATATATACATTGCCCTCTGCCTGAAAATGTTACCCCTCAGGTCCTTTTTAAGTCTTTCCCATCTCACCCTCTAGTTTTGCCCTCCACTACCATGGAAAAAGACCTTCACTATAGACAGTATCAATGCCCCTCATGATTTTACAAACCTCTATAAGGTCACTTCTCAGCTTCTGACATTCTAGAGAAAAAAAGCCCCAGCCTATTCAGTCTCTCCCAATAACTCAAGGCATTCAGTCCTAGCAACATCCTCATAAATCTTTCCTGCACTCTCTCAAGTTTAATAACATAATTTTTAAGAAGGGCAACCAGAATTGTATGCAGTATTCCAAAAGTAGCCTCACCAATCTCTTGTACAGCTGCAACATGACATTCCAGCTCCTAAAGTCAATGTACAGACCAATGAAGGCAAGCACACCAAATGCCTTCTTCATCACCCTGTCTACCTGTGACTCCACTTTTAAGGAACTGTACACCTGCACCTCTAGGTCTCTTTGTTTGGCAACATTCCCCAGGGCCGTATCATTAAATATATTAGAAGTTGTGCTCTGGTTTGCATTACCAAAATGCAACACTTCACGTTTACCTACATTAAAGTCCATTTGCCCCTAGAAACTGAACCTTATTCCTCTGGCCCTCACATATTTATCCAGCTTGCCTTTCAATGTGGATGTTCTGTCCTTGACAATGACCTCAAACTTCTGGCTACCTGCCACTTCAACACCACAATGTCCCCTGGCACAAATGGGGATTTTTGGGGAAGTTCTGTTCAGGTGTGGTATGGTAATTGGGGATTGATGATACAGAACAAAATAGGCCTGGTTCAGATTAGTCCTGCAATGAAGGGAGCTCAGTGTATGCTTTGGTCATGTCTGGGTCATATCAGGTCTGGAGATGTGGAATGGGTCAGATTCCGCGTTAGGTCAGGTCAGTTTGAGAACTGGAAGGGAAGGTCTAGCCTGGGACTGGAATGGATTGTCGAGTCTGAATGGATCTAGATTAGAGTGATGCTGGAAAAGCACAGCAGTTCAGGCAGCATCCAAGGAGCAGCAAAATCGACATTTCGGGCAAAAGCCCTTCATCAGGACTATAGGCAGAGAGTCTGAAGGGTGGAGACTTTCTGCCTGTATTCCTGATGAAGGGCTTTTGCTCGAAACGTCGATTTTACTGCTCCTCGGATGCTGCCTGAACTGCTGTGCCTTTTCAGGATCACTCTAATCTAGACTCTGGTTTCCAGCATCTGCAATCATTGTTTTTACCGAGTCTGAATGGGTGTCAAATGCTCATGGAATATCATTGTGAATGATTGAGGTGGTGAGTGTCATCTTTCGCAAGGAATTAAAACAGGTTTCAGTCCCCTGATTTATTCTACTTAACTATTCAGGGAAGTGGTTCTATGAAATCTCCAGCTGTAACCTGGAATTAGAACTTTATTGGAGTACTCCATTGGAATTTACAATTTCTCAGGCAATCTCTGCCTAATCAATGCAGCAAAGTGTGATCCCAAGGTACATCCTCCAAGGTACATCCTCCAAGGTACATCCTCTGACGTTCCAGAGACCAGAAGATCTGGCCAATAAGAAAAAGTATTCATTTTCAGAATTCCCTATTAATGGTTTACTTTCATCAGTGTTTGCTCACATAAACCAAGAGCAAAGCTTGTAGTGTCACTGACTTTACATCACATCAGCAGTGATAAAATAATCAGAATGTCACAAAGTGACAGATCAGAGGCAGAAAATGTGAAAATGTGTGAAAAGCCTTAAATGGAATCCCTCAAACGCCAACAAAAACATGCTCACACAAGCTAGCACAAAGAAAATTAGAGTTATTCCTAAGTACTTCTCAGTTTGGACCATTGTGACATGGGAGAGAATTTCCACAGGAAATCTGATGTTTAGTTATAACATGTAGTCAACTTAATGATCACTGGCTTAATACATTTCGTTGGAATTGTTTCAGCAAAGAAACTTGTTTGATATGAGGCCTCCAGGTGCCTCAGGAACATGCCTTTCAGCTTTTAATTATAATAATTTGCTCCCTCTGTAATGGACTAAATAAAATCATTATATTGTTTGTCTGAAATTACTTTGGAGTGGTTTCTATGTTTAAGGTGCTATATAAACATAAGTATTTCTGTTGTTGTATTCCTTTTGCAATCCAAGATATTATCCTCAATGACCATGGGGTGAATCTAATAGCGGTCTGTGAGATGTGGCTATGGTGAGATTGCAGTGGACCTTGTAGCAAGAAACCTTTCAAAAATCTTAATGCAACTCAGACTTCACTGAATATAGTTAAAAATCACACAACACCCGGTTATAGTCCAACAGGTTTATTTGTTTTGAACTTTGTCCAACTTACCCCAACCCCAACACCTTCAAGTCATGGTTCACCGAATATGTAAAATTCAGATCCAAATTACAATAGGCAGGGTAGTAAATTTCTGCAACGTCAAGTCAAATCCTTCCAGGTTTCCACTCCACTTAACTGTTAAAGAGAAGTTGAGACATGCTCAAAGTGCCCATGATAGACCTAGAAAAGCCTACAGCTGCTGAAGTCAGTTTTGGGTGTAGTGAACGTTTAAGAGTGAGCAATGCAAAATTAGTCCCAGAGTGATTGATCATCATTGCTGAATAGTCATATATACTCCAGCAAGAAAGTTTCAAAAAGAATTCTCCTCACCTCTCCATCAGCCTCCCAACAGAAGATGTGATATGGCTATGTGATTCTTTCTACAATTAGCAATAACAAAGATTTTTGTTGATTTTCACAAGAAATATTTTGATGGAATGAACTTTAAACTACCCTGTGCATATTTTGTAAATCATATGCTCACAATGTTTGAATCACCTCCTCTCCAATCTTTGTTTGAGATGCAGCAGCCTAATAGGCTTCATTTTTTTGATATGCTAATATAGAAATCAACTTATGCTTTCTCCTTTACTGTTAATTTAAGTCTGCTTCCATTGCTCAATATACACATTTAACTCCATATGTTATAAAATTGACCTGCAATCTTGTAATAGGACCCTAACTATTTACTCAGCTTACAGTTTTGACCCAGAAACAGTGAGCATCAAAGCTAGCTTGTGGGACAATGATTCAAATGTTAATTTTGCTTCAATCACAACAGATGCTACCAGACTTACTGAGTTTTTAACTCTGATCAGGTGAGTGTTTGCTCGGTGTTGTGCAACCTCACATCTGGGCAAATCACCATAACTCTGGGACCTGCAAAATGCTGATCTACCTGAAAAATATCCCAGAAAAGTAACATCTCTCGACAATTTAAATGACAGGTTCAGAAAACATTTCATTCTGCTACTCTGCAGTGGCTACGTGGCAATTAGCTGCTGTTAGTCGATACAATCATTCTGCCTGCCTCACAATTGAGAAATATTTTGTCTGAATTTCAGACCCAGTGCAGCACCAAATACACAGGCCTTAGGTCTCAGTGATTGACTGATCAAATCAAATGATCTTTTAGTCAACCTTAATCGATAGATCACAGACTGTACTCAACCAGCCTGCATTTGCAAAACCCAAAGTAAAATGACTACTGTTAGATTGCACGATTGGGTAATACTTGCTGAATAGTCCTGAGTGGGATAATAGGTTTGTTTACAAGCAATTTAAGATAATCAGTAGAACTTGTAACATGAACCATTTACGATGTTAGAAACAATATACAAATAGGTACCTATTCTCCACAAAATTAGGAATATGTCTAAGCCTTGTGTGCTTTTTGAATTACTTTGGAACTTGGGATCTCAAAGTTTCCTGAACAAAAGCCTAACAGTTCCTTGTTGCTTTCTCTAAGACAACCCCTCAACTAATCTTGTCACTCAAAGCGCACCCTTTTCTCCTGTTCTATAAATTGTTGTTATCATTTAAAATTTGCTTTTAATTTTTTTCTTGTATTTGTCAGTTATTTTTGAACAGTTTTGGCAGCAGGAGTTTCTCTTCTCAGGAATTCATTGTTCAGTGTTATGATCTCAGCTGATGGTAGTACTGGAGAAGTCAGATCCCAGAATAAAACCTGGCTTAGTATATCATATATCTTTTTTTTTTCAGTTGACTAACGTGATAATTAGTCACTGAAATATATTGAAGTGAGGCTGCAGATGTTCATTAATAACAGAATGTAAGAAAGAGCGACACAGTGGCTCAGTGTTTAGCACTGCTGCCTCACAATGTGTAGGTCTCGTCCAGATGCTCCAGTTTCCTCCCACAATCCAAAGATGTGCAGGTTAGGTGGATTGACCATGCTAAATTGCCCACAGTGTCCAGGGAGGTGCAGGCCAGGTGGATTAGCCATGGGAAGTACAGGGTTACAGGGATAGTGTGGGATGCTGTTCGGAAGGTTGGTGTGAGCTCGATGGGCCAAAGGCCTGCTTCCACACTGTAGGTTTCAATAAGAAAAAAAAGTTATAAAATAGTTGGAAAGATCTTAACACAGATATCAAAACAAAGTTGCAATCTGTTTCCCTACATTTACAATAACAGAGACTCAACCCCAAAGCAATATCACTTCTGTGTCAGCTTTTGAAAATGTTTACTTGACAGATGTTTCCAGATTCTTTCGATTGACCATCGAGACCAGATTTTATGATTTCTTTCCGAGTCCACTGGCATGAACTGCTCATAATTCAGAAACTCTTTCAAGTTTCCAAACTCCGCAAGCTAGAAATATGTCTGCTTCCCAGTACGTGACTTGCTTCCCTGAACTGAAAAAAGTTGGTTCTTCTGCTACGAGATGCTTCTGAATTAAAGCTCTGTTCTGAGATCAAAACAAAACTTACAGATGACATGGTTATCAGTAGTGGGATTGTTATGTAAACACCACAAAGTAAAGATGATGAAAAACATCCACTTTACCAAAGAGTAATATTTTTCAGATGAAAATCTGGTTTCCCACTTAAAGAAGCTACAGACTTCTGTCAGTTGGCAGCTGAAAGCACATAAATTGAGATGCAGTCAGCAGCACTCATGGATACAGTAATACGGGTAACAGCATCATTCCAAAAGAAAATCTTCACCTCAGAGCTGATAACAGGTAAAAGGAAAACAGTATACACTAGGAAAAGGAAAAGCTGGGACAATCTACTCCTGTTCAGTTTTTTAATGATCTTCTAGGTTTATGATTACAGAAAGCTGAGAGTAGAAGGATCTATAGGAGCTGAGATTAATGTTGCTAATCTCAATGTGGAAGGAGCAAAAATTAAAAAATAAAAGGACAAAAGGCCTTGCTGGGAAGGATTGAATGGGAGAAGGAGTATTTATCCTTTAAAATGAGGTTTGCTGCCATTATGCACAGGCTCCATTAGGCACAGTTATAGGAGATAGACTAATCAGGATAGTGTGTGGCTTGGAAGGAAACCAGTACATAGTTCTGCTGCCCTTGTCCTTCTAGACAGCATTGGTAATGAGATTGGATGATGCTGTCTGAAGTATCTTAGTGAATTGCTGTGGTACATCTTGTAGATAGGACACATTACCTCTGCTGAGAGTGGCAGGGAGTGGATGTTTGAGGAAGTGGTGCCAATAAAACAGGCTGCTTAGTCCTGGATAGTGTAAACCTTCCTGAGTGTTGCTGGGACTGCAATCATCCAAGTAAGTGAGGAGCATTCCCTGATACTCCTGGCCTGTGTCTTGTAGATGGTGGACAGGCTTTGAAGATTCAGGAAGTGAATCATTTGCTGCAAGATTCCTAGCCTCGACAAATGATTTTATAGCCATTTATTTATCTGGCTAGTCCAGTTGAGTTCCTAGTCAATAGTAACCCCAGGGTGTTGATAGTGGGGGAATCAGTGAGGATAACACCATTTAATTTCAAGAACAAAGGTTAGATTCTCTCTTGTTAGATAAGGTAATTGCCTAGCACTTGCGTGGTACAATAATTACCTGCCGGATGCTAGCTCAAACTAATCCACAAATTGTCATTAAAACAAGTCCCTAATCTTAATAAGATGCTATAGTGCTTTATTCTTTGCTGATAGATCATCTTATGGACTCATCATCAAAAGGAAGACTGAAGACAGCATTCTCCATCAACCACAAACCATCAGTGGTCTGTACTGTCACATATGACAAGTACTAGTTTGTGGTTGTTAAGGTATGGAAACAGATTATAGGATGAGCTCAGATTTATTTAATGATTATAGTGCTCCTATAAATGAAGTTCTTTTACAAATGCTGCTGTTTATGTTCCTTGGGCATTCCTTAGGGGGAATTAACTAATCCTGGTTAGGAAATGCTTAAATTATATTGGCAGGTGAATGGGAGGCAGGAGATAATATTGGAGATGAATAACAGGATATACAAAACACTTGGAGATACAGATAGCACCAGATTAAAGACAAGAAACTTAATAGATAGACACAAAATGAGGGCGAAATTAAAATGTTCCAAATCAGGGTTGCAGTGCATAAATATAAATGTGTGGAGTACAGTAAATATGATTGATGACTTAAAAGTGTAGATTACCTTGTGAAATTATGATGTGATTTTAACAGAGACATGACAAGAGGAGCAAGATTGGGTGTTAGGTCTTCCTGAATGCATGGTGTTCAGGACAGGAGAGAAGGTGTGGTGGTAATGATTAAGCTGAGCATTTCAATACTGGAGGAAGAATATCTCAGAGGATTTAAGGACAGAATTGATTTGACTAGAGCTAAGGAATAAAATATACAGGTCACCAATTAATGGGTAGGATGTTGAACCATAAATCTGCAGGGAAATTACAAAATGTAGAAATTTCACAAGAGTCACTGTAATTAGAAACTTTAATTATCTAGATGTGAATGAGAATATTTTGCATTAATTGGCGGAGAGGGGCGAGTACTCCTGGATGGTGTTCAGGAGAATTTTCCACAGCAGCATGTCCTCTGAGATAGGAGCCACTACTAAACCTGATTCTTAAGATCAAGTGTCAATGAGAGAACTTTTATGGATCAGTGATCATTCTATAATGAGGCTTAGGATGACAATGGACAAGCTCCAAGCATAATCCAGGAACAATATACTGTGGGAGAGCTGACTTCAATCGAGGATCAAGCATGAATAAAGATGGACTGCAAAGATTAGAGCAAAGGTTGGTGAAAATAAGGGTAGCTGAACAATGGGCTACATTCAAAGGAGAGATGGTTTGGGCACATCCAAAGTATGTTTCCTTAAAATGGAAAGGTCAAAACAGATCCAGAGGTCCCTGTCTGAAAAAAAAGATCAAAATTAAAAATAAAATACAAAATTGTGCAAATAATGAGTGTAAGGCAGAAAATATATTTGACAACCACGCTGAATCAAGCTGGGCAGCATGGTGGCACAGTGTTTAGTGCTGCCCAGGGACCCAGGTTCGATTCCAACCTGGAGTAACAGAGTGTGTGACGTTTGCATGTTCTCCCCGTGTCTGTGTGGGCTTCCTCGGAGTGCTCTGGTTTCCTCCCACAGTCCAAGGATGTGCAGGTTAGGTAGATTAGTCATGATAAATTGCCTTGTAGTATGCAGGCTGCATGGATTTGCCATGGTTAATGCAGGATTACAGGGATAGAGTGTGATGCTATTCAGATGGTCAGTGTGGACTCAGTGGGCCAAACTGCCTCTCTCTGCACTGTCAGAATTCTATGAATCTGAATACAAAAAGAAGGGAGATGTAAAAAAGAAATAAAAGATTATGAAAATGTCCTTTCTTTGGGGTGGCATGGTAGCTCAGTGGTTAGCACTGCTGCCTCACTCAGGGACCGGGTTCGATTCCAGCCTCGGGCGACTGCCTGTGTGGAGTTTGCACATTCTCCCCGTGTCAGTATGGGTTTTCTCTGGGTGTTCCAGTTTCCTCCCACAGTCCAAAGATGTGGAGGTCAGGTGAATTGGCCATGCTAAATTGCTCATAGTGTCAGGGGTAAATGTAGGGGAATGGGTATGGGTGGGTTGCTCTTTGGAGGGTCAGTGTGGACTTGTTGGGCCAAAGGGACTGTTTCTATACTGTAGATAATCTAATCTAATCTTCAGAACTGATGGTAGCTAGGAGAAAGTTAATATAGATAGAGACGATGGGGAGAGGTGAGGAGTAAATGATCGAGGGAAATAGAGCCCATAGAAAATGAAAAACCGTTGGATGCAGAAAGGACAAAGTAAAAGTCAGCCTGGAGAATGAAAAACTAGGAGAAAGTGAGGACTGCAGATACTGGAGATCAGAGCTGAAAATGTGTTGCTGGAAAAGCGCAGCAGGTCAGGCAGCATCCAAGGAGGAGAATCGATGTTTCGGGCATGAGCCTTTCTTCAGGAATGAAAAACTACTAATGAGAACCATTAGTGGCTGCAATAGGCTGTTGTGTTGGCAGCCCACATAATGACAAGGCCTGGTGTGTGCGACTTGGGGTAAGCACTTGAGAGAAGATACTCAAGCCCTCAAACTGTTGAACACTGTATTGAGTCCAGAAGGCTGAAAAATTTCCCGGCAGTAAATGAGTGTTGTGTGTTTCTCTTGCATTGAGCTATGTTGTAGCAAGCCTGTGACAGAGATGTTGGCCAGGGAACAGGGTGGGGCGTTGAAGTGGCAGACAACTGGAAGCTCAGGGTCTTTTTTGGCGACTGAATGTAGGTGTTCTGTGAAGCCATCAACCAGTCTATGCTTCGTTCCCCCAATGTAGAGGAGACCACCTTGTGGGCAGCGAATGCAGTAGACTAGGTCGTGAGAGGTGCAGATAAAGTGCTGGTTCGCTTAGAAAATATGTTTGGGCCTTTAGATAGTGAGGAGGGAGGAGTTAAATGGACAAGTGTTACACCCTCTGCAATTGCTGAGGAAGGTGCCATGGGACTGTGGGGAGGTGTTTAATGTGAAGGAGGAGTGGACCAGGGTGTCAGGGTGAATGATCCTTGTGGAAGGCTAACAAGACGGGGGAAGAGATTGTGTGTCTGGTGGTGGCTTCGCACTGGAGGAGTTGGAAATAGTGGCTAATGATTCTTTGGATCTGGGTGCTGGTGGGGTGGTAGGTGAGTCATAGAGATGTACATGATGGAAATAGACCCTTCAGTCCAACCCGTCCATGCCAACCAGACATCCCAATCCAATCCAGTCCCACCTGGCCCATATCCCTCCAAACCCTTCCTATTCATATACCCATCCAAATGCCTCTTAAATGTTGCAATTGTACCAGCCTCCACCACATCCTCTGGCAGCTCATTCTATATACATACCATCCTCTGCGTGAAAAAGTTGCCCCTTAGGTCTCTTTTATATCTTTCCCCTCTCACCCTAAACCTATGCCCTCTAGTTCTGGACTCCCCGACCCCAGGGAAAATACTTTGTCTATTTGTCCTATCTATGCCCCTCATAATTTTGTAAACCTCTATAAGATCACCCCTCAGCCTCCGATGCTCCAGGGAAAACAGCCCTGGCCTGTTCAGCCTCTCCCTATAGCTCAGATCCTCCAACCCTGGCAACATCCTTGTATATCTTTTCTGAACCCTTTCAAGTTTCACAACATCCTTCCGATAGGAAGGAGACCAGAATTGCACGCAATATTCCAACAGTGGCCTAACCAATGTCCAATACAGCCACAACATGATCTCCCAACTCCTGTACTCAAGACTCTGACCAATAAAGGAAAGCATACCAAACGCCTTCTTCACTATCCTATCTACCTGCAACTCCAAGGTCTCTTTGTTCAGCAACACTCCCGAGGACCTTACCATTAAGTGTATAAGTCCTGCTAAGATTTGCTTTCCCAAAATGCAGCACCTCGCATTTATCTGAATTAAACTCCATTTGCCACTTCTCAGCCCATTGGCCCATCTGGTCCAGATCCAGTTGTAATCTGAAGTAACTGTGAGTATCGGTCAGTTTGTAGTGGATATTAGTGGCCAGCCTATCCCAGAATTGGAAACAGAAGATCAAGGAAAGGAAGGAAGGAGTCAGAGAGGGTGAAGATGAGAACAGGGTAGAAATAGGAAGTGAATTAGATAAACTTTGCAGACAAGAGAGGGAAGCAGGGCTAATGATGTAATCAGCACTTTGAAGAAAGAGTTGTGGATGGGGGCTGGAATACGACTGGAAAAAGGAATGTTCCATGCACCCCACAAAGTGACAATCATAACTGGGGCCAATGCAGGTACCCATGGCCATCCCCCTGTCCTGAAAAAAGTGAGAAGAGTTAAAGGAGAAATTATTCAGAGGGCGGACCAGCTCAGCCAGGCAGAGGAGGGTATTGGTAGATGGGAACAGTCAGACCTTTTCCAGGAAAAAGTGGAGAGCTTGGAGGCTATCCTGATGGGGGATGGATGTGTAAAAGGATTGCACATCCCTGGTGAAGAGGCAGCAGCTGGAACCCACAAACTCAAAACTCTGAACCTGATGTACAGAATCAAGTTATTATCACTAAAGGTTTGACAGAAGAGATACCAATGAGCTTTTAGGAAAATCACTAATGAATTAGAGTCAAGACTGAGGAAAGCAAGAGAAGTTCTGTACTGGCCAAACAGGAGCAATGAAATCAAAGACCACATCAGGCAGTGCACTGCTGATAATGAATACCAAGCTAAGCAAGCTAGAGAGCTGGTGATGACTCATGGATCATAAATGAAATTCAAATACAACATTTCACTCTCACTGATTATCTTGTATCTATACACTGCTTTTCTGATTATTTGGAGGTGAACCAGCTGACTTTAACAACTATTGGTGAGGTTATTCAATGCCTAAAACACTTCAGCCATTAAGGCATTTCTGATATTGTGACAAGTGACAATGACCCTCAGCCATTTAGTGAATGATTGGGAATGCCCCCATTATCAACATTATCAGAGGGTTTCAAAAGGCATTTGATACAATGCTACACAACAGACTTGTAAGGAAAGTTATAGGTCATAGAATGAAAGTGTCAGCAATAACATGGATAAAAAAATGGCTGAGTGATAGGAAACAGAGAGAAATGATCAATGCATATTTTTCAGTTTGGAAGAAGGTTTGTAGAGGAGTTCTCCAGAAGTCAGTATTGAGGCCTTTACTTTGCCTGCTATATATTATGATGTGGTTCTTGTTGTGCAAGTAGCAATTTTGAAGTTTGCAGATGACAGAAAGAAGAATTGGAAGAATTGTGATCTATGAAGAGGAGAGTGGAGAACTCCAGAAGAACATAGACACATTGGTGGAGTGGCAGATAAGTGACAAATGATATTCAATGAATTTAAGTGTGAGTTGATGCATTTTTGTAGGAAGAACATTTACAGAGGGGTGTACATGTGCACAGATCATTGAAAGTGGCAGGACAAGTAGAGTAAGCAGCAAGTAAAACAAATAGTATCCTCAAGTTTATTAACAGGGACACAGAGTTCAAAAGCAAGAGTTGAACTTGTTGGAGACACTAGTTAGATGTCAGGTAAAGTATCGTGCATAGTTCTGGGCACCACACTATAGGAAAGATACGAAGAGAGAGTGCAGTACGCTTTAAAAGAATGAGGGTAAGGAACTTCAGTTGTGAGGATAGATTGGAGAGTTTGGAACTGTTCTTCTTGGAGAAAAGAAAGCTGAGAGGAGATCTGATAGCGATTTTCAAAATTATGAATGGCCAGGTAGAGCAGTTATGGAGAATCCTTTCCCGCTCACACAACAAACAAGAACAACAACAAGAACTAGAACAAGGTGGAACAGATTCAAAGTGACCTGTAAACAAAGCAGAGATGGAATGAGGAAGAACTTTTTCAGTCAGCAAGTCGTTAGGGTATGGAATGCACTGCCTAGAAACCTGGTGATGGCAGGTTCAATTGAGGCATTCAAGGCGGCGTGGATAAAATAATGTGCAAGGCTCTGGGGACAAAGCAGGAGATTGCCACTGACCCAGCATATGATCTTGGCAGTAGATCTGAGGTATGTGAACATTGTGATGCTGCAAAGTAGACCCACTTTCAAATTCTATGAATGGTAGATTACACAATGAAGGAAGCATCTTGACTCACTGAAGACTATCACCTGATGAAGGAGCATCGCTCCGAAAGCTAGTGTGCTTCCAATTAAACCTGTTGGACTATAACCTGGTGTTGTGTGATTTTTAACACTGAAGACTATAGGAACAATAACAAATTGAAACAATGTCTTGAAAACCTTCAGAAAATATAATTTGAAATTGAATCACCAAGAAGTCTCTTTATTGCTTCTCATAAATGAATAACTCCTAATGTGGTCTATCATGCAATATTAAATGCTTTAACAAATGCTGAAAATATAGACAATGACCCTAAAAATTTATAGAAAGAAACTGAAAATATATAGACTGACACATCAGGCAATACTTTAGGTATTAATGATTAAATATTCAGAATACTAACAGACATTGAGGAATTGAATGTATATGTACATTTTGAGGGTTGTGAGGGTGATATTCCAGATGGCTAATACAAAATGCATGGTAAAAATTGTAAATTGAATTAAGTAAAATCATTTAAGAAAAATTAAGAAAAGCGAATGATAAAAAAAAGCTTCTTTGGTCAAATTTGTCAAGTGATGTATTTGTGTATAATAGATTAGCATGAATTGAGCTATTTGCTCTTCATATTAACAGCATTAAAATTGTTCATTAAAATAATTCTGCAAGAAAAAGAGAAATGAATTGTTGAATGAAGTTTGATGAATAGAAAAAAAGCTTCATGCAAATCACTTCGTAGGAACATTTCTATGGCCTGACTTTCAGTTTTAATACCTAAGCAATTCATAAGCTCAGAGGGATTTCAGTTTATTACTTCATAAAACATTTTCCTTATCATAGGTTTTAAATCTTAATTTAACATCTTTTTCTGTGATTTCAGTGATAGACTTAGGATGGATTCTCAATATTTTTTCTATTTGTATGCTATTTTTAATATTTTAAATTTCCCTTTCTCATATTTTAAACCAAAGAATACAGAACAAGATACATTCTGAAAGCAATATTTTGAGGACACTGCTATGATACTGAATATAAATAGGTATCAATATGAATGTGTAATGAGAAGAAGAAAAAATGTGCTAATTTTAATAATACTAAAGAATTGGATGATACTATAAAAAAAACAATTTTAATAGTCAAATTTATTGAATTCATTTTCACCTCATGCACAGTAGGATGGGAATACATACATCAATTGTGTTGTTAGTATTCTGTTTTAGCTTCTTTACTTATGTAGAATATTTTTATATACCAGCATACATACATAGAAAATATTACATGAAGTAAAATGTTCATCTTCAGCATTTCCATCATAGCAGTTTATTCAGTCTGGTTTAATGAATTGATAATTGTAGGTTTGTGATTAAAAAATGCTCTTGAATTTGTTATATGCATTTCTTTTGGGAGTACTGAAGATGACACTGTACCTTTATGTAATCATATTTAAAAAAAAAATATTTAGTCAATAGAAATTGGGTGGAATTGAGAATTATTGCAATGTTTTGCTGCATTAGCATGTCTAGAATACTGTGTGAAAGGAGCAGTGTGTCAGGCAATATTCTATTAACACTATCCAAAGGAGACAAGAGAACTCCAGCAAAATAATTACTTTAATTTCCAATCATTTTTGCATTTTGACAAATACATTTTGAAATGCAAAAATAAGCGAGCAAACTGTGGTGTTATTTTTCCTTTTGTGTGCATAAGAAAGAGAACAATGAAAGACTTGCATTTGTATATTACACGAACTGCAGATACTTCATAATGCTTTCTAGCCAATGAGATATGCTCAATGTGTTGATTACTCTTGTAATGTGCCCATGTATAATGTAGTTAACTGTAATCAGTAAAAATTGTTGGAGTTTTTGCAATATGAGAGTAATGTGGAACCAGAAAATTAACACAAAGGTTACTGTCTTCCAAATGATCCCTTTTCATAAACTTGGTTAATTCTTGGAGTTATCGATGTTGTATGAGGGTGTAAGATTCTGGAAAAGTTAATGTTAAGGAGTGGCTTAAGTATCACCCACAATGATGATGTCACATAGGTCACTTGGGACAACAGCTTATGATTTTAAAATAGCAAGATTTACAATTCAGATCCTCCTTGTAGTCTCTGCAATAATGTCTATTAGGCAAAAGTGAGGACTGCAGATGAAGGAGAATAGAGTCAAGGATGTGATGCTGGAAAAGCACAGCAGGTCAGGCAGCATCCGAGGAGCAAGAAAATCGATGTTTCGGACAAAAGCCCTTTATTTGGAATCATGTCTATTGTTTCAGTTTCATTTGCACCTAGTTGCTAGTATTCAATAAATAACATATTTATGAAGACAAGAGCCTCTTTTCTTTTGATAGCAACTGGTCTTCCTCTACTACACCAGACCAAGCGAGCCCTGTAGATTCGTGTCTTTAAAGAAGATAGTGACGGCAACTTTATCCCATGGTGGACAATAATGAGACAGCCTTATGGATCCTGCTGGCAGTGGTACAAGTCTGAAGATTTCTTCAATTCAGCATTACAAAGGTGCTTGAGCTGACTGCCAGTAACTGAAAGAGTTGAACATTTAATGGCACAAAACAGAATTTCATGTCAAGATCCAACAATGCAGAATCCAAAGTCAATTGTTGAAAACAATTCATACCTTGTAAGAGGCACAAAGGAGTGGGAGATTGTTCACATTCTCCGGAGCTGAATTATTAGTCACTCCAAAAGCAGAGTGAATTGAGTATCAGTAAGCTGTAGGAACAATCATGGGTCAGGCTTCAGAGGCATTACAAATGAACATCTGAAGCCCCAAGTAAAATCAAAATCCCTGGTAAGCAAAGGAAATTTTTCAAAAGGTGGTGCAGAAGTAACTAAAATATTTACAGGTCCTATTAGAAGTCATATTGAATGGGTATAGTTAAGTAAGAGGAATCAAGGACCACAGAGCAATTCTAAAGGTCCCGGTTTTGAAACTGAAACGAAAATGACAATGGCATATTTGAAGCTTAACTATACAAGGTTTAACAGAAGAAGAAAGTTAAGAGAATTATTAAGGGCACAGATAAAGCTCAAATTCCATATTAAAGCCACAATAAAGTTAAGAATCATTTACTGAGATCACAGACAGTAGGAGTTATTCAGAAATTTCTGAAAGAGGTCAGGATTATGATGAGAACCACAGACAGTGGGAATTATCTCAAAATAAAAGGCATGGTTGAAACAGGATTTACTTTGTATTCCTTTTTGGGCTAGCATTTACTGTACATCTCGAGAAGCCCAGTCAACCACATTGCTGTGGATCTGGAATCACATGTAGGCCAGATTACTTCACTGAAAGACATTAGTAAACCAGATAGGTTTTGAATTACAATCAACAGTGGTTGCCATTAAACAACTGTTTAATTCCAGATTTTTACTGAATTCGAATTTCAATGTCTGCTATGTGAGAGATTCAAAATCATGCCCTCCTAAAACATTAGCCTAGGTTTTTGGGCTGCTAGACTAATGACATTACTATTATACCATCATCTCACCCTTGTTCACAAATAGTCGGATTTATCCAGATTACCTGTGAAAAAAGGTGGGAATCCTCTTTTTTTTTGTGAAAGTGGTGACCAGGGTGGGAGTGGGCCGGGGGGGTGGGGGGGGGGGGGGGGGGGAGAGGAGGAGAGCAGGTAGAATCCTTGGTTTACCCGTAAAAAAATGGCAATCCTTTAGAAGGCTGAAAAACTGCAAGATAGCCCTTATGTTGCGTACAGAGCTGTAACACTGCTATTAATGTAAAATTAAGAGCTTTTTAGGAAAGGAAAAGAAAAACACATTAAGAAGATATGGCATTACAAGCAATAGTTAATTTCAGATTTGTGTCAAATCAGTCATAGAGTTGGACATCTTGAAGGAAACAATTCTTGAGATATAATTAGTCCAGAATGTGAACAAATAAATGCAATTCTGGGTACAAGTAATTATTGCTGATGAAGTTCTCCAAGTTGTAAACAAAGCTTTTGAAGAACTTTTGAAGAAGCATTGAAATCCCTTATCAATTAATTTAACTCCAAAAAAAATTTGTGAGGTCAAAATCTGAAAGAAGAGTAGGCACACAGGGTAATCCATAGGTAATTCACTCAATGACAAAGGAGATAATTTATGCATAGAGCTAGTGGAAGTGGATGAAGTCCTTGATGAATATTTTGCATCAGGATTGACAAAAAAGAAAGACATGCTGGACAATAAGTTTCAGGAGAGGTATGTTGATATTAAAAGGACCGTCAAAATAACAAAAAAAAGGACATATGGGGTGTTTTAGATGGATAAATCTCCAGGACCTGATGGGATCTATTTCAGAATGCTGAGGGAGATAAGTGAGGAAATTGCTGGGAACATGTATGAAATCTTTGTATCCACTTTAGTCACAGGTCAGATGCCAGAGGATTGCAGAAGTGCCAATGTTGTTCCTTTGTTTAAAAAGGGTGACAGCAATAATCCAGGAAATTACAGGCCAGTGAGCCTTCTGTCGGTAGTAGGAAATTATTGGAGAAGATTCTTTGAGATAAAATTTACTCACATTTGGAAAAAAATATGGACTTCTGAGCAATAAGCAGTGTGGCTTTGTGCGGGGAAGGTTGTCCCTCACAAACCTGATTGAGTTTTTTAAGGAAATGACAAAATTATTGATGAGGGCAGGGCAGTAGAAGTTATCTAGATGGACTTTAGCAAGGTCTTTGACAAGATTCAATATATCATATCAGTTGCATACATGACTCTGTGATCTTTTGCTATAAATTCTGTGTCTTATGGTCCTGCTTCACAGGTACCTGATGAAGGAGCAGCATTCAGAAAGCTAGTACTTCCAAATGAACCTGATGGACTATAACCTGGTGTTGTGTGATTTTTAACTTTGTACACCCCAATCTAACATCGGCACCTCCATAGCAAGGTTTCTCAAGACAGGCTGATACAAAATGTGAAATCACATGGGATCTGTGGTGAGCTGGTAAGATAGATACAGAACTAGCTTAGTCATAGAAGACAGAGAGTAGTGGTAGAAGGGGAGTTTTCAGATTGGAGACCTGTGACCAGTGGTGTGCCACAGGGATCAGATCTATATGATTTGGAGGAGAATGTAGATGGTCTGATTCATAAGTTTGTGACAACACAAGGGTTGGAAGAACTGCAGACAGTGAGGATGATTGCCACAGGATACAGTAGGATATATATATAGGCTAGGGGCTTGGGTGGAGAAGTAGGACATGAAATTTAATCCAGAGAAATGCAAGGTGATGCATTCTGGGAGATCTAATGCAGTAGGACGGTATACAGTAAATGTCAGACCCATTCGTAGGATTAACATACAGACATATCTAGGTGTACAAGACCACAGTTCCCTGAAAGTGGCAATTCAAGGGATAAGGTGGTCAAGGGATATGGCATGATTACCTTCTCTGGCCATGGCAGACGGTATAAAAAATTAGTAAGCTGTACAGAACTTTAGTTAGGCCACATGTGGAATATTGCACTAACAGAAGGATGTGAAGGCTTTGGAGAAGGTATAGAAATGGTTTACCAGAATGTTGCCTGCTTTGGAGGCTACTAACAGTGGGGAGAGATTGGACAAACTTGGTTTGTTTTCACTTGAACATCGAAGGGTGAGGAACGATCTGATAGAAGTTTACAAAATTATGAGGGGCGTGGATAGAGTGGATAGTCAGAGTCTTTCCCAGAATAGAAATGTCAATTACTAGGAGATATAGGCTTAATGTAAAAAGCTGTAAGGTTAAAGAAGATGTGAGAGGCAGTTTCTTTTACACAGAGGATGATAAATGCCGAGAAAGAGCTGCCAGAAAAGATGGTGAAGGTGGATACATTAGCAACATTTAAGAGACATTCTGATAGATTTATGAATAGGCAGGGAATTGAGAGATATGGACTGCATAAAGGCAAAAGGTTTAAGTTTAGAAAGACATCATGTGTTGGTGCAGTCTTGGTGGGCCGAAGGGCCTGTTCCTGTGCTGCACTATCCTTTTCTCTTTCTTGTTCTTTCCTGTCCTTTTTTCTATTTCATTAATGATTGGTATAGATTGGTGAGGAAATGAAATGGTTTTGATTTCAGAAATCATGAGACAGAATTATTGTTGGAATTTTAGATGAATGTTTTTCAGATTTTTAAGAGCTTAAAGAAAACTTGATTCTCAGGAAAGTCAACATTAGTGGTGCTGGAAAAGTACAGCAGGTCAGGCAGCATCTGAGGAGCAGGAAAATTGATATTTTGGGCAAAAGCCCTTCACTCAGGAAAGTCATACAAGAAAATCTTTTCAAGGATGTTGCCAGGGTTGGAGGATTTGTGCTACAGGGACAGGCTGAATAGGCTGGGGCTGTTTTCCCTCGAGCATCGGAGCCTGAGGAGTAATCTTACAGAGGTTTATAAAATCATGAGGGGTATGGATATGGTAAATAGACAAAGTCTTTTCCCTTGGGTAGGGGTGTCCAAAACGAGAAGGCATAGGTTTAGGGTGAGAGCGGAAACACTTAAAAGGGACCTAAGAGGCAGCTTTTTCACACAGAGAGTGGTGCGTGTATGGAATCATCTGCCAGAGGAAGTGGTGGAGGCTGGTAAAATTACAGCATTTTAAAAGGATTCTAGATGGGTATATGAATAGGAAGGGTTTGGAGGGATATGAGCCAAGTGCTGGCAAATGGGACTAGATTCGATTAGGATATCTGGTTGGGATGAACAAGTTGGACTGAAGGGTCTGTTTCTGTGCTGTACATCTCTATGATTCTAAATAGATTGTTAAGGTGAAGTGTGGGAGCAGTACCTGTAATCCTAACAGAAGAAGATCAACATTACCCCAGGAGATCAGCAGAATATATTCACTTTGTAAGTCACAAAACCACAAATGATGCAGGTGAGAACCAACACTGTATGGAGGACATAAACGAGAGTCTAAAATTCAGTACTTGGAAGGTGACAACCTCAGAGGCACAGGCAGTGCTCAGCTATTAAAATGGAATATTTTATTTGTCAGCAAGTGGATTATTTTCAAAACAATGTGCCAAAATATGACACTGTCATAGAAAAGGAAGAAATCAAATTGGTAACCATACAAAGTAGTTATAAGACAGAACAGTTTACAATAGGAGAAAAGTCAAAAATGCTCCCTGTGGAATTTAGTGATTCAGAGCTAGCCCTTTGGCAATGTAGCATATATGTCAATGGGCATTTCACGAGCATCAAGCTTGATACAGGAGTGAGTGCCATGATATTATCAGACAGTGAACCATGATTGAAAATGTACTGCTTACAGCCAACAAATTGCAACCTTATAGTCCAGGGTGAAGATCACTCATATTAAAAGTATGATACAAACAACTCTCCAAAGTAAAGGGTGCCAAATAATAATGAAATGATGTGTTTCATAATCAAGAATTGTCACCCTTGAGATTTATGTTTATTTGTAAATAAGTGTGGACATCGCTGGCTAAGCCAGCATTTATTGCCAATCCTTTACTTTCCTTAAGAAAGTAGCAGGGAGCTGCATTCTGGAACAACTGTAGTCCTTGGTTTATAGTGACAGACTAGAAGGATGTATTTCTAGTATTTTGATCCAGTGACAGTGAAGGAATAGTGATATATGTAAAAATCAGGATGATGTGAGACTTCGAGGGGAACTTGCATATAGTTCGCATGTATTTGCTGCTTATGTCCTTCTAGTGGTAAAGGCCAAGGGCTTAGAACATCCTGGTGAAGCCCTAGTAGTCCTCAGTTGAAGTACCATCAACTCCTGGAGCTTTGTCATAAGATAGGAGTTGATAATCTTTTAGATTTTCATTGTTCCTTCATTGCTGTATGAAGGCTGTTTGAGAATGTAATGAAAGTTCTCTATCCAACTTTTCAGAATTTGAGCTTTTTCTGTGAGCATTGTTGACTCATCAGCACTGGGAATTGGTGATGAGCCAGTTAACTTGGCCCTGA
The DNA here is from genome assembly GCF_037043375.1 of Chiloscyllium plagiosum. Lineage (NCBI taxonomy): Eukaryota > Metazoa > Chordata > Chondrichthyes > Orectolobiformes > Hemiscylliidae > Chiloscyllium > Chiloscyllium plagiosum. The sequence goes on from NW_028270139.1 coordinate 105,929,881, forward strand.
AGACAGATTTTACAGGATCAAAAAATCTTCTCCAGTCATTTTCATTCACATTTAATGGAGGTTCATCCATTTTCTGATTCAGTCCAGAGTCTTGCATCACTCTGTGTTTGAAATTGTGTCTGTGTCTTTGGATTTGTTGGGATAACAATTTGAGTGCATAACATCTGTTACACAAATATTTCTCTGTTGATGCTACCAGTTTGCTGACTTTCTCCAACATTTTCTGTTTTTTTTATTTCTGAATCAGATCATTGTGTATTCTAGGTAAAAACAATGATTGCAGATGCTGGAAACCAGATTCTGGATTAGTGGTGCTGGAAGAGCACAGCAATTCAGGCAGCATCCGAGGACAGGCAAAATCGACGTTTCGGGCAAAAGCCCTTCAGAAGGGCTTTTGCCCGAAACATTGTGTATTCTATCCTACAATAGGTCTTGGACTCACAAACTCTTAACATTTGTCTGTACCTGTGTTTTTGTTTTTCTTGCTGTTTACCTATTATTTTACTATCTATTCTACTTAACTATGTGATCTGCCTGTATTGCTCGGAAGACAAAGATTTTCACTGTGACTCGGTACATGTGACAATAAATTCAAATCCCATTCAATTCAATAAGTCCTTCATCGGGAATCAACGTTTCGGGCATAAGCCCTTCATCAGGAATTATAGCGTTGCAGCATTAAATGCAAGACCAAATTTTAACTCACATATCTGAAAGTTAACAGGTCAAATGAAGAATACTGCAACAGCATGCCCAATTTCCCACTAAAACTGTAATTTGCTTTCTTATATGTGAGCAATAGTGCAAACTGTGACATTACAGGTTGTTTCTTCATCTGTATGTGCACAGAGCCTTTATTTTATCCTTCTCCATGAAAGCAGATGTAATACTTGTTCAACTGCAAACAGATAGCCCACTAATTCAGCATGATATGACGACTATCCCACTGTTCAATGAATACAGTCAAGGGCTTATAATTTCCTTTTGTTTCCTTTAATTTCTTTCCAATGGTACAAAGTTAATTTCTATCTTCTGCATCATTATTCATGGTGGTCACGTGTGGATGGACTAATTTTAGTTATTTCTTCACCGTTATTAACATTCCAGATCAGACCAAAAGAAAATGAATTGCAAACAAAAAACCCTTGTTGGTATCAACCAAGTAATTATGGCCATATTTGACAGTTAGAAATGAGACTCAATATAAGTGTCATCCATCAGGGTATGAAGACATTTGAATTGATGAAAGTGAAGAACAGCTTTTTAAAAATTGTGAGATACAGTGGGAGTCTTGCTGCCAAAGATTAAAAATAAATTATTACCATGTAGTGTTGCCAGAACAATTTAATTAAATTGCATCTTTTAACTTCTTTGGCTGATTGATTTACGTTAATGTGACCTTCAGTAAAGAAAAGAGCAAAGCGTACTTTGGAAGCTAACAAATCAGCTCAACATTTTGCTCTGACTCAGCAGACAAGTCTCCACCATTTCTGACTGCATTGATTTTTTTTATATTTTGGCAGTTAGAATGCTATGTTTTTTTTTTCCATAGGGAATACTGTGCTCCTCTCTGACTTCCCTTTTTAGATCAGCTCATTTGGACAGTAAATAGATTTGTTCTGCTGAGGATTGGTTCAATCATCAATCCACTTGGAGTAAGCTAATAGTAACCATGGGTGCAGCAGTGAGTTCGGTTTCCTTTGATTTCTGAAGGGAAAATGATCACAAACATCCACTCCGTAGTCCCTGCATTAAGTTACTACTTGATAATGGATACCTAGTGAAGATTGAAAATGTGTTGCTGGAAAAGCGCAGCAGGTCAGGCAGCATCCAGGGAACAGGAGAATCGACGTTTCGGGCATAAGCCCTTCTTCAGGAAACGTCAATTATCCTGTTCCCTGGATGCTGCCTGACCTGCTGCGCTTTTCCAGCAACACATTTTCAGCTCTGATCTGCAGCATCTGCAGACCTCACTTTCTCCACCTAGTGAAGATTGTATTGGATTTGGTTGTGATGCTTGTTAGTACTGGATGCAGGATTCACTGCCAACATTCACTATGGTTTCAAAAACAGTTAGTCAAAAACCTGTGACATCGACCACTTAAAGAACAAAGGTAAAAGCATCATCACCTCCAAGTTTCTATGACTTGGCCACATATTGCTGGCCCTTTAACATGGCTAGGTCAGACTTCCTAACTAACAGCAATGAGGGAGCACCTTCAATTGATGATCAGCGCCATTTCAAATATAAAATTCGCCACCCCATTTAAAAGGGGCACTCGGGATAAGCATCACATACCAGTGATACTTAGATCCTATGAATAATACCTTACCCTTATCTTAAGAGGATGTAATTTTTCTACACAACTTTAATACTGTAGCAACAAGAATGGTGTTTGTCACTAACAGGATTCTGCCATCAATTTATATGAGTAATGTGGTATATAATTTGTATTGCAAGTGCAATGTTAGGAGAATGCAGGCCATTCATCCTGAAGAGTGACAGATTATATCAAACAGCATATCCCTTTGTTCTGCAAAAGGGTCACTGGACTCGAAAAGTTAACTCTGTTTTTCTCTCCACAGCTGCTACCAGACCTTCTGAGTTTCTCCAGGATTTTCTAATTTTGATTCAGGTCTTCAGCGCCCATAATTCTTTCTTATATTTCCGGTTATCCATTTAACTGTTCACAACAATCAAGATTTGGAGATGCCGGTGTTGGACTGGGGTGTACAAAGTTAAAAATCACACAACACCAGGTTATAGTCCAACAGGTTTAATTGGAAGCACACTAGCTTTCGGAGCAACGCTCCTTCATCAGGTGATTGTGGAGGGCTTGATCGTAACACAGAATTTATAGCCAACAATTTACAGTGTGATGTAACTGAAATTATACATTGAAAAATTGATTGTCTGTTAAACCTTTCATCTGTTAGAATACAGTGATAGTTTCACTTCTTTCATGTGTAAATCATAAAACCCTTTTTTTAAAAAATTTGCATTCTTGGGTTAGCTGTTAACAATGGTGATAGCTAGACAATATGTTGAAGGTGTTAGCCCCCTGTGTTGTCTGTCTATGACCTGATGTTTAGATTGATTCTAATCTAAAAAGTGAGATAACAGAGTTTTACATAAATTTATGCAGTTTTTGAGCTCAGAGTTCGACATGAATGTATGCAGTTTTTGAGCAAAGTGCAATGTAACTCTGGAAGTACAAATTCACCACACAAAATATATGTGTGCATGTGGGTCTTTGTCTGTCTGTGTATGTCTGTCTGGGGTGGGGGTTGTGAGTGTGAGAAAGTGTGTGTGTGTGTAGTGAGTGCAGAGTGTCTTAAGTCTGTGAGGGGGTGCATGTGTGAGTTTGGGAGTATGTGTGTCTATAAGGATGTGTGTGGCAAGGTACATTGGGGAAACCGAGTAAAGGCTACAACAATGGATGAATGGGCACTGCACAACAATCAACAGACAGAAGGGTTCCCTCTCAGTTGGGGAACACTTCAGTGGTCCAGGACATTCAGCCTCGGACCTTCGGGTGACCATCCTCCAAGGTGGACTTCGGGACCGGCAGCAGAGGAAAGTGGCCGAGCAGAGGCTGATAGCTAAGTTCGGTACCCATAGGGAGGGCCTCAACCGGGACCTTGGGTTCATGTCACATTACAGGTAATCACCATTGCACGACACACACACTCACAGATATTCCTACACACACACACTCTCACATACACACGGACACAGGTACACACAGACGCCTTCACACACCCTTATAGACACACACACTCCCACACTCACACATGCACCCCCTCACAGACTTAAGACACTCTGCACTCACTACACACACACACACACACACACACACACACACACACACACACACACACACACACACACACACACACACACACACACACACACACACTTTCTCACACTCACAACCCCCACCCCAGACAGACATACACAGACAGACAAAGACCCACATGCACACATATATTTTGTGTGGTGAATTTGTACTTCCAGAGTTACATTGCACTTTGCTCAAAAACTGCATACATTCATGTCGAACTCTGAGCTCAAAAACTGCATAAATTTATGTAAAACTCTGTTATCTCACTTTTTAGATTAGAATCAATCTAAACATCAGGTCATAGACAGAGAACACAGGGGGCTAACATCTTCAACATATTGTCTAGCTATCACCATTGTTAACAGCTAACCCAAGAATGCAAATTTTTTTAAAAAAGGGTTTTATGATTTACACATGAAAGAAGTGAAACTATCACTGTATTCTAACAGATGAAAGGTTTAACAGACAATCAATTTTTCAATGTATAATTTCAGTTACATCACACTGTAAATTGTTGGCTATAAATTCTGTGTTACGATCAAGCCCTCCACAATCACCTGATGAAGGAGCGTTGCTCTGAAAGCTAGTGTGCTTCCAATTAAACCTGTTGGACTATAACCTGGTGTTGTGTGAATTTTAACTTTGCACAACAATCAAGGTACTGATATTACACACTCAGTTCACCTGGACAAAATTTGCAACATGGTGTCCAATATGAGATGTACTGCTGCAAATAGACAACATTTGCCAAAGAGTCCTGAGTGTGCAAAAATGTTAAACTCATGACCAATTTCAGATTGTCAGTTTGGCTTGCAGTGTTGTGCACTTACATATACCGCAAGCGACGTATTATCAAAAACCTTGGAAACAGAAACACACTGCGCTTATTTTAAGTCAACAAAATTTGTGACAGCTATTCTCTGGCTCATTTCTCATGACAAAGCTTTGATTAATCAGAGTACAACCACCTGATTTAAAATTTAAACAATGTTTGACAGTTAACTATCAGTCATCAATAGCTGATACATTCTCGATAACAATGCCTCTACCAAGCAGGACGTTTGCCAATCGTTCAGCACTCGGCTCACATGCAGTATGAATATTGATTTTCCTTTGCATTTGTATTTCGTGCATTGAATGGGCAAGAAAGAGCAATAAGGGACAAGGGTTTTTTTTCAGGTTGACAACCTGTGACCAGTGTGTTTCCAAGGTATCAGGGCTGGGATCGCAACTGCATACAATATAGAGAGCGACTGGGAAGAAGGAAGTGAATGTACTATAGTCAAATTTGAATATTAGGCAAAAATAGGTAGAAAGGCAGATTGCGAGAGGGATACAAACAGTTTACAGAGAGATATTGATAGGTGAAATAATGGACAAAATGTTAGCAAATGGAGAAAAACATTGGAAAATGCAAAGTTGCTAATTTTGGAAGAATGAATGAAAGAAATAAAGGATTAATTAAATGGAGAATAACTAGAATGCTGCAACACAAAAGGATTGGGTTATTTATGCATAAAACACAGACAAGTAACACAGGTGTTACAGGTAACCAGGAAGGCGAATGGAATAATAAACCTTGATCAGATGGACCAATGGGCTGAGGAGTAGCAGATGGAGTTTAATTTTAATAAATGTGAGGTGTCGCATTTTGGAAAGGCAAATCAGAGCAGGATTTAATGGTAAGGTTCAAGGGAGTGTCGCTGAACAAAGAGACCTTGGAGTGCAGATTATATTCCTTGAAAGTGGAGTTGCAGGTAGATAGGACAGTGAAGAAGGTGTTTGGCATACTTGCCTTTATTGCAAAGAATTGAGAATCGGAGTTGGGAGGTCATGTTGCAGCTGTACACAACATTGGTTAAGCCACCTTTGGAAAAGAGGAAATGATTCAGAAAAGAATGGTGCCAGGGTAGGAGGGTTTAAGCTATTGGGAGTGGCTGAATAAGCTGGGACCATTTTCCCTGAAGCGCGGAGGCTGAGGGGTGACATTATAGAAGTTTATAAAATCATGAGGGGCATGGATAGGATAAATAGACAAAGTCTTTTCCCTGGGGTGATGGAGTCCAAAACTAGAGGGCATAGGTTTAGGGTGAGAGGGGAACGATTTAAAAGGGACCTAAGGGGCAACTTTTTCAGGCAGAGAATGGTGCGTGTATGGGATGAGCTACCAGAGGCTGGTACAATTACGACATTTAAAAGGCATCTGGATGGGCATATGAATAAAAAGAGTTTAAAGGTATATGGGCCAAGTGCTGGCAAATGGGACAAGATTAATGTAGGTTATCAGAGGCTGGTACAATTACAACATTTAAAGGCGTCTAGAAGTGTATATGAAAAAGAAGAGTTAAAGGGATATGAGCCAAGTGCTGGAAAATGGGACTAGATTAGTGTTAACATGGACGAATTAGACTGAAGGGTCTATTTCTATGCTGTACATTTCTTTAACTCTATGACTCTATGAATACTGGTCGTTAATTCAAGGAGGTTGGAGTCTCAGAATAAGGATGCCTGTACAACGTGCTGGCAGTACCACATCTAGAATACTGTGAGTAATTCTGGTCTCCTTAGTTAAAGAAGTATATTATTTTATTAGATGCAGTTCAGAGAAGGTTCATTAGAACATTACAGCATAGTACAGGCCCTTCGGCCCTCAATGTTGTGCCGACCTGTCATACCAATCTGAAGCCCATCTAACCTACACTATTCCATGTCCATCCATATGCTTGTCCAATGATGACTTAAATGTACTTAAAGTTGGCGAATCTACTACCATTGCAGGCAAAGCATTCCATACCCTTACTACACTCTGACATCTGTCCTATACCTATCACCCCTCAATTTAAAGCTATGCCCTCTTGTGCTTGCCTTCACTATTCTTGGAAAAAAGCTTTCCCTGCCCACCCTATCTAACCCTCTGATTATCGTATATGTCTCTATTAAGTCACCTCTCAACCTTCTTCTCTCTGACGAAAACAGCCTCAAGTCCCTCAGCCTTTCCTCGTAAGACCTTCCCTCCATACCTGGCAATGTCCTAGTAAATCTCCTCTGCACCCTTTCCAAAGCTTCCACATCCTTCTTATAATGCGGTGACCAGAACTGTACACAATACTCCAATTGCGGCCAAACTAGAGTTTTGTACAGCTGTAGCATAAACTCATGGTTCCGGAACTCGATCCCTCTATTAATAAAAGCTAAAACACTGTATGCCTTCTTAACAACCCTGTCAACCTGGGTGGCAACTTTCAAGGATCTGTGTACCTGGACACCGAGATCTCTCTGCTCATCTACACTACCAAGAATCTTACCATTAGCAAGTACTTTGCATTCCGGTTACTCCGACCAAAGTGAATCCCTTCACACTTGTCCACATTAAACTCCATTTGCCACCTCTCAGCCCAGCTCTACAGCTTATCTATGTCTCTCTGTAACCTACAACATCCTTCGTCATTATCCACAACTCCACCGACCTTAGTGTCGTCTGCAAATTTACTAACCCACCCTTCTACGCCCTCATCCAGGCGTTTATAAAAATGATGAACAGCAGTGGACCCAACACTGATCCTTGCGGTACACCACTGGTAACTGGACTCCAGGATGAACATTTCCCATCAACCACCACCCTCTGTCTTCATTCAGCAAGCCAATTACTGATCCAAACTGCTATATCTCCCACAATCCCATTCCTCCGCATTTTGTACAATAGCCTACTGTGGGGAACCTTATTAAATGCCTTGCTGAAATTCATATACATCACATCAACTGGTTTACTCTCATCTACCTGTTTGGTCACCTTCTCAAAGAACTCAATAAGGTTTGTGAGGCACAAACCTTCACAAAACCGTGCTGACTATCCCTAATCAAATTATTCTTTTCTAGATGATTATAAATCCTATCTCTTATAACCTTTTCCAAGACTTTACCAACAACTGAAGTGAGGCTCACTGGTCTATAATTTCCAGGATTGTCTCGACTCCCCTTCTTGAACAGGGGAACATTTGCTATCCTCCAGTCTTCTGGCACTATTTCCGTAGACAATGACGATTTAAAGATCAATGCCAAAGGCTCGGTAATCTCCTCCCTGACTTCCCAGAGGATCCTAGGATAAATCCCATCTGGCCCAGGGGACTTATCTAATTTCACACTCTGCAGGATTTCTAATATCTCTTCCTTGTGAACCTCAATCACACCTAGTCTAGTAGCCTGTATCTCAGTAATCTCTTCGACAACATTGTCGTTTTCTAGAATGAATACGGTTGAAAAATATTCATTAAGTGCTTCCCCTATCTCCTCTGACTCCACGCACGATTTCTCACTACTATCCTTGATTGGCCCTAATCTTACTCTTGTCATTCTTTTATTCCTTAAATACCTATAGACAGCCTTAGGGTTTACCCTGACCCTATCCACCAACAACTTCTCATGTCTCCTCCTGGCTCTTCTGAGCCCTCTCTTTAGGTCTTTCCTGGCTACCTTGTAACTAGGATGATCACTAGTCTGGAAGGTTTGTCCTACAAGTAAAGATTGAACAGGTTGTGACTCTATCACTGGAGTTTCGAAGAATGAGAGGTGATCTCATTGAACAATATAGGGTTTTTAAAGGGTTGACATGGTGAATGCTGAGAGGATGTTTCCCCTCATGGGAGAGCTGAGGACCAGAGGGCATAGTCTCAGAAGAGAGGAACACAAATTAAGACTGAGGAAGTTTATTTTTCCCTCAGAGAATTGTAAGACTTTGGAACTTCTTGACACAGAAAGCTGAGGAGATTATGTCCTTGTGTATATTTAAGGCTGAGATAGATTGATGCTGATCAATGAGGAAATCAAAGTTATGGGAAAAACACAGGAGTGTAGAAATGAGGAATGTCAGATCAGCCATGATCCTGTTGAATGGAGGAGCAGGTTCAAAGGGTACAAAGGGCGACTCTTAATCCTTTTTTTTAATGGTGTCATGGTCTTCGATAATCCTAATGAGTATGAGATGAAAAGCTTCATCAAAAAGCTGTCCTTTTTTTTAGCAATACATAAATTCTGAAGTTTAAAATGACTTTTTGTATTATTTTATTTGAAAATTATATCCTGCAGAATAAAAAAAAATCTAAATTTTCACTTGCAGGATGACTAATTAAATGTAAATGCAGAATATAAAGAGGAATAGAGTTTCTCAGGAGATGTTGACTGTAAACTATCGTATACTCGTGTGTGGTTTTACTGGAGGGAAAAAGTATCATTGTGGGTTGCGGTCAGGAAGGTTTTCTTTTCGGAAGAGTAATTTTATAGTCTCAGCATGAAATAGTTGCTTTGTGCTTAATTAGGTTTGAATACTGTTTCATTCTAGTTCAGCAATTACATATAAAACTAAAGAACAGTGGAAAATGAGTGTTCAACCAATTATCATTATATATGCCTGCAGCTAATATTCCATAATTATAATTTGTTGCTTTTTATATCCTAAAACCTATAGATTGGATATCTATAAATGTTGAAAAGATTTCAGAATATAATTGTATAATTGCACATTAAATCATTATTCGTCTTTCTCTTGAGGAATTATCTGCGCAGTGTATTAAAGTATAAAGTAAAGGATTGAAAGAGCCATAGATTAGATTACTTACAGTGTGGAAACAGGCCCAACCCACCCCGATCCAGACCCATTCCCCTACACCTAACACTACAGGCAATTTAGCATGGCCAATTCACCTAACCTGCACATTTTTGGACTGTGGGAGGAAACTGGAGCACCCAGAGGAAACCCACACAGTCACGGGGAGAATGTGCAAACTCCATACAGACAGTTGCCTGAGGCGGGAATTGAACCCGGGTCTCTAGTACTGTGAGGCAGCAGTGCTAACCACTGTGCCACCGTGTTTCTGCCCATCATAATCAAAAGTCTGTTTAAAGTTTAAAGTATGATTCACTACTATAATTATGATGTTTATAAAATGGTTGGCTTTGAATGTTTAATAAATGGTCAAATGAAGGGGATTGGGTGACTTGTTTTGAAGTGTGCTTGGCAGCAGGCCTGGCTAGTTTGATGGTAATAGAATGCCCAGATTATTTTACTGGGAAGAAGTTGCAAGGTATTCACATTTAGATACAATGGCAGCAACTTGCATACAAGCAATGATTTGATTGTGTGTTGAGACAATTGGGTTGTAAACTATTTCAATCCAAGATGAAATACAGATAGGCATGTAGATCATCCCTGAGGTAAAGAAAGCAAAACTACATTCTCTGCACTTCTTCAACCTCTTGGCATGTGCTCTTTTACACTAGCAGAGGGGTCAGACAGGGAGTAATATCTCATTCAAAAGGTAGCACCAGCACAGCATTGGAGTAATAGCTTTCATTTTTGTGGTCAAGACCTATTGGAGGACTTGAATACACAATGATTTGATTCAGAAATGAGTATGACCAATTGAACTATAACTTACATACTCTTGGACTGCAATAAGTAATTGGAAAATACGGGGAATTCTACATTGAGTTGCAGTTTTGCGAGAATACTAACACTAAGGATTCTCCAGACATTATAAAAGTCTGCCTGTTATGGCAGCCCAGGGCATCAAAGCCACAGGAATTATTAGCAAAAGTTACTGACCCATTTACCATGAACAAAGATCTTGTTCATCTGTGCAAACTTCTCTGTCTCTGTTGGAGATGAGTGATTCAATGATTGTAACCCTGTACAAAACAATGGCAATCACAGTGATTATAACTACTATTGAGACATCTCTCTGCTGAGTACCATGGTCCTATGACCAAACACGATATTAATCAAACACAACTACAGCAAAACCCAATGAGATCAGAAATGAATGATCATAATCTTTTCAGTCCAGCAGCTGCAGTAGATGCATTCTGATCAAAAGAAGATGCATGACCTTCATCAATCTCATTGACATTTGACCATCTGAGCAGAGGTGGTCTATTTAATTAGGATGGCAATTGGATTATTGACTTGCATTGCAAAAGGATTGAGTTCAGAAATAGGAATGTCTCATTATAGCTACATGTACCACACCTTAAATATTGTGTACAGCCTTGACTTCTCAACCTAAGGAAAGATACTTGCCATAGAAGGAGGATGACGAATGTTTAGAAGGGTAATAACAGCAATTGGCAGGACTAGTGTATGATGAGAGAGCCATATTCATGAGAATTTAGAAGAATAATGCTGCAGAAAATTGACTGCCCACCAATGCTACCAATGTGATGTCCTCCTTCAATAACAACTTGAGTGTTAAGGTCAGCTAGGATGGGGAAAACTGGGACCCTTTGAAATCCACACTTGATTCACATAGTTGATGTTCCACACCAACTCTTTATTGCGTCCTTTGAGAGGCTTAAAGGATGGTGTAGAAGGGCATGGTTTACATTTTTAGGAAACTGGGATTACTTTTGGGAAAGGAGAAAGCTGTTCAGAAGAGGTAGACTTCATCTGAGTAGAAATGGAATTAATCTCCTACCTGAAAGAATAAATAGTATAGTGGAGGTAAGTTTAAACTTGTAAAGCAGGGTTGATGGGTTGACTAATGGGCCTACTTTTGGAAGTACCAGGGAGTGCAAATTAAGGAAGATTGAGAATGGGGAAAAAGAATTGAGGGAAGGTTTGAGTTGTTGACAGTGAACAAAAAAATGGTCACCTTCCAGTGGACGAGGAAGAGATAAGAATAGGATTAAATTGTAGGTATGTAAATGCATGGAGTGTCATGAATGAAAATGGAAGCAGAATTTGCTCAAGGGGATATGACATAGTAGCATTAATAAAAAGAAGCCAGAACAGATCTGGTACACAACATCCCAGGTTAGAAAGCTTTCAAGAGAAACAAGGTGGGTTAAAAAGGAAGAAAATGTCACACTCTTGGTCAAAGTTAGTATCATTGCCCTTGAATGAAATGCAGTTTCTGAATTAGAATCTCCATGGTTAGAGGTGAGAAACAGGAAGGGAGCAGTGACCTTGTTGCGCATTTAGTATAGACTCCCAAATACTGGGGAAGAAGTAGAAGTCAGCAATTATGGAAATCTCTGGAACAAGAAGGGTTGTGATAGTTGGCAATTTCAATTACTCTGAGGTAGATTGAGGAAGAAGTGGAGTATGGGGCACAGAAGGGGAGAAATTCCTGCAATGTGTGCAGGAGAACTTTCTGGAACAATACATTTCTGCAAGAAAAACATTGATGACAAAAAAAACCAAGAAATTAGAAGAAAGAGAGGAGATATGTTTGAAATATATAAAATTCTCACAGGGCTAGACAGACTATATGCAGTAAGGATGATTTCCTGGTTGAGGACTTAAGCAGCAGGAGTCATAGTCTCTGGATATGGGGTAAGACCATAAGACCATAATGTAAAGGAGGGGAATTAGGTCATTCAACCCATTCAATCATGGATAATATGGTTCTCAATATCATTCTCTTGCCTTCTCTCCTTTGATCCCCTTTCTAGAGCTGGAAATGTGTTGCTGGAAAAGCGCAGCAGGTCAGGCAGCATCCAGGGAACAGGAGAATCGACGTTTCGGGCATAAGCCCTTCTTCAGGAAGGTCATCCCCTTTCTAGAATCTACTTACCTCTATCTTAAGTACAGTAAGTAACTTGACCTCCACAGCCTCCAGTGGCAATGTGTTCCACAGAATCACCAGTCTCTCGCTGAAGAAATTCATCCTTATCTCAATACTAGAAGGTCATCCCTTTACTATGACCTTGGATCCTCGACTCTCCTACTCGTAGAAACATATTCCCCCTATCCACTCTATCCAGCACTCTCAGTATTCTGAAAGTTTCAATGAGATGCCCACCATCATTCTAAACTCCATCAAGTACAAACTCAGAGTTCTCAACCACTCCTCATGTAACAAAAATGCATTCTCCCCAGGATCATTATTGTAAACGTTCTCTGCATCCCCTCCAATGCCAGCCCATCCTTCCTTCGATACAGGGCCCAAAACTACTCACAATATTCGAAATGCAGTCTGGCCAAAGTCTTTTACAGCCTCAGCAGTACATCTCTGCTCTTGTATTCTAGCTCTCTTAAAATGAATGCTGACATTGCATTTGCCTTCCTAACTGTCAACTGGACCTGCATGTTTACTGTGGGTTATTTAGGTATGTAGGCCATTTAAGACCGAGATGAGGAAACATTTCATCATTCAGAGGGTGGTCAACTTGTGGAATTCACCATTACAGAAGGCTGTAGAAGAAAGATTCAAGAAAGAGATTTTTTTTCTAAATAGTAATGGCTCAATGGGTATGGAGAGAAAGCTAGAATGGTGGATCAGGGCTGAAGGCTAAATGCCATACTCCTGCTCCTATTTTCTATCCTTGTATTATTAATATTCTTCAGGAATCCAAGGATAATTCCACTACTTTTATTTGAAATAGAATCATGGGCAGGCAGGACTTTTGTTTAATATCTCGTTGAAAGTTTTTAATCTTATATGATTCTTTCTCAGAACTTAATGTTTCAAATAAAAGTCATACCTGACTTGAAACTTCAACAATTTTCTTTCCACAGATGCTACTGCACTTGCTGAGTTTCTCCAGTATTCTCTGTGTTTGTTTCAGATTTCCAGCATTTGCAGGATTTTGCCTTTATACTAACTAAATTTTGACATTGATTAGCTTCAGGTTTTGCCGTATTGACAGAATTTGCCTTTAAGTTTCATATGTAAAAGAGTTTGAAACATCATGGTCTATTAACTTAGCTAAGATTCTCATTGTTAATAATGCTGTTATACCTTTAACTCGTCGGTCTGTCAAGTGTGGTCAACAAACCATCATAGCATGTTAATTCCTTATCCACCTTATTTTTCCCAATACTACATTGCTGAGTTTTTGTTAATGCATTCCACTATTTTACCCATTGTTATAATCAAGCTTACAGATTTAGTTATTGTGTTTGGATTTTTTAATATATAAACTAGTGGCATATGCGTAAAACTCCAGTCCAAGAAATAAGTTTCCACCATTAAACAAATGTCATTTTCCCCACAGTATATTGTTGCTATTTGGCCATTTACTTAAAATGTTGGGAAAACAAATAACCCATTGCTAATAAGTTTTTGTTTGAAAAATAAATGATTATATGTGGGAAATACTAACTCCATGAATTATTCATGTGGGTTTACTCATTTGTGAAAAGATAGTTAGGAATTAATTATAATGTTGGATGACCGCTAATGTGTTTGTACTAAAGTGATAATGAGTAACTGGCTAAAAAGTGCCGTGGTTCAAAAGGCTGACTTAAGGGCAACACTCAAGGTCATGCTTTTCAATTATCTTATTCGATATTTTCTTCATCAACTTGTTCAGGCATCTTATAAAACAAACCTGGAGCAGGTTGAACTTGAATATAGTCCTCCTGGCTTAGAGATAGGACCACTACCACAGGAGTCCCTTAGACAATTGGCTTAGATATTTTTTAATAACCCTGTTCAGAGATGTTACGCCACATCCCTGGAGCAGGTGGGACTTGAACCCAGGCCTTCTGGACTAGACAGAACCCTGATTAGATAATTTGCTTATTATTTTTATTTTTTGATTATAGAATGGATTAGCATGTTTTCAATTCGATAATGATATAGAGATGGAGTTTGTCATTAATACTGAATCACAGTATTAATTACATGCTTCTGGATTACATGCTTTCCCTTTTCTTTACCATACATGTTCCAGACTGTTATGCCACTTAAAACAACACACACAGGTCAGTAACAGAAGGCTGATTATTTAACATGCCCTGTCCCAGCCCCAATGTTAGCTAACATCATATGTAGTGAAAAATGGTTTGGACGTAGCCCTGAAATGTGAGCTTTATTTTTCTCTGCATGGTTCCTGACAGACTTGCTGAGTGTTTCCAGCATTGTTTGTTTTTATTTTACATTTCCAGCACTGTAGTCTTTTATTTTTGTAAATGATTCCTTCACCTTTGGTATTATCATCATAATTTTAAAGTCTGCTATCATCAGTTCATTTACAAGAGGAACATTCTATCATTGCAAACGGCCATCTTGAACCTCTCCAGAAAGTTATTTGTCGTGTTAAGTTTCAGTGAGTGCGTAGTCAAACATGATGCTTTTTGAGGTAGTGATATAGCAGCTGTTAATTGCAAGAATCTGTATTCCATCATTCTTTTACAAGTACTGCAAATAATTCTGAGCACCTGCGAAGCATGTGACATCCTTCTGCCCACATATTGCCTGCATCAAGATCTCCAAGGTAGTATCTGAGAATGTTGAAGCTATGTCAACACTTGACCCAGCTATATAGATTCATAGATTCATAGAGATGTACAGTGTGGAAAGAGACCCTTCGGTCCAACTTGTCCATGCTGACCAGATATCCCAACCCAATCTAGTCCCACCTGCCTGCACTCAGCCCATATCCCTCCAAACTCTTCCTATTCATATACCCATCCAAATGCCTCTTAAATGTTGCAATTGTACCAGCTTCCACCACATCCTCTGGCAGCTCATTCTATACACGTACCACCCTCTGCGTGAAAATGTTGCCCCTTAGATCTCTTTTATATCTTTCCCCTCTCACCCTAAACCTATGCCCTCTAGTTCTGGACTCCCCAACCCCAGGGAAAAGACTTTGTCTATTTATCCTATCCACGCCCCTCATAATTTTGTAAACCTCTATAAGGTCACCCCTCAGCCTCCGATGCTCCAGGGAAAAGAGCCCAGCCTGTTCAGCCTCTCCCTGTAGCTCAAATCGTCCAACCCTGGCAACATCCTTGTAAATCTTTTCTGAATCATTTCAAGTTTCACAACATCTTTCTGATAGGAAGGAGACCAGAATTGCACGCAATATCCCAACAGTGGCCTCACCAATG
The DNA here is from genome assembly GCF_037043375.1 of Chiloscyllium plagiosum. Classification (NCBI taxonomy): domain Eukaryota; kingdom Metazoa; phylum Chordata; class Chondrichthyes; order Orectolobiformes; family Hemiscylliidae; genus Chiloscyllium; species Chiloscyllium plagiosum. The sequence goes on from NW_028270139.1 coordinate 105,945,559, forward strand.
TCCTGTCCAGCTGCAACATGACCTTCCAACTCCTGTACTCAATACTCTGACCAATAAAGAAAAGCATACCAAACGCCTTCTTCACTATCCTATCTACCTGCAACTCCACTTTCAAGGAGATATGAACCTGCACTCCAAGGTCTCTTTGTTCAGCAACACTCCCTAGAACCTTACCATTAAGTGTATAAGTCCTGCTAAGATTTGCTTTCCCAAAATGCAGCACCTTGCATTTATCTGAATTAAACTCCATCTGCCACTTCTCAGCCCATTGGTCCATCTGGCCCAGATCCTGTTGTAATCTGAGGTAACCCTCTTCGCTGTCCACTACACCTCCAATTTTGGTGTCATCTGCAAACTTACTAACTGTACCTCTTATGCTCACATCCAAATCATTTATGTAAATGACAAAAAGTAGAGGACCCAGCACTGATCCTTGTGGCACTCCACTGGTCACAGGCCTCCAGTCTGAAAAACAACCCTCCACCACCACCCTCTGTCTTCTACCTTTGAGCCAGTTCTGTATCCAAATGGCTAATTCTCCCTGTATTCCATGAGATCTAACCAGGTGCAATGTTTTGTTTTCTAAGTGGGTGGCACAGTGGTCAGCACTGCTGCCTCACAACGCAAGGTCCAATTCCCGCCTTAGGTGACTGACTGTGTGGCGTTTGCATATTCTCCCCGTGTCTGTGTGGGTTTCCTCCCCCAGTCCAAAAATGTGTTTTGGTGAATTGACCATGCTAAATTGCCTGTAGTGTTAGGTGTAGGGGTAAATGTAGGGGAATGGCTCTAGGTGGGTTGTGCTTCAGCAGGTCGGTGTGGACTTGTTGGGCCGAAGGGCCTGTTTCCACACTGTAAGTAAGTAATCTAATCTATTTCTGAAGCTTATTAGTACATTTTGTTATATTATGAGTCTTAAGTGCCTAAATGTACTTCAATAAACTTTTTATTGCATCTGTTCATGGGATATGGGCATTGCTGGCTGTATCAGCACTCAGTGCCCATTTGTAATTGGTCAGATGAGCAAATAACCTGGGCTCAAAGGTCAAAACAGACCTAATACAAAACACAGGTGACCAACAAGATACAACAACACTACAACGATGGCAGCAAGGAAAATTCAGAGTCATTCAAATGAAAGGCAAATTTCAAAATGTGACCAAGCTTTGCATATTATTAACTTCACCCACCATGTGAATGACATAAGGTGATTAAAAGCTTTTACAACCATATGTCATGCGCCATAAAAAGGCAGATCAAACAAACTAAAAGCTAAAATCAACAAGAGGAGCTTATACTAAAATATCACACTATGCATCCTGAAAGGTATCTATTTCAGTAACTGGAATCTCATGGTATATCCTGTGAGAGATTATCACATAGATTATAATGGGGTGACAATTCAGTGCTTTGGCACACTGCACAGTCAATGTACAATGTACAAGCACATCTTAACTTGATTTAATTTGATTTGTCTTTTTTATTATCACATACCAAGATACAGTGAAAAGTATTACTTTTTGTGCTTCCCAAAATCTTCTACCTGATAGATACCAGCAATCCAGAAAGAGCAGGACTACTAGTACCTACAGATTTGTTTTCATCACATTTTATGAGATTCGAGCCACACATACTGTGGTGGAACAGAACAAACATGATACAAAGGAATGAGCCAATAATGACAAACACCTGGACCTACTCTGATTTGACAAGTTCATACAATGTTAAGATTGATTCACATTGAAACACAAAATACTAGAAGAATTAAATCCTACATTCTCTAAATCCAAATTCATTTCCAACCTGGATATGAAGCAAGAAAACTATTCTTTCCATCCATCAGAAGACTTCTTAGAGTTCCTGTCTTTCAGGATCCATTTGGGTGCAATCGCTTCCAATGGTTACCATTTCGGCTGTTGGTTAGACAAAGATATATTTCAGCAGCACATGGGTAAGGTGACTAAAAATGCATATGCCTGAATTTACATTGTCGATAATACCATGGTCATAAGCTTCTTTGGGTGCATTTTTCTGTGCATGGAGTCTACCCAACTCCAAGCAAGATCAATGATGTTAACTGCAGGACAAAGTGGACTATGAATTTGCTTCAGTTTTTTTTAAAACTTCCATCCATCGTAAACTCCCATCTTCACCGACAAGGTATCTCCAGTGAAGGATTAGCTCAAGAAGCGCATCACCAATGCATGGCAATGCAACGACTAATACGGCTTCAATTCGAACATTTCTGTCAGCAAAATCTTGCCTCATGCAGTAGTACAATGCCAGGCAAGAGACAATTTTCAAAGAAGATGCAATGCAAAAAAGACATTCATGCAAGACTTTTGCAAACTGAAAAATCTATTACTTTTGGTTTGAAAATGCTGTAATCTGTGCACATCAGCTATTCTAATATGTGATTTCAGCATTATGTGATTTCGCACATATTCATTTGGTAAGAAATTAACCAGGGAAACAGATCATCAGCTATTGGAGATGATCTGCTGCACACAATTAATGAGTCCACATTTGCAGCATCTACTTGTCAAGGTGCAAGAATATGACTTTGAAATAAGATAAAAGTCAGGTACAAGGATGATTACTTTGAAACAGCCAGTGTGAACATTTGCAATCTGCAACTGACAAAGATGAGCAACTACAAGATTTTCAAAAGATCATTATCTCGGAATGGTCTGACAGCATTGAAGAAATACCTGAGAACATTCATCCATGTTGACCACATGGAGACAAACAAGGTATATCGCAAGAAGTCATTATCAAGAGCAAACAAGTCCTGATATCAAAAAGCACAATGACAAGATATCATGTCCATGTTACTTCAGCGATAATGGGTATTAAACACACAAGATGGCTGGTACATGAAACTGTATACCAGCCAAGGATAACTCAGGATATTCAGTTACTTGTAAGTATGTATGAGGTATGACAAATTTAGCAAAAAATAGTGGAGGTAGACCAGACATCCATACAGTGTTCCATGCACACTTGATTGAAAATAACAACATCCTTATTCACAGTTCATGGGAAATTTTACATTCTTGTGATGAATATCTTCTCTAAATTTCCTGTTCAATGACTTAGCAATGCAACCAGTATCTGGATTAGTGGTGCTGGAAGATCACAGCAGTTCAGGCAGCATCTGAAGAGCAATAAAATTGATGTTTCGGGCAAAAGCCCTTCATCAGGAATACAGGCAGAGAGCCTGAAGGGTGGAGAGATAATTAAGAGGAAGGTGGGGGTGGGGAGAAAGTAGCATAGAGTACAATAGGTGAGTGTGGGAGGGGATGAAGGTGATAGGTCAGGGGGAGGGTGGAGTGGATAGGTGGAAAAGAGGATAGGCAGGTAGGACAAGTCATGGGGACAGTGCTGAGCTGGAGTTTGGAACTGGGGTGGGATGGGGGAAAGGGAAATGAGGAAACTGTTGAAGTCCACATTGATGCCCTGGGGTTGAAGTGTTCCAAGGCAGAAGATGAGGCATTCTTCCTCCAGGAGTCTGGTGGTGAGGGAGTGGCGGTGAAGGAGGCCCAGGACCTCCATGTCCTTGGCAGAGTGGGAGGGGGAGTTGAAATGTTGGGCCACAGGGCGGTGTGGTTGATTGGTACGGGTGTCCTGGAGATGTTCCCTAATGCGCTCTGCTAGGAGGCGTCCAGTCTCCCCAATGTAGAGAAGACCGCATCGGGAGCAACGGACACAATAAATGATATTGGTGGATGTGCAGGTAAAACTTTGATGGATGTGGAAGGCTCCTTTAGGACCTTGGATGGAGGTGAGGGAGGAGGTGTGGGCGCAGGTTTTGCAATTCCTGCGGTGGCAGGGGAAGGTGCCAGGATGGGAGGGTGGGTTGTAGAGGGGCGTGGACCTGACCAGGTAGTCACGGAGGGAACGGTCTTTGCAGAAGGCAGAAAGGGATGGGGAGGGAAATATATCCCTGGTGGTGGGGTCTTTTTGGAGGTAGCAGAAATGTCGGCGGATGATTTGGTGTATGCGAAGGTTGGTAGGGTGGAAGGTGAGCACCAGGGGCATTCTGTCGTTGTTACGGTTGGAGAGGTGGGGTTTGAGGGTGGAGGTGCGGGATGTGGACGAGATGCGTTGGAGGGCATCTTTAACCACGTGGGAAGGGAAATTGTGGTCTCTAAAGAAGGAGGCCATCTGGTGTGTTCTGTGGTGGAACTGGTCATCCTGGGAGCAGATACGGCAGAGGCGGAGGAATTGGGAATACGGGATGGCATTTTTGCAAGAGGTGGGGTGGGAAGAGGTGTAATCCAGGTAGCTGTGGGAGTCGGTGGGTTTGTAAAAAATGTCAGTGTCAAGTCGGTCGTCATTAATGGAGATGGAGAGGTCCAGGAAGGGGAGGGAGGTGTCAGAGATGGTCCAGGTAAATTTAAGGTCAGGGTGGAATGTGTTGGTGAAGTTGATGAATTGCTCAACCTCCTCGCGGGAGCACGAGGTGGCGCCAATGTAGTCATCAATGTAGCGGAGGAAGAGGTGGGGTGTGGTGCCAGTGTAATTACGGAAGATTGATTGTTCTACGTAGCCAACAAAGAGACAGGCATACCTGGGGCCCATATGGGTGCCCATGGCTACCCTTTGGTCTGGAGAAAGTGGGAGGATTCAAAGGAGAAATTGTTAAGGGTGAGGACCAGTTCGGCCAAACGAATGAGAGTGTCGGTGGAAGCATACTGTTGGGGACGTCGGGAGGGGAAGAAACAAAGGGCTTTGAGGCCCTGGTCATGTTGGATGGAGGTGTAGAGGAATTGGATATCCATGGTGAAGATGAGGCATTGGGGTCCACGGAAACAGATGTCTTGGAGGAGGTGGAGGGCATGGGTGGTGTCTCGAACGTATGTGGGGAGTTCCTGGACTAGGGGGAATAGGACAGTGTTGAAATAGGTAGAAATGTGTTCAGTGAGGCAGGATCATGCTGAGACAATGTGTCAGCCATGGTGGTCAGGCTTGTGGATCTTCGGAAGGAGGTAGAACCGGGCAGTGGGGGGTTCCCGGACTATGAGGTTGGAAGCTGTGGGTGGGCGATCTCCTGAGGTGATGAGGTTCTGTATGGTCTGGGAGATGATGGTTTGGTGATGGGAGGTGGGGTCATGGTCGAGGGGGCAGTAGGAAGAGATGTCCTCGAGTTAGCATTTGGCTTCAGTGGTGTAGAGGTCAGTGTGCCAGACTGCTGGCTTGATGGTGAGGTCGGGATTGGAGCAGAGGGATTGGAGGGCTGCGCGTTGTGAGGGTGAGAGATTGGAGTGGGGGAGGGGGATAGACAGGTTGAGGCGGTTAAGGTCCCGGCGGCAGTTGGAAATGAAGAGGTCGAGGTCGGGTAATAGGCCAGCGTGGGGTGTCCAGGTGGATGCAGTGTGTTGGAGGTGGGCGAAGGGGTCCTCGGAAGGTGGGCGGGAATCCTGATTGTGAAAGAAAGCTCGGAGGCTGAGGCGGCGGAAGAATTGTTCGATGTCACGGCGTGTATTAAATTCATCGATGCGTGGGCGGAGGGGGATGAAGGTGAGTCCTTTGCTGAGGACTGATCCTTCGTCCTCAGTGAGGGGGAGGTCTGGAGGGATGGTGAAAACTTGGCAGGGCTGGGAGCTTTTACCTAATGCAACCAGTAAGACTGCTATTCACACAATGAGTGGTATTGTCAGTTTATTTGGTGTCCAGGATCAGATATTATCAGACAATGTGACGAGAATGCACCTGCAAACAGATGAAAGGTGTGTGTATCAAAATGGTGAGTGACCCATATCACATTATCTATCATCAAATTGTTTAGTGGAATATATGGTACAAAACAGCAAATGATTGATTATTAAATGTTGAGTAACCAGACAACTTTTGCATTGCATTGTATTTTCATGAAGAAGGGATTACCACCCCCAGCACAACTTATGCTCAGATGGGAAGTGTCAATGACCTTGCCCAACAATCAGTTGTCTAGTCATTTGAAGATATTAGACACTCTTCTTCAAAGGCAGAGGAAAGTGAGAAAGATACACAATGAGTGAGCAGGCAGAGAGCTACGAATATTGAGTGTTGGGCAGAGGATGTAAGTTACAAATACAAATTCAATACTTGGATGGGAGCAAAGTTTTCTAAAATATGCAAACAGTCCAGATCGTCCAGAGTTATAACTGATCATGGTGCTACGTTTCAAAAGAAGCCAGCTCAGACCGATGCTTAGCACACAAATCATTACAGAAGAGAGTGTCAAAGAGTACTCGATCTATAATATAACACAAAGAACAATGCTAGAGTTCTTAAACAAACAAATTGCTGGAGAAACTCAGGAGGTGTGGCAGCGTCTTTGGAGAGAAACAGAGTTAATGTTTTGACTCCAAAGTGAGTCACACACCACTTTGATACACTCAAACCTTTCATCTGCTTGCAAGTGCATTTTGGTCACATTGTCTGATAATATCTGCTCCTGGACTCCAAATAAACTGACAATAACACTTCTTCAGAACTGATAGCAGCACGGAAGAGGTAGATTTATCCTGATGGTGATGAAAGTGGGGTGGGTGGGTGCTTGCAGATGGGGAAAGGCGTGAGTGGATAGTTGGAGTGAGAACCCAAGGGGAAAAAGGAAAAAGAAAGGTTAGGCAGACAAAAGGATTGCTGACAGCAACTCAGGGAAAAAGAGAAGCTAGATTGGTGATAATGGGGATTATGAGTGGGTGGAAATGGGTTGGGTATGGTGAAAGCAATCCATTTCATGACAAGACCTGGGGTGTGGTGTGGGTAAAAGACCTGGAAGGAGAGTGATACCCTAAAATTATCGAACTTGGCATTGAATCCAGATGAAGGGGGTACTCTTCTCAAAAGACCAGCATAGGATGCCATGCCACCAGACTCTGAACTCATCACCAAGTCAATGCCCTGCAACCTCAGATGCAGAGATATGATCAGCAATGCAAATACAAGGCCAATGACTTTCTCTGCTTCGCCAAAGACAGTGCCCACACTCATCACTCTGCCATTACACATTCTCTATTTCTTGTATCTATCTCCCTCCAGGGCTCATGCTCAGCCACTCAGTATTGACAGGATCCTATCTCACCATCAATTTAATTTAATTTTGCCTCAACAGCATTAGCAAACTTCCCCATGAGGATGCTGATCCCATTCCTGGTTTGATATAACCCATTCAAATTGTACAGGCCCTACCTCCTCCAGAGATGGTTCCAATGCCTCAGGAATCTAAAGCTCTCCCTCCTGCAGCATTTCTCTAGCCATACATTCACTGGTCTAACCTTCTATTCCTATATTCACTACAGGAAGTAATCCAGAGATTACTATCTTTGAAATCCTTGCTTTTCAATTTCCTACTAACTCCAAGATGGCGGCGTGGAGTGCAGTGTGGGGACTCTCGTCTGGACCCCTACTCCATCTGCTTTTACTTTTTCTTCTACATTCCTTTTTAGCTTTTGTTTCTATCTTTCAGTACTCTGCTTACCTTACGTGAGTCTGTACAGCACAGGGGGATCAAACAAGATGGACAGGAAGCTCGAGGCAGCCAGCAGCGAGAGGGGCCCACTACGTATCTGGTGATCAAGTCCTGACTGGGAAATTATCCAGAGAGAGCAGGAGATGGTAGGTGGCAGCTTCAACAGTAACAGCAGCAGAGATGGCATCACGGGTTTGAATGGTCCGGAGCGTGGACTTTGTCATTTGGAGTCGAGCCCAATGTGAGAAGAGAGAATGGTATGGGAGGTCTCCCAGTATCTGTGGCAGCATTGTGAGAACAGGCAGCTGAAGTATCCCAGAGAGCGAGCTAAATGGATGAGATTGGGCCCTGTCATAGTTAAACACTCAAGAAAGACTGCTGAACTTGCAACGTTTTTCTTTATTTTTCTCGTTCATATTAAGAAGGACTTTAATGTCAACTATCACCTTATTTCTTTATTCAAACATCAGTTCAAATTGAGATGTGATAGATTTAAGATAGATGTCAGAGGCAGGTTCTTCTCTCAGAGAGTGGTAAGGGCGTGGAATGCCCTGCCTGCCAATGTAGTCAACTCAGCCACATTAGGGAGATTTAACCAGTCCTTGGATGAGCATATGGATAATGATGGGATAGTATAGGGTGATGGGCTTAGATTAGTTCACAGGTTGGCGCAACATCGAGAGCCAAAGGGCCTGTTCTGTGATGTATTGTTCGATGTTCTATGTTCTATATTTATTTTTCTATCTGTACTATAATAGTCTGCAATGCTTAATTTTTTGAACTTTGTTTCTCTCACACCTAAGTTGGTGCTGTGTGGTGATGTTGTACACTTTTTACTGTACTCCTGTACCTCATGACAATAAAATCTATATCGAACAAAGTCTAATTGTGAGTCCTCACTTCTTTTACTTCCTCTGCCATTGATCCAAAGATGGACCATGACTTTCAGGGAGCTCTGCAGACATTCCATGACAGCCATGACTGGGCACCCAGGAGGCAGTATGCTGTCCTGGAGTCTTCTCTGGCACCAGTGCCTGTCAGTTCTCCTCATTAATAAATTACCTACCACAAGTGCCCTTCAACACCTCCTATCCCCCTGAGCCTCTGGACCACACAGAAACCTATGTCCAGCCTTCACAGAGGAATCATCACTATCACTGTTTTCCAAGGTTGAAAAATGGTTTTCAAGTGAGGGGAAGTTCTCCAGGGCCTGTGTGGTCTCCTTATTCTGATTGGTGGATTCACATTCCCTCTCTGCTCATGGTTCCTTAATTGGTCAGGTGACCACATCTTGAAACAAATGTCTTAGCCCCAAGGATACCTGATAGTCACCACAGGAGCATCTCAAACACCATAAACCTGAAACTCGAGTTGATCTGGCCGGAGGTACCTCCTGCACACATGGTCATCCAGACCACCAAGACCATCTAGGATTTCCTACACAGTGCAGCAAGTACAAATCACAGGCTTGAGCTCCCCAGACATAGCTTAGCTCAATAGAATATAGAACTTTGCTTTTATTTCACGCTTACTCCTACTGTTGATCAGGAAAATACAATTCTTCTTTGTGTCTAGAGTCACATTCAGGTCGACAGCTTGTCTGTCTGCTTCGCTCAGTATGGCTGCTTGTCACAGGGTCCTCACCTCACCTTCTCCTGTCTTCCTCAGGTAGCTGTCTTGAGACACAAGAGATGCCAGCTCCCTTCAAGTGTGGCCATCATGGTGACAGACTGACAAGTACAGGTTCTGTTTGGTGTAATTATGGTTGTACAATAGAAAGCAACAATTTATGGTATTGATAAATGGGGAATTTATAAATATACAAATTCTAATAAGAATAACTGCACACCATCAATGCACCACAGAACTAAAACATGAACTGAAATAATATGAAAATAGTAAGTGCAACCACAATAGGCTGAATGAGCTTAATGGCCTCATTCTCAGCTGTAACAATGTTTTGGTCATATGAACCATTTCTTAACCCGTGTTCTTATAACTGTGTGACATTTAACTTTATAACTAATGTATGAACTTTGAAAATAAACAAGTACCATCACTAAGTTATTTAAAAGATGTAGTCCCTTCCAAATTCCCTATCATTTGAGTTTACAATTCAAGGTGATCCAAATTGACCTTCTCACTAAATTAAAAAATAGATTTGATTTTCCTGGATCATAAATCAAATATTTTAATTCCTATGCAATTTACCACTGTCAGAAAACTGATTTCTACCATCTCTGTTAACATGTGTCTTCGTTTTTTCACAAATAATGAAAACTTCAATCATCCTCCTCACTGTGGTCAGTGAATTAATCAGCTCATCATTTTTTCTCTCGGCCTGCAACTTGCATGACAGCCAGCTGCCTTGTGTGCTCATAAGCTGCTGTGCCATCAATCAAGTGAGATCTGCAAAGGAGGGATTGGATGGTATCAAAGGTGCAGGACATTTGCAAGAGTTCTGTCCAATGTCATAGTTCTATTGGATCAGATGAACATCTGATGTATTATCTGCAAGCATAACTCTCTGTCACTTTGAAAAATCAAATACTACAGGTAATGCATCCAAACTTTTAGTTTATCTCAGAAATCACATCAGCTTGGATGAAATTTAGGATATGTAGAAAGTTGAACTATTTTATGAACTAGAAGGAATAATTAAAATACGCAGAAGGTTACAAATTTCAGCTCCTTATTGTGTGGCTTTTTAGTGCCAGGAATGCCACCAAAATGGCATTCTTTGAGCAAGCAGGTACATGATTAGATTAGATTCCCTACAACGTGGAAACAGGCCCTTCGGCCCAACAAGTCCATACCAACCCTCCAAAGAGTAACCCACCCAGACCCATTTCCCTCTGACTAATGCACCTAACACTATGGGAAATTTAGCATGGCCAGTTCACCTGTTCTGCACATCTTTGGATTCTGGGAGGAAACCAGAGCACCGAGAGGAAACCCACACAGACACAGGGAGTATGTGCAAACTCCACGCAGACAGTTGCCCAAAGCTGGAATCAAACCTGGGTCCCTGGTGCTGTGAGGCAGTTATGCTAACCACTGAGCCACTGTGCAGCTTGCAGCATGTACTATTTCTGTTTGAGTGTCAGTGCATGTGTGATCCTCATTCAAATTCTTTGTCCATTAACCCCACCAATACTGCAAATGGATGATCAACTTGCACAAGCTTTTAGCTAATCAATTTGTATTCAATTTTTGCTGGGATTATGGAAGTGCTTGGTGGCTTCTTGAATTATCTAAAATATACAGGGGATGATGTGATGCTTAATTGCTGAAAGATTTTGTTCTGACTTCAGAAATCTTCATAAACCACTTGCTGTCAGCATAGGTAAGGTATTATATTTTGTCTTTAAACAATAGCAAGACAGAGAGAACTACAGGGTGACACAGAATGGCAAGCTGCTGGAAGCGATGTGAAAGGTTTTCTGTCAGAGGCCATTTCTGCCCAGGATGTTTCAGGAGCAAATCTCTTATCTGAATCCCAATGAGGAACATTATGCCAGACACCCATACTTCAGTAAAAGTTCACTGAAAGTTACCACATGCTGTAGCTTTAACTGCAACCTCACAGCATATAGGAAAGCATCATCAGGGCCAAAATCAGGCAAACTAGCAGAGATTATTGGAGAATTGGAAGATTGAAGAGTTGAAGAATGGAAGACTTGAAGAATGGAAGAATTGAAGATTGGACGACTTTCCCTCTTTATTACATTCAAAATAAATTAGGTTACTGTGATTTAGTGAGTTTAAAAGCCATCTTCTTCAAGTGCAACCCGCCCCAGTAAAGATAAAGATTGAGTCCTTCATTTTGAAGTATCAATACGTTTCTTTTTTTTTCATGTCACCAAGACACTAATAAAGCACATTTTAACATTTTTTTTTGTCTTAATTTACGACAAAACTGACTAAAGTACACCAAAATATTGAACACATCATTAAAAAAAATTGATTGTTTTATTATCAGATTCACTTTATTGAGAGTTCAGTTACTCACAGATGGTAAACTGGATGTCCATTTTAGCAGTTTTTAATAAAACTGCACAACTCCTAACAGTATCAAGGAATATTTTAATTTAATTTTATAAGTTTGTCTAACTTATTGATATAACAGGGCAGCATGGTGGCTTGGTGGTTAGCACTACTGGCCTCATGCAGCCAGGGACCCAGGTTTAATTCCAGCCTTCAGAGACTGTCTGCGTCTGAGTCAATGCAGGTTTCCTCCCGGTCTTCTGGTTTATTCCTACAGACAAGGATGCGCAGGTGAGGTGGATCATTCTGGGGAGATGCAGGGATATGGTAGGGCACTGGGTCTAGGTGGGATGCTCTTCAAAGGATCAATGTGGACTTGACAGATCAATGACCTCTTTCTGTACTGTAGGGATTCTATGAAATTTTACTGTTGCCTATTTAAGCAGAAATTTGAGGGAAAAGGACACTCTTTAAAGGCTTGAATAATACTGAACACAATTTGGTCCCAAATCACTGATGTCTGCAAAAGCGGGCACTTTTTTTAGTTAAATGATGGTAAAAATATTGAAATACAGATTGCAGATGCAATGTAGAGATGAGTACTCATTTAAGGACTTGAAACATGTTCAGGTATTATCTCTATTATATATATATATATATATATATATATATATATAAAATGCTGCTTTTTGAATAAAGTGTAAAAACTGTAATATACATTTATATATTTACTTTCAATGAATCTTCTAGGAGAAAGTGAGGACTGCAGATGATGGAGATCAGAGCTGAAATTTCATAGAATCCCTACAGCTACCTAGAAGACCGACTCCCACAGCTACCTAGACTACACCTCCTCCCACCCTGCCCCCTGTAAAAAGGCCATCCCATATTCCCAATTCCTTCGTCTCCATCGCATCTGCTCCCAGGAGGACCAGTTCCAATACCGTACAACCAAGATGGCCGCAATTCAAAGACCACAATTTCCCCCCAGATGTGATCGATGATGCTCTCCACCGCATCTCCTCCACTTTCCGCTCCTCCGCCCTTGAGCCCTGCCCCTCCAATCGTCACCAGGACAGAACCCCACTGGTCCTCACCTACCACGCCACCAACCTCCATATACATCGTATCATCCGTCATCATTTCCGCCACCTCCAAATGGACCCCACCACCAGGGATATATTTACCTCCCCTCCCCTATCAGCATTCCAAAAAGACCACTCCCTCTGTGACTCCCTCGTCAGGTCCACACCCCCCACCAACCCAACCTGCACTCCCGGCACCTTCCCCTGCAACCGCAAGAAATGCAAAACTTGTGCCCACACGTCCCCCATTACTTCCCTCCAAGGCCCCAAGGGATCCTTCCATATCTGCCACAAATTCACCTGCACCTCCACACACATCATTTACTGCATCTGCTGCACCCGATGTGGCCTCCTCTATATTGGGGAGACAGGCCGCCTACTTGCGGAACGTTTCAGAGAACACCTCTGGGACACCCGGACCAACCAACTCAACCACCCTGTGGCTCAACACTTCAACTCCCCCTCCCACTCCAACAAGGACATGCAGGTCCTTGGACTCCTCCATCGCTAGACCATAGCAACACGACAGCTGGATGAAGAGCGCCTCATCTTCCGCCTAGGAACCCTCCAACCACAAGGGATGAACTCAGATTTCTCCAGTTTCCTCATTTCCCCTCCCCCTACCTTGTCTCAGTCCCAACCCTTGAACTCAGCACCACCTTCCTAACCTACAATCTTCTTCCTGAACTCTCCGCCCCCACCCCCACTCCGGCCTATCACCCTCACCTTAACCTCCTTCCACCTATCGCATTTTAACGCTCCTCCCCCAAGTCCCTCCTCCCTACCTTTTATCTTAGCCTGCTTGGCACACTTTCCTCATTCCTGAAGAAGGGCTCATGCCCGAAATGTCGATTCTCCTGCTCCTTGGATGCTGCCTGACCTGCTGCGCTTTTCCAGCAACACATTTTCAGCTTTCAATGAATCTTATCATGATTAGCTTATTTGTAGCATTGTTAGAATATGTTGAGTTGATATAACTCTCTGAGTGAAGAAATTACCCCTGATATTTGTTCCAAGTCTATCACCCCTCAATTTAAAACCATTCCCCTCATGTTATCCTTCACCATCCGAGGAAAAAGGTTCTCCCTGTCCACCCTGTCTAACCCTCTGATTATCTTATATGTCTCAATTAATTCACCTCTCAACCTTCTTCTCTCCAATGAAAACAGCCTCAGTTCCCTCAGCCCTTCTTCATAAGACCTTCCTTCAATACCAGGCAACATCCTAGTAAATCTCCTTCGAACTCTTTCCAAAGTTTCCACATCCTTCCTATAATGCAGTGACCAGAACTGTACACAATACTCCAGGTGCGGCCTTACCAGTGTTTTGTACAACTGAAGCATGACCTCATGGCCCCGAAACTCAATCCCCCTACCAATAAATGCCAACACATCATATGTCCTCTTAACAACCCTATCAACCTGGGTGGCAACTTTCAGGGGTTTATGCATCTGGACACCGAGATCTCTCTGTTCATCTACACTGCCAATAATTTTACCATTAGACCAGTACTCTGCGTTCCTGTTACTTTTGCCAAAGTGAACTACCTCAAACTTTACCGCATTAAACTCCATTTGCCACTTGTCAGCCCAGCACTACACTTTATCTAAATTCCTTTGTAACCACAACATCCTTCGGCACCGTCAACAACTCTTAGTGTCATCCGCAAATTTACTAACCCATCCTTCTATGCACATGTCCAAACCATTTATAAAAATGACAAACAGCAGTGGCCCCAAAACAGATCCTTGCGGCACACCACTGGTAACTGAGCTCCAGGATGACCATTTCCCACCAAACACCACCATCTATCTTCTTTCAGCTAACCAATTTCTGATCCAAACTGCTCAATCACCTTCAATCCCAAAACTCTATTTTGTGCAATCGCCTATTGCGTGGAACCTTAACAAGCACTTTACTGAAGTCCATATACACCACATCAACCACTTTATGCTCATCCACCTGTCTTGTCACCTTCTCGATGAACTCAATAAGGTTAGTGAGGCACGACCTATCCTTCACAGAACAGTGTTGACTATCCCTTTCCAGATGATTATAAATTCTATCTCTTATATAACCCTTTCCAACATCTTACCCACAACCAAAATAAGGCTCCTGACCTTTAATTACCAACATTGTCCCGACTCCCCTTTTTAATCAGGGGAACAGCATTTGCTGTCCTCCAGTCTGCTGGCACTACTCCTGTCAACAATGATGATATAAACATCAAAGCCAAAGGCTCTGAAATCTTCTCCTTGGCTTTCCAGAGAATCCCAGGATAAATCTCATCCAGCCCCGGGATTTTATCTATTTTCAGATGTTCCAAAATTGCTAAAAGCTCTTCTTTGTCAACCACAATTCCATCTAATCTTGTAGCCTGTATCTCAATATTCTCACCTACATTGCCCTTTTCCGATGTGAATACTGATGAAAAGTATTCATTTAGCTTTTCCCCAATGTCCTCAGATTCCACACACAACCTCCCACTACTATCTTTGACTGGCCCTAATCTTACTCTCACCATTCTTTTATTCCTGATACACCTAGAAAAGGTCTTAAAGTTTTCCTTGATCCTTTCCACCAACAACTTGCCATGTTCCCTCCTGGCTCTTTTTAACCCTCTCTTTCGATCTTTTCTGGCTAACTTATAACTCTCAAGCCCCCTAACTGAGTCTTCACGCCTCATCCTCACATAAGCTTTCTTTTTCCTCTTGACAAGAGCTTCAACATCTTTGGTAAACTTCTTTACTACCCTTGATTAACAATGCCACACCCCCACCTTTTTACCATCTTCTCTGTTCTTACTGAAACATCTAAATCCCGGAATCTGCAACAACCATTCCTGTCCCTCCTCTAGCCATGTCTCTGAAATGGCCACAACATCGATATCCCGAGTACCAACCCATGCTGCAAGTTCACCCACCTTATTCCGGATGGTCCTGGCATTGACGTACACTCATTTCAAATTCACATCCTGATTGCCGGTGCCCTCTCGCGACCTTGTAAACCTATCCCTGACCTCACTATCCTCAACCTCCTGTACACTGGAACTACAATTCAGATTCCCATTCCCTGCTGCATTAGTTTAAACCCACCCGAAGAACATTAGCAAATTCCATCCTCAGGATATTGGTACCCCTCTGGTTCAGGTGACAACCATCCTGTTTGTAGAGGTCCCACCTTCCCCAGAAAGAGCTCCAATTATCCAAGAATCCAAACCCCTCCCTCATGCATCATCCCTGCAGCCACATGTTCTGGTCTGCTATCTCCTTGTTCCTCACTTCAATCGCATGTGGCACAGGCAAAAAACCAGAGATAACAGCTCTGTTCTAGCTCTAAGCTTCCACCCAAGCTCCCTGAATTTCTGCCTTAGATCCCCACCTTTCTTCCTACCTATGTCATTGGTGCCTATGTGGACCACGGCTTGGGGCTGCTCTCCCTCCCCCTGAAGGATCCCAAAAACACAATCAGAGACATCATGAACCCTGGCACCTGGGAGGCAACACACCAACCATGAGTCTCTCTCATTTCCACAAAACCTCCTAATTGTCTCCCTAATTATTGAGTCCCCAATGAGTTCCCATGTCTGCATATACTTTTGGCTTTTCACACAATTGATAATCAGACATTTGTCAATCTCCAATTTAAATGTACTCAAACAATAAGCTTCCACAGCAGTAATGTAAGGCTGGTATCTCTGGCTGATAGCAAAGGCAGAAATAAGGCAAAGCATGGCAGGGATGCTGCAAACATCCAAGAAATCGCAAAGTAAGTGAACACTAAGAGACCACACAGACCAGAGATGCAGTCTGGTCCGAGTTGGATGCATGGCCCAGAGTAGAAACTGCTGAGCATTACAATTACTGTTGAGCACCTACACAAAGCTTTAAATTATAGAAGTGTGTTGTATATGGATTGGAGATCAGCCATAAAGGTTCCTGGAAGCTGGCATACATGTGCACGGACATGAGCTGTGTGTGGCCAACACCCATGAAGCATATCCTGGAATGTTTTTGTCTCTTGGTCACTATGTAGAAAACAGTGAGCTAACATTGCTAACGGTTCTGACTTCTATGTCAACAATTCTTGGTGGCCAGAACAGATGGTACAATAGAAAACAGGTGAGACCTACAGTTATTAAGGCATTTAACAAGCAATAATCTCCTGAACAGGCAACTTGCTGCTCCCTAGCGAGAATCTCACCACAATGACCAGAAGTTAGTTAAAGAAAATAATCGAGTTGTTCCTGACATCAAGATGGTCCTCACTGGACTTTTTGTGTGAGCTACATGACTCGCCATAACCCACAGAATTCAGATTCTGCTCATTGTTTTAAATAATTTAGAGATTAGGAGAAAACAAATATTGTAACAGTCACCTGTTCAATTCATAGCATACATTTTGAGAAATATTTAATTTGAAACAGTGGCAATAATAAATTCAATCATTTCTTGCTCTGGGGTAGACAGTGACACATTAGCCCAGGCTAATAGACAGACGAGGCAAAAGTGAGGACTACAGATGCTGGAAATCAGAGTCGAGATTAAAGTGGTGCTGGAAAAGCACAGTAGGTCAAGCAGAATCCAAGGAGCAGGAAAATCGATGTTTCAGGCAAAAGCCCTTCATCAGGAATGCTTTTGCCCGAAACATTGATTTTCCTGCTCCTTGGATGCTGCCTGACCTGCTATGCTTATCCAGCACCACTCTAATCTAGACATGAATAAAAAGAGGACACGAGTCAAATTCCTCCAAGTCATTTGGTGGAAATTAAATTCATTTAGTCAATCTGGAATAAAAGCTGGTCTCAGTATTCATGACCATGAAACCATCAGTGTATTTAGTTTAAAAAAAACACCTAGTTGCCATTAGGAAGGGAAATCTACCATTCCTACCTGGTTTACCTGACACAGTGTTGCAATGTAATTGACTCATAAATGCCCTCTAAATGTCCGACCAAGCCACTCAGTTGTGTTAAACCAATTAAAGATTTGAAAGTTACTGAAGCTAGATGAACCAGCTGGCATTGGCCTACAGATCAGAAATGAAAATGTCAAAGCAAGCCCTGTTCATCCTGACTAGTGTCTGGGTTCTTTCATTGAAATTGGGAGAGCAATCCTGCATACAAATCAAGGAACAGCCTGACAGAACTATACCTTACAATGTCACAAGTGCCACTTCACAATTACTGGGTATATCCCATCCCACCATCAGAACAGACCAACTGGTTCAATGAAAAGTGCAAGAAGGTGAACCAGGAGCAACATCATGCATACCTAAAACTGAGGTGTCAATGTGGTGAAGCTAGAAAACAGAACTACTTGCATTCCGACAGAAGTGCAAGTGATAGACACAATTAAGTTTTGAAGTTCCGCCTCATCCAATCATGAGTGGTGGTATACATTTTACACAACTAAAAGGAGGATGTGATTCTACAAATATTCCCATCAGCAATAATATGGACACACAGCACATCACTAAATAAAAGATAACACTAAATCATCGGTGACCAAATCAGCCAACAATTTCAAGTGAATGGCCCATTTCATGCTAACCCAGAGATCTTCAGCATCATAAATGTCTGTTTGTGGTAATTCAGTTTGCTCCACATGACAGCAGTAAATAGCTGAAGACACTGAATACTGTATTGCAAAGGCTATGAGCCTAGAAAACATTATAGAAATCATGCCAAAGACCTGTGCTCTAGAACTAACCATGTCCCTAACCAAGCTGTTCCAGTACAGCAATAATACTGCCATCTACTCCAGCATTATGAAAACTTGTCCAGGTATATTCTGTCTACAAAAATAAAATGGATAAATCTAATTTGGCTCGATACCATCCTATCAAAATATTCTCCATCATCAGCAAAGTGAAGGACATCAGAACATAAGAAATAGGAGCAAGAGTAGGCCATCCGGCCTATCGAGCCTGCTCCACTATTCAACAAGATCATGGCTAATCTCCTTGTGGACTCAGGACCACTTACCCAGCCGTTCAACATAAGCCTTTTTTTTACTGTTCAAACATCTATTTACATTAACTGAGGTAGTCTCAACTGCTTCACTGGGCAGGGAATTCCACAGATTCACAACCCTCTGCAACTCAGTCCTGAATCTACTCCCCCTTATTATGAGGCTATGCTTTCTAGTCGTAGTTTCACCTGCCAGTGGAAACAACTTCTCTTCTCCTATCTTATTTATTCCCTTCATAATTTGATATCTTTCTATAAGATTACTCCTCATTCTTCTAAATCTCTCCTTATAACCCAACCCTCCAAATCCAGAATAAATCTAGTGAAACTCCTCTGCACCTCCTCCAGTGCCAGTATATCATTTTTCAAGTAAGGAGACCAAAACTGCATGCAGTACTCCAAGTGTGGTCTTATCAGTACCCTATACAGCTGCAACATAACCTCTCTGTTTTTAAACTTCATCTCTCTCACAATGAAGCACAATATTCCATTTGCCTTCCTAATTACCTGCTGCACCTGTAAACCAACTTTTTGTGATTTATTCACAAGTACTCCCAGATCCCTCTGCACAGCAACATGCTGAAATTTTTCACTATTTAAATAATTGTCCATTTTGCTGTTATTCCTACCAAAATGGATGATCTCACGTTTAACAACATTGTGCTCCATCTGCTAGATCCTTGCCCATTCACTTAACTTATCTACATCCCTCTGCAGACTTTCAGTGTCCTCTGCTTTGTTCTACCACTCATCTTAGTGTCATGTGCAAACTTTGGCACACTACACTTGGCCCCCATCTCCAAATTATCTGTGTAAATTGTAAACAATTGCAAAATCCCAAAACTGATCCCTGAAGCACACCACTAGCCACTGATCACCAACCAGAAAACACCCATTTATCCCCACTCTTTCCTTTTTGTTAGTTAACCAATCCTCTATCCATGCTAATACATTACCCGTTACACCATGCATCTTTATCTTATGCAGCAGGCTTTTGTGTGGCACCTTGTCGAATGCGTCTGGAAATCTAAATATACCACATCTACTGGGTCCCTGTTGCCCATTGCACTTGTAATGTCCTCAAAGAATTCCAGTAAATTAGTTAAACATGACCTGCTTTTCATGAACCTTTGTTGTGTTTGCCCGATGGGACAATTTCTATCCAGATGTCTTGCTATTTCTTCCTTAATGATAGATTTAAGCATTTTTTCCACTGCAGAATTTAAGGTCTATAGTTACCCGCCTTTGTCTACAAAGTGGTCATCATCAGTGCTAACAAGTGGCACCTACTCACAGAGGCTGAGCCTGGGGTTTGTTAGGGCCACTTGCCTTCTTCTCCTCTCACTCCTGAGTAGAAAAGTATGCTGTACTCTTCAAATTCTACAAAATGTGGAAGAACCAGCTCAAAATCAAAATGCCAGTAATCAACAGAATGTGATTAATCAAGAGGAAGACTTCATAGATCTCCAAATAATGTTCCTTACACCGAAGAGGAAAGATATAACTATTCAATATTATTCATTTTGATGTACGACAACCCTTCATGGCTGAGAGAACAGACATACTGCTGATTTCACAGGTTTGAAGGAATTATTCAATTTTCTTCTGACTGCAGATGAATTCTCAAGATCTGATCATCTGATATCCTTGACATTACAAACATCAAGATTTAGTAGTCTTGAGGTAATCACCAGAGCTGGTTCAAAGAAGCAATTCCAAAACAGCTCAGTCAGCTTTACTGCTTATGGTTGAACCATAAAATGCTGATGTTGTCCAACCAAAAAGGTCTGAGAATGGAAAGATTACATACAAGTATACCTTGTTACAGTATAAAAACTAGATTATTTATTTGAGAAACATAGCTGTCTTCTCTGTCACAATTTGAAGGAACTAAAAATCTAAAGGAAACAAATATTTGGAACCAAACACCAATGCCAAATGTTGTTCAGTAAAGGGCATTCAGCATATCAAAAATTCCCTCAATGCTCCAGTACACCAATGAACTGCACTTGAACAATTCAACCTCAAGCAGTGAAAGTACTTCACTGTTTACAAAACCAAAGACATGAGATGTTGGGGCAGCAATATGCATAGCTTGCTCCTTGAAAACATTGTGTGAATTAGGAGATAATCAGAGGAAAGCTTGGGGAAAACATTTGAAAAAAGGCAGTTAGTACCTGAAAGGGTTAACTAAAGTCTGGTGAAGTGAGAGTGACAGCTCTTGATATCAAGGCCACATGCGCCTGGGTGTGGTTTCAAAGGAGTCTTAGAGTAAAGGGAAGACCTATAAGAATGGAGATAAGGAAAAACAGATTCACCATTCTCTTGCTGAAGACATCAGAAGGCTGTGGAGGCCAGGTTATTGAGTATATTTAAGACTGGGATAGATAGATTCTTGAATATCAAGGTTTACAGGGAGAATGCACAAGAATGGGGTTGAGAAACCTATCAGCCATGATTGAATGGTGGAGCAGACTCGATGGGCTGAATGCCCTAATTTATGGTCTTATGGAATCCGAGTAAAACTGGAATTGATGGGAACCAGTAGCAAATTCTCTGCTGGTTGGATTCATATCTGGCACATAAGAAGACGGCTGCGGCTTTTTGGAAATCAGTCATCTTAGCTCCAGGATGTGGGGACGTTTGCTAATGATTGCACAAAGTTCAGTACCTCAGATACTGAAGCAGTCCGTGTTCAAATGTAACAAGATCTGGACAATATCCAGGTTTGGGTTGACAAATGGCAAATAACATTCACACCACACAAATGCCAGGCAATGATCATCAGCAACAAGAGACAATGTAACCACCGTCCCTTGATATTCAATAGTATTATCATCACTGAATCCCCAAATATCAACATCCTGGGGTTACCATTGACCAGAAGCTCAATTTGACTTGCCACATAAATATAATTGCTACAAGGGCTGGTCAGAGGCAAAGAATACTGCAGTGAGTAACTCATCTTCTGACTCCCTAAAGTCAGTCCACCATCTACGAGGCAGAAGTCAGGGGTGTGATGGAATAATCCCCACTTGCCTGGATATGTGCAGCTCTAGCAACACTCAAGAAGCTTGACACCATCCAGGAAAAGCAGCCGACTTGTTTAGCACCAAATCCACATCCTCTTGCTCCACTACCAACACTCGATTCCACCAGTGTACACTATATACAGGATGCACTACAGAAATTTGTTAGAGATCGCTAGACAGTACCTTCCAAACCCACAACCACTTTCATCTAGGGGAACACCACCTGCAAATGGTGACATCCGCAAGTTCCCCTGCAAGCCACTCACCATCCTGACTTAGAAATATATTGTGGAGGCGCCAGTGTTGGACTGGGCTGGACAAAGTCAAAAAACGCACGACACCGGGTTGTAGTCCAACAGATTTATTTGAAACTGCAAACTTTCACAGCTCCCATTCTTTCCTCAGGCAGCCAGTGAGAGGGAATACATCAGAGACAGAAATTTTTAAGGAAAAGATGAAAGAGTCATATAACCTATGCGAATACATTGAAAAAACCGAGATGGCTATTAAGTCTTTAATCGGTTAGAATGGAGGTGCAGGTTTCGATTGAGTAATATGTAAATCCCAGAATTTCTTTCAAATCACTGTCCCAAGATAACTTCAGGTTTTACCAGAATGAAGGTGATACCTCGGGTCATACAATGTACTTTTGGTGTGAGGCCATGTTTCAAGTTTGTTTGTGTCTGGCAGACTGGTTTTGTTTCCAAAGTAAGAATTTATAAAATGCACGCATACACACTCCCTCTCTCACACACATGCACTCTCTCTCTCTCACTCGCACACATACACACACACACAGACATATAAATCTTTGGGGTGAATTTGCATTTACAGATACAATCTATTTTGTTCAAAAAGCACACAATCTGTAGGCTGTCATTCAATGTGACATTTTATAAATTTCTACTTTGGAAATAAAACCAGTCTGGGTCCAGGATGAGACACCAACAGACTTGAAACATGGCCACACACCTAAAACATTACCTGACTTGAGGTATCACCTTTACTCTAATAAAACCTGAAGTTATCTTGGAACAGTGACTTGAAAGAAATTCTGGGATTTACATATTAATCAATCAAAACCTGCACTTCCATTCTAACTGATTAAAGATTTAATAGCCTTCCAGGTTTGTTCAATACAGTCACATAAACTCTGTAACCCGTTGATCTTTTACTTACAAATTCTGGCTCTAATGTGTTCTCTCTCACTAGATGCCTGAGGAAGGAGCAGGGGTTTAGAAAGCTTTCATTTTCAGATAAACCTGTTGGACTATAACCTTGTGTCATGGGATTTTTGACTCAGAAATATATTGTCACTCCTTTACTGTTGTTGGCCCAAAATCGTGGAATTCCCTCCCTAACTGCATTTTGGGCATATCTATGACACATAAACTGCAACGGTTAATGAAAGCAACTCATCACCAGCATCTCAAAGGGACAAGATAGGGATAAGCAATAAATGCTAGCCAGCTTGTGATCCCAACATCCCACAAGTGAACCAAAAAAAATCACAAGATAATCTCAGCCTACCAGGATAAAACTATTGTTCCTGAGACAAGAGCTAATCAGAGATTCCAGAATGTTTCAGTTGCAGTAACAGGTATACAGTACAACCTGGGTTATCCAAACACCAATTATCTGAATTTTGATTATCTGAACAAGATCTCAAGGTCATAGAATCATAGAGACGAACAGCATGGAAACAGACCCTTCGGTCCAACCTGTTCGTACCGACCAGATATCCCAACCCAATCTAGTCCCACCTGCCAGCACCTGGCCCATATCCCTCCAAACCCTTCCTATTCATAAACCTATCCAAATGCCTCTTAAATGTTGCAATTGTACCAGCCTCCACCACTTCCTCTGGCAGCTCATTCCTCTCTGTGAAAACGTTGCCACTTAGGTCTCTTTTATATCTTTCCCCTCTCACCCTAAACCTATGCCCTCTAGTTCTGGACTCCCCATACCCAGGGAAAAGACTTTGCCTATTTACCCTATCCATGCCCCTCATAATTTTGTAAACCTCTATAAGGTCACCCCTCAGCCTCTGATTCTCCAGGGAAAACAGCGCCAGCCTCTTCAACCTCTCCTTATAACTCAAATCCTCCAATCCTGGCAACATCCTTGTAAATCTTTTCTGAACCCTTTCAAGTTTCAGAACATCTTTCCAATAGGAAGGACACTAGAATTGCATGCAATATTCGAACAGTGGCCTAACCAATGTCCTGTCCAGCTGCAACATGACCTCCCAACTCCTGTACTCAATACTCTGACCAATAAAGGAAAGCATACCAAACACCTTCTTCACTGTGACTCCACTTTCAAGGAGCTATGAACCTGCACTCCAAGGTCTCTTTGTTCAACAACACTCCCTAGGACCTTACCATTAAGTGTATAAGTCCTGCTAAGATTTGCTTTCCCAAAATGCAGCACCTCGAATTTATCTAAACTAAACTCCATCTGCCACTTCTCAGCCCATTGGCCCATCTGGTCAAGATCCTGTTGTAATCTGAGGTAACCCTCTTCGCTGTCCACTACACCTCCAATTTTGATGTCATCTGCAAACTTACTAACTGTACCTCTTATGTTCGCATCCAAATCATTTATGTAAATGACAAAAAGTAGAGGACCCAGTACCGATCCTTGTGGCACTCCACTGGTCACAGGCCTCCAGTCTGAAAAACAACCCTGCACCACCACCCTCTGTCTTCTACCTTTGAACCAGTTCTGTATCCAAATGGCTAGTTCTCCCTGTATTCCATGAGATCTAACCTTGCTAATCAGTCTCCCATGGGGAGCCTTGTCAAACGCCTTCCTGAAGTCCATATAGATCACATCTACCGCTCTGCCCTCATCAATCCTCTTTGTTACTTGCTCAAAAAGCTCAATCAAGTTTGAGAGACATGATTTCCCATGCACAAAGCCATGTTGACTATCCCTAATCAGTCCGTGCCTTTCCACATACATGTACATCCTGTCCTTCAGGATTCCCTCCAACAACCTGCCCACCACCGAGGTCAGGCTCACTGGTCTATAGTTCCTTGGCTTGTCTTTACCGCCCTTCTTAAACATGGCACCACGTTTGCCAACCTCCAGTCTTCCGGCACCTCACCTGTGACTATCAATGATACAAATATCTCAGCAAGAGGCCCAGCAAACACTTCTCTAGCTTCCCACAGAGTTCTCGGGTACACCTGATCAGGTCCTGGGGATTTATCCACCTTTACCTGTTTCAAGACATCCAGCACTTCCTCCTCTGTAATCTGGACATTTTGCAAGATGTCACCATCTATTTCCCCACAGTCCATATCTTCCATATCCTTTTCCACAGTAAATACTGTTGCAAAATACTCATTTAGTATCTCCCCCATTTTCTGCAGCTCCACACAAAGGCCACCTTGCTGATCTTTGAGGGGCCCTAATCTCTCCCTAGTTACCGTTTTGTCCTTAATGTATTTGTAAAAGTCTTTGGATTCTCCTTAATTCTATTTGGCAAAGCTATCTCATATCCCCCTTTCGCCCTCCTGATTTCCTTCTTAAGTATACTCCTACTTCCTTTATACTCTTCTAAGGATTCACTCGATCTATCCTGTCTATACGTGACATATGCTTCCTTCTTCTTAACCAAACCCTCAATTTCTTTAGTCATCCAGCATTCCCTATACCTACCAGCCTTCCCTTTCACCCTGGCAGGAATATACTTTTTCTGGATTCTCGTTATCTCATTTCTGAAGTCTTCCCAATTTCCAGCCGTCCCTTTACCTGCGAACATGTGCCCCAATCAGCTTTCAAACGTTCGTGCCTAATACCGTCAAAATTGGCCTTTCTCCAATTTAGAACTTCAACTTTTAGATCTGGTCTATCCTTTTCCATCACTATTTTAAAACTGATAGGATTATGGTCGCTGGCCCCAAAGTGCTCCCCCACTGACACCTTAGTCACCTGCCCTGCCTTATTTCCCAAGAGTAGGTCAAGTTTTGCACCTTCTCTAGTAGGTACATCCACATATTTAATCAGAAAATTGTCTTGTACACACTTAATGAAGTCCTCTCCATCTAACCTTTTAACACGATGGCAGTCCAGTCTATGTTTGGAAAGTTAAAATCCTCTACCATAACCACCCTATTATTCTTACAGGTAGCTGAGATCTCAATAGACAATAGGTGCAGGAATAGGCCATTCTGCCCTTCGAGCCAGCACCACCATTCATGATGATCATGGCTGATTATCCACAATCAGTATCTTGTTCCTGCCTTATCCCGATAACCCTAGATTCCACTATCCTTAAGAGCTCTATCCAACTCTTTCTTGAAAGTATCCAGAGACTTGGACTCCACAGCCTTCTGGAGCAGAGCATTCCATATACCCACCACTCTCTGGGTGAAGAAGTTTCTCCTCAACTCTGTTCTAAGTGGCCTAACCTTTATTTTTAAACTATGTCCTCTGGTTCAGAACTCACCCATCAGCGGAAATATGCTTCCTGCCTCCAGAGTGTCCAATCCTTTAATAATCTTATATGTCTCAATCAGATCCCCTCTCAGCCTTCTAAACTCAAGCGTATACAAGCCCAGTCGCTCCAATCTTTCAGCATAAGATACTCCCGCCATTCCGGTAATTGACCTTGTGAACCTACGCTGCACTCCCTCAATAGCTAGAATGTCTTTCCTCAAATTTGGAGACCAAAACTGCGCAAAATATTCCAGGTGCAGTCTCACCAGGGTACAGTAGCAGAAGGACCTCTTTGCTTCTATACTCAATTCCTCTTGTTATGAAGGCCAGCATGCTATTAGCTTTCTTCACTGCCTGCTGTACCTGCATGCTTACTTTCATTGACTGATGTACAAGAATATCTAGATCTCGTTGTACTGCCCCTTTACCTAACTTGACTCCATTTAGGTATAATCTGCCTTCCTGCTCTTGCCATCAAAGTGGATAACCATACATTTATCCACATTAAACTGCATCTGCCATGCATCCATCCACTCACCTGGCCTGTCCAGGTCACCCTGTATTCTCCTAACATCCTCCTCACATTTCACCCTGCCACCCAGCTTTGCGTCATCAGCAAATTTGCTAATATCACTTTTAATACCTTCTTCTATATCATTAATGTACATTGTAAAAAGCTGCGGTCCCAGCACTGATCGCTGCGGCACACTACTGGTCACCACCTGCCATTCCGAAAGGGAGCCATTTATCACTATTCTTTGTTTCCTGTCAGCCAACCAATTTTTAAAACCATGTCAGTATTTTGCCCCTTATACCATGTGCCCCAATTTTGCTCATTAACCTCCTATGTGGGACTTTATCAAAGGCTTTCTGAAAATCCAGGTATACTACATCCACTGGATCTCCCTTGTCCATCCTCAGAGTTACATCCTCACAAAAGTCCAGAAGATTAGTCAAGTATGATTTCCCCTTCATAAATCCATGCTGACTCTGACCTATCCTGTTACTGCTATCCAGATGTGTCGTAATTTTGTCCTTTATAATTGACTCCAGCATTTTTCCCACCACTGAGGTCAGACTAACTGGTCTATAATTCTCTGTTTTCTCTCTCCCATCTTTCATAAAAAGTGGGACAACATTAGCCACCCTCCAATCCACAGGAACTGATCCTGAATCTATAGAACATTGGAAAATAATCACCAACACATCCATGATTTCTCTCCTGTTCCCTGGATCCGATCCTGCCTGACCTGCTGCGTTGTTCCAGCAACACATTTTCAGTTCTGATCTCCAGCATCTGCAGACCTCACTTTCTCCACCTCCTTCAGTGCCCTGGGATGCAGACCATCAGGTCCCGGGGACTTATCAGCCTTCAGACCTAACAGTCTCTCCAACACCATTTCCTGCCTAATATAAATTCCCTTCAGTTCGGGTCCTTCAGCCACTATTACATCTAGGAGATTGCTTGTGTCTACCCCAGTGAAGACAGATCTAAAGTACCAATTCAACTCTTCTGCCATTTCTTTGTTCCCCGTAATAAATTCACCCGTTTCTGTCTTCAAGAGTCCAATTTTAGTCTTAACCATTTTCTTTCTTTTCACATACCTAAAAAAGCCTTTACTATCTTCCTTAATATTTTTGGCCAGTTTACCTTCGTAACTTATTTTTTCTTTGCGTAATTCCTTTTTAGTTATCCTCTGTTGTTCTTTAAAAGCTGCCCAGTCCTCCGATTTCCCACTCATCTTTGTTATGTTATACTTTTTCCCTTTTGTCTTTATATGGTCCTTAACTTCCCTCGTCAGCCAGGGCCACCCCTGCCTCCCCTTAGGATCTTTCTTCCTTTTTGGAATGAACTAATCCTGTACCTTCTGCTTTATATCCAGAAATACCTGCCATTGTTGTTCCACTGCCATCCCTACTAGGGTATTGCACCATTGAACTTTGGCCAGCTCCTCCCTCATAGCTCCATATTTCCCCTTATTCAACTGAAATATTGTCACTTCCGATTCTACCCTCTCCCTTTCAAACTGCAGATTAAAGCTTATTGCATTGTGGTCACTACCTCCTAATGGCTCCTTTACTACGGGGCCCCTGATCAAATTCGGTTTGTTGCACAACACCAGATTCAAAATTGTTTTTTCCCTGGTAGGCTCCAGCACAAGCTGTTCTAAGAATCCATCTTGGAGGCACTCCACAAACTCCCTTTCTTGGGGTCCAGAACCATCCTGATTCTCCCAGTCTACCTGCGTGTTGAAATCCCCCATAACAACTGCAGTAATATCTTTGCAACAGGCCAATTTCAGCTCCTTATTCAACTTACACACTACATCCAGGCTACTGTTTGGGGGCCTGTAGATAACTCCCATTAGGATCTTTCTACCCTTAGAATTTCTCAGCTCTATCCATACTGACTCTACATCTCCTGATTCTAGGTCCGTCCGCGCAAGGGACTGAATATCATTCCTTACCAACAGGGCCACCCCACCTCCTCTGCCAGTCAGTTTGTCCTTACGATAGCACGTGTAGCCTTGAATATTTATTTCCCAGACCCTGTCCACTTGAAGCCACGTCTCAGTTATCCCCACAACATCATAACTGCCAATTTCCAAATGAGCCTCAAGCTCATCCACCTTATTTCTAATGCTTTGTGTATTCATATATAATATTTTTAAGTTGTTACTCCCCTCACCCTTCCTATCAATCCCTATTTCACTTGACCTTACGGCATGATCCTTTTTTGAGTTTTCTGCTCCATTGGTTCTGTTATCTTTCTTTACTTCTCTTGTTCTGACTTTCCCTTTAACTTCCTTCTTAAACTTCCAGTTTGTCCCCTCCCCCCGCTATTTAGTTTAAATGCAGCTGTGTGGCAGTGGCAAACCTACCTGCCAGAATGCTAGTCCCTCACCTATTAAGGTGCAACCCGTCCCTCTTGTATAATTTATCATTACCGCTAAACATACCCCAGTGATCCAAGAATTTAAATCCTTGCTTCCTGCACCAGTTCCACAGCCACACATTCAAGTCCATTATCTCCCTGTTCCTGTCCTCTCCAGCCCAAGGAACTGGAAGCAAACCGGAGATAACTACCCTGGATATCCTGCTTTTCAGCCTTCTTCCTCGTTCTCCAAAGTCCCGCTGTAGTATGTCCCTCCTCTTCTTCCCGACGTCATTTGTGCCGACATGCACCACCACGTCTGACTCTTCACCTTCGCCCTTGAGGATTTCCTGCACTCTGTCTGCGATGTCCTTAATCCTGGCACCAGGAAGACAACACACCATCCTCAAATCCCGCCTGTTGCCGCAGAAACCCCTTTCAGTCCCTCTCACTACAGAGTCCACTATTACCATGGCTCTGTCTGATGTCTGACTCCTCAGCTCTGCTACCACACCAATTTCTGATTGGCAGACCTGACCGCCTCTCGGACTGGCAGTGTCGTCTGTCTCTACAATTTCCAAGAGATTCAACCTGTTCCTGACAGGTACTTCCCCCGGGGTCTCTTGCACTTGTCTCATCTCTGCCGTCCTCATCGTCTTCTCCCTTCTACTCTCTTCTGGTATGCTCGGTGTAATAACCTCGCTGAAGGTCCTGTCCAGAAAGATCTCGTTCTCTCGGATGAGCCTGAGGTCATCTAGTTCTTTCTTCAGTGCTGCAATATGCTCTGTCAGAAGCTGAACGTGTACACACTTTCCACAGTTATATGAGCCAGACACACCAGAGTCCCTGACCTCCCACATCATGCACGCAGTACACTGAATCAGCTTGGCAGTCATGTCTTCACCTTCTTCAACTGCGGCGTAATCACTTCACTCAACTTCTTTGTCGAAGACTCCTGAACCAAAGACTTGCTCTTTTCTCAACAGAAGCTTCCCTCGACCCCCATGTTTTGCTGCAAGTCTGTGGACTTTTAACTTAGGTTAGAGGAGGAGGTTTGTTTCTCAATTTCCCTCTGACTATTAGCGGGTCTATAATACAATCCAATAAGGTGATCATCCCTTTCTTATTTCTCTGTTCCACCCAAATAACTTCCCTGAATGTATTTCCAGGAATATCCTCCCTCAACACAGCTGTAATGCTATCCCTTATCAAAAAATGCCACCCCCCCCCCCTCCTCTCTTGCCTCCCTTTCTGCCCTTCCTGTAGCATTTGTATCCTGGAACATTAAGCTGCCAGTCCTGCCCATCCCTGAGCCATGTTTCTGTAATTGCTATGATATCCCAGTCCCATGTTCCTAGCCATGCCCTGAGTTCATCTGCTTTCCCTGTTAGGCCCCTTGCATTGAAATAAATGCAGTTTAATTTATTAGTCCTACCTTGTCCCTGCCTGCCCTGACTGTTTGACTCGCTTCTGTTCTCAACGATACCAGTCTCAGATTGATCTCTTTCCTCACTATTTCCCTGGGTCACCCCCACCCTACCTTACTAGTTTAAATCCTCCCGAGCAACTCTAGCAAATTTCCCTGCTGGTATATTAGTCCCCTTCCAATTTAGGTGCAATCCATCCTTCTTTTAGAGGTCACTTCTACCCCAAAAGAGATTCCAATGATCCAAAAATGTGAATCCTTCTCCCATACACCAGCTCCTCAGCCATTCATTCATCTGCTCTATCCTCCTATTCCTGCCCTCACTAGCTCGTAGCACCGGGATTAATCCAGATATTACTACTCTCAAGGACCTCCTTTTTAAATTTCTGCCTAACTCTCTGTAATCTTCCTTCAGAATCTCAACCTTTTCCCTTCCTATGTCATTGGTTCCAATGTGGACAATGACCTCTTGCTGGCCCCTCTCCCCCGTGAGAACATTCTGCACCCTCCTTGATCCTGGCACCAGGGAAGCAACACACCATTCTGATTTTTCACTGCTGGCCACAGAAACATATGTTTGTACCTCGGACTGGAGAATCCCCGAACATAATGATCTCTTGGAAGCCGATGTACCCCTCGTTGCATTAGAGCCAGTCTCAATAGCAGAAACTTGGCTGTTCGTGCTACATTCCCCTGAGAATCCATCACCCCATACATTTTCCAAAACAGCATACCTGTTTGAAATGGGTATATCCACTAAAGACTCCTGCAACAGCTGCCTACCTCTCTTACCCTTCCTGGAGTTAACCCATCTATGTGACTGTATCTGAGACTTTCCCCCTTCCTATAACTGCCATCCATCACATACTGTTGCTGTTGCAAATTCCTCATTGCTTCTAACTGTCTCTCCAACTGATCCATTCTACCTGATAAGATTCGCAACCAACAGCATTTGTTGCAGATATAATCCGCAGTAACCCTTCAACTCTCTTTAAATTCTCACATCTGACAAAAAGTACATATCACTGCAAAGGCCATTTTTGCTCCTTCACAATTTACAGACCCTGAAAATAATGCCTTCTTATTCCTCTACAAAACACTGCCCCAGGTTAAATTAAGTGTTATGGCTTATATTTTAAGTTTAATCAAGAGACATATCTCCAAAAACATAAATCAAGAAAGAACCCATTCTACTCACTACTGCAGCCTTTCTATTGGACACACTTACAACAATGATTAACTTATCTGATTCTGTGCTGTTAACTTCACCCAAACAAGTTCCTCCAAGATTAGTTGTGAATTTCACTGTTTGTTAATTTCCCAGATGCACTCTGATGTCCAGCGATACATGAATTCAAAACAGCAAAGACAGTAACTGTGCAGGTTTTCTTTCTCTCTCTCTCTCTCTCTCTCTCTCCTGCTCTGTCCTCACCATGTGCCCAATGTTTGGGTAAACATTTGAGCCTCCTAAACCCATGACCTCTATCATCTAGAAGGACAGGGCAGCAGACTCATGAGAATCTCATGAGAACATCCTCTCTGCAAGTTCCCCTCCAAACCGCAAGCCAGAATGACTTAGAAATATATTACTGTTTCTTCACTGTCACTCAATAAAAATTTGAAGCTCCTTTCCTGACAGTACTGCTGTGAGAATATTAAGTTGAAAATTAGCCTGGTTTCAGAATTAGTTCTTGCTAATTTATATACACCACGTGGATTAAGAAAGAAGCTCATTGCCACCTTCTCAATGACATGAGCAATAAACATTGCTTAGTCAGTGACAGCCAATCTGTAAGCAAATAAATAGTACAAAAAAAAGATTTCTATATTTCCTGTAAGCAGAGATGAGGATAAATTTAACTTGCATCGAAAGCAGGTGCAAAATAGACATTTGCAGCAATATGTGTGCTCAAGGATGTCAGTGAGATACATGAACCAATCAGTGCTGATGCCTTATTGATTTTGATTGATGAGCTGTCAGTGTTTTTTTGTTCTATTTATTGGCAACTCAACAAGTGGAAGTGGCTTGTGGTCTGGGAGATTGGATGTCAGTGATGCAGCTTAAAGGAGCTCGCACTCTTAAAGGGATGATTCCTATTTCTAGTATTCACTCGCAGTAAAGATAGTGGCAAGGAGAAACTTTGAAGGGAATGAACCTGTACAAGCATCTCACAGGAGTGCAATGGAAAACATTCCCAGGAGGAGAGAACTGAAAATTCTGTTGTTTGGGGAATGTGTGTTAGAGTAAATAGCAGTCATCTGAGGTGGCAAATTGTAAAGCGTGTTACGCACTGAACCTGACTGACCATTAATTTTCTGACGAGAGCTCTGAAGTTAATACTTGTAATCATATTTCCCTTAAACTTTTTTGAAATCTTCACTACCTTCAGCATGAATATACTCAAATGCACTCCCTCCTCGACCTCTTATGACCTTCTCAGTGCTGATTGTATAATCCTTACTATTATTCCACATATTTCATCAAAAGTAAGGTGTTGCCATCTTGAACAAATGAACTTGGTTTGCTCCGGGTAGACCAACAATGCTGTGAGGAGGGAGTTCCAGGATTTTGACCCAGCGACACTGAAGGAATGGCGATATGTTTCCAAATCAGGATGGTAAACAATTTGAAAAAGAACTGGCAGGTGATTTGCCAATGGGCAGACCTTCCTACTTTACTATGGACTGTCTCTGCCTCATTCCATTAAAGTCTGCCTTACTTAAATCCAAAACTTTAATATCTGATCTTTGTCTATCGCTTACAAACACTATATTTTGTGATCACTATTTGACAAATGCCCTTGAACAAGTAGATCGCTCATTAAATCATTTTCATCGCTCACTAGTAGATCCAATATGTTCAACATTAGTGCTGTCTGTTTCTTGAAGTGTTTTGTGCACCCGAGTTCTTCTCTGATTTTGTCTCTTCATTCCCACACCCCTGCTGATTTAAAGTCTAGAGTGTGTTGCTGGTAAAGCACAGTAGGTCAGGCAGCATCCAAGGAGCAGGAGAATCGACGTTTCGGGCGGAGCCCTTCATCAGGAATGAAGCTGTGAGCCAAGGGGGTGGGGGGGGGTGTGGAGAGATAAATGAGAGGAGGGTTGGGCTGGGGGGAAGGTAGCTGAGAGTGTGATAGGGAGATGGAGGTGGGGGTAATGGTGATAGGTCAGAGAGGAGAGTGGAACAGATAGATGGGAAGGAAGATGGATAGGTAGGGCAGGTCATGAGGACGGTGTCGGAGTTGGAAGGTTGGAAATGGGATAAGGTGGTAAAAGGGGAAATGAGGAAACTGATGAAATCTACATTGATCCTGTGTGGTTGGAGGGTCCTAAGGTAGAAGATGAGGCATTCTTCCTCCAGGCATCGGCTGGTTAGCGTTCGGCAATGAAGGAGGCCCAGGACCTGCATGTCCCTTGGCGGAGTGGGAGGGGTAGTTGAAGTGTTCAGCCATGGGGCAGTGGGGTTGGTTGGTGCGGGTGTCCCAGAGATGTTCTCTGAAGCGTTCTGCAAGTAGGCATCCGGTTTCCCCAATGTAGAGGAGACTGCATTGGGAGCAACAGATACAGTAAATAACATGTGTGGAAGTGTAGGTAAAACTCTAATGGATGTGGAAGGCTTTTTGGGGCCTTGGACAGAGGTGAGGGGGGAAGGTGTGGGAACAGGTTTTGCAACTCCTGCAGTGGCAGGGGAAGGTGCGGGAGGGGAGGGTGGGGTGGTGGGGGGCCTGGATCTGACAAGAGGGTCATGGAAAGAATGGTCTTTATGGAACACAGATAGGGGTGGGGAGGGAAATATATCTCTGGTGGTGGGGTCCATTTGTAGGTGACGGAAATAGTGGAGGATGATGCAATGTATACAGAGGTTGGTGAGTGGAAGGTGAGGACCAGGGGGTTCTGTCCTTGTTGTGTTGGAGGGATGAAATTTGAGGAAGGAGGTGCAGGAAGTGGATGAGATGAGCTGGATGACAAAATTGACCTGTGGGAGGGGAAATTGTGGTCTTTGAAGAAGGAGGTCATCTGGTGTGTTCTGTGGTGGAACTAGTCCTCCTGGGAGCAGATGCAGCAGAGGCAGAGGAATTGGGAATAAGGGATAACGTTTTTACAGGAGGCAGGGTGGGAGGAGATGGGTTTGTCAAAGATGTCCATGTTGAGTCAGTCACCGTTGATAGAGATGGAGAGGTCCAGGAAGGGGAGGGAGGTTTCAGAGATGGCCCAGGTGAACTTCAAGTCTTGGTGGAATGTGTTGGTGAAGTTTATGAACTGTTCAATCTCCTTGTGGGAGCACAAGGTGGTGCAGATACAGTCATCGATGTAGCGGAGGAAAAGATGGGGAATGGTGCTGGTGTAACTGTGGAAGATGGACTGTTCCACATTACTGACAAAAATGCAAGCATAGCTGGGGCCCATGTGGGTGCCCAGGGCTACCCCTTTGGTCAGGAGGAAGTGGGAGGATTCGAGGGGGAAGTTATTGTGAGTGAAGACCAGTTTGGCCAACCAAATGAGCTTATCAGTGGAGGAGTCTAGGTGGCAATGTCAGGAGAGGAATAAACAGAGGGCTTGGAGGCCTTCATCATGGCGGATTGAGGTGAATAGGGACTGGATGTCCATGGTGAAGATGAGGTGTTGGGGACCAGGGAAACCATAGTCTTGGAGGAGGTGGAGGGCGTGGGTGGTGACCCGAACGTATGTGGGAAGTTCCTAGATGAGGGGGAAATAGGACAGTATCAAAGTGTGTGGAGATGAGTTC
This sequence comes from Chiloscyllium plagiosum, assembly GCF_037043375.1. Classification (NCBI taxonomy): domain Eukaryota; kingdom Metazoa; phylum Chordata; class Chondrichthyes; order Orectolobiformes; family Hemiscylliidae; genus Chiloscyllium; species Chiloscyllium plagiosum. The sequence continues at coordinate 105,980,590 of NW_028270139.1, forward strand.
GGTGGGGCAGGAGCAGGCCAAAATGATGGGTCGGCCGGGGCAGTCAGGCTTGTGAATCTTGGGTAGGGGGTAGAACCAGGTGGTGTGGGGTTCCCAAACTATAAGGTAGGAAGCTGTGGGTGGAAGATCCCCAGAGGTGATGAGGTTGTATGTGGTCTGGGAAATGATGGTTTTGTGATGGGGGATGAGGTCATGGTCAAGGGGCGGTAGGAGGAGGTGTCTTTGGGCTAGCGCCTGGCTTCAGCGGTGTAGAAGTCAGTGCGCAAACTACCACTGTGTCCCCCCTTGTCTGCTGGTTTTACGGCAAGGTTGGGTTTGGAGCAGAGGGAGTAGGGGGTATTCCCTCCTCGACTTTCTTGTCAGGTTCACACCCCCAATCAACCCATCCTCCCCTCCTGGCACCTTGCCCTGCCACCACAGGAATTGCAAAACCTGCGCTCACACCTCCCCCCTCACCTCCATCCAAGGCCCCAAAGAGGCCTTCCATATCCATTAGAGATTTACCTGCACTTTCACACGTGTCATTTACTGTGTTCATTGCTCCCGATGCAATCTCCTCTACACAGGGGAGACAGGGCAACTACTTGCAGAATGCTTCAGAGAACATCTCTGGGACACCAGACAAACCAATCCCAACAGCCTGTGGCCAAACACTTCAACTTCCCCTCCCACTCCGTCAAGGACATGCAGATCCTGGGCCTCCTCCATCGCCAAACCATAAACACCTGACGCCTGGAGGAAGAACTTCCACCTTAGAACCCTCCAACCACACAACATCAATATGGCTTTCACCAGTTTCCTCATTTCCCCTCTACCTACCTTATCCCAGATCCTACCTTCCAGCTCAGCACCGCCCTCAGCACCTGTCCTACCTGTCCATCTTCCTTCCCATCTATCTGCTCCACCCTCCTCTCCAACCTATCACCATTACCCCACCTTTATCTACCTATCACACTCTCAGCTACCTTCCCCCCAGCCCCTTCCATTTATCTCCCCACTCATTTGACTCACAAGCCTCATTCCTGATGAAGGGAATATGCCCAATTCTGCTCCTCGGATGCTGCCTGACCTGCTGTGCTTTCCCAGCACCACACTCTCGACTCTGATCTCCAGCATCTGCAATCCTCACTTTCTCGTTATTTAAAGTCTATCCAACAGCAGTAGCAAAATGCCTTTCAAGGAACTCAGTCACAGCTCTGTTTAGGTGGAGCACATCGGCCATGTACAATGTCACATTTCACTAAGAAAGTTCCATTGCCTCAGGAAACGAAGATCCTCTCTCCTATACCATCTTTCCAGCCACACATTCATCTGTCTTATCCTTCCTTTTCTGTTCTCGTTTGTAAAAAGCACTGGAGGGAGTAATTTAATGCTTACTTTTTTGGAAGTTGGGCTTGCTAATTTTCTGTCTAGCTCCCTGAATTGTGATTGCAGGGCCAGATCTCCCTTCCTATCCAGGTACCCATGGTACTCATGAGAGCAATAATGTCTGGTTGTTCAATGAGTCCCAGAAGAACATTCTGCTCTGTAATATCATTGACCTTAGCACCAAGGATGCAACCTATCATCCTGGAATCACATCTATGCCCACACAAGCTCTTGTTTATTCTGCCACTTAACTAATCCCTGTCACTGTTGCTCATGTTTTCTTGGTCCTCACCTCCTGTACAGCAGAGCCATTTGTGGTGCCACAAACTTGGCTGTGACTACACTTCTTTCTGAAACCAGCATCTTCATCAGCTTCCAAATGGGAAAGCCAATTTCTGAGTGGAACTCCAGGTGACCCCAGCACTATCTGTTTGTCTCTCCAAGGCTGTCTGGCTGTCACCCATTCCATCTCTGTCTCCAGACCCTGAAACCTTTGTGTTCGGAAACCTTTCTGAACACATTATCCACATCCCTCTCAGCCTTGCAGATGTGCCACAGCGATTCCACTCAACACTTGAGCTCAGAAGATTGTGGCCTAACCAATATTTTATGAGATTGTAAGAAGACTTTGTTGCGCATTTATTCTACAAAGTTCCTTTGTTCTTCATTACTCCTTTGTTCTTCATTACCACTCATTGTGCATATCATTCCCTTGTTGGGCTTCCAAAATGGATCACCTTGCATTTATCAGGATTAAATTCCATCTACCATTGCTCTGCCCAATTTACCAGCTGATCAATATCCGACTGTGATCTGAATCATCTTTCTCACTACCAATAATACCAACAATTTTTGTGTTATTTGCAAACTTATTAATTTAGAACCAAGTTGATAATATACATAACAAACAGCAAGTGACCCAACACTCGTCCCTGTGGTACACTGCTGGTCACAGGCTTCCAAGCACAAAAACATCCCTCTACCAACCCTCTAACCATCCCCCTACCATCCCTGCACCTTTACCTCCTGTTCGCAAGCCAATTTTGAATCAGTTTACCAACTTCCCTTGGATCTGAACGGTTTTTATCTTTTGGACCAGCCTTCAATGTGGGGCCTTGTCAAAGGCCTTACGAATCTCAACGTAAACCACATCAACTGAACTACCCTCAACAATATATTTAGTCACCGTTTCAAAACTCTCAATTAAATTTGTCAGACAAGATCTCCCTTTAACAAATCCATACTGACTTCCCTTGATCAGTCTGTGCCTTACCAATTACTATCTCTTTCATAATATTTTCCAATTATTTCTCTTCCACCGGCATCAGACTAACTGATCTATAATTACTTGACCTATCCCTGTTGCGCTTCTTGAACAAAGGAATTAGATTAGCTATCCTCCAGTCATCTGGCACTTCACCTGTAGCCAGTGAAGTATCAAATATCTGTGCCTGGACCATAGCAATCGTTGCCTTTGCCTCCCATAGCAGCCTAGGATACATCTTATCAGGCACTGGGAACTTATGCATCTTTATGTCTTCTAAAATTTCTAATGCCTCCGCTTTAATAATCATAACATGTTCTTGAACCTCACCATTCCAACTGAAATCCCTGGCTACTACATGAATGCGGATGAGAAGTATTCATTTAAAACCTCACTCAAGTTCTCTGCCTCCCACACAGGTTGCTCCTTTGTTCTGTAATAGGCCTCATCCTTTCCGGTAATCCTCTTACTCTTGATAAAAATAGAGAGACGGGACATACCAGCAGCACTTCACCAGAGACTCTCACTGATGACGTTATCTAATATGGTGATGAAACATCTGAAAACAAATCTTCCAACTTAGTGAGCTAATTTACATACTTATCACCAACCTGAGCTACAAATCGTCTCAAAAATCGCTAACTTAAAAATGGCTTTGAGATTTATCTTGAGCTTCTCTGCCAAAGATATTTCATGGCCTCGCTTTGCTCTTCTAATTTCTTTTTTGAGCAATCTCCAAAACTCTACACTTTTGAAGAGCCTTGGCTGTTTTTAATGTGTTGTACCTGACACATGTCTCCTTCCTTTTCTTTAACAAACTCACAAGATCCCCTGACATCCAGGGTTTTCTGGACTTGCTGTCCTTGTTCTTTACTCTTAGAGGGACAGGCTGACCCTATATTCTCACAATACCACCTTTCAAAGATTTCCATGTTCCAAATGTAGACTTACTTGCAAGGAACTCCTTTAAACAAAACACTTTCTTCTTACTCTCCAAATAAAGAAAAAAAAAGAATTGCTCTAACTTTAACTCTATTTGAAAACTTAACAGAATAATAGATTATTTAACACTGTTCTAACAAATAACATCACATAAATGCATCCTTGACAAAGGCAAATTCAGTAAAATACATTGCCCTACATGCAATGTTTCCACAGTCCAGCAGAAAGAACATCAAGAGAAAATTCTGGCAGAGAGAGAGAGAACGCAAGCATTTCATTGTTGCAGGGGGAGATATATGACAGCTACACAATCCCAACAACTATGGAAAGCTAATCTAAAACCTGGTTCTATGGGACCCTGACTCCCCCCATTCTGGCTGCTTAAACTGTTCTGATTTTAAAAAAACCTAAGGCTTCACAAGCTGTGTACTTTATAGGTTTGGATTAGATAGGTCGGTGCTTCTGTCTCAACCTCTCTTCATAAAAAAATGACAAAATATACCTCCTAAAGTCATAGTATTGTCATAATACCCTGGAATGTTGAGCTGCCAGTCCTATCCTTCCTTCAATTCCTTCCAACAATATCATATTCCCATGTGCTTTTCAATGCTCTAAGTTCATCTGCCTTACCAATCAAGTTCCTTATATTAAAATAGCTACAATTTAGCTTTCTGGATCTCCCATACACCTAATCATGTCTATATCTTCAATGTCTATTGGTCTGTGCTAGCATTCCTCTTTTATCTGATTGGATCTTGCTTCCGACTTTACATCTACACTGTGCCCCTTCCTCCTGTCAGATCATTTTAAAACCTCCCAGCATATTGGACACATTCCGGTTCAAGTACAATCCGTCCAGTTTATACAGGTCCCACGTATCTCAGAAGCTGTTCCAATGATCCAAAGACCTAAAGCCCTCCCTCCTACACCATCCCTTTAGCCACACATTTATCTGATTTATCTTCCTATTCCTATACTCAGTAGTGTGTGGCACTGGAGGTAATCCAGAGATTGCAACCTTAGTTGTCTTTCTCTTTAATTGACTAGCTAACTCTCTGAATTCCTGTTGCAGGACCTCATTTCATTTTTTTACCCATGTTGTTGGCACCAATATGGACCACAATTCTGGCTGTCCACCTCCCCTACCCTCCTTTCGAGTGGTCTGAAAGCACTCTGAGATATCCCTGACCCTGGCACCGGGGAGGCAACATGCCATTCAAGAGTTTTGTTTGCTTCCACAGAAACACTTGACAGTTTCCCCTACAATCGAGTCCCCCATCACTAAGCTCTCCAAGTCCTTTGCCTCCCCTGTTGTGTAGCAGAGCCAACCATGGTGCCATAAACCTGGCTGCTGCTGTTTTTCCTGGAGATGCCATTCCCTGCAACAGTATCTAGCCGTTGAGAGGGAGAGTGGTCGCAGGGAACCCCTACACTGCCTGCCCCCACTTACTTGTCTTTCTGGTGGTGGCCCAATAATTTTCTGCCTGTATAATCCTTACTTGTGGTGTGACTAGCTCACTAAGCGTGTTGTCCATGATTTCCTTAGTATCATAGCCAGGTGTGGGGTGGGGGGAGTGGAGATATAACTAAAATGGAATTTATGGTCTGACGTTGCTGAACACAACACTGAGTCCTGAAAGCTGTAAGTACCTAAGAGGAATGTAAGGTGCTTGCTATTCTTTCCATTGGACATTGCTGGAGCACTGAAGTAGGCATGGGAAAAACATGTTAGAAACAGGAGATAATAGAAAGTAGGAGTAGGCCATTCAGCCCTTTGAGCTGGTTCCACCATTCATTGAGATTAGACTTGATCATCCAACTCATTATCCTGTTCCTGCTTTTCCTAAATATCCTTTGATCCTTTTAGTCCCAAGTGCTATATCTAATTTCTTCTTTAAATTATACAATGTTTTGGTCTTAACTGTTTTCTGTGGTATGGTATTCCACTGGGTAAAGACAGTTCCCCTCATCTCAGCCCTAAGTGATTGACCCCAAATCCTCAGGGTGTGATTCCAGGTTCAGGAACATCCTCTCAGTTTCTACCATGTCTAGTACTGTTAGAATTTTAAGTTTTTCTATGAGATGCCCCTCATTATAATGAACTCCAGTGAATACAGTTCTGACCAATTCAATCTCTCTTCATACATCAGTCCTGCCATCCGAGCAGTCAATTTGGTAAAACTTTGCCGCACTCCTTCTGTGGCAAGAACATCCTTCCTCAGAAAACTAAAACTGTACACAGTATTCCAGGTATGGCATCATCAATGTTCTGTCTAATTGCAGCAAGCTATCCCTGTTCCTGTCCACAAATCATCTTAATATGAAGGTGAGTGTATCATTTGCTTCCTTTACTGCCTGCTGCTCCTGTAAGCTTACCTTCAGCAATTGGTGTGTGAGGACTCCAAGGTCTCACTGCACATTTCCCTCTCTCAATTAACAGCCATTCAGATTATAAGCACCCTTCCTGTTTATGCTACCAACGTGGATAACCTCGCAGTTTTTCACATTATACTGCACCTGTCATGCATTTGCCTACTCACAGTCTATCCAAACCACACTGAAGCATTTCTGCATCCTCCTCAGCTCATGCTCCTACCCAGGTCACACTCCCACCCTAATCAACTTGGAGATATTGCATTTGCTTCACTAACCTAAATTATTGATACACATGGTGACCAGCTGGAGTCCTATTATTAATCTCTGTGGTGCACCCCTGGTCAAAACCTGTTTATTCCTACTGTTTGTTTCCTGTCTGCCAAAAAATTTTCTACCTACATGAATACATTGCACCCGTTTCCTTTCACTTTAATTTTATGCTAATCTCATACGTGGGACTTCATCACAAGCCTTCAGAAAGTCCAAATAAACCATACCCACTTGTATGAGTTACATCCTTGAAGAATTCCAGTAGATTTGTCATGCATGATTTCCCTTTCATAAAACCATGCTGGCTGTGTCTGATGCTCCTGCTGTTTTGTAAGTGCTCAGCTATTACCTCTTTTATAATGGACTCTAGTATTGTCCCCACTCAGAATGCTTGGCTTTCGAGTCTATGATTCCCATTTTTTTTTCTACCTCCCTTATTTAAATAGTGGGGTTAACCTCTAACTACCTTCCAATGTGTTGGAACTGTTCCAGAATCTATAGAATCTTGGAAGTTGTAAAGGTAAAGTTGCCAGAGTCTTGTCAGGCCATAAGGCTGCTCACACATTAGAAAGAGTCAATACATAGTGGCTTAACCTGAGGGACACCATACCTCAGGTGAAAGGAAGTGTTGAGAAGGAGAATCCTTCAGCCAGTGCAGCAAATGAACCCATATTATTGACATCTTTGTACATTACAAACCAGCTCCCCAGCCAACTGAGCTAAGCCAAACCCCTCAGGCCACCAAACTTGTTATTTCTTGGGCCACTTCCTTAAGTACTCTGGGATGTAATTTATCAGACTCTATGGAAATACTTGCCTTCAATTTCCCTACCATTATTTGCCTACAAATGCAGTTCTTCCTTTCTCATGAAATCCTGTGCTCCCCAAACTTTCTTATATATTATTCGTGTCTCCTTTGTGAACACAGAATCAATGAATGTACTGAGTTGGTCAGCCATTGTTTTGTTCCTCTGTTTCTGACAATAAGGGACCTAAATTTGTCTAAATTTTTTCGCTTCACATATCTATGGAAACTTTTACAGTCAATTTTTATGTTCCTCACAAGCTTACTCTCATAGTCTCTTTTCCCCTTCTTATTCAATCCCTTCATTCTCCTTTGCTGAATTCTAGACTGTTCCCAAAGGCTGTTTTTTTTATAAGAGGAGAGTAAGTTGGTGTATTGATTTGCAAACTAATGGCATGTTGAGGACATTTTTGTGGACATTTTAAAACATACTTTGCTTCTTTCTCTTGGATTTTAAAATGGCATTTGGTTCCTTAGTTGAATAATAACTATTGACCTAAGTCGAATTCTTCCAGCTGTCAAAAAGATTGATGTGTGTCTCGGATGTCAGCTCCTGGTTTATATTGGAAATTCAAATTTTCAAATAAATGTGCACACTAATATAGGGATGGTTGACTGAAAAATTCTAATATCTTAATGCCAATAACTGATGCAAGGAATATATTGGAATATATCTTGACAAATCTAGAATTTAATATATCATATCTTATTTGATTTTTTTTCCAGGGTGCTCTATATTATTAAAGCAACCTAACTCAAACTCGAAGACAATAATGGATTGACAATGAACACAGACCTTGCCAGTGATGCTCACACTCCATCAATGAATTTTAAAAATAGGAAAAACAAGTTCTGTGAACAGGCTATGTCAAGTATGGAAGCCATTTCATTCATACGCTTTAAATGTGTACCACAATATTCTTTTTCTTTGGGTAGAAAATGATGATTGCAGATGCTGGGGATCAGAGTCGAGAGTGTGGTGCTGGAAAAGCACAACAGGTTAGGCAGCATCCGAGGATCAGGAAAATCGATGTTTCAGGCATAAGCCCTTCATCAGGAATGAGTCATTGCTCAACTCTGGATAGAAGATTGACTATCTAATAGAAGACAGAGGGCATTGTCATGAGGTCAACCTGTAACTAGTGGAGTTCCATAGTGATCAGTCCTGAGTCCACAATGATTTACAGGTCATATTAATGAGTTGGATAATGAGTATCCTGCTTGAATTTGATCTGAGACCATGTTCTGTTTGAGATGGGGCTATTTGCTTTTCCTTGGTCAGATACTTCCTTGCTTTGGCATTGGTTTCGTTACAATTTCATACCATTGTTAGTGATATTTATATTCTCCCTTTGTTTGCTGTGACATGTCAGATCACATTCAGATTATGTAGGGGAATTGAGTCAGCATCTAAGGAGGTCTGCAGCTATCTCTAGTCATTGAGCAAGAACAGGGGAAGGACATTGGCTGGGAACCTGTGCGCTGGTCACGATGCAGGTATGCAGGGTGCCTACTCCCTCTTCCTTTTCCTCCCACTATGTTGTAGTCAGCTCCCTTGCTCTCGAAGTTGGGTGGAGGGAGCATGCTCAGACATAGAACCTGTAGGCCGTGGAGTTTTGGTGCAGAGACCCTAGGGAAGTTTATGTCTAGATGATCCATTGTGTCCACACCAGTTCTATTAGTTAGTGTCAAATCTCTGCCTTTTTCCATATCCCTGCTTACCATTTCTACCCAAATCCCATGCCCACTTGAATGCCTCATTTGAACCTACAACCACTACATTTCTCGCCAGTGCATTTGATTCCCTAGTGACTCACTGTGTGAAAAAGGTTTTTTTTCATCTATCATGCTTGCTTGTTTGCAGATCAGCTAAATCCACACCATCTTCATTCTTTTTTCATTTAACAGGGGGAGCAGCTTCCCTCTATCTATTCTGTCCAGACCAGAATTTTTCACCTACCTTTACTTGTCAAGCAGCCTGTAATGGACCAGACCAGACCCCCTCAAAATATTTTAAGAAGGTGACTGAGACTCTAACTCTTTCTTATTTTAAGGGCAAATGTAAAGTACTGTTTTCTGTCGCAAAAAAGACCCCGAGCTTCCAGTTGCCTGCCACTTTAACACATCACTCTGTTTCCTATCCAACATCCCTGTCTCAGGCTTGCTGCAGTGCTCCAGTGAAGCTCAGTGCAAGCTGGAAGAACCCTGCAGCCCTTCAGACTCAATGTCAAGTTCAATAACTTTAGGGCTTGAACTCTCCAATGTCCTTACCCCAACTCCTACACACCAGGCTTTGTTATCATACAGATTCTGGATTATTGGTGCTGGAAGAGCACAGCAGTTCAGGCAGCATCCAAGGAGCAGCAAAATCGATGTTTCGGGCAAAAGCCCTTCGCTTTTACCTTTGTTATCATACAGTCTGTTATGAAACATGACCCATTGTTAGCCACTAACGCTCCCCAGTAATAGCCATTCACTCTCCTAACCAGATTGTTATCCACTCCTTTGGCTGTCAAATTGTTCTTCTCTCTCGTTGGGCTCTATCCCTACCTATTGTTTACTCCTTATCCCTTCCCCCACCCCCTCTTCTGCATATAACCTGACATTTTCCGAGCTACTGTCTGTCCTGAAGAAGGGTCACTCGACATGAAATATTAAATCTGATTTCTCTCCATAGATGCTGCCAGATCTGTCAAGCTTTTCCAGCAATTTCTGTTTTTGTCTTTGAATGAGAAAACTAATTGCGGCAAATCTCTAATTTAATGTTGAATTAATGACACTATTTTTTTCCTGCTGGTATCAATTATGTCCCTTACCGTTATTTGAAATCCTCTGAATGGATTGATCAGCAGTCTGAAAGAAATATTGGAAGAGTTCAAGATACTTCAGCTCTGATGTCAAGGTTGAAATCAAGCTTTATCATGAAAATCTGTCTTTGCATTTTGTCAGTAAAATGAGTTTGGAAAATCTCCACCTCATTATTAAAAACTACAAATAGGTATTATAATGCTAACCTTAATTTAGTATAATTTTAGTATTAATTTCAATCTGAGGCAGAAACACCAATTGGATGATGGATGTGAGAAATGAGACTATTATACCAGTGTGAGATTTGTTTGATTGTCACGACTTTGCCAATGGACGCCTTTACTTTTCCAGGTCCAAAATTTTTAAATTCACCTCCCCAGAAACCCCATTCCCTGCCACTATCCCTCGGCTTCTCCATGTCCCTCACTTCCTTCAGCACCCATCTTATCACACAGCTATTTGATTAAGTACTCAGTCAACCATCCTGATATTTTCATTTGGCTGTGAAGATTTTAAAAAAGAATCCAATGTTAAAATGTGGCATAAATGTGAATTATTGGTGTCATGGTGGCATTTAAAAGGGATCTTGACTTTTCATCTGAGTGGGTCTAAAAACAGTGACTCTGGTCATGCATTTTGCCCAAAGGCTGCACTGTACTGTCTTTTTTCAATTAAATTGGTACATAGAGGAATCATTTTGGAAGCATTTTATATCATATAGATGTCCTGCATTATATATATGTGTGTAAAACAAAAAAAAAGTTAGAGTTCATAAAATGAAGTGTTGTGCACATTATCTTAGATTTTAAAAGCATGTTATATTTTTGTTTGGTAAAAATTCAGTTGCCATTCCCGAAGGATTTTGCCTCAATCAGCATTGTCTGTTTTTATTCACTGTATTATGTTTTGTCAGCAAAGACAAATGATCCACACCATGCTTCACCGCACACCATGAAACAAATCTAATTATTTTTGGTTTGACTATTCTTTCTTAATGCATATCATAGTATAACTATGTATGGAACATTTCACAAAACAGGTGGCTTTCAAAGACACATAATGCATAAGAATATAAAAAAGGAACAAGCATATTCGGTGCCATCAGTGACAAGTATCATTTTTTGAGATGATAAGTGAAATAACTCACAGAGCCCTGTATCCCATTATCAAGTCAACCTTTATTTATACATGGAGAGTCATTGACATTGATCCAGCTCCCTTAGTGCCAGCTTTCAGAGTGAACAGAATCTCTGACACTCCTGTTTATATCCTGTTTATTCCCTGATTGGACCAGTTAACAGCCCCAGTCAGGGAACTCATGTTGACTCTGACTGACCTTGTGACAATTACTATAAGAAGCTTGCCTGAAAAGTTTCCAACCCATCAGATAAAGAATAAAAAGAAACAGTGAGGAACATTTCATGTTGATGTCAAAGCCATTTCTGATACAAAAACAGAAATTGCTGGAAATGCTGAGCAGGTCTGACAGCAGCCTACCTTGTTGAGAACTGCGAGCATTTCAGTTTTAATTTCCGATTTCCAGCATGTGCTGTAGTATATTTTTACACATCAAATATGAATTAGTTAAGTTAGGCTTCACTTAACCGCACATACAAGATTACACTAGCTGTACATTGCCATGAAAGATAGTGCAGAAATCAGGTGGTCCACATGACCACCGCAATCTCCCCTATGTCCTCTCCTCATGTACATCACCTTGCATCCCTTATTCAGGTGTGTTGTCCAATTAAGTCCATTGTGAAGCTGCTTTATTACTCAAATGGTCTGTTGGATTTGCTGGGTGCTTAACAAAGCATTGAACTTTCTAATGATATAAGCATGTACATAAAACATAGAACATAGAACATTTCAATGCAGTACAGTCCCTTCGGTCCTCGATGTTGTGCTGACCTGTGAAACCAATCTGAAACCCATCTCACCTACACTATTCCATTTTCGTCCATGTGTCTATCTAATGACCTTTGGAATACCCTTAAAGTTGGCGAGTCTACTACTGTTGCAGGCAAGGTATTTCATGCCCTTACTACTCTCTAAGTAAAGAACCTACCACTTACATTTGTCCTATATCAATTATCCGTCAATTTAAAGCTCTGTCTCCTCGGGCTAGCTATCACTATCCATAGTTATTAATTGTTCTAATACCTGTACTTTAAAAGATGTACTGAGGTTTGTGAGTTATTATCATGTATTTAAATAGGTCCTGTCTGGTGAGTAGATTGTAATTAATGTTCCATGGCACGCTAGGGCTCTCCTAAAAAGCAGTTAATACTTTTCAGCTACCACGCCTCAGATCAGTCCTGGAATATTAGCCCAAGTATATTATCATTGTTGTTTACTTGTTGCAAATTAATTGACAAGTTGCATTTCTTTTGCTGTAAACTGTGTCAATTCATTTACTGCTATTATTCATTAAGAATCAATAAGAGTTATATACAATGTTGGTAACTATTTAAACAAAATTTTAAACAATTTAAAAATAATAGTGGCTCATAAGCTGATGTTCTGACTGCCAATATCCACGTTGGGACAATTGATCAGTACTTCCTAAACATTTCCCCTGTGACTCTGTTTCGATGCTTGATAATAATCTTGCCCTCTGAGTGAGACCTGAGAGAGCAGAAGGACAGATTTTACAACTCAGAGATCAGCAGTAACTACTGCTGCATCAGAGCTCACAGCTGAAGCAGCTGCCAGATTGAGAGAGAGGTCCCTTTTAATATCATACCTAATTCCAAAAATCAAAGAAGGATTCCTTTGGCCTGTTAGAGGTACAAGCATGCAGTGTGCTAAATGTGTTTGCACTGGTGCTAGGCAGCCTAACACAGGATCCTTAAAAATCCAAAGGAGTTCACTCAAAAAAAGTCTGGAAGTACTTCATAACTTGTTTCTTTTTCCATTCATTCTCCTCCTGGTACCTCATAAATAAAACAACCTATTAGCAGCTCATGATCTCATTTTCATGGAAAACCCCCAAAACTCTCCAAGCCAAGCCTAGATGGTTGGCAGTGGTCTTTTTTTCTCTAATTCAGTCTTGGGCATGGGTTTCCTTGGTTACCCCAGCATTTATTGCCCATTCCAAGTTGCCCTGGAGAAGGTAATGGTGAGCTACCTTCTTGAACTGCTGCAGTTCATGGGACACAGACAAACCCAATGCCTTTAGGAAGGGAATTCCAGAATTTTAACCCAACGACAATGAAGGATCAGTAATATATTTCCAAGTTAGGATGAAGGGTGGTTTGGAGGGGAACCTCCAGGTGTGGTGTTCCTAAATATCTGCTAATTTTGCCAAATTAGATGGTAGTTGCCATGGTTTTGAAGGTATTGTCTCAGGATCTTTGGTGAATTTCTCTTGTGCACTGGCAGTGGTGGATTGAATATTTGTGGACATGATGCCAATCAAGCAGCTGTTTTTCCTGGATGGTGTCAAGCTTCTTGGGTGATATTGGAGCTGGACATAACCAGGCAAGTGGGGAGTCTTCCATCACATTTCTGACTTGCGCCTTATAGATAACAGACAGTTTTTAGGGAGTTAGGAGATGACTTGCTCACTGCAGGGCTCTAGGCCTCTGATCTGGTCTTGTAGCCATTTTATTTATATGACCAGTTCAATTTCTGGTCTGCCTATAAGCCCGCCAGTTTTCCCTAACTCTCCACCAGTGACGTATACCAAAGCATCGGTTCACTGCACAATATCCATTGGATGCATGGAAACACAGCCATGCAGCTTGGGTGTCATAGAAGTAACATCAGGATGGAAGGGCAAACTATTCCCCACAGAACATTAGCGTTTTTACAAATGTTAAAATTGGTCAATATCGCAGGACAGGATAAAAAAGATATTTGACGATTTGAATTCTAGAAATTGTTTTATTGAGATTCTGAAGATTCCTTTAATGAGATGTAAAACAGTTCTTTTTCTGTATTTGTAACAGGAACACTGCAATGGCTTGCCTGTCAGCCATATCATTTAAAATGCCAAGCAGTTTGTTGCTTACAAAATCTCTGAATTGCGAATACATTGTTAGATGTTTACATCGATTGCTTTGTCCCTCTGGGTGACATCTCCATTTTCAAGTCTCAGGATGTTTCCAGGGGAGTGACAGAGAAAAGGTCACCTGTCAGCACAAGCCCTACGGTTCAGGTTGCTATGATATACATTTGTGTGTGATGGGAATACCACGATCAGTGTGATCAAGTCTAATGCAGTGCAATACTAAACTTTGGTGTCGATCATTGCTTTTATGACTTAGCCTTGATAGAAACTTCTTGATCTTCATTTCTTTGTACCTAATGACATCAACAGATCACATACAGGCTGGACATCCAATCATACGCACAGTGGTAAATATGTTTTACTTTCCACTCAGTAATTTTGAATTCTTCAAGAACTTTAACATGGCTTTACACAAGTGAGAATATTAATTTCAATATTATGTCCTCATTTATTTATATGTCCATTGTCCTTTCCTTTTAATTGTTTGATCCATTTTGGGGGGTTCCATATGTATAATTGATATACTTGCCTTGCTCTACTTTATGATATATTTTGACATAGGTCAACTAAATTGAAAACAACCAGGACTAAAATTGCACAGAGACTGTGTTAAGGATTTATACAGGAGCATCATCAATTATAAAATAGATACCTGCTTTAGTTCTTAGTTTTCTCCTTCAGAAGCAACATGATGAATTTATAGATTCAATGCTGTTGGCAGTCTTCTAGCATGTCACTCAGGTCTCTTTATGGCTGAATCCAGATACTAATATCACTTTGTAAAATTGACTTTTAAATTTTTTACTTAAACACTTTACAGGGGTCATTCCACTGATTGTCTTGATCTTGTATCTGGGATTTTTTCATTTCTCTTTCTGTTTTGCAAATTTTTAGAAGCTATTTAACTGTGGTGTTGTTACAACACAGGGTGAACCCACCTGCTAATTTAAACACAGTAAAGTTCATCTCGCACCATAATGTGCTAAATTTCGAGAGGCAAAGAAGTATCTCTGATCTCATATTTAAAGAAAAAATTAATGATTTTATTCTTTAAGTCCAAAAGAAAAAATTAAACAACAACTATTTACAACTCCTTTCCCTTAAACCTAATTTTTACCTCTCACTCTACAATACTGGTCCAATAAATTCCTTCTTAAGTTTATGGCAAAATCAATTTCAAACCCAGTTATTATCTTTAGATGTTGTACGTCCTCTGTAGATTTCTCTCGGTCAGCTTTGGTGTTTGCCTGCACAAAGTTCTAATGAACAGGTACATTTCAGAGAGCTATTCTGCTGGCTGTTATGTTGGTGCTTGGCAACGCTTTGCTGTTCTCCCTCTAATTGTTCAAAATTTCTGATTTTATATCCCAAAACATCAAATCATTTCATTGGTTTGATGTCATCCAAAACAGTAAAATTCAAATTTGATTGGATTTTTGTATCTGGGGCATAATTTAAACTGGTTGGCCACATTTGAATTTGTTTTGTGCCATGGCAACACAGCTCCAGCTATTTGTGTCAACCAAGTGTTACACTTTTAAATCTTTCAGCACACTCTGTGCCAGCCAGAAATTTTAGCTCCCTTAAAGGTACAATAAATGTCTACAACTTCAAAACAGTATCTTTAACAACTATCCACATTCAAATGCTAACTCCTCAGGTTAATTGTTTGTTCTGGAGATACAACCGTATTGTTGTGTGATTTTTTTGGGTCGTGTTCCTTCAATAAAGTCAACCAGTGGCCAGGCTGTGTGTTTGCCATCCAGTGAAGGATAGATGGTGATATTCTGAAGCTGGAGGACTGGTTCAAGTGGCCTTCCAATAGCCTACTGCTTAAAGACATGGCAACTCCATTGCCTGAACTGTAATGTTCCTTCTAAGCTGCACAACTCCTTGGAGTTCTGTGTATGCTGATCAACATGTGGGCACATTGATTTTCTGCTCTGCAAGTTAGTACAATGCATGAACCTTAGAGATTTCATGCAGCAGCAAGAAAAGGTAGAAATAAAAACCTGACGTGGATGTTGCTGACACAAGTAGGGGAGGGAATAACTCATGGCACAAAATTAGTATATTGTAAAGTTCACAATGACTAGGCTATCATTCTGGATGCAACACCTCTATTACATGACCAGATCACACAGCTGCAGCATCAAGGCTATGATAGGTGTAGATCAAATTCTCCGAGCAGAGTAGAGTCCCACTTCACTCCAGGTATCCCATTTCAAGGCCTCTTCCATGATGTGGCCCTCTTTTTAGTCTTAGTGAGGATCATGCATCCAACTGGCCTGAGAAGGATACTTTAATATACCCTTTAAATGGCCTATTGTACTACCTGTAACCTATGGGCCAACCATCTACTTCCCCAAAAGCCTGTCTGAAAGACAATGACTTGGAGATGAGAAGTTGCACATTAAACATTCCAGAACCAGGTGCTGTTGAAAATAAAGTTCCAACCTTATGAAGATATAACATAGCAGTGAATATACATTAAACAGCAGGAACAGAATGTGTTAGAGAGAGCTATGCAGATCCGCAACTCATGTATCAAAGATGATCTGCAGTCATGTTACATTGAAATTCTGGATGGTGGTGAACAATTAAGCACAGAGCAGGAAAAAGAGGTTCCATGGACGTCCCCATCCTCAATGACAGTCCAGTATATTAGTGCAAAAGACAAGGCTGACATGATTGCAACCATCTTCGGCCAGAAGTGCTGAAAGGAAAATCCGTTTTCACCTCCTCCTGAAGTTTCCCCCACCATCACAGAATCCAATCCCTAGACAATCCAGTTAACTGCACCAGGTACCAAGAAATGGCTAAGCGCACTAGACGCAGCATAAGTGATGACCCAACCATATCCCAACTATGACATAGAAGACTTGTGTTTCAGAGCTAGTTGCACCTTCAGCCAACTTTTCCAGTGCAGTTATAAAACTGACATCTATCGGCAAGTATGGAACATTGTCTCAGTATGTCTTAGCTGCTAAGAGCAACACAAATCCAATGTCAGTATTTGTTCTTATTCAGTCATCAAATGAGGGTGTCGCTGGCTAGGCCAGCATTTATTGCCCTTCAGGCAGTTAAGAGTCAACCACAATGCTGTGGGTCTGGAGTCACATATAGGCTAGACCAAGTAAGTTTCCTTCCCTAAGGGACACTAGCGAACAAGATGGCATTTTCCAATAATTGATAATGGATTCATGGTCATCATTAGATTCTTCATTCCAGATTTTTATTGAATTTAAATTCCACCATCTGTCATAGTAGGATTCAAATCCTGGTTCCCAGAACATTACCTGGATCTCTGGATTAACTGCCTAGCGATAATACTGCTAGAGAATCACCTCTCCCTAATTTACTAAGTTACTGTTCTATCAGTCCATTCACAATCATTAATAAAGTTCTATGTTCTATGTTTAATGTAATGGAATATGTCATTAATATTGCTATGAACCAACACTTATTTATCAGTTTCAAAATTTCCAGTTCTTAGGCAGCAGCTGCCTTCTCTTCATTATGGACATGCAATCCCTTCATGTCCATCCCCCACCAGGATGGCCTCAGGTTTCCCCATTTATTCCTGGAAGAAATATTCAAACCATCACCACCAACCACCACCTATCTCTGCCTGGTTGAGTTCATCTTCAATCTGAACAAAGTGGAACATTCTTTTTTCCAATCCTTCTCAGTTCTCTCCCCACAACTCTTTCTCTGGTGTATTGATGGCATCATTGGGGTACTTCCTTCTCTCATTTGGAATCGGGAAAATCATATCAATTTTGTTTCCAATTTCTTTCCTGCCCTCACCTTCACCTGATCCATCTGACTCCTTTACTGTATTCCTTTCCTTGCCATCTCTGTCTATTTCTGGTGATAGGCTGGCTGCCAATATCCATCAAAAACCCACTGAATCCCACAGTTACCTGGATTATATATCCTTACTGCACTTACTGTAAAGAGTCTATTCCATTCTGCCAGTTTCTCCAAATCCATTCTGACAGTATCACCTTCTGCAGGTGGTCCTCACAAATGCCCACCATTTTTCTCAATCGAGGATACCTGGCTATCATGGCCAACGGGGTTTTTAGCCATGTTCAACCCATCACTCGCACTTTAGCCCTCATCCCCTCCTTACCTCCCACAACAGCTATAGAGTCCTTCTGGTCCTCACTTACCAGCCACCATTCCTGCCACCTCCAGCAGGATGTCACCGGACACATATTTCCCATCCCTTGCTTATCAGCATTCTGCATGGAACATGTGCTCCAGGAGACTCTTGTACACCTCTCCTCCACTTTCAACATCTCTCCAAACCCCACAGCACCTTCCCAAGCAATCGCAGAAGGTGTAACACCTGTCTGTCTACTTCCTCCCTCCTCACTATCCAAGGCCCCAGACATACCTTCCATGTGAAGCAGGGAGTTGCCTGATTTACCCTCAGTGATTTATCTACTGTATCAGCTGCTCACAATGTGGTCTCCATTACATTAGAGAGATGATATGTAGGCTGGGTGACTGTTTTGCACAACACTTACGGTCTATCCACAAAAATAGCCCAGACTTTCCAGTCGCAGCAACATTTCTGTCGCAGGTCTGCTGCAGTGTTCCCTTGAGCGTCAACGCAAGCTTGAAGAACATCTCCTTTTCTGCTTGGGGGACCCTGCAGCCTCTGGGACTCAATGTTGAATTCAATCACTTTTCAGCCTGATTCCATCCTTCCTATGATTTACCCACCCCACACCCGGTCCCATATGACAAGGGTTGCTTTCACCCTGTCACCCATTCCCACGTAATTCTTGGCTCATTATCATATTATATGTTGGACAAAACCCAAAAAGAGCTGCTAGAAATCTAACACAAAGTTCAGTAGAAGGGTCACTGGACCCAAAACATTAACTCTGATTTCTCTCCACACTTGCTGCCAGACCTGCTGAGCGTTTCCCACAATTTCTGTTGTCACTATCAGACTATATGAATTGGATTCTGCACAGCTAACCAATTTTCTCACATTTATCTCTTCATCATCAGTTATTCAGCTTTTCTTTTCTGTCCTGGTCTTCTATCCATAATCTCCTTGTTTACCTTCCCTTTCATCTCCCTCTCTTGGGGCTCCATCTCCACATATTCACTCACGCCTCATGCCCTCCCCCACCCCTAAAGTTTGGTTCAGCAAAAATACCATACCTTCCTAACTACTAACAGTTCTGGTCTGGAGTCCCCAAACTTGCTGGGTTTTTTCCCACCGACACTGCTGAGTTTCTCCAACAATCTCTGTTTTTGTTTCAGAGCTCCAGCATTAGCAGTTCTTTCTTTTTTTATGTTATTTGTTCATCAATAGCCTATTCAGTTTGAGGTATGCCAGGACCATTTTCTGCCAGACTTAATAACAGTTTTTGTCCAAATATGGATGAATGGTAGGAATTCAAGAGGTGGCATGTGAGTGATGACTCTTGATATCAAGGCAGCTTTTCAGACAGTGGCATCAATGGGAGTAAATGTGAAAAGGTCCTCGTGTCTAGAATAATAATTTGCACAAAATGAAATCTTTGAAATGGTTGGATGTAATTCATCTCGCTAAGTTATCCCAGATCTCACGTGCTTTTACTTTCTTGATCAGATTCCATATGAGACCTTTTCAAAGATTTTGCCGAAATCCAGATAAACTACATTAGCTGTACTGTCCTTTTAGATAGGCCGCTCAATCAATACTTTGTCAACTCTCCTATTTTTGCTCTTGCTCAGAAGGGTTTACTTCATGTGGTAAACTTTAACTAAAGCATCTCTTTCCCTATCTACAGTTAAATTCCCACTTTGAAACAAATTCTCAGATGTACTCACTCATCCTCTGACTCAGTCAGGTCTCACCTAACACTATGGTAATCTTATACAACCACTACAAACAGGGTTGCACTGCTGTTGGCTTCTTCACTTCCGCTGGAGTCTTGCAATAGCAAGTCCTGTTTTTTTTTATTCTTTTGGGTACCTTTTCTTGTTACATCTTAGTTGTTGCATTTAAATTACCGGAGGCTGAAGTTGATTTAAAAATAAATTTAGCACAACAGAATTCAGCACAAGTCATTCTGAGTCACAAAACTTTGCTATTGAATATTTTATGCAGTGCTTAATTGCATTCCCTTATGTGAAAGGCTTCTTGAGTAGCATTTGCATCATCTAAAATCATGAGGCTAATCAATTAATACAAGATTCTGAATCATCACTGACTAATAAGGTCATCTTTTAGTGACTCATAATTTATATCCAAAGCAATAGAATTGCTGACTTCCTGCACTCGTTTATTGATAAGTTACCATATGGCAAAAACAGCGAAAAGGAGATTTGTTTCACTGTAGTAAGTGACATTTAATCTTTGACTAATCCTACATGGCAATTTAGTACATTTAACAAAAGAACTAATTATTATAGTGCCCCCATAATTGAGCTGGAATAACCTCTTTCTCTGTATCTACTAAAGTGAATCTGCCCCAGAACCTTAGAACAGCTAAGAATTATTGGTAGGCCGGTGTAATCATTGTAGTGCTCTTACATTCTCCATTCACATTGAAAATTGCTGCTTTGTTAGAAAAATAAGAATAGACAATCGACAATAGGTGCAGGAGTAGGTCATTCTGCCCTTCGAGCCTGCACCACCATTCAATATGATCATTCTTAATCAGTATCCTGTTCCTGCCTTATCTCCATAACCCTTGATTCCACTATCCTTGAGAGTTCTATCCAACTCTTTCTTAAATGAATCCAGAGACTGGGCCTCCACTGCCCTCTGGGGCAGAGCATTCCACACACCCACCACTCTCTGGGTATAGAAGTTTCTCCTCATCTCTGTCCTAAATGGTCTACCCCGTATTTTTAAGCTGTGTCCTCTGGTTCGGCACTCACCCATCAGCGGAAACATGTTTCCTGCCTCCAGAGTGTCCAATCCTTTAATAATCTTATATATCTCCATCAGATCCCCTCTCAGTCTTCTAAACTCAAGGGTATACAAGCCCAGTCGCTCCAGTCTTTCAGCGTAAGGTAGTTCCACCATTCCAGGAATTGACCTCGTGAACCGACGCTGCACTCCCTCAATAGCCAGAATGTCTTTCCTCAAATTTGGAGACCAGAACTGCACAAAATACTCCAGGCGTGGTCTCACCAGGGCCCTGTACAGCTGCAGAAGAACCTTTTTGCTTCTATACTCAATCCCTCTTGTTATGAAGGCCAGCATGCTATTAGGAGAAAGTGAGGTCTGCAGATGCTGGAGATCAGAGCTGGAAATGTGTTGCTGGAAAAGCGCAGCAGGTCAGGCAGCATCCAGGGAACAGGAGAATCGACGTTTCGGGCATAAGCCCTTCTTCGTTCCTGAAGAAGGGCTTATGCCCGAAACGTCGATTCTCCTGTTCCCTGGATGCTGCCTGACCTGCTGCGCTTTTCCAGCAACACATTTCCAGCATGCTATTAGCCTTCTTCACTACCTGCCGTACCTGCATGCTTACCTTCATTGACTGGTGTACAAGAACACCCAGATCTCTCTGTACTGCCCCTTTACCTAAATTGATTCCATTTAGGTAGTAATCTGCCTTCCTGTTCTTGCCACCAAAGTGGATAACCATACATTTATCCACATTAAACTGCATCTGCCATGCATCTGACCACTCATCTAACCTGTCCAGTTCACCCTGTAATCTCCTAACATCCTCCTCACATTTCACCCTGCCACCCAGCTTAGTATCATCAGCAAATTTGCTAATGTTATTACTAATACCATCTTCTATATCATTAATATATATTGTAAAAAGCTGCCGTCCCAGCACTGATCCCTGCGGTACCCCACTGGTCACTGCCTGCCATTCCGAAATTGAGCCGTTTATCACTACCTTTTGTTTCCTGTCAGCCAACCAACTTTCAATCCAAGTTAGTACTTTGCCCCCAATACCATGTGCCCTAATCTTGCTCACTAACCTCCTATGTGGGACTTTTCAAAAGTTTTGTGAAAGTCCAGATACACTACATCTACTGGATCTCCCTCATTCATCTTCAGAGTTACATCCTCAAAAAATTCCAGAAGATTAGTCAAGAATGTTGATTATTTTTTAATTCCCAGTACATATGTTTTATTTGTTGTAGTTCTGTTCGCCGAGCCGGGAATTTGTGTTGCAGACGTTTCGTCCCCTGTCTAGGTGACATCCTCAGTGCTTGGGAGCCTCCTGTGAAGCGCTTCTGTGATGTTTCCTCCGGCATTTATAGTGGTTTGTCTCTGCTGCTTCCGGTTGTCAGTTCCAGCTGTCCGTTGCAGTGGTCGGTATATTGGGTCCAGGTCGATGTGCTTATTGATTGAATCTGTGGATGAGTGCCATGCCTCTAGGAATTCCCTGGCTGTTCTCTGTTTGGCTTGTCCTATAATAGTAGTGTTGTCCCAGTCGAACTCATGTTGCTTGTCATCTGCATGTGTGGCTACTAAGGATAGCTGGTCGCATCGTTTCGTGGCTAGTCGGTGTTAATGGATGCGGATCGTTAGCTGTCTTCCTGTTTGTCCTATGTAGTGTTTTGTGCAGTCCTTGCATGGGATTTTGTACACTACATTGGGACAACACTACTATTATAGGACAAGCCAAACAGAGAACAGCCAGGGAATTCCTAGAGGCATGGCACTCATCCACAGATTCAATCAATAAGCACATCGACCTGGACCCAATATACCGACCACTATAACGGACAGCTGGAACTGACAACCGGAAGCGGCAGAGACAAACCACTATAAATGCCAGAGGAAACATCACAGAAGCGCTTCACAGGAGGCTCCCAAGCACTGAGGATGTCACCTAGACACACAACAAATTCCCAGCTCGGCGAACAGAACCACAACTACGAGCACCCGAGCTACAAATCTTCTCACAAACTTTGAATGTGTTTTTTTGACTGAATGTTCATAGCAGCAGCTCTTTGAAAGAACTACACATTACTGCATCTTTAGGAAAGATGCATCAGGAAGTTACTGCCAATATGTGGATGAAGTGATCCTTTTATCTGTGATACATTTGAGACTGACAAAGAATTCTCTAATGGTGGAATTATCAGTCAATGTGCTGTGATAACAAAAAGCCTTCGCTATTTAGAGGAGAGCAACTGCTCTGAAGAGATAGCGATGTCACAATGATCTGTTCAAAGTCGTCTCTCCTATGCTTTCCAATTAGTTCTTCAGTCCCATTAAGCATTTGCACAAAGGATAAGTGCAGGACTCAGCTTTAGATGCTACAGCTTCTATTAAAGAACAGCAAAGATTTTGAAATACACTATTGTACTTCGATTAAACCAGTGACGACATGATTGCATCCACCTCATGCAAAAGCATCATTGCTGTACCTCCTCTGAAAGTTGGCCAACTTGAGCTGTTAGCTGAAGGCAGATTTAAGATTGACCACATTGTCACAGTGATCAGGCTCTGAAAAAGCAGCAAACCTAACAACAAAAAAATTCTAATACCAGAAGAACTGCGGATGCTGTGAATCAAAAACAAAAAGAAAAGGTGCTGGAAAAACTCAGCAGGTCTGGCAGCACCTGTGAAGAGAAATCAGAGTTAATGTTTTGGGTCCGGTAACCCTTCCTTAAAACTAAGAAACTAAAGGCAGCTCACTGGACCCAAAATGTTTGTGATTTCTCTTTACAAAAAAACATCTCCTGTCTCTCTGCACACAAATGGTATAAATATGTTTTCAAAGTAGATGGTATTTGAGAGCATTTTGATCAAAATATTGTTACACTGAATAATTTCTTTCTTTCGTAACTTTACTAAAGTTTCATACAATAAGCAACCAGCCAGATCCAAAAGTAAGTTTTACCAGTCCCATCCATCACATGATCCACCAACTGGAAAAAATTCTCATTCAACAATTTCTCATCCAACACCAGCCATTTCCTCCAAATATTAAGTATTGCTATGTATAACTATATAATCCTAAAGTTTTATGGGATGTAGAGCATTTTGTTTTTACATTCCTATAGATCCTTTCCCTCATTTCTTTTATCAGGGCTTCAGTGACCGTATTAGTGAAGTTTCCTACTCTAGACCTAAACTGGAAACTTTAAACAAATTTGCTTCAAGTTTCCATGCTTCTCTTGCGTTTAGCTGGCTTTTCTTAATTCTGTGCTTTCTTTCCATGACCTCTGATTTGTCTTTTCTGGGAATTGCCTGACCTGCTGTGTTTTTCCAGCAACACACTCTTCAACTCTAATCTCCAGCATCTGCAGTCCTCACTTTCTCCCATTTCTGGGAATAGCAGATCAACCAACGTTCACTATGAAACTCACCAATACCCCCACCTAATCTGACTACGTCTTTTCACTTCTCACGTCCCCCAAAGAATCTAATTCATTCTTCCAGTTTTTCTATCTGCATTGAAACAATTTGGATGATACAACTTGCATCTGCCATATCTTTCAACATATCATTGTTTTCCCTCAACAAGGATTCCCCACTCACAATGACTGACGGGGCCCTTGATTGTTTGCATCCCACTGCCCACATTTCTGCACTTGCTCTCTTCCATCACTGCCAGAACTATGATGGGATTCCCTTCAGCTCCAGCTTCTATCCCACCAGCTTTGATTTCATCTGTCATTGTTGCCACTTCTGCTGTGCTACCATCAACAAACACACCTTCCAATTCCGCAGGGACTGCTTTTTCTACACATCCCTGGTCCACTCCTCAGTCACCCTCAATCGACCTTCCTGTGGCACCTGTTCATGTAAGGACAGGAGAGGCAACACCCTCCCTTTTGCCTTGCCCCTTTATACCATCCAAGGCCCCAAATTATCCTTCCACATGAAACAGTGATATACTTGCAGTTCTTTCACCTTACAATTCTACATGTGCAGCTCATGATGTAGTCTCCCTTCCACTGGGGTAGACTGGATAACCACTTTATGGGACAATTGTTTTCATCTGTAAATTTGACCCTGAACTTCAAGTCAGATGTTATTGTAGTTTTCCATCTTTTTCCCACTGTGTCCTTTGGGCTGCAGCTGTGCATTAATGAACCTGAACACCAGCTCGAAGCACAGAACCTCATTTTTCGATTGGGTGCTTTACAATCCTCTGAAATTGTTCTCATGCTTGTCAATTTTAGGTGATAACCTCAATCCCAATTTTGTGTCAAGGTCATAAACAAGTTTGAAATCAAGAATAAACATTTTGTAATGTCGGCTTCAATTTTATAAAATAAAAGTAAAACTGTGCTCATTGCCAAATAGGATCACTGGCTGGAATTTTCATGTCCCTGCTTTTTTGACAGCACCTGACCATTTTTGGATCAGGAACCCAAACACAATAATAGCTGGCCTTTAGTTGCTCATACTGGAGGCAAAAAGCTTTTTTCCATGCTGGTTTTAGACTTCTGAATGGACCTCTCAAATTTTAAATCGAATGTCAATCTTACTTTTGATGCACCTTCTTTGCAGCCATAACTTTGTATTCCTCGCTCTGTTCAATCACACTATGATCTTTGTATGGTATGATCTGCCTGTACTGCACGCAAACCAAAAAAATTCACTGTATTTAGGCACACGTGACAATAATAAATCAAATCAAACAATTTAGAGTTTACCGCTGTGTTCCATGGCCATTTCAGGAGAAGTGGGTGACATTATGTGACAATTAGTCAGAGGAATGGTTTCTGCTTGAAAATCCCACTGCAGAGCAAATAGAAATTCACCAGCACTGGGAATGTTTCGTCTGCAAGATATTCAGGAATGGAGAGAAGTCCTTACTTTCCAGATCTCGCACTCTTAACTGGAGAGCCATTTGATGGAGCCGAGAGGCTTCAGTGAGGTGAGTTCTTGCAGGAAGGTAGGAAGAGGCAATGCGTCACACTTGAAGGTAATCTAGAACCTTGAGAATGCAAATGCCACTATTATAAGCCTGCTTGTCTTGGCGCAATGGTGCTTGCAGCTATGTCAATTCTCTTGTGATTTCAGCTCCTTCTATAGTTGCAGTTTGGTGCCCATTCCTTTTACCTTGCAGCTTTTGGGGAGGCAGCCGTTGCTTCAGCTGGCATTGCAACCAACAAAAATGTGAATAGCTCACCCTTAAAGATATTGCAATGACCCAACCTCCACAGTATTCTATGTAAGAGAATTTCAAACATGACAAACCGACTGAGAAAAGCAATTTGTCTACGTTGGTGTCTTAAATTTTAGGAGAAAGTGAGGGCTGCAGATGCTGGAGATCAGAGCTGAAAATGTGTTGCTGGAAAAGCGCAGCAGGTCAGGCAGCATCCAAGGAACAGGAGAATCGACGTTTCGGGCATAAGCCCTTCTTCAGGAATGTGGAAAGTGTGTCCAGCAGGCTAAGATAAAAGGTAGGGAGGAGGGACTTGGGGGAGGGGCGTTGGAAATGCGATAGGTGGAGGGAGGTCAAGGTGAGGGTGATAGGCCGGAGTGGGGTGGGGGCGGAGAGGTCAGGAAGAAGATTGCAGGTTAGGAAGGCGGTGCTGAGTTCGAGGGATTTGACTGAGACAAGGTGGGGGGAGGGGAAATGAGGAAACTGGAGAAATCTGAGTTCCACCTCCAAACGGACCCCACCACCAGGGATATATTTCCCTCCCCTCCCCTATCAGCATTCCGAAAAGACCACTCCCTCCGTGACTCCCTCGTCAGGTCCACACCCTCCACCAACCCAACCTCCACTCCCGGCACCTTCCCCTGCAACCGCAAGAAATGCAAAACTTGCGCCCACACCTCCCCCCTTACTTCCCTCCAAGGTCCCAAGGGACACTTCCATATCCGCCACAAATTCACCTGCACCTCCACACACATCATCTATTGCATCCGCTGCACCCGATGTGGCCTCCTCTATATTGGGGAGACAGGCCACCTACTTGCGGAACGTTTCAGAGAACACCTCTGGGACACCCGGACCAACCAACCCAACCACCCCGTAGCCCAACACTTTAACTCCCCCTCCCACTCCACCAAGGACATGCAGGTCCTTGGGCTCCTCCATCGCCAGACCATGGCAACACGATGGTTGGAGGAAGAGCGCCTCATCTTCTGCCTGGGAACCCTCCAACCACAAGGGATAAACTCAGATTTCTCCAGTTTCCTCATTTCCCCTCCCCCCACCTTGTCTCAGTCAAATCCCTCGAACTCAGCACCGCCTTCCTAACCTGCAATCTTCTTCCTGACTTCTCCGCCCCCACCCCACTCCAGCCTATCACCCTCACCTTGACCTCCCTCCACCTATCGCATTTCCAACGCCCCTCCCCCAAGTCCCTCCTCCCTACCTTTTATCTTAGCCTGCTGGACACACTTTCCTCATTTCTGAAGAAGGGCTTATGTCCGAAACGTCGATTCTCCTGTTTCTTGGATGCTGCCTGACCTGCTGCGCTTTTCCAGCAACACATTTTCAGCTCTTAAATTTGAGGGCCTTTATTTGTAAACTGTTTCTAGATTCCACTGTGAGAAGAAGGGTCCTCCCAGCATTTAGCCATGTCCCTCATGATCTTACATGTTCCAATAAGGTCATCTCTCATTCCTCTGAACCTTAATCAATATATGATCAACCTGCTCAATATTCCTTTAAGAGACAAACTCTCCATCCCATGTATTAAACTGATTTCTGTACAAGTGAGGAGACCAAACTGTGTACAGTATTCCAGTTGCAATCACAGCAAGGCCCTGTATAATTACATAAAACCCTATGCACCTTTATAATACAACAAACAACTGTGGGTTACTGCAGAAACTCAGCAGGACCAGGAGCATCTGGAGAGAGAGAAACAGGGTTAATGTTTCGAATCCAGTGACACTACTTCACAACCCTGTATTAAACAATGATGTTAAATTTGCAGCTTTCTAATCCATTGGTACCTTTTCAGAATTTAAGGGAATTGTGAAAGTTGAGTGCTCATACACCTACACTCTGCAGCAGCTTACTTTAAGACTCTTACGTGCAGGTCACCAGGTCTAGAGAGCACATTTAGTGCTGTTAGTTTGTCAAGTGCTTTTTCTCTTGTGATTATTTTAATTGCTCCTTTCCCTTTTGTCCCCTGCTTTGCTGCTATTCTTGGGATGCTTTTAAGGCTTTCCAATATGAAGACAGAAACAAAATACTTATTCAAATGGTCTGTCGGTCCTTTTCATTCATCGTTAATCACCCAGTCTCAGCGTCTAAGGGAACAACAATTACTGCTCTGCACTTTCCTTCTTTATATACTTTTTTTGTTTTAGTTTTCTCTTAAACTGCAACTTCCTCCTTTATGTATTTTTTTCTAATCCTTTGCTAGTTTCTAAAATTATCCCAACATCTGGTCTGGCATTAATTTCTGCACCATTGTAATTTGACACCATCCTTAATTACCCTCAGATTGTACATTCTTCATGGAGTACATGTTGTTCAATAGAATGCACCTTTCTTGGAGTATATGAGTCAGGAAATCTTACAATGGTACAAGGAGTCCGTGAGAAGACAAGGAACCTCGATTATCCAAACGAAATGGGCCAGCAGGAAAATTGATTATTTGGTTAACTGATTCAATGCCTCTCCTCCGAGGCTCGGAGTTTTCTGAAGTTTTCTTTTTCCTCGCTCTGCCTGCCTTGCTCCCTCTCTCTGTCTCAAGGTTTGTCTCAGAGCAGACACACACTTGTGTGTAAGGGACCTGCAGCACTGCCGTAGCCTCCCGCGCTCCCCCCCTCCCCCCCCATGGATTGATGAAGCGAGCACTTGCTAAGTCCCCTCCCTGTTCAGGAGGCTTGGCAGCACATTGCACGCAAGCCCCTGCTCCACCTCCACCTTCCCCCCGTCTTCCCCACCCTGCCCGCCCCTTCAACCTTGTGCAACTCCAGCCGCCGTCAGTTCCCTGACCTCATCCAACCCTGGACCTGTCTGTTCCCATCCCACTCCCGTCCACCCCCT
This sequence comes from Chiloscyllium plagiosum, assembly GCF_037043375.1. NCBI lineage: Eukaryota > Metazoa > Chordata > Chondrichthyes > Orectolobiformes > Hemiscylliidae > Chiloscyllium > Chiloscyllium plagiosum. The sequence goes on from NW_028270139.1 coordinate 106,009,347, forward strand.
CAACCCTGTACAACCCCACCCCCGTCTGCTTCCGCCTCCCACCCCGCTGCCCACCTGCTCGCCCGCCCGGCCCACCCCACCCGCACCTGCCTGGGTCAGCCGGACTTGACACCAACAGCAAGACTGCTGCTGCCTTTGGTGGTGGTGGGGGGGAGTGAGCCTCAACATAGTGCTCACGTACACACACACACCTTTTTACTGCAACATTTTGATAGGTTCCACCTTTGCCCTGTACGGGCCAATGTTGGAGATATTATCTGGGGAGGGGGTTTATGGTACACCACTATATAGAGCTCCAGGGAAGGTGTGGTTGGGGGGGAGAGAGAGACCGAGATTGGGGGGGAGGTCAGTCATTTGGAGACAGTTCCTGTGCTCCCATGGATGTCCAGGACTGTTCTTGGCATCATTCCAATAAGCCGAGTTCACTTTTAATCACTGTAAACAAAAGATGCGATCAGTGTTGGAAACACCTCTTTGATTTAATGTTTCTCTCGGGACCTTGAGATCTTCTTCAGATCATCCAAAATTCGAATAATTGATATTCGGGTAATCAAGGTTCCTCTGTACATCTGGAGTTTCAGTTTCTCTGTTAAAGAAATATATTTGAAATAACTTGGCCAGTATCCTGTCACCAAGTCACCCTTTATTTATCAGTGTATAATATACTGGCTGTGGCTAGCCAGCTCGGAGTCAATCCCCTAAACTGACAAGATTCTAAATCCTCCATTAAGTTTTTTTCTTTAATGAGCAGGCCCTGGCTGCAGGAGCAGTAGCAGTGGTGGTGATGTGCAGCTCAAATTAAAGGAAATAAACAGAAAGAAACCCAGAAAAAAACAATTACAACAAACAATAAAGAAAAACAAAAATCAAAAAAAGTCTATCTGAAACAAGGGGGAGAGGAAAAGAAAACTCTCCTCCTCAGCAGGATACCCAACAGCAGTAATAACACACTGACTGTGTGGTCCAGACAGCACAGAGGTCAGTCCCCTCCCTAACACAAAATGGAAAACCCTTCACCACTGATCCCACTCCCTCAGAGCCAGCTCTCAGACACTTCAGTTTATTTTAATCCTCGATTAATATTGGTCAGCCGGTGCCGCCTGATTGGCCCAAGTGAATCTCATTGTTTTCGCCCCAGGTGCGGTTCCTCTGCTTTGGGCTCTGACACAGGCAGCATGTGCCTGACTGCAGCCCGTCTCTTGAGTCCAGAGCATCTTGGGAGAGCTTCCTCCTCTTCTTTTGTCAGTAATGGTACTGAGACTGCATCCATCTCAGACTCTGAAGTTTCCTTGACAGTAGACGGAGGGGAGAACCCACAGTTTCTGGCGGGCTTTCTGGCTGTTCTGACGGGCCAGGAATGTTTAGTTCCTGCCCTGTTTGTGAGGTAACAGCTTTCAGGTGATTCACGTATTTGCTCAGGACTGTCTTACCGACCCGAAATTTGTAAGTCACAGGACCTGACCACGCATCAACCCCACCTCGCACCCAGATAGGGCCATTTTCATGGTTCCAGCACCATTCGTCTCCTGAATTAAATGGTCCCCCCTCGCTTAGAGGAGGCATTTAGCCGGCATAGGTGTTCTTCCTGCCATTTCACCCTCCTCCCACCCAGGTCTGGGAATATCAGGATTAACTTGGTGCGGAGTCTTCTCCCCAGCAGCAACAATGCTGGAGCTAGCCCAGTTATTGTGTGTGGGGTGGTCCTATAATTGAAGAGGAATCGGGATCGTTTGATATTAAGTGATGCTGTAGGCTGCTTCTTTAAGCCTGCCTTCAATGCTTGGATTGCTCTTTCTGCTAGACCATTGGGCGATGGATGGTATGGGGTTGTCCATATGCGCCAAATGCCATTCAAGCTTAGGAAATGCTCAAAGTCCCTGCTGATAAATGATGCCCCATTGTCCATAACCAATACTTCCAGGAATCCATGTATTGTGAATGATGCTTGCAGCTTCTCAATTGTCATCCTGGAGTTTGCCACTTTGAACCACTTTGAATAGGTATCCATAATGACCATAATTTGGCAGGGGGATGGGATCCGGACTTGTAGTCCAGCAAGTAGGTTAGCTGTTTGTCAGGATGCCCAAGACTGTAGGGAGGCTGTGGAGAAGGTAGCACTGACAGGGACTACTTGCGGACACAGAGATGGGCTCAAGTGCGTATACTTCAACGCAAGGAGTATCAGAAATAAGGTGGGTGAACTTAAGGCGTGGATCGGTACCTGGGACTACGATGTTGTGGCCATCACGGAAACGTGGATAGATGTGGGACAGGAATGGCTGTTGGAGGTTCCTGGTTACAGGTGTTTCAGTAAGATTAGGGAGGGTGGGAAAAAAGGAGGGGGGGTGGCATTGCTAATTAGAAATGGTATAACGGCTGCAGAAAGGAAGTTTGAGGGGGATCTGCCTCTGGAGGTAGTATGGGCTGAAGTCAGAAATAGGAAAGGTGCAGTCACCTTGTTGGGTGTTTACTATAGGCCCCCCAATAGCAGCAGAGATGTGGAGAAACAGATTGGGAAACAGATTTTGGAAAGGTGCAGAAGCCACAGGGTCGTAGTCATGGGCGACTTCAACTTCCCAAATATTGATTGGAAGCTCTTTAGATCAAGTAGATTGGATGGGGCGGTGTTTGTGCAGTGTGTCCAGGAAGCTTTTCTAATGCAGTATGTAGATTGTCCAACCAGAGGGGAGGCCATATTGGATTTGGTACTCGGTAATGAACCGGGACAAGTGGTGGGCTTGTTAGTGGGTGAACATTTTGGTGATGGTGACCACAATTCTGTGACTTTCACCTTAGTTATGGAGAGAGATAGGTGCGCACAACAAGGTAGATTTTATAATTGGGGGAAGGGAAATTACGATGCTGTAAGGCAGGATTTGAGGAGCATATGTTGGGAGCATAGGCTGTCAGGGAAGGATGTGGTGGAAATGTGGAACTTTTTCAAAGAGCAGATACGACGTGTCCATGATATGTATGTACCTATCAGGCAGGAAAGAAATGGTCGTGTGAGGGAGCCTTGGTTGACGAGAGAGGTTGAATGTCTGGTAAAGAGGAAGAAGGAGGCTTACATAAGGTTGAGGAAACAGGATTCAGACAGAGCAGTGGAGGGATACAGGATAGCCAGAAGGGACCTGAAGAAAGGGATTAGGAGAGCTAAGAGAGGGCATGAAAAATCGTTGGCGGATAGGATCAAGGATAACCCCAAGGCATTTTATGCGTATGTGAGAAACCTGAGAATGACGAGAACGAGGGTAGGTCCGATCAAGGACAGTAGTGGGAGACTGTGTATTGAGTCGGAAGAGATAGGAGAGGTCTTGAACAAGTACTTCTCTTCAGTATTTACGAACGAGAGGGACCGTATTGTAGAAGAGGAGAGTGTGAAATGGACTGGTAAGCTAGAAGAGATACCTGTTAGGAAGGAAGATGTGTTGGACATTTTGAACAACTTGAGGATAGACAAGTCCCCCGGGCCTGACGGGATATATCCTAGGATTATGTGGGAAGCAAGAGAGGAAATTGCAGTACCGTTGGCAATGATCTTCTCGTCTTCACTGGCAACGGGGGTGGTACCAGGGGACTGGAGAGTAGCGAATGTTGTGCCCCTGTTCAAAAAAGGGAATAGGGATAACCCCGGGAATTACAGGCCTGTTAGTCTTACTTCTGTGGTAGGCAAAGTAATGGAAAGGGTACTGAGGGATAGGATTTATGAGTATCTGGAAAGACACTGCTTGATTAGGGACAGCCAGCACGGATTTGTGAAGGGTAGGTCTTGCCTTACAAGTCTTATTGAATTCTTCGAGGAGGTGACCAAGCATGTGGATGAGGGAAGAGCAGTGGATGTAGTGTACATGGATTTTAGTAAGGCATTTGATAAGGTTCCCCATGGTAGGCTTATGCGGAAAGTCAGGAGGCATGGGATAGAGGGAAATTTGGCCAATTGGATAGAAAACTGGCTAACCGGTCGAAGGCAGAGAGTGGTGGTAGATGGTAAATATTCAGCCTGGAGCCCAGTTACAAGTGGAGTTCCGCAGGGATCAGTTCTGGGTCCTCTGCTGTTTGTAATTTTTATTAATGACTTAGATGAGGGAGTCGAAGGGTGGGTCAGTAAATTTGCAGATGATACGAAGATAGGTGGAGTTGTGGACAGTGAGGAGGGCTGTTGTCGGCTGCAGAGGGACTTAGATATGATGCAGAGCTGGGCTGAGGAGTGGCAGATGGAGTTCAACCCTGCCAAGTGTGAGGTTGTCCATTTTGGAAGAACAAATAAGAATGCGGAATACAGGGTTAATGGTAGGGTTCTTAGTCAGGTGGAGGAACAGAGGGATCTTGGGGTCTATGTACATAGATCTTTGAAGGTTGCCACTCAGGTGGATAGAGTTTGTAAGAAGGCCTATGGAGTATTATCGTTCATTAGCAGAGGGATTGAATTCAAGAGTCGTGAAGTGATGTTGCAGCTGTACAGGACTTTGGTTAGGCCACAGTTGGAGTACTGTGTGCAGTTCTGGTCGCCTCACTTTAGGAAAGATGTGGAAGCTTTGGAGAGGGTGCAGAGAAGATTTACCAGGATGTTGCCTGGAATGGAGAGGAAGTCGTACGAGGATAGGTTGAGAGTTCTCGGCCTTTTCTCGTTGGAACGGCGAAGGATGAGGGGTGACTTGATAGAGGTTTATAAGATGATCAGAGGAATAGATAGAGTAGACAGTCAGAAACTTTTTCCCCGGGTACAACAGAGTGTTACAAGGGGACATAAATTTAAGGTGAAGGGTGGAAGGTATAGGGGAGATGTCAGGGGTGGGTTCTTTACCCAGAGAGTGGTGGGGGCATGGAATGCGCTGCCCGTGGGAGTGGTAGAGTCGGAATCATTGGCGACCTTTAAGCGGCATTTGGATAGGTACATGGATGGGTACTTAATCTAGGTTAGAAGTTCGGCACAACATCGTGGGCCGAAGGGCCTGTTCTGTGCTGTATTGTTCTATCTATCTATCTATCTATGACCAGGACCATTGAGCCCATGACGAGACCAGCATGGCTTCTTGATCCTGATCCTGAGGAACTTTTTAGCCATTTAGCCAAGACTCAACTTGTGTGGAGCTCAGTGTGGAGCTCTGCAAGTGTCAACACCCAAGAGGTTTCCCCAAGCTCAGCTGGACAGGTGTCCACTTCCATTGGGATATCCTGTAGTTCTCATGATCCACTTGCTGCATTTTCTCATGACAAGGCCACCTGCAGTGCCTGTTTGAAGTCCAGTTGGGCTTCAGCTAGGAGTTGCTTCTGTATGGTTATTCCCACATACCAAATGGTCTCTCAGTATCTCATTCAGTTAAAAATCACACAACACATTATGGCATCTTATTGAAAGTTAACACAAATCGCATGCCTTGACTAGTCATCATAACCTAGTCAAAAATACCAATATGGATTTTCCCATCTTCCTGAGATAGCATCTCAGGATTAGAAGAGGTTTGGTGTTGTAAGATTCCTGAACCAACTCTGTCAGCTCTTGGAAGGTATTAGTGTCTGGTGCCACTGGAAACATTATGTCCCTTATAACTGAAAATGCTGTGGGTCCACACACAGTCAGCAGGATTACTCATTGCTTTTCATCTGCCCCAAAGTAATTTGCCCGGAAAAACAATCACATTCTTTCCACATCCCAGGCCCAGTTGTCAACGGCAGGATCAAATGTGTCAAGCTTCCCAAATAAAGGCATGTTGCCAGAAGTGCTTACCCCAGCTCCAAGATGATTGCTGTGAGTGAATGTTCTTCAGGCATGTGCAATTTTTTTCCCGTCACTACTGAAATAACTGCATAAAGGCTGGTGTCCGTCACCAAGTCACCCTTTATTTACTTGTGAGGTAAAAACAATTACTGCAAATGCTGGAAACCAGATTCTGGATTAGTGCTGCTGGAAGAGCACAGCAGTTCAGGCAGCATCTAAGGAGCTTCACAGTACACTGGTAGTCAACATGGTCAACCTGATTCTAATCACTACAACATCATTTCATTGTAGGAAGTTCAGAGAAGGTTCACTTGGATGATCCCTGGGATGGGGGAGGGTTGACTCATGAGCAAAGGCTAAAATGTTTGGGATTCTACTCAGTGGAGATTAGAAGAATGAAAAGTGATCTCATTGAAACATAGAATTCTTAAGGGGTTTGACAGGGTAGATGCTGAGATGATGTTTCCCCTCATGCGAGAGTCGAGAAGTAGAATAAAGGGGAACTGATTTAAGGCTGAGATGAGGAGGAATTTCTTCCCTCAGAGGGTTGTGAGTCTTTGGAACTCCTTGCCACAGAAAATTGTGGGGTAGAATTCTTGTGTATATTTAAGGCTGGATAGATTAATTAGGGAATTAAATGTTATGGGGAAAGGACAGGAAAGTGGACATGAGGAATGTCGGATCAGCCATGATTAAATGGCACCACAGGCTCAAGGAGCTGAACAGTCTACTCCCATTCCTGTTTATTCTGGGCTTATTGTCTTCTGTGAGCCAATGGAGGTGGCGAGGGGTGCGAGGTGAATGAGGTTTATTGTGAGTCAAAGTACAGAAGGTAAGTAAGCTCTGTTGCAAGACTTTAATTTCTGAGGATAATAAAGATGTGCAGCTAATAAGTGAATTGAACTTGCACAAAGTTACTTCATGATATGCATTCTACTTTATTATTAATGAAGATCTCTATACAGATTTTAGTTATGCCACAAACATTAATCAGTTTTAGTGAAACTGACAATATTTAGTCCATATGACCAAATTTATTTGTTGAAATTCATATAGTTGAAAGATCACCGTTTGAGGCCTGAATGTATCTATTCTCCAATGTCAACACTTCTCAGTTTGATGAGATTAGTATACTTTCCAAAAATGGGTGAATAAAATTTGTTTTCCTTCACACCAATTTTAGTCAAGCTAAAACTTGAACAACTCATCTGTCAATGATCATTTGTCATCAGTGCAAAATCACAGGATCACAGAATCAGAAATTTGATACACAGAGAAAGAGGTGTGGTGAAAGATCCATGGGTCCAAGATTGGACCTTCTGAATCAGCCCATAGACAGAGAAATCAGGCCAGACAGAAAATTGGCCAAACTAAATTAAAAGGTATCCTGCAGCTACCAGCTACAGAAAACTGGGGAAACCAAGGTTAAATAGGTTACAAAGAGGGTTGGAGATTGAAGATGTATCAGTCAGACTTTCTGGCACCCTGACGTCCAGCCAATGACTGAGAATGCGCTCTTCACACTCCACAGCATAGCAACAGTGAAGGGTGTTGACACAATCCCATTGGATGTTTTGAATCCTGCTCATGACCCCATTGGCCAAAGGCCACGGAACATCCTGGAAGGTCTGGGACAAGGGGTGACAAGAACACACACTTGGAAGCCACTTCCTTAGCAAGACTCACAGCTAAGACTCAGCCAGGCCCAGAAGATGAGCTCTGACCATCTGGGGACAGAGATAGATAGATAGAGAGAGAGATAGAGAGAGAGTGAATAAGTGTGTGTGTGTGTGTGTGAGAGAGAGAGAGTGTATTTTATTAATAAAATCAAGTTGAACTACAAACAAAATTCTGTGTCTCTCTGTCCTTGAGTAAAGTTTTTTTAAAAAATATATAAACTGGGCAAAGTGACAAAAGCATGGACAACAGATGCCATTCTGCCCATTGTGTGTATACTAGCTCCACCATCTAGTGGCAATCTCCTGACATTTCTCCTATCCCTGTACACAGTATGATCCAAATAATCATCCAATGCTGTCTTGAACGCCTCAATTGAACCTGCCTCCACCATATTTCCAGGTAATGCATTCTAGACTTTAAATACTCAAAATAATTTTCTCACATTGTTCCGGCTTTGTTTGCACATGACTTTGAATCTATGCCCTTTCATTCTTTTTCTTTTTATGACTAGTTACAGTTTCATTCTATCCAATCCTCTCATGGCTTTGAAGACCTCTATCAAAGCTCACAGTTTACAATTCTTCTGAAATTTGTGCCATCTGCAAAGTTTAAGTTGACCCGAACACAACAGGATCCAGATCACTGATATATTTCAGGAAAAGCAAGGATCCCAGCAACAACCCAGGAGAACTCCATTACAAACCCTCCTACAGCCTGAAAATATCCATTGATTGTTACTCTTGGTTTCCTATCACTCAGCCAGTTTTTGTATCCACAGTGCTACTTTCCTATTTACACCATGACCTGTACATTTCCTCACAAGTCTGTTGTGAAGCTTAAATGTCTTTGGCTTGTCTGTCTTAAATACCTTCTGAAAATCCATGTACATACCACATCACAGCATTACCCTTATGAGCAACATATTGATAAATGTAAGGTTAGCAATTGGTAGCAAAAACAGACAGACAGATTATTATCTGAGTGGCTATAGATTGGGAATGGGGGAGCTGCATCTAGATCTGGGTGTCCTTGTACAACAGCTGTTGAAGGTAAGCATGCAGGTGCAGCACATGGTGAAGAAGGAAAATGGTATATTGGCTGTTTATAGCTAAGGGATTCAAATACAGGGCCGTGGATGTCTGTAAAGGGCCTTGATGAGACTAACAGCAGTGTGCAGTTTTGGTCTCCTTATCTAAGGTTCTGGCTCTGGACAGAGTGCAATAAACTTTTCCAAACTGACCCTGGGGATGGCAGAACTGACATATAAAGAGAGACTGAATCAGTTAGGACAATATTCACTGGAGTTTAGAATAAAGAGAAATAGTGAATGGGGATAAGAGGTTCGTTTTCAGGTTGGTAACCTGTAGTCATTGGGATAACACAGGGATCAGTGCTGGGCCCACAGCTGATTACAATGTATGTTAATGACTTGGAGGAAGGAAGCAAATGTACTGTAGCCAAATTTGCAGATAACACAATAACAGATGGAAAGGTGAGTTGTGAGAGTGATACAAACAATTTATAGAGATTAGGTTAAGCAGATGGCAAAAAGTTAGTAAATGGAGTATATTGTGGAGAAATGTGAAGTTGTTCATTTTGGAAGAGAGAACAAAAGAACAATATTATTTAAATGGAAAATATCTGCAGAAAGCTGCAACACAAGGGGAATTTGGGGTACTTGTGCATGAAACACAGAAAGCTAGCACACAGGCGCAGCAGGAAGACCCTTATTTGAAGGCAGTTGGAGTATAAGAATAGGGAAATCTTATTGCAGCTGCACAAGTGCTGGTAAGGCCAAACCTGGAGTGCTGTGAGCAGAATTGGTTCCCTTATTTAAGGAAAGATATTATTTCAGGGGAGGCGGTTTAGAGAAAGTGCACTAGGATGATCCCCAATATTGAAGGAAGGTCTTATCAAAGGCTAAACAAACTGGGACTGTACTCTCATTTAGAAGAATGACCTAATTGAAATATATAGAATTCTTAAGGGGCCTGACAAGGTATATGTTGAAAGAATGTTTCCCCTCATGGGATCAGAAGGCATAGTCTCAGAATAAAGGGCCACCTGTTTATGTCTGAACTGTGGAGGAATTTCTTCTCTCAGATGGTTGTGAGTCTTTGGAACTCCTTGCCACAAAGAGTTCTGGGGAAAAGGACCTTGTTATTTTTAAGGCTGACACAGAAAGATTTTTGATCAGTCAGGGAATTAAAAATTATAGGAAAAGGGCAGAAAAGTGGATTTGAGGAATGCTGGATCACCCATATTTCTATTAAATGGCAGATAAAGTTTGAGGGACCAAACAGCCTACTCCTGTTCATGTTTCTTATCGTCGTATGGTCCAAACCTACAAAATTCTTACAGGCCTAGACAGGGTAAATGCAGGAAGGATGTTCCTGATGGCTGGACAGTCCAGAACCAGGAGTCTCAGACTAAGGGTACAGAGTAGGCCATTTAATTCTGGGATGATAAAAAAAAGCTTCATTCAGAGAGTGATGAGCCTGTGGAATTTTCTACTGCAGAAAGCGGTTGAGGTCAAAACATTACATATTTTCAAGAAGGAGATAGATCTAGTTCTTAAGACTGAAGGGATCAAAGGCTATGGGGTGAAACCAGGATCAGGGTACTGAGTCGGATGATCATCCATGATCATATTGAATTGTGGAGCAAGCTCAAAGGGCTGAATGGCCTATTCCTGTTCTTATTTTCCATCTTTCTATGTTTCCATGTAATCCTTTCTGTTACATCTACAAAAGCTCAACCATGATGTCCTCTTTAGAAATCCATGATGACTCTTTCTAATCAACCCAACCTTTCCCATGCAATTACCAACTCTATCCCAAATAATTGTTTCTAGTCATTTCTGCAATACTGAAATGTAACCGACTCGTGTATAATTGCTGGGATTATCCTCACAACCTTTCTTTACTGTGGCTGTAATGTTTGCCATTCTTCAGTCTCTGGCACTCCTCCCAAATCCAAGGAAGACCAAATGAGTATGGCCAGTGCCCTACAACTTTTATCATAACTTCCTACAAAATCCTTGGATTCATGTCACCCAGTCTCAATGCCTTGTCAACTTTCAATTTCAAAAATCCATCCAAGACTTCTTCCTTATTAATTTCACTTCCAGGGAAAACGTTCCCTCCTCTGTCACCATGGTCGTTTGTAAAGACAAACATATTCATTGAAAATCTGAGCTGTGTCCCCTGCCTCCAGCTGTACCTCTCCTTTTTGTTTTGTCATTGTCTCTGTTGCTCCTCTAACCACTCACTTACATGATATGCTTTATATGCTTATTGTAGACTTTGGGATTTTGCTTTATGTTAGCTGCGAGTTTTTTCTCATAATCCCGATTTGTTTCTCTTATTTCCTTTTCACCTTCCCCTAAACCTTTGGTATTCATGTTGATTTCCAATTTTATTTTCAGCCTGACACAAGTGATAACACTGCTTTTCTTTCTAATTTTATTTTCTACCTCCTTTGTCATCCAGGAACTCTGGATTTGTTAATCCTATCTTTTCTATTAGAGGGAATATACCTCAAATGTACCATCCCCATGGGGTGGCAGAGGTATTATTGCAGGATTATTAATCCAGAAACTCAGCCAATGTTCTGGGCACCCAGATTTGATTCCAATCACAGCAGGTGGTGGAATTAAGAATCTAATGAATGATCATCAAAAATCCATTTGGTTCACTCATGTCTTTCAGAGAAAGAAGTCTGCCCTCCTCACCTGGTATGGCCTAGATGTGAGTCCAGACCACGGGAGGATGGTTGATTCTCAACTGTTCTCTAAAATAGCCTCGCGGGAAACTCAGTTGTATCAATCATTATGAAGTCTCAATAAAGAAATGAAACCACTTGGCACCAATATAGACAGTGGTAAAAACAGCTTAGTCAACTCACTAAGATCCTCCATACTAACATCTTGGGACTAGTCCAAAAATTGGGAGAGCTGTCTCACGTACTAGTCAAGCAACAGCCTGGCAGTGTCATGCTCAGGAATCATACATTACAGATAATGTCCCAGTTACCACCATCACCACTCCTGCCCCACTGGGTCCTCATTGACTCCAGCCCTCATGAAGTCTCATTGCATCAGATTAAACATGGGCAAGGGAACCTCCTGTTGATTACCATGTACCACCCTCCCTTGGCTGATGAATTGGTACTCTTTTCTATTGGACAACATTTGGAGGAAGTATTGAGGGTGTTAAGGGCACAAAGTGTACTCTGGGTGGGGGGATTTCAATGTCTACCACCGAGAGTGGCTCAGCAACAGTAATACTAATCGAGCTGGTCAGATCCTAAAGGACATAGCTGCTCGGCTGGGTCTGCGACAGGTGGTGAGGGAACCAACAAGAGTGAAAAACATATTTGACATCATTCTTATCAATCTGCCACCAGAAAGTGTACCTGTCCACGCACATAATGACCATTGCACAGTCCTTTGAATCAAAATCTCACCTCTATCATGTTGTGTGGATTTATCACCATTACAAATGGGACAGACTTCAAACATATCGAGCAACAAGACAAGCATCCATGAGATGCTGTGGGCCATTAATGGCAGCAGAATCATACTTCAACACAATATGCAATCTCCTGGTTTGACATAACCTCTACTCAATCATTAGTATCAGATCATGAGATTAACCCTGGTTCAATGGAGAATGCAGGAGACCATGCCAGGAGCATGGGCCAGGCATACCTAAAAATGGAGTGCCAAACTGGTGAAGCCACCAAACAGAACTACTTGAGTGTTAAACAGCAAATGATAGACAGAGCTAAGTGATCCCACAAGTAATGGATCAGATATAAGCAGTCCTGCACCATCCAGTCATGAATGGCAGTGGACAATTAAACAACTGAAGGAAGAGGCTCCACAAATATCCCCATCCTCAATGACAGAAGAACCCAGCACACCAGTGTAAAGGATAAAGGTGAAGCATTTGCAGCAATCTTCATCTGGAAATACCAAGTGGGTGATCCACTTCAGCCTCTTCCAGTGGTCCCCAAAATTACAGATACTAGCCTTCAGCCAAATCAAGTTATTCCATGTGACATCAAGAAACTGTTGGAGGTATCGCATACTGCAAAGTCTATGGTCCCCGACAACATTTCGACAACAGTACTGAAGACTTGTGTTCCAGAACTTGGCACTTCCCTAGCTAAGCTCTTCCAGTACAGTTACAATAATGGCATCTACCTAACAATGTGGAAAATTGCCCAGGTATGTCCTGTCTATAAAAGGCAGGACAAATCCAACCTATCCAATTATTGCTCCATCAGTCTACTCTCGATCATCAGTAAAGTGATGGAAGGTGTCATCAATAATGCTATTAAGTAGCACCTGCTCAGCAATAACCTGCTCAGCGACACCCAGTTTGGGTTCCACCTGGGCCACTCAGCTCCTGACCTCATTATAGCCTTGGTTCAAACAAGGACAAAAGAGCTGAATTCCGGAGGTGAGGTGAAAGTGACAGCCCTTGACATCAAGGTCACATTCAATCAAGTGTGGCATCAAGGAGCCTTAGCAAAACTGGAATCAATGGGAATTAAGAGGCAAACTTTCAGATGGTTGGATTCATATCTGACACATAGGTAGATGTTTGTGGTTGTTGGCAGTCAGTCATCTCAGCTCTGGGACATCTCTATCCTAGGGCCAACAACCTTCAGCTGCTTCATCATTGACGTTTCCTCCATCATAAGGTCAGAAGAATGGATGTTTGTCAATGATTACACAATGTTCACCAGCATTCGTAACTCCTCTGATACTGAAGCAGTCCATGTTCAAATGTGGCAAGATTTGGACAGTACCCAGGTTTTGTTGACAAATGGCAAATAACATTCATACCACACAAATGCCAGGCAATGGCCAGCTCCACTAAAAGACAATCAAATAACTATTCCTTGACATTTGATGGCATCACCATCACTGAATCCCCCAGTAGCAACATCCTGGTGTTACCACTGACCAGAAACAATTGGATCCACTATATAGACACATGGGTGATAAGAGAAGGTCAGAGGCGAGGAATATTATGGTAAGTAACTCACCTCCTAACTCCCAGAACCCATCAACCATCTACAAGATACAAGTCAGGAGTGTGATTGAATACCTGATTGATTGCATGAACACTCTAGACGTTTGAAACCATCCAGGCCAAAGCAGCCCTCTTGACTGGCACTGCATCCCCAAGCATCCACTCCCTCCACCATTGATGCTCAGTAGCAGCAGTGTGTACTATCTGCAAGATGCCCTACAGAAATACACTGAGGATTCTTCGACAGCACCTTCCAAACCCATGACTACTTTTGTCTTGAAGAAGAAGAGAAGAAGAGAACAACGCCAGCTACAAGTTCCCCTCCATGCCAGTCACCATCTTAATTTGTAAGATGGCAGCTCTCCACCACCTTCTCCCAGGCAATTAGGAACAACAATACATGCAGGCCAACCAGCAATGCTGATGTCCCACAAGTGAGTAAAGAAAAGAGCTATCTGCTCTTTGATGGAGGCCCATTGTTGAGTTACTGTGTCTCCTCACCATTAACCCTGCTCAGCTCTGTTTTTTTTCTTCATTAAAGTCAGCCCTCCAATTGATTTTTCTTACTTTGGCTTGTTACATGTCTTTCTCCAACACCATCCTGAATTTTATCATACAACAATCACTGTCTAATAAGGTGAATAATGTTCTCCCACTGACTATTCCACTAATTCATTTCCAAAGACCAGGTCCAAAAATGCATCTTTCCTGGGTACACATTGCTGTTAGAAACTCTTCTGAATATCATTTAGGAACACTTGCCCCTCACTGACCCTACACTACCAGTATTTCAGTCCATGTTTGGGTAATTGAAGTTCTTTATTATAACTACCCTATAATGTTGGCATTTTTATGCAATTTCCTTGAATATTTGTTCTGATACATCTTTTCCACCTGTGGGGAAACCTATAGACTACACTGAGCAATGTATTTGGACTGTTTTTACTCCTTAGCTCTGGCCAGTTTGACTCTGCTCCTGTATCCTCTGAGACATGATCCTTCTCCAGCACTATAATCCCCTTTGTAAACTTAAATATACTTTAAATTGCTTTGGAATTATGACATTATAACTATTAAACATACCTTAAACAGATTTAGCTTTGCAAATGGTGGATTAAATCATATACATCTATAAACCTTCAAGTAGTTTGCATGTCATTTATAGTCTGAAAAGTATTTAGCATGTGAAGCAAAATCATCTTTACCGGCAGTGTACTCTAGTACAGTTAAAATTCTTGCTAAGCAATATGCAAATTCAAATTCACTTTGTTCAGATTCATTTGTCTTTTCTAGTTCATGAATATACAATGTGTCTTGTCAAATTCTTATTGTGACTTATTTTTTATCACATAGACCAGAATCTATTACTACCATGGGAATTATTCCAAGACCAGCAAATTCCCAGTCTATTTATTATCAAAATTAAAATGTCAGACCAGAAAGGTAACCATTTGACTCATTGAGGAGTAGGGATTAAGCTGGTCTATTAACTTCAATTCCAGACCAGCCTTCTTCTCCTTGTGTGGATTATTGCTCAGAGTAACTTTTTTTTAGTTTATTTAGTTTAAAAATTAGGTAAGTGATAAAAGCATTAACTAAAAACTACCTGTGAAGTTATGAAAAATGAGTATTTTTTGACATAAAACTTTTTTTTGATGAATACATTGAATATGAGGGTTTGCTGAGAGTATAACTTACTTTTATGTCTTACGGTGCGCCTGTCAGAATGATTGCCATCCGCAACTTATTTTTCTCAAACTTATTTGAAAACTGTCAGATATTTATGGAAGGCAACAATTTGCAGAGGTATTTCAAAATATTTAAAGACATCCAGATGCCTGGATATTATTGTGAGTAATGGTGTCATATAGGCTTACAATACATATTTCATACCCCTGACTCTAATATCTTAATGGTGCATTAACCAATTTATTTTCAGAAGAGAGCTAAATGAACATTTTAAGCACTCATACCATGGTATCACTCACAAAAAACTCAGTGAATGCATAATGGTCAAAAGTAAGTGCTTGCTTTATGTATATTTTGAAGGGCATCATTCATGCTGTGAAAGCATGTACCACACTTGCAAAGTGTCACAAATGCAAAGTACGTCTTGTACTTAGAGCTGAGTGCCCAGAACATACATAGAACATAGGGGTGGTCCTAATCCCTGAGCCAGAAGATGCAACTTCAAATCCCATCTGCTCCTGAGGGATAGCATAACATATTTGAACAGGTTGATTAAAAATATCTATATATAAAGTGCAGAAAGCTACTGAACAAATATAATTGAGTCTTGTATTTTATGAGCAATTTGAAAGGATTTTTTTGATGTGGTGTTTCCATGTCTTTTCATCTATTACAGATATTTTATTCTTTCAAGCAACAATGACTTCACCAATATTTTGGAATTGGCATTGTTTCCTGAAAGGTTCAGGTTGTGCATGTGGAAAGTTCTACACATGTGAAATACTCTGCCAAGAAAAAAAATAGTGGCATCCAACTAAACACAATAAATGTGAGTGGACAGGACTAAATGACATCAATGCCAGTCATGGTAGAGTGTATTGGCATGTATGTTTTCCACATGAGTACCGAGAGTTATTTGGGACTGACAACAGATATTGTCTTTGAGACTTCACATCTGTTCAGGTTCAATCTTGCAACAGCTGATGTTTGGGTTCTACCTGCTATTTTATGGGCTTACAGGCCATTCAACATTTTGTTGTCATGTTCCAAACCAATTGGGAAATTGTGCTGATTTTCAAACCCTACTATTTCTGGGGACACTGGAATCATGTAATTTAATGCTTTAATCCAGGTACATAAAGTCCCCAGTTCACCTGTCCGATAGAATCAAGTTGACATAAAAACAAAAGTCAAGTTCCTGTACTTTACTAAAATTTATCACAAATTTATCTTTATCACAAATAAGTAAATTTGATAAGTGAGCAGCTATGAACCTTCACAATATGGCTCTCCTGTTTAAAATTCTAACTTCCATTTTAAACACATATATAGATAGACACAGACAAACAAACAAAATCATTAGCTTTCAGGGTAGAGGAAAAATCTAGGAATGAAGTTCAAACGCACCTATCCTTAGAGTTCACTGAGGTCATCCTTTTAGCTTGTCAAGACTTCCTTTGTTTAATCGCTTTTCTCCAAATTCCTTCATTACTTCACAGGACGCAAATGCAATTGATTCACTCATTGAAAAGTCTCTTATTTTGCAATAACTTATCACAAATGATGGAAGAAAATAACTGGCTTTACTCAGGTTTCAGATATTTCACTGCAAAGAGGAAGGCACACCACTTGCCCATTCAAATGTCTGAAGGCCTCTTACTGTACTGTTCATCTCCACTAGCCATTCCGCTATCCCGGAACCAATCAGTGAATTGTCATCAAGCTTATCATTTTGCACACCCATGACTGGTTTCAATCACACAAAGCAATCAACAACATGTTGCCAGCCAATTTCCCCTCTGCATACATACCTGGTGCTGAAATATTTGCAAACAATTTCCTCCAAATTTTAAACAAAATAGCAATGTAAACAATACACAAAATCAGTTTCAGTTACTCGTTTTAAGAGTCCAACAATTCCTTCCATGATCCTTGCTTTTAAAACAGCCATTTCTTTTCCATTTCCAATTAAAAATATGGAAAATAATTTATGCAGTCTTTACTGTTGTATTAATTTCAATTTCCCTACATAGAAAATGTTTGAATCCGGCCCATGTTTTGGTCTGTATTGTACTGAATTTTCTAGACGGTATCCAATTATCATGTGTGTCTGTCTGCTTCAATCCAAGCTGGTGCTGGCAGAGTACAGATGAGTCATTTTTAGGTTGACAAGATGAAACAAGTGGTGTGTCATAGGGATCGGTGCCAGGACTTCAAATATTTACAATTGATAAAAATGAATTAAATGAAGGAACGGAATATTTGATTGTCAAGTTTGTTGATGACAAAAAATAGGTTAGAATTTAAGTTTTGAAGAGGACATAGGGAAGTTATAAAATTACAGATAGGTCAACTAAGTGTGAAAATATGTGGTAAATTGAATGTAATGTGGGAAATGTGACATTGCCCATTTTGGCAAGAGGAATTTTTAAAAATCAAATTATCAAAATGCGGAGAGGTTGTAGAGTTCAAAGTTGCAGAATAATCTGGGTATTCTGTGGCATGAATTACAAAATGTTAGCATGTGGAGACAGCAAGTAAATAGGTAAGCTAACAGAATGCTATAATTTATCATGAGGGGAAATGATTGCAAAAGTAGGGAGATTACACTTCAGTTATTTAGAGCACTGCTGAGACTGCATTTGTAGTACTCTGCACAGTACTAGTCACTTTAAGGAAGGATGTAAATTCATTGGAGGTAGTTCAGACATGTTTACCAGATTCATATATGTAATGAGGGATCATGAAATGGAGAGAATGTTACTTCTAATGGGAGATCCTAGAATTAGGGTACATTGATTAAAAATCAGGGATTGTCCTTTTAGAACAGACAGGAGGTGATTTTTTTTCTCTCATCAGAGGGTTGCAAGTCTTTGGTAATGTCAGAAAATTGCCCTATAATATAGTATTCAAAATATTATAATGTAGTACTTCTTGCAAACAATCTATTTGTACAATCTCATGATTTCCCTTCTTACAGTCCACTTTTCAGAATTAAGCATTTCTGATTGACGGAGGAGAAAACTTCAGAATAAGCTATAATTGAACCTAGAGGTGTAACAGCTTTTACTGATGCAATCAGAAAGATTAACTAACAGCATTAATCATTAAGAATCAGTGAAATAGTCTTGAATTGTGTGCATACTTAGAGCAGAAATAGAGCAACAATGACAGTGGATCAGAACAAATTTGTTGGCGGTAATATTTATATAATAGTTGATTGGTAGCACAGCACTGAAAACTTGCTAAAAAGTGACATGAGGTCCATTTGTCATGCACTCAACAGGACTATGGCACAAGAATTATAACTTAAATACGAGCCCCAAATTAAACAATGTGAGAAGAGGGTACTGATTGGTTGGGCCATGGTATGCATGAGATACAACAGGCATTGTTCAATGTTAATCTGAGTCAGCTGATTCAAATTAGACCAGGCAAGTATTCTCTGATTGGTCAACATGTTGCTATGGGGAATACAGCAGGGTTTGGTGGTCTCCATAACCTTTTCCAATTAAATGGATGTAATGTAAGGACACATCCTTTTGCCTCCACAGAATAGGGTCATCTGTGTGAGTATATTAGCTTCTAGCACGTCAAATGAAACATTCTGCAAGTTCAACTGATCATCTTAAATTGGATTCTGGTGTAGTTCATTGTAAGGGTTATTTAGTAAATGTTCCCCAAAAGCAGATTCACACCTAGTATTTATTAATGTATGAGGTTTGTAAACATGGGCTGGTTGAGCATAGTTGGCACTTTGTCCACTGTACCTTTTCAAAGAGAAATATTATTTGCTTTAATCCACCAGCAATTAGGATGTACAGTCTGCATGCCAGCACTGAAACTCATTGGCACAAAGCACTTTTCCCATTGACGGAAGCATCCTGTTTATAGACAATGTTGCTCGCATTTACTGTGAAGTAACAGTATTATACAACCAGCTTTACCTGTTGCTTATATTTTTGAGATGTCTTCCCCTTTCAGGGACAGAAGTAACAAAAAGCCCTAGGCCCTTGTGTGAGTTTGTGAAAGATATAGGAAGTAATTATCTGAGCTATTATCACACAGGATAGTTTGATATGCCATATCTCAATATCTATCTCGCATGGTCAGCAGATGGCCATGGCCTTATGCACAAGGTTCCAATAAAGTTTGTTTTGTAACTTGTGAAAACTGTAGGAATCCCAAGGCATACAGTGAGCAATAAAAGTTAACAGATCCTGCTGTATCTCCATACCCTCTATGGTCCAACTAATCAGTATCTTTTCTCATGTGTATAAACTTTTGTCTCCTTTTTAAGTTTTGTTTCATGTTATAATGAGTGCAAAATGAAAATTTGAACTTTGTTTCTTTTTAGCAATGATTGAATTTTCATTAATTTGTTTTGTGAATAATGGATGTAAAGATGTGCAAATGAATGATGCCCTGCAGACATAGCATTGAATAAAAATATAGATGAGCCTCTGAGATATTCAAAGTTTGTGAGAAGATTTGTAGTTCGGGTGCTCGTTGTTGTGGTTCTGTTCGCCGAGCTGGGAATTTGTGTTGCAGACGTTTCATCCCCTGTCTAGGTGACATCCTCAGTGCTTGGGAGCCTCCTGTGAAGCGCTTCTGTGATATTTCACAGAAACATCACAGAAGCGCTTCACAGGAGGCTCCCAAGCACTGAGGATGTCAGCTAGACAGGGGACAAAACGTCTACAACACAAATTCCCAGGTCGGTGAACAGAACCACAACCTCTGAGATATTGCTGTGAGTTCATAGTCAAGCATATGCATTCTAATAAGAGTCTGGATCTTGTACAGCACAGAACACATTGCTCTGGTGTCTTATCATTGTATATGATTAGATTAGATTGCTTACAGTGTGGAAACAGGCCCTTCGGCCCAACAAGTCCACACCGACACTCCAAAGAGCAACCCACCCAGACCCATTCCCCTACATTTACCCTTCACCTAACACTACGGGCAATTTACCATGGCCAATTCACCTAACCTGCACATTTTTGGACTGTGGGAGGAAATTGGAACACCCAGAGGAAACCCATGCAGACCCGGGGAGAATGTGCAAACTCCACACAGACAATTGCCTGAGGCGGGAATTGAACCCGGGTCTCTGGCGCTGTGAGGTAGCAGTGCCACCGTGCCATCCATTTTTGTTAATATATATTCAGTTAGTAATATATTCTGTTAATAAATGTTGAGCTAGAAGTTTGTCCAGAACTTGTTTGAAGATCTAATGAACCCACAACAGCATATTACAATATGAAGGAATCACAATGTGAGGAGTCATACCAGACTTGAAACGTTAAGTCTGTTTCTATGCCCAGATGCTGCCAGACCTGCTGAGGTTCTCCAGCATTCTTGCTGTTTGTTTCATATTATGACATGGGGAGAAAGTGAGGTCTGCAGATGCTGGAGATCAGAGATGGAAATGTGTTGCTGGAAAAGCGCAGCAGGTCAGGCAGCATCTAGGGAACAGGAGAATCGACGTTTCCTGAAGAAGGGCTAATGCCCGAAACGTCGATTCTCCTGTTCCCTAGATGCTGCCTGACCTGCTGCGCTTTTCCAGCAACACATTTCCATCTCATATTATGACATGGCCTAGTGTAATACCAATGTCTATATTTTAATTCTCAGATACCTTTTTACGACATTTAACATTTGAGGAAAGTGAGCATTGAGTTCCAATAAATACAGAGAACATGTAATTGTTCCAAAAGCAACAGGAATAGTATCCTTCAGAGGTTGGCTATGTATGAATGAGAAATACATGATTGTATTCCCTGTTTAGTTTTCTAGTGGGCTTTATGAGGACAGAACGAAGAATTGGGCTTTCTATCATTATTTGACAGCATCAGCTCAGTGTTATCTAACTCTACTTACTGGCTGCCCGAGGCAACTTTGATTATCTCTATTTCATTTCAGATAAGACTTTGCCTTTTTCATCATTTCCTGGCATTTAGCTCCATATATCATTTATCTTTTCTAATATTTCTATTTAACATCTGCCATCAAATTAATTTAAAACTCTGTCAGTAAAATGGAGAAGACTTTGTTTTTTAAAAATTGCGAGCTGATAGTGAAACTCCATACACTACATACATGACAGTCAAAATGGTTGTTAATGAACTCAAATTTATCTCTTCATTTCCTCAGACTTTCTGACATTATAAAGCTATAATTTCATCTGAATTGTAGTAGAAATCCTGTTTACTTGTGCTAGCCAAATGTCTGACATAGCTATTGTAGTGTAATGGCAGGAGATGCAAGGAAATAGAAATACTCAGATGGTACAAGGCATTTTGTGAGACATTATTTAGATTATGTCATTAAATTAGAAAGTCTTGTGTACATATTTTACTGACATTGACTGTGAGTGAAAGGTAACTGAATGTTGCTGAGATTGAGAAAACACAATGACTTTTCATCCAATCTCAAACTTGGTGGGTATAAATGAGGAAAAAGACATTGGGCAGAATCTTCTTGGGATCTGAGTGACTTGAGCGATGACGAGAAATCTGAGAGAGCAATGCTCCAAAAGCTAGTGCTTCCAATTAAACCTGTTGGACTATAACCTGGTGTTGTGTGATATTTAACTTTGTACACCCCAGTCCAACACCGGCATCTCCAAATCTGAGAGAATCATATGAGAAATTGAGGGAGGCAATCTGAGGAGGAACTACTTGCATTTATCAACAAAGTTCTGAATGGTGAGGTGAGATTCTCATTAGGGAGCTGCAAAATTCCTTCAAAAGCAGACTTTTAACATTATCACTGCCATTAATTTTCAGCAAAATCCTGGTCACCTGCAAGTCATCTGTTGCCTGCACATAGTGCAGCAGCTGCTCACTATATACCTTGAACCTTAGAAAATCATCAAAGGGTAAGGATAGGTGGCTTCACTACCATCAAGCTCATCAATCTGCCTACATAGAGACCCACACAAACAGATGATTATGAAAACTAACCATACATTTATAGAATTGTTTAGTTATCTACAAACAAATGCGACCCATGCCAACAATATCCCCTCAAAAAGTGTTCTTCTTTCTTTCCCTCCCATTATATCTCAATGCAATTCCAGATTTCATAATTGGGGTTGAGGGAGCCTGGCTACAATGAAAACCAATGGCCGATGGAACTGCATTGAAGTTGTTGGAGTTTTGGTTCAGAGACCCTGGAGTATTCAGGTCGGGGAGGGTGCAGACATACTGGTTGTACCCAGCAACAGGTACACCATCCTTATCTGGAGGTAGCTGGCAGGCAGTGTGGAGGTGAAATGTCTAGCCATATCTGAAGTGTCCTGAGAGGAGTCTTCCAGGGAGCTGAGAGTGGTTCCTCCTCCAGGAGTGTCTCCCGGTTTCTGTCCTGTCTCCTTGTGAAGAGCATGAACCTGGAATGAGATCAATAAGGTCTATCCCCATGTCACCTTACAATTAGAGATTTTAGATCATTGGCTAGGGCCATGGAGTGTAAGTCTATTTGAATGTCCAGGTGACTCGAAGACTGCTGCATGTAGCTCATTATGGCAACCACCAAGCTGTCCAAGGAGGCAGCCAGTGTGTGAAGGAGGATGCTGCATGTGAAATTGAGAGTAATGCAGCATGAGCCTTGATGGGTAGTGATAATAGTATTACTGTGAGGTTGCAGAGGAAAGATAATGGCACCTTCCCTGGCAGAATAGACCTTCTTCTGACATTGCTGGTTGTTCCATTGGAACTTGAGACTAGACTGATCTCGGTAGCAGCCTCTGTCCAGTCTGACAGGGTCTGATATTGTAGACTCCTCTGATAGTCCTGGGGAAACAGGACAACCCTTTACTTCACTGCCCTTTCTATCAAGCTGTCATGGTCCCCTGTTGGCAAATAACACTGCCAATAACCCTTGATTATCTTCCATGTCCTCTCAGAGTGTGCAGAGCCATGCAGGGCAGTTTTGACATACCAGCACGTCTCCATGTGCAGGGCAGCATTTGAAAGATGGCACCAGTGCCAGGCATGACAAGCTATTGCTGGACATCTAGTCAATGGCAACTTTATTCAACTACAGCAAATGCTAAAATCTAGCTTGGATTGGACGAGAGCAATACATAGGTGTGTGGTAGGTAGCTAGTAAGATGAATTTGGGATGATACCACAACTAACCTCTCTTGGCTTCAATAGACAAAAATCCTTCTAAAATTTTACAAAAATGGCATCTTGTCAATGTATGGTAAGATTCGGCCTAATGTGAGGAATTCTACTGAAACATATAGTAGGCATGGAAGAAAACTTAGTGAGATGTTGAATTAATTAATGCATTTCATAAACATTATATTAATTTCAGTATATGATGTTGTTGCATTGCATTGCTCTCATATTACGGCAGGTACAGTATATCAAACACATTATTTCATTGGCTATAAAGTGCTTTGAGACATCCAGTGGTCATGAAAAGCAATTTGTAAAGTAAGTCATGAAGCAAGGTTTTCTTTTTTTCTCAAAACTCATTACAAGGATTAATCTCTCATGTGGATGGCAAAGTATTTTCAAAGTTAAAAGTGTGTTGAAGCTATGTTGTAACTTTGGGAAAGAAACATTGAGGTTAGCTGGCAAAATGATAAAAACAGAGCACTATACAAATAAGTCAAGAATGTAAGGAAGTCCAGCTCGGGGGCATAATTTTGACTTTAGTGGATATTTGTTTTATAAGACAGTCTCTACCCAAAAGAATTAACAGGCATCACGACACAAGTTATTTCAATCAGGGTATTAAAACCTGCTCTATAAGAGGAGCTAACCACAGTTATATTGGTCTATGTCTAATCTTGTGTACCAGGATGGTTCCATAGTAGTAATGCATACTTGCTCTTATGTTTAACCTGGTGACTCTCAAAAGACTATCAATGATCTCAGATGTAATGCAACTAGCCTTTAATTGCTATGTAATAAAACTTTACCATTTTCAAGGTTGAGGCTATCTTCTGCCAAAGATTTCCTATGGGGATCCATTTTATTTGGCATTAGCAACTTAAAATAATTCCAGCCAGAAGGATTGGTGGCAAGGAATCCATCCAAGACTTCCAATGTGTTTTCAGACAATACAACTACAACATTATAAGATGTTGCCAGCTATAGTCATCTGAAGATGTAGTTTAGATACCCTATATTATACACCTGATTGGCTTAAATTGAATTAGATAGAGGTATGAAACTGGACGACTTCATGCTGAGTACTCCCTTGTTGATTTTTAAACAATTTTACATGTGGGCTTTTCACACCTACGTCCATTGAAGGTGTGGAGTGTTTTAGTTCATTGAAACACACTACAGAATAACTTAGAATACGAAGAAGGGACACACAAGTTCTCTGATGTGATGCCAGGGATCTGGGTAGAGATGGTCACAATGAATACCCTGTACCCACAGAATGAAGAACACCACCTTCCCTTCTCATACTCCTATCTCATTACGCAACAGCAGCCAATGCAGAGCTGTAATTCTGCCTGACCTTATGTCCTCCTTCCAATCTTCATCTAGATGAAGGATGTGGAGTAAGTTAACTGGGATAGATGGTGGCACAATACTCCAGAGGCCCACTGTGTTGGGGATATGAACAGAAAGTGTCATAGCATCCATATATCATCAGATATAGGAGCAGGATTAAGCTATTTAGCCCATCAAGCCTACCCCAGCATTCAATCATAGCTGATTTGTTTCTTAACCCCATTCTTCTGCCTTCTCCCCACAATCTTTGATCCCTTTACTAATTAAGAACCTATCCATCTCTGTCTTAAATGCATTCAAGGACTTGCCTCCACAGTTTAAAAATGTGTTGCTGGAAAAGCGCAGCAGGTCAGGCAGCATCAAAGGAACAGGAGAATCGACATTTCGGGCAGCCTGAGTTGCTGCGTTTTCCAGCAACACATTTCTAAGCTCTGATCTCCAGCATCAGCAGTCCTTACTTTCTCCTACTTGCCTCCACAGTGTTGTACAGCAATGAGTTCCACCTCAGCTCAGTTCTAGGAAGAAGGACTTCACGCTTTCACTCTGAGGCTGCGTCCCCAGGTTCTAGTCTTTCACGTTCATGGAAACATCTTCTCCGCTGAAATAACATCACAGAGGCCAGTATCCTGTCACCATGTCTCCCTTTAATTCGATGCCGAGAGTTCTTGACACTGATCCAGCTCCTTCAGAGTCAGCTGAGCAGAACATCCGACACTCCTGTTTATGTCTGTCAGCCAAGGCTTTCTGATTAGACCAGGTTAACAGGCCCAATCAGGGAACTCAGATTCTATGATGTCCACCTGGCTGACCTTGTTAGAATCATTACATCTATGTCCACTCTCTCCAGGCCTCTCAATATGCTATATGTCTCAAAGAGATCCACCCCATTGAGTACAGATCCAGAGTCTGCAATTACTTCTCATATGACAAGTTCTTCATGCCCAGGATCAATTTTGTAAAGTCTCTTTGGACCTCATTCCAGCCTCAGCATGTCCTTCCTTAGACACTGGGTCCAAAATGTGGTGTGACCAGAGCCTTATACAGCCTCAGAGATGTACTTATCCACAGTATATCTCTACTGTTGATTCCAGCCCTCTTGAAATGAATGCAAGCATTGCATTTGTCTACCAAACTGCCAACTAAACCTGCATGTTAACCTTCCGAGATTCCGGAACTAGGACTCTGAAGTCCCACTGTGATTTAGATTTCCTAAATCTTTCCCCATTTAGAAAGTAATCTGCACCTCTATTCTTCTAGTGAAGTGTATGATCTCACATTTTCCTATACTATATTCCATCTGTCACTTCTTTGCCCATTCTCCTAGCCCGTCCCTGTCTTTCTGTAGCCTCTCTGCTTCTCCCCTCCACCTATTTTTGTGTCATCTGCAAACTTAGCAACAATTTCCTTAGTTCCTTCATCCAGAACATTAATGTACAATGTGAACAGTTATGGTCCCAATACTGACCCCTGCAGAACTTCATTAGTCAATGGCTATCATCCTGAAAAAGACCTCTTTAACACACTCTCTGCCTTTTAACAGTCAACCAATCCTCTGTCCATGCCAGTACCTTGCTCCGAACACCATCTTAGTTAGTTGCCTCCCGTGTGAAACTTTGTCAAAGGCTGTCTGGAAATCAAAATACATCACATTTACTGACTCGCCTTTGTCTAACTTGCTCATTTTCTCCTCAAAGAATTCCAATAGATTCATCAGGTATGACCTTATTTGAAGAAGCCATGTTGACTCAGTTCTGTTTTACTATGCACTTTCAAGTACTGTGCAACCTCATTCTTAATATTTATTCTAAAATCGTACCAATGATCAAAGCCAGGCTAATGGGTCTATAAGTTCCTGTCTTCTGCTTATTTCCCTTCTTAAACTGGAGTGTTACATGAGCCTTTTTCCAGTCTTTTGGGACCCTACCTGACTGCAATGATTCCTGAAAGATCACCACTAATAACTCCACAATCTCCTCAGCTATATCCTCAGAATTATAGGGTGTAGTCTATCTGGTCCAAATGATTTAGCCACCAACACCTTCTCCTTAGCAATGGCCACTACACTCACCTCTGCCCCCAACTTTCTTGAAGTTCTGGTATGCTACTTGTGTCTTCCATCATGAAGACTGATGCAAAATATCCATTCAGTTCCTCCGATTTTTCTTTGTTTCCTCATTACTACTTCCCCGCTTCATTTTCCAGTTATCTAATGTTGCCTCTCTTTTACCTTTTATATGTCTAAAAAAGTTCTTATAATCTCCTTTTATATTATTAGCTAGCCTTCTATTTTCTCCCCCCTTATTGTGCCTTTGGTTGTCTTCTGCTGGTTATTAAAGATTTCCCAAAGCTCTGGGAAATCACTATTCATCACCAAATTGTACGCTTTACCTTTTGGTTTTATGCTGTCCGTGACTTGCCTCATCAGCCGTGGTTGCCTCGACATCTGGTTGGTATACTGCTTTTTCCTTTGAATCAATTTCTACTGTGCCTCCTAAATTACTGAGTGATGGAGTTCATATAGCACAGAAACACCCTTCAGCCCATCGTGCCTGCTCCAAGCTACATACATTTATCCTACTCTCCATTACTTGGTCCATTACCTTAAATGGGAGAAAGAGGGCATAATAAAAAATAGAAAATGGATTCCCTGAATTCAATATTCAGTCCAGATGGCTGGAAACTGCCAAAGTGAATAATGAGGCACAGTTCCTCCAGCTTGTGTTGGTTTCTGCTGTAGCACTGAGCAAATCCAGGACATAAATGTTTGCATGAGAGCAACGAGTATCCAGAATCTGCAGTATCCTGCTTTTATTTTAATGTGTGGGGAACCTGAGTACAAATCCCAACATGGGAGTTGGTGAAATTTAAATTCAGTTCATAAATCTGGAATTGAAAGCCAATCTGTAATGATGGCCAAGAAACTACCATCAATTGTTTGATTAACCCATTTGGTTCACAAATGTCCTTTTGGCAGTGTAAGCTGCTGTCCATAACTGGCTCTGTCTACACGGGACTCCAGATCCACAACAATATAAATATACATATATTTTTTTAAAATTGTTTTTGTGGGATCTGGGTATCACTGTCTGGCCAGCATTTAATGCCTGTTTCTAGTTGTTTTTCAGAAGGTGGTGGTGAGCTGCCTTCTTGGACCACTGTTATGGGTTGATCCACAATGCCATCAAGGTGGGAATTCCAGGATTTTGTCCCAGCGACAGTGAAAGAATGGTGATGTATTTTAAAGTCAGGATAGTGAGTGGCTAGATAGTGTCTGAGGATCTTTGGTGAATTTCTGCAGTGCATCTTATAGATAGTACACATTGCTGCTACTGAGTGTTGGTGGTGGAGGGCGTGAATGCTGGTGGATGTGATGCCAATCAAGTGAGTTGCTTTATCCTGGATGGTTTCAAGCTTCTTGAGTGTTGTTGGAGATGCACCCATCCTGAGAGAAATGGAGAGTTTTCCATCACCCGCCAGACTTGTGCCTTGTGGACGGTGGGCAGGCTTTGCAGAGAGAGGAGATGAGTTCCTCGCCGCAATATTCCGAGCATCTGATCTGCTCTTGTAATCACTGTGTTTATATGGTGATTCCAGGTGAGCTTCCGATTAATGATAGCTCCTAGGGTGTTGATATTGAGGGATTCAGTGATGGTAACAATATTGAATGTCAAAAGGCAGTGATTAGATTGTCTCTTATTGGACATGGTCATTGCCTGGCATTTGTGTGGCATGAATGTTACTTGCCACTTGTCAGCTCAAGCCTGGGTATTACTCAGATCTTTATGATAGAATCTTATAGAATCCCTATAGTGTAGAAATAGGTCAACCAGCCCAACAAGACTCCCTGAAGACTATCCCACACAGACTCACACCCCTACCCTATTCTTGCAACCCTAATGTCATTGCTAGATTAGATTAGATTAGATTAGATTAGATTAGTTACAGTGTGGAAACAGGCCCTTCGGCCCAACAAGTCCACACCGCCCCGCCGAAGCGCAACCCACCCATACCCCTACATTTACCCCTTACCTAACACTACGGGCAATTTGGCAGGGCCAATTCACCTGACCTGCACATCTTTGGACTGTGGGAGGAAACCGGAGCACCCGGAGGAAACCCACGCAGACACGGGGAGAATGTGCAAACTCCACACAGTCAGTCGCCTGAGTCGGGAATTGAACCCGGATCTCTGGCGCTGTGAGGCAGCAGTGCTAACCACTGTGCCACCGTGCCTGCTAATCCACCTTAACTACACACCCCTGGACACAATGGACAATTTAGTATGGCCAACCATCTAACCTGTACATCTTTGGACTATGGGAGGAAACCAGAGCACCCCGAGGAAACTTGTGCAGACACAGGCAGAATGTGCAAACAGTTGCCCGATGCTTGAATTGTTCTCTGGTCCCTGGCACTATGAGGCAGCAGTGTTAACCACCAAGTCACCATGTTGCATTTGAATATCTAAGGAGTTGCGAATGGTGTTGAACATTGTGCAGTCATTGGTGAACATCCCATTTCTGACCTTATGAAGGAGGAAAGGTGAAGCAGCTGAAGATAGTTGGGCCTAAGAAACTGCCCTGAGGAACTCCTGCAGCGATGTTCTGGAGCTGAGATGACTGGCCTCCAATAACCACAACAATCTCCTATGTGCCAGGTATGCCTCCAGTCAGTGGAGAGATTGCCATGGATGCCCATTGGTTTCAGTTTTGTTGGAGTTCCTCGATGCCACACACGGTCATATGCAGCTTGATGTCAAAGGCTGTCACTCTTATCTCACCTCTGGAATTCATCTCCATGTTTGAGCCGAGGCTGTAATGAGGTCAGGAGCTGAGTGGCCCAGGCAGAACCCAAACTGGGCATCACTGAGCAGGTTCCTGCTGAGCAGGTGCTGCTTGATAGCACTGTTGACGACACCATCCATCACTTTACTCATGATTAAGAGTAGACCGATGGGGTGGTAATTGATTAGATTGGATTTGACTTCTTTTTTATGTACATGACATGTCTGGATAATTTTGTACATTGCTAGGTAGATGCCAGTGTTGTAACTGCACTGGAAGAAGTGCAGGGGAGCAGCAGGTTCTGGAGCACAAGTCTTCAGTACTATTGCTGAAATGTTTTCAGGAACTGTAGCCTTTGCAGTATCCAGTGCCTCCAACCATTTCTTGATAACACATGGAGTGAATAAAGTGACTGTAAAGCTAGGATCAGTGGAGGAGGCCAAGTTGAATCATTCACTCAGCACTTCTGGCTAAAAGATTGCTGCAAAAGCTTCAGCTTTGTCTTTTGCACTGATGTGCTGGGCTCTTCCATCATTGAGGATGGGGACATTTGTGGAGCCTCCTCCTCCAGTGAGTTGTTTAATTGTCCACCACCATTCGTGACTGGATGTGGCAGGACTGCAGAGCTTATATCTGATCCGTTGGTTAAGGGATCACTTAGCTCTGTCTATCACTTGCTCCTCACACTGTTTGGCATACAAATAGTTCTGTTTTGTAGCTTCACCAGGTTAAGAGCTTATTTTCAGCTATGCCTGTGCTGCTGCTGGCATGTCCTCCTGCACTGTCCATTCAACCAGGGTTGATCCACTGGCTTGTTAATAGAATTAGAATTAGCTTTATTGTCACATGTACTCAAATGAGCACAACGGAAAGTGTATAAGTCATCATTTACAGTGCCATCTTAGGTGCAAGGTCTGTAGGTACAGAGTCTTCAGTTATAGGTCTTAGAAAAGTAGAGAAGTAAGAAGTCCAGTTTGCAGGTTTTAGGAATAATTTATAAAATAGAGAAAACAAAATTCAGTACAATGCACTACCAATACAGTCCATGCTGGCACTTAGCCCCCCGTCTGCTCCAGGCCCTGACTCTAGACCACACCAGGCTCCACTGCACGGTTCATGAGGTTGGGATCACCTTGAGACCAGAAGTCCACACTGAGATTTCGCCGGGTTGAGAGACCTTCATGATGGGCCACTGGGAGATTGTCACGCTGTGCTAGGACTCCACGCTCAGGGCAATAGAACTACCACACCCAGCCACTACTCCAGGTTGAGAGATTTAAGACAGGATTCTTGGCAGAGTGGAGGAACAGAGGGATCCGGTTGCGCAAGTACATACATCCCTCAAAGTTGCCATCCAAGTGGATAGGGTTGTTAAGAAAGCATATGGTGTTTTGGCTTTCATTAACAGGGGAATCGAGTTTAAGAGTCGCGAGGTTTTGCTACAGCTCTACAAGTCCCTGGTGAGAGTACACTTGGAATATTGTAACCAGTTCTGGTCGCCCTACTATAGGAAAGATACAGAGGTTTTGAAGAGGGTGCAAAGAGGATGCTGCCTGGACTGGAGGGCTTGCCTTATGAAGAAAGGTTGAATAAGCTTGGACTTTTCTCTCTAGAGAGAAGGAGGAAGAGAGGAGACCTGATCGAGCTATACAAGATAATGAGATGAATAGATAGAGTCAATAGTCAGAGACTTTTCCCCAGGGTAGGATTAACTGGTACGAGGGGTCATAGTTTTAAGATAATAGGAGAAAGGCATAGAGGAGACGTCAGAGGTAGGTTCTTTACACAGAGAGTTGTGAATGCATGGAATGCATTGCCAGCGGTGGTGATGGAGGCAGAGTCACTGGGGACATTTAAGCGACTGCTGGACATGCACATAGATAGCAGTGAGTTAAGGGGTGCGTAGGTTAAGTTACTATATTTTACATTAGGATTATACCTTGGTACAACATTGTGGGCCTAAGGGCCTGTTCTGTGCTCTACGTTTTTATGTTCTATGAGAGGATGCCATTTTATATGGAGGCCGAAAGTTCCAAAGCTGCGAGGTTAATGTTTGAGTTGGGGATATGTTGGACCATGAGGTTGCAGATTGTGCTGGAGTGCAGTTCTACTGCTGTTGATGACTCACTGTGCCTCATAGATGCCCAGTCTTGAGTTGCTAGATCTGTTCAAAATCTGTCCCATTTAACAAGTGAAAATGCCACACAGCTTGATGGAAGTTATTCTCAATGGTAAGCCGTTACTTCATCTCCACAAGGGCTGTGCAGTGGTCGCTCTTACTGATGCTGTAATGGATAGAAGCATCTGCATCTGGCAGTTTGATAAGAATGAGGTCAAGTATGTTTTTTTCTCTTGTTGATTCCCCTCACCACTAGACCCAGTCTAGCAGCAATGTCCTTTAGGACCCGACCAGCTTGATCAGCAGTGCCGCTGCTGAACTACTCTGGGTGGTGGACATTGAAATCCCCCACCTAGAGTACATTCTGCGCCCTTGCGATCCTCAGTGCTGCCTTCAAATGTTGTTGAACCTGAAGGGTTACTGATTCATTAGCCGAGGAAGGACAGTATGTAGTAACCAACAGGAGGTTTCCTTGCTCATAGGTTGCCTCTGAAGTGGTCGATCAAGCCAGTCAGTTCAAGGGTAATTAGGAATACCCAACAAATTCTGACCTTGACACCATTCTATGAAAGATTATAAAAAAGCTGCACCTTTGGACCAATAATAGTACCCAAATATATTTGTAAGGCGCAATGTCATAGTGATGTTAGATCACAGGGAACTGAAGACTGAGTCTGTATGGTTCCCGAGGTTATCCTTGCTTACTCTTAGCATACCTTATATACAGTTATATGTTAATGAAGCCTGTTAATGTTCACTCATGTTACTGTAGACCTGTTCTCGTTGCAAAGGATTGCCACTAGCAATAGCCAAGCACTGTTTTTTCTCCTGGATAGGGTTGTTAAGAAAGCATATGGTGTTTTGGCTTTCATTAACAGGGGAATCGAGTTTAAGAGTCGCGAGGTTTTGCTACAGCTCTACAAGTCCCTGGTGAGACCACACTTGGAATATTGTGTCCAGTTCTGGTCGCCCTACTATAGGAAAGATACAGAGGCTTTGGAGAGGGTGCAAAGAAGGTTTACCAGGATGCTGCCTGGACTGGAGGGCTTGCCTTATGAAGAAAGGTTGAATAAGCTTGGACTTTTCTCTCTAGAGAGAAGGAGGAAGAGAGGAGACCTGATCGAGGTATACAAGATAATGAGAGGAATAGATAGAATCAATAGCCAGAGACTTTTCCCAAGGGTAGGATTAACTGGTACGAGGGGTCATAGTTTTAAGATAACAGGAGAAAGGTATAGACTCCGACAAGGTAGAGTACCATTTCATCCTTCCAGGCGAAGTCCATGGAGAATTCCTGGAATAAGTGGTTCTGGAGTATTGTTAAAATCTTGACAAAGTATCTCCAAAGATTATTGATAATTTCAGAGGTCATTTTCACTGCTCCACCTGCAAGTGATCATGAAATTGTGACTATCCCTTTAAGTGATGCTTTAAATTAGGACCATGTTTACTTCTGAATATTTGAACACTATCAGGAGAGGGTGTGGTTGAAACTATGCAGTTTCTTTCATGAGCGTTTAACCGAAGTATGTTTATGGAACAATAAATTGTTCAGTACCATTACCTCAGGCACCTTGAACAGGCATTTTAAATTGCAGTTGACTGCTTCAAATGGCAGTTGCCATTGCTAGCTTTAAGATCTTCACTAAATGATATCTTGTGCTAAAAGTGCCTAAGACATCATTTCAGTCTTAACTATCTCAAAGATATTTTAGTGACTAGATATTTTCTCGAAAATGACTCTTAAAAGCTGTTATTTTATGCCAAAAGCATATCATTCTACGGGTTTGACAATTAGGTCATAAGGTTTTTCCGCAAAAGAAAAATGTTCATCTAATGGTGACATGCAACCACCATCATTTGTCTAAGAGCCCGTCTGGTTCACTAATGTCCTTTAAGGAAGGAAACTTGCAATCCTTACCTGTATGTGACTCCAGACACAGAGCAATGCCGTTAACTCCTAACTGCTGACTGGGCAATAAGTGCTTGCCTGGTGACACCCACATCTCATAAATGAATAAAAAAGAGAAGATTTGACTGGACAGTGGGTGGAGCAAGTATGCTTTCTTTAAAATCGTCCCAGTGAGGGAGCTGGGCCATTTTAATGGATGACATAATTTTAATTTGAATATCGACGCACAGCCCTGAATTGGCGAGTGGTGTGCATGAACAAGAAATCAGTCAAATGAGTATCTTTAGTAGGGATTGGGGCAGCAAGGAAGTCATAATGGCTAGACATTGATGAACCATGAACAGGCTGTAAGATTTTCTATGTTGGGTGGGTCATTTATTTTCTTTATAGGCCTATAAAAATCAGTGGAATGTATTCCAGCAATAAATATTAGAGCAGTCTGCTCCAGTTCATTTAAGGCCAGCTGGTCTGATTGCTCATATTCAATGCGCCCTTGGGAGCCATCCCTTCATGCTAGCAGAACCTTACACACTCAACATTGTTACATCAAATAAAAACATGTCCAGTGACCCTGAAAAACAGGGCATTCCAATCAAAATCAGTTGACTGCTTCTGAGGTGCAAGCCATAGATCTGTTGATGAGACACTAAGCTCTCATTATGATGGTAAGATGGTACACTGCAGGTGATATGTGGCAGGTGGGTACATGTGGCAATTCAAGTATCAAAGAACTACAGAAGCACAGAATGTTACAGCATAGCAGGAGGCCATTTGGCCTGAAATGTCTGCACCAGATCTCAAACTGAACACTGCATCGAGTGCCATTTCCCACCTTCACCCATTAGGGCTGGACATTCTTTCTTTCTAGTTAATGCAATCTTGAATACCTTGATTGAACCTGTATCCACTAAACTCTGCTGCAGTACCCTTCAGATCTTCACCACTTGCTGTGTGAAGAAGTTTCTCCTCATGTCACCATTAATTTTGTCAATTGCCTGAAGTCTGTGGCCTCTCATTCCCACTTATTCCAAAGTGGAAATACTTATTAATATCTACTTTGTCCAGACTCCTCATAATTTTGGATACCTTTATCAATCTAACCTTCTCTTTTCCAAAAAAAATCATTCCAATCTTCTCCAAACTTGTATTTCATCATCTCTGCAGCTATTCTTGTGAATTCTTTCTGCACTCTTGCTAACACCTTCATATCTTTCCTAAAGTGTGACACGCAGCACTGCAAGTGCTATCACTGTTGAAGCTGAACCTGCAGTTTATGCAAATTCAACATAACCACCTCATCTTATAGTCTGGCCCCTTACTAACAAAGCCTACTATGCTGAATGTCTTGTTAACTACTTCCTCAACCTGACTTGCTCATATTGCTTCATATGCTTCAATTGCTCATATACACCCAGGTCTCTCTACTCTTGTTCCCACTTTAGAATAATTGCCCATTATGTTGTGCTGTCTCTGTTCATTTTTCTCAAATTGAATGACCCTACTCTTCTCTGTAATAACCTTTGTGACTTCAGGACTACTGAAGCAGTCCAAATGCATTGAGATCTGAACCCATTTCTGTTATCTATGTTAATGGTTTCACTATGGAATTGAAGAAAAGGATATCATGGAAAAGATGTTTTGTTTGCGAATATGGTATGGTATATGGTATGACAGGGGGTGCAACATCGAGGGACGAAGGGCCTGTACTGCGCTGTAATGTTCTATGTTCTATGGTCAGGAATAAGAGGCTTGTGTCAATCCATATATTTGAAGATTTTGGCTGGGAAATGTGATCGTGTCCAGGCACTTTGTACATGCTGCACTAATTGCTCATGTTTGAATGGGAAAGTCAGAGGAATCCAAGATTTTGGACTACATGCACTCTTCATTATCATGTGGATGGTGCATGGTGGGAAGATGACAGTGATCAAGGAGGTTGGTGTTGGGAGTGGGGTCAAAACTTTTGGGACCAAAATCAGTGGTATATGTATTAAGTCCATGGCTTTAATTTGATGTTTAGCGTTGGATCCATGAAAAACAATCAGCTTTGCTGGTGGCAGACTTTTAGCGCAAACCAAAGTTTCAAAAACTGAAAGGTGCATCGGACCCCTTAATCACCTGAGCTCATGGTGTAAGAGCTGTCTCAGGTATGACTAAAGGTTGACTCTTATTTGACTCTGTCCAAAAAGAGGAGAATCTGATACACTTCAATAAGATCACCTCTTAATCTTCTAAATTCCGCAGCCCATACCAAAATGGTGCACACATGACATGCATGTCATTGTGGACACAAAACAACACAACAAATATAACATGAGCTTTTGAGCAAAATTTCAATTTACCTGAGAGCTGCTAGGATTCTTTCATTAAAGGCAAGCACTGCAGATGCTAGTGAACAGAAATAAAAACAGAGTGCTGGAGAAACCCAGAAGATCCGGCAACATCTGTCGAGAGAGAAACAGAGATAACATTCCAAGTTCAAAACATCTCTTCTTTGGGTTTCACCTGCACTTTACACATTTATTGCTATTTTCATTGATGTGGAACAAGAGAAGATAATACTTTATTGATGGTAGTTCAGAGAAGATTCATCAGGACGATCCCCATTGAGGGTTGTCTTATGAGCAAAGGTTAAATGGATTGAGAGTTTGTTCATTGAAATTTAGGAGAATAAAAGGAGACTTTATTGAAACAAATAAGATTCTTAGGGAGCTTGACAGGTTGACTACTAATCACTTCTCATGTGGGAGAGTCTTGGACCAGAGGGAAATCCTCAGAACCAAGAATAATAGAGTCAGAGTCTAACAGCATGGAAACAGGTCCTTTGGCCCAACTTGTCCATGCCGAGCAGGATTTCGAAGTTGAACCAGACCATTTGCCTGCATTTGTCCCATATCCCTCTAAATGCCTCCTATCCATGTACCTGTCTGAATGGCCATTTAAATGTTGGAATTGAACTCACCTCTACCACATCCTCTGGCAGCTCGTTCCATATACGCACGACCCTCTGTGTATGAAAGTTGCCTCTCAGTTCCCTTTTAATCTTCTCCCCTCTCAGCTTAAACCTTCTAGATTTGGACTCCTACTATGGTGAAACGACATTGGCTATTAACCTTATCTAAGCCCCTCATGATTTTATAAACCTCTATACAGTCACCCCTCAGCCTCCTATGCTCCAGGGAAAAAGTTCCAGCCTGTCCAGCCTCTCCTTATAACTCAAAATGTCCAGGCTTGATAACATTGTTGTACATCTATTGGTCCAGTTGGTCAAGATGTCTTTGTACTCTTCTTCTTTGTCCACTATACACCAATTTTTGTGTCATCTGCAAACTTACTAGCCATGCCTCCTTTAATCTCATTCAAATCGTTTATATAAATCATGAACATCGGTGGATCCAGCACTGATCCTTGCCACACACCGCTGATCACAGGTTCCTGTCAGATCAACCCTCCAGCACCACTCCTTGTCCTTTACCTTCAAGCCAAGTTTGTATCCAATCAGTTAGCTCTCCCTCGATCCCATGTGATCTGACATTACTGATCAGCCTACCATATGGATCCTTGTTGAACTTCCTGAAGACCATGTGAACAATGTCTACCTCTCTGCATTAATCTGTCTTCTTGGTCACCTCTTCAAATAACTTGCCCATTTAGACACGGGTAAGGAGATTTTTTTTTCTCTCAAAGCATGGCAAATCTGAGGACTTCCTTATCACAGAGAATTGTTGAGGAAGGTTATTAAGCACATTCGTTTCTTTCTTTAGTTTTCTCTCTTTTAGCAGTCCAGAGAAGCAGGGGGGAGCCCTGAGTCCCGGAGCAGCGAGCGGGAAAACGCGAATCCCGGGGCAGTGTGAGGGGAACTCGGAGTCCCGGGGCAGTGTGAGGGGACACCCTGAGTCCCGGGGCAGTGTGAGGGGACACCCTGAGTCCCGGGGCAGTGTGAGGGGACACCCTGAGTCCCGGGGCAGTGTGAGGGGACACCCTGAGTCCCGGGGCAGTGTGAGGGGACACCCTGAGTCCCGGGGCAGTGTGAGGGGACACCCTGAGTCCCGGGGCAGTGTGAGGGGACACCCTGAGTCCCGGGGCAGTGTGAGGGGACACCCTGAGTCCCGGGGCAGTGTGAGGGGACACCCTGAGTCCCGGGGCAGTGTGAGGGGACACCCTGAGTCCCGGGGCAGTGTGAGGGGACACCCCGAGTCCCGGGGCAGTGTGAGGGGACACCCCGAGTCCCGGGGCAGTGTGAGGGGACACCCCGAGTCCCGGGGCAGTGTGAGGGGACACCCCGAGTCCCGGGGCAGTGTGAGGGGACACCCCGAGTCCCGGGGCAGTGTGAGGGGACACCCCGAGTCCCGGGGCAGTGTGAGGGGACACCCCGAGTCCCGGGGCAGTGTGAGGGGACACCCCGAGTCCCGGGGCAGTGTGAGGGGACACCCCGAGTCCCGGGGCAGTGTGAGGGGACACCCCGAGTCCCGGGGCAGTGTGAGGGGACACCCCGAGTCCCGGGGCAGTGTGAGGGGACACCCCGAGTCCCGGGGCAGTGTGAGGGGACACCCCGAGTCCCGGGGCAGTGTGAGGGGACACCCCGAGTCCCGGGGCAGTGTGAGGGGACACCCCGAGTCCCTGAACAGTGCATTTTACCTTCGTGCAGATGAGGGCTGGTGCGGAACAGACTGAAGTCTTGGAAGGGAATGGAGTCGTTGTTGGAGTAGGGTCTGACACAGGTGGTCAGACCATGTGCTCACTGAGCTGCTGCAATGTAACCTCTATTTGAAGTTCTTTACCAGACTGCAATATCAATCCTTTACCTATGTTCTAACTTGCTTATTTCTGACTTATTTTTTAGGCACTGTGAGTAATGCTGCTACTTTTCCTTTTATTCCTCTTTTGTATCCAAGATTCGGTACTTGTATCTAAGATGATGCCATTGGAAGGCAGCCATTGTAAAAACTTTTCACTGTTCTGCTGTATTTCTTTACTGGAGTGCACATGACAATAAAGAATATTCATTCATTCAAGGCTGAGATAGATTTTTATTGAGGAAAGGAATTAAGGGTTCTGGGGTAAAAGTCGGAAAGTGAATTTGAGGATTATCAAATCAGCCAGGATCATATCAAATGCAGGAACAGGTTCTTTGACTGTCTGCTCCACTTCTGCTCGAACAATCGTGTATTTCAGAATACTTCTATGATTCTCTATACCCTCAAAAGGAGCCTGTTGAGCAATAACCATCTCTCCTATAGGACATGTTTCTCGCCCCACTCCCACACACCAGCTCTCCTGGAATAATTTAATATTATTGCTGAGCATTTGCCAGTCAACATTTCACAGAAAGCCAATCTCTGAAGAGTATTTATTATCATTCCTTCACCTGGCACGGGTCGCAATTGTTGAGCTCCCTCGTAAAACTTTGACATTTTAGATCAATAAACGATACTTAATGGTATCCCAGCCCATTAATGACCCTCCCTTTCCAAGAATTATCTTTTGCAAAGTGTTGCACAGCAGCTGGTGCTAGACACCAAATATATAGGACCGATATAGGATATAGGACCTCTATTTGCCAAGAATTGTGAGGGAGTAGCGAAGGATTGCTGGGAAGGTTTTCAAGTGGGTGAGATATAAACCCAAGACCCTACACCGTAGGGCCTCCCTCCCACCCACCTCCTCTAACCTTACTAAGAGTCTGTAAACGAGGTAAGTTTTCAGGTTTCACTTTTTTTTTTCTTCTCTTCCTTTGTTTAGTTCTGTGCAGGCTTTCAGAGTAGTGGGATATGGATTTTAGGGCAGTTGCATGTTCCTCCTGCAGAATGTGGCAAGTGAGAGACACTTCACATGTCTCTGCCGACTACATCTGCGGGAAGTGCACCCAACTCCAGCTCCTTGAAAACCGAATTAGGGAACTGGAGCTGGAGCTGGATCATCCGGGAGGCTGAGGGAGAAATTGAGAGGATGTACAGGGAGGTGGTCACTCCCCAGACACAGGATAAGGACAGCTGGGTCACTGTCAAGGGGAGGAAAGGGAACTGACGGTCAGAGCAGGGATCCCCTGTGGCCGTTTCCCTCAGCAATAAGTATACCGTTTTGGATGCTGCTGGTGGGGACAGCCTACCAGGGGAAAGCCATAGTTGTCAGCTCTCTGGCACTGAGCCTAGCACTATGGCTCAGAAGGGAAGGGGGGAGAATAGAAAAGCGCTAGTGGTATGGGACTCAATAGTTAGACGGATTGACAGGAGATTTTGTGGTCAGGAACGGAAGGTATGTTGCCTCCCTGTTGTCAGGGTCCAGGATGACACCAATCGGGTTTACAAGATACTGAAGGGGGAGGGTGAGCAGCCAGACATCATGGTACATATTGGCACCAATGATAAAGCCAGGAAAGGGATTGAGGATCTGAAAATCCCTTTCAACTACAGAGAGTTAGGTTGGAAGCTGAAGAGCAGGACGAGTAGAGTAGTGATCTCAGGTTTGCTTCCGGTGCCACGAGATAGTGAGATGAGGAACAGTCAGCGAATGCCGCTTAACTCGTAGCTGTGAGGCTGGTGCAAGAGGGAGGGCTTCAGATACCTAGACCATAGGGATACCTCTGAGGAAGGTGGGACCTGTACATGAAGGACTGGTTGCACCTGAACTGGAGGGGCACAAATGTCCTGGGTGGGAGATTTGCTCGTGTGATTCGGGAGGGTTTAAACTAGTTTGGCAGGGGGGTGGGAATCAGAGCTACATGTCTGAGAGGGGGTCAGTTGCAGATGGGGCAGTGACAGGATGTATTGAATCAATCGGGAAGGTTTCTCACGTGATGAAACAAAGGGATCAGTTAAAGTGTGTCTGCTTTAATGCAAGGAGTGTCCGGAATAAGAGTGACAAACTTAGAGCATGGATCAGTACTTGGGGCTACGATGTTGTGGCCATAACGGAGATGTGGGTTTCACAGGGACAGGAATGGTTGCTTGACTCTCCAGGGTTTAGAACATTTAAAAAGAACAGGGTGGGTGGAAAAAGAGTAGGGGGTGTAGCATTGTTAATCAGAGAGTACATCACAGCTACAGAAACGAAGGTTGTTGAGGAAGGTTTGTCTACGGAGTCAGTATGGGTGGAAGCTAGGAATAGCAAGGGAACAGCCACCGCATCGGGAGTTTTCTACAGACCCCCTAATAGCAGTAGAGAGATTGAAGATCTCATAGGCAGGCAGATTCTGGAAAAATGCAGAAGTAACAGGGTTGTTGTTATGGGTGATTTCAACTTTCCCAATATTGACTGGAACCTCGTAAATATAGATGGTTTGGATGGAGCCAATTTTGTCAGGTATGTTCAGGAGGGTTTGCTTACTCAATATGTCGACAGACCGATGAGGAGAGAAGCCATTTTGAATTTGGTGCTCGGCAGGTGTCAGATCTTGCGGTGGGAGAGCACTTTGGTGACAGTGATCACAACTGCCTTACATTTAGCATAGCCTTGGAAAGTGAAAGGAGCAGTTACTGAGGGAAGATATTTAATTGGGGAAAAGGAAATTATGACGCTATCAGACAGGAGTTGGGAAGTACAGACTGGGAGCAATTGTTCCACAGAAAGGACACAGCAGACATGCGGAGACTATTTAAGGAGCAGTTGTTGTGAATGATGCACAAATTTGTTCCTCTGAGGCGGGTAAGAAGAGGTAAGATTAAGGAACCTTGGATGATGAGAACAGAGGAACATCTTGTCAAAAGGAAGAAGGCAGCTTACGTAAAGTGGAGGAAGCAAGGATCTAGCACAGCTTTAGAGGATTACAAGCTTGCTAGAAAGGAACTCAGAAATGGACTGAGGAGAGCCAGGAGGGGGCATGAAAAAGGCTTGGCAAGAAGGATTAGGGAGAACCCAAAGGCGTTTTACTCATACGTGAGGAATAAGAGAATGATCAGGGAGAAGGTTGGGCTGATCAGGGATAGCAAAGGGAACTTGTGCGTAGAGTCTGAGCAGATAGTGGAAGCCCCAAATGAGTTTTTTGCTTTAATTTTCACCAAGGAAAGGGAACTTGTTATAAATGAAAACTTAGAGGTGCTGGGATACAGTCTTGACCAGATCAAGATTAATGAAGTTGATGTGCTAGAAATTTTGGAAAACATTAAGATTGATAAATCCCCAGGGCCAGACCAGATTTATCCTAGGCTGCTCCGGGAAGCGAGGAAGGAAGTTACTAAGCCGCTGGCAAGGATATTTGCGTCCTCACTCTCCACAGGAGGATTGGAAGGAGGTGAATGTTGTTCCTCTTTTCAAGAAGGGTAATAGGGAAATCGCTGGCAATTACAGACCAGTCAGTCTTACATCTGTGGTCAGCAAAGTCTTGGAAAGAATTCTGAGGGATAGGATTTATGACTCTTTGGCAAAGCATAGTGTGATTAAAGGCAGTCAGCATGGCTTTGTGAGGGGCAGGTCATGCCTCACAAATCCTTTTGAGTTCTTTGAGGAGGTGTCAAGACAGGTCAACGACGGTCGAGCAGTGGATGCGGTGCATATGGACTTCAGCAAGGTATTTGATAAGATTCCCCATGGTAGGCTCATTCAAAAAGTCAGGAAGTATGGGATACGGGGAGATTCGGCTATCTGGATTCAGAATTGGCTGGCTGACAGAAGGCAGAGAGTGCTTGTAAATCAAAAGTATTCTGCCTGGAGGACAGGGTTGAGTGGGGTCCTGCAGGTCTCTGTTCTTGGGCATTAGTTCTTTGCAGTTTTTATGAGTGACTTTGATGAGGATGTTGAGGGGTGGGTTAGTAAATTTACAGATGACACAAAGGTTGGAGGTGTCGTCAATAGTATAGAGGGCTACTGCAGGCTGCAGCACGACATAGACAGGATGCAGAGCTGGGCTGAGAAATTGCAGATGGAGTTCAACCTAGATAAATGCAAAGTGATGCATTTTGGAAGGTTGAACTCTAATGCTGAATAAAGGATTAAAGACAGGATTCTTGGCAGTGCGGAGGAACAGAGGGATCTGGTTGTGCAAGTACAAAAATCCCTCAAAGTTGCCATCCAAGTGGATAGCTTAAAAATGTGTTGCTGGAAAAGTGCAGCAGGTCAGGCAGCATCCAAGGAGCAGGAGAATCAACGTTTTGGGCATAAGCCCTTCTTCAGGAATGAGGAGGGTTTGTCAAGCAGGCTAAGATAAAAAGTAGGGAGGAGGGACTTGGGGGAGGGGCATTGGGAATGCAATAGGTGGAAGGAGGTTAAGGTGAGGGTGATAGGCCGGAGTGGGAGTGGGGCGGAGAGGTCAGGAAGAAGATTGCAGGTTAGGAAGGTGGTGCTGAGTTCAAGGGTTGGGACTGAGACAAGATGGGGGTAGGGGAAATGAGGAAACTGGAGAAATCTGAGTTCATCCCTTGTGGTTGGAGGGTTCCTAGGCAGAAGATGAGGCGCTTTTCCTCCAGGCGTCGTGCTGCTATGGAGTAGGCCAAGGACCTGCATGTCCTTGGCAGAGTGGGAGGGAGAGTTAAAGTGTTCAGCCACGGGGCGGTTGGTTGGTTGGTTGGTGCAGTGGATGCATAAAATGATGTGTATGGAGGTGCAGGTGAATTTCTGACGGATATGGAAGGATCCCTTGGGGCCTTGGAGGGAAGTGAGGGGGGAGGTGTGTGAAATGCAAAACTGCACCTCCACACACATCATTTACTGCATCCGCTGCACCCGATGTAGCCTCCTATACATTGGGGAGACAGGCCGCCTACTTGCGGAACATTTCAGAGAACACCTCTGGGACACCCGCACCAACCAACCCAACCGCCCCGTGGCTGAACACTTTAACTCCCCCTCCCACTCCGTCAAGGACATGCAGGTCCTTGGTCTCCTTCATCACCAGACCATGGCAACATGACGCCTGGAGGAAGAGCGCCTCGTCTTCCGCCTAGGAACCCTCCAACCACAAGGGATGAATGCAGATTTCTCCAACTTTCTCATTTCCCCTCCCCTCACCTTATCTCAATCCCAACCCTCAGACTCAGCACCGCCTTATTGACCTGTAATCTTCTTCCCGACCTCTCCGCCCCCACCCCCTCTCTGGCCTATCACCCTCACCTTAACCTCCTTCCACCTATCGCACTCCCAACGCCCCTCCCCCAAGTCCCTCCTCCCTACCTTTTATCTTAGCCTGCTTGGCACACCCTCCTCATTCCTGAAAAAAGGCTTATGCCCGAAACGTCGATTCTCCTGCTCCTTTCATGCTGCCTGACCTGCTGCACTTTTCCAGCAACACATTTTTAAGCTCTGATCTCCAGCATCTGCAGTCCTCACTTTCTCCTACTTTATCCAAGTGGATAGGGTTGTTAAGAAAGCATATGGTGTTTTGGCTTTCATCAACAGAGGGATAGAATTTAAGAGCCGTGAGGTTTTGCTGCAGCTCTACAAGTCCCTGGTGAGGCCACACTTGGAATATTGTGTCCAGTTCTGGTCACCCTACTATAGGAAAGATACAGAGGCTTTGGAGAGGGTGCAAAAGTTCACCAGGATGCTGCCTGGACTCGAGGGCTTGCCTTATGAAGAAAGGTTGAATAGGCTCAGACCTTTCTCTCTGGAAAGAAGGAGGAAGAGAGGAGACCTGATAGAGGTGTACAAAATAATAAGGAACAGATAGAGTCAATAGCCAGAGACTTTTGCCCAGGGCAGGATTGACTGGTACGAGAGTCATAGTTTGAAGATATTAGGAGGAAGGTATAAAGGAGACGTCAGAGGTAGGTTTTTTACACAGAGTTGTGAATGCATGGAATGCGTTACCAGCTGTGGTGGTGGAAGCAGAGTCATTGGGGACATTTAAGCGACTGCTGGATAAGCACATGGATAGCAATGAGTTGAGGGGTGCGTAGGTTGTTACTATATTTTATACTAGGATTAAATCTCGGCACAACATTGTGGGCCAAAGGGCCTGTTCTGTGCTGTACGTTTCTATGTTCTATGTTCTAAATCTTCCATTTCCTGGAACATCAGAGACCAATTGTAAAACTTATTGTGCATGTGGATCCTTTGGCCGGAATGACATGCAGACCTCCTTGGAATGGCTCTGGAAGATTCAACCTCCAACTGGCAATTAACTTGCTCTCCAGACCCTCTCAGAATATCTCTGACACTGAGTTAGAGTCAGAGACGTTGGACAATTCCATTGTATCAATCCAAATAATTCCTAAGGAGATGTTAGACTGATCAAAACCTAGTTTAACTCCTGGGGAACTTGGTAACTGAATCACCTCACTTACCCATCATGATGCCAACGACATATCGTTCTGCTGTAACGCACGTTTTGTCAACGTGTATTTGTTATAATGCGATTGACGAAAACAGTGT
Organism: Chiloscyllium plagiosum; assembly: GCF_037043375.1. Lineage (NCBI taxonomy): Eukaryota > Metazoa > Chordata > Chondrichthyes > Orectolobiformes > Hemiscylliidae > Chiloscyllium > Chiloscyllium plagiosum. The sequence goes on from NW_028270139.1 coordinate 106,054,089, forward strand.
GAATTTTTAAAATGTGCATTGGCTATAGTGCGATTTTATCACCAACATTTTAAATATGGTTTTTATAGCACAATTTTTTTTATAGTGTGGGGTCTCACAGGAGCGCACCTATTGTGTAGTAGCAGAACTACCTGTACCCCTAACTCCTTTTTGTTCACATCTCCACTGTTCCCTGCTACCCTCCCAACCATTCAACTACCCACTCTACCCTGAACCACCTGTTTATTATCCCAGATCCCTGACTATCCTCCAGTTACCCAATTACACACTCTATCCAACTACTCCGTAGACCACCTGACTATCCATTCAACCCCTCAGCAGTGACTCCCTCTGACCACTTTATCACCTTCTTGACACAACATGACTACCCCATAACCTGACTACCTTCCCAACCTGGGAATCTCCCATACAAGAGCAGAAATTGCTGGAGAAACTCCACAGGTCTGGTAGTATCTGTGAAAAGAAAAGAGAGTTAACATTTTGGGTCGAGTGATCCTTCTTCAGATTATCTGTCATCCTGACGACACATGTAAAATATCTATTCCATATTCACTCACCCACCTTACCCACCAACCTCATCCAACTATCTACTTGTCCACCTACACCTCCCTACCGAATTCCCCAACTACACCTCCCCTTTCTACTTACTGACCTTTATCTCCCCTATCCACTACCCACCTACATCTCCCTACAGAGTTTCCCAACCACACCTCTCCTTTCCACTTACCCATCTATATCTCTGTGGTCCATTATCTACCTACACCTCCCTATCGAATTCCCCACCTACATCTCCCCTATTCACTTCCCTTATCCACTTATGCAGAATTGAAAAAGTGTGGCACTGGAAAAGGTAGAACAGGTGAGGCAGCTTCCAAGGAGGAAGAGAGTCGACTTCTTCAGGACCGAAACGTTGACTCTCTTGCTCCATGGATGCTGCTTGACCTGCTGTGCCTTTTTCAGGGCAACATTTTTTTAACCTGATTTCTTCAGCAACTGCGGTTCTCACTGTCTCCTATTATCCACTTAACCATTCACTCACTTATCCCTGTTACTTAACCCTTCAAAAACATTCACATAAGATATTTCAACTCGTGATACATCAGCTATTAGCTTTAAAAAAAGGTGTTCCAATGGAATTCTCTGAGAACCAAGGTCAGGAAGTGTTTAGGCCACAGCAGTAATCTGATGAACATTGCCTTTACTTTGAAGATCTGAGTCACATTCAGTACAAGTTCCATCCCAGATCAAGTGGTCATGGAAGGAGGGTCACTTCAACCCTATCCACATTTTGTTCCATTTCAGTAACACACCATCTCTCATGATTACAGAGTATAAACAGTACTGAAGCAGGCCACTTGGCCCAACCAATCTATGATACTTACCTCCAACTTACTCTTAAGAAATAATAGAGGGAGAAAAATAAATTTTCACAGCCACAGGAAGCTTAACATGAATAAATTGTAGGATGCCTAATGTTCACTTATAAGTTGCTTATAATAAAAGAGAATGTGTGCTTATTTCATGCTCAATTACACCTGCAGGTGCTAATGATACAGGAAAGTATATACTTACGATGTATTTTGTTCTTTGTATCTATTTCTATTATGTCAGCTTCAATGTTCAAGTGGCAGCATAAAGGCTAACAATAAAATTATTGCATTGCTGAGATTACTCTGCCATAAGAAAACATTGAATGGATAAGGACACTTCATTAAAAAATGTTGTGTTACAGCAATTGCTAAGAAATCCTCTGAATGATCATCCGATCCTCAAATCTATGCTATCTACTTCCAAAAGCTTTCCTCCAAAATGATTATGTCCTGATATGTTAGGATGCCCGAATAGTGCAAGGCATGGCAAATTACATCATTGTGAATATGTGCTCTGGAGTAAATTGGACAGCTGTCCTGATGGAATGTGGAAATCACTAGCTGAACCAGCTTTTATTAGTGGGTGGCACAGTGGTTAGCACTGCTGCCTCACAGCGCCAGAGACCTGGGTTCAATTCCTGCCTCAGGCGACTCTCTGTGTGGAGTTAGCACATTCTCCCCGTGTCTGCGTGGGTTTCCTCCGGGTGCTCCGGTTTCCTCCCACAGTCCAAAAATATGCAGTTTAGGTGAATTGGCCATGTTAAATTGCCCCTCGTGTTGGTGAAGGGGTAAATGAAGGGGAATGGGTCTGGATGGGTGGCGGGTCGATGTGGACTTGTTGGGCCAAAGGGTCTGTTTCCACACTGTAAGTAATCTAATCTAATCTTATTATCTGTCCCTAATTTCCCTGGAGAAGGTGGTGGTAAGCTGTTTTTCTAAACCATTACAGTCCATTGTCTTGACCCATAAATGCCCACAAGGCTATTAAGGAGGGAATTCGAGAACTTCCACCAATGACAGGAAGAAAACTGTAATATATTTCCCGGTCTGGCTCATGTGCACTTGGAAATAAATCTGTATGTGGCGATGTATTCACATATCTGCTGTCCTTCTCCTTCTAGATGCTATGGTTCTATTTTTTTGAAGGTGCTGTCCAAGGAACCTTGGAGAATTTCCGAAATGCGGCATGTGGATGGTACACACTAATGATCCTGTGTGTCATGGTGGAGCGAGTGAATGTTTGTGGATTATGATGTAAATTATATGTGCTGCTTTGTCCAGGATGATGTCAAGTTTCTTGACTGTTGTTGGAGCTGCATCCACTCAGGCAAGTGGGAAGTATGCTCTCATATTCATGACGTATGAAAGAAAGATTTACCAGTATGTTGCCAGGTTTAGAGGATTTGATCGATAGGGAGAGTCTGAATAGGCTGGGGCTGTTTTCCCTGGAGTGTCAGAGGCTGAGGGGTGACCTTGTAGAGGTTTATAAAATCATGAGGGGCATGGATAGGGTGAATAGACAAAGATCTTTTCCCTGGGGTGGGGAAGTCCAGACCTAGAGGTCACAGGTTTAGGGTGAGAGAGGAAAGATATACAAGAGACCTAAGGGGCAATATGTTTTCATGTAGAGGATGGTGCATGTATGGAATGAGCTGCCAGAGGAAGTGGTTGAGGCTGGTACAATTACATTTAAAAGGCATCTGGACAGGTATATGAATAGAAAGGATATAGAGGGATATGGGTCAAATGCTGGCCAATGGGACTAGATTAATATAGGATATCTGGTTGGCATGAACGAGTTGGACTGAAGGGTCTGTTTTCATGCTAAACATCTCTATTACTCTATGAATCTGTCACTGTAAATGATGGGTTAGGTTTGGGAAGTCAGGAGATGTGATATTTACTGCAGCATTCTTAGTCTCTTACCTGTTCTTGTAGCGACAGTATTTATATGGCGGGCCCATTCAATTATTAAACCCCACTGTCCTCTCTGGATGTTGATAGCCGGGGATTCAGTTATTCAGTGCCATTGGATATCTAGGGGTGGTGGTTATATTCTGTCTTGTTGGAAATGATAATTGACTGATGTGAATGCTACTTGTCACTTTTCACCTAAACTTGTCCAGGTCTTTTTTCATTTGGACATGGACTATTTCAGTATCTGAGGAGTTACAAATGATCTAAACATTGTACAATCATCATTGTACATCTCCACGCCTAGTTCTTATGAAATTGGCTATTAATGTGGTCAATTATCTGGGAACTGGTTCCAGCAAGTCTGGAAGAGACCTTATGTTCAAGCAGATGGTAGATGTTGAATGGTAATTGAGGCCTTGGGAAGGGACAATCAATCTATCAGGATGGAACCAGAGTTGAAGTCTTATTTTGTACTATACTTTCTGAGATGTGGTCTTTAGCTACTGCTGAGACACCATGAAAATTTGAAAAGCTCCAGGCCTAACCTGCTACATCAGCTTCCAGAAGGCCAAAGAATAGAAGGCTGAGTTGTGAGTATTGTTGCCTTTGCCTGGATGAACTGAGAGGTTGACCCTGATCAATGTTTCAGAAAAGCTATCAAGGAGACCACATCTATGTCAGTGAAACAACACATCATGAAAAGCATTTAAGTAATCGGATCAATTTTGTTGTTATGATTTTAATTTATTACTTAACAGTGTTTGTTTGTTTGTCTTTTGTGTAAATGAGGGCACAGAAGAAATGTTTCAGGTTTAAAGCATAGACATTAATCAGCCTATCCTTTTGTTTAAAATTTCCTCTGCTGAAGTTATTGTGAGTTTAATAAATAGTTAAGTCTTTTGTTTGAGATACATAACTAGAGTCTGGAATTAATTATTCACAAATTAGTTATTGGAAAGTCTGGTTCGGAACTATTGGAATACTTATTGTGGGGCTTTGATGGTTTAGTTTTACTGTGTTGTGAATCCAGAGGTAGAAAGGCTGATTTAGTTCAGTTGTCCATTTTCATGTCATAACACAATATTCACTGGAGTTTAGAAGAATGAGTGGGGAATCTCATAGAAACTTATAAAATTCAAACAGAACTGGAGATGGCAAATGCAGGAAGGATGTTCCTGATGGCTGGGCGTGCAGAACGAATGGTTACACCTAAAGATATGGAGTAGGCCATATAGGGCTAAGATGAGAAAACAGTGAGCCTGTGGAATTGTCCGTTACAGGAAGTGGTTGAGGCCAAAACATTGAAAAGTTTTCAAGAAGGAGATAAATATAGTTCTTAGGGCTAAAGAAATCAAAGGGTATAGAATGAAACCAGGAATGGGGCACTGATTTGGATGACCAAACATGATCATATTGAATTGTGGAACAGGCTTGAAGGGCCAAATGGCCTACTCTTGCGCCTATTTCCTGTGCTTTTTTGCTCCTATGTAACAACTACACTCATTTGCCTTTGTGCTATGTATAACTCCAACCAGCACAGACTTCACCCCTGTATTCTCAGTGACTGTAGACTTGCTAGGGTTCCTTAATGGCACACCCGGTCAAATCTGGCCTTGGTGTCACAGTGAGCCATGCACATCTCATGTCTGAATTTAATTCTTTCCCCCTGTTTGAATCAGTTGTGTAATTAGATCAGGATCTGACCTGCCCTGGCAGAACACAAACTATTTATCAGTGAGCAATTTGTTGTTAGGTAAATGCTGCTTGATGGCACTGTTGATGATCTCTTCTCTCACATTATTCATAATCCGCAGTAAATTGATGGGGCAGTAATTGGCCAGGTTGAATTTCTTCTTTTGTTTGTGTACATATTTTCTGCATTGCCCAGTGAATGGCAGTGTTGGATACAATCTGAAATGGCAGCAACCGTGAAGGTTGTTGCACCAAGATGTAGACAAGTTCCAGGCTTGGGTTGACAGGTAGTAAGTAATATTCATGCTATACAAATGCCAAGCAATGACCATCTCCAATAAAAGACAATCTAACCATCATCCATCCACTACTATCAACATCCTTGCAGGCTACCACTGACCAGAAACTCAACTGGAATCACACATAGAAACATTGGCTACAGAGCAGGTCAAAGGCTAGAAATACTGCAGCTAGTAAATTACCTTTTGACTGTCCAAAGCATGCTCACCATGTGCAAGACGTAAGTCAGGAGTGTGATAGAATACTCCCCACTTTCCTGAATGGGTGCAGCTCCAACAACACTCAAGAAGCTTGTCACCATTAAGGACAAAGCAGCCCACTTGATTGTCACCACCTCCACGATCATCCACTCCCTCCACCATCCGTAGCAGCAATGCATACCATCTATAAGATGCAAAATTCACCAAAGATCCGAAGATAGCACCTTCCAATCCCATGACCATTTCCATCGAGAATGACAATGGCAGCAGATTCATGGGATCATTATCACCTGCAAGTTCACCTCCAAGCCACTTATCATCCTGACTTGGAAATATGTTGCTGTTCCCTCACTATCGTCGGGTAAAAATCTTTAAGTGCTCTCCCTCACAACATTGTAGATCAACACTTGAACAGCACTTAGATTGCAATAGTTCAAGGAGACAGCATTCCACTACTTTGTCAACGGCAATTAGGGATAGGTAATAAATGCTAGCCAGCCAGTAACGCCAATATCCCACAAGTGAATGAATGAAAAAAAAATTCTTTGCAGTGTCCAGTGCTTAAGCTGTTTCTTGATTTCTCATTATGAGAATCGAACTGACTGGAAACTGGCATCTCGGATTCAGGCACCTCCACAAAAGCTCCACAAAACATCTACTCAGTAGCTCTGGTTGAATATTTTTGCAAATGCTTCAGTCTTTTGCATTGAGGTAGTTGTTTCTCCACCACTGAGAATGGGAATATTTGTTGGTTGTCCATCTACTATGAGATGTTTAATCAACCACCACCATCCCCATTGTATATGGCAACACTACAGAATGTAGATCAGATTGGTTGTGGAACTGCTTCACTCTGACTGTCATTTGCCGCTCTTGGTGTTTGGTATGCCCATAGTCCTCTTTTGTAGCTTCATCAGGTTTGCACCTCATTTTTGGATATGCCTTGCTGAAAATTATCACTATCTGCGTGAAATTGGACACTTGGCAATAAGCACAGGTATATATGCTGTAAACATTACAGTTTTTCTGTTACATCTTTGGTTGAGCAAAAGATGACTGTAATTCATTTGTCAACTCTGCCTGGATACTCCATTGCCCCAAATAGCCAGGATTGCTTCCAATTTTGTAAATCTCCTACATTCTGCTGTCATCAGGAATTCTGCTATAGTTCCAGTCATGAGCTCAATGATTGTCTTTTACAACTCATGAACAAATTGACACTGGTATAGTTTAATGAAAATAAAATCTCAAGCCCAGTCCTATCTCCTGCTCGATGGCTGTCAAAATGGTGTTAAACTTGAATGAAAATGTAAAGATCAATTATTTAGAAATATAGTCAGAGTTCTAATATTTAAACCACAAAGCTCCAGTAAAAATTCCAAAGTAATGAAAATGAACCAGAATTTGAAATAAGGAAAATCGATAAATGTTGGAAATACTCAGGTCTAGCAGTAACTGTGAAGAAAGAAACAGACTCAATATTTCATGTTGATGATCTTTCAGAAAAAGTTCTGCTTAAGTTTTAGTTATAAGCATTAGACATTAATGTAGTTTCTCTGTCCATAGTTACGGCAAGTCCTGCCATTTCCTGAATTTTCTGCTTTTGCTTCAGATATCCAGCATCTGCAGTATTTTGTGATGCAATTTTGATGGATTCAGTCATTTAAACTGAACAGTCCTGATGTTCTCTTACATTACTTGCTCAATGATACAGGCCATTCATCTCATGACCTCATTACAGCCTTTTTTTCAAAAATAAACAAAAGAGCTGAATTCTAAGGGTGAGATGACAGTGACAGTCTTTGACACCAAGGCTGCACTTAACTAAGGAGCCCGAGCAAACTTGAAGTCAATGGGAACTGAGGAGAAAGTCTCCGCCGGTTGAAGTTATACCTGATACATAGGAAGATGGTCCTGGTTGTTGGAGGTCAGCCATCTCAGCTCCAGAACATCTCTGTTGGAATTCCTCAGGATGGTGTCCTCAGCCCAACCATCTTAGCTGTTTCATCAATGACCTTCCAGGTCAGAAGTGGGGGATGTTTGCCAATGATTGCACAATGTTCAGCACCATTCATGACTTCGCAGATACTGAAACAATCCATGTTGAAATGCAAAAAATACCTGAACACATTTGTATTATCTATGATAATGGTTTCACTATGGAATTGAAGAAAGGAATATTGTAAAAAAAAGTCTTGTTTGTTGATACAGTCCAGAAAAGGAGGCTTATGTCAATCCATATACTTGAAGATTTTGGCTACGAAATTTGTTAGAGTCCAGACACTTTGCCTGAGTTGTGCTAATTGCTCATGTTCAAATGTGGAGATCAGAAGAGTCCAGGACTTTGGAACTCTTCTTCATTATCATGTGGATGGTGCATAGCATGACGATGGCATGGTCAAGGTGTGAGTGACCTCAAAGATCTTGGGACCAAAATCTGTGGTACATGAGTTGAGCCCATGGCTTTAACTTAATGTTTAGCATTGGATCCATGAAAAACAATCAGCTTTGCTGGTGGCAGCCTTTTAGCACAAACCAAAGTTTCAAAAACTGAAAGGGCCCCCCAATGACCTAAGCTCATGGTGTAATAGCTGCCTCAGGTATGACTAAAGGTTGATTCTTATTTGACTGTCTCCAAAAAAAAGGTAGAATCTGATACGCTTCAATGAGATCACCTCTCAATCTTCTAAATTCCACAGCCCATACCAAAAACTGTGCACACATGACATGCATGTCATTGTGGACACAAAATAGCACCAAAAAATAAACCACATGGCTGTAAAGGAAAATTTCCATTTTTTTGAGAACTGGCAGGATTTTTTCATAAAGGCAAAGCACTGTAGATGCTGGAGATCAGAGGTAAAAGCAGCATGCTGGAGAAACCCAGGGGATCTGGCAACATCTGTGGAGAGAGAAACAGAGTTAACATTCCAAGTTCAATATGACTCTTCTTTGGGCTTCTCCAGTACTTAACGTGGAATGGCAGAGCAGGCATGAGAGGTGGAACAGTCTACTCGTCTTCCTATCTCTTATGGTCTTCTGATCTTCATTTGAAAAATCATACCACAGTCTTTCTGTGACTGTTATAGGCAACATATGCTGTTATTGTAACACACTCTGTACCTTTTCTCTCAAACATTTGTTTAGATATTTTACAACAACAAACAAATACAAAGAATTTCCTCATTTTGAGATTGTAAAACAAGACAAATATTTTAATAGCTGATTTAATGATTTATGATCAATGGTACCCAAATCTGCAGTCATTTTGAACATTGTCAGGCTAGTAATTAACTTGTGTCAGCTTTCTATGCTTTGAATAGTGAAGTCAATAAAGGCAACAGCTGGATATTTCAAGCCTTGTTAATCACTTTAAATTTGTAAACTCTTCCAACATAATATAAACAGATATGTATGCAGGAAGACTTGTTGCTTGCATGCATGTCAAACTGGACATGTGCAAATGGCTGTGTTGGAAACATATTCATTTTTCAGAATTACCACAATACAGGTTGTCAAGAATGTTCCACTTATAAAACTGGCTATGATTTCTAATGTGCATCAATCACCATTGGGACTTTTTATGAATAGTAATTGGTCAGAGGCTATAAAATTTGCAGAGACTCTAAAATTGATAAGGTCAATAAAAAGATCAAGGTCAATAAAAAGACATTTTCTGAACACTTTATTTTCTCTATATTTACAAGGAACTGTCTTCTGTAACAAAAGGAAATGGTTTTAAAATATTTTTAAAAAGTACTCTTTACTAATACAAAGTTGGAATACTTATATATGATGCATCAATAGATATAAAATGCTTTCTATAATGAATCCATTTTATCTGAATAAATCAAACTTTAACAAGTTACCATTTTATATATTCGAATCAAACTTCACCAACCTACAACTCTTAAACAGATCAACAATTATTTCAAAAGGAAATTTTTTAAAAAATAATTGACCAAATTTCTGACCTTGAGATTGCCAGAGACCAGATGTAAGTCAGGTCCTTGAGGAAATCCTTGCATATATACTTACATGGGAAATGCCTTGGAATTTCTAATTTCTGTTTATTCAGTCCCCAGGACCCAGATTCTTGACTCAGAGCGAGAGGCTGCAGGTTGTTCTGCGGTGTTTACTTAGATATTATCTAGTTTTCAGTAATTAGGTGGATTGAGGCCAGAGAATCACAAAGAGGGAGAAATCTGCTTGGAGGAGAAAGTGAGGTCTGCAGATGCTGGAGATTAAAGTTGAAACTTTATTGCTGGAACAGCACAGCAGGTCAGGCAGCATCCAGGGAACAGGAGATTCGACGTTTCGGGCACAGGCCCTTCTTCAGAAATCTGCTTGACATTGTCCTCACCGGTCTACCTGTTACAGATTCATTTCCTCATGGCAGTAGGTCATAGGGTCATTGGAAAAACAAATCTGTTCACCAAGGTTCGTCATTTGGACTTTCTCAAAAAGACCCAGCTTTTTTAAGAGTCTTCAAGTAATTCACGAAACTTGCCAGACTTTCAGACAAAAAAAACCTAATAAACATGAAGGAAGTTATGAAAGTAAATTGGCAATATGAAAACAAACAGCAAGAGATTCTATTGGTATATAAAATTAGGATAGCTAAGGTAAGTGTAGGCCTCTTGGAGGATGCAAATGAAGAGTTGAATGGTATATGATTTAAATCAATATTTTACATTAGTCTTCATGGTAAGAGAACACGGTACTACCAGGAGAAAAGATCTTGCAATGGTTTCTATCACAAGGGACAAAGGCAGGTCAATTGTCAGGACCTGGTGGCTTCCAATCAAGTGTTTTAAAGGAAGTAGCTGCAGAGAAGTCTGAAAGTCATGGGATTCTTGGAAGTTTCCAACAGATTGGAAAACTGTTAGTATAATGCTTCTACTCAAGAAGGGAGTGAGATAAAAATTAAGAAAGATAGACCAGTTAGCCTAATATCTGTCACTGGGAAAATGCTAGAATCTATTATGAAGGGTGAAGTAGCAGGACATTTAGAAAAGCTTAACACAATCAAACACAATCAACTTTGTTTTGTGAAAGTGAAACAACTTTGTGAAAGTTCTTTGAGGATATAACAAACAGATTTGAAAAAGTGAAATCCATAGATGGAGTGTATTTGGATTTTCAGAAGGCATTCAGTAGGTGCCAAGATAGGAGCTGATGAGATGGGGGTGGTACTGTGTCAACATGGCTTAATAATTGGTTAACACAAAGAAGATAGAGAGTCGAGATTGATGGATCTGCAATCAGGTTGGAAAGATGTAACAAGTAGAGTTCCACATGGATCAGCCCTGGACTTCAATTGTTTACTGTATTTTAGTGAATTAGAGGAAAAGGCAAAATATAATGTACTCAAATCTGCAGAGTACAAAACTTGTTGATAGAACATGTTGTGACAAGGATAGAAGGAATCTGCAAGGAGATAAACATAAGTATTTACTAATCAACCTATTCAGAGATTCAATTGTACACCACTGGAACAGACAAGTCTTGAAGCCAGGCCTTCTGGTCCAGAGGTAGGAACACTAACTCTGAATTACTAGAACCCTCATGAGATACAGACAGCTGAGTCATCGGGGAAAACATGGTCAGATGAAGTTTAATGTAAGAAGATGTGAAGTCATGCACTTTGGTTGGAAGAATCAGAAGGGTAGACTATTATTTAAATTGAGGCAACCATAAAAAAAAGTGCAGTGTGTTCTTGTGCATGAAACATAAAAAGCTATCATGAGGATGCAACAAGTAATTATGAAGACAAATGCAATTTTGGAGCAATAAAGAAAATGTCATGGAAACTCAACAGGTCGGGCAACATCTGTAGAGAAAAAAAGTTGGTTAACATTTTGAGTCTGATAAGCAAGACTCTTCTTCAAAGGTGAAGAGTCATATTGAATCAAAGCTTCACTCTATTGCTGTTGTCAACTAGGGGGCTGCTCACAGATAAAAACAGCAAGCTTGTGATTTGAGCTTACCTGCCTCAGCCACTGGCTTGGGTTGGCTTGAACAAGATCAGCTTTGAGGAAAGACATAAGGTGTAAGTACTTATCTCGTGGAAGAGTAACAAAATAATCCTAATGGTTGCCTTGGAGTGAGCCTATAATGGTAAGACATTGGTTCATCAAATGAGCTAAAAATCAACAAGGACAAGTCACCTCAGTTCGGGAAGATAAGGATAAAGGATAAAAAAATGAAGGATTTTGGCATGCCAGCAGTGAAAACTCTGGAGATCAACTTTTATGAAGCTGTGGACCCCATGTTTGAAAGTGTGGAGAGGACTCCAAGACCAGGGAGAAATCACCTGGTCAGCATGAGCTTCTATTCTTGGGTGTTAGCCTTTATTTTAGTGAACTATTCAGGAGGGAATGTCTTGGAAACTATTGGGGATTGTGCCTAGTTTCAAGCCTTGTATGAATTACATTCCTTCTGTTAACCTTTTCCAAACCAAGCCGTGTGAATTGTTTGTCTGTTTTAACTGGGCTAATAAAGTTGCTGGTTCAGGTTGTAAGTTAGCTTGCTGAGCTGGAAGGTTTGTATTCAAACATTTTGTTTCCCTGCTAGGTAACAGCATCGGTGAGCCTCTGGTGAAGCACTGCTGTTATGTCCCACTTTCTATTTATGTGTCTTAGTCTCTTAAGATGGGTGTTATCATTTATGGTTCTTTTTCTCAGAGGATAGTAGATGGGGTCCAGATTGATGTGTTTATTGATGGAGTTCCGGTTAGAATTCCAGGCCTGAAGGAATTCCCCTCTGTGTCTTTGTTTTAGCCTGTCCTAGGATGGATGTGTTGTCCCAGTCAAAGTGGTGTCCTTCTTCGTCTGTATGTAAGGATACTAGTGATAGTGGATTATGTCTTTTTGTGGCTAGTTGGTGTTTATGCATCCTGGTGACTAGTTTTGTGACAGTCTGTCCAACTTAGTGTTTGTTGCAGTCCTTGCAGGGTATTTTATGAATGACATTAGTTTTGCTGGTTGTTTGTATAGGGTCCTTTTGGTTCATCAGCTGCTGTTTAAGTGAGTTGGTAGATTTGTGGGCTGCCATGATGGCCAGGTGTCTGAGTAGTCTGGAAGTCATTTCAGAGATGTCTTTGATGTATGGTAATGTGGCTAGGGTATCTGCTTGTTTGGTTTATTGTTGAGAAATTGGCATACTGTGTTTATTGGATAACCTTTCTTTTTGAATATGCTGTATAGGTATTTTTCTTCTGTTGTTTGTAGCTCCTGGGTGTTGCAGTGTGTTGTGGCCCATGGAAATAATGTCCTGATGGGCGTTGGGATGATTGCTTCTGTAGTTAAGTATTTGATCTGTGTGTTGCTTTCCTGTAGATGCTGGTTTGAGGTTCTCCATTAACTGTTTATTCCACTGTGATATCTAGGAAGGGGATCTGTTGTTGTTCTCCTCCTCTTTTGTGTAATTTATGCCATTAAGGATGATTTTGTAGGTTTTCTCTAATTTATTCCATTTTGTGATGACAAAGGTGTCATCCATGTAGCGGACCCAAGTTTGGGTTGGATAGTTGGGAGGGCTGTTTGTTTGAATCACTACATTACTACTTCTGCTAAGAACCCTGATATTGGTGATCCCATGGCTGTTCTGCTAATTTGTTTGTAGGTCTTGTTATTGGATGTAAGGCACAGGTCTACTGGCTTAAGGATGTTGTCTTTTCTGATGAAGTTGGTGCTGTCTGGTGTTTATGTCCTTGGTTCCTCTAGTAGTGCGGTCAGTATTTCTTTGGCCAGGTTGATGTTATTTGATGTAAATAGGGCTGTTATGTCAAAGGAGATCATTATTCTGTCCTCTTCTATCTTGGTGTTCAGGAATGCTTGGGTGGAGTGAATGGAGTGGCATGAGTCTTCTACTGGGTATTTCAGTTTTCGGTGGAGTTCCTTGGCTAGTCTGTATGTCAGTGTTCCAGGTAGAGAGACTGTGATTCTGGGGGGGGGGGCTCTGGTTTGTATACTTTAGGTAGTCTGTAGAAGTGGGGTGTGTTGGGTCCATCTGCTTCATTTTTTTCAAAACTTGTCTTGTTTATTTGTCCTGATTTATGAAGTCTTTTCAATTTGGATATCACACGGTTTTCTAGATGTGGAGTCAGGTCTATCACCACTTACTGGTAAGTACAGGTATCTGCAAGCAGTGAGTTCACTTTTTCAATGTACTCCATTCTGTTTAGAATGATGGTCATACGCCTTTTATCTGCAGGTAAGATCACAACGTTTTTGTCTGTTTCGAGTCTTTCTATGGCTTGTCTTTCCTGTGTGTTGTGGGTGTTTCCTTCCTTTTTCCTGCTTAGTGTTGGTGCAGCTGTCTGTCTGATGGTCTGCTGGGCTTCTTCAGGGTTGATTCTAATGCTGCTAGGAAGTTCATTTTGTCCACGCCTCTGTAGTTGTAGGTTACCCTCTTACTCGGACTGTTTTTTCCATATCTATTAGTGGTCAGTCTGATAGGTTTTTAACCCAAGCCTCTGTGTTGTCTGTGTTGTTCTTTTGTGCGAGCTTGTCCAGACTTTGCTGTAGGGCTAGTTTTTTCATTTTCTGTATTTTCTGTTGTTTGATGCTTATGGCTCGTTCTAATGTGCCTGTCCACTCATGGTCTGTTGCATTAGTATGTAAAGTTTTTGGCGCAAAATTTCCCGATGGTATTTGTGAATTGTTGGTGGTTAGTTGATACTGACTTGACACTTGTCCTCTTTGAATCAGGTCAATGACTGTTGTTAAGGGCAATAACTGGGCAACACTACCTCCACAGATGCTGCCAAACCTGATGAGTATCTCCAGCACATTCTGTGTTTCTATCAGATTTCCAACATCTGTGGTATCTTGCTTTAAATGGAAGTTTGGCCTTTGTTGCTAGGGCTTGGAGGTTTGAAACAGAGAAGCTGTATTCCAATTGTCTGGGGTGTTGGGGTGGGGTATGGTGGGTTGTACCTGGAATATTGTGTACAATTCTGGTTCCCCTACTTACAAAAGAACGTGCTGGCTTTGGAGTGTGTTCAGATGAGATTCACTAGGATGATTCCTAGAATGAAGGGGCTACCTTACCAAGAATGAATAAACAAGTTACGCCTTGATTCATTAGATTTAAGAAGAATGAATGATGATGCTAATGAAGCATATATGATTCTGAGGGGACTTGACAGAGTAAATGTTGAGAATGTGTTTCTACTTGTGGGGGTGTCTCAAACACAAGGCACAGGAATTACAGAATAAGGAGATATTCATTTAAAACTGAGGTGCAAAGGAATTTCTTCTTCCAAAGGGTAATGAATGTTTGGAATTCTCTACTCCAGAGGGTTGTGGAGGCTAGAAAACTGGAAGCATTTAGTGTAGGTAGATGGATTTTAAAAAGAAAATCAAGACTTTGAGGAATAGCTAAACTGTCACAAAAGAGGAGTTGAAACCTAGACAGATCAGCCATGATGTTGTTGAATGACTGACTTGAGGGGCTAAATGGTTTAGTTCTCTTCCTATTTCTTATGTTCATACGTTTATACTTAAAACCTTTCAACATGCTTGCACAGTGCATCTAAGAACTCTTGCATCTGTATGCTGATCACTTTTTGTATCCAGTTTTTATACGTCTGCCAGCCACACAATCTTCATAAACTAATTTTATTCCTGTTTACTGTTTATCCTGAAGAAGGATTACACCCAAAATGCTGACTTCTCCACCTCCTTGATGCTGCCTGGCTTGCTGTGTTCTTCCAGTCTCCTGCTTGTCTACTCTGCTAAATGTTTGCAGCTAACATGGACCCAATATTTTTTATTATGTAAAGAAATTATAATTAATGCATGTCTTAATTCCTTTTGTAACACCTCTGGACAAAAAACACAGATATTTTTGAATAACTCACAAATTTTCCTTACTGTACTGCTTCCAGATCAAAGGTTATCACAGGTGCTAAGCCCTCATTCCACATAGGAATGAGCCCAACACCTTTTTCAGATGGTCAGCCTATGATCGAGTGTTAATTAGATTAGATTACTTAGTGTGGAAACAGGCCCTTCGGCCCAACAAGTCCACACCGACCCGCCGAAGCGCAACCCACCCATACTCCTACATCTACCCCTTACCTAACACTACAGGCAATTTAGCATGGCCAATTCACCTGACCTGCACATCTTTGGACTGTGGGAGGAAACCGGAGCACCCGGAGGCAACCCACGCAGACACAGGGAGAATGTGCAAACTCCACACAGTCAGTCGCCTGAGGCGTGAATTGAACCCGCGTCTCTGGCGCTGTGAGGCAGCAGTGCTAACCACTGTGCCACCGTGCCGCCCACACGGTGTTAAGCAATAGGTTGTGACGTGCACATCCTTCTGAACATGCTAACGTTATGGATTGTAATTCTACCAAACAAGCAAGAAATACGCAGGTAGACTTAGTCTATTGCAGCCATGTCTGGAAAACTTCTGTCTTTTTGATGGCAACAATGAAGAAATGCAGAAAATTGAAATGATTATTGTTTAATGTAGCATTTCCCTCAAATTGTATGTTGTAAAACTATAAACGGAACAAATCTTATGTTCTGGATTTTTTTTAAACTTGCAAACCAAGCAGGTCAATTATAATAGCAAAAATCCTGTCAATTTAACAACTTGTTATTTCTTGGATTAACTTAAAAAAGAGAATTAAAACTGTTTAAGGATTTTTAAGAAAAGGAACTTCACTGGTCACAACTGGAACTAATCCCCAAACTACAAAATACTGAGTCCAAGTTTAATAAAAGAGTAAATTTGAGTTACACAATAAAGAATAACATTGATTGATAATCCAGGGAACAGCTCAGCTATGAAGCTTGGTTTAATGAAAGCTATCAAAAACTGAAGAAAGGAATGATTTTTTAAACAATGGATAACTGTCAACTTTCCAAGAAATTTATGATCTGAATTGGAAACATTTAAACGTGGAGGTCATTGTATGACAAAATACATCTGTAGCTGAAGAAAGCTATAATACATTGAGTGATATTAGCTGATAAAAAGAAGGAAACATAACACATCACTGGAAAATGGTCATTTTTCACAGGGCTACTAACTTCCAGCTATTCTTTCCTAATTCTTATCTCAAACTTTAGAAAATCATCTCAGTTTATTTCAGTGTTTTTCTTGCAGCAAAGTGACCAGATCACTGAGAGGAGAAACTCTCAGCTGTAAGGAGAAGTTCCCTGTTGCCATGTCATCCATGGCCCAAAGAGGAGCTCACAGTGAAGCATGTGATAATGAATATGACAACTTAGCCATTGATATGCTGAAGATGAACTTCAGGTACCTTGTTAGACGGACAAATGTCATTCATGATGAACTGGTTGTGGTATCGTCCAAAGTTATGCAGCTATGAAGTTTGAACCTCATAGCAGACTATTGTGATTCCATGAAGGATGACAAGGAAAGCAAATGATGTGGAGGTGCTGGTGTTGGACTGGGGTGGGCAAGGTCAGAAGTCACATGACACCAGCTTACAGTCCAACAGATTTATTTGAAATCACAATCTTTCGAAGCACTGCTCCTTCGTCATGTGGAAAGCAAAGAGGAGGAAGAGGATGAGGGCAATATGCCATCATCAGGTCACATTGTCAACTCAGTTTTCATAGATGTCTTTATTAGCTTAATTAGCTGCTATCAATGGACCAATGTCAGAAACACGCACAGTTGTCACTTTTCCTGCCCCCGTCCTGCAATCCCAGAAATGGAAATCAGTCCTCCAAATAACTAATCATTCATTCCACTTCAACCCATTT
Organism: Chiloscyllium plagiosum; assembly: GCF_037043375.1. NCBI lineage: Eukaryota > Metazoa > Chordata > Chondrichthyes > Orectolobiformes > Hemiscylliidae > Chiloscyllium > Chiloscyllium plagiosum. The sequence continues at coordinate 106,071,324 of NW_028270139.1, forward strand.
AACTTCACTGTCACCCAGCAACTGAGAGTGGAAAACACATGAAAATAATGCAGAGTAATACATTTTTCTGATTTTACCAATGAATGGAAACTTGACAACATAACATTTACTTGGTTTTTTGAAGAAGTAACTTGTGCTGCAGATAAAGGGAAGCCAGTGGCATTTAATAAGGTGCAATATCAAACATTATTATGGAAAATAAAAGGTCCTACTGTTGGGGTAGCAACAAGGACATGGATAGAAGATTGGCAGAGAATCGGAATAAATGGGTCTTTTTAAGACTGTCAAGATGTCATGAGTGGTGCGCCACTGGTGTCAATGCTGGGGTCTCAACTCTTTACAATTCATGTAAGTGAGTTGGATTAAATGATCAAAGGTATGGTAGGTAAATTTGCTGATGACACAGAGGTACATAGGAAAGTAAGTTGTGAAAATGACATAAGGAGCCTACACAGGGATGTAGCTAAGTTTAATGAGTGGGCAAAGATCTGGCAAATTCAGTACAATGTGGAAAAGTGTGTAATTGTCCACTTAGGTAGAAAGAATAAAGGAAACAAAAGCATTTATCTAAATGGGTGATAAGTTGCAGAGTTTGGAGATGCAGAAAGATCTGAATGCCCTGCTGCATGAGTCACAGAAGGTTCGCATGCATCTACAGTCAGTAAACAGGAAAGCTAACAGATACTGAATTTTCAATCTCATTTTGTTTTATTTGTATTTTATTAATATGAACCCCAGTTGGTATATTACATTGAACATTAAGAATAGAATAAACCTAGTCACTTACTAGATACTCACCAAATAACCAGCTTCTGTTCCTGTTGCAGAGGAACAAAGAATTCCTGGAGTCTGGAAGAAGACTAAGTAAAACAATAACAATGAAATACTTTGTTCTCTTCCTCCCTTTCATGGGTTTAATCAGTTAATTGCTCCACTCTTTTGCCAGTCACACCTAAATTGTTTTTAATCAATTTGTTTTAATGGGTTGTGGTAGGATTATTGATTGGCCACCATTTATTGCCTGTCCCTAGTTGCCCTTGAGAAGGTGGTGGTAAGCTGCTTTCTTGATCAACTTTAATCCACAGTGCCATTAGGGATGGTATTCCAAAATATTGACCAAGCAACAGTGAAGGAATGGTGACATAGTTCCAAGTTAGGATGGTGAGTGGTTAGAGAAGAACTTTCAGGTGGTGGTGTTCTCATAGGAACATAAGAACATAAGTAATAGGAGCAGAAGTAGGCTATTTGGCCTGTTCAGCCTGCTCCACCATTTAATAAGATTGTGCTGATTTTTTCATGGATTCAGCTCCAGTTACCCACCTACTCACCACAACCCTTAATTTCTTCACTGTCCAAAAATCCATCTACCTTTGCTTTAAAAACATTCAATGAGGTAGCCTCAACTGCTTCACTGAGTAGGGAACTCCATAGACTCACAACTCTTTGGGTGAAGAAGTTCCTCCTCAACTCAGTCCTAACCTACTCTTTTATATTTTGAGGCTATACCCCTTAGTTCTAGTTTCACTCACCAGTCAAAACAACCTTCCTGCTTTTATCTTATCTATTCCCTTCAAATTTCTATAAAATTCCCCTCATTCTTCTAAATTCCAAGAAGTATAATTTCAGTCTACTCAAACTCTCCTCTTAAGCAAATCCTCTCAACTCCAGAATCAACCTAGTGAGTGCTCTCTGCACCCCTTCCAATGCCAAGACATCCTTTCTCAAGTAAGGAGAGCAAAACTGTATATAGCACTCAGTACACGTATCTGCTACCCTTGTCATTCTGGAGATGGTTGTGGGTTTGGAAGATGCTATCTGAGGATCTTTGTTGAATTTCTGCAATGCATCTTGTAGATAGTACATACTGCTGCTACTGAGCATCGGTGATGGAGTGATTAGATGCCAGCACTGGTTCTGTTTGATGGTGCCAATATCATGCCTTTTCCCATATCTCTGCACATTATTTTGATTCAAGTAATTATTTAATGCCTTACTAAATGTCTCAATTGAACCTGCCTCCATCACATTGCCATGCGTTGCATTATGTATTTTAACTACTTGCTGTGTGAAAAAGGTTTTGCTTGCACATCATATTAAATTTATGCTGGCTCATCATTTTTATTTTATTTTATGCGTGGGAATAGCTTCTCCCTATCTACATTGTCCAGCCTGCTCATGATTTTCCCTTTGCTACCACATGTTGAATGGTGCATATTATTCTATCTTGGGTAGGGGGATTGGTTAACACCAACACATTTTAATAACAGTTGTGCTGAAACTTGAAGGGATCAAGAATAGACGTGCTTAGGAATTATGGAGTGGGTATAAGAGAGGGAGGAATCTGTGGAATAGATTTTTGTCTGTTTCCCCTAATTGTGCAACAGGAGACAGTGAATGGAATTCAAAGGAGATAGAACTATAAGAGATGTCAAATGGATTACTAATGTGCTATCACCCATTTTATAGTTGAAAACAAAGTCAAAATCTGCCAAATGCTTTTTGCAATCAAAATAATGGACATTTTCATAGACATTAAAAATCCTTAAAGAATTACAGAATCCTTACCGTGTGGACGCAGACTATTGAGTCCACACTGACTCACCAAAGCGTATCACACCCAGACCCATTCTATCCCTGTAACTCTGCATTTTCCATGGCTGACCCATCCAGCCTGCACATCCTTGGACACTATCAGCAATTTAGCAAGACCGATCCACCTAAACTGCACATCTTTGCACTGTGGGAAGAAACCGGACCACCCAGAGGAAACCCATTCAGACAAGGGGAGTATATATAAACTCTACACATGCAGTTGTCGGAGGCTGGAATCAATCACCAGTCACTGCCACTGTGAGGCAGCAGTGCTAACCACTGAGCCACAGTGCTGCCCATGCTACAATTTGGCTACAATTGCCACAGACACAGGAATAAAATTATTGCTAATTCCTGCTTTTCATTTCCCAGATGCAACCTGTTAGTTACAGATATAGACTGGTACAGTGACAAGGCCATTTGAACTTCATTTACAGTGACTATTTTGCATTCATGTGAAATCAAATGTTCTTTATACTGAAGCTAAACAAGTAAGGCTAAAGCTTCCAATGTCCTCTGCAAAAGCTGGGCCAAAAGCTAGATCGAGTAAGAGCTCTTTCAAGATCTCACAATTTCCCTGATCTATTTCGTATTATCCTGCAACAGAGGAGAAGTCAGATTACAGAAAGTGAGTATCTGTCATTGGAATTAAACATGCTTAGGACTGGGAAAGCTACCAAAAAGTACAGTTATTGTTAGCTGACTTGGCAGTCTATTATTGCTAGCAATCAAATTATTTAGTAATTACTTAATTGTGGAATCAGGAACAGTCAGGCCAAAGCTATAATTTAATGAGACTGTCCAAACAAATCATACAAAATTCATCTTGCTCTCTGTAATATGTGAGACTAAACATCTTTATGCACCAGGAATTAAAATGACAATACTTAGAAGAAACAAAATTAAACAGGAAATGAAAGATATTGTGAAATACAATGTGGATTTTAAAAAGTGCTCATGTTAGTGACAAATTATCTGTCATAACAAGAAAGAAGAAAGAGCTACTAGCAGTGACAAAATCAATAATAAGTGCTATTGGCCTTTTCAAATTACATACAGCTACTTCCCTGAGGCAGCGCAGTAAGGCAGCTGAGCATGACTAATCCAGAGGAAAATAATATTTCAGGCGCATTCTAAAAGCTGGATGACAGGTATTGAACAAAACAAAAATGCACAAGGTAGAATTTTTACATGCTTAACAGGAAAATACTTCTATTTTAACAGAGCTTTTCATTACCTCAGAACACCCCAAAGTGTTGTACACCAATTAGTGCAAGCAAGGTCTCACAAACATCAGGCAAGTGAATGAACAGGCCATTGGACAAGAGCAAAGGTCTGTGCCTGCTGTCATAACAACAGATCATAACTCTGGCTACTTACAAACATACTAACCTTGTAGTTACAACAAGTGTGTTTACTTAAAATGGCAGATAACTCAGACATATCTTCATTAAGATATGCAGCTTCCCATACAGAAAAGTATATCATACTGCAAGCCTGAATGACAATTCTAAATTGCTTGTCAGTATAATTCAGAATTATCCTTCAAATGTTGTCCAATTGCAGGATCATATTTAATGTTGGACTCAGTGTTGCATATTCTGAGAGTTCAGGCTGTTTAGTTATGATCTGTACTTTACTTGACGTGAACAGCTAAGACCAAAGTCTGTATTTGTTGCATAGAAAATATACATTTTTATGTTTGAAAAACTCTAATTTAGTTTGTAGTTTGTATTACACAGCAATCTGCAGTTTAAATTCATATGGTTGCCAACCATAAGCATGATGTTCACAAGTTCTTCAATGGAAGAATGGCTTGAGAATCAGATGAAATTGATTTTTAGATTAAGTGAGTCAGGAAGGACATTTATCTTATAAGCATATAAACCTATCCAAAAGTGTGACATGTTGTGTGGCACTATCACCGTGCTAAATGGGACAGATTTAACAACTCAAAACTGTGGGCCATCAGCAGAATATCCCCCTCTCAACCATTGCCATTAAGCCAGGGGATCAACCTTGGTTCAAAGGAGAGTGCAGGTCTGCATGCCTGAAAATGAGATATCAATCTGGTGAAGCAATCAAATGGACTACTTGCATGCCAAACAACATAAGTAGTAAGAGACAGACAGAGCTAAGCAAACCCTTGACCAATGGATCGGGTCTAAACTCTGCAGCTCTGCCACATCCAGTCATGAATGTTGGTGGATAATTAAACAATTCATTTCTGATGGAATATCCACAAACATCCCCATTTACAATGATGGAAAAGCCCAGTACATCAGTGCAAAACAATAAGGCTGACGTATTTGCAACAATCTTCAGCCAGAAGTGCCAAGCGGATGATCCATCTCAGCCTCCTCCTGTGGTTCCCCAACATTACAGATACCAGTTTTCAGCCAAGTTGATTCACTCCATGTGATATCAAGAAATGTTTGGAGGCAATGGATACTGCAAATGTTTTGGCCCTGACAACATTCTGGCAATAGTACTGAAGACTTGAGCTCCAGAACATACCTCTCCCCTAGCCAAGCTCTTCCAGTACAGCTACAATATTGGCATTGAACCAATAATATGGATAATTGCCCAAGCATGTCCTGTACACAAAAAGTGAGACAAATGTAATCCTGCAAATTACCACCCCATCAGTCTACTCTCGATCATCAGTAAAGTGATGGAAGGTGTCATCAATAGTGCTATCAAGCAGCACCTGCTCAGCAATAATCTGCTCAGTGACACCCAGTTTGGGTTCCGCTAGGGCCACTCAGTTCCTGATCTCATTACAGCCTTGGTTCAAACATGGACAAAAGATCTGAATTCCAGAGATGAGGTGAGTGTGACAGCCCTTGACTTCAAGGCTTCATTCGACTGAGTGTGGCATCAAGGAACTGAAATCAATGGGAGTCAGGGACAAACTCTGCTGTTTGGTGTCATACCTGGCACATAAAAAGATAGTTGGAGGTCAGTCATCTCAGCCCCAGGACATCTCTGCAGAAGTTCCTTAGGGTAGTGTCCTAGGCCCAAACATCTTCAGCTGCTTCATCAATGGCCTTCCCTCTATCATAAGGTCAGAATTTTAGATTTCTACTGAAGATTGCACAATGTTTAGCACCATTCACCAGTCCTCAATGCACATTCAAATGAAAGAAAATCTGCAATAATCTCCAGCCTTGGGCTAACAGTTGGCAAGTAACATTCACACCACACAAATGCCAGGTTATGATCATCACCAATAAGAGACAATCTAACCACCCAGTCTTCACAGTCAATGTTATTATCATCACTGAAACCCCACTATCAACACCCTGGAGATTACCATTGACCAGAAACTCAACTGGACTCACCACATAAACACAGTGGCTGCAAGTGCAGCTCAGAGGCTAAGAATACTGTGATGAATAACTCACTTCCTGACTCCCCAAATCATGTGTTGATAAAGTGTGGCACTGGAAAAGGCATAGCAGATCAGGCAGCATCTGAGGAGCAAGAGGGTCAATGTTTTGGGCATAACTCTTCATCAGGACATCATAACCCTTCCCCAGATCCTGTCGATCCACAGAGGAACCTCGATTATCCGAATATCAATTATCCGAATATCTGATTATCCAAAGGAGATCTCGAGGTCCTGATAGAAACATTGCATCAAAGAGCTGTTTCAACCCTGATCGCGTCTTTTGTTTACAGTGATTAAAAACGATCTTGGCTTACTGAGATGCTGCCAAGAACAGTCCTGGACATCGATGAGAGCCCAGGCACCATCTCCAAATAACTGTCCTCCCGCCTTCCCTCTCTCTCCCCACACTTTCCCTGGAGTTCTACATCGGGGTGAACCCTAAATCCCAGATATTCTCTCTAACATTGTCCTGTACAGGCAGAGGTGGAACTTGTCAAAAAGTTGTGTGTGTGTGTGTGAGTGTGCGCTTTTTGGAGACTTACCCCAGAAAGGCAGCAGCAGTCTTACTGTCAGTGTTCACATCAGCTACCCTGGATGGGGAGGGGTACTGACGGGGTCAGGGGTGGCGGATAGGGATCGGACAGTGCGTGGGGGAGGTCAGGGTTCGGGGGGCAGATGGAGGGCGGTATAGGGGGGTTAGGTGGAGGGTGGTGTTGGGGGGAGCAGGTGGGGGCGGTGTTGGACGGGGTTGGGGCGGGTGGGATTGGGGTCGGGTGGGGGGGTTTGGGGGTGTGCAGGGTTTCGGGGTGGTGTTGGACGAGGTTAGGGCAGGCAGGGGGTTGATGTTGGATGGGATTGGGAGCGGTGTTGTCGGGTTGGGAGTGGGCAGGGTGGTTGGGGGAGGGCTGTGTTGGATGGGGTTGGGGGTGGCAGGGCTCATGCACAGTGTGCTGCTGCACGAAGTGTGCTACAGTCTCCTGTATGGGGAGCAGACTGAACAGAAAACTCTGAGCCCCAGAGGAGAGGCATTGAATCAATTAACTGAATAACCAATTATTCGAATGAAATAGTGCCTGCCCATCTGGTTCAGATAATCGAGGTTCCTCTGTACAAGGCACAAGTCAGGAGTATGATGGAAAACTCATCACTCGCTTGGATGGGTGCAGCTCCAACAACACTCAAAAAACTTGACATCATTCAGACCAAACAGCCTTCTTTACTGGCACTACATCCACAAGCATCGACTCCCTTCACCAGTGATATTCCGTAAGAGCAATGTGTACTATCTAAAAGGGTAATGAAAGACAGGCAATAAATGCTGACCAGCCAGCAATGGCCATATCCGATTGGTGAATTAAAAAAAAGGCATGATGGACCAAAAGACCTCCTCTGCACAGTAAGTATTCTGTGATCCTGGGATGTTGCCGAGGCTGGAGCCATTCAGTAATTATGAAAGAACAGGTAGGACTGAGGGGTGATCTGATTGAGGTGTATAAATTTCTGAGGAGCATAGACAGAATGGATAAGGAGAAATATGTGCCTTGAGTTGAAAGATCACCAACCAGAAAAACGTTCAAGAACAATACAGATGAGCACTTAAAATGGCATAGCATGCAAGGCTGTGGACCAAATGCTGAAAATTGTTGCTTGACTGGATGGACATGATGGCCCAAAAGGTTTCTTTCTGTGCTGCAAACTCTCAGTGATTCTGTTTGATTCTATCGTTGAGCTTCCTGGCATTATGCTGCTTTACAGTGCAAATATTGCTAGTACAAAGCAGAGTGGGCTTGACTATTACTCCTGAGACTTTCAGTCTGATGGGGCTGACTTTTTTTTTGTTACCAGGCTGAAGCGCAAATTGTGCCATTGGCTATTTGATTTAATAAGTTTTGCACGTGTCTCATGCAAACAGATTGAGAGAAGATGCTGCCAAAAGAAGTGAACCTCACTGCTGCTGACAGAGTCTGGTCATGGACGGAAACCGTGTGCTTGAGATTGGGCCTTTCTGGAGCCAACTGATATAACACTTCAATTTTTTCTGTGCCAGTTCAAAAGCCAAAGTTGTCACATGCGTTGGAGAACAACATGTATTCCACATTGTATGCCCAGCTCTGAATCATCAGCTAATGGTGCCAATGGCAGTTATTGGCGAGGAAGGAATCATCATTTGTCTTTGGGTGCCAATGTCTTTGCCTAGAGTCATCTGAGATTGAGTTGTTTCCTGTCTATGTCAGTGCCAAAATCATCATCCTGGAAGACATCAGAGAGCATGGCAGAAAAAAACATGTTGAAGAGTGTCTGAGCTAGAATGTAGCCCATTTTAGAAACTGCAGTGATTCTCTGGCAATAGATCTTGGTTAAGATGTTGCATTAAGTGTTTAAGATGGATCCTTGATAAGATTTTGTCAGTGTTAGAAAAAATATGATTCCCCTATGATTGTCAAAAATTTGAAGTTCCTTTGCACTTCAGCCTGTAGACCTCAGCTGGGATAATGTCAACTTCTGGAGCTTTAATGCTGAACAGAAGCTTGATGGCTTTTGCCATTTTGAACATTGTAGGACAGTCAGCAAGAGTGCAGTTGGCAACATCTTGTAACAGCTCATTAGCTCTTGACTGATAGATGAAGACTGATTGAGGATCAAATTAAACTGCTGCATCCATCTTTCCAGAGCATGAGTTTTCTCTGTGAGCAGTGTTAACTCATCAATGCTGAGGGTTGGTTATAAACCAGTGACTGAGGCATATAGATGGATTGCAGAGCATCACAGAATCAATTCCAGTCTTATCATTCACATCACATTGGAGTTCATTTGATTTATGATTTAACCAAGTGTCTTCCATCTTTCTGACCTCATAATGAACAGTAGTGTGAGCTCTTAAATGGGCATAATGTTTGGATAGTGATAATTTGTCATTGGAAACTAATCCTGCAAAGAAGGTATTTCTCTGTCAGAGTTTTCTGGGTCATCATATTTTCACCATATTTTATACTTTTGAAGGGTGAGAATATAAATGTGTGAGAGAAATGTATGGTTGAAAAGTCAGTACAGGAGGGAAGGTCTCAGATTCTTGGACTTTTGCACTGGCTTTGGAGGACAAGAGATCTGAAAGGCTGGTTAGTATGGAGCTGATCAGAATTGGGACTGAGTTCCTTGAGGGCTGTTTTGCTTGTGCAATTGGGAATGGTTTAAAAGTAAACAGCAGGGGTTGCAGAAACAGAAGACAATATCAGAGAGGACTGACAAGGTAGGATATGTAGATCACACTAGAATAGGGAGTAGTAATTTAGTGGTGATGATATAGTAAGGGAATATATAATAAATTATAAATTATAAACTCAGGTTACTGTCCATGTATTTGTATGCACAGTGTGTGGTGCATTAGAGTCATGCATTCTACATGAAGATTGCTATATGGAAATGTTGGCTCAGGGAAAGGCAGGACTGGATGTTTAAATATTCCTGGATAAAGGTGTTCTGGCAAAATAGGAAAGTATGAAGAGGGAGAGGAGTGTCAGAACTGACCAAGGGGTATATTCCGATGCTGGAGAAAGAGGACATCCTCAAAAGGACTGTGCATTAAGTAATGGTTCTGAAAGAAGTAATTGAGCTCTACCCAATCTGATGACATCAAAGAGTATTTAGAGAGAGAAACAATTTGTTTTGCATGTGGTCTCAATGGAGACAAATGCAGTGTACCTTACTTCTGATGGTTGTAATAATAACTATCTAGTGCATGTAATTGTATCTATTGCTATCATTCACTGAAAAAACACCCTCTTATGCGAGACAAGTGCCTTTTTTAGTCATAGAGATCTACACTACAATAAAAAGCTCTTGAACACATTGTGTTCATGCTGGTCAAACACAACTATCTTACTATGCTAACACTATTTTCCAGCTCTTGGCCTATAGTCTTGTGTGCCTTGGCATCACAACTGCATATCAAAATATTTCTTGAATATAATGAGGGTTTCTGCCACTGCCAACCTTACAAGCAGTGAGTTCCAGGTTCTCACCACCCTCTGGGTGAAAAAAAGCTTCTCACGTATTCTCTAAATACTCTGCTCCTTCCCTTAACTCTATGCTACCTGGTCACTGATCCTATCACAAAGGAGATAACATTTCTTCCAATCTTTCCTCTCTATGGCCTGCATAATTTTATATATCTCTGTTTATGACTGAAACTCCCCAGCTAGGCAACATCTTGATAAATCTCCTCTGCACCTTCTCCAATGCTATCACATCCCTCCCGCAATGTGGTTTCCACAACTCCACACAGTGCTCTAGCTGTGGATCAATAAATGTTTTATACAGTTCCAGCATTACTTCCTTGCTATTAAATGTTTTGGCCAATAACAAAAACCTGACTCAAAGAAGCGCAGAACTGAGCGTTTAAAGGCAAGTATACAACATGCTTTTTTTAACCATAAGACCATAAGACCATAAGACATAGGAGTGGAAGTAAGGCCATTCGGCCCATCGAGTCCACTCCGCCATTCAATCATGGCTGATGCGCATTTCAGCTCCACTTACCAGCGTTCTCCCCGTAGCCCTTAATTCCTCTAGACAACAAGAATCTATCAATCTCGGCCTTGAAGACATTTAGCGTCCCGGCTTCCACTGCACTCCGTGGCAATGAATTTCACAATGAACCACTTTATACACCTGTTCTGCTACCTTAAGGGACCAATGTACATGCAAACCAAGGTTCCTCTGATTCACAGTTTTTGCCAAGGTCTTACTGTTCTTCATATGACTCTATGTATTTTCCTTGCCTTGTTTGTGCTGCCCAAGTGCATCACCTCATATTTATCCAGATTGAATTCCATTTGCCACTGATCAGTCAACTTGACCAGCCTGTCTATATTCTCTTGTTGTCTGAAGCTATTTAACACCCCACCAAATTTGCATTGTCTGCGAACTTACTGATCAACTCTCCTAAATTCAAGTCTAAATCTCTTATATACACCACAATCATCAAAGTCCCCAGCACTGACCCCTGTGTGGCCCCACTGGACTATGACATCCAGCCAGAGAAAACACCTCTCAACCATCAATCACTGTTCTTTGTCATTCAGCTAATGCTGTATCGAATTCATCAAATTTTCTTGGATCTCATGGGCTCTTATCTTTGCTATCAGTCTTCCATGTGGGACCTTATCAAAAACCTCGCTGAAGTCCAAGGAGGCTATATCAAAAGCATTGTCCTCAGCTACACACCTAGTCACCTCTTTCAATAATTCAGTCAAGTTGGTCAGACATGACCTCCCCCTTAACAAAGCTATTCTGACTGTTTTTGATTAATACTTGCCTCACCAAATGTAGACTAATTCTGTGCTTCAGAATTACTTCAAATTCTTTCCCTACCACCGAGTTTCGACTAACTGGCCTATAGTTTTCAAGCTTATCCTTGGGTTGGTGATGTCATTTCCTGTGGTGATGTCATTTCCTGTTATTTTATTCAGATGGTGGTAAATGGGGTCCAGGTCGATGTCCAAGCCAGTGGATGTAGTGTACCTGGACTTTCAGAAAGCCTTTGATAAAGTCCTATATAGGAGATTAGTAAGCAAAGTTAGGGCACATAGTATTGGAGGCAAACTACTGATTTGGACTGAAAATTGGGTGGTTGACAGGAAGCAAAGAATAGTAATAAACTGGTCCCATTTTGAATGGCAGGCGGTGACCAGTGGGGTACCACTAGGTTCAGTGCTGGGACTGCAGCTATTTACAATATACATTAATGATATAGATGAAGGTATTAAAAGTAATATTAGCAAATTTGCTAATGACACAAAGCTGGGTGGCAGGGCGAAATGTGAGGAGGATGTTATGAGAATACAGGGTGACTTGGACAGGCTAGGTGAGTGGATGGCTGCACGGCAGATGCAGTTTAATGTGGATAAATGTGTGGTTATCCACTTTGGTGGCAAAAACTGGAAGGCAGATTACTACCTAAATGGAGTCAAGTTAGGTAAAGGGAAGAACAACGAGATCTAGTGCATCAGTTGATGAAAGCAAGTATACAGGTACAGCAGGCAGTGAAGAAAGCTAATGGCATGCTGGCCTTCATAACAAGAGGAAATGAGTATAGGAGCCAAGAGGTCCTTCTGCAGCTGTACAGGGCTCTGGTGAGACCGTACCTGGAGAATTGTGGGCTGTTTTGATCTCCAAATTTGAGGAAGGACACTCTGGCTATTGAGGGAGTACAGTGTAGGTTCATGAGGTCAATTCCCGGAATGGCAGGACTATCATATATTGAAAGATTGGAGCGACTGGGCTTGTATACACTTTAGTTTAGAAGGTTGAGAGAGGATCTGATTGAGACATACAAGATTATTAAAGGATTGGACACTCTGGAGGCAGAAAGCAGTTTTCCGCTGATGGGTGAGTCCAGAATCAGAGGACATAGTTTAAAAATAAGGGGTAGGCCACTTAGAACAGAGTTGAGAACAAACGTCTTCACCCAGAGAGTGGTGGATATATGAGATGCTCTGCCCCAGAAGGCAGTGGAGGCCAAGTCTCTGGATACTTTCAAGAAAGAGATGAATAGAGCTCTTAAAGATAGTGGAATCAAGGGTTATGGGGATAAGGCAGGAATAGGATACTGATTGTCGATGATCAGCCATGGTGGTACAGACTCAAAGGGCCAAAGGGCCTACTCCTGCACCTATTGTCTATTGCTTGTTGATTAATAATGAGGAAGGACACCACTTCGACTGGGAAAATGCATCCACCCTAGCACAAGCCAAACACAGACATGCACAAGAATTCCTAGAAGCATGGCATTCCGACCAGATCTCTATCAACAAACACATCGATTTAGACCCCATTTACCACTCTCTGAGAAAAAGAATGGGAAAAGACATCATCACAGCAAATGACATCACCAACCCACGGAAACCTAAACACTTAAATAGAAAGTGAGTCGCTGAAACCAGTGCTTCATTCGGAGGCTGGCTGATGATGTTACCTAATATGGTGAAGAAACGTCTGAAAATGAACCTTCCAGCTCAGCGAGCAAACTTACTTCTAGAACATCAACCTGAACTACAAATCTTCTCAAAACTAGCTAAAGACAGAAATATTGTAATCCTACCAGCAGACAAAGGGCACATAACTGCCATCCTGAACAGAACACAATACATTTAAAAAGCAAACACACTACTCGCAGATAGCAATACTTACCAACAAGTGGCAATGGACCTGACTCCACAGCTAGAAAACTGTATTACAGCATCCCCGAGGAAGCCTTACAAGACAGGTGAAATGAACAAGACAGACCTCCAAAGAATGAAACCTGAAGCATCCAACACACCCAGTTTCTATGTAAAAAGGTACATAAACAAGGCCCCCTCCCCCCACCCAGACCCATAGTCTCACTTCCCGCTACACCAACACACACAAACTGGCAAAGGAACTTAACGCAAACTGAAACACCTAGAAGAAGAGTCAAGCCACTCCATCCACTCCACCCAGGAATTCCTTAACAAGATCAAATACATCAAGGTAGAGGACAACGAGGTCATGGTTTCCTTCGATGTGACAGCTCTAGTCGCATCAATAAACATTACCCTGGCCAAAGAAACACTGGCCTCACTGCTAGATGAACCAGGACACAAACACCACACAGCATCATCTCCATCAGCAAGGACAGCATCCTCAAACCAGTAGACTTGTCCCTCACAACCCACTTTACCTTCAACACCAAGACTTACAAACAAATCAACAGGACACCCATGGGATCACCAATATAGGATTCTCAGCAGAAGCAGTTATGCAGAGGTTAAAATAAACAGCCCTTCCAACAATCCAGCCCAAGCTTTGAGTCTTCTATGTGGATGACACCTTTGACATCACAAAATGCAACAAATTAGAAGAAATCCACAAACACAAACAACCTTCTTACAGGTATAAAGTTCACCAAAGAGAAAGAGAACAACAACCAGACTCCCCTTGCTAGACATCATGGTAGAATGCAAAGCCATTGGAGAGCTACAGACCAGCATTTACAGGAAAGCCACACACTAGATACTCAACCACAGCAACAACCATCCTAACACCCACATATGGTGCTGCATCAGGACACTTTAAACAAGCCACAACACACTGCAGGACCAGGAACTAAGAGAAGCTGAGGAAAAACACCTACACAAAATATTCAGGAACAACGGGATAAGCACAGTCCGCCGATTCCTACGCAACAGGCTTAAACAAGAAGACACAGCACACCCAGAAACTCCAGCCACGCTACCATACATCAAAGACAGCTGGGAGATGACGACCCGACTACTCCAGCACCAAAGCATCATGGTAGCCCACAAACCTACCACAGCTCCTGATGAATTTAAAGGATCCCATACCAACAACCAGCAGAATGAACGTCATGTACATAATACCCTGCAAAGGACTGCAACAAACATTACATTGCACAGATGGGCAGGAAACTAGCCACCAGGATACATGAGCACTAACTAGCCACCAAAAGACATGACCAACTATCACTGGTATCCACATACACAGATGAAGAGGAACACTAGTTTGACTGGGACAATATGTTCATCCTGGGGCAGACTAAACAAAGACAAGCAGGGGAATTCCTAGAGACCTGACATTCAAACCGAACTCCATTAACAAACATATTGATTTGGACCCCATTTACCAACTCTCTGAGAATAAGAACCAGAAATGGTGTCACCCAGCTTAACAGACCAAGACAGATAAATAGCAAGTGGGACAGAACACCAGTGCTTCATCGTTGGCTCACTGATGATGTTACCGAGCATGGTGACGAAATGTCTGAGAACAAACCTATGAGCTAGGCGAGCAAACTTACAACCTCTTCCACAACCTGAGCTACAAATCTTCTCCAAAATCACAGTACAGGCAGATCATAGTAAGCAAGGACGTACAGATCAGAGGGTACTTAGACAGAGTGAGGCATACAGCTTACGGCTACACAGGAGGTACACTATCAACATTAACGAGATCAACATTATTTGAAGTTAGAGATTCTATTCATCAGTCTAATACAGCAGTGAAGAAACTGTTCTTGAACCTGCTGGTGTGTGTACTCAAGTTTCTGTATCTTCTGCCTGATGGAAGAGGTTGTAGGAGAGTATTACCAGGGGTGGAAGGGTTCCTTGATGATGTTGGCTGCCTTTCCCCTGCAACGGGAAGTGTAAATGGAGTCCATGAATCGAAGGTTGGCCTTTGTGATGGTGTGGGCTGTGTACATAATCTTCTGTAGTTTCTTACCGTCCTGGGCAAAGTAGTTGCCGTACCAGTCCTTGATGCACCCAGGCTTTCAATTGTGTATCTGTAAAGGTTGGTGAGGGTCCTTGTGGACATGCCAAATTTCCTAACATACCTGAGGTAGAAGAGGGGCTTATGCCTGAAACGTTGATTCTCCTGCTCCTCGGATGCTACTTGGCCTTCTGTGCTTTTCCAGCAACACATTTTCGACTCTGATCTTTCGCAACTGCAGTCCTCACTTTCTCCTGAGGTAGAAGAAGTATTGTTGTGTCTTCTTGACCATTGCATCTACATAGGAAGTCCAGCACAGGTTGTCAGTTATCGTCATGTGAGGAACTTGATGCTCTCCACCCTCTCAACCTCCGCTCCGTTGATGTAGATGGAGCATGTTCTCCTCCTATCTTTCTGAAGTCAATGACCAGTTCTTTTGTTTTGCTGATATTGAGAAAGAGGTTGTTATCATTGCACCACGTCACCAAGCACTCTATCTCCTTCCTGTGTTCTGACTCATCGTTCTGAGAGATCTGTCCTACCACGGTGGTTTCAACAGCAAACTTGTAGGTGGCGTTCATTTGGAATTTGGTGACAAATAGGTGTACATGGAGTACAGTAGGGGGTTGAGAGCACATCCTTGGGGGGAGGGGGCTCCCATGTTGAGGACTATTGTGGAGGAGGAGCAGTTGTCTATCTTCACTGACTGTGGTCTGTGGGTCAGGAAGCTGAAGATCTAGTTGCAGAGGACAGAGCTGAGTCCTAGCTCTCTTGATTTTGAAATCAGTCTGGAGTTGAAGGCGAAGCTGTAGTCAATGAGTAGGAGTCTGATGTAGTGTCCTTGTTGTCCAGGAATTCCAGGGATGAGTGTAGGGCTGGGGAAGTGGCATCCACAAGAGACTTGTTACATCAGTAGGCAAGGGATCGAGGCAGGCTGGGAGACTGGAATTGATGTGGGCCATGACCAGCCTCTTGAAGCACTTCATGATTTTGGAGATCAGAGTTACTGGACAGTAGTCATTAAGGCACGCGAAAGATCTAAGCTCTGCAGTGCTCTGGGCATGAATGGTGGTGGACATTAAACAGCTCACTGGAATGTAGAAGGTTGAGAGGCAATCTGACAGAAGTTTATAAAATAATGAGAGGTACAGATTGAGTTAATGATCGTTGGGGGATTTCAAGACTGGGGGCATGTGTTTAAGATGAGAGGAAAGAAATTTTAAAAAGATGTAAGAGGCAAATCTTTTACACAGAGGGTGGTTCACATGTGGAATGAACTTACTGAGAAAGTGGTGGAGGGGGTTACAATTACAAAATTTAAAAGACATTTGGATAGGTACATGAGTAGGAAAGGTTAGAGGGATATGGGCCAGGAATAGGCAAGAGGGAATAGGTTAGTTTGGAATTATGTTTGGTATGGACTTGTTGGACTGTGTCACTCAATGACTCTAAAAATATTCATATCTTAGATGAGGAAGAGCCCAACACATCAGTGCAAAAGATATTCACACAGATCTTCAGCCAGAAGTGCCAAGTGGATGATGCATCATGGCCCCCTCCAGTGGTCCCAGCAATTGGAGTCATAGAGTCATAGAGTCATAGAGATGTACAGCATGGAAACAGACCCTTTGGTCCAACCCGTCCATGCCGACCAGATATCCCAACCCAATCTACTCCCACCTGCCAGCACCTAGCCCATATCCCTCCAAACCCTTCCTATTCATATACCCATCCAAATGCCTCTTAAATGTTGCAATTGTACCAGCCTCCACCACATCGTCTGGCAGCTCATTCCATACACATACCACCCTCTGCGTGAAAAAGTTGCCCCTTAGGTCTCTTTTATATCTTTCCCCTCTCATCCTAAACCTATGCCCTCTAGTTCTGGCCTCACCACCCCAGGGAAAAGATTTTGTCTATTTATCCTATCCATGCCCCTCATAATTTTGTAAACCTCTATAAGGTCACCCCTCAGCCTCCGACGCTTCAGGGAAAACAGCCCCAGCCTGTTCAGCCTCTCCCTGTAGCTCAGATCCTCCAACCCTGGTAACATCCTTGTAAATCTTTTCTGAACCCTTTCAAGTTTCACAACATCCTTCCGATAGGAAGGAGACCAGAATTGCACACAGTATTCCAACAGTGGCCTAACCAATGTCCTGTACAGCCGCAACATGACCTCCCAACTCCTGTACTCAAGACTCTGACCAATAAAGGAAAGCATACCAAACGCCTTCTTCACTATCCTATCTACCTGCGACTCCACTTTCAAGGAGCTATGAACCTGCACTCAGAGGTCTCTTTGTTCAGCAATACTCCCTAGGACCTTTCCATTAAGTGTATAAGTCCTGCTAAGATTTGCTTTCCCAAAATGCAGCACCTCGCATTTATCTGAATTAAACTCCATCTGCCACTTCTCAGCCCATTGGCCCATCTGGTCAAGATCCTGTTGTAATCTGAGATAACCCTCTTTGCTGTCCACTACACCTCCAATTTTGGTGTCATCTGCAAACTTACTAACTGTACCTCATACGCTCGCATCCAAATCATTTATGTAAATGACAAAAAGTAGAGGACCCAGCACCGATCCTTGTGGCACTCCACTGGTCACAGGCCTCCAGTGTGAAAAACAACCCTCCACCACCACCCTCTGTTTTCTACCTTTGAGCAAGTTCTGTATCCAAATGGCTAGTTCTCCCTGTATTACATGAGATCTAACCTTGCTAATCAGTTTCCGATGGGGAACCTTGTCGAACGCCTTACTGAAGTCCATATAGATCACATCATCAATCTTCATCAATGCCCTCATCAATCTTCTTTGTTACTTCATCAAAAAATTCAATCAAGTTTGTGAGACATGATTTCCCACACACAAAGTCATGCTGACTACCCCTAATCAGTCCTTGCCTTTCCACATACATGTACATCCTGTCCCTCAGGATTCCCTCCAACAACCTGCCCACCACCAAGGTCAGGCTCACCGGTCTATAGTTCCCTGGCTTGCCCTTACCACCTTTCTTAAACAGTGGCACCACGTTTGCCAACCTCCAGTCTTCCAGCACCTCACCTGTGACTATCGATGATACAAATATCTCAGCAAGAGGCCCAGCAATCACTTCTCTAGCTTCCCACAGAGTTCTCGGGTACACCTGATCAGGTCCTGGGGATTTATCCACTGTTTACCGTTTCAAGACATCCAGAACTTCCTCCTCTGTAATCTGCACATTTTGCAAGATGTCACCATCTATTTCCCTACATTGGGGCTGTTTACCCTGGAGCGTCGGAGGCTGAGGGATGACCGTATAGAGGTTTACAAAATTATGAGGGGCATGGATAGGGTAAATAGACAAAGTCTTCATATCTTCCATATCCTTTTCCACAGTAAATACTGATGCAAAATATTCATTTAGTATCTCCCCCATTTTCTGTGGCTCCACACAAAGGCCGCCTTGCTGATCCTTGAGGGGCCCCTATTCTCTCCCTAGTTACCCTTTTGTCCTTAATATATTTGTAAAACCCCTTTGGATTCTCCTTAATTCTATTTGGCAAAGCTATCTCATGTCCCCCTTTTGCCCTCCTGATTTCCTTCTTAAGTATACTCCTACTTCCTTTATACTCTTCTAAGGATTCACTCAATCTATCCTGTCTGTACCTGACATATGCTTCCTTCTTTTTCTTAACCAAACCCTCAATTTCTTTAGTCATCCAGCATTCCCTATAGTTACCAGCCTTCCCTTTCACCCTGTCAGGAATATACTTTCTCTGGATTCTTGTTATCTCATTTCTGAAGGCTTCCCATTTTCCAGCTGTCCCTTTACCTGTGAACATCTGCCTCCAATCCGCTTTTGAAAGTTCTTGCCTAATACCTTCAAAATTGTCCTTTCTCCAATTTAGAACTTCAAATTTTAGATCTGGTCTATCCTTTTCCATCACTACTTTAAAATGACTAGAATTATGATCACTGGCCCCAAAGAGCTCCCCCACTGACACCTTAGTCACCTGCCCTGCCTTATTTCCCAAGAGTAGGTCAAGTTTTGCACCTTCTCTAGTAGGTACATCCACATACTAAATCAGAAAATTGTCTTGGCACATAAGCAGATGGTTGTGGTTGTGGTTGTTGGAGGTCAGTCATGTCAGTGCTAGGACATCTCTGCAGGAGTTCCTCAGGTTTGTATTTCAGGCCCAACCATCTTCAGCTGCTTCATCAAAGACCTTCCCTCCATCATAAGGTCAGAGGGGGATGTTCACTGATAATTGCGCAATGTTTTTTTACTAATCGTGACTTCTCAGATACTGAAATAGTCCATGTTGAAATGCAATAAGATCTGGACAATATCCAGACTCGGACTGATAAGTGGAAATTAACATTCACCACCCCTTGACATTGAATGATGTTACCATCACTGAATCCCCCGAGAGCTTGCTCCCTCTCCATGAATGCCGCCTGACCCGTAGTAATTTCCAGCATTTTTTTGCTTCCCCCAATGGTTGTCCATTGACTAGAAACTCAATTGGCCTCACTACATTGCTTCCCCCAATGGTTGTCCATTGACTAGAAACTCAATTGGCCTCACTACATAAAAACAATAGTTACAAGTATCTTTAATACTCACGAAAGGCTTGGAATCCTGTCATGAGTAACTCACTTACTGACTCTCCAAAGTCCGTTCACTGTTTACATGGCACAAGTCAGGAGTGTGATGAAATACTCCCTGCTTTCAAGGATGGGTGCAGCCCGAACAACACTCAAGAAGCTTGACACCATCTAGGACAAAGCAGTCCACGTACAGTCACAGGGCCATAGAGATGTACAACATGGAAACAGACCCTTTGGTCCAACTCGCCTATGCTGACCAGCTAATCTAGTCCCATTTGCCAGCACTTGGCCCATAGTCTTCTAAATTCTTGCCACGAAGAAACCACATGGCAGTTCCATTCCCAGTGCACATACCGACCACAAGACCAACATTTGATTAATCGTTTGTGAGTGCAGGTAAACCATGTGATTGATAGAGAACATAATCTAAAGCGAGGGTAAACCTCTTTATCACCTTTAGAATTAAACAGACATGTCTATTCATGTTCTTCAGTGTAGTAAGAGTATTCTTCCACGAGGCAATCTGCCAAGTGAGGTTCTGAGCTTTATAAACTTGGGCACGATGAAGCAGCAAGCAATTAATAAGGGTTTGATCAGCCAGTTTCTCATTGTCCTCTATAGGAATGCCAGCTGAACCTTCCCATGTGTCTCTAAAACGAGCGAGAAAATCAGGGACAGTCTCAGCAGTTTTCTGCAAATGGCATGTAACTTCACCAAAGTCACTCTGCTGTCTGGCGGCGCTCATCATGGCATCCCTGACATGCCTACCTAACCAATCAGAGCGCTCAGCAGCTGTGTCCCAGTATCGTGAGGAAAAATCGATAGAGCCTTTAACTGTAGACCAACAGGAAGGGTAAGGGAGTTTCAATAAAGTCTACACATTCTACGGGAGGCAGTCATAAATACTGCAGATTTGTTAAAGCCAATTATAAAAAGGAACTGGTCGCTTTATCGGATCCGGAGCATCCAGTAGCACGCCACAGACTTCCACATGGGTCCCAGGTTGTCAAGGGGTGTGCGTTCTAACATTATTCTCACCAATTGTGGCGCTAGGTGACTGTCTGTCTCTGAGGAAGCACCTCCCTCAGAGTCAGGGCGCGGCTGTTGCTGATTCAAGCAGGTACCGTAGCGATGGCCATGGAGTGTAAAATCAGGCAGCTGTTGCAGTGAAACATCAGAGACTGGCTGGGACACTGTGGGACCATCCCCTTGGGGGCGGGACTCGAGAGGCAGTGCAGAAGCACCCACCTGGTCCGAGTAGCAATGAAAGCAACAATCTCATTCACAAGGGGCTCAGGGTCAGAAAGTGAAACAGGGATTTTGGGATTCTGAAGGGAATAAGGTTGAGGTGCAGAGGGAACAAGTGTAGGAGGAGGTGGGTGTTCAGAGGGTCAGTGGGAGTCCTTAATCTTTAGGAGTCTGGTGTCATTTAGCAACCTCTAAATTTCTCAAGACATGTGAGCATGTAGTTATGATCCCAGGCGGAGTCGCCACACCCTCCCCGAATGTTGACTAACCAATAATCAACCTAATTCAAATGAACCAGCGTCAGGCCACTTTCCATGGGAGCACCCATATAGATCAAGGCTAAAGGGAATAACGTAACGACTATCACCCGTTTCCCTCCAGACAATGTCGGTTGGTGAACCTGGGGGTACCAGTGGTTGTCCTGCCTCATTCTTGCCCTTCCCATATTTACTGTGGAGCTGCTGAGTCCTTTTTGAAGGGTCCAGGTGTTGCGGGCTGCCTTTCACAGCAGAACGAGGAAACCTCATCCCCGGGGGCAGCCTGTTGCTGTCAATCTTAGAAAGTAGTGATCCCATTGACCTATATGTTGGTTAAACAGAGCCGGCAGAGAAGACATGGCAGCATAGCAAAAAAAAAAGACGCAGGAATAAAACAGAGAAGCAGAGACAGACACTAGAACTCGGGATCCCAGCCAACAAGGAGAAAGTGAGGACTGCAGGTGCTGGAGATCAGAGCTGAAAATGTGTTGCTGGAAAAGCGCAGCAGGTCAGGCAGCATCCAAGGAGCAGGAGAATCGACGTTTCGGGCATGAAAGGGCTCATGCCCGAAACGTCGATTCTCCTGCTCCTTGGATGCTGCCTGACCTGCTGCGCTTTTCCAGCAACACATTTTCATCCCAGCCAACAACTCAAGGCGAACGTCACTGAATTAATCACAAAGTCCGGCGCGGTCTACTTCAACCCAAACTTGCCTCAGCATTATACAACAGCCCGGAGCTGTAAGGGGAACTAGCTCCCTTCTCATGCTTGTTGGCTCAGAGGAGGAATGGCCACAAACTGCCGGGGGGGGATTTGGAAAAGTTTCCAAACACAACCTTTCTTGCCACAGCACGTTGCTAGCAACTCAAGGTGTCACTACCAGATCCTGAAGGATCAAAACAAAAACTACTAGCTACCGTCGCTACAGTCTAAACCTACCCACTCTGGCTTGTGGCTGAGTGAAACACTACCAGCGGTGAAGATAACTCTCCCGGTGTCGCAAAAATTCAACCCTGCTGACTCAGGGAGGAAATACTGTCTCCCATCTTGTCGCAAAAATTCTGCAAACTCAGGGAGGAAAACAACTCTCCCACTTTGCCACAAAATAAACCTACTGACTCACACAGGAAATATTGTCTTCCATCTTGCTTTAAAAATCCCGCCGTTGCAGGGAGGCGGAACAAAAAGGGAGAAAATCGAGAGAAGAAAGAAAGAGAGAAGTCCGGAAACCTCATGAAATGTAGATCCTGCCAACTACACCAACTGTTGGGATGAAATGAATTATGAAGTGGGTCCAATTTAGAGGAACAATGAATCGTGCCACACAAAACTTAAGTTATTAACTATTTATTCATGAGCTCATGGGGAGAGACAAGTCGACCAAATGATCACGTCACTCCCACTAGATACAGAGAGTTGTGTAATTATATAGGTTACAATCATTTAACAATGAGCAAACTGTTCATTGCAGTTTCATCAGCAAGTAGGCAATTTGTCCAGTCACTAGCTTTATTCCTGATGAAGGGCTTTTGCTGAAGCTCCTCAGATGCTGCCTGAACTGCTGTGCTCTTCCAGCACCATTGATCCAGAATCTGGTTTCCAGCATCTGCAGTCATTGTTTTTACCAGTCATGTAGTGTCTGGCAGTGATAGGTAGGAGCTGATAAGCTATCATTAGTATACAATAGATTCTTGTAAAAGAAGAACGTTCCCATGCTGGGAAAGAGTTCACTATCGGCTGCAAGGTCAACCAGCTCCCTTCTCATACTTGTTGGCTCAGAGGAGGAATGGCCGCATACTGCCAGGGGGAATTTGGAGGAGTTTCCAAACACAACCTTTCTTACCACAGCAAGTTGCTAGTGCTCAAGGTACCACTATCAGATCCTGAAGGATAAAAACTAAAACTACTAGCCTCAATACTCGAGTTAGTATAGGTGCAAGGTCGACCACCTCACTGAGCCTGAGAATGTACAAACTTAACAAGCAGACATGAATATGAGATTTAAAATGGATTCCAGGCTTTTAATATATAACAAGATGGCTGCTTTGGTTATAACAAATCTCCCACACATACCAAATACCGTCTTCACTATACTATCTACCTGCGACTCTACTTTCAAGTAATGATGAACCTGTGCTCCAAGGTCTCTTTGTTCAGCAACACTTCCCAGGACCTTGCATAAGAGGTATAGTTAGTAAGTTTGCAGATGACATCAAAATTGGAGGTGTAGTGGACAGCAAAGAAGGTTGCCTCAGATTACAATGGGATCTTGATCAGATTGGCCAAAGGGCTGAGGAGTGGCAGATGGAATTTAATTTAGATAAATGTGAGGTGCTGCATTTTGGGAAAGCAAATCTTAGCAGGGCTTATACACTTAATGGTAAGGTCCTAGGGAGTGTTGCTGAACAAAGTGACCTTGGAAGATATGTTCATAGCTCCTTGAAAGTAGAGTCGCAAGTAGACAGGATAGTGAAGGAGGAATTTGGCATATGTGGGAGATTTGTTTGGTATGCTTTCCTTTATTGGTCAGAGTATTGAGTACAGAAGTTGGAGGTCATGTTGCGCCTGTACAGGACATTAGTTAGGCAACTTTTGGAGTACTGTGTGCAATTCTGGTCTTCCAATTGGAAGGATGTTGTGAAACTTCAAAGGGTTCGGAAAATATTTACAAGGAAGTTGCCAGGGTTGAGATATAGGGTGAGGTTGACTAGGCTGGGGTTGTTTTCCCTGGAGCGTCAGAAGCTGAGAGGTGACCCTACAGAGGTTTATAAAATCATAAGGGGCATGGATAGGATAAATAGACAAAGTCTTTTCCCTAGGGTGGTGGAGTCCAGAACTAGAGAGCATAGGTTTAGGGTGAGAGGGGAAAGATATAAAAGGGATCTAAGGAGCAATATTTTCATGCAGAGGGTGGTACGTGTATGTAATGAGCTGCCAGAGGAAGTGGTGGAGGCTAGTAAAATTGCAACATTTAAAAGGTATCTTGGATTAGGATGGGTATATGAATAGGAAGGGTTTGGAGGGATATAGGCTGGGTGCTGACAAGCGGGAATAGATTATGTTGGAATATGTTGTCGGCATGGATGAGTTGGAACGAAGGGTCAGTTTCCGTGCTGTACATCTCTATGACTCTGTGACTCTATGTATAAGCCCTGCTCTGATTTGCTTTTCCAAAATGCAGCACCTCGCATTTATCTAAATTAAACTCCATCTGCCACTCCTTAGTGATTGGCACCACATCCACAAACATCCACTCTCTGCACCACCAACGCTCAGTAGCAACAGTGTGTACCATCTACAGCATGCACTCTACAAATTCATTAAAGATCCTCAGACAGTACCTTCCAAATCCACAACTACTTCATTTGGAAGGACAAGTTTAGATTAGATTACTTACAGTGTGGAAACAGGCCCTTCAGCCCAACACGTCCACACTGACCCACCGAAGCGCAATCCACCCAGACCCATTCCCTTACATTTACCCCTTCACCTAACACTAGGGGCAATTTAGCATGGCCAATTCACCTAACCTGCACATTTTTGGATTGTGGGAGGAAACTGGAGCACCGGAGGAAACCCACACAAAGGCAGAACGTGCAAACTCCACACAGAGAGTCGCCTAAGGCGGGAATTGAACCTGGGTCTCTGCCGCTGTGAGGCAGCAGTGCTAACCACTGTGCCACTGTGCTGCCCACGGGAGGTACAGAGGAAAACCACCATTTGCAAGTTCCACTCCATGCTATTCTGACTTGGAAGTACATTAGCATTCTTTCACTCTTGCTGGGTTAAAATCCTGGAATTCCCTTCCAAAGGGCATTGTGGATAAACTCATAGAAGTGGACAGGAGTGGTTCAAGGAGTTGGCTCACCACCATCTTCTCAAGGGCAACTAGAGACGGACAATTCACGCTGGCCAGTCACTGATGCCTCATTCCCACAAATAAAATATATAAATAAAACCCTTTAGAACTGTGCTAATTGGAGTATGTTGCACCTCATTGTTCTCTCTGCTAAAGTGCCCAAACTTCTCTGTATTAAATTAAATGCCCGCCCATTGTGCTGGATGTCTATATCCAACTGCAAATGACTAATCTTAGTTCCAGCTCATCATCACCTTCTCAAAGGCAATTAAGGCCAGCCAGTGAAATCCACACCCATGAATGAATGTTTTAAAAAAATGCAAATGGCTGTGTTTAAAGTCAAATCTACTTTTACATGGAGCACCCCATTCACATGCATAGCATTCAAACATGTTCAAATGCTAGATTACAGCTGCCATTCAGGGAACCTTCACTATGTCTTTCACTTCCAGTCTGTAATTTACAATGCTTATGAATCCACATATTGACAGGTTTGTTGAAAAATATATTTGAATTGTCTTATGATCTGGTCACGTACCCAATCAGTGAGCACTTGGGTTAACTTGCAAATTCAACCTGTCGCCTTTAAATTTCAAAGCCTTGCTGAATTGGTAACCAGAAATGAGGTATAATATGAAAACTGGGATAATATGCAGAACCTTTCTGAATTACTGATCAGAGCCCAGCTGCAGTATTATCACTCCCACGCACATGCAGGGGCTGATTCACATACACAACTGACTTCCTTTTCGCACCATGCATTGGCACACATACTCTAATTGAAAATATCTCGATCCTAATTCATTTGTTTTAAAGTCCTTTTACTTATAGCAATTCAAATGTTATGAGGGTATGTGATTGTTCTGGAGAGGGCACAGGAATTCCAACAGGGTTTGTCTGCACTGGAGAGATTTCATGATGGAAGAGACTAGTGTTATGGATTGACTGGGTTTATTTTCCTTGGAGAGAGAAGACTGAGTAAGGACATGATTGAGCTGTATAAAATTATCTGCAGTCCTCACTTTTGTCTAATAACCCAGAGACCCAGGTAATGTTCTGGAGACCTAGGTTTGAATCCCATCACAGCAGATGGCAGAAAATCTGGAATCCTGCCATGGCAGATGGTAGAAAGTATGGAATTAAGAACTTAATAATAACCATGAAACGGTTGTCAACAGTAAGCAAAAGTTCATCTGGTTCACAAATGTCATTCAAGGAAATCCTTACCTGGTCCAGCCTGCAAGTGACACCACACATTGTGGTTGCCTCTTAACAATTCAGGACAGGCAATAAATGCTGGCATGGCCAATAATGCCCACATCCTGTGAATGATTTAAAGAAAAGCTAGTGCAGCCAACAAAGTTCACATCCCATAATTGAATTTCAATGTAGTGTAAGGGGAGATTCCAGCTCTCTGATGGCTCAAAGATCGTGGAGCTGGCCTTTGTTATTCCTCTGGCATCAGATTTTTAACAAACATTAAGGGAAAGAAAAAGAAAATGGACTATTTACATTGAATTAGGCTCGTGTATCATTTCTGGTAAAGGAAATCCTTTGTCTCTCTCTCTCTCTCTCCCTCTAGCCATTCAGCCTCTTCCTGTTTTCTCCAGCCAGGATTTGCTTGACTGCTCAATCTTCCATGCTTGTTATCAGCCCTCATGTTCGTCACATACAGTTCATAGAGTTATAGAGATGTACAGCACGGAAAGAGACCCTTTGGTCAAACTCGTCCATGTTGACCAGATATCCTAACCTAAGCTAGTCCTATTTGCTAGCACTTGGCCCATATCCATCTAAACACTTCCTATTCATATACCCATCTGGATGCCTTTTAAATGCCGCAATTGTACCAGCCTCCATCACTTCATCTGGCAGCTCATTCCATACAATCACTACCCTCTGCATGAAAAAGTTGCCCCTTAGATCTTTTTATATCTTTTCCCCCTCACCCTGAACGTATGCTTAAGGCCCCACCACAGTTAAGAGTGGTACATTTTGGGAGGAAGAATAAGGTTTCTTAGTATGTAAATGTCTAAGTCAGATAGAGAATTAAAGAATTGGTGATGTGGATTTGGGGTTGGGAGGGGAGGCGATTCAAAGTCTGGGGTGGGTATAGGAACACAAATCATCCAAGGTCATGATGTTAGCTAATATGGTTAAGTTTAAAAAAAGACTCCTTGTGATACATTTCTTGAAATAGAATTGAAAAGCAGAGGAATTATGTTCAACTTTTATAGAACCATTTTTAGAACATATTTTGATAACAATGATAACAATTTGTATGCTGTGAATATTGGGTGGCAAGGTGGCTCAGTGGTTAGCACTGCTGCTTCACAGCGCCAGGGACCCAGGTTTGATTCCCACGTTGGGCGACTGTCTGTGTGGAGTTTGCACATTCTCCCTGTGTCTGTGTGAGTTTCCTCCCGGTGCTCTGGTTTCCTCCCACAATCCAAAAGATGTGCAAATTAGGTGAACTGGCCATGCTAAATTGCCCATGGCGTTAGATACATTAGTCAGGGGTAAACATCGGGTAGGGGAATGGGGCTGGGTGGATTACTGTTCGGATGTTTGGCCAAAGGGCTTGTTTTCATACTGGAGGGAATCTAATCTAAAATAGAACAAAGATGTGCTTGAGTAATATGAAAAAGACTGGAAGTTATATCCGACAGGGGGAAAAAAAATGAACAAGTGAGGAAGTTTGCAAGGTGACCTGAGAGATCTGTAATATTTTGAAAGAACTGGAACGGGAGATGGGGAAAAGATGTTTCCATCTGTGAGGCCAAAACTAGATGCTAAAAATATATAATTATCATTAATAATTACACTTTTTCACCACTCTGTGGATAAATAAGTTCCTTCCAAAGTATTGGTTTCCTTGGGAATTACTTCATGTTGACAGCCTCTGATTATGCACCTCCAAACAAGAAGAAACATTCTCTCTACATTCACTCTCACCAAATCCTACCATTGTTTTTAATGCATCAATTCAGTCACGCCTCAGCTTTCCATAACAGCGATAAGAGATTCAACCCATCAATCCTTTCCTGATAATTATATCTATGTACCTCTGTAAGTATTCTCTGAAATCTCTCTGGTTCCTCCATATTCTTCTTTTACAGCTGCATGCATTATTCTAATTGTGGTTTAATTAACATTTGATATAGGTTACACATGGGATTCAGGGAAAGTTGAAAATGTGTTGCTGGAAAAGCGCAGCAGGTCAGGCAGCATCCAGGGAACAGGAGAATCGACGTTTCGGGCATAAGCCCTTCTTCAGGAAATTCTTGAAGAAGGGCTTATGCCCGAAACGTCGATTCTCCTGTTCCCTGGATGCTGCCTGACCTGCTGCGCTTTTCCAGCAACACATTTTCAGCTCTGATCTCCAGCATCTGCAGACCTCACTTTCTCCTCCATTCAGGGAAAGTTGCTAATTGGATATAAATTTGGCTTGACAGTAGGAGTCAGAGGGTGGTGGTGGAGGGTTGTTTTTCACTCTGGAGGCCTGTGACCAGCAGTGTTCCACAGAGATCAGTGCTGAGCTCACTATTGTTCGTCATTTATATAAATGATTTGGATGGGAATTTGGGAGGCATGGTTAGTAAGTTTGCAGATGACCCCAAAATTGGTGGTAAAGTGGACAGTGAAGAAAGTTATCTGAGATTACAAAGAGATCTTGATCAATTTGGCAATGGACTGAGGAGTGGCAGATGGAGTTTAATTTGGAGAAATGTAAAGTATTGCATTTTGGCAAACCAAACAAGATTAATTTCACTGCAGTGTGGAAACAGGCTGTTCGGCCCAACAAGTCCACACTGACCCTCTGAAGAGTAACCCACCCAGACTCATTTCCCTACATTTACCCTTGACTAATGCACCTAACACTATGGGCAATTTAGCATGGCCAATTCACATGAAATGCACATCTTTTGGACTGTGGGAGGAAACCGGAGCACCAGGAGGAAACCCACGCAGAATGTGCGAACTCCACACAGACCGAGGTCACCCGAGGTCGGAATCAAACCTGGGAATCAAACAAGGGCAGGGCTTACACAGTTAATAGTAGGGCCTTGGGTAGTGTTATAAAACAGAGAGACCAAGGGTTCAGGTACCTTGTTCTTTGCAAGTTGCATCACAGGTGGACAGGCTTCTAAAAAAGGTGTTTGGCACACTTGCCTTCATTGCTCAGACCATTGAGTATAGGAGTTGGGATGTCATATTGAGGTTGCAGAGGATGTTGGTGAGGTCACTTTTAGAGTATGGTGTACAGTTCTGGATGCCCTTCTACAGGAAGGATATTATTAAATTGAAGAAGGTTCAGAAAGGAGTTACAAGGGACTAGAAGATTTGAGGTATAAAGAGAGACTGGGACATTTTTCACTGCAGCGTAGGAGGTTGAGGGATAACCCTAGAGGTATATGAAATCATGATGGGCATGGATAACATGAATAGCAAAGGTCTTTTCCCTAGGGCAGGGAATTGAAAACTAGAGGGCATATTTTGAATGCGAGAAGAGAAAGATTTAAATGAGACCCAAGGGACAACTTTTTCACATGGAGGGCAATTCATATGTGAAACAAACTGCCAGAGGAAGGCAGATACAGTAACGACATTTAAAATATATTTGAACAGGTACATGAATAAGAAAGGTTTAGAGAGATATGGGCTAAATGCAGGCAAGTAGGAATAGTTCAGTTTGAGAAATTTGGTCGGCATGGACAAGTTGGACCAAAGGGTCTGTTTCCATGCTGTATGATGACGCTATGACTCATATCTTCTCCATTTTCATTTCTACCCAATTGGAAATAAATGGTTCTATTCCCATCTCAGTCTTTCTTTTTATTGAAGTTCTTGCAAAATATTTTTCTTATGTTTTTAGATAATTCAGTTTCATAAAGTGGAATCTTATAGGGGACTGTAGGTGTACACTACAGCAAGATATAAAAAACATTGAACTTCACAACTGATCTTGGAGGAACCTGTCTGGGGGTGGTCACAGCACAGAAGCAAATAAGTGGATTTTAAGCACAGCCTTAAAATAAGTCTGCAGTAGTGGGTAGAGTGGGTTCTTGATTAAACGTAAAATATAAGCCATAAGTATTAGTTAACCTGGAGCAGTGTTTGGTAGAGGAATAAGACAGTGCTATTCTCTGGGTCTGTAGATTGAAAGAAGCAAAAATGGCCTTTAGTAGAGTGATATACTCTTCTTGTCAGATGTGGAAGTTCAGGGAGAGTTTACAGGTTACTGTGGATTATATCTGCAATAAATGCCGTTGGTTGTGAATCCTATCAGATCAAATGGATTGGTTGGACAGGCAGTTAGAGGCAATGAGGGCCCAGTGCGGACACGTGGCGTTCATTGAGAGGGCCTAGTGTGTACACGTGGCGGTCAATGAGAGGACCCAGTGCGGACACGTGGCAGTCAGTGCGAGGGCTCAGTATGGACACGTGGCAGTCAGTGAGTGGGCTCAGTGCGGATATGTGGCGTTCATTGAGAGGGCCTAGTGTGTACACGTGGCGGTCAATGAGAGGACCCAGTGCAGACACGTGGCAGTCAGTGCGAGGGCTCAGTACAGACACGTGGCAGTCAGTGAGTGGGCTCAGTGCGAACATGTGGCGGTCAGTAAGAGGGCTCAGTACGGATGCGTGGCAGTCAGTGAGAGGGCACAGTGCGGACACGTGGCGGTCTGTGGGAGGGCCCAGGGACGGTCAGTGAGAGGGCTCAGTGCAGACACATGGCGGTCAGTGAGGGGGCTCAGTATGGACATGTGGTCAGTGAGAGGGCTCAGTGCAGACATGTGGTGGTCAGTAAAAGGGCTCAGTTTGGGCAAGTAGCGGTCAGTGAGTGGGCTCGGTGCGGACACATGGCGGTCAGTGAGGGGGCTCAGTATGGACATGTGGTCAGTGAGGGGGCCCAGTGCAGACATGTGGCGGTCAGTGAGGGGGCTCAGTGTGGACACGTGGTGGTCAGTGAGGGGTCTCAGTGCAGACACGTGGCAGTCAGTGAGTGGGCTTCGTGGTACCCCTTGGCGGTCAGTGAGGGGGCCCAGTGCGGACACGTGGCTGTCAGTGAAGGGGCTCAGTGCGGACATGTGGCAGTCAGTGAGGGGGTTCAGTTAGGACAGGTGGCGGTCAGTGAAGGGGCTCAGTGCGGACACGTGGCAGTCGTGGGTAGAGTGGGTTCTTGATTAAACGTAAAATATAAGCCATAAGTATTAGTTAACCTGGAGCAGTGTTTGGTAGAGGAATAAGACAGTGCTATTTTCCTTGGTCTGTAGATTGAAAGAAGCAAAAATGGCCTTTAGTAGAGTGATATGCTCTTCTTGTCAGATGTGAAAGTTCAGGGAGAGTTTACAGGTTACTGTGGATTATATCTACAATAAATGCCATTGGTTGTGAATCCTATCAGATCGAATGGATCGGTTGGACAGGCAGTTAGAGGCAATGAGGGCCCAATGCGGACACGTGGCGTTCATTGAGAGGGCCTAGTGCGTACACGTGGCAGTCAATGAGAGGGCCCAGAGTGGACACGTGGCGATCAGTGAGGTGTCTCAGTGCGGACACATGGCGGTCAGTGAGGGGGCCTAGTGCAGACATATGGCAGTCAGTGAGGGGATTTATTTCTGACACGTGGTAGTCAGTGAGGGGGCTCAGTGTGGACATGTGGCGGTCAGTGAGTGGGCTCAGTGCGGACATGTGGCGGTCAGTGAGGGGGCCCAGTTCAGACACGTGGCGGTCAGTGAAGGTCTCAGTGCGGACATGTGGTGGTGATTGAGGGGGCTCAGTGCGGATACATGGCGGTCAATGAGGGGGCTCAGTGCGGACATGTGGCGGTCAGTGAGATTAGATTACTTACAGTGTGGAAACAGGTCCTTCGGCCCAACAAGTCCACACCGACCCGCCGAAGCACAACCCACCCAGACCCATTCCCCTACATTTACCCCTGCACCTAACACTACGGGCAATTTAGCATGGCCAATTCACCTGACCTGCACATTTTTGGACTGTGGAAGGAAACCGGAGCACCCGGAGGAAACCCACGCAGACACGGGGAGAATGTGCAAACTCCACACAGTCAGTCGCCTGAGGCGGGAATTGAACCCGGGTCTCTGGCGCTGTGAGGCAACAGTGCTAACCACTGTGCCACCGTGCCGCCCACAGGGTGCTCACTGTGAGAGGGCACAGTGTGGACACGTGGCGGTCAGTGAGAAGGCTCTGTGTGGACACGTGGCAGTCAGTGAGCAGGCTCAGTGCGGACACATGGCAGTCAGTGAGAAGGCTCAGTGCGGACAGGTGGCGGTCAGTGAGGGTGTCAGTGCGGACACATGGCGGTCAGTGAGAAGGCTCAGTGCAGACACGTGGTGGTCAGTGAGGGGGCCCAGTGTGGACATGTGGCGGTCAGTGAGAGAGCTCAGTGCGGACACGTGGCGGTCAGTGAGAGGTCTCAGTGCAGACACGTAGCGGTCAGTGAGAGGGCCCAGTGCAGACACGTGGCAGTCAGTGTGGGGGCTCACTGGGGCCCCTTGGCGGTCAGTGAGGGGGCCCAGTGTGGACACGTGGTGGTCAGTGAGGGGGCTCAGTGCAGACACGTAGCAGTCAGTGAGGGGGCCCATTGCAGACACATGGTGGCCAGTGAGGGGGCTCAGTGCGGACACGTGGCGGTCAGTGAAGTGGCTCTGTGCGGACACATGGCGGTCAGTGAGGGGGTTCAGTTCGGACACGTGGCAGTCAGTGAGGGGGTTCAGTTCGGATATGTGGCGGTCAGTGAGAAGGTTCAGTGCAGTCACGTGGCAGTCAGTGAGGGGGCCCAGTGCGGACACATGGCGGTCAGTGAGAAGACTCAGTGCAGACACGTGGCGGTCAGTGAGGGGGTTCATTTCCGACACATGGCGGTCAGTGAGGGGGCTCAGTGCGGACACGTGGTGGTCAGTGAGGGGAATCAGTGCGGACACGTGGCAGTCAGTGAGGGGGCTCAGTGCGGACAAGTGGCGGTCAGTGAGGGGGCTTAGTGCAGACATGTGGCGGTCAGTGAGGGGGCTCAGTGCGGACACATGGCGGTCAGTGAGGGGGTTCATTTCCGACATGTGGCGGTCAGTGAGGGGCCTCAGTGCGGACATGTGGCCGCTTTGTTGGAGACTAGTTTGAATTCCCAGAGGCTTCTGTGTTGATGAGGCAGGCCGAGGATAGACTGATACTTGCTGCGGTGGAAGTGTGTTTGACCCTCCGGTGCAGATTCATGGAGGAGGTCATAGCTGTGGTTTTGGTACGAGAGCCTGCAACATTGGCAGCAGCTGTGTCAGTGAGGTGGGCCAGAAGCAGACTCATGGCAGCAGTGGAGTCAGGTTTCGGCTGGTGTGGTAACTGGCACCTTCAGTGACATCTGCATTGGCAAAGCCTCATAGTTGCGAGGGCATTGCGGGAGGTGAGATGGCGCTGAAGAATGGCGACTTTCATTCCACCAGTGGCACGACAAAGGGAACCCATACCTGGCCACCAGGGCCAAGGCCCATGGAGGAGCACTTCACAAGAAGGGCACAAAATTGGTTGAACACATTTTTCTTTGTTTCTTTATTCTTCAGCCTTTATATTCTATGTTTTGGTTTATTTTTCTGTGTTTTAAATGGCACCAGAGTGTGGTGACACTATACAACACCATTTACTGTATTTTGTAACAAAATCCACGTGACAATAAACAAATTAAATCAAGTCAAAAATATTTTCTCTCCTAGTTAAGCTGCCAATATACTGCTTTTGAAAATCATCTTGGACATGGTCTAACAATTCATCCTCCACAACATTACTAATTACTAGGCTTGCCCAGGCTATAGGCGAAGATGGGTACTACAGATGCTGGAGATCAGAGTCAAGATTAGAATAGTGCTGGAAAAACACAGCAGGTCAGACAGCAGAAAATCAACATTTCGGGGGAAAGCCCTTCATCAGGAATGTGGCTGGGAGCCTCTGGAGTGGAGAGATAAATGGGAATGGGTTAGGGCTTGGGAGAAGGTAGCTGAGAATGCAATAGGTGGATGGAGGTGGGATTGAAGGTGATAGGTCAGAGAGGAGGGTGGAGCGTATAGGTGGAAAGGAAGATTGACAGGTGGGACAGATCATGAGGACAGTGCTGAGCTGGAAGGTTGGAATTGGGGTAAAGTGGGGGGAGGAGAAATGAGGAAACTGGTGAAGTCCACATTGTTGCCCTGGGGTTGAAGAGTTCCGAGGTGGAAGATGAGGCGTTCTTCCTCCAGGTGTCAGGTGGTAAGGGAGTGGCCGTGGAGGAGGCCCAGGACCTGCATGTCCTTGGCAGAGTTGGAGAGGGAGTTGAAATGTTCAGCCACAGGTTGATGGGGTTGATGGGTGCGGGTGTCCCGGAGATGTTCTCTGAAGCGCTCTGCACGTAGGTATCCAGTCTCCCCAATAAAGAGGAGACTGTATCGGGAGCAATGGTCTATATGCCCAGTCTATATGCAAATTCTAATTTTGCACAATTGTTTTATTACCCTTCTCACAAATACCTCTAATTTCTTGAGCTATACCATGGTTTACATTGTCACTGATATCAGTGAAACATGAACAACAGCAGTAAAAGCTCAGAAGGTTGTTGAATCTGGGACAAGGTGTTGGTTGAGGCCGTTTGGTTGTATATCTTCCACAGCCTACACAAGACCACCCACAAACTGGAAGAGGAACACCTCACCTTCCGCCTCGGGACACGACAACCACACGGTCTCAACATTGAATTTACCAATTTCCAAATCTCCCCTCCCCTCACTCCATTTCAGATCCAGCCCTCTGACTCGGCTCTGCCCTCTTGACCTGACCTACCTGTCCATCTTCCTTCCCACCAAAATCTACTCCACATTTCCCACCGACTTATCATCATTATCTCCTACCTTCGCCCACCTGTTGCCATCCCACCTACCTTTCCCCAGCCTCACTCTCTCGTGATTTATTTCTCAGCCCCCTTCCCCCTCCCCCGTCCTGATGAAGGGTCATGCCTGAAACATCTACTCTCTTGCTCCTCAGATGCTGTCTGACCTGCTGTGCCTTTTCCAGCACCACACTTTATCACTCCTGACTCTCCAGCATCTGCGACCCTACGTTTTCCCACCAGAGTTGGCATACAGTGTTACGCAGTCTGGAGGCAGTTGCTCTGGGAGTCTATAACATTGACTGATAACAGACCGAAAACTAGAGATGTATCAGTTGTATGTAATTCCTGCAATCAAGATTGGATATCTTTACCAAAAGATTTTAATTTTCACAATTCACAACATTTTATTAATTGAATGAAATTAGTTGTAAGGACCTGCAGGAATTCCCCTGCTGGAGGGCCCTCCATTGAAGTGACACTAATTGCAGGCAGGAAACCAATCTTGAACCATCACACATCTTCAGGGTTGATGAGTCGAGTAGACCATTACAGAACAACAAGAAATTAAGACATTCTGTTATTCTTCCATTAAAATAAATTAGAGCAAGTGTGAACTTTTTCAATGCAAACAATCAATTATTAATAATAAACACAGAAAGTGCCAGAAGTACTCAGCATTTCTGGCAGCTTCTGCAGACAGAGGGATTTCAGGTCGATAACCTTTTGTCAGAACTTTTATTCTGCCTCCATTTCACTAATTAAAGACATTTCAGTTGTGTCTCTTCTGAGCCATTTGGACAGAGTAATTGATCCTTGGTGTATTTGTTGTTGCTGCTTGCCTGTTTTTTTTTTAGCTGCTCAATCATCGGCTCAGCAAAAACTTGTGGATTTTCTTTAAATGTTGTCCGTTCTGTTTTGATAAAAATATGCAGTCATTATTCAACATATTCTTTCGCCCCTTATTTCTCTTGATAATATCACTGGGTAGCCATGGTGCACCTGACATAGAGCCATAGAGTCATTGAGTCATAGGGATGTACAGCATGGAAACAGATCCTTTGGTCCAACTTGTCCATGCCGTCCAGATATCCTAAATTAATCTAGTCCTATTTACCAGTATTTGGCCCATATCCTTCTAGACTCTTTATATTTATATACCTATCCAGATGCCTTTTAAATGTTATTATTGTACCAACTTCCACCATTTTCTCTGGTAGCTCATTCCATACATGCACAATCCTCTATGTGAAAACGTTGCCTCTTTTAAATCATATCCCTCTCACCTTAAATCTATACTTTTTAGTTTTGGATTCCCTAACCCCAGGGAAAAGAACTTGTCTATTTACCCTATCCTCACCCCTCATGATCTAATTAACCTCTTTAAGGTCATGCCTGAGCCTCTGATGCTCCAAGCAAAGTAGCTCCAGCCTATTCAGCCTCTCCCTATAGCTCAAACTCTCCAAGCCTGACAACATCCTTATAAATCTTTTTTAAATCCTTTCAAGTTTCACAACATCCTTCCTATAGCAAGGAGAGCAGAACTGCACACAGAATTCCAATAGTAGCCTAACCAGTGACCACTTCCTTTTTTCTTAATGCAGGTATATTTGTATGTTTCTTGTGTGTTGATGTTCTTTGCAAGTTTATTTTCATTCTCCCTTTCATAGTATCTGTTGTTTTGACAACCCCTTTTGTCTTTATTTCCATCCCATTTGCCAGAATCTATGTTAATGTTTGGACTTTTAAAGAAAAAAATGGCATTCTAGTTGCTTTTTGGGTAAGAGAAACGTATATACATATCAGTTTGAGAACGTATTGGATAGGACTTTGCCACAGGATTAAGGATCACAGTGTTGTGGTGAAATGGATCCTAAGCACATAGTTCACCTATTATTTCAGAGGTGGCTACCTAAGTAGCTACCGCTTGGTTCACCAACCAGTTAAGGCCAGGAGTGGAAGGGCTGGACCCTATTGAGGAAGCTCAGAGATTGAGACTCCCTGGACAGGTAAACTTTAAATGAACCTTCTGAGCGACCAAGCAGTGAAGGCCCCTCCGGATAGTGGTTACTATCCCTAGCTCCCTGACTCCGAAATTTATGTTAATGTAATTTAAAAAAAAATTCTTTCAGGGAATTTAGGGGATCTCTGGCTGGCCCAGCATTCATTGCCCATATTTAATCGCCAAGATCCAAATGGTTTGCTCAGACGTTTTCAGAGGACAGTCAGAGGTCAACTGCACTGCTCTGGGTCTGGATCCATATGCAGGCCAGGTCATCTAAAGATGCAGGTTTTCCTTCTCTAAAGGACATTGTTGAAGCAGATGAGTTTTCACAACAATTAACAGTGGCTGCCATTTGGCTAGCTCAATTCCAATATTATTACCAGACTATTAATCCAGACACTGAATTTTGGGAGTTGGTGAAATTTGAGTACAATAAAACATTCTAGAATTAAGAATCTATTGATGACCATGAAGCCATTCTCCATTGTTCATTGTTGGAAATCCCAACTGGTTTATTGATGTCCTTCTAGGAAGGAAACCTTCCATCCTCACCTGGTCTGACCTACATGTGACTCCTGGCCCACAGCAGTGTAGTTTACTCTTAACTGCCCTTGAACTGGCCTAGCAAGTCACTCAGTTGTATCAATCACTTTGGGATCTCAGGAAAGGAATGAAATGGACAACCTGGCATTGACCTCGGCACAGGAAAAGACAACAGTAGAAACAGCCCTGTCAACCCTATGCTCTCCAGCATCGCAGATCCAGTCTTCAGCCAATTTGATTCACTCCATGTGTATCAAGATACAATTAGAGAGATTGAATGCTGCAAAAGCTATGGGCCCTGACAATATTTTGACCATAGTACTGAAGACTTGTACTGCGGAATTTACCACTCTGTTACCCAAGCTCTGCCAGTACAATTACAACACTGGCATCGACCTGGAAATGTGGAAAATTGCCCAAGTGTGTCCTGTACATAAAAAACAGGACAAATCCAACCCAGCCTTATCAGTCTACTCTTGATCATCAGTAAAGTGATGGAAGGTGTCATCAGCCAAGCAACACCTGCTCAGCAATAACCTGCTCAGTGACGTCCATTCTAGGCTTCACCAGGGCCACTCAGCTCCTGACCTCATTACAACCTTGGTTCAAACATGAGCAAAAGAGCTGAATTCCAGAGGTAAGGTGAGAGTGACAGCTCTTGACATGACGGCCACATTTGATCGAATATGGCATCAAAGAGCCCTGGCAAAACTGGAATCAATTGGTCTCAGGGATGAACTCTCCCATGATTGGAGTTATACCTGGCACACCAGAAGGTAGTTGTGATTGTTGGAGGTCAGTCATCTCAGCTCCAGGATGTTGTTGAATTAAGTCCTCAGGGTAGAGTCCTAGGGTCAGCCACCTTCAGCTGCTTCAACAATGACCTTCCCTCCATCACAAAGTTCAGAAGTGGGAATGTTCACCAATGTAAAATGCAAAATGTTCAGAATGATTTGGAATTCCTCAGATACTGAAGCAGTCCATGTTCAAATGCAATAAGATCTGAACAATATTCAGGATTGGACTGATAAATGGAAAATAATATTCATGCCATACAAATGCCAGGCAATGACCATTTCCAATAAGAAATAATTTAACCATTGTCCCTTGACATTCAATTGTGTTATTATCACTGAATCACCCACTATCAACATCCTGTGAGTTCCCATTGACTAGAAACTCAACTGGACTCGCCATATAAATACAATGGCTACAACAGTAGGTCAGAGGCTAAGAATACTGAATTTGAGTAACTCGCAACCTGACTCCCCAAAGCAGTTCACCATCTACAAGGCACAAGTCACGAGTGTGATGGAAGATTCCCCATTTGCCTGGATGAATGCAACTTCCACAACACTCAAGAAGCTGGACATCAATCTCATAGTAGCTCACTCGATTAGCAGCATATCCATGAACATCCATTCCTCCCACCAGTTATGCTCATTCAGAGCAGTGTGTACTATCTGCAAGAGAAAGAAGAAGGTTTATCTTCTATCGTCAAGAGGAACAGGAAGAAGAAGACTTATGTTAGGATGCGGTGTGATGGCTCAGTTAGGGCGCTTGAGAGTTACAAGTTAGCCAGGTAAGACCTAAAGAGAGAGCTAAGAAGAGCCAGCAGGGGACATGAGAAGTTGTTGGCAAATAGGATCAAGAAAAACTCAGAGGCTCTCTATAGGTATATCAGGAATAAAAGAATGACTTGAGTAAGATTAGGAGAAAGTGAGGACTGCAGATGCTGGAGATCAGAGCTGAAAAATGTGTGCTGGAAAAGCGCAGCAGGTCAGGCAGCATTCAAGGAGCAGAAGAATTGACATTTGGGGCATAAGCCCAAATTCCTGAAGAAGGGCTTATGCCCGAAACGTTGATTCCTGCTCCTTGGATGCTGCCTGACCTGCTGCGTTATCCAGCAACACATTTTTCAGCTGAGTAAGATTAGGGCCAATCAAGCATAGTAGGGGGAAGTTGTGCGTGGTGTCAGAGGAGTTAGGGAAAGAGCTAAATAAATGCTTTTCATCAGTATTCACACTAGAAAAAGACAATGTGGTCGAGGAGAATACTGAGATACAGGCTATTAAACTAGATAAGATTGAGGTGCATAAGGAGGAGGTGTTAGCAATTCTGGAAAGTGTAAAAATACGTAATTCCCCTGGGCTGGATGGGGTTTATCCTAGGATTTGCTGGGAAGCCAGGGAGGAGATTGCCGAACCTTTGGCTTTGATCTTTATGTCATCATTGTGTACAGGAATAGTGTCAGAAGACTGGAGGATAGCAAATGTTGTTCCCTTGTTCAAGAAGAGGAGTAGAGTCAACCTTGGAAATTATAGACCTGTGAGCCTCACTTCAGTTGTGGGTAAAGTGTTGGAAAGGGTTACAAGAGATAGCATTTATAATCATCTGGAAAGGAATAAGTCGATTAGGCAGAGTCAACATGGTTTTGTGAAGAGTAGGTAGTGCTTCACAAGCCTTACTGAGTTCTTTGAGAAGGTGACCAAACAGGTGGATGAGGGTGAAGCAGTTGATGTGGTGTACATGGATTTCAGTAAGGCTTTTGATAAGGTTCCCCTGCAACAGTAGTAGACACCCCAACTTTAAGGGCATTTAAATGGTCATTAGATAGACATATGGACAAGAATGGAATAGTGGAGGTTAGATGAGCTTCAGATTGGTACCACAGGTTGGCGCAACATCGAGGGCTGAAGGGCCTGTACTGCACTGTAATGTTCTTTGTTCTATGTTCTAAGATGCATTGCAGTAATTTACCACAGATCCCTTGGCAGCACCTCCCAAACCCACAACCATTTCCATCCCGAAGGACAAGGAGATCAGATATGTGGGAGACCACCACCTCCAAATTTCCCTTCAAGCTTCTCACTATCCTTACTTGGAAATGTATCGTTGTTTCTTCTGTTGCTGGGTCAAAATCCTGGATTTCCCTCCCTAAGTGCATTGTGGGTCAAACTACAGCATATGGATTGCAGTGGTTCAAGAAAGCAGCTCACCAGCACCCTCTCAAGGACAACTAGGGATGGCAATGCCAAGGCCCCATGAGTGAATCAAAAACAATTTCCCAGTTAAATGATTTTACCCTTCACTGGGGTAACACATTGGAAATCAAGCTATGCTTCTTCCTGAGTCATCACAGAAGTTGAAGTTTTTTTAAGAGTATGCAGAGTTCTCCAATTTATTTGTATTTCAGATCCAGGTTGATTGAAAACACATACTTTGTCTTTGTACTTGACAAATATTTTTCATTAGACTCTAGCTGCAAGTAAACAATTATGAACAATTATAACTCTCCCCGTTAAAACTCAAACTCTTTGATAAACACAGCCCTCTTCACAGGCAGACACAAATGATACAATAAAATGGGTGTTATGGGTGGAGGGAAAGACAGATAAGGCAGTTCAGAGGTCCCCAAATAACAAAGAAATAGGCCATTCACTCCACAAGAGCCTCCACTGAACTTAAGTTCGTTCAATTTAATCAACATAATCTTATACCTTTTTCTAACCGGTACTGATTTAATTTCTCCTTGAATGTATTACTGCAATGTTCAGAATTGGGTTCAACACAGATGAAATAGCATATTTTATTTTCCCCAAGGAAGAGAACTTCCATGTGAAAAGAAATTTGAATAGATCAGGTAAGAAAACATAACAAGAATCCAAATACCCGACCTGCACTTAAGTATCATGATCAAATATTCATGAGATCTGCAATATTCTCTGACACTCATTCGACACTGTGGTACCTTTGCTAAGTGTTTTCAATGAAATCTTCCCTTTTAATGAAGATAAAACTTGACATTCCTTTTCCCCAAAGTTACTTGCTTTTTTATTAGTGACCTTTACTCTCTAGTTCCTCTCTAAAACCTGATGTACGGATGCCAAACTCTGCTCTGCGGGAGCCCTGAGCAGCAATAGTTGCCATGGATAATTATAACATCAGTCAGCAAACAGTTACTGCATGAGAGAAGAATCCAGACCCAGGCTGTTTCAAGCTCACCATCAACTGTGATGACATTTTATTTTGTTTAAACTGCTGCAAATTTTGCTGCCCTGTATAAAAGAAAAGGAATATCTTTATTCATTCATGTCTCTCATGAACTAAAGACTGAAAGCACTGCACAGCCAGTTAAATAATTTGTGCGCTCTGCTGTCTGGCCAGCACTTATTACCCATCCCTGGTGCAGTCGTAGCAGTAAATGTAAGAAGCGTACCCATTTTGGGGATAGCAATCTCCAAAAAACAAGAGATCAGATAATCTCTTGCAATAGTGTAATTTGATAGATAAATATTGGTCTGGGTGTAGGGAAGAACTCTCCAGCTCTGCAACAATACAATGTCATGTCTGGTATACCTCCAGAGGAGATTGAGGAACTGAAGAATGGAATGGAGTCTTTACAGGAAGCAGGGTGCAAGGATGTATAGTCCAGGTAGCTGTGGGAGTCTGTGGGGATTTGTAGTGGATATTTGTGGCCAGTCTACCCCCAGAAAACAGAGATGTCCAGGAAGGGGAAGGAGGAGACAGAGATAGACCAGGTGAAAGTAAAGGTGGGGAATGGAAATTGGAAGCAAAATCGATGAACTTTTCCAATTTTGGATGAGAGAGGGAAGCAACACGGATGATATTGTCGATATATCTACGGAAGAGTTATAGGTGGAGGCCTGAATAGGTTTGGAACAAGGAATGGTCCACGTACCCCTCAAAGAGACAGGCATTACTGGAGCCCATGTGAGTACCCATGGCCACCCTTTGACCTGAAGAAAATAAGAGGAGTTAAAAGAGAAGTTGTTGAGGGTGAGGATGAGCTCGACCAAGCGGAGGAGGGTGGTGGTGGATGGGGATGGTTCAGGCCTTTAGTCAAAGAAGGAGCGGAGAGCCCTGAGACCATCTCAGCGCAGGATGAATGTGTAAAGAGATTGCATGTCCATGGTAAAAAGGAAGCTGCTGGAGTCTACAACCCAAAATTCCAAAATTAGCGTAAAGCGGCAGGTTTCAGCAGCATCCTGCTTCCTGTAAAAACTCCATTCTGTTCTCCCAGTTCCTCTGTCTCCATCATATATGTTCCAATGTGGCCAACTTTAACAAGGGAGCCTCCAAAATGTACACTTTATATCTCAACTGAGGATTCCCTAGCCCCCTCAATTGGATCTGACCCACCTCCCATACTTCAGCACCCCCCCTCCTTTACATAACAGTGATAGGGTTCCCCTTGTCCTTACCTACCATCCCAGCAGCTTTCACATCCAGAAAATCATCAGTCGCCATTTCTGCCTGCTCCAGCAAGATGCCACCATAAGATACATCGTCCCCTCCCTTGTTTGCCTTCTGCAGGGACCTTTCCCTCTGGAACAAACAGGTTCATTCTTACTTCACTCCCAACACATCCCGCCACAGCCCCACAGCACCTTTCCCTGCAACTGCAGTGTAAAACCTGCTCATTTACCTTCTCCTTCCACAATATCCAAGTGCCCAAACATATCTTCCAGGTAAAGCAGCACTTTATCTGGACTCCACACAATCTAGTCTACTGCATTCGCTGCTCACAATGTGGTTTCCTCGACATGAGGGTAACAAAGTATGGACTATGTGACCGCTTCAGGAACATTTGCGTTCTGCCGCAAAAAAAAGACTCTGAGCTTCCAGTTCCTGCCACTTTAACACTCCACACTATTTCTTGGCCAACATCCCTGTCTCAGGCTTGCTGCAGTGCTCCAGTGAAGCTCAGTGCAAGCTGGAAGAACAGCATCTCATTTTCTGCTGGGGACCCTGCAGCACTCTGGACACAGTATCGAGTCCAATAATTTTAAGGTCTGAACTCTCCCATGTCATAGCCCCCTACCCACACACCACGCCTTGTTAACACATTGTCTGCCATTACACACTACCTATTGTTAGTGACTAACAGTCTCCATTAAAAGCTATTTACTTTCCTACTCAGATCATTATCCACACTTTTGTCTGTCCACCTGGTCTCTCTCTTTGGGCTATATCCCCACCTATCATTTACGCCTTACCCCTCCCCCCACCCTATCTGCTGAAATGAACCCACATTTTCCAAGCTACCAACGGTGCTGAGGAAGGGTCACTGGAGCCAAAACATTAACTCTGATTTCTCTTCACAGATGCTGCCAGGCCTGCCAAGCTTTTACACGAAAATGTGAAATATTGCTTTCATCTGTGAAATTTTTGGAAGGTGTTTATCTACTTTCTGAAGACCGTATTGAAAGGTAAAGATTTAGGGAACACATTAAGGCTGTTGGTGGACACACATTGAGGCATTCCATCTGGGATTGACAAAGGAAGACCTGCATTGTTTGTGTGTCCATACTTGCACGCATGCACACAAAAGCATGTATGCGCACATACATAGACCTCACAAATGTAATCATCCAATGAAAAAGAACTGCATCATTACAGAGATATTTCTCTTTGGAAGGAACACAATCCCTCCTCCTTAATCATACACTGTTGTTGATTATTGTCTTTGCCCAATCTGCCACATTGATATGAATTCTAAGTCATCATCAGTATTCCTAGGCTGACAAAAGGGTTGCTATTCAAAAACGCACTGGCACATTTTGCAATCACGGATGACGAAAGGGAAAGGACACTTTTCTTCTTCAAAATAAAAATGAAGAATTGGAAGACTCATTCAAATCACGCAAATTGAAAACAATTAGACTCAGAAGAAAATGATTAATCAGTTTACTTCTCTGGAAATTTGCAATCTGCAGTATAAAAATACAAGTGTTTTACTACAAATTAAGATGGAAGCAGATAACGCAATTGCCCAATATGGAGGACAATTGAGGTAAATAATAAACAGGTGTGACTTAAATGATGTTGCGCATGTTGATTGTTAAATATAAATACAAATAATCCAAGGACATGTCTATACATACCTAAGTTGAACATTTTGCCAGATTACAATTCTTGCCACTTCGACCAGTATGTGATACTTAGTAAGGATGTTTGAGGTAGTTCACTGCCTCAAATTCTCAACTGTCTCTGGTTTGTCTTTGTCTCATCTAGGATTAATGGTGGAAGCTAAACCATGCTAGAGCACCTACAAAATACCTAATATATCCTGACATAATGCAAAGGTTTATTGCATGAAATAATGAAGTGCAACTATATTTGGTAAAGATATTCAAGTTATTTATCACACTTGGAGCAATCTCTCTTTAAAGGTTCAACATGCAGATAAATCAAATTCATTTTCAAGCAGGACACCAATTATAGTGATTGGCCGGTACACTTAGCTAGGGAACCCCAGGATGACACTAACATCAAAACACCATTTGGATGATATTACTCCAGAGACTACCTTTCAGTTTATCTGTCAGTCAAGATATGTTCCAACAGCATATGAACAGAATT
The DNA here is from genome assembly GCF_037043375.1 of Chiloscyllium plagiosum. Taxonomy (NCBI): domain Eukaryota; kingdom Metazoa; phylum Chordata; class Chondrichthyes; order Orectolobiformes; family Hemiscylliidae; genus Chiloscyllium; species Chiloscyllium plagiosum. The sequence continues at coordinate 106,116,316 of NW_028270139.1, forward strand.
AGAGAAATGTGCCGGGGTAAGAATGCATTACCAATGATCTTGTGGTAAAGGAAAAACCAAAGATCATCATCACAACCTTCACTCATTCATATCAGTAACTCACTGTGAAGAGCTGGTGTCACAAGTCATTGGTAAGTTCACATATGGAATACAGAGGAACCTTGATTATCACAAAAGGTACGGACGGGGAGTATTTCATTCGGTTAATCGAATGCTGGATAACATAGTTAGCCAAGCATCAGGACCTTGCAATCTTATTCAGGTAATCAAGTACTGGATAATTGAGGCTCCTCTGTACTGCATAAAATTCTTGTCATTTTTCTGCAGGAAAGATGTTATTAAACTGGTAAGGGTGCGAGAAAGATTGACAAGGATGTTACTAAGACTGGAAGGTCTTAATTCTAAGCAGATGTTGGTTCGACTGGGACCTTTTTCCCCTGGAGCATTGAAGGCTGACAGGCAACCTTACAGAGATTTATAAAATCATGAGAGGTATTGATAAGGCAATTAGCCAAGGTCTTTTCCCCAGGGTAGGAGAGTCCAAACTTAGAGGGCATTGGTTTAAGGTGATAAGGGAAGATTTAGAAAGGACCTGAGGAGCAATGTGAGAATTCCCACATATATGGAAAAAGGTGCCAGAGAAAGTGGTAGAGGTGAGTACAATTACTATATTCAAAAGACATTTGGACAGGTACATGGATAGGAAAGTTTTAGAGGGATGTGGGCCAAATGTAGGAAAAAGGGATTAGTTCAGTTTCGGAAACTTGGTTGGCATGGATGAGTTGAGCTGAAGGGTCTGTTTGCATGTTGCATATCTCTATGTCTTTAAGTAATTGAAGCAAAGCCATATTGTTTCCTTCACAATTACAAGATACCCCTCACTCAGCTATAGGAATGCTTTCAGCTACTTTCACCTTTGCATCTCCCATTTGCACACCTTTTCTTGAACGATCTCTCTCAGCTACCAATAAATATGTACATGAATGTAATTGAGCTCAGAAGGATTTAATTAAGGTAAATGCAGAAAACAAGATGAAATTTAGAAGAATACTGCTAAAGCCAAGAGAAAAACTGCACATTAAATGTGATAGGCATTTTTGGAAGACAAAGAGCCCCTAAGATATCCAGACATTTGTTGTGACTGACACAAACAGGATCAATGATCATCACTAAGCTCAGTTTTGAAATCATGGCACGAAACACATTATTCTTCGATTCACTGAAAACACCATTTGTAAACATTGAATCTGATGCTGATATTGACATCTCCAATGAAGAACATGAGTCGAATGAGACTCCAACTAATCTTAGGTAGTATCCTAATCAAGAGAGGAAACGTCCACCCTACCTCAGCAACTATGTTGTGAAGTGAACCATTTTCAGTTGATATACAAATTGTTCACCTTATTGTACATTAATGAGATTTTAGTTAAAGGAATAGGAAGCATAGATCAAACATAGAAAAGTACAGCACAGTACTGACCCTTCAGCCCATGATGTTGTGCCGAGGATTAATCCTAATCTAAAATAGAATAATCTAACCTATGCACCCCTCAATTTACTGCTGTCCATCTGCATATCCAGCAGTCACTTAAATGTCCCTAATGACTCTGCTTCCACCACCACTGCTCACAGCTCTCTGTGTAAAGAACCTACCTCTGACGTCTCCTTTATACCATCCTCCTAACACCTTAAAACTATGACCCCTTGTGGCAATCAATCCTGCCCTGGGGAAAAGTCTCTGGCTATTGACTCTATCCATGTCTCTCATTACATTGTACACCTCGATCAAGTCACCTCTCTTCCTCCTTCTCTCCAGAGAGAAAAGTCCAAGCTCAGTCAACCTCTCCTCGTAAGACAAGCCTCCCAGTCCAGGCAGCATCCTGGTGAAGCTTCTTTGCACCCTCTCCAAAGCCCCCATGTCTTTCCTATAATAGGGCGACGAGAACTGGACACAATATTCCAAGTGTCGACTCACCAGAGTTTTGTACAGCTGCAGCAAAACATCGCAGCTCTTAAACTCGATCCCCTTGTTAATGAAAGCCAAAACACCATATGCTTTCTTAACAACTCTATTCACTTCAGTGGCAACCTTGAGGGATCTATGCTCTTGAACACCAAGATCCCGCTAGTCCTTTACACTGCCAAGAATCCTGTCATTAATCCAATGTTCAGCATTTGAGTTTGACTTTCCAAAATTCATCACTTCGCATTTATCCAGGTTGACCTCCATCTGCCATTTCTCAGCCCGGATCTGCACACTGTCAATGTTGTGCTACAGCCTGCAATAGCCCTTGATACTATCAACGGTTCACCCAACCTTTGTGTCATCGACAAACTTACTAACCCACCCCTCAATCTCCTCATCCAAGTCATTTTTAAAAACTACAAAGAGCAGAGCCGCAAGAACAGAGCCCTGCGGGACACCACTCACCACTGACCTCCAGGCAGAATACTTTACATCTACAACCACTCTCTGCCTTCTGTCAGCGAACCAATTCTGAATCCAGATAGCCAAATCTCCCTGTATCCCATACCTCCTGACTTTATGGATGAGCTTACCGTGAGGAACCTTATCAAATGCCTTGATGAGGTCCATATACACCACATCTACTGCTCAACCATCATCAACCTGTTTTGTCACCTCCACAAAGAACTCAATGAGATTTGTAAGGCATGACCTGCCTCTTACAAAGCCATGCTGACTGACTTTAATCATGCTATGCTTCTCCAAATAGTCATAAATCCTATCCCTCAGAATTCTTTCCAAAATCTTGCTGACCACAGACGTAAGACTGACTGGTCTTTAATTGCCAGGAATTTCTCTATTGCCCATTCTCCTCCCTCCAATCTTCCGATAAGACTCCCATTGGAGAGTGAGGAAGCAAAGATCTTTGCCAGCAGCTTAGCAACCTCCTTTCTCGCTTCCCAGAGCGATAAATCTGGTCTGGCCCTGGGGTTTTATCAATCTTAATATTTGCCAAAATTTCCAGCACATCAACTTCATCAATCTGGATTTTTTTAAAACCTGTGAAAAATGAAGCAAAAAACTCACTTGGGCTTCCCCTATCTGCTCAGACTCCATGCACAAGTTTCCTATGCTATCACTGATCAGCCCTACCTTCTCCCTGATCATTTTCCTATTCCTCATGTATGAGTAAAATACCTTTGGGTTCTCCTTAATCTTTCCTGCCAAGCCTTTTTTTCGTGCCTCCTCCTGGCTCTCCTCAGTCCATTTCTGAGTTCCTTTCTTGCAAGCCTGTAATCTTCTAAAGCTGTGCTAGAGCCTTGCTTCCTCCACCTTACGTAAGCTGCCTTTTTCTTTTGACGAGAAGCTCCTCTGTTCTCATCATCCAAGGGTCCTGAATCTTACCCCTTCTTACCTGTCTCAGAGAAACAAACTTATGCATCACTTGCAACAACTGCTCCTTAAATAGTCTCCATATGTTTGTTGTACCCTTTCTGTGGAACAATTGCTCCCAACTCGTGTCTGATAGCATCATAATTACCTTCTCCACAATTAAATACCTTCCCTTGGTAACTGCTCCTTTCCCTCTCTATGGCTATGGTAAATGTGAGGCAGTTGTGGTCACTGTCACCAAAGTGCTCTCCCACCGCGAGATCTGACACCTGTCCTGGCTCATTGCCGAGCATCAAATCTAAAATGGCCTCTCCCCTCGTTGGCCTGTCTACATACTGAGTAAGAAAACCCTCCTGACACCTGACCAAAATAGCTCCATCAAAACCATCTGCACTAAGGAGGTTCCAATCAATATTGGGAAAGTTGAAGTCACCCATAACAACAACCCTGCTACATCTGCATTCTTCCAAAATTTGCCGGCCTATGAGTTCTTCAGCTATTAGGGGGTCTGTAGAAAACTCCCAATGAGGTGACTGCTCCCTTACTGTTCCTAACTTCCATCCATACTGACTCAGTAGACAAACCTTCCTCAACAACCTTCATTTCTGTAGCTTTGATTAACTATCTGATTAGCAATGTTACACACCCTTCTCCTTTTCCCCCTCTCCGTGTTCTTTTTAAATGTTCTAAACCCTGGAACATCTAGCAACTGTTCCTGTTCCTGTGAAACCCACATCTCCATTATGGCCACAACATCATTGTCCCAAGTACTGATTCATGCTGGAAGTTCATCACTCTTATTTCTGACACTCCTTGCGTTAAAGCAGACACACTTTAACCGACCCCTTTGTTCCATCACATGAATAACATTCCCGATAGATTCACTACATCCTGTCACTGCCCTATCTATAACTACCACCCCCACACCCCGATGTGTAGCTCTGGTCCTCACCCCCTTGCCAAACTAGTTTAAGCTCTCCCGAAACACTCAAGCAAATCTCCCACCCAGGATCTGTAAATGTTGCAACCCGTCCTTCATATGCAGGTCCCACCTTCCCCAGAAGGCATCTCAATGATATAAGTATCTGAAGCCCTCCTTCATGCATCAACCTCGCAGCCATGTGTTAAGATACACTCGCTGACTGTTCCTCACTTCACTGTCTTGTGGCACCGGTAGCAAACCTGAGATCACTACTCTACTCGTCCTGCTCTTCAGCTTCCATCCTAACTCTCTGTAGTCACTTTTCAGATACTCAATCCCTTTCCTGGCTATATCATTGGTGCCAATGTGTACCACAATTTCTGCCTGCTCCCCCTCCCCCTTCAGAATCCTGTAAATCTGATCGGTGACATCCCAGACCCTGGCACCTGGGAGGCAACATACCTTCCGGGTGTCCTGTTCCTGACCACAAAATTTCCTCTCAATCCGTCTATTGAGTCCCCTGCCACTAGTGCTTTTCTATTCACCCCTCCCCCTTCTGAGCCACAGTGAGCTGACAACTATGGCTTTCTCCTGGTAGGCTGTCCCCAACAACAGTATACCAAAACAGTATACTTATTGCTGAGGGGAATGGCCACAGGGGATCCCTGCTCTGACCGTTGGTTCCCTTTCCTCCCCCTAACTGTAACCCAGCTGTCCTTATTCTGTATCTGAGGAGTGACCACCTCACTGTATATCCTCTCAATTTCCCCCTCAGCCTCCCGGATGATCCGCAGTTCATCCAGTTCCAGCTCCAGTTCCCTAATTCGGTTTTCAAGGAGCTGAAGTTGGATGCACTTTGCGCAAATGTGGCCAGTGGATACATGTATCATGTCTCTCACCTGCCACATTCTGCAGGAGGAACATGTAACTGCCCTAACCTCCATACCCTACTACCCTGAAAGCCCACACAGTACTAAACAACGAAGAGGAAATAAAGAAAACCTGAAAAACTTAGCGAGTCTACAGACTCTTATTAAGGTTAGAGGAAGTGGGTGGGAGGGAGGCCCTATGGTGTAGGGTCTCAGGTTTAGCTTCCACCCACCTAAAAAACAATCATTTACCTTTCCAGCAGACTCTGGTTCTTCTGCTCTCTGCTCCCACTGCCTGAACTTGAAAAGCTATCTGTATCTGTAACTGGTGAAGTTGAATCTCCCTGTTATATATAAGATTACTGTTTACAAGTCTGGAGACAAAACAATTTATGCTGATACCGTGGAGAGATCTCCTACCATTGGATTAGAACATAGAACATTAAACTGCAGTACAGGCCCTTTAGCCCTCGATGTTATGACAACCTATGAAACCTATGCCACTGAGAGGCCGATGTTTTAGAAAATACTGTGCCTATTCTGAACCTCTGTCTTTGCCTTATCTAATAGTAAATATTGTCTGACTCTCTGAAGTTCCAGTAAACTGTTCTATTAATAGAATGCTGTGCATAATATATATGGAACAACCTCGATTATCCAAACGAGACAGGCGGGGAGTATTTTGTTCAGATAACTGATTGTTCGGATAACAGATAACATTTGTACAGGTCATAGTCATAGGGTCATAGAGATGTACAGCACAGAAGCAGACCCTTCAGTCCAACCCGTCCACGCCGACCAGATATCCCAACCCAATCTAGTCCCACCTGCCAGCACCCGGCCCATATCCCTCCAAACCCTTCCTATTCATATACCATCCAAATGTTGCAATTGTACCAGCCTCCACCACTTCCTCTGGCCGCTCATTTCATACACGTACCACCGTGTGTATGAAAACGTTGCCCCTTGGGTCTCTTTTATATCTTTCCCCTCTCATCCTAAACCTATGCGCTCTAGTTCTGGACTCAATCTTGTTTGGATAATAATTGATGTTTGGATGACCAAGGTTGTTCTGTAGGTAAAAACAATGACTGCAGATGCTGGAAACCAGGTTCTGGATTAGTGGTGCTGGAAGACCACAGCAGTTCAGGCAGCATCTGCTCCTCGGATGCTGCCTGAACTGCTGTGCTCTTCCAGCACCACTAATCCCGAAACAAGGTTGTTCCGTATTACAGCTCTCTGGTACAGACTATTCCATCCTCTCACAGAATCTCAATAGCATATAGTTATTGATATAATTGCAATATCAGGAGCAGCAGCTGGTTAACACAGCTGGCTTGACAGCTAGCTTGCAATGCAGAGTAATGCCAGCAATGTGGATTCAATAACTACACTAGTTGAAGTTACAATGAAGAACTATCCTTTTCAACCCCTCCCTCACCTGAGGTGTTCTGACTCTCAGGTTAAACCATCACTAATTAGCTCTCTTTAATGAGAAATGAACACCAATGGGGCTAAGACTTTACATTATTAACAAATGGCTTCTCATTATATCACACAGGCCTTTAAAAAACATTATGTCCATCATTGGCTCAGAGAAGGATGTTATGTACAAAAAATTGCATTGTCCATTTTTTCCCACTTAATGCTGCCATACACATATTCCAGTAGAGTCTAGAAGGCAAGTAAAAGAATACATGTTTACCAGCACATTCAGTTCAGATCCTGAACGTTCCTTATTAAATCTTGTTGATTCTTAACCATCTCTCCAAGAACGTCTGGCTTCTCACTTCAAAGATAAAAAGATTTCAAAGAACTACCTGTCACTTTGCGATATGTGGTATTGCTTGAAATGTTTTGCATTTGTGTGCATGTGGGCTTGTAAATGCTTCCAAAAGTTAAAAAAAGAAAACAACCTCTGGTTATTTATGTAACAGCGGGCATCACCCATGGTGAACAACCTGGAAGAAGCATATGAGATGTCCAGCAAGGCCGTTCTCGATTTTAAAACCAACTGGTTGCATTTTCTGAGAGAGTTCCAAGCATTGAGACAAGATTCCCATTGTGGTGCCTATTAATGGGGATGATTGCTTGTCATCAGCCTCATTAACTGCAAATATCATCTCATTAATACGCAGCTTCCCATTCTACCAGCCGTCACAAGCAAACTCGACAGTGAGAATTCCCAATATGAAAATCTGAGCAGGCACTTGGTGATTTCAACTTGCTCTTTCCACTTCTGCAGCTTCACCTTCAACAGCTGGCATCTCCTCTCAGGGCACGCTCCATGGACAGTGAGATCATGCAACCCTCATTCACAGACTTTGACATTGGACACTTGCCAGCCTCTCCGCACCATTATTTCACATCTCCAATACACTCCAACTTTGGAGACCAACCAGGCTGCCATCTCGGGACGCTCACTTGGCCTTTTTGTGCTCACTTGCCTTGAGCTAACCTGAATGTTCACAGTATTCCTGCCTGGCCTTGATTTTTATGCTGTATCTGAGACACCAGGCTCACAATATTCTGTTATCGTTCAACAGGTTTAATTGGAAGTACACTAGCTTTTGGAGACTGCTCCTTCATCAGGTGATTGCTGATCAATCACGTGATGAAGGAGCGATGCTCCGAAAGCTAGTATGCTTCCAATTAAACCTGTTGGACTATAACCTGGTTTTGTGTGATTTTTAACTGTGTACACCCCAGTCCAACACCGACATCTCCAAATCACAATATTCTGAATTGTCTTGACATTTGTGCAGATGTAAAGTGCAGACATAAAGTCTGGAAGTGTGTCATGGTTGTCAGCAGTCGAGTCATGAGAAATACCGTTTAGTTAGGGGGTCCCAGTACAGTAAGTTATAGTTAGCCTCTGACCTCAGCCCACATAGTCAGCTGCTTGGAGCAGTCAGGGTTCTGTTCTCGTAAGCAGTGTGGAATCAAATGTTGGGCATTCCACCACCATCCATAGCTCTTTCTGCTCTATTATGGCTGTTTTATCCTGCAAGGTGAAGAAAGAAGTTATATTAGGAATTGGATTGCGCCGTTTTTAGTACATTGGGGCAAAGGTGGTGAGGTGTCCCAAAAGAGTGAGTAATCAGAGGCTTTGCAGGGTTAGTAGTTGGGACGTTTGAGCTAAGTGAGAGTGAGAGAGAGAAGATATTACATGCAATTGTGAGAGTTTTGAAGCATGAGCCTTGGTGGGAGGAGTGTGCAATTGCAGAGATTGAATGAGTGTGAGGTTGCAGAGAGAAGATAAATGGCACTTAGTCTGGTGTAATATAGCAAGTTATTCAACTATTCCTAACCTGCTGTGCAGCTCTCCAGAATGGCTGAGATTGCACTGACCTGGATGGAAACCATGGACCAGTCTGGCATGATCTGCCATCATGACCACCTGTACCAGTCCTGAGGGAATAGGACAGCCCACCTCTGCACTACCCTATCCACTGACACCTTGTCTTCAAAGTGAGATGACAAATTCCCCTGATCTGCCATATCTGGGGAAAATATCTCAAATCATGCAGGGAAGCTACAGAATGACTGAGCTTACTTGGATGCACAGCAGCCTTTTAAACATAGTGCCAGATTCAGGGGTACCAGACCCATTCTGTGAAAAGTTCATCTGGCTACAACAAGTAGGAAAATCGAAGCAGCATGGGGCAGGAGGGGTACCATCAAGGTGAGCTAGGTAACTAATGAAGCGAGTTTGAGGTGATAAAATGAAAAAACTCTTTCAGCATCTTGGAGAGAGACTGTCTATGAAACCTCACAAAGTTGACACTCAGTCAAAAGAAGTAAGATTCTGCCCATTGTTTACAGTCCTTAGCCTATAGCATTTATTAAAGTCTGCACCAAACACTTTAGCTACCTCCAAACAATTTCGGGTGTGTTCCGGGTAATATTGTTTCTGTTTATGCATGGTTTCCAAAGCTGTATCTACTTGACTTTGATCCTGAAAATTATTGATTCACTGTGTGTGTGTGTGTGTGTGTGTGTGTGTGTGGGGTGGGGGCGGGGGGGGGGCACGGGGAAGGGGGAGGTGAAATTCAGCAGGTGGGTGGGAGCGGTAGAAATTGGTTCAATAAACTTAAGTCTCAAATCATATGATTTATAATCTCTCTGCCCAACTATTCATGTGATTTGTTTGTCAAAAGCATAAATAATTTTTTAATGTCATTTAGAAAGTTGCTACTTTGTGGCTACATTTCCCAATGGCATTCGAGGAAGGCTAAAGCCTTAATACAAGCTTTCATCCACAGAGGGGCAGCATCCTCATTGATGGCAAATGCTAAGTCATTTATTATTATCACTTTTAGTTGCCAAGCTCAGAAAATCCCAGTAAGATTTGTTGTCTTAAGTGCTGCATCAATTTTAAATAGGATGCCCTTTCAAATGCACATCATGACAGCACATTTGTTGATGCAGGAAATTTAACCAACTGTAAAATATGAAGAAAATATTTGTGGCCAGGAAGTAATTAATTTTGACATTTGCCAATATATAAGCTGCATTTTGAAAAGTGGACCCTGTGCTTATATTTGTCAAAATTAAATAACATAATCAAAAGAATGCACGTTTTAAATGTGCTGTCCCTAAGCATGTAAATTCATTAATACCAAACAATACATCACAATGTAACTACTATGTGATTACTTTCAAATTAATTTCTCAGCTACAATACATTTATGCACATACCTTATGCAACCATTATGCATTTTGATTGCACTGAACCTGTGGGAATAATGCATGAATTGATCTCATTTACTTGACGGACTATTTCTAATGATTATTTCTAAGTCTCTGAACTGTACATTTAAGACATCTCATTTCATCTTACCATCTGGAAGAACTGGGACTTGGGATGTTTTGGAGGGGTTGTATGGCAATATACAGGCTTGTGATCTGTAGTTAAATTGATGCTAAGTGAGCTTCCAAGGATGGGAATCCAAAATATTTGGTATTCACACAGTTCCACTCAGATTCTAAACCCACACCTTTGTCTATTCTAGGATCTACACATCGTTCAGTCAAATATTAGTAGTGTGGAAGGCTACACTTCTCAAAAGGGATGATTGATTATTCTTCAAAGGAACAAAGAGAATTGTGTTAATAGATCATCATGTGGGCCAATGGGGGCATATTGTATTATATCTTATGGTCAGTATGTCAGTAAGCTATTAAATGACACATTCATTCTATCATCATTGTAATGTAATATGTCACCTCAGTGTATGGAGATCTTATAACCCATCTTACCTTTGATCATTTGAGGCATGACACTCTACATTATTACTTCTCCACTCGTTAAAGCTTTAAGGAAGGATCTTTTGGGCAAGAAAAAGGGCCATGCCATTAATCCAGAACACATATGATTGGCTATAAGTATGAAGGTATAGCAGCAGGACAAAAACAAATGCTTCAGATGCAGCCGAAACTAATATAGAACTAATTACAAAACAAATTTCTCAGGCATATCTTTAATACTGTCAGATTATATCTAAACAATTATGTTTTGCAAATCTTGTAGTTGTTCATTTTTGAAAGTTGCAGATTGCAACTGTTCACCCTGGCTCTGTCCAAAGTGTAGCAGATCAACCTTGTCTTATTGTAAACTTCTGTTTGTAAACAGAAAAGCACACCAAATCAACCAAATTTTCACATATGTGGTTTGTCATATGTACCCAAAGGTTGTCCAGCATTTCATGTTACCTGTGATGCATGTGGCACCAAGAGACATTGAGTGCACAGGTTCAAGAAATCTAGTTCTAAAGGCCAAGCCAGACGGCAGAATACTTTACAGGTAACAGAATTGATGGTACAATATCACATCACTGGCTGCACAGAAAGTGATAAGGAAATAAGTATAAACACAAACCAATGAATACATTTCAAAGTTAACTGAGTAAAAGATAACTTTTGGAAAATGATCAAGTTTTCCATAATGTTAACCTTGCCCACCAACGTTGATGGTGATCAAAATATTTTATAAACAATAATAGCATATGAACTGAAAAGGCATGTCAATAAAAATAAGAAGCTAAAATTGACCTACCTGATACCAACTGCCCAGCACTGGCAGTATGAACATGCACAGATTGATTGATTGATTTGATTTATTGTCGCACATATCTAAGTATAATGAAAAGCTTTGTTTGAAAGCAGTACACGCAGATCATAGTAAACAAGGACATATAGATCATAGGGTGGAAAAAAACTTGGACAGAGTGAGGCATACACATTACACCACACAGGACATGCATGAAGCAAGATTAACATTAACAAGCTCAATATTATTTGAAGTGACAGAGTCCATTCATCATTCCACACCGACTATAGCAGAACAGACCCACACATGATGCAATTGAATCAGTCAATGATCTCCAAGGATAACATTTTGAAATTAAATATAAGCCAAGTACCTGGATGAGTACATCTGATTTGCTGAGCAGACCAACCCAAAAATTAAGATATTCCTCATGAGCTACATATCAATGCTCTACAATATAACAAGATATTCTCAAGGTTAATCTGCTACACTTTGGATAGAGCCAGGCTGAACAGTTGCAATCTGCAACTGTCTTACATGAGCAACTACAAAGGTTGCAAAATATCACTATCTAGAGAAAATCTGATAATATTAAAGATGTGCCTTAGACTTGTTTGTTTTGTTCATTCCACTTTCATATCATTAGCTCGCCATTTCCACATTCTGCCATCTTTCTAGCATTTAATTAAGTACTGATTAAGGTTTAACTGAAGTATCTAGTTTTGTTTGTTCTTATACTCTTATTGTTTCAGTAAATGTTCTACTCAATTGAAATTCAGATAGTTAGGGAATGCTCATCAACCATATAATAAGCCTTAAAGCTTTTCTATTAAGCCAACCTTACAATTACTGACATTACTGGAGTTTTGAAACAGAAATAACAAAAATACTAACAAATCCATCAATTACCTGTCTTATTGCAACATCATATTTGGTTTTTTTTTCAGAATGCAGTCAAGGGCAAGAACTGAGATCGGCTTTTTTTTGTTTCAAAATTCCTCCTCCTCTAGGTTTGCTCGCTAAGCTGGAAGGTTCATTCTCATACGTTTTGTCACCATACGAGGTAACATCTTCAGTGAGCCTCCAAATGAAGCAACGGTGATGTAGCCTGCTTTCTATTTATATGTTTGAGCTTCCTAGGGTTGGTGATGTCATTTCCTGTTCTTTATCTCAGGTGGTAGTAAATGGGATCCAATGTGTTTGTTGATAGAGTTCCAGTTGGAATACCATGCTTCTAGGAATTCTTATGCATGTCTCAGTTTGGCTTGTCCCAGGATGGATGTGTTGTCCCAGTCGAAGTGTTGTCCTTCCTCATATGTATGTAAAAATACTAGTGAGAGTGGGTCATTTTGTTTTGTGGCTACTTGATGTTCATGTATCCTAGTGGCTAGTTTTCTGCCTGTTTGTCCAATGTAGTGTTTGTTACAATTCTTGCAAGATGTTTTGTAAATGACATTAGTTTTGCTTGTTAGCTGTATAGGGTCTTTCAAGTTCATTATCTGCTGTTTTAGTGTGTTGGTGGGTTTGTGGGTTATCATGATGCCAAGGGGTCTGAGTAGTCTGGCAGTCATTTCCGAAACTCAAACATATGAATAGAAAGCGGGCTACATCACCAGTGACTCATTCAGAGGCTCACTAAAGATGTTACACTAATATGGTGATGAAATGTCTAAAAACGAACCTTCCAGCTCAGCGAGCAAACCTACATCTAGAACCTCAACCTGAGCTACAAATCTTCTCAAAACTCTCCCTCCTCTTCTAGCTGCTGCTCACTGGTCTTATACTCTCCTATTTGTCCTTTGACAATAAAGTGCACATATTGAGGATTGTGGCATAGGTATTCATCACGTTCTCGTTCTGTTTCTAAGAGTCATTACTTTAACTGAAATTACTTTCAGTGAAACAGGACTTCCTATCGGAATCAATGTTAAAACCAGAGTTGGGTTCCTTCGGACATTTTCTTACCAAAACAAGTATACATGCAGCATATATGTGTAGCAATATGTTGCAAATTAAAATAAATCACAAAATACAAAAAAAATAAATTCTTACTTACCAATTCACAGATTGAATATAGCTCTTTCCTTTCTCATTTTGTTGCTCTTGCTCTTTCTCCATTTCCACTTTTTTGTCATAATGTAACTGGGGTGCTCCTTTGTGATTTTCTCTTTCATCAACTTCAGTAAAATTTATTATTTTTGATTCTTCAATATTTTACGGATATTTGATTTTTAACAATTTTGTGGCTTATGGCTCAGATGTTTAACTTTTCTACTCAGCTGTATCCATGTTTACATGTTATAACAATGGTTCATGCAGCATGTATCTGGAAGGTTGACAGCAAATAGAAAAAAAAGATTGCCTTTCCAAAATGAAATTGGAGTTACCACTTCGATTTTCTTTATTTCAGAAAGTATGATATTCTCCTGGATTTGTACAGATTCTGATGACACACAATTTTCTGGCTGTGGAATTCAGAGATAACAGCTGGTTCAGCTGTCAGCGTTAGGAATAGCTTTATGACACTTAAATACTCTTTGATCCTGGACATTTTGTGGTCAGCAAAAGTGTAGTTTTATCCCTGTCCACCCCCATCTCATTGAATTTCAGGCATAACGCTAAACCTAGCCCTATTGCCTTCTCCTCTATGCTCATTTTTTTGACATCCCATAGGCCCCTTCACCTGTCTTCAGCACTCTCTCTCCACCTCAACCCATCCCTCCGGCTTTTCTCCTACACTCAACCTGTTCATTGGAAGAACTGTCATTGTGACATCTGACTTCTCTGTTCTCTCCCCCTCACCCTTTCAAACTTATCTCCCTCTGAACTGACAGTACTCTGTGCTCTCAGATTCAATCCTGACTTTGATATGAGCCATGTTGCTATGGGTGTGCTATTGTTGTCTGGCATACTGACCGCTACATTGTGGAGGCTAAATGTCAGTTCTCAGATATCTCACCTGATCTCCTGACCATTGAACACCAGGCTATTGTGACCACAACAGTCACTCATCTTATTTCATCTGGTAATCTACCCCCACAGCTTCCAAGCTCATTGTCCCTTAACCTCGCACTGGTCGCTCCTACCTCCTTTCAAAATGCACGAACAGGACTCTCTGGGCAGACACATTGTATCTGTCTGCTCCTGTCCAACAGAATTCATCTCTTCTTACCTCGACTCTATGATTGATCCCCATGTCAAGACCCTTCCCACCTACATCATGATTCTTTTGATGCTTTATGACAGTTTCTGAATTTCCAGTTACCCGGCTCCAGCAGTCTCCTCTTCACCATGGACATGCAATCCCTCCACATATCCATCTCCCATCAGCATGATCTCAGGGCTGTCCACTTCTTCCTGGAAAAGCCACCTGAACCGTCCCCATCCAACACCATCTTCCTCCACCTGGCCAAGCCCATCCTCACTTGGCACAACTTCTCCTTTAACTCCCCTCACGTTCTTCAAATCAAAGATATGGCCATGGGTATCCACATGGGCCCCAGTTATGCCTGTCTCTTTTTGGGATGTATAGAACTTTCCTTTCTCCAGCCCTACTCGGCATCCTCTCCCCAACTCTTTCTCTGATATATTGATGACATCATCAGTGCTGCTTCCCTCTCTCATCCGGAATTGGAAAAGTTTCTTAATTTCACTCTAATTTGCACCCTGCCCTCACCTTCACCTGGTCCATCTCTGAATCCTCCCTTCCCTTCCTCCACATCTCTGTTTCCAATACTGGGGTTAGGCTGGTCACCAATATCCGGTACAAGCCCACCCACTCCCACAGTTACCTTGACTATCCATCCTCACACTGTGCTTCCTGGTAAACCCTCCAGTCTATTCTCCCAGTTTCTCCCTGAAGAGCGATTACTGGAATCAAAATGTTAACTTTTCTTTCTCTCCACAGATGCTGCCAGCGCTGCTGAGTTTCTCTAGCAATTTCTGCCTTGGTTTCATATTTCCCACATCTGCAGTTCTTTGATTTGTTCTAAGGCTGGGAGACCTCACTGTTGCCATTCAAACATGCTGTGCCACAATGGATGAGCTACAGGCTGAAAGTGTGGAGTCGGTCAGCACAAGGTTTTTCTCCACTATCAAGCTTCACTGCATAGGCATGAAGGAAATATAATTTCACCCCAACTCAAACATAGCAATTAAGTTGGGAGGCAATAACTGAGTGATATTATTGCTCGACTATTAATCCAAAGACACGCAACAGATGGTAGAATTTAAATTCAGTAAAGATCTGGAATTAAGAGTCTATTGGTGGTCATAAAACCATTGCCGAATGCTGGAAAAAAACATCTGGTTCATTAATGTCCCTTAGGGAAGGAAACATGTATCCCTATTTGGTCTGGCCTACATGTGACTCTAGACACACAGCAATGTGATTGACTCTTAACTACCTTCTGGACAATTAGGGATGAACAATAAATAAATTCAGCCAGTTTAGCAGCATCTGTGGAGAGACAAATAGAATTAACATTTCAAGTCTAATGTGGTCTTTCTTCAGAAGTGGCTGCAATTCAGAAGCAATTTATCTGCAATAGGAGACTCATTTCATTTGATGCCTCCATTGATAAGGAAGTGGGTAATAGCATTTCAATGCAAACAGTATATTTTGCAGACTCCAGAAACGAATGTGGAGCATTCGAGCCTTAGAGTACAGTTCAAACTCAAAGTATACAAAGTTGCAGTATGATGTTAAGTTGTGGGTCCTAGACCACTATCATGTCCTCCTAGGGCACTTGCATCAGAGCTGCTTTCCCAGCATCCTCCAGCCCCACTTGGACTGCATTAAAAAGACTGAAGAGCTGGACAAGCCAACTTTTTTCAGCATTGAAGCCATCCTACTGAGAAGCCAATTGCATTGGTGCAGGTCACATTCCAAGGTGGACAACAGTCGCCAAATACATATTGTATGGACATCTGACCACTCAAAAACAACCCCCCAAACAAGTAATTCAAGGACTCTCTGAAGAAGTGTGTTTCTGTGTGGCACAGTGATCATTATCAGCCAGAAACACAGCCACAATCACGATACTGCTATAGACACTATGGAGACTAAGTGAAGAGCAAACCTGAAAGAGAAAAGGAGGAGTCGGTAGATCAAAGAAGAGTGTGATTGCACTGAAGAGGATGTAGACGAGATTCACCAAGATGTTGCCTGGGATGAGAAGTCTCGATTATTAGGAGAGATTGGAATAGCCAGGTTTGTTTTCTTCAGAGCAAAGCAGGCTAAGAGGTGATCTGCTTAAGATATACAAAATTATGAAAGGCATAGACAACGTAGATCATTTGAATTTCTTCCCCATTGCAGATAGATTGAAGATCAGGCAGCATAAGTTTAAGATGAGGAGTCTGTGGTTTAGAGGCAATCAGAGTAAATGCTTTTTTCACCGAGGGGTGAAATATAGAACATGCTGCCTGAGAGGGTTATGGAGGCAGGTACTCTTGCAACATTTAAGAAGCATCAGAACAAGCACTTAAAATGTCAGGGTATAGTGAGTTATGGGTCAAGTGTAGGTAAATGGGATAGCATAGTTTGGAATTTGTTGTTTGGCACAGACATAGTGGGCCGAAGGGCCTGTTTCTCTGCTGTATGACTATGTGATTGTATGACTGTTTGAGACTGATTCCAGTCATGACTACATTTTCACTTTACCTACAGTCTCAGAGAGGCCTGACTAACCACTAGAGAGCCTTCAAACAATTAATACAATATTTTTAAATTTTTCATTAGTGAAGAAATGCCAGGAGCAAAGATGATCACCATAAAGCAGGTTTGGAATCATTTCACAAGCCTGTATTCCTGGTAGACATTAGGAGCCATTGAGTAAACATGCTTGTGTTTTTTAATAATTAATGGTAAATTAAAGGGAACACACATAAGGATTCCTGATCAACCAGAAACATACATAACCATGAATTTCTTTTTAAAATTGATGCACAATTGTTTACGTCACTTCAAATTTCCAAGTACTTCAATGTATGACAGTAAATGTCATTTCCTAATATTTGTGTCTTGTTTTCTTGTTTGATTTAATTAGATTGTGTAATGCCTATTGTCCTTTGTACAGTATTACATAAAAGCATTTAAAAATTAATTTAAAAAAAACTGTGTTTGAATATAAAAAGAAACCACTTACCATTTACCTTTCATGCCAAATCCACAAAGAGCTTTTACAATATTTGGAAAATTACAGCAGCCTCCATACTCTATGAGCTATGACTCACAGCATTATTCGTTTTCAACTGTCAAAGCCAGTTTTCATTGCAGCTGTGGACAATTTACCACCATTTACCTAACCATAAGGTCAATTCATCGCATTCATCATACAACAGGGCTTGGAGCAGTTTAAAAACATGTTTTCTACACGAGTGATTGTATTTTTCACAAATGCCTTTCCAAATGCATTCTGTAGGCAGAAGAGGCTTTCATTAAGCTATAGAAATTAACATTTGTATTGTGCTTTAGTTTGTCTTACAAACGAGTGGAAATTTTGTTTCATATATGAGGGAGCAGTTATTGTTCTTTCACTTAATTGACACAGTTGAGTACGTTGGTCCTTATCTAGAAATTTGATTTTGAGTTAGCTAAAAGTCACCCTATTTGAGTGGCATCACAATTGACTCCAAAGTGTTGATGCCTGACTGAGCCATCCCATGAAGGAGCACCAGCTCTTCAAGCAGCCAATAAACCATCTAATCCCATCACCTTAACCAACCCACAAAAATGGGGCCTCCAATCCCTCTACCAGGTCTCACATTCACTCCCCAAGTTTCTTATCTTCCACCATTAAAGCTCCAGTCTCTGACACTAAGTCTGTGACAACCCCTTGCAGAGTCTCCAATCAACCTATGAGAATTGTGCCCTTACATTTCATATCCATTTCACTTCCCCTCCGTGACTTCTGATTATTGCCCCAGTTCAAGGCTTCCACACTACTCAGGTCTACCAGGCCCCTCCCCATAGCCTACAAACCCCAGTTCCAGGCATTAAATCAGACCCCAAGATATCTGAGCTCCTGTCCTTGATGCTTGACCTTCCCTTCACTGACGCCTCTGATTATCCTCATGAGGTCCATTCCCAATTCTACACCACACAGATCCTCTCTCTCATTTGATGGGAACTCAGAATTGGCAGCTTATTCAATCCATGGTCTGTCTCCGAAAGATTGAGCCTTTTCCCTATACATGCCAACTGAGCTTGACCTTAACCCCAAACCTCAGTTCAGACTGAGCTGGTCCAGTGCCATTCACAGACCAGGTTCCTCTGCAAATGGAAGTCAATCCTATCAATCAGGCTTGGTTTCCAGAGCAGGAACCGAATAGTTATGGCATCCACATTCTCTGGAGATAAAATTCTATGTTTTGTGTGGAAATCACAAACTCTGGGATCTCTCATGATTCTTTGACCTATCCTCACCTCCCTGTGAGTCAGGCTTGTAAGATTTAACTCTTTGTGCTGACTAATCTGATGTGTTTCAGTGTTGGGACTGGAATAAGTTCCACAAGGTCTCTATTTACCTCTCTCAAATAGTTACTGATACGGGAGCAATCAAAGTGCTCAAGACCCAGACCGATAGATATTTGTAAGGTTTGGGGATCAAGAGATACGAAGCAAAGGAAAGTTAAAGAGGCTGAAACACAGATCAGCCATGATATCATAAAATGTGTCAAGGGGCTGATTGGGCTTAGTCCCCATTTTCATTTCCCATGTCAGAGATTGACATAGAATCACAGAGTCATAGAGATGTACAGCATAGAAACATAACCTCAATTCAATTTGCCCATGCTGACCAGTATCCTAAATTGATTTAGTTCCATTTGCCAGCATTTGGCCCATTTCCCTCTAAACTCTTCCTATTCATGTATCCATCCAGATGCCTTTTAAATGTTGTAATTATACCAGCTTCCACTGTGTGAAAGAAAAAGTTGCCCCTCAGGTCCCTTTTAAATCTTTCCCTTCCCACCTTAAACCTCTGCCCTCTAGTTTTGGACTCCCCCACTCTGGTGAAAATACCTTGACTATCCACCCTATCAATGCCCTCTTGATTTTATCAACCTCAAAAGTCACCCCTCAGCCTCCAATGCTCCAGGAAAAATAGCTTCAGCCTATTCAGCTTCTCTCTACAGTTCAAACCTTCCAATCCTGGCAACATTCTTTCTAAATCTTTTCTGAACCCTTTCAAATTTAACAACATCATTCGTATAGCAAGGAGACCAGAACTGAATACAGCATTCGAAAAGTGGCCTCACTAATGTCCTGTACAGTCTCATCATGATGTCCCAGCTCCTATACTCAATGCACTGACCAGGAAAGGTAAGAATGAAAAGTGCCTTTTTCACCAGCCTATCTCGCTGTGACTCCACATTAAAGGAACCATACACCTACACCACTTGGTCTCTTTTATTTGGCAACACTCTCCAGGACCCTACCATTAATTGTATAAGTTCTGTCCTACTTTGCCTTACCAAAATGCAATACCACACATTTATCTAAATTAAACTCCATTCCTTGGCTCATTTGCCCATCTGATCAAGGTCCTGTTGTAATCTGAGATAACCTTCTTCACTGCCCATTACATTACAAATTTTGGTGTCATCTGTAAACTTACTAACCGTGCCTCCTACATTCACACTTATATAAATAATTTAAAATAGTGGACCCAGTGATCCTTGTGGCACACTGCTGGTTGTAGGCCTCCAGTCTGAAAAACAACCCTCCACCACACCCTCTATCTCCTACCTTCAAGCCAATTTTGCAGTCAATTGGCTAGCTCCCCCTGGATCACATGTGATCTAACCTTACTAATCAGTCTACCATGGGGAAACTTGTCAAATGCCTTGGTGAAGTCCATATAGACAGCATCTACCACTCTGCCTTCATTAATTTGCTTTGTCATCTCTTCAAAATACACGATCAAGTTAGCGAGGCACAATTTTGTGCACAAAAAGCCATGTTGACTATCCATAATCAGTCCTTGCCTTTCCAAATACATGTAAATCCTGTCCCTTAGAATTCCCTCCAACAACTTATCCACCATTGATGTTAGGCTCACCGGTCTATAGCTTGCTGGCTTTTTTTTAATCACTTTTCTTAAATAATTGCACCGCATTATCCACCCTCTAGTCTTCCAGGATCTCAACTTTGGCTGTCAATGAGCTGTGTTTTCCACCATCACTGGCCATTCTCTAGATGCAACTTGCAACTGTAAAATGGTTGAGACAAGCCTAGTGTTGGTAAAGGCACTGTCAGTTTAATGGGCAAAAGCACAGGATCGCTATCTGCTGGACACTAGAACATTGAAGGTTCTCTACAAACTGACAAATCATACACTTGCGTTATGAAGGTCTACCTTTAAGAGAGAGTGAAAGCTGGCAATGATTTAACAAGCACAGAGTGTGCTGATCAATTTAAAAATATAACATTTGGCTGTGAAAGAAATATTTGATGCTGAGTTGCCATGGTACACAACAAATTCAAATTCACTCAATTAGTGTAAATTATGCCCCAAGATCCAAAATTCAATCACATTTGAATTTTAATGCTTTGATAACATCTAACCAATGAGGCTGTCCAATGTTTTGTGGTATAAAAATTCGACATTTTAAACAGTTAGTCAGAGCGCCAATGAGCACCAACCTTTGCTGCCCGTAGACTTGCTGTCTAAAAGGTACCTTTTCATCTGAAATCTGTGTAGCAGAAGGCGAAAGAAAAGACAACCCAGTAAAATCTACAGAGGAAAATCGACCCAGCTGACTGGTTTTGAAATTTAAATTTTTTGTTTTATCGAGTCAGTACATTGTTATAGAATGGAAGGTATTTAAATTGATCAGACAAAGGAGGTTTACAGTGTTGATAGTTGTGGGGTTTTTTTCTGACTTGGAGTTAAAGAATAAGTTGTTAACTTTTTTTCTTTATATAATGGGATTTGGTAGTTCTTTGTGACTCATATTTTAACAGATTATGAGTTGAAGTGAGCTTTTCTGTGTGCCTGGTTGAAATTAGCAGAAGGGTTTACCTCATATCGTAACAATTTGGAGGCTCAGGTCTATGATTTAAACTGTTTAGACAGATCCAGTCTGAGACTTGGACAGATTTGAATAGGTTTGGGGTATGAAAAAGCTCAGTAGATTTAAACACTTGCTGGTTAGTGTCCTAGATCTTTAAATAAAATATAGGTGAGACAATTTGTTTATTGTAGGTGACTTGTGATTAGTTAAATTAGAAGTGAGAGAAATGGCTCTTAAAATTGCTAAAGTTTGCCAGGAAAGTTTAGAAGGAAAGAAAAAGACTTTAATCTTTGAATTAGCAAAGAGATTAGAATTGGGTTAACCGAGGACACAAGTAAAACTAAAATTATAAGGGAATTACTCAAGCACTTATGTGTGTCAGAGAAACGGATAAGTGCAGTAGAGTTAGAAAACTTAACTTACAGTTGAGGAAAATGGAGTTAGAAGACAAACAAAAAGAGAAAGAGAAAGAGAGACAGAGGAGAGCAAGAGAAGAAAAAGAAAGAGAGAGAAAGTTCTTAGCTGAGCAAAGAGAGAGAAGAAAGGGGGGAAAAAAAGAGAGAATTTGAATTTGAGAAATTGTGACTTTGCAAAGTCAAGTTAACCAGATGGAGGTTAAAAGAGCAGGTAGTGATATTTACAAATATGAGAAAACTGCCACTTTTGATGAGAAAGATATCAAAGCCTTTTTATTTCATTTAAAAACTTGGCTAGGCAGAGGGAGTAATCTGAGGACTTATGGCGAATGCTAGTTCAGCCTAAACTGGTAGGCAGAGCTCGTGAGCTATTTGCACCACTGTCAGATGAGGGGTCAAGAGATCATGAAGAGGTCATACAGGCTATTTTAAGTGCTTAAGAATCGGTACCAGAAGCGTAGAGACAGCCGTTCAGAAACATTAAGAAGGAATCAGGTCAGACTTATGTCGAGTTTGAAAGAATAGGGAGGACAAAACTATTGTATGTGAGGTTGAAGTAGCAAATGCTGTTCTGATAAAACAGATTTAATCCTCTCAAAGCCAAACGGTCTAAAAAGTGGATCTGATGCTCAACGAAGATATCATTGAACTGAGTCAGAGTGAGGAGAGTTCACTGATCATGTTAGTTCTCAAAGATGACAGGATTCTATCGGAAGGTCAACACCGTAAGAAAATTGGACTCATACCCAATACTGAGATTGAAAGACGTTATCGAGAAAGTTGGAGAAGCCTCTTAAGTCACAAATTTGGACTTACTGGTTATTGGCAGATACCTTTATAAGAGAATGCAAAATAAATTTCTGTGTTTGTAACCCGAAATGGGCTATATCAATTCAAAGTTATGTCTTTTGGAATGAATAACAAACCCTCCACATTCTAAAGGCTCATGAACAGAGTTGTGGCTGGGTTAACGAACTGTGCAGTCTATTTGGATGATGTAGTGATCTAGTGATGTAGTGATGTAGTGATCACATGGTATAGAAGAATTTCAGATGAGAAAAAGTCTGATTATACTGTGTTAAGGAGCCTGATGACTTGGGGGAAGAAACTGTTGCACATCTGACCATGAGACACTGTATGCTCCGGTATCTTCTGCCAGATGGCTGGAGGGAGAAGAGTGTGGGGTCTTCCACAATGCTCTTAGCCTTTCAGATACAGTATGTGGTGTAAATCTCTGGAATGTACGGAAGAGAGACCCCGATGATCTTCTCAGCTGTCCTCACTATCCGTTTTAGGGACTTACAATCCGAGATGGTGCAATTCCTGAACCAGGCAGTGATGCAGCAACTCTGGCTACTCTTAATGAACCCTCTGTAGAACATGTTATGAAGGTGTAGGTATGCATTGTACCTTTAAGAGAGAGTGAAAGCTGGCAAGGATTTAACAAGCATAGAGTGTGCTGAACATTTTAAAAATGTAATATTTGGCTGTAAAACAAATAGCTGAAACTGAGTTGCCATGGTACACAACAAATTTGAATTCATCCAATCAGTTATGCCCAAAGATACTAAAACTCAATCGAATTTGCATTTTAATGTTTTGATGATATCAAATCAAAGACACGGTCCAATGTTTGGTGGTATAAAAATTGGGTATTTTGAACAGTTAGTCAGAGCAGGAAAGAACACCAACAGACTGCGCCTGCAGAACTGCTCTCTGAAAGGTACCTTTTCATCTGAAATCTGTGTAGCAGAAGACCAAAGAAAAGATGACCCAGGAAAATCTACAGAGGAAAATACAAAGGAAAATCGACTGAGGTGACTGGTTTTGAAATTTGAATTTTTTGTTAAACTTAATGAGGGGTTTATCAGATCAGTATATATTTATAGAGTGGGAGGTAGATAAATTGACTAGACAAAGGAGGTTTACAGTGCAGATAGTTGTTGATTAATTTTTTTTCAATTTAGAGTTAAAGAATAAGTTGTTAATTTTTTTCTTTAAATAGTGGGATTTGGTAGTTCTTTATAACTCATACTTTAACAGGTTACAAATCGAGGTGAGCTTTTCTGTGTGTCTGGTTTAAATTAGCAGAAGGGTTTACCCTGTATTGTAACAGTTACGAATCCAAAATCACAGAATGATAGAACTGTTGTGTCATAGAAGGAGGCCTGCACCAGTTCATTAAATGAGAATCATGACCTAGTGCCAATCTCCTACTTCCTCATTATATCTTTGCACATTATTTTTATCCAAGCAACATCATCCTATGCTCTTAAATGCCTCAATTGAACCTGCCTCCACTCCACTCCAGGCACTGCCTTCCATACCTGAACTACTTACTGTGTGAAAATGTTTTTTGACACATCACCCTTGCTTCTTTTGCAGCTCACTTTAAATCTATGCCCTTTTGTGCATTTTACAGACAAGAACAGTCATTCCATATCTATACTACCCAAGCTGATTTTAAAAACCCCTTTAGATCTGTCTCCAAGATAAAGGTCCCAACATCTTCAATATCTCCTCAGAAATGAGGTTTGGAACATAGGAACAGGAATAGGCCATTCAGGTCTGCCATTCAGTTAGATCATGGCTACTCTGAGGCCTAACTCCATATGTCCGCCTTGGGCCAATAACCATTGATACCCATGCTTAACTAAATTTTGCCAATCTCAGATTAAAATTTTACCATTTTATCTGCTTCTGCCTTTGCTATATAGTTGTTTAATTTCAGCATTTGTACAATCGAGCCCTTCAGAGCTGCTACCAGCTCCTTATCACTGGAAACATTGCTTTCAATGTATTCTTTGCAATATGTTCACATCCTTCCTATAATGTGGTGCTCAGAACAGCTGAGATTCAACTCATGTCCTGTACACTTTACAATTATCTCTTTACCCATTTGCAATGTGGAGTGAATGTGCTTTGAGTTAAAATGCTGATCAAAGTCAACTTGCACCATATTAATACAAATCCAACACTGATACCACAATGATGCACAAGTTTGTGACAATGAGTTAAGAAGTGGTGAAGTCTGGCCCAAAGCACCCTATCACTTGTGAAAATTCCAAAAAGGCTGTGGGAGGAGGGTGACACCGCTTCATCTCATATCAGGTAGAGTGATGCTGGTGGATGTTACTGAATGTAATGAAACATTGAACAATTGATGTGGGCTCGGAATGGGCAGGAGGTTGGAGAGGGCACCAAAGTATTTTGATGTATTGTGTTGGCCACACATTTGACCTTCATCCATGCTGTGACCAGGTGTGGTGGAGCTGATGATAGGGCAGCTGATGGTGCAGTTCCACCACTTGGCCCTCCAGTATTGTCCAGACAGAGAATGCTGCATCATTCTGATGTGCTGTGCTCTGCACAATTGGAGCGGGCAAAGAGATGATGTGTTGAATGCTGAGGAACTGAAGGAATGGGAGCAGTCTTCTTAGGAGGAGGACAAAGACATGGGGAAGGAGGAAGCCCTCCTAATGTATGATAGAGTTCAAAACAAACCAGGCGGGACCTAATTGATATGCAATTCCAGTAAATGAGGGCCGCCTGAGCAGACCATCATGAACTGGAAAAAAGTGTTGCTTATTTGACTTGTATTAAGAGGGTGAAGTTCCTAAAAAGGGGAGCTTTAATTCTGTTTGTGTTTGCCTTTGCTGTTTGTAAAAAAAATGTCATTGGTAATCTAAGTCAGAGGATGGGAAAAATGTTGTAGCTGTAAGAGTGTTCCTTTTTTCAGGTATTTTCAGTGTTGGAGCAGATTTCTTCAAACTCTGAAAGCAATAGACAATAGACAATAGGTGCAGGAGTAGGCCATTCTGCCCTTCGAGTCTGCACCACTATTCAATATGATCATGGCTGATCATCCTTAATCAGTATCCTGTTCCTGCCTTATCTCCATAACCCTTGATTCCACTATCCTTGAGAGCTCTATCCAACTCTTTCTTAAATGAATCCAGAGACTGGGCCTCCACTGCCTTCTGGGGCAGAGCATTCCACACAGCCACCACTCTCTGGGTGAAGAGGTTTCTCTTCATCTCTGTCCTAAATGGTCTACCCCGTATTTTTAAGCTGTGTCCTCTGGTTCGGCACTCACCCATCAGCGGAAACATGTTTCCTGCCTCCAGAGTGTCCAATCCTTTAATAATCTTATATGTCTCAATCAGATCCCCTCTCAGTCTTCTAAACTCAAGGGTATACAAGCCCAGTCACTCCAGTCTTTCAGCGTAAGGTAGTCCTGCCATTCCAGGAATTGACCTCGTGAACCTACGCTACACAACCTCAATAGCCAGAATGTCTTTCCTCAAATTTGGAGACCAGAACTGCACACAATACTCCAGGTGTGGTCTCACCAGGGCCCTGTAAAGCTGCAGAAGAACCTCTTTGCTTCTATACTCAATCCCTCTTGCAATGAAGGCCAGCATGCTATTAGCCTTCTTCACTACCTGCTGTACCTGCATGCTTACCTTCATTGACTGGTGCACAAGAACACCCAGATCTCTTTGTACTGCCCCTTTACCCAAATTGATTCCATTTAGGTAGTAATCTGCCTTCCTGTTCTTGCCACCAAAGTGGATAACCATACATTTATCCACATTAAACTGCATCTGCCGTGCATCTGACCACTCACCTAACCTGTCCAGGTCACCCTGTAATCTCCTAACATCCTCCTCACATTTCACCCTGCCACCCAGCTTAGTATCATCAGCAAATTTGCTAATGTTATTACTAATACCATCTTCTATATTATTATTATATATTGTAAAAAGCTGCGGTCCCAGCACTGATCCTTGCGGTACCCCACTGGTCACTGCCTGCCATTCCGAAATGGAGCCGTTTATCACTACTCTTTGTTTCCTGTCAGCCAACTAACTTTCAATCCAAGTTAGTATTTTGCCCCCAATACCATGCACCCTAATTTTGCTCACTAACCTCCTATGTGGGACTTTATCAAAAGCTTTCTGGAAGTCCAGGTACACTACATCTACTGGATCTCCCTCGTCCATCTTCAGAGGTTGTTGTTTTTGACTGGTACAGACTTGATGGAATGAATGGCCTCTTTCTGTGCTGTTGACACCTCTGACTCTATTAAGCTCATATTTAACTGTCACTCTATTTTTATTTCTTCTGCTTATTTTGGAATACAATTATGCAATTGGGACAATATTGAATACCCCTAGTACAGGTGAGGGAGGGTTGGAATATGTTTTTAAAACATTGTGAAACATGATCCAGACCAGCCATTCACACACCATCTGTCATCTGACCAGTGATTAGTTGTGTAGTTGTGTGATCCTTCAAGAGAACAATAGCTGTAAATAAGAGACAGTGACTCACTTAATGGAATAGCATGACAATAAAGGAATTAGCTGAACATAAATAAGGTAAAATCGGCAATGTTGTAAAGGAGTAATTAATTAGGAAGAAGCACAGGATTTAAAATTGATAACTTTCATCGAACTTGTACAAATTAATGGGGAAATCAAAGAAAACAAGGGATCTAAGGTTATCTATCAGTATCATTATGTAGGTGTAAAAGAAGTGCTATTGTTTAATGAGTCTCCTCCAAAGCGGTTCCCAAAATATGCATGCATTTGCAGGTCTATTACTGTCCATTAATATATCTGTTAAAGTATCATCAAGCAATGGGCTGTCTACACCTGCCTCCTGTATAAATAGTTGATGGAGACAGTTGACACAATTCATTTCGGATTAGGTGATGGATGAGCTAAGCTTACATATGAATGATAACGGCAAACATAATGGTCATACTGCTCTGAAAGTATCCAATATTTTCTGATTTGGGGAGTTAAGCAGACTTTAAACCTGGTTAGTATTCAGATTCAAACAGTAAGTCCCTTAAGAATGGTTGAGTAATCTAAAGGTCTGATGGGCTTTCACATGATAGAACCTTATAGGAGTCTGAGCATTTGGACTTTGGTGAGATTTGTGGCAGAATCAGCTGCAAGCTCTGTCAAAGTCTATCTTGATAACTTGCAGCATTTTGTTGCATCTTTTATGCTTTGGTCGAATGGCAAGGTGAATTTCTCAGTAGGCAGAGGTGAGTCACCAAAGTAGGGGGATTATGGCTTGTTAAATATCTTACTAATGCCACAACTCACCTCTTTAATATTTCTATCTTACAAACACATCAAACAAGCTTAACATGAAGAAATCTCGACATACAGGTCAGAGTGAGTATCTGATGACTTCAGATTTCTGTTGGCTATGAGAAGCCTCCATATGGTCCACCATGTAACAGCATCTCAGGGCATGACCAATGGGCACGCATCTGTCAGGCATTTGACATTTTTCAACTGTTCATGATCATCATGGCAACTCTCCAATCCACTTGCAGGACACTTAGGAAGCACAGACTTCCATTGACGTGCACACTGGCAACCAACTTTGGAATGCTATTGAAGGGAAACTTTACAGGCAAGACCAGGCCCAGCTCACAGATTAAACCAGCTACATATCAGGGCTGCTCACTGACTCTCTTACCACTTGCTCACTTAGTGCCCAGCTGCATGCTCCCAACATGCATGTTTTGCCTTGCCGTGATGTAACTGTTAGCGCATTGACACTTCATTGGCTATTCAAACTGCCGAATCGATGTTCTCTTTTGTACAGACACATAGCCAAGCTGCTTGTGCTTGTTACTAGGGATCTGTCAGGGACGAACCCGGAAGGCTACAGCTAAGGTAAGACAGTTTGTTTTAAAATTACTTACCGGTAGCGGGCAGCGGTGTTTTTTTTCTTCTTCACAGAAAGAGCGGGAGCAGCAGGGGGAAGTGACAACGACCAGAGGGGCAGCCGGGAAGGAAAGCAGTGAGTATATAAATCAGGAAATCAATTGTTTATCTATTAATTGGTTTTTAGAAAAAGACTATAGCAGAGAGGTATAAGAAAGTATTTTAACTCAAACCTGTACAAAGTAATAAAGTAATTAACTAAGCAGAGATGGCTGGACAGGTGGTGTGCTGTAGCTGTATGATGTGGGAGCTGGCTGATCCCATTGTGAACGGCAGTGACCACGTCTGCAGCAAGTGTTGGTTGCTGGAAGAACTCCGGATCAGAATTGATGATCTGGAATCTGAGCTTCAAACCTGCGGCGCATCCAGGAGGGGGAGAGTTACCTGGATACTTTGTTTCAGGAGGCAGTCATACCTGGGAGATTAAGTAATTCACATTCAGTTAGAGATCAGGGATATCAGAATGTGACTGTAAGTGAGGCAGGTAGGGGGAACCTGAGTTCAGGAGTGCTGGAGTCTCAGCCCTTGACCTTGTCCAACAGGTATGAGATTCTTGCTCGCTGTACGGATGAGGAAAAGGGCTGTGGACAGGATGAGCCAGCTGACCATGGCACCATGGTGCAGAAGACCATTCAAGATGGGGGAGCAAAAAGACAAGTAGTTGTTATAGGGGATTCTATAATTAGGGGGACAGATAGTATCCTTTGCAAGCCGGATCGGGAGTTTCGCATGGTGTGTTGCCTACCCGGTGCCAGGGTGCAGGACATCTCCGACCGGCTTGAAAGGATATTGGAGCGGGAGGGGGAGGATCCAGTTGTCGTGGTCCACGTTGGGACTAACAACATAGGCAAAGCTAGGGTGGAGGACCTGTTTGGGATTATCGAGCACTTGGAAGGAAATTGAAGTACAGGTCCTCAAGGGTCATAATCTCCAGATTACTGCCCAAGCCACGAGCCAATTGGCATACGGATAAGAAAATTAGGGAAGTAAGCACGTGGCTAAGGGATTGGTGTGGGAAAGAGGGATTCCAATTCATAAGGTTTTGGCATCAGTCTTGGAACCGGGGGGGATCTGTACCGTTGGGACGGTCTCCACCTGAACCAATCAGGTACCAATGTTCTAGCGAAGAGAATAAATAGGATGGTCAGTAGGACTTTAAACTTCTGAGTTGGGGGAAGGGAAAGTGAAAGCGACAGGGAGTATGGAGTTAAATGGAAAGATAAGCGGCAGGATAGCATATGTGCAGGCAGATTTAAACTTGAGACAGTCTGGGAATGCAGCAAAAAGGAAGGATAACTTAGGACATCTTATGACTTCCAATATATCTAATGATAAGAAAGTTAGCATTAAGGCACTTTACCTGAATGCTCGTAGCATTTGTAACAAAGCAGATGAACTAATGGCACAGATCATTGTGAATGATTATGATGTTGTAGGTATCACAGAGACATGGTTACAGGGGGGTCAGGACTGGCAGTTAAACATCCAAGGGTTTTCAACTTATCGAAAAGACAGGGAGGTAGGCAGGGGGGCAGGGTTGCCTTGTTAGTTAAGAACAAAATTAAATCTATGGCACTGAATGACATAGTGTCGGATGATGTGGAGTCTGTGTGGGTGGAATTGAGGAACCACAAAGGCAAAAAAACCATAGTGGGAGTTATGTAACAGTGGTCAGGACCAGGGGCGCAACATGTACCGGGAAATAGAGAAGGCATGTCAGAAAGGCAAGGTCACGGTGATCATGAGAGACTTCAATATGCAGGTGGACTGCGTAAATAATGTTGCCAGTGGATCCAAAGAAAGGGAATTCATGGAATGCTTACAGGATGGTTTTTTGGAACAGCTTGTCATGGAGCCCACAAGGGAGCAAGCTATTTTGGATCTAGTGCTATGTAATGAAACAGACTTTATAAAAAAATTTAAAGTAAGGGAACACTTAGGAAGCAGCGATCATAATATGGTAGAGTTCAATCTGCAGTTTGAAAGAGAGAAGGCAAAATCGGGTGTAATGGTGTTACAGTTAAATAAAGGTAATTATGAGGGCATGAGAGAGGAACTGACGAAAATAGACTGGAAGCAGAGCCTAGCAGGGAAGACAGTAGAACAAAAATGGCAGGAGATTGTGGGTAAAATTGAGGACACTGTACAGAGGTTCATCCCCAAGAAGAGAAAAACTATCCGGGGAGGGATTAGACAGCCATGGCTGACAAAGGAAGTCAGGAAATCTATCAAAGAAAAAGAGAGATCCTATAAAGTGGCCAAGAGCACTGGGAAATCAGAAGATTGGGAAGGCTACAAAAACAAACAGGATAACAAAGAGAGAAATAAGGAAGGAGAGGATCAAATATGAAGGTAGGCTAACCAGTAATATTAGAAATGATAGTAAAAGTTTCTTTCAATACATAAGAAACAAACGACAGGCAAAAGTAGACATTGGGCCGCTTCAAACTGATGCTGGAAGGCTAGTGATGGGAGATAAGGAAATAGCAGGAGAACTTAATAAGTACTTTGC
Source organism: Chiloscyllium plagiosum (assembly GCF_037043375.1). Classification (NCBI taxonomy): domain Eukaryota; kingdom Metazoa; phylum Chordata; class Chondrichthyes; order Orectolobiformes; family Hemiscylliidae; genus Chiloscyllium; species Chiloscyllium plagiosum. The sequence continues at coordinate 106,147,223 of NW_028270139.1, forward strand.
ATCAGTCTTCACAGTGGAAGACATGAGTAATATCCCAACAATTAAAGGGAGTCAGGGGGCTGAATTGAGTATGGTTGCCATTACAAAAGAGAAAGTGCTAGAAAAGCTAAAAGGTCTTAAAATTGATAAATCTCCTGGCCCCGATGTCTACATCCTAGAGTTCTGAGGGAGGTTGCTGAGGAAATAGCGGAGGCGTTGGTTGAGATCTTTCAAAAGTCACTGGAGTCAAGGAAAGTCCCGGATGATTGGAAGATTGCTTGTTCAAGAAAGGATCAAGACAAAAGATGGAAAATTAAACGCCGATTAGCCTAACCTCGGTTGTTGGTAAAAGTCTAGAATCCATCATTAAGGATGAGGTTTCTAAATTCTTGGAATTGCAGGGTCGGATTAGAACAAGTCAATATGGATTTAGTAAGGGGAGGTCGTGCCTGACAAACCTGTTGGAATTCTTTGAAGAGGTGACAAGTAGGTTAGACCGGGGAAACCCAGTGGATGTGGTCTACCTAGACTTCCAAAAGGCCTTTGATAAGGTGCCACACGGGAGGCTGCTGAGCAAGGTGAGGGCCCATGGTGTTCGAGGTGAGCTACTGGTATGGATTGAGGATTGGTTGTCTAACAGAAGGCAGAGAGTTGGGATAAAAGGTTCTTTTTTGGAATGGCAGCCGGTGACAAGTGGTGTCCCGCAGGGTTCAGTGTTGGGGCCGCAGCTGTTCACATTATATATTAATGATCTGGATGAAGGGACTGGGGGCATTCTAGTGAAGTTTGCCAATGATACAAAGTTAGGTGGACAGGCAGGTAGTACTGAGGAAGTGGGGAGGCTGCAGAAGGATCTAGACAGTTTGGAAGGTGGTCCAGGAAATGGCTGATGGAATTCAATGTGAGCAAATGCGAGGTTTTGCACTTTGGAAAAAAGAATACAAGCATGGACTACTTTCTAAACAGTGATAAAATTTATAAAGCCAAAGTACAGAGGGATCTGGGAGTGCTAGTTGAGGATTTTCTAAAGGTAAACATGCAGGTTGAGTCCGTGATTAAGAAAGCGAATGCAATGTTGTCAATTATCTCAAGAGGTTTGGAATATAAAAGACCGTTGTGCTACTGAGACTTTATAAAGCTCTGGTTAGGCCCCATTTGGAGTACCGTGTCCAGTTTTGGTCCCCACACCTCAGGAAGGACATACTGGCACTGAAGCGTGTCCAGCAGAGATTCACACGGATGATCCCTGGAATGGTAGGTCTAACATATGCAGAACAGCTGAGGATCCTGGGATTGTATTCATTGGAGTTTAGAAGATTAAGGGGAGATCTAATAGAAATTTACAAGATAATACATGGCTTGGAGAGGGTGGACGCTAAGAAATTGTTTCCGTTAGGCGAGGAGACTAGGACCCGTGGACACAGCCTTAGAATTAGAGGGGGTAAATTCAGAACAGAAATGCGGAGACATTTCTTCAGCCAGAGAGTGGTGGGCCTGTGGAATTCATTGCCACAGAGTGCAGTGGAGGCTGGGACGCTAAATGTCTTCAAGGCAGAAATTGATAAATTCTTGATGTCACAAGGAATTAAGGGCTACGGGGAGAATGCGGGTAAGTGGAGTTGAAATGCCCATCAGCCATGTTTGAATGGCGGAGTGGACTCGATGGGCCGAGTGGCCTTACTTCCGCTCCTATGTCTTATGGTCTTATGGTCTTAGGTTTGGAAAGGTGGGCCTTGCTGTATGGCACACTAAGACATCTGCTTATGTGGCTAACACATTACACATGTGTTCAACCAAAAAGTGGGTGTGGTGCTAGTTCTCCCTCTAATCAAAGGAGACAGGATGCTGCAAGTGATGGCAGATGTCGGCTGGGTGGCACTGGTCAGGGACACAATCTGCACTTGGTCCAGTGGGTTGGTCATTGTCAGTCACCAGATTAGGATACTCCTGGTCGGTGGATCTTATCGAATTCAGTCCGGGAGTGAGCAATGTTCCATTCTGCAATGCCATCACAAACAGTTAATAGAATTGTGGAAAGTCAGTCAGAGAACTGTAAAGATACTGGTCAGGGATCTGTTCAGTGACATCTGGGTCTGCTCACTGAAGTTGGTCAAAGGTCCAGGGCAAAGGTAGTCCTGGAGATCAGTCTGTCAATTGTTAAGGAAGGTGCAAGGGCTGCCTGAATGGGCAGTGATGAGATCACCCCAGAGGAGCTGAATGAGTCAAAGTTGGAAAAGGGAGAAACTCATGATGCATGTAGGTTATATGGAAGAGAGATGCAGGGCAGGCAGGCTATAGGAGGGGTGGTTATTGGCAATAAGCACCACCATGGTTTCCACATAGGGCATGGAGAATCAGGGTGGGCATTTCTGAGTACAATGTTCAGGAAGCAGAGAGGTCGGTTGGTAGCAAAGTTCAACGTGTATGAGTGGATTGGATGAAAATGGGCTGTGGGGGTAAAGTGAGGCATGAGTGGACATGAGGAGATACCTGACAACCAGGTGAGGCCAGATGTTTATGATGTTTACCATTAGCTGTGTTTTCTGCTATCACTTGCCATTCTTCAGGTGCACAATGCAACTGGGAAGTGGCTGGGACATTGCCCAGGGTGGGCAGATTGATTGGTTAATGAAAAGAACACTGAAGGGGCAAAGATATGAAGCATTCTTTTGCAATCTCGAGCTATACATTTCATTTGCAAACATTCTTTGCACATATCTGGTGCATGCACAGTGAACGTGCAAATTCATCAAATGCTAGTCAAAACTGGATTGCACTTTTCCATTGGTATTGATACAGAAGTTAGCAGCAATATCTAAAAACGAGATGAGTGCTGGCCAAATGCAGTGCAGCACATCTGAGATTTTGAAGGGCACTGTGGGAAAAGGGGACAATTGCTGAATAATTTGTTATATTAATATGACAGTGAATTCTAAAGAATATAATGAGAAAAATGGGATGATGATGTGGGTCTGGGATGCGAAGGTGTTTGGACTGCAGTAGGTCCTCCCTTTTGGATGTAACATGTTGGTCACTCAGTGAGCACAACATCTTTACCAAGTTGGTGCTCATGCTGTTTTCAGAGCTGTGATGATATTGCTAGAGTTGCATTTTCAGAGCTTGGAGCAGTCAAAGGGGGCCCTGGCAGAATGTGCCACAACATCATGGGATGTTGTGCTCTGCCCAAATAGAACAAGCAACAAGGCGATGCAATAGATGCTGAAGAGCTGGATAAACCAGGTGCAGTTGACCAAGGAGAAGGATGAGGACATTGAGCTGAAAGAAGCTCTCCCTGGTCACAAAAGAATGTAGATACGTCACAGGTTATGATTGAATCCCTCTTCCTGTAGATGCCAGGTAGGTGTGGCAGTCTACCATGGACTGTCAAGGTCATGATGCCAGCAGCTGGATTGTACTGTGGGGTGAACAGCAGCATCTCTTTATCTCCTTTTTATTTTTTGCTGCCTGTCAATAAAAGCTCAAAACTTGGACTTGTCAAATCGCCTGCCTGTATGTGACATTCTCCAACTGCACAATGACAAGACTGGGCAAAAAGTCTTGCTTGGCCACACTATAAGAATTCCTCCAAAACTACTCAATACAACTCAGACTTAACCAAAAAAAAATATGATTCAGCCCATCGAAATATGAGTTGAATCCCACTTCTGTTGGGTGGAGGTGAATCTGCCGTTTAAGTGCCAGGCAGTGACCAGTTTTACAACTTGATTGTTGAAACCCATTCGTGTTCTTGAAGGATTAGGCTAATCTGTTTTGTTTTCTGGTAAACTGGAATTAATATAAATAATGAAAACCTTTTTGGCACATGTTATAACTGAAGGATAAATGCTAATGATTGGAGCACATTATAGTCCACGCTGTCTCTAATAAACAGCTTTACATTCTTACATTGTTCAAGATTGTGACGGGGGCACAGATTGTAGTTAGAAGTCAAAGGACCATAAAGCTACTCTCTCAGAGAGAGACGTGACTGGTGAACTTAACCTGAGGGTCACTGTGCCTCAGGTGCAGGATAAGGTAGAGAAGATGGGATACTTATGGTGACCTCAGCCTGTATGGGAATTAAACTCCCCCATTGTGGACACTCTGCATTGCAAACCAGCTCACTCAGTAACCAACTCCCCCTGTTGTAGTTATAAGGTTGCTGTTTAATAAATGAATTGAATTTTAAACTGCTAGAGCACAACCTAACAGGACCTTAAAGAAAGGTGAGACAGGGAGAAAGTAGAACTCACAGGACATTGTCTATATGTGGGAAATACTGTTGAACTACACTGTCACTCATATGACCATTATGACCTTATGAAAATTAAATAATTTATCTTTTTTGGAGGAACTGAGCTTCCTCATGAGCTTATTCACACCATGCCCCCACCCTCCCAAACAAATTATTTGATTTTGATAAGGTAGGTGGTCACTTTAAGGATTTTGATAATTATGGAGAGAACAATCAGGCAATGGAGGCTGAGTCAGCCACTAATCAAAATCAAAGTCTGATCTTTTTCAAGTGAATCAGTGAGATGCATGCTGGCACGTAGGAAGGTCTGCAGATTCATTGTGATGACAACCAGTTTCCATGTTGGCTCAAAATCAGGAAAACATTTATGAGGAGGTAATCACATAAAAGAGGTAACCCTTTGGAACATCAGACTTCATTCACTTACGTCTTTCAAGCGGTTATCACATGGAACTGAATGACAAGCTAAAAATAATGCACAGTTGAAACATTGTTGCAATTTTTGGAAGTATAAAATACTAATGAGGAGACCTGATACATAAACATAGACGGCAAATGTGCAGATTGACTAGTGTGTGGGTGGCAGTTAAACAAAACATTTTTGGAAAGTCTGACAGAAGAGAAGGATAATTAAAACATACATCAAGCAGAAGTCAAACACAATGCTTGGTGATGCTAGCCAATTAGCTACAGTTATAAGTCAAATCAAAAAGTGTTGGTATTGCATACCGGGTTACTGAGCACCTTGACAGAGAAAATTCAGGGTTTGAAGTTTTGTGAATGTGCCCCGATCAGAAACACATTTGAAATCCTAAAACTTGTTTAGTCTCTTAAAAGATACCGCGTGTTGGTGGTACAGACAAGGTGCTCTGTCTTCTCACTCATACCAGGCCTGCTGTTGTCATGCTGAGTGACTGTCAGGTTGCTCCATTACAGCAGGTAACAAATGCAAGGAAAGCACCGGATCAGGTAGTTGTTTGACCGGAGGGTCGGGGGTGGTCTTCCTTCACGAGACGGAGTGATTTCCTTAATGTACTTGTGCAAGTGCACAAATTGCAGAGCGATTTTTTTTTGGAAAAGGAAGGAGTCTGAGAGACTGGACCAAATTTCTCCAGGTCGGGAGAGGAGCCGATGAAGCAAACTGTGTGCATCCAGCTGTGAGACAACAATGTAGACAGCACAGAATCCGCCTGAGTTGAAGAATCTCCAGGCAACTACAAGCTCTATTTAGGATCCGGCCGGCACAGTAATTCATGTTCCCTGTTCGAGTGGAAGACTGGGGATTGGAGATTTAAAGAAAGGTTCTGAATCATAAATCTTCTCCTTTGAGATATAGAACATTATCGCTCAATCTCCGCCCTATCCAAACCCCCAGCACAGTTTAACAAACAAGTTTGCTGTGATTTTTGCCCTGATTGTCGCGACTGGGATCTCTCTGCCTACATGTGGCACAGGGTAGGGGCTGCTTCAAACAAAAACTGAAGCTGCCGGAGAAACTCAGGAGATCTGGCAGCATCTGTGGACAGAAAGCAGCGTAAATGTTTCGGGTCCGGTGACCCGCCTTCAGAACTGATTATAGCGAGGAAAAGATTGGTATATATGCTGAAGACAGGGCGTGTAAGGACTGAAGGAGAAAGAATATAGAAGGTAGAATTCAATTCGAGAGAGAGGAAAAAAAGGTTAGGCAGGCAAGAGACTAAATATTAGTATGCAGAGAGAAAGCATGGTGGAACATAGATTGGCTGTGTTGAAGCAGCCTTGAGTTGTGGGGATAGATAAGTGACACAGAAAAGGGCAATATTAGAGAACTCAATATTACCTACAGAATGCTGCAAGGTTCCCAAGTGCTGTTCTTTACGCTGAGCTGTGACAGACCACTGCTGCAGGCATGAGACAGAAACATTTGCCAAGAAACACTGTGGTGTGTTAAAGTGGCAGGTAACTGGAAGCCCAGTCTATGTTTCATCTCCCCACTGTAGAGGAGACTACAGGGTGGTGATCAGCTGCTTGAGATAGTTCACCTCCTATGTTGTCTCTCCTGTGTCTAAGGTCCATCTAACTTTCAGTGATAGAGGATGCACCAGTAGAGAGTGTGCACAAAAGAGACATTTATATTCATTAACAGGATGGTTTATTGCATGATAGCAATGAGTAGAATTTAAAATTCTAGCTATGAATAGCAGTTATGAGGAGAGACTGGATAGGCTGGGTTTGTTTGCCTTGGAGCACAGGAGGTTGAGGGATTTCTGTTTGATATTTAAGAAAGGTGGTAAGGAAAAGCCAGGGAACTATAGACCAGTGAGCCTGACATTGGTGGTGGGCAAGTTGTTGGAGTGGATCCTGAGGGATTGAATTTACATGTATTTCAAAAGGCAAGGACTGATTAGGGATAGTCAACACGGCTTGGTGTGTGGGAAATCATGTCTCACAAACTTAATTGTGTTTTCTGAAGAAGTAACAAAGAGGATTGACGAAGACATAGCAGTGGTCGTGATCTATCTGGACTTCAGTAAGGCATTCAGTAAGGTTCCTCATGGTAGGCTGGTTAGTAAGGTTAGGTCCCATGGAATACAGGGAGAACTAGCTATTTGGATACAGAACTGGCCTGAAGGTAGAAGACAGAGGGTGGTGATGGAGGGTTGCCTTTCAGACTGGAGGCTTGTGACCAGTGGTGTGCCACAAGGATTAGTGCTGGGTCCATTGCATTTCATCATTTTTACAAATGGTTTGGATGTGAGCACAGGAGATATAGTTCGTAAGTTTACAGATGACACCAAAATTAGAGGTGTAGTGGACAGAGAAGAGGTTACCTCAAAGTACAATGGGATCTTGATTAGAAGGGCAAATGGGCTGAGGAGTGGCAGATGGAGTTATAAGAGCAGGACTTATACACTTGATGGGAAAGTCCTGGGGAGAGTTGCTGAATAAGAAGACCTTGGAGTGCAGGGTCATAGCTCCCTGAAAGTGGAATCGCAGGTAAATTGGGTAGTGTTTGGTATGCTTTCCTTGATTAGTCAGAGCATTAGACACTAGACAATAAACAGCAGATGCAGGAGTAGGCCATTTGCCCCTTTGAGCCAGCGCCACCATTCATTATGATCATGGCTGATCATCCTCAATCAGTATCCTGTTCCTGCCTTATCCCTATAACCCTTGATTCCACTATCTTTAAGAGCTCCATCCATCTCTTTCTTGAAAGTATCCAGAGACTTGGCCTTCACTGCCTTTTGGGGCAGAGCATTCCATATATCCACCACTCTCTTGGTGAAGAAGCTTCTCCTCAACTCTGTTCTAAATGGCCTACCCCTTATTTTTAAACTGTGTCCTCTGGGTCTGGACTCACCCATCCACGGAAACATGCTTCCTGCCTCCAGAGTGTCCAATTTCTTAATAATCTTATACATCTCAATCAGGTCCTCTCTCATCCTTCTAAACTCAATGTACACAAGCCCAGTCGCTCCAATCGTTCAACATATGATAGTCCCCCCATTCCAGGAATTGACCTCATGAACCTATGCTGCACTCCCTCAATAGCCAGAATGCCCTTCCTCAAATTTTGAGACCAAAACTGCGCACAATATTCCAGGTGCGGTCTCACCAGGGCCCTGTACAGCTGCAGAAGCACCTCTTTGCTCCTATACTCAATTCCTCTTGTTATGAAGGCCAGCATACTGTTAGCTTTCTTCACTGCCTGCTGTACCTGCATGCTTGCTTTCATTGACTGATATACAAGAACACCTAGATCATGTTGTACTTCCCCTTTACCGAACTTGACTCCATTTAGATAGTAATCTGCCTTCCTGTTCTTGCCACCAAAGTGGATAACCACATATTTATCTACATTAAACTGCATCTGCCATGCATCTGTCCACTCACCTAGCCTGTACAAGTCACCCTGTATTCTCATAAAATCCTCCTCATATTTCACCCTGCCACCCAGCTTTGTGTCATCAGCAAATTTGCTAATATTACTTTTACCACCTTCATCTATACCATTAATATATGTTGTAAACAGCTGCGGTCCTAGCACAGAACCTTGTGGTACCTCACTAGTCACGCCTGCCATTCCGAAAGGGATTCGTTTATCACTATTCTTTGCTTCCTGTCAGTCAGGCAATTTTCAATCCAAGTCAGTATTTTGCCCCCAATACCATGAGCCCCCAATACCATTGAGTATACGAGTTGGGAAGTCATGTTGCAGCTGTGCAGTTCATTGGTTAGGTCACTTTTGGAATATTGTTGCAATTCTAGTCTCCCTTCTGTCAGAACGATGTTGTGAAACTTGAAATGGTTCAGGAAATATTTGCAAGGATGTTGCCAGGTTTGGAGGGTTGAGCTATAGGGAGAGATTGGATAGGCTGGGGCTATTTTCCCTGGAGTGGCAGAAACTGAGGGGTGACCTTATAGAGGTTTATAAAATCATGAGGGGCATGGATAGGATAAATAAACACGATCTTTTACTTGGGGTGGGGGAGTCCAGAACTAGAGGGCATAGGTTTAGGGTGAGAGGGGAAAGATATAAAAGGGACCTCAGGAGCAACTTTTTCACACAGAGGGTGGTACATGTATTGAATGAGCTACCAGAGAAAGTGGTGGAGGCTGGTACAACTGCAACATTTAAAATGCATCGAGATGGGAATATGATTTTGAAGAGTTTAGAGTGTTATGGGCCAAGTGCTGGCAAATGGAACTAGATTAGGTTAGGCTATCTTGACGAGTTAGACCAAAGAATCTGTTTCCGTGCTGAACATTCCTATGACTCTTATGACCGTATGATACAAAATAATGAGAGGTATAGACAGGGTTGATCATGATAATCTTTTCCTCCTGGCAGATGTGTCTAAAACCAAAGGCCATAAGTTTAAAAAGTGAGGACCATCTGGTTTAGAGGAGATCTAAGAGAAAAAAAAAAACCCAGAACCTGATAGATATATGGAACATGCTGCCTGAAAGGTTTAAGCCAACCTTAAAGAAGCATCTGGATACGTCTTTAAAATGCTGGGGCATTGTAAGATCTGAACCATGTTCAGATAAATGGGATTAGTGTAGCTTGATGTTTGTTGGGTGAGCATAGACACGGTGGGTTGAAGATCCTGTTTCAGTGCTGTGTGACTCTATGACACTCTCCACTTCTGGACATCACATGGACTCAATCAAATCAGTTGATGGCTGGCATGTATAATGTGGGTGACCAGTGGAGGAGACAGACAATGATCATCCATGTGGCACCTCTGACTGAAAATTGCCGCTTCAGCCTTATCTTTTGCATTGAGGTTTTGAGCTCTTCCATCATTGAGGACAGGGACATTTGAAGAGTCTCCTCCTCTAGCGAGCTGTTTAATCATCCACCAACATTCACAACTGGATGTGGCAGGACTGCAGAGTTTAGATCTGATCCATTGGTTGTGAGATTGCCTCGTTCTGATTGTCTGTTACTTGCTGCTAATGCTGTTTGCCATTCAAGTCATCCTGTTAGGTGGCTTCAGCAATTGGGCACCTCATTTTCAGGTATGACTGGTACTGCTCCTGGCATGCCGTCCTGCACTCTCCATTGAACCAGGATTGATTTGATTGGTTTGATGGTAATGATTGAGTGGGGGATATGCCAGGCCATGAGGTGACAGATTATGCTGGAGTACAGTTCTGCTACTGTTGATGGCCCACAGTGCTCATCAATACTTAGACTTGAGTTGCTAGATCTATTAGAAATCTGTCCAATTTAGCACCATAATAATGCCACAATGGAGGGTATTCTCAATGTAAAGGTGGGACTTTGTCTTCACAAGGACTGTGCAGTGGTCACTTTTACTTATACTGTCATGAATAGATGCATCTGCAGCTGACAAATTGATAAGGACGAGGTCAAATATGTTTTTCACTCTTGTTGGTTCCCTCAATACCTGCCACAGTCTGGAAGCTGGACAAACCTGGACAATTTTCCACATTATCTGGTAGAGCCAGTGTTGTAGCTATCCTGGAACAGCTCAACAAGGAATACAGCAAGTATTGGAGCACAAGGCTTCAGTATTGGCAGAATACTGTCAGGGCCCGTCACCTTAACAGTACCCAGTGCCTTCAGTTATTTTTTGATATCACATGGAGTGAATCAATTTGCCCGAAGGTTGGCATCAGTGATAGAAGGGACCTCTGGAAGAAGCTGAATTGGATTTTTGACTTTGGATAACTGGTTGAAGACTGTTACAATACAGCACATCATCTTTCACCATTTCTGCCACCTACAGTCAGACCCCACTACCAGAGATGTATTTCCTTCCCCACTTCTATTAGCATTCCGCAGAGACCATTCCTTTCGTGACTCCCTCATTAGGTTCACCCCCTCACTAACCCATCCTCCACTCCTGGTACCTTCCCTTGCCACTGCAAGAAGTGTAAAACCTGTGCCCATATCTCCCCCTTACCTCCATCCAAGGCCCCAAAGGATCCTTCCACATCTGGCAGAGATTTCCCTGCACATCCAAACACCTCTTCTACTGTGTCCATTGCTCTCGATGTAGTCTCCTCGACACTGGGGAGACAGGATACCAACTTATGGAATGTTTCAGCGAACATCTCTGGGACACATGCACCAAACAATCCCACCGTCCTGTGACTGACCACTTCAATACCCCGTCCCACTCCCCTCAGGACATGCAAATCCTGGGCTTCCTTCACTGCCAACTCCTAGCTATCCAATGTCTGGAGAAAGAACATTTCATCTTCTGCTTTGGGACCCTCCATCCATATGGCATCAACATTGATTTCACCAGTTTTCTCATTTCCCAAATCCCACCTCATCCCAGATCCAACTCTCCAAAAGGAACTGCTTTTTAAAATTGTCCTACCTGTCCATCTTACTTCCCACATATCCACTCCACCCTCCCCTCCAACCTATCACCATCAGCCCCCCCACCTGCACCTACCTATTGCCTTCCCAGATATCTTCCAACCAGACACCTCTTTTATTTACCTCTGAGCCCCCTTCCTCACCTCCGCCCCCCCCCCCCCCCCACATACCTAATGAAGGGCTTATGCCTGAAACGTCAAATCTCCTACTCCTCAGATACTGCCTGACCGCCTGTGCTTTTCCAGCACCACACTTTTCGACTCTGATCTCCAGCACCTGCAGTCCTCAATTCTCCTGGTTGCAACACTTCAACCTTGCTTTTTTAGCACTGATTTACTGATTCCCTCAAATTTGAGGTTAGGGATGTCTGTGGAGCTTCTCCCTCCATTGAATACTTTAATTATCCACGTCCATTCACAACTGGATTTGGGAGGATTGCATAGCATATACAGTATATGATCCACTAGATATTGCAGCAGACGTAGGCCATTTACCCCATTGTCGAGGGTGTGGTGCTGGAAAAGCACAGCCGGTCAGGTAGCATCAGAGGAGCAGGAGAATCAACGTTTCAGGCAAAAGCCTGAAACATCGATTCTCCTATTCCTTCGATGCTACCTGACTTGTTGTGCTTTTCCAGCACCACACCCTCGACACTGATCTCCAACATCTGCAATCCTCACTTGCTCCCATTTAGCCCACTGAGTCATTCCATCATTCAATAAGATTATGACTTGATCTGATCTGATTTTTCTCAGCTCCAATTTTCTGCTTTTTCTCCAATAACCCTTGACCTCCTTGCTGATTAAAGGTCTAACAATAAATATATTAAAAGCCCAGTCTCTACTACTCTTCACGATAAATAATTCTACAGTTCTTATCATGCTTCATAATAGTTTTATAATTAATGTATTTTCCTCTTTGCACTAATTTAGTGTTCAGTCCTCGCTTTGTAAGACTCCGGAACCTGACAGTGATTTTAATGCAAGTGCTAAAACATCAGCAAACACAAAATCTGTGTGAATCAGAGTGTTTTAGGAACAAAGTAAGTATGCAATTAAATCTTCTAAAGGAAAACCATTAAATGCTGCCTAAAATAGCAAGGCTGTAGTCAACAGCAGCAACTCATGAGTGTATAACTTGTTTGTATTTCATTGTCAGCTGCTCCTCAGTTTGAAGAGGATATCTACTTGGGGTTATGCGCTTCAGCCATTGGTCTTCATGAGATCGAACAGGCCAACACTTGAACTACAGATCTTTGTTTGCACAGGGCTGGACATTCAACAAGGATATGGATCTAGAGTACAGGATATCCTTCCTCCCCCATTGACAATCTGTCTTATCATTAAGATGTGACTCAAAATTGAAGTATTTTGATGGCCGGGATGTCACCATTTTGAACAGTTGGTATGAGGGCCTTTGCAGTTACTGGTATCAGTGCTGCTCTGCCTCAAGGACAGCGTCCAGCTATCTTTAAAGATTTGTTTTGCCCCCTGCTGGAATGTTGTACATTTGCATGTTGAGAAACAGGACCAAGCAGGAGAAATGCTTCTCAGCCATCCAAACACAATGCCCAGTCCATCAAGGTTAATTTTGCAGAGGGTTTGCTTGAACTCCTGTGGAGCTGCTGACAACTAACAGAGTCATGGAAATCTACAGCACAGAAAAGGCCTTTTAGCCCATTGTACGTAATTATTCTCATCCCATTTTCCAGCAATTGGCCCATAGCCATAAATTCACTTTGGCATCACAAGTGCAGCATATCCTAACTTACACACAGTACATCTCAGATGATATCAGCCTCTTTGTCAGAGATCTGAACCCTTGTCTCCCACGTAATTGGCAAAAGTGAGGACTGCAGATGCTGGAAATCAGAGTCTAGATTAGAGTGGTGCTGGAAAAGCACAGCAGGTCAGGCAGCCTCCGAGGAGCAGGAAAATTGACATTTCGAGAAGGAGCCCTTCATCAGGAATGCTCCCACGTAACAGACAGGGATGTTAACTATGATACTAACAAAGGACTGCTAATAGTGTTTGTTTGTTTGCCCTCACATTGAATCCAGGAGAGGCATTGCTGATAGAATTTCTCTTGTGCTTTTTTTGTTTTTATTCTAATGTTTTTCATGGGCTGTCGGTATTCCTAGCAAGACTAATACTTGTTGCCCAGCCCAGATTTCCTACGAACTGAATGGTTTGGCATGCTATTTCAGAGGGCATTTAGGAATCAACCAAATTGCTGTGGATCAGGAGTCAAATATATAGCATTGATGAGTCAGATGTGTTCTTTAAATAATCAACAATTGTTGTCACTGTCACCATTACTGAGCAGAGCTTTAAGCTAATTAATTCATTGATCTGTTGCAGAGTGATTGGAACCAGTACCTGCAGAGTATTAACCAGAGCCTTGAAATTATGAGTCCAGTAACAATTTCCCTCAATATGTCAGTCATTTGCATTCTATGACTCACAGCAGCACACAGTAGTCTGATGATGACGACAATTGCTCTGAACCCTGGTAGAGCTTTTTGTTATGGAGCACTCATTTATGTAGTTCATATAAGGCTGAGTTGACATAGCGTCACTTGTATGGTGTCTCCTCAGACTGGGTGATATGACTTAATGGTCTTGAATCATTTTTTAAGATTATGGATCACTTCACAATGATGCACACAACTGATCTTCCATTCAAAATATATTCCTCTGTCCCTCTCTTGAAGACACACAAGATGGTTACTTGTCAGTTTTAAGAAAAAACAATTTGTTCAACATCTTTGTCTCGTCATTTTTAAACCATTCTAGCGAGTGAATTTCTCCCTTTTTAATCACAGCCCATTGAATAAGGCATCAAGGGATATGGAGAGAAAGCCAGAATATGGCATTGAGTTAAAGGATCAGCCATGATCCAATGGAATGATGGAGCAAGCTTGAAGACCCGAATGGCCTACTCCTGCTCTAATTTCTGTGGTTTTGCAGTTTCATGCATCATATTCATTTTGGTAAAGACAGATGAAATTTATTCATTTCATACATCAGCCATGCCCTCTGTTTCCACTGGCAAACCCCCGTCTCTGTCTTTAATCTACCTTGTGTGGCACAGATGTTACTTGCCACTTATCAGCTCAAGGCTGGATGGTGTCCAGGTCCAACCATACATGGACATGAACTGCTTGAGTATCTGAGGAGTTGGAAATGAACATTTTATAATCAGCGAATCTCCACACTCTGTCATGATGGAGGACAGGAAAGCTAATGTTAAAGCAGCTGATTGTTGGACCAATGGTACTCCCAAATGGGGCTAAGATGAGTGCTCTCCAATAACCACAGCCTGCTTCGTAGTTTACTGGGTACAACTCCAGACAGTGGACAATTTCCCTTCGGTTTCTCATTGGTGTAAATTGGAATTGGGCTTCTCATTATGATTTAGAGCCAATTTGTTGTTCTATATAAAAGGCAGCTTGTCATACTTTGAAATTGAAATTGAAATTCACCTCTTTTGTACAGATTCAAACAAAGATTGTAAAAGAGAGGCAGTGGCATAATGGTATTATCACTAGATTATTAATTAGGAAACTCAACTAATGTTCTGGGGATATGTTTTGGTATGGCATGGCTGATGGTGGAATTTGAATTCAATTAAAAAATACCTGCAATTAAGTATTTACTGATCACCATGAAACCCTATTGTCAACAGTCAGAAAAACTCACCTGGCTCATTAATGTCCTTGTGGGAAAGAAATCTGCCATCCTTACCTGGTCTGGCCTATATATGACTCCATAGCCACGGCAACGTGGTTGAATCGCAATTGTCCTCTGAAATAGCCTAGCAAGGTGTCAACAAAGAAAGAAAACCAGGCAGACCACCTGGCATCAACCTAGGCAGCAAGTATTAAACAGAACTAAGCAATTCCATAACCAATGCATTGATCTCAGTTACCTCCAGTGGTGCTCAGCCTCACAAATACCAGTCTTCAGCCATGTTGATTCACTCCACGTGATGTCAAGAAATGGTTAGAGGCAGTCAATACTGCAAAGGCTATGGACCCTGGCAACATTGCGACAATGATACAGAAGATGTGCACTCCAAAACTTGCTGCTCCCCTAGCCAAATTGTTCCAGCATAGTTACAACATTGATATCTACCCCCAATGTAGAAAATTCCCCAGGTATGTCCTATATACAAAAAAAAGGACAAATAAACCCAGCCAATTATAGCCTCATCAATCTACTCACAATCATCAATAAAGTGATGGAAGGTGTCATCAACAGTGCTATCAAGCAGAACCTGCTCAGTGACGCCCAATTTGGGTTCTGCCAAGACCAATCAGCTCTTGACCTCATTACCACCTTAGTTAAACATGGACAAAAGAGTTGAATTCCACAGAGGTGAGGTGACACTCCTTGACATCAAGGCCACATTCTACTGAGTGTGGCATCAAGGAGCCCGAGCAAAACTGCAGTCAATGGGCATTGGGGGCACGCTTTCTGCTGGTTGGAGTTATACCTGGCACATATAAAGATGGCTTTGATTGTCAGCTGTCAGTCATCTCAGCTCCAGGGCAGCTCTGCATGAGGTCCTCAGAATAGTATCCTCAGCCCAACTTCAGCTGCTTCATCAATCACCTTCCTTCCGTCATACGGTCAGAAATGGGAATGTTTGTCAATATTCTGCACCCTTCTCAAGACCTTCGATAATGTCCCTTCCATTAGCCTGGTTAGTAAGGTTAGATCACATGGGATCTAGGGAGAGCTAGCCAATTGGACACAAAATTAGCTTCACGATATGAGGCAGAAGGTGGTGGTAGTTGTCACACTGGAGGTCTGTGACCAGTGGTATGCTAGAAGGAACGGTGCTGGGTCCACTGTTGTTCATCATTTATGTAAACAATTTGGATGAGAGTATAGGAGGGATGGTTAGCAAGTTTGTAGATGATAACAAAATTGGTGGTGCACTGGACAGTGACCAAGGATATCTAAGAGCAGAATGGGATTTTGATCAACTGGGCCAGTGAGCTGAACAATGGCAGATGGAGTTTAATTCAGATAAATGCAAGGTGTTACATCTTCGCAAAACAAACTAGGGCAGGACGTACACAGTTAATAGTAGGGTCCTGGGGAGTTTTGTCAAATGAGGGACCTAGGGGTGCAGGAAATAATTCCTTGAAAATAGCATCACAGTAGACGGCGTGGTAAAGAAGGCATTTGGCATGTTTGCTTTCATCGGTGAGAGCAGGAGTTGGGACGTCATGTTAGAGTTGTACAGGACAATTGTGAGGCCTCATTTGGAGTACTGTGTACAATTCTGGTTGCCCTGCTATAGGAAGGATGTTATTAAATGGGAAAGGGTGCAAAAAAAATTTATAAGGATGTTACCGAGACTGGAGAGTTTGAGGTGAGACTGGAATCTGCAGGAGCTGTTTTTTTCCTAGAGTGTAGGAAGCTGAGGGGTGACCTTGTAGTGTTTTATAAAATCATGAGAGGCACAGATAAGGTGAATAGCCAAAGTCTTTTCCCCAGGATAGGGGAGTCCAAGGTTAGAGGATTTAAGGTGAGAGGGGAAAGATTCAAAAGGGACAATCTTGTCCCACAGAATGTGCTGCATACATGGGACAAGCTGCCAGATGTAGTGATAGAGGCAGGTACAATTACAGCAATAAAAAGAACATTTGGATAGGTGCATGGATAGGGACAGGCTTAGAGGGTTATAGGCCAAACCCATGGAAATGGGAATAGTTCAGTTTAGGAAACTGAGACAGCCTGGACAAGTTGGGCTGAAGGGCCTGGTTCTGTGCTGTATGACTCTATGACTCTAGTACGATTTTTCTTGCTTTGCATTTGCCTCATTACCTATGCACATGATTCTGTGCCACTAGACTCATCATATCTCACACTCACCAGAGACAGAAATACTTACCACTGCTGGGCTGTCACAGCATCAGTACCATTTTCACATGCATTCAGTGAAGCACTGTTTCGGAGCTGTCCTTCGGCTTACATGTAGAGAGATGGAAGCCAAAAAACAAACATTTCTCAGAACATATAGCTGGCACAGTTGACTGTTCATTGTAAATAGAAGTGTACATTCATAAATTTATTGCTATTCAAGAAACAAGCTACACATTGTACCCATCCTTTGCCCCATCCCATCTTCGAACCCAGACTTAGGGAGCCCCAGACTTTTCCCAGCGTAGCCAAATATCATCTAATAGCCTCAGACCCTGGAAAGCTTTCAAACCTGTCATCATTACTCAGCAACAACGAAAATGAAAATAAAAAATAAACAGAAACAGCATTTGCCTCTGGTAACTCCTTCTGTTTGGATCATAATCAAATGTACAGTCAGTCAATGAGAGCTCATTGCACTCTGCTCACTTCTATTGGAACTGGGTGTCAATTAATTCCTGTCTGGCTTGCTGTGCATGAGGCTGCAATGATGTATGAAGGTCATATTCTCCCATGATCAATATCCTTACCTTCATTCTTGAAAGTCAACTGCCACTCTCGAGGTGGTTTCTACACATGCTTATGTGCTGCTTCTTGAGTTTCAAGAGACAGAGGCACACAGTGTATTTAACAGGGAAGCTACTGGGTCACAGGGTGGGAATTCTGAACAAAAGGAGCCAGTAGACTTGAAAAACCAAATTATAATTTTGCAAGTTGTGAAGATGGAGGTGGAAATCAGCAATGGCAGGGGAGCATCAGCTGTAGTTTGTGGGTGCTGAGTACTATCTGTCCCTGGTACAGAATATAAAAGGAATAGCTGCCATAGAAAACTATATTTTATGCACCTGATGGTCCTTTCTTAGTTTCACATACTTCTACCACCAGATATCCTCCTCAGGAAGCTGTGTATTTGTTATGAGTGTGAGGAAGTGCAATGATCAGAGGAGGAGAGTGAG
Organism: Chiloscyllium plagiosum; assembly: GCF_037043375.1. NCBI lineage: Eukaryota > Metazoa > Chordata > Chondrichthyes > Orectolobiformes > Hemiscylliidae > Chiloscyllium > Chiloscyllium plagiosum. The sequence goes on from NW_028270139.1 coordinate 106,165,193, forward strand.
CTGATATTTAAAGCGTTTACACAGCTTTTACACAGATGGGGCTTTTGTTTTTCTCTGTGACTGTGGATATAATAAGTTACTTATTTTTATTCATTCAGGGCATCTACGGCTGGGCCAATACCAATGTTGCTAAGGGTCTGGAGTCACATGTAGGCCAGACTAGGTAAGGATGGCAATTTCCTTCCCTAAAGGACATTAGGGAACCAGATGGGTTTTTCCTGGCAATCGATTCATGGTCATCATTTTTATTGATTTGAAACTCCATCTGCCATAGTGGGATTCCAAGCTAGGTCCCCAGAGCATTACCTGGGTCTCAGGATTAACAGTCCAGTGATAGTACCTCAAGACCATCACTTCCCCATGTACATTCTTTGATGAATTCATTAATAATCTAGGAGAATTTGGTTCAAATTCTGCCAATGTGAAAATTTGGCTTAAATTTAAAAATGTAGAAATTTTAAAAAAACCCTTCTTCTGATGCAGATGCTTGAGATTGATGAGGATTTTGCTCCACTCTGGTCGGGTCTGAGATGTCTGAGAATCGTGCAAATCTTGTGAGGCCTATGTCAATGTTAGGAGAAAATAGAGATATACATTTTATGGCCTAACAGGTGCCAAAGCGTATTTCTCACTCAGCAGTGTAAGCAGAATAATTGTCTGTTTAAGGCCCATTAATGCTGCAACTCACCTAATTTATAATCAGCTTCCTGTTTTACCAAACACACCAAGCAAGCAAAACATCAAGAATTCTCGACGTGGAAGTCAAAATGGGTACCCGATGACCAGCTCACTGCTGGCTGCAAAGAGCCTTTATACTGTTCTGCACTGAACAGCATCTCAGGGCATGATTCTTGGGCACCAAACACATGCCCCACTCAACCACAGACATGACATTTATCATTTGCCAATATCTCATGATCCTCATGGCACCTCTCTGATCCACCAACAGGAAGCTTAGAAAGGTACAGACTTGCATCACAAGGTGCACCAGCAACATGCATTGAAAGGTTGCTTTGGGACATGTTACGTGCTTACACAGATAGGTAGCCAGCTCACAGATAGCACCAGGCTATATCTCAGGACAGCTCACTTGCTCTCAGTGCTCCCTTACTTAGCACCACTTGCGCAGTCCCTTGCCTTGCTTTGATGTGCCTGTTAGCACACTGGTGCTTCAGCTTGAGCCTAAAGGCTATCAGTGCAATCATATTCACATGCTATTGTGCTCAGATACACAAGCAGCTTATCAGTCGGGATCTCTCTGGGAGGAGGAATAAAATCATGGATCCATATCTGCTCGAAGGCAAGACATTGAAAGGGCATAATACATGAAGCATGCACTGGTCTACCTTAGCTTAATAATTTCTTCACCCATTTTCAGTGTGTGTGGAGTGAATATGCTTGGGGTTCAAGTGTTGATCAAAGGCAATTTGTATTATCCCATTGGTGTTTACAAACCTCACACTGCCATCTCAGTGATGCAGATGTTTACAGCAATGATTTAAAAAGAAGTGAACCCTGGCCAAAAGCATCCAAATCATTTATGAAACTTCCAAAGGTGCTATGGGAAAAGGGCAATATTGCTTCATTGTACACTTTTTAACTATAATGATGGACACTCCTGAATGTAATTAAAACTTGAATGATAGATATGGATCCAGTGCAGGAAGAGATCAGAGCACAATAGGCACTTATTTTTTGCTAATGCACATGCTGCGAATATGGCAAAGATGGAGGAGACAATAGACTGCTAAGATCAGGTGTGAATCGAGGTGTGAGCTGTTCTTCACAATAGTATGGACAGAGAGTGCTGCATCATCCAGGAGTGTTATGCGTTGCACAGTTGGAGCAGGCAATGGGATCGATTCTGAGGAACTGGGGGAATGGGAGCATAGACAGCTGGTAGCCAAGGACAGCTAAAACTGTGTGACATGGTGGTTAAACGATAACTAGGGTGGGACAATGGGGCTATTTGTGCAATGGAGTACCAGCCCTTGCCCATTATGTGCCATGAGCATTGTGGCTTTGTGTTTGCAGTGCCATCACATTGTCAGTGAGGGAGAACATTGTATTGACAACTGTTGTCCACATACAAGTTAGCTTCTTAAAGATGATGTGGGTGCAAGGGGTGCTAGCTTTCTGACTAATGTCCACTGAATGATATGTTGCTCTGGGAACACTGCATGGAAGATCAGGCAAGAATCAAGTGAAAGTGACGCAACAGGGGGAAGTAGTTAAGGAGACAAGAAAAGGTGAGAAACTTTGTTCCGTTTCCCATTGAGCTACCTTCCAAAAAACCAACTGCAGCTGGCACTTAGCCAAAACAAAATGTGAGATTCTACCCAGTCGCTGTTGGATTGTTCAGTTGGTTCGCTAATCTTCTTCAGGGTCAACAAAAATACAACATATTGTGGGTACTGGAAATCTCAAATCAAAACAGGGAGCACTGGAAATACATAGCACGTCAAGCACTACCTGTGGGGTGAAAACAGGATACACATTATGTGGCACGGTAGCAGTGGTTCGTGCTGCTGCCTCACAGCATCAGGGACCTGGTTTTGATTCCAGCCTTGGGCGACTGTCTGTGTAGAGTTTGAACATTTTCCCCGTGTCTATGTGGGTTTCCTCTGGTTGCACCGGCTTCCTCCCACAATCTAAAGATGTGCAGATCAGGTGAATTAGCCATGCTAAATTGCCCATAGTGTTCAGGAATGTGTAGGTTAGGTATATTAGTCAGGGGTAAATATAGGATAATAGGGTAGGGGAATGGGTCTGGGTGGGTTACCCTTCGGTGTGGACTTGTTGGGCCGAAGGGCCTGTTTCCACATTGTAGGGATTCTATGACCTTCCAGATCTGTGACCTTTCATCAGAGCATAGAATAATTAGAGTTGGCAATAAATCCTAAATAAATGTTGCAAAGCCATGTTACTAAAATATTTACTTGTATCAGGAGAAGGTCGAATTCATGATTTACCTATTATTGTCAGTGGCAGTTGTCATTGAAACACCCTTCAAGTACTAATCCTCCCTTATGAGCTTATATATATATTTTCTGGGTGGTAGAGGTAACAGCAAGTTCACCTTAGTATTCTTCAAATCTGCATCACTCTCCTTTGTTCCTCCTACATTAACAAGCCAATAAGCAAATCTTGTGTTTGTATTTCTTACAGTGAGTGGGAATCACATCTTTTGAAGATCTTAAAGTGCTTAGTCGAACAGCAGCTTTCCAAATTAGATTTTCACTCATAGCCTGATGTGTTCATGCAGACTTAGTAGGTTGGGTTTTGCCAGCTCCACAAAGGACAGAGTGGGAGGAGCATTAAAAAGGCAAGGGAAGGCAGGAGGTGAATTGTCTGTTCTTTTCCCCTTGCTGTGGCAATTTTACCAGTGACAGAGAAGGTGAAAGATGAACGTCCCTTTCAAGGGTAAACCGAATCACATAAATTTGCAATTAAGGCCCTCTCTTGCTACCTGTGATATTTTACCAATGGCAAAGGGTTCCTCTGTTGCATGGGTGAATCCAGCTGGTGACGTTGCAGGGTTAGGGTAGAACCCTCTAATATGACCACAAACAGATTTCCTGGAACCACCCTGTCCCTTCGTCCAAGAGATTTTTAATTCCCAAGATGGAAAGGGATATAGAGATAATGTGGGAAAATGTGTCGAATTGGATGATCAGTCATGATTGCATGGAATGGTGGAACAGGTTTGATAGACTGCTGCCTACTGTGCCAGGGTTTGATTCCAACCTTGAGCGAGTGTCGGTATGGTTTTTGCACATTCCTTCTGTGTCTGCGTGGGTTTCCTCTGGGTGCTCCAGTTTCCTCTCACAGTCCAAAGATGTGCAGATCAGGTGAATTAGCCAAGTTAATTTGCCCACAGTATTCAGGGATATGTAGGTTAGGTGTATTAGTCAGGGGTAAATGTAAGGTAATAGGGTAGGGGAATGGGTCTGGGAGTAGAATTGGAGGGTCAGTGTAGAATTGTTGGGCCGAAGGGCCTACTTCCACATTATAAGGATTCTATGACTGAACAGACTCTTTCTGTTCTATATTCCTTTGTTCCTATGTTCCTTTGACCCAATTAGTCACTGTTATTTTTTACCCTCCATGAATGGAAAAGGATCATTTTTACCATTCAGGTCAGTTCCTGGATTGTCATGCCTCATTTAATTGCATGTGATTTACTATAATGAAAATTACGTCTAATTGTAATGTACATTCTGGGAACTTTGGCTACTTAAACCATCCTATTGGCATCTATTACACAGAAGGAATATTTTGGATGAGATAATAATGAGGGGAGTAATGCCAGGAAAAAGTTCCAATGAGAATTATAAACATCGAACTTGTTTTGTGCTTCCAATGTGCTTCCTATTCACCATTATAAGCATGATTTATTGTGACCATTAATATTAGCAATAGCATAGAAATTAAAGCTATTAATTTGAACTGTCAAATTGACATAATTACTGCTTGCTTGTGAGTGTGCGACATTTAGGAATGAGAATCAAATTGACATAGGAACAAATGTATTTATTTTGAAGTAGAAAGCTCTTTATTATATACATATTTGTTCATGGGATTTGGGTGTCACTGGCGACACCAGCATTTATTGTCCATCTCTAATTACTCTTGAGACAATGATCATGTGTCAACTTCTTGAACCGTAGCAGTTCATCTGATGTAGGTACATCCACAGTGCTGTTAGGGAGGGAATTCCAAGATTTTATCTGGCAACAGTAGGATTTATGATATATTTCCAAGTCAGGATGCTGTGTGGCTTCGAGATGAACTTGCAGTAATGGTATTCCAACATATCTGCTGCTTTTGTCAGGACGATAGCTTTAAAGTGATTGGTTGAATATTAGAGTGAACACAAGGGAAACATTTTTGACCAGGAGGTGGCAGGAATCTGGAATTCACTGCCCAGACTGGTGATTAAGGTAGAAACCCTCAATTCACGTAACCATAACCGATACAGATCAGATGCTGCAATGTGGGATTAAAATGAATTTCTGGTTTCTTTTTCTTTCAGTGCAGACAATATGTGCTGAGTAGATCACTTTCTGTGCAATAGCCTTTCTATGGTTCCAAAGTTCTTGTCCTTCTACATGGTAGTCAGTTTGGAAGGTATTATCGAATGAGTATTCTATTCATTTTCCAGCCCTTATTTCAGTGACTGTATTAACCCAATGTAAATTGTGTATGTAAAATAAGGCAGCATAATTTTAACCCGATGGCTTTGTATTAAAGTTTTAGATACTAGACTGTTAATCTTACAATTGTTGAAAAGGGAAGAATTGTAATTCTGCTGCTTTGTTAAAGTGAATCAATTTTCAAGGAATTTACTAATCTGAGTAGCAGAAGCCATGCTAATTAGATCTTGTTAGCAATTGCACTAATTTTGTAACCCTCGACTTCCGTCGATGCATGATCTCAATCTCAAAACAGCAGATATTTTAATCATTGTAACAGCCAGGAATTTTAGTGGAGCACTGATAAACATGAATCTGCAAGAAATTCTCTAGAACCACGATTTACTCAGCCTGCATCACTGATCTAGTCATTTCTGGAACTTGAATGACTAAGTTACAAATATATGGCAATAGAACCAAAGTAATTTTTATCTTCCATGCAACAATATCCAACTTGCAAGCAAATTCAACTTTTAATCAATTTATGCATTGCTTGTTCTGAAAGACGAGACTGAAAATCATGTCTGCTGATGTTTTTAATTTCCTATCAAAGAGAATCAGCTGAGTAGTGCATTGGAACTTCATAAGAATTTACTACTGATCAGTTTAAAGTGACCCTTGGTCCAAGGATGCTGAACTGATTAAAGAGCCAGTGAGCAGTGCAGTATAAAATCTTGATGATAATTAGTGGAGTGAATGCTTATTTTCTATTGCTGCTGGCTACTTTCTCTCCCAACAGCAATAATGAATTGGTTAATGCATAAATTGCAGCAAAATCCATTTTGTACGAATACTCGATAGAGTGTATATTGCTCCATTGTTGAATTAGTTTAAACTCAGCAAGTTAGACATTGATTGCGAGCTAGACATTTTAATTTTGCTCCATGGAAAAAAACGTAATGTATTGTTCTTTGAAAGTTCATTAACAGGATCTCAATCTCAAAACAGCAGATATTTTAACAATATAACTCTTTTCAATTTTGCCGATATTTTAATTTAAGTGGAAAATAGGGAGCCATACAGAACAAATTAAATTTTTGTGATTGCTGCTTATTTGCTCCAATTTTAAAGCCTATGTGTAATGGCTGAGCCATACAATAGTGGGAGTCAACTATTCATAATTTTCCAACATTAAACTAGTCAGTAGTGAAACCAAAGTTACAAGATTAAAGTCATAAAATTAGTCACTGAAGGTATTGGCAACAAAATGCTTGAAGTATAATATTCCCTTGTGCTCCATTTGTTGGAAATATTAACTTTCATTAAACTGCAAAAGGAACTCATTCATGTTAAGTGTCCATTTATTAAGATTGCCACAATTTTAAAGTCCTTGTTTTTCTTTGTGATTCTCAACCAATTAAATTTTTTCTTAGCATTTTTATAACATCAAGCTGGAAGAAACAGCATTGTAAACTCTTGGATTAATATCAGGAATTAGTTCTTGACAGAGGAATCAATGCAGGCAGTAAATATCTTTTCCCTGCTGTCTGGAATAATTCTGACTTGTAAAGTTATATACTTTCAGAATACAAACGGGTTGCAATCCACCTGTCATTGCAGATTCTGAATGGAGCTTTCAGCCCAGGGCTGGCTTGTATCAGGGTGGTTGCTCGATGTAATTCTGCTGTCAGGAACCGCTCTGAGGAGTGGCCTGGGAAGTGGACTTGCTGGCACTCCACAGAGGTTGGCAGTAATTAATATTGTTGAGGATCTATTTGGAGAAAGTCTTGCAAGGTTCTCCATAATTTTGCCAATGGTAGAACAGCCCCCTGCCAGTTAAGGAGTTGTCGTCAGATGTTCTATTCTACTAAGAGTTGCTGCATAAATAAAAGGCTATAGTCATGGCCCACCTTAAACTTCAGGAGGGATTTTCTTTATCTGGATGACTGGCCTCGATGCTGATTTTGTGTTGATGTTCTATCTGGACTTCAGTGGGGTCTCCTTCATGTTAAGGTGCCCCTCTGTTCTGCAACCTGCCTCAAAAGTACTAACCTCTGTTGGTGGGACCTGGTAGGTTCCAGAGTTGTCAGTACACATGCTGGGACTGCAGTATCAGGAGTCTGCCCACTCTCTTTAAATAGATGCCAACTCCATGGTTATTGGTTAAGGCATTGACAATGGGAAGATTGCTGACCTGGCCTCACTGGCAGCAACTGTGTGACTGGGGGCCTCAATTCATGCATGACCCCAGGGTCCTGAAGTCTGTAGGAAAATCCTCTGCCATATTTTATCTATTTTCAGAATTCTTATTGACAAAGGTTTTGCTCTTCCATCGATTTTCTTATCATCTGTTTTAAAACTGTGCTATTTGTCCTCAAGTATTAATGACTACTATTCACATAAAGGTGAAGGTAAAATTGCTTTAGTCCTTCTGAACCATGGGGCTGCTCTCCCTTTAGAGCAAGATGACGGTGGTTTAACCTGAGAGATACCATGCCTCAGGTGAGAGGACAGTCCTTCAGAGTAACTCAGCGACTGTGGGACTTGAACCAAGCTGTTGGCATAAGTCATTAGTTTGCCAACCGCTGATAAATCAGGGAGACAACTGGTGGTGGTTTAACTTGAGGGTCACTGTGCTTCAGCTGAGAGGTAGAGGTTGAGAAGGTGGGATCTTTATTCTAATCTCTGCTGGTGCAGGAATTGAACCCCTGCTGTTAGCCCCCGCCTGCATTGTAAGCTCGTTGTCTAGCCAACCCTGGGCTAACTGATGCATCCCATTCTCAGGTACTTGAAGTAATGAACAAATTAAAATATGATCATGGCTACAATCATGTATAGAATGTTTTCTGGGTAAAACAGCATTAACAGTTAAAATAATAAAAATAAACATGGAGCTAAATTTTTTTTTTAGCAGCTTGAATATTTTCTTTCTGGTGGAAGCAAAGGTATGAGGAGGAGAAGCACATAGATTCAGGAATTGTACAGATACATAAAACAAATGCTAGAACAAGCAACATAGACTTGTGTGCAATAGCATATTTCAGGGAAAAAAGCAAACATAATCAAAATAATATGTGTGATAAAATTCTTAGTGAAAGAACTGAGTTGTTGTGGTGCAGACTAACAGGTCTTGAAAAGTTGGACTTCACTCACATAATACCATAAAAAGACACTGGACTGTAGAAACTCAGATTCGAAAGAAGTTAAAAATTCTCTCAAACTGCAGTCATTTTTAAAATTTAATTCATGTGGTCTGTGTGACACTGGCCAGGGCTCAGAGGGCAGTTGAGAATCAGTCACTTTGCTATGTGTCTGGAATCACATGTACTCCAAAAGTTTCCTTCCCTAAAGGAACATTAGTGACCCCGTTGGGCTTTTTCCCCATTCCCCTGGACTCACACTTTCCATATTGTATTCTGTCTGTCATGTTCTTGTCCATTTGCTAAGCTTTTCCAAACTCTCTTAAAGCTACTGTAACACTTCCTCAAAGCATACATTCCTCATTTAGCTTTGCATCACCCATTAATTTAAAAATACTGCAGTCAGTTCCCAACTTAAAGTCCTTAATACATATTGTAGACAGTTGGGACTCAAGTTCTGATCATTATGGCTCCCCACTAGTCACACACAGCCTGCCAATGTGACAATGACTCGTTTATTCCAACTTCTGTCTTCTGTCTGTTAGTACATTACCTCCTATGATTGTGTGGTGCACGCTAATATGCTAAGCCATTTTGAGATCTAGAAAGAAGTAGTGTTAGGTGTCTGGAAGAACATTAAGGTAGATAAGTCCCCAGGGCCTGATGGCATCTACCCCAGGCTACTTAGAGAGGTGAGAGAGGAGATTGCTGGGGTCTTGACCAAGATCTTTGTATTCTCGCTAGCCATTGGATGGGTCCCGGAGGACTGGCGAGTAGCGAAAACTGTTCCTCTGTTCAAGAAAGGAAATAGGGAAAATACAGGAAACTAGACCAGTGAGTCTCACATCATAGTTGGGAAGTTATTGGAGAGAATTCTTCGGGATAAGATTTGCATACATTTGAAAAAGCATGCCCTAATTGGGAACCGTCAGTATGGTATCGTGCAGGGCAGGTCATGTCTTATTAACTTGACTGAATTTTCCAAGGAAGTGACAAACGTGGTTGATGACGGTAGAGCAGCAGATGTTGTCTAATTGGAGTTTAGTAAGGCTTTTGACAAGATCCCCCATGGTAGGGTCATCCAGAAGATTAAGATTCATGTGAGCCATGATGTCTTAGCTGTATGGATTCAGAATTGGCTTACCCATAGAAGGCAGAGGATAGTGGTGGAAGGGTTCACATTCTCATGGAAACTCATTCATGGAAGGACATTGATTGAAACCAGGAATAATGAACTTGCTTCAAAGATGTATCTGCAATGGCTAAAAATGTTTGTTTTCAGCTTGGCACACTGGAAACAGTAGAGCGCCCCAGGAAGCAGCACTGAAGCTTCAAACTATGTTAACAATTTAGGTGAAGGAATTGATTGCGTTGCAGCCAAATGTTCTGTGTGTAGAAAGACAGATAGAAAAGCACATTGTGCAGAGAATATTATGCGAATGCAAGGGGATATAAATATGCTAATTGAGTGGGGAAAATATTGGTACAGGAATACAATGTGGGGAAAAATGAGGTTGTTCATTTTGTGGTCAAATGGTCTGTTGGTCTTACTTGTAAGGGAAAGTTAGCACAAAAGTAGTGAATTCTTGCAAAATCTGTACAGGGTATAAGTCAGATCTCATCTAAAGTACAAGTTTCATCTCCTTCATTAATGAGCTAAGACATCATAGCTCACATGAATCTTAATCTTCTGGATGACCCTACCATGGGGGATCTTGCTTTGGAAACCTTTCAGAAAGGGAAGGTTGAATTGTTTTATGAATAAAGACTGGTTGGATAACTTGGGTCTGTACTGATTAGAATTTAGAAGAATGAGAGGGGACGATATTAAAACATGTACAATTCTGAGGGGGTTTATTAGGAAAGATTTCCAGTATATGTTTTCCCTTGTGGTGGAATCTACAACTTTGGGGTACAGAAAAAATAACGGATTTGTGGAATATCTCCTCAAAAAGTCATTAGCTTTGGAATTACTTCCACAGGGACCATTGAAGGCAGGATTATTGTCTTTACAAGGTATTAATAATTACGGGGGAATGGCAAGAAAGTGGTATTCAAGCAACATTTGGATTAGCCATGACCTTATAAAAGGCAAATTAGGCTTAATACGTCTTCTGACCTACCCCTCCTCCTTTGTTATGATTTTATGAATGCTTGGTAACATTAGCAGTTTGTTGCTATTATCACACACACAGAGGCATGGAAGCACTGCAAATCCTCTCCTACTCCTGGATAGCCTCCAAGTAGAGGTTTGCCCTGAAAAAGTTGGAATATATACATCTTCAGGTGAAGTAGCGTATCCTAACGTCACATAGCTGTCACTGCTGGGCCCCCGACCTCTCTGACAGAGATATGAGTGCTTCCTATTTCCTCCCCCCACCACTGAAGCTGCATGGATGTAGGTTGGTTAGTCTGTGGTAGAGTCCTCAAGTGCATTGTGACCCAGAGCACAGCAACTGTAGATATCACCTTTACTGGAGTGTTGGCTGACCCCATGTCAGCTTCAGGCACAAGGGAAGAGCCATATAGAAACTGCAGAAAAGAACAGCTAAATTTTAAAACACTCTGGGTTTCATTTGGGTAGTGTTATATACTAACTTGTGAGTATTACATACTCACTCTTGTTGTCAGTCTCATAAGTGACATGACATTCCTTGTGTTGTCCATATAACACAATATTATGGGTGCTATAATTTCAATGACAGCAACATTAAATGGATACATGCTGGGCTTGGTAAATATGATACTTATGTGATGGGGATAGCGAAAAGAACTATCCTGAATAAAGATATATGTCACTCATTAACTAGCAACAATTCATTTATTTTCTTCTTTAAAGAGCTCAGAGAAGGCAATAACCTAAAGGCTAAATATACTGTGGCAACCTCCAGTAACACTCATGTTAAAGTTAAAAATACATTGGCTATTTCCACATTGAGTGAATGGAGGCCTGTTCTGATGAGGAAGTTGAGAGAATTGATCATGGAAGCTTACCAAGCAATTTGGATGTGACATATCAAGTGCCACCATGAGATAACTGGTAGGACCATAAAACTGAATGGTTCTGTCCCATTGTTGCCTGGCTGTGATACTAAAGCTGATGAATTCTCGATACTGCTAGAAAGTGTGCTATTCAGCTGACGCCAAGATGGAATCATGATGAGGTTACACCGATTTCCTCTGTGTACAAATTGAGCTGTCCAATTAGATGGCCATGGGTGCAATAGTAACAAGAGTATATATTTGTTGCACTCAGGCAAAGAACAGTCTTCTGATACATGTAAGTAAGTAATTAACCATTGTCCACAAAGGGCTACTGGCATCCAGTTGTTGTTTATTGATTGTTTGTGGCAGGGACGAATGTCTTGAGTCCTACTGGGAGTCCCATGCCTGCTCATGAAAAACCTTCACAGTGAAGCAGAAATGGGAAGACAAAATATCCCTATAATCTTACAGTTGCATTGGGAATTGCAAACCAAGTCATTGTCTCCTATACTCAAAGGAAAAGTACTCATAAATTGTACTCAAACCTCAAACTGAACATCTTCTCAATATTTCCAACTGCAGATGATCCTGGTAAGAGCTGTGTTGTACATTTCCAGTGAGATCTTATTTTGTGCGATGGCCTTTGCTGTGGCAAACAATACTAGACTTTTCTAAAACACATTTATGTAACCTGGTACACATATACAAAAGCTGAGACTTTACCATTCCAAACAATGCACACCAATTACTTATTAACTCAGTTCATTGCTAACAATCTCTGCCAAAATAAATCATTATCTTGACATTAAACATTAAACATTTCAAGCATACTGGGTAAAACAAGCACAGACAGTTTTTCAGAACAAAAGGCAATGGTCTGCTTAAGTGAAAACTTCACAGAATGATTTATTAATCAGCGACTAGCCTGTTGTTTGGATTTCTTGGACGGGAGGCTAAATCATAAAATTTTATGATGCAATAGTAGGACAAGTTCTGAACATTGAGCTGTGCTAAGCAACTGGGACTCAAACAAGGTGGTAAATTAAACAAAAAGGATTGGCTAGTACCACATAAACATTCCTGTATGCATGGAATCAGCTAATGAAGGTGGAATAGACTGATTCAAACTGATATTAGGTAATAATATATTTTAAATGTTTCTTTTCCAGATTTTCTAAATACCTGGACTATCGTATGTTAAATTTCTAGCCCTTCTGAACAGCAGTGCCCGCCACGGTGCCATGATCCTGGCAACTGCTGCCCTCCCCTGGTGAGCCATCTCCCCCAACAGTATCCAAAACGGTATACCTATTTTGGAAGGAGATGACCACAGGGGACAACTGCACTGCCTTCCTACTCTTTTTCTGCCTTTTGGTCACCCATTCACTGTCTCCTTCAGCAATTCTAATCTGCAGTGTGACCAATTCACAACCTCCTCAGCATCGCAGATACTCCACAGTGAGTCCATCCACAGCTCCATAGAAGTCATGCGCTCAAACAAGAGCTGCAGCTGGGCACATTTCTTGCAAGTGTAAGAGTCAGGAATGTCAGTCACATCCCTGAGCTCCCACATCAAGCAAGAGGCACATGCCACTGGTCTGAGGTCTCCTGCCATTGTAAGCCTTGGTTTTATATCCACTAACTAAAACCAAACAATGCATTTAAATATATGAAAGAAAAGAAAGAGAAAAAATAAAAGCCTTACCTTACAGAGTCTTTTTCTTCTGGTTAGAGGGGGGGGGGGGGCGGGAGGGAAATACTATGCATGTAGTATCTTGGGTTTAGCCGCTGCCCAAATATATACCAAGACCTTACCTTCCCGGCACCCTCCTAGTCTCCACGTCACCTCTGCTGTGTCTCCCGTCTCCCACTGCTCCCGGACAGGAAACATTTTTGATAAGTTATTTGTCAACACTCACTTCCACAGCCACATCATATTCCTTAGTGGCTCTTCCAGCTCAAACTAACCCCACATGGATTACTACTCAAGTTTCATCCTTCATGTTTTGAATCTACCGAGAAAGCAGGGTGTGAGGAAATATAATCAAGGTGACTGTGGGAGCCGATGGGTTTGTAGTGGATATTGGTGACAAGCATATCTCCAGAAATGGAAACAGAGTAATTGAAGAAAGGAAGGAGGCATTCAGAGATAGGCCAAGTGAAGTTGAGAGCGGGGTGGAGACTGAAAGTGAAATAGGTAAATTTCCAATTCCAGACAAAAGAGAGAACCAGCACTGATGATGTCATCGATGTACCAGAGTGGGTGGTGGTAGGACTGGAACAAGGATGTTCTTCGTACCCCATAAAGAGACAGGCATAACTGGAACCCATATGGGTACGCATGGCCACAGTTTTGAGCTGAATAAAACAAGAGGAGTTAAAAGGGATGTTGTTCAGTGTGAGGATGAGCTCAGCCAGGCAGAGCAGGCTAGTGGTGGATGGGTAGATTTCAAGCCTTTTGGGTTCAAATCCCATCATGGCAAATGATGAAATTTGAATTCAGCAGAAAATGATAAACTGAATAAAAACTAGTATAAGAACAAGATTGTAAGCATTTTCAATTGTTGTAAAAACCCATCTGCTTCACTAATAACTTTTAGGGAATGATGTCCTTAAGTGGTCTGGCCTACATGTGACTCCAGACCAACAGCAAAGTGGGTCACCTTTTACTGTCCTCCAGGTTAATTGGGGAAAGGCAATAAATGCTTGCTTACCCAGTGGTGCCCCTGTTCTTTGAATGAATTTTAAAAATCTGACACTGCATTCCTATTGACTTAAGCTTTCATTTAGCTTATCAATTCACTTTTGTCAGCTGTTTTGTGTTGCCCTTGAAATTGCCCTTATTTTAATTTTAAAAAATTGTGCTAGTCCCTCCTTCAAAAAGAACATCAATTTAAATTATTTTGTGTAGGATATCACCGAAGGACTCCTTCATTTGGAGATGATTAATTAATTCTATCTCATTGCACTGAAGACTTTGATGGTCTTCCTAGACACATAGCAGATCTTAAATAGATGAAACCATCCAGTGAGATCACTGGTTGGCATCAGAAATCAGAACTTGGAAGAAGTTACAGCCTTCACAGGACTGTGTGGAAACATTTAAACTCTGTCCTCCAATGTTGAAAAGTCAGTGATAGTGATAGAAATCCTATTGTGTAACAATCTTTCAGTGACATGACTGAGAGTCTGAAAAGATTAACAGTGAAACAACCACAATGAGGGGCTGAAGCCCAATGGACAGCATGGTGGCTCAGTGGTTAGCACTTCTGCCTTACAGTGCCGGAGAACTGGGTTCAGTTCTAGCCTTGGAAGCCTGTGTTGAGTTTGTATGTTCTTCCCATGTCTGCATGTGTTTCCTCCGGGTGGTTCGGTTTCCTACCACATTCGAAAGATGTGCAGATTAGGGTGATTCGCCATGGTAAATGTGGGGATAGGGTGGGGGTGTGGGTGGGATGTGCTTTGCATGGTCAATTCAGATTCAATGGGCAAAATGGCCTCTTTCCACACTGAAGGGATTCTATGATTCAGTAGCTCAAGAGAGTTAAGCTTCCCATGCTGTCATGAACAAGACGATTATCCGCAGATCCAGGACACGGTCCGGAAGAAGAAACAATGTGGTCTCAGCAAGTATATAATTCCACTGGAAGTGGTTGAGAGAAGATGCACTAGCATGTTGCCTCTTGGTTATGAAGAGAGGCTGGATAAGCTCAGGTTGTTTTGTTTGGAGCAGAGAAGGTTGAAACCTGACATAGGTGTACAAGATTATGAGGGGATGGACAGGATAGAAAGTAGCTATTCCCTTAGCTGAATTATCAATAACAAGGGAACTCAATTTGAAAGTGAGGGGTAGGAGGGTTAAAGGGAGTTTGAGGAAAAGATTTTTTTCACCCAGATGCTAATAGAGGTCTGTAATGGAAAGGTAGTTAACACAAGTAATCCCAAAAGTACTTGGATGAGCACTTGAAGTGTCATAACATTCAAGGCTGTGGGACAATTGCTAGAAGTGGGACTGGTGTAGATTTAATATATTTTTGACAGTACAGACTGAATGGACCAAAGGACCTCCAATCCACTCTGATCTTAGGATTTGGTCACACCATTGCAAAAAAAAAACTCTTTTAGTTAGAAAGTATTTGCCTGATCCAGAAATCCAGGGAACTAGGCAGAAAGTAATTATTTCACAGAGCAGTTGCCTTCCAGGAAGGAAATTCAAGAGATTAAGTGTTCTCCAGTTAAGACAATAGACTGACAACATCTTGACAAAAAAAGGGATCCACTGGGAAGGATATGAGAGAGATAAAAGAAACTTCACTAAATAAAGGATTCACAGATCAGAACCAAGGTCAATAATTCCCAAGCAAGCTACCCAGAATTCTTTCAAAACCAAAGAGAGTGCAGTCTGAGAAAAATGTAAAATGACCAGACCATCTACATTTGTGAAGCAAAATATTTTTGAAGGGTTGGGTGTGTGTGTGTGAGTGAGCGAGCAGTGGGAAGGAGGGGATGAGAATGATGGGGTAGTGGGAAATGTAACATTGTTATTTACATGTTTGTACTATTGGCTAACTATCGGGAAAAAAGCTTTGGGGGAAATTCTGAATAGGCTATTATTTTACTTCAGCTTCCAGAGAAAGCAGATATATCTGCACCAGTGCCCAAAGGTTCTGGTAAGTATGACTGACCAGATGTCGTTGTATTTCTTGTCATCATGCAATAAATCATCTTATTGTCTATGAGCCAGATCTCTTCTGTTGATTCTTTTAGGTCTTCTCGCTCAGCATTAAATAGACTCAAAACAAAGCAAATACAGAGGAGGGTTGAGTTGGCAACACCCACAAATGCCAAGAGGGTTCATCTGGAAGACAGTGGTTGCTTTTACCAACAAATAAATAAAAAAGATCTAAGGTGCACAGGACTTGAAAATAATTTTGATTCATAAATTTGTTTCCACGAACAACCATCGGTATTGGAACATTAATGACTCAACTCCAATCTTTGGAAAGTTGTGCCTACTATATTGGAGTTTGTAGGCATATTAGACAATTTTGACATTTCAACATCTTTGCTGAACACAACAAGCTTTTGGTGGGAGCTTGTTCACATGCTGAAATCTACATCTTGTTCCCTGTTGGATCTGGCTTGCACTTCTTCCTTCCAAATGAAACAGGATATTGTTAATTCCTAAACCGCGTTGACCAAAAAAGAAAACCCGGAACTCAAAGAAGATAGAAAAGCTATTTCTGTATTTTAACAAAGTGTATAGAAACAGCAGTTATGGTGGTGACTGGCATATCTTCTAGTTCCTGTTTAGATCTGCCACATGCATTTCTTTAAGATAGATTATTCAGACACATGCAGCCATACTTAGGAGGAAAGAATACAGGAAAAGAATATAGCAATGAGAGCCTCAGGGTAAATTGATTTTTGTGAAATCAGAAAAATTTCAGAGAAATGGAAAATGTCAAGCTGAGGGTATGTTATTCAATCAGTCGAATTATAGCACCTGGGACTTGTTTATTTTTTTCTTTTGTACTTTAGCATTGGTGGAGACACAGCAAGTTAAAATAGTGAAGAAAGAGAGGTTTGTAAGTCATTGTCATTTCACAATTAGACTATCAACCAGATGAGTAGTATTTCGATTCCTTGAGTTGTCTTCCAGCCTTGATCAGTCATTTTCTCGTGCTCAAAGGGAGACAAATGGATCAAAGTCAGAGTGGGGAAGTCCAGAAACCTCTGGAAAGGGTGATTGACAATGAACTTGCAGGGAAAGAAAACACTAATGGAATCTCCACCATGAAGAAAAGCCTAAGAGCATGGCTTCACCAGAGATAAAAATAGAACATCTCAAGGCCACACCCTCTTGCCAGACATGAGCATTTGTTTAGTCTACATTGTCACCCAAGCAAGAGACTATAAGAATATTTCAACATGCATGACATAACAGGAGCTAATATATTCTTAACAAACAATTGGCCAAATTGATGCACTACCTCCATCTGCCTGGCCCAAAAACAGAATTAGCAGCAGAAGCTCTGTCACAGCAAATTCAATGTTGATGGATTCAAGGACTCTTCAAGAAATATTAGGCATGAACTCAGCATTGATCTGATGACTCCTGAGATGAAAGAACTGTTTTATAAGAAAGACTTGAGAAGGTTGAACTGATATTTGTTGGAGTTCAGAAAAGTAAAAGATGATCTTGTGAAAAAATATATGGTTTTGAGGAAGTTTGATGAGAAATATAAAAACAATATCATCTGAATGCTGAAGATCTGATATGCAAACAGAAAGTGTTGGAGTAACTGAGCAGGCCTGGCAGTATCTGCGATGAGAAAAACAAAGTTAACATTTTGAATTCAATATGACTCTGCTTCAGAACAAGAACTCCCACTCCAGGTGCAGATAAAAATCCAAGAATTGTCCCTGATATACACTGATCTAAAATTTTTACTCATTCTGGCTGTATAGCTAAAATTGTAATTGAAAATGTAGACATTCAACAGTTTGTAAATAACAATCACATTATCTTGTCTAATTATCTTGAAATACTAGAATCATAGAATCCCCATAGTGTGGAAGCAGGCCTTTTGACCCAGCTTCTGAAGACGATCTCACACAAATCTGCACCTACCCTATCACTATAACACTGCATTTCCCATGGCTAATGTACCCCACCTGTACATCTCTGGACACTATGGGCAATTTAGCATGGCTAATCCATCTAACCCCTACAGGACTGCGACCGAATCAACACGGACATTTACTATAAACCGACCAACTCCCACAGCTACCTCGACTATACCTCCTCCCACCCTGCCCCCTGTAAAAACGCCATCCCATATTCCCAATTCCTTCGTCTCAGTCGCATCTGCTCCCAGGAGGACCAGTTCCAATACCGAACAACCCAGATGGCCTCTTTCTTCAAAGACCGCAATTTCCCCCCAGACATGGTCAACGATGCTCTCCACCGCATCTCCTCCATGTCCCGCACCTCCGCCCTTGAGCCCCGCCCCTCCAATCGCCACCAGGACAGAACCCCACTGGTCCTCACCTACCACCCCACCAACCTCCATATACATCGTATCATCCATCATCATTTCCGCCACCTCCAAACGGACCCCACCACCAGGGATATATTTCCCTCCCCTATCAGCATTCCAAAAAGACCACTCTCTCCGTGACTCCCTTACCAAACCAACCTCCACTCCTGGCACCTTCCCCTGCAACCGCAAGAAATGCAAAACTTGCACCCACACCTCCCCTTTTACTTCCCTCCAAGGCCCCAAGGGATCCTTCCATATCCGCCACAAATTCACCTGCACCTCCACACACATTATTTACTGCATCCGCTGCACCCGATGTGGCCTCCTCTATATTGGGGAGACAGGCCGCCTTCTTGCAGAACGTTTCAGAGAACACCTCTGGGACACCCGGACCAACCAACCCAACCACCCCGTGGCTTAACACTTCAACTCCCCCTCCCACTCCACCAAGGACATGCAGGTCCTTGGACTCATCCATCGCCAGACCACAGCAACACTACGGCTGGATGAAGAGCGCCTCATCTTCCGCCTAGGAACCCTCCAACCACAACGGATGAACTCAGATTTCTCCAGTTTCCTCATTTTCCCTACCCCCACCTTGTCTCAGTCCCAACCCTTGAACTCAGCACCACCTTCCTAACCTGCAATCTTCTTCCTGACCTCTCCGCCCCACTCCCACTCCGGCCTATCACCCTCACCTTATCACCCTCACCTTGACCTCCTTCCACCTATCGCATTTCCAATGCCCCTCCCCCAAGTCCCTCCTCCCTACCTTTTATCTTAGCCTGCTTGGCACACTTTCCTCATTCCTGAAGAAGGGCTTATGCCCGAAACGTCAATTCTCCTGCTCCTTGGGTGCTGCCTGACCTGCTGCGCTTTTCCAGCAACACATTTTCACCTGTGGGAAGGAAACCTATGCAGACACGGAGAGGATGTGCAGCCTGAGGCTGGAACCAAACCCAGGTCCCTGGTGCTGAGTCAGCAGTGTTCACCACTGAGCCACCATGCCACCCCATTGGTGTTAGAATTCGTGTTCCTTCAATAAACATTTATCAAATTCACAGCATAGGCAATTTCCATACGCAGATGAAAATCATTATAAGCCAAAATGTGCACATTTATGTGTGTTATGACCAGGAAAGCAATAAATAGCTCTAACAGTTAATCTGCCAATTGTTATTATACACCAGGCACCACTTGGGCTGTTCACACGCTTTCATTGATAGATTTATATCCAAATGTTGCATATATTTTCAGTAGCTTCCAACTGACTTCCTGACAAAAACGTAAAATTGATGATAACTTTGTGAAATCTGCTTTTTGCTACCTCAAGTGAAATAGACCATGCAAGGCAGTGAACTAATAATGACAAAATAATTAGTTGTGCATACATGAATGAAGATCTAGCAATCACTCAAATTCAAATCCAGAATCAGCCAATATGCATATACTTCATGCATTCTGTTAAAGATAGCACATTTTACCCAAGACTCTGCATTAAATAGTGCATAGTCGAATTTATTGAAAGAAGAAAGATCTGTTAACTGCTACACATTGAAATACAAAGGACAGATTTTATATTGATTGCAGGCAAGTCCGAGATCTCTCTGCTGCCAGGCTGATAAGCTGCAGTGATTTTGGGCTGGTTAGCACAGGGAGTGTGGACTTGGGGAAGCAAGTCTGTGGGTGGGGAGGGGGCGGGTGCTCAGTTTGACAGAGGGGCCCTGGGCAGAATGCACAAGACCCTTCCTCAAAGCAGCAGTCTGCAGGTTTAAATATGCCAGACTACATGTTGTTGGCAGACCATTCCCATTGCCAATTAAATCAGCGATGCACCTGGATGAGGCCATTAATTGGGCATTAATCAGCCAGGAATGTGAGGATGCAGAGGATCCTGGCAGAGGGAGATAGCACGAGGATAGGCAGTGATGGCGATGACTGAGGCAGTCATGACCCTGGATCAGCAATCAGATGCCCATGCGAATGCTTTGGGGTCACAGGTTCAAATCTCACCTTGTCCGAAGGCAAAATTTAAATTAAATTATTAGTATCAGGAAATATAAAGTTAGTCTCAGTGACAACTATGACAATTACCATTAACTGTAATAAGAACCCATCTGATTTATGAGTTTCTTTTAGGAAAGGAAATATTCCCTCCTTACCTGGTCTGACCGACCTGTGATTCTGGGCCCACAGCAATCTTAACTACCCATGAAAATTGACTATTCAGATCACTAGCAATTAGAGATGGCTAACAAATACTGATCTTCAGTGATGTCCACATCCTGTGAAAGAGAAGAAAAAAAAGTGATGTTGTAATGGTAGTTTCATCAGCTGAGTAATCCAGAGACCCAGGTTAATACTGTTGGGACATGTATACAAATCCCACTATGGCAGCCTGTGGAATTTAAAATCAATTCATAAAAATTGAGTTAAAAGCTGCTCTAATGGTGGCTATGAACCCTTGTCATAAAAATCCAGCTGGTTCAGTAATGTCCTTCAAGAAAGGAAATCTGCAGTCCCCAAGCAACCCCAGACCCACTGCAATGTAGTTGATTCTTAAATGCAATCTGAAAATGCAAGAACACTTGAAAACCAAATGAAAGTTGTGAATCCAGCTTTGACCTAAAATTCAGGAATAACAACAATGAACCTATCCCTGTTAGCTCTGCAAAGTTCTCCTTGCTAGCATTAAGCAGCTTTTGCTCAGTGATAACCTGTTTACTGGTGCTCAGTTTGGTTTCTACCTGGGCCACTCAGCTCCTGTCCTAGTTTATCCAAGCATTAACAAAAGAGCAGGACTGCAGAAATGAGATGAGAATGACTGCCCTTGACATCAAGGTAGCATTTGATTGAGTATGACTTCAACGAAAAAGGAAATCGGGGGGATGTCTCTCCACAGTTTGGAGTCATACTTAGCACAAAGAAGATGGTTGTAGTTGTTGAGGTCAATCATCTTATTCCTAAACAATCATCACTGAAGTAGTTTCCAAGGTAGTGTCCTCGGCCTAACAATCTGAAACAGTTTCATTATGACCTTGCTTTAATCATAAGGTCAGAAGGGAGAACTGCACAATGGTCATTTGTGACTGTTCAGCCACTGAAGCAGTGTGTGTTCATATGCATGAAGACATGGACACAATTCCATCTGAGGCTTATAAATGCCAAGTAATATTTATGCCTCTCTGGTGCTGAGTAATGGTCATTTCCAACAGAGGAGAATCTAATCATTTCTCATTGAAATCCCAATGGCATTACTGTCACTGATTCACCTGCAATCAATATCTTGGATGTTAACATTGACCAGAAACTGAACTTCACGAACTATATTAATACTGTGCTACAAGACCAGGTCAGAAGCTTGAAATTCAGTGGTGAGTAATTCACCTCCTAACTCCCCTGTCAATGATGAACATATCCCATGAATAAACAAATATTAAAAATAAAAGAAGGTCAGGTTAGTGAAGAAAGCAATAATATCTAAAGCAAGGTTACAGTGCACATATATGAAAGCACTAGATGTGGTGAATAAGATTGATCAGGCACAGATAGCTGCGTGGAAATGTGATGCCAAGACGATAACAGTGACCAGGCTCAAAGAAGGACAGGATGCAAGGTATTCAGTCAGCTACAAAAAGGGTAATGTGGTGGTGGCATTAGTTAAGGAGTGTATTGTCATGCTGGGAAGAGAATATTCAGAAGGCCATCAATTAGAGGGAGAGAGATAAATGAACGCATGTACATAGAAATCATAGAGAGTACAAAAGTTAAAGAATAATGTTATTAGTTGTCTGAGTATTGTCTCGCATAATTATACTGTAAAGCACAGAAAGGGGAAAGAGTTGTAAGAGTGTGTTCAGGAACATTTTCTATGACAATATGTTTTTACTGTCCATGGAGAAGGACAAGGAAAAATTCAGAATAACTAATTGGGGAAAGGGGAGTCAAAGGTTGGCATGAGTAATGGTGGCTGAGTAATGTACTATCTTCAAATAAGAGTCAAGATATATTCCTTTGAAAGGGAAAAGTGAGAAAAATAACTTCAGAGATTACTGGATGAGAAAAGAGATAGAAATTAAGATAAAGATGAAAAGGTAAACTCATGACAGATGTTCAAGTAAAAATGCAATTATGATACATATTAAGTATAGCAGTTTCAGAAGATAGGTCAAAACGCATGTATGAAAAGTAAAGATGGAGTAGGAAAAGAGAATGTCAGCTACCATAAGAGGAAATCCTAAAATATTTTATAGCTGAGTAAATAGTCATAGGGTAGTAGAAGGAAAAGTAAGGCCAATTAATGACTAAAAGGTATACGAACAAAGGAGTCAGAGGGAACAGCCAAAATATTGCTCGAAGGAAGCAATGGCATAATGGACTAGTAATCCAAGCCCATAGATTAATGTTCTGGGGATAGATGCTCAAATCCCACCATGGTAAAAAGTGAAATTTGATTTCAATAAAATCGGGCCTAATAATGACCAGTTTAGCAATATCAGTTACCATTAAGACCCACCCGGTTCACTGATGTCCTTTCGCAACTGAAATCTGGACCACATGTGACACTGGACACACAGTGATGTGGTTGTCTCTTACATCAAATAGAAATAAATCCTAAAAAAGGAATGAGAATGGATAAACCATCTGGCATCGAAGACTTGTAAAGTCTTCCTTACCCACATTTAGTGAATTGTATCAAAATTGGGAAAGCTATCCCAAAGATATGTCAAGCAAAAGCCCGACAGAGACATACTCACAAAACCACTCTTACAATTCCTGGATATTTTCTATCCTACCTTCTGGGCAGATCACCAGTTGTAGCAAGATAGTCAGATGGGAGTTTCCCTGAGAGTCCCCAACATTGACTCTGGACCCCAGAAAATTTTATGACATCAAGTCAAATGTGGGAAAAAAAGCTTCCTGTTGATTCCTATCTACTGTCCATATTTTAACTAATCTATCTATCACAGATTCTTCCACCCCATAATGGCATTGGTAGGATTGGTCACCCCACTTTATGGAGATATAATTCAATCAACACATTGAAGATACCATCCACTATTTTGTGTGGCACTACCACTGCATTAAGAGGGACAGAATTTTGAACATGCCTAGGACCAATGATCATTTTGTTAGCACATTTTTTTCAAATATTTAAAAAAACCTTTACTGTCTGTTTTATATTTCTGGCTAGCTTTCTCTCATACTCTATTCATTCTTTTATATGTATATATTGTGTCCAATCTTCAGATCGGCCACTTGTCTTGCATTATTGTATGCTTTTCCTTTTAGTTTAGTACTACCTTTCACATTTCTAGTAAACCATGGATGGTAGATCCATCCCTGAGAATTTATTTTACTCATTGGAATGTATTTATTCTGCGTATTCTGAAATATTCCTGTAAATGTCTTTTACCATATTTACATTGAGTTTTCCTTCAAGCTAATTTTCCAATGCACTTTACCTCGGCCTAGTTTAATGCCAGAGCAGATTACTGCACATGCTAGAATCTGTACTGAAAACAAAAATTAAATCACAGTGGGTCAGACAGCTTTTGTGGAGAGAGAGCAAGCTAATATTTTGAGTCTAAATAACTCTTCATCAGAGCTGATATGAAGTATGGAGGAAACAGCATTTATACTATAGTCAAGGCGGGACGTGGCAGGGTGACTGGGATGCCGGGAGAGAAAACTGCACCCACCGCCCCCTTCAACTATTGCATAAATGCTGGCTCTTCCACACTTCTTGTTAGTGCTGATGAAGAGGCATCTAGACTCAAAACGTTAGCTTGCTCTCCCTCCATGGATGCTGGCTGAGCCATTGTGATCTCCAGCATTTCTAGCATTAATGCCCTCAGAATTGCCCTTACGTCATTTAAAAAAAATAGTTTCAGACACAGTTAAAAATCACACAATACCAGGTTATAGTCCAGCAGGTTTATTTGGAAACACTAGTTTTAGAGTACTGCTTCTTCTTCAGGTGATTGTGGGCCATTCCTCTCTCCTTCAAGGTGCATTCAAAATACAACCATATTATGGTCACTGTTAACCGTGAGACAATTAATCAAAGAGGCGAAAGTGAGGACTGCAGATGCTGGAGATCTGAGTCAAGATTAGAGTGGTACTGGAAAAGTATAGCAGGTCAGGCAGCATCCGAGGAGCAGGAAAATCGATGTTTCAGGCAAAAGCCCTTCATTAGGAATCTAATCTTGACTCTAATCAATTAATCAAAGAGCACAAGCAAAATGGAATCAATGGGTATCAGGGGTAAATTCTCCCCTGGTTGGAGTCATACCTAGGAATACATAGGAAGATGGCTGTGGCTGTTGGAGGTCAATCATCTTAGCTCCTGGACATCACTGCAGCAGTTTCTCGGGCTTGTGTTCTAGGCCCAACCATCTTCAGCTGCTTCATCAATGATATTCTCTCCATCATAAGCTCAGGAGTTGGATGTTCGCCAATGATTGCACAATATTCAGCACCATTCATGATTCTTTACATACTGAAGCAGTCCGTTCTCAAATGCAACAAGACGTGGACAATATCCAGACTTGGGCTGACAAGTGGCAAGTAACATTTATGCCACACAAAAGCCAGGCTATGACCACATCTAATAACAGACAATCTAAACACTGCTGATGACATTCAATGGTGTTACCATCACTGAATCCCCTACAATCAACATCCTAGGAGTTACCATGGATGAAAATCTCAATTGGACTTGCCATATAAACATTGGCTGTAAGAGCAGGTCAGAGGTGAGGCATGTAACTCACTTCCTGTCACCCCAAAGTCTGTCCACCATCTACAAGGCACAGTAGGAAAGTGGTGGAATATTTCCAATCTTCTTAGATAGGTGCAGCTCCAACATCACTCAAGAATCTTGACACCATCCAGGACAAAGCAGCCCACTTGATTAGCACCATATCCAATAAACATTCTTTCCCTCCATCACAGACATTCAACAGCAGCAGTGTGACTATCTACAAGAAGAACTTCAGAAATTCACCAAAGGTTCTTAGCAAGCACTTTCCAAACCCATGACCACTTCTATGTAGAAGGACAAGGGCAGTTAATACAGGGGAACACCACCACCTACAAGTTCCCCTCCAAGCTACTAACCATCCTGATTTGGAAGTATATGCCATTCTTTCAGTATTGCTGGATCAAAATCCTGGAATTCCCTCTTGAAGGGATTGTGGGTCAATCTGTAGCATATGAACTGCAGCAGTTCAAAAGGCAGCTAGTGATGAGCAATAAATGCTGGCGAGATATTCTCACTCTTGAGGAATAATGTGCCTCTTGACCTTACTGCTATTCATATCTTACAAATACAGTGAACAGGTGAGAAGACTATCTCCATTATGCTAATCCTTGTTCAGAGGCATGTTACTTAGGCAACAATGGGTCAAGGAGCAACCAGTTGTGGAACCACAGATTAAGAAACCAGTTAACAGAAAAGCCAAAGAAAATTTAATTAGACTTCCTAGAGTCATGGTGGAACTCAAAGGAAGGCATGACATAAATAATATTGGCATAAGATAATTATTTTACCCACTCAACAGGATGGAAATCTGTGGCTAAACAGGTTGAGCAGAAATATTTTCCAATTATCATCACTGAAGATAGTTCACATGATAAAAATCTAAAGAGTTTATGAAAAGATGCAAATGATGAGAAAAGTAATGAACAGTATGACATAATAAATCACTGATGATCTTTAACTGAAATTATTCGGATAACAACACAGCTTGGGATACAAATCATTATGAAAAATTCAAATTTAATGTCAGGTGATGAGACAACACAAGTTCAAGAGGAAAATTTCAATGCTGCATTTTCCAAGGAAGAATCAACAGTACCAGTGGTAGAGATCAAGCTGAGTAAATCACAGTCTCAAATGACATGGAGAAGGAAGTGAATTCATTGGGTTCACCAGTAAGCCAACCACAACCAAAGTAGGTGAACGCAAGCATCCAACCTAACATAAGTTGAAATATGAAGTCTACATACATTAGGACAGACCAGTTGGCAGTTTAGAATGACAAATTGTCTGCACCAGTTGAACACAGACTGCAAAAGGCTCCATAGAAGCCACCACTTAGGTCCAGATGACGAATGCCCACAGATTCAGGACATGATGAAGAGAAAGTACCTGATACAGAGATCCAGGAGATTCAGATCTCAAGGTGATATTGCCTGGATCAGAAATCTGGAAAAAGGCACATGGATGATTGTAACTAAGATCACATTTTGGTTCAGCGGTGACTTGGTCGTTGTTATTCCCATCAGACGATGTCCCTTTAAATGACCTTCATGGGTTCATTAATGAAAATGAGGAAGGACGTGCATTCCCACATGCTTCCCTGAGGAGCTTCAGTGTATGTGCGTGTTTTTCAGCATTCAATCACTTAAATGTAATTTTCTCTGAGACTAGAAGGGCAATGGTTAACTAATTTAAATTGGGCCATCTGGATCTTTCATAATTAAAACCTTGTCCAGCCATTATTGTGTGTGCTCATCTCAGAGGCTGTGCAGTATTAAATTGCATAACTTATACTCTTGATGAGGAAAAATATCTATTTCCTATTGTAAACCATGAAAAGGGAAGAATGTTCATACTTAAAACAAGAATACTACCAAATTTACACCAAAGGAAAAGTCACCCATTAGTAATTTGTCCCATCTAATTGTTTTGTCCCACATTGTTGTATTTCTTCATCAGCTTTCACTTAACTTCTTCGCTTGCAATAAAGGTGGACATTTTCCTTGTTGAAATCTGTATGGCAGGCAGATGGACCTGCACAATGCACATGTTTTTTTCCCCTGAAAGAGACAGCCACAGAGATAACAGAAGTGTTGATCTGAGGCAGTTGGGAATTTCAAAGTGGTGTTTTGAGTTTAAGAGAAGATGCAGTTCCTTTATTTGACTTACCTAAAAAGTACAGGGTAACAGAGCAAGATTTCCAGCTTGCTGCATTGCATTTATGTGCGGCACTATTAGATCTGAGATTATCATCACCAGTTGAAATTATGTCATCGAGACTGATCAGAACAATACTTCTGAGTCATTGTGTAGTCAGGTTTTCAGCAAGGTAGAAAGACCACTAAAAGAGATTAGCCCAGCAGATGATCGGCATGCAGGTGAGGAATTGCCTTGCCTCCATGTGACACAAAAGATTATTCACACAGTAGAAAGAACCTGATTTCCTATGGGGGTATCAGATATTTGCAGTGACTGCACTGGAGGATGAACAGATGTCCAGTAAGGGAATAAAACTGCAGATGCTGAAGATCTGAAACAAAAACAGAAATTTCTTGAGAAACTCAGCATGACTAGCAGCATCTGTGGAGATAAAGCAGAGGTAACATGCCAAGACTAGTGACTCTTCTTCAGAACTGCTGTAGAATTTTCTGTTTTGTGCCAACTAAGGGAATTGCATTTAATCCAATAGCATTGAGAAAACAATGCAGGGAAGATGTGCGTATTAAATTTTGGAAGACCCTGTGAATTCAGCCATCACAATGCCAATGTGTAGGAGACACAAACATCTCCATTGATAAAGCAAGAACACAGTAGTCTTTTCAATATCAGAAGATTGCTAGCATTACAAAGCCCTGGCATATTATCATACCGCCTAAACATTTTGTGGACTCTTAAATGATGGATGAATGCCTAACTTCCATGTAAATACTTTTTATAGAAACTCTGTTATGTGTATTTATTATTATTGTGCACTCTTCAATTGAAGCCAAAAATGGAATGTTGTGATATTGGTTGAATGGGTTATGTAAATGCTAAATTGCATCAGCACTGCAGGAGTGGATGTGTGTAGCATGTGATACAACAATCAGAATTATGCTGAATCTCTAGCAAGTTATACACTTGAGCTCTGCTTTACTTTGCATTCCTCTGTATGTGAATGACAAAGTATGTGAATAACTGAATGAGCTTCAGATCTGACATCATATAACCATCTCACCCTTATATACAACCTTAAACCAGCATTTCACATCTTGTATAGAAAGCCAGGTATTCAACCAAGACACCAGAATATGTTGCAGACAGGATTGATACCCTTCTCTCACACTCACAGAAGAACATAGTGCACCACCAGTGACAGCAGTAATGACCTGAAAGGAAACTGTAGTGGTGGTACATCCTAATCTCCACTGAGGAGATGTGTTGAACATTTTTGGCTGCGTCCAGTGACAAGGCTGATTTCATCAAAGTTACTAAATCTAATTCCCTTTCTCATATTTAAGAAGAATTCAAAGTGGTAAAGTGACTGAACTTGCAATCTAGAGGCAGTCTAATGCTCTGGGACATTGGTTCCACCATGGCAGCTGGTGTAATTGAAATTAAACTAATAATTCTTGAGATTAAACGTAGTCTCAGTGATGATGGCTGTGATGACTATTATTAATTCCTGTAAAACCCATTTGCTTCACTAGTACTTTTTAGAGAAGGAAATCTACCATCCTTATCCAGGGCTGGCTTACACATGACCCCAAATCTCGAACAATGTAGCTGACTCTCAATGCCCATCTGAAACAGTTTGGGTAAACCATCCAGTTCAAGAGCAATTAGATATGATCAAAAAATGCTCACCTTGCTAATGGTGCCTTCATCCCACGAAAAAAAGGTTTTAAAAATTAATTTTACCTTGCAACCTCTGATTTATGAACTGTGGATGTAAAAATGTACCTCTTATTTCCAACCGCACACAAAAGAACTCTTTAAAAAAATTATGCTCCGATACCCACAAGGTGCAATCAGGTGAAGCAATGACTACAACAAGGAACAGAAATCACTCAGTTTCATTTTCACAACAACCAACTGCAATGCTGACAATCCACAGCAATTACAGGACAGCACTGAGGTCGGATCTGCACATGACAAGAACGCTCTGGGCTTGCAGCCAGGACAAGGGGAAAAGATAACACAGGGGCCAACTAATTGGAGGGTGAGATCACATAAACGGCAGAGGGCACCAATGAGGATGTCATTGCCAGCCCACTGAAAAACGCAGATGGCTATGCAAAATGAAATTATCGATGCAGGAAAGAAACCTATATTTTATGCCAGTAGCTACACAGTATTGGCACAGGGCTTTGTGCAAATATTAGGGATCACAGCTTCTACTGCAACAGTGGCTGCACGGCGCACCACAGCAGAGCAAACTGGAGGTGAACAATAGCAGGACTGGCTGAACAAATACCTGAGGAGCGGGGTCAGAGAGAGCAGGAGTGAGGTCAGTCAGAGCAAGACTGAGGACAGTCTGAGCAGGAGTGAGGATGGGATTGAGGACAGTCTGAGTGAGACTGAGGGCAGTCAGATTGAGACTGAATCAAGAGTGTAGTGCTGGAAAAGCACAGCAGATCAAGCAGCATCCGAGGAGCAGGAGAGTCGACGTTTCGAGCAAAAGCCCTTCATCAAGAATTCCTGATCATGGGCTTTTGTCCCGAAATGTCGACTCTCTTGTTCCTCAGATGCTGCTTGGCCTGCTGTGCTTTTCCAGCACCACAGTCTTGACTCTAATCTCCAGCATCTGCAGTCCTCACTTTCACCCAAACTGAGACTGAGGACAGCCAGCAAGGGACTGAGGACAGTCAGAGTGACACTGAGGACAGGCAGAGCCAGACAGGACAGTCAGAGAAGGACTGAGGACAGTTGGAGTGACACTGAGGGCAGTTAGAGAGAGACTGAAGTCAATCAGAGTGGCACTGAAGACAGTCAGAGTGAGACTGAGGACAGTTAGAGAAGAACTGAGGTCAGTCATAGGGTGATGGAGGACAGTAGGAGTAAGATTGAGGACACTATGAGTGAGACATGGGACAGTCAGATAGGTACTGAGGACAGTCGGAGTGAGACTGAGGTCAGTCAAAGTGACACTGAGGACAGTTGGAGTGGGACTAAAGTCAGTCAAAGGGGGATGGAGGGCAGTGAGAGTGAGATTGAGGACAGGGAGAATGAGAGATGGGACAGTCAGAGCAGGACTGAGGACAGTCAGAGTGACACTGAGGACAGTCAGAGAGGGACTGAGGACAGTCAAAGTCAAAGGTGTGGAGCTAAATCCAGGGGTGGAGTTCTGGAGGTTGTGTCACAACTCAAAAAGTGATGCAGATTTTCCTGCTCAGGAACCAGGTCTGGTGACTCAGAGGGTAGTGTCAGGAGACAGATAGTGATCCAAGTACTTTTGTGCTTTGTAGTTTGCTAGAAATAGTTTATAAGAAAGAAAGGTGGGCAGTGGTATTATCACTTAACTATTAAACCACAAATCCACAATTCTGCTTTGTTTAAAAAGCACACAATCTAGAGGTAGTCAGTCAATGTGACATTTTGTAAATGCCTACTTTGGAAGTAAAGCCATTCTGCTGCTAGAATAGAACATAGACAGATTCTAACCCTACATCTTTAATGCATGAGCTGGGCTATCACCTTTTTTAAAAAAAAATATACTGATGAAGCCTTAAGTTATCTCAGGGTAGTGATTTGAAAGAAATTCTGGGCTATATATATTAATCAATTGAAAGCTGCATCCTCATTCTAAGTGATTGAAGACTTAACAGCCATCTGGGCTTGTCTAATACATTGCATCACTTGAATGACGCTTTGATTTTTTACTTATAAATTCTATGTCCAATGTATCTTGTCCCACTGGCTACCCGATGAAGGAGTGGGGGCTCCGTTAGCTTGTGTTTTCAAATAAACCTGTTGGACTATAAAAAGCACACAATCTAGAGGTAGTCAGTCAATGTGACATTTTGTAAATGCCTACTTTGGAAGTAAAGCCATTCAAATTTGTCCACCCCAGTCTAACACCGACACCTCCACACGGTGGCTTACAGAAAGAAGCGGCAATGACCAGCAGACGCCAGGTAACCAAGAGAATCAATAGACCAAACTCTTCAATCTCTTTAAAACATGCAATAGTACAGCCACTCAGTGATGATGGATGATGTATAGGATTTGGAAGATGCTCCTACTTCATACGATTAAAATTGCGAACCTTACCTGGGGAATTGTATTCCAGCAGATGTGAAGAATTGGATGTGGTGCACAGAGAAATGTGCCAGGAATGTCTTAGCAACTAGAACATTGCAAATTAAGCAAATTAGGTTCATTTTTCTTCCTTTGTATTTATGACAGAACTAGGTTCCTTTCATCTTAAGGCTCACCAAAGCAATTCACCTAATTTCCACTTGATAAAAGCGCCAGTTCAGATTCATGCAAACAGAAAGATTTCATTTCTTTTCTCAGAGGGAGAAGCACAAAAATGAGTGGTTTTATAATGCTTTGCTCAGCAAAGAAAGGAAAATACTTTAAGGCCAAGTACAAAAGTCTCCTGTCTGCTTTGCAAGTAGGTGATGCATATTTGTACAATGTCACACAGCAAGGAATCTCTGCATTGAATCTTGCCACTGAGCACCTTAAATTATAATAAAATCTATCAGGAGATGCCTAGCCTCCAAGATGAAGTATGTCTCAAGACTGCTCCTAATAGTTGTGATGAAGCAATGATATTTAGGATTAAAGAGCTATTTCCATACATTTGAACACCAAAACATCATCAGGATGAAATTCAGTAAACTTGAGAAGATCAATGGCAAACATAAAGACATCACCTTGTTAATAAAGCAGGCTGAATAGTGCATCATCAGCATTACCTATGTCTTTGAGCTTTGTTCTACATTATATTAGCAATGATAGTTTGACCCTTACAATCTATTATAAGTGTATGATGCTGGCCCAACCCTGAAACAATCTGCTTACTTCTCCTGCAAAAGACTACAGTCACTCATAAAATGCAACATGTGTTTACATCACCCATTTCATGACCTAGAGAAGTTCCAAAATGTTACATAGCCAATGATGTGATGGCTGAATGGTGAACACTTTTGCAAAATGGAAAAATCTCAATCTATTTTAGCACAGGCCAGCAACAGCAATGTAAATATAACCAAAACATTTTTTTTAGTCACTTGACAGAAAATTTAATATTGATCAGGAAACTGAGGAGATATTACTTGTCATTTTTCGACAATGATATTGATTCTTTGGCATTCATCTTAGAGAAGAGACAAGAAGTGAACTATTGTTGAACTATGGACCTGGTAAGAGAAACAGATGGACTCCTTAAGGCAAGACCTACCAAAACCAATGCCAATCAGGCTTTGGTCAAGCCATTAATGGACTTTCACTTGCAATTGATACTCTGGAGGTGGAGTTTCTGCCGAGCAAGAGCTGCTACTCAAACAGTAGCCAGCAACTGTTAGACTGGACATGACCCCAGATGGTGTCACAGTCACTGCTAATAGGGCAGGATTGGTGCAGCACACATCCAGGCAAATGGGGAATATTCCATCACCCTGATTTGTGCCTTGCAGATGATAGACAGGTTTCCAGGACTCAGGAGGTGAATTACTCTCTGTTGAATTCCCAGCCTCTGATCTGCTCTTCTACCCATTGTACTTATACGTTTGTTACTTAATTCAGTTCAGTTTCTCACCAACTGTAATCATGGGGGTTCTATATGATCTGCTAGTCATTACAGAGATGTAGCAGTAAGATGAAATGGATTGTGACTTGAATCCTGAAGGGTACAGGGATTTAGGAATGAAAATAAACTAGGGAAAGGTAGAGGTGTGGCTTTGTTAATTAATGATCTTATTGGCATATTAGAGAGGGATGACCTAAGACAGGAAATCACTGTGGTATGTGCACAAACTGCAAATGCGCAGCAGGGTGGAGCATTAAACAAAAATAATGACAGCTTGTCAAAAAGGCAATGTGAATAATCATAGCAGATTTTTATCTACATATTAATTTGAAAATCAGTGGGAAAATGTAGCCTAGATGATGGGTACATAGATTAGTTTAGTATAATTATGAGAGCACTATGTTCTGAAGATGACCAGAGAACAGGCTATACTTGAGACAAGATTAATAAATGATCTCATAGTAAAGAATCTCGTAGGTAATAGAGATCAGAATATCTTGAATTTGAAT
This sequence comes from Chiloscyllium plagiosum, assembly GCF_037043375.1. Lineage (NCBI taxonomy): Eukaryota > Metazoa > Chordata > Chondrichthyes > Orectolobiformes > Hemiscylliidae > Chiloscyllium > Chiloscyllium plagiosum. The sequence goes on from NW_028270139.1 coordinate 106,198,512, forward strand.
TTGAGGGAGAACAGAGTCAGCCGAAGATATTCTTTTAAAAAAATTGCAACAAGGAGAATTATCAGGGTATGAAAACAAGGCCTGCTAAATGAATTGGTAAAAATAGGTTAAAGAAAAGTCAATGGAGATGCAATAGCACACATTTAAGGGAACATCTGAGAACATGCAGAATAAAATCATTAGAAGGAGGAACAAAAATTTTAAGGGATGGACACATTATCCATGAATAACTAGAAACATTAAAAATACTACTAAATTAGAAGAAAAAATATATAATCAAGCAAAGACAGACAATAGGTCAGATGGTCGGCGAGCGCAAATGAAGGATAAATTAGAGCTTGATGGAATGTTAGCCCGAAATATTTAAACAGATAGTAAGATCTTTTTCATAAATATTTAAAGATAGAGTCACCCATTAAGTATTGGTTCACAGAAACTGAGACTGAATGAAATAATGAAAAATAAAGAAAGGACAAATGAATTTTGCATCCATCTTCATCAGGGAGGATGCAAGTACCATACCAGAAGCAGCAATAAATCAGGAAATGGAACTCAGCCCACAGAAAGCAGGATACTGCATATCAGTTCGCCTAACATCTGTCATAGAGAAAATGTTTGAAGCTATTATTTAAGAACTTATAGCAGGGAACTTGTACAACATGGTTTTGTCGAATGAAATCACGTTTCACCAATTCATTTGAGTTCTTTGGGAAGATAGCATGTGTTTTGTAGAAAAGAGAATTGATAGCTGCATTGTATTTAGTTTTCTGAGGCATTTTTGATAAGATCACTTTGGAAAATAAAATGTCATGGTTTCCAGCATAGCATATTGGCGAAAATAGGAAAGAGATTTTTTAAATTTTAGTGGGATATGGGTGTGTCTGGCTGGGCCAGCATTTATTGTCTGTCCCTGTTTACCCTTGAGAAGGTGGTGGTGAGCTGCCTTCTTGAACTGCTGCAGTTCACCTGCTGTGGGTTGACCCACAATACCATGAGGGAGGGAATTCCAGGGGTTTGATCAGAGACACTGAAGGAATGGTGATATATTTCCAAGTCAAGATGGTGAGTGGCTTGGAGAGGAACTTGAAGGTGATGGTGTTCCCATTTATCTGCTGCCCTTGTCCTTCTAGATGGAAGAGATCTTGGGTTTGGAAGATGCTGTTTGAAGATCTCTGGTGAATTTTCTGAGGGATTATGAGCAATTTGGGGCTATAATGATAACCACACCACAAAGGTAATAATCTTTGGATTCCTGAAGGGCTTATGCCCGAAACGTCGATTCTCCTGTTCCTTGGATGCTGCCTGACCTGCTGCGCTTTTCCAGCACCAAATTGTGTAACTAGCGTTGTAGACAGGGCTTTAAACTAATTATTGGGGTGGAGGATTCTATTGAAGGAAAATGTAAAAGTTTAAAAAGAAACAAGAGAGCAGAAGTGCAGGATAATGAGGAGATGAATGATGATAGGTAGGGTTAAAAAGTTATGTACTCAAGAATCTAGCAGAAATTAGCAGAATAACATTGGTAAAAGCTCAAAGTTTAAAGTCCGTTATCTGAATGCATGCAACAAGAAGTTGAAATAAATAAATAAAAATAAACTAATATGATTTAATTTAAGGAGATCTAGTTGTAAAGTGAGCAAGACAGGGCACTAAATATTCATGGATATTCAACATTCCAAAAGAATAGGGAGAAAGGAAAAGATGCTTTGATAATAAAGGTTGGTATCAATGCAGTGGTGAGTACTGATATTGTTGCAAACATCAGAATGTGAATCAGTTTTGGTGGAAATACGGAATAGCAAGCAAGTCATTAACAGGACCTCGCAGAGTTGCCTCATTGTAGGACAAAGTATCGATTGAGTATTAATGGAGCAATGAAAGAAGGGCATGATAATTATCATGGGTGATTTTAATCAGTATATTGATGGGACAAATTAGATGGGTAACAGTAAAGACTAATTTGCATCAAGGATTGTTTCATAGAACAGTACATTGCAGAAGCTACCCAGAAACAGGCTATTTTACATCTGGTAATTTGGAGTAGGAAACAGAGGGTAATGGTGGAGGGTTGTTTTTCAGACTGGAGGCCTGTGACCAGCGGTGTGCCAAATAATTGGTGCTGGCTCCACTGCTTTTTATCATTCATATAAATGATTTGGATGTGAATATACGGTTAGGAAGTTTGCAGATGACACCAAAATTGAAGATGTAGTGGACTGTGAAGAAGGTTACCTCAGATTACAACGAGGCCTTGATCAGGTGGGCCAATGAGCTGAGGAGTTTAATCTAGATAGATGTGAGATGCGACTTTGTGGAAAGGCAAATTTGAGCAGGATGTATATACTTAATGGTAAGGTCCTGGGGAGTGTTTCTGAACAAAGGGACTTGGAGTGTAGGTTCATTGTTCCTTGAAAATGGAGTCACAGGTAGATAGGATAGTGAAGAAAACATTTGGTATGCTTGCCTTTGATGGTCAGTTCATTCAGTAAAGGAGTTGGGAGGTCATGTTGCAGCTGTACAGAACATTGGTTAGGCCGCTTTTGGAATACTGTGTGCAATTCTGGTCTCCCTGCTATAGGCAAGATGTAATGAAACTTGAAAGGGTTCAGAAAAGATTTACAAGGATGTTGCCAGGGTTAACAGGTTTGAGCTATGGAGAGAGGCTGAATAGACTGGGGCTGTTTTCCCTGGAGAGTCAGAAGCTGAGTAGTGACCTTATAGAAATTTATAAAATCATAAGGGGCATGGATAGGGTGTCCCAAGGACAGTAAAATCCAAAACTAGAGGGCATAGGTTTATTCTGAGAGGGGAAAGATTTAAAAGGACCTAAGTTGCAACTTTTTCATGCAGAGGGTGGTGTGTGTATGGAATGAGCTGCCAGAAGAAGTGGTGGAGGCTGGTACAATTACAGCACTTAAAAGACATCTGGATGGGTTTATTAATTAGGAGAGGTTGAGAGGGATATTGAGGAGAAAGTGAGGTCTGCAGATGCTGGAGATCAGAGCTGAAAATGTGTTGCTGGAAAAGCGCAGCAGGTCAGGCAGAATCCAGGGAACAGGAGAATCGACGTTTCGGGCATTCCTGAAGAAGGGCTTATGCCCGAAACGTCGATTCTCCTGTTCCCTGGATGCTGCCTGACCTGCTGCGCTTTTCCAGCAACACATTTTCAGCTGAGAGGGATATTGGCCAAATGCTGGCAAATTAACTATGTTTATTGAGGATATCTGGTAGGCATGGATGAGTTGTACTGAAGGGTCTGTTTCTGTGTTGTGTATCTCTGTGACTCTGAGTCTAAATGCTGGCAAATGAGACTAGATTAATTTAGGATATCTGGTTAGCATGGACAAGTTAGACTGAGCGGTCTGTTTCCATGCTGTTTGGAATTAATAAAAGATCCTCCTTAAGGTAGTGATCACATAGCAAATTTTTAAGTTTGCTTTCAGAGAACAGCTTGAGTGTCAAACCTCTGCCCTTGATTTAAAAAATGAATGATTATAGAGATACAAAGAAAAAGTTGTCTGAAGTGTGTTGAGAAAGTAGACTTGGAGAATGTCAGCGGACAAGAAATGATAAATACTTTTAGCAGATGATATTTCATGACAGTCAGCAAGAACTTTTCCAGTCAAAAACACAAACTTGTTAAAAGGGATGGACCACCCTTGGTAAATGGAGGCAGTGAAGGAGCGTTTCCAATTTAAAACTAAGGCATCCACAGTGGTAAAACTAGTGGCAGGTAAGAGGATTGAGACTTTTTTTTTAAGAACTAACAGTGATTAATGAAAAGGCTAATAAAGAGAGAGATAATTGATTATGAGAGAAATTGACTATGAAAGTTAATTGTCAAGAAATATAAAAATAATCAGGAAACGGGTGTTTAAAAAAAGAGTAACCGAAGTAAATGTGGGACCCTTGTTAGATGCTTCTTCTCAACATCTCTGCTGAATGATCTGTCCCTAATTTTTAGACTATGCCCTCTAGTTCTAGAATCTTCAACCAGTGGAAATGTTTATTTTCATGTACCCTGCCTTTTCCTGTTAGTGGCTTAGATCATCCCTTAAACTTCTAAATTCTAGAGAAAACTGGCCTAATCTGTAAACCCTCTCCTCATAATTAAACTCCTGAAATCCAGGTACGGTTCTGCAGATTAGAAAACCATTACTGTGACACTTCTTGTGAAGACGTGAGGGAGATAGAAAACAGGAAAGGATAGGCCATTTAGTTTAACATTTGTCATTGAAAAAATTCTAGAATCCATTATTAAGGCAAAAATAGCAAGACATAGTGAAAAGCTAACAGAATCAACATGAAAGAGGAATCATGTTTGACAAGGTTGCTAGAGGTCTTTGAGGATATAACAAACAGAGTTGATATAGAGAAGAAAAAGATACGTGTGTATTATATTTGGGTTTCAATAAAATGCTACATGAAAGGCTATTTGCACAAGATAGGAGTTCACAGTGTTGGGGAGCTCATCAACATGGATTGTTCATCAGTTAACACACCGAAGAAAGAATCAGGATTGCTGGATCTTTGTCAGGTTGGAAACATGTAACCAATTGAGTGCCACAGGAATCAGTCCTAGGGTCACAAGTATTTACTGCCTAAATTAATAACTTGGAGGAATGGGCAGAGTGGAATGTATTACAATTTGCTGGTGAAACAAAGCAAAGCAAGATGATATATTGTAATGAAGACATCGAATCTGCAAGTGATTATAGGTATGCTGAGTGAGTAAAAACAAAGATGGAAGAAGTGTAAGGTCATGCTTTGCTAAGAAGAATCAAAAGGTCGACTATTATTTAAATGAAGAGGCATTCCAAAAATGGGCAACTCAGAGGGATCTTGGTGTCTTGTGCATGAAATACACAAAAAAAACATACAGGTACAGTAAGGAAGTAAGAGGGTAAATAGAATTTTGGCCTTTTTTGCCAGTAGTTTGGAATTTAAAAGTAGAGACATCTTGATCCAACTATACAGGTTGAACTTAGAGTACAATGAATCACATTTCAACAATTATGTATTGGTATTGCAGGCAGCTCAAAAGAGATTCAGTAGGTTGACTCTTGAATTAAAGAATTGTTTTATCAAGAATGGCTAAACAGGTTAGGCATTTGCAAGTTTTGAAAAGATTTGTAGCTCAGGTTGAGGTTTTGGATATAGGTTTGCTCGCTGAGCTGCAAGGTTCATTACCAGACATTTCGTTACCCTACTAGGTAACATCTTCAGTGGGCCTCAGGTGAAGCAATGCTGAAAATTCCTGCTTTCTATTTATATTTTTGCATTTCTTTGGGTTGGCAATGTCATTTCCTGTGGCGATGTCATATCCTGTGGGGAAATCACTTCCTGTTCCTTTTCTCAGGGGGTGGTAGATGGAGTCTAACTCGATGTGTTTGTTGATAGAGTTCCGGTTGGAAAGCCATGCTTCTAGGAATTCTTGTGCATGTCTTTATTTGGCTGGTCCTAGGATGGATGTGTTGTCCCAGGTGAAGTGGTGTCCTTCCTCATCTGTAAGTAAGGATACTAGTGATAGAGGGTCATGTCTTTTTGTGGCTAGTTGGTGTTCATGTATCCTGGTGGCTAGTTTTCTGCCTGTTTGTCCAATGTAGTGTTTGTTACAGTTCTTGCTCTGCGTAGTTCCTCTGTGCTGCAGTGTGTGTTGGCTCATTGAAATAATGTTCTGATGCAGCTTCGTTTGTGGGTGTTGGGATTATTTCTTCGGTAGTTCAATATTTGGTCCGTATGTGTTGTTTTCCTGTAGACGCTGGTTTGAAGTTCCCCATTGGCTGTTTGCTCTACTGTGACATCTAGGAATGGCAGTCTGTTGCTGTTTTCCTCCACTTTAGTAAATTTTATGCCAGTAAGGGTATTTTTGATGGTCTTGAAGCTTTCCTCTAATTTGTTTCATTTAGTGATGACAAAGCTGTCATCCACGTAGCGGACCCAAAGTTTGGGTTGGATGGTTGGCATCTTACAGAAGGTTGTGAATGTCCAGAACTCTCTACCCAAGAGAGCTCTTGAGGCTAAATCTCTTCAATTATTCAAAGAGGAAGATTTTTGAAAAGTCAGGAACTCTTGCTAAACCTAGACAAGGCACGAGTGAGACCAAACCTGGAATACTGTAAGCAGTTTTGATCTCCTTATCCAAAGAAAGATATAGAGAGACTGGCAGTAGATTCTGAGCACAGAGGGGTTTTCTCATCAGGATGATATGAAAGTTGGTTGTGTATTCATTGGAGTTTAGAAGAAGAAAGAGAGGACACTTTCATAAAATATATGTTTATTAGGAGGTTTGACAGGATAAGTATGGAGAGATTTATTTCTCTTGCGGAAGATTCGGGAACCAGAGGGCATAATCTTAGAGTGAGGAGGAATTGTTTTTGTTCACTCAGAGGGTAATGAATCTGTGTTAAGAAAGGCAGGAAAGTGAAGTTGAGGATTTTCAGATCAGCCCTGATCTTGTTGAATGGCAGGGCAGACCTGATGGGTTTGGGCTACTTCTGCTCCCATGTCTTAAGGCCTTTTGCAGAAAAGTTAGACATCTGTTGGAGTTTTGAAAAGTAAAAGATGATTTTTTTGAAACCTATGAGATCCGAGTGTGGTGCACATGGGAAGGATGTTTCCCCTTATGGGAGAATCTAAAGCTAGAGACCACTTTTTAAAAATCAGTGCACGCTTACCTACAATATAGAAGAGGTAAAAAGTAGCTGAAGTAGACTGTAGCTTAAAGGCAGAGGTAGGTAGATTCTTGTTAAGCAAGTGGCTGGAAGTTCATTAGAGATAGACAGGTATGTGGATGAAAGGTTGCAATCAGATCAGTCATGATCTTATTGATTGGCGGAATAGGCATGCTGAGCTGAATGGCTCACTCCAAGTTTGTATGTTCATTTAGGTGGCTGGATTGGGTGCAGCAATCTGCTGCCGAATTAAATGCATCACAACTCCTAAGCTGTTTTCCTGGAGCACTGAATTGCTCTAGAGGTCTCAGTTCAATGAAAGATGTTCCTTTGACACTGCATCACTGAGTTATCAGCCTAGATTGTGCAACCAAATGTCTGTTAGAGACAAGTCTTCTACCACTGAAACACAGCTGGTACCTTGTCTAATTGTTTATTTAACAACATAGTTTCTACTTTCTTCATCATTTGAAACTCATGAAAATAATGTTGATATTTACGTGGAGAACCTGCAAGTTCAAGTTGGTAATGTTATTATTCTTTAAGGAGCTGTGATTGAAATAGTGCTGGAATCTGGATGTTTTAATTTCTTCAAGTGTCTTCCTGCTGTAGGTAGCAGGTGGCTTATGAAATTCAATACCTTTCACAAAGATAAATAAGCAATTTTCACACTAATGAATGTAAACTTCTGGTAGGATTTATTTTTGCATTTATTTGTGAAATGTGGTCTTTCCTGACAAGGCCAACTTTTATTGCCAGTCTCAATTTGCTCTTGTAAAAGGGCACTTGAATCTGCACTTGATTATTGATGCCTCTTGCAAATCACAGATGCCGATTGGATTTCGCCAAAAAGTGCAAAGCTAAAATTGTAAGGGAAAGGATTCAGTCAGAAGCGCAAAGCTCAAATCCAGGATTATGCAATGTCAGTGTCTGAGTGCCTAATTCCAATAGGTTTGAATGGCACCCATTAAAGTGCAACAGCATTGGCACAAAATGTACTGCCTGCACAAATATCAAAACTATGTGTTCCTCTCCTTGATGAGCTGGTTGAGAATAAATAAAAACATGTTTTCTCTCCCACTTCCTTTCTCCTCAATTTACTAATCAACCAGTAAGTAGACAAATATGTATGACTCACCAGATGACACATACTTTCTATTAATTTAAAACTCCACTAATAGGTAGTGAAGAACATTGCTTTCAGAGGGTAATAATTGCAAGGCATTATGTAACACAGCACAGTTGTCATATCAATAAAAATAGCTACAGAAATGTAATTTGCATGAGCTTTGTTCATCAATGGAAACTGAAATATTGAAGTTCATGTAAATTTACATGTAGTAGTTTAGCAACAGAAATATTGACTGCACTGGTCAGAACCATTGTTTTAAAAGGCTTAAAATTGCATGTATTTCACTTTGATTTGGTGATTAATCATAAATTGCCAGCTGCTGGTACTTATGTAAATTGTTTTTTTTTGGAGTTGAAGCTATGTTATCAAAATCTCAGTAGTCATCTGACGAGATATAAGTGCTTTAAGATTGAAATCTGATTAATCTGTTCCATGACATGTGGCCTTATCAACAGGCTACTTTCCAGTGTAACCTTTGAATATCACCATTATTACAATTGGCTTTTACGATATCTATTATAATAAAAGATCAATTAAACAGGAGCTTTCCCAAATACAACTGAGAAATTCAGAGCTACACTGCACAAGTGTTTTAACCTTAAGAGAATTCTGAACTCTGACTCCTAAATCCTTTTGCATTTCAGATTTCCAAAGCCTTTTCCTGTTTAGAAAATACTCCACACCTCTATTCTTCTGACCAAAGTACATAACCTCACACTTGCCCATATTGTATTCCATCTGCCACTTCATTGCCCACTATCTTAGCCTATCCAAGTCCTAATGCGACTTCCTCACTGTCTCAACACTAACTGTCCCTCTGCCTATCTTTATGTCATCTGCAAAATTAGCAACAATATCCTTAGTTCCTCCATCTGGATCGTTAACTTACAACATGAATTGTTGTGGTCCCAACACAGGTACCTGCAGAAATCCACTAGTCACCTTCTGCCATCCTGAAAAAGGCCTCTTTATCCCTATTCTGCCTTCAGCCAATCCCCTATCCCTAAAAATACTTTCCCGAACACCATGGCTTTTATCTTATTTAGTAGCTTTCTGTGTGGCACCTTGTCAAAGACCTTCTGGAAATCCAGATAGATCATGTCCATTCTTTCTAATTTGCCCGTTATCTCATTAAGAATTCAAACAGATTTATCAGGCTTGACCTCTGTTGATGAAGTTGTGCTGACTTAACCCACAATCTCATACTTAATAATGGATTCTAAAATCTTACCAGTGATTGAGGTCAAGATAACCAGTCTATAGTTTCCTTCTTGTGCCTCCCTCCCTTCTTAAGCTGAGGTATTACATTAACCATTATTCAGTCCTCTGGCCCCTTCCAGGACACCAGTGATTCCTGAAAGATGACCTCCTTCAGAGATAGTCCATGTGGTCCAGGTTATTTATCCACTTTCAGATCTTTCAGCTTTCCCAGCACCTTCTCCTCAGTAATGGACACCACACACACCTCTGCCCTCTCTCTTGAAGTTCTGGTATGCTGCTGGTATTTTCCACTGTGAAAACTGATACAAAGTATATATTCAGTTCCTCTGCCATTTCTTTGTTCCCTAATGCTACTTCTCCAGCCTTGTTTTCTAGCTGTCCAATGTCCATTCTTGCCTTTCTTTGCCTTTTAGATATCTGAGAACACTCTTGCAATTTTCTTTTATAATACTAGATAGCTTACGCTCATTTTTCATATTCTCCCCATTATTGCTTTCTTAGAAAACTTTTGCAGGTTTTTAAAGGCCTCCTAATCCTCTTGCTTCCTACTAATCTTCATCATATTGTCAGCTTTTGTTTTGCTGTTATACCATCTCTGACATTTCCTGTCAGCCATGGTTGACTTGTCCTCCCTTTCATATGTTTCTTCTTCCTTTGGATGATTTTCTGCTGAGGCCCCCCGAATTACCCGTAGAAACACCTGCCATTGCTGCTCCATCATCCTCCCTGCTAGGCTCCCCTTCCAATTAACTCTGGCCAGCTCCACCCTCATGTCTCTGCAGTTACCTTTTCTCAGTAGTAATACTGTTACAACTGATTCCAGTTTCTCCCTCTCAAACTGCAGGGTGAATTCTATCATATTGTGGTCATTGTCCCTTAGGGGTTCCTTTACGTCAAACTCTCTCATCAATTTTTTCTCATTACACATAACCAAATCTAGAATTGCCTGTTTCCTAGTAGGCTCTACTACAAGCTGCTGCAAAAAAATCTTATAGATATTCCATAAATTTGTATTCTAGAGTTCTGCTACCAATCTAATTTTTCCAGTCCACCTGCATTTTGGAGTCCCCCATGATTATTGTAATAGTGCCTTTCTTACATGCTTTTCTATCTCCTAATTTATTTTCTTCCCCAAATCCTGACCACTGCTAGGAGGCCTATACACAAAACTCTTACTAGGGTCTTTTTTCTTTCTGGTTCCTCAACTCTAGCTACACAGATTCTAAGCCTTCCGATTCTGTATCTCTTCTTGTTATTGAGTTAATTAATTTCCTACTAACAGTCAGCCCCGGCCCTTTACCTTTCTGCCTGTCCTTTCAAAATCATGAGTATCATAGAATCATCAAGTCATACAGCACCAAAACAGACTCCTCAGTCCAACCAATCCATGCTAAACATAATCCCAAACTAAACCAGTCTCAGACCTAATCTCTTTGCAGCCACATGTCTATGAGACCCACAATATTGTGCCCACCAATTTCAGGCTACACTACAGCTCAATTAACTTGTTTCGGATTCCACTTGCATTTAAGTACAACACCCTCAGTCCTGATTGACAAAGCCAGGACTCAGAACAGTTCACTCCTTCCTTAGTACTGATGCCAATGAGCCATGAATTCGAACCTGTTTCTCCCATAACAATTTTTGAGCCATGCATTTTTCATCTTGTTGATACTGTGCCAATGTGCCCATGGCTCAGGTAATAATCCAGAGATTATTGCCTTTTTGGTCCTGCTTTTTTATTTAGCCCCAAGCTGCTCATATTTCCTCAACATAACCTCTTTCCCTTTCTACTTAAATCATTAGTATCTACATGGGTCATGACAACTGGATCCCTCCCTTCCCATTCCAAGTTCCTTCGCAGCCCAGATAAGATATCCTGAACCTTAGCACCAGGTAGATAACACAGCTTATGGAACTCTCAATTCTGGCCATAGAAAATAGTGACTGTTCCCCTCATTATACTATTCCCCGATTATAACTGCATTCCTACTTCTCCATCCTCTTAAATTACTCCTTGTACAACAGAACAATGGGTAATGTATTCATCCTCCCTAAAGCCCATGTCTCATCCTGCTAATAGCTTGAAGATTTAGATCAGACCACCCATTTACCTTCTGAATTCTGGAGAAAGGGCCTAATTTGTATAATCACTTGTCATAATTTAACTCCTGAAGTCTAGGTGCCTTTCTTTATCCTGCCTCCAAGACCAATAAGTACAACCTCGATTATCCAAACATCAGTTATCTGAATTTCAGATTATCTGAACAAGATCTCAAGGTCCTGTAAAACCGGTATTAGGCAACTCAGCATTCAGTTATCAGTTAAATGGCATTATGGCATGCATTGCCGGATGACCGAAAAATGTTTGATAACTGCCACTCATAAATTACTGCTTGTTTCCATAGAACATATAGAACATTACAGTGCAGTACAGGCCTTTCAGCCCTCGATGTTGCGCCAACCTGTCATACCAATCCGAAGCCCATCTAACCTACACTATTCCATGTACGTCCATATGCTTGTCCAATGACGACTTAAATGTACTTAAAGTTGGCGAATCTACTACAGTTGCAGGCAAAGCATTCCATACCCTTACTACTCTGAGTGTACAATCAGATCGGTTATCTGAACATCAATTATCTGAACAAAATACTCCCCGCATGTCTCATTTGGATAATCAATGTTCTACTGTACATCCTTCCTAAATGTTCATGCCCAGATCTGCTCACAGTACTCCATGTTGGAGCTAACCAGGGTTCTGTATAACTACAGCACAACTTATGTAATTTGCACTCCAGTCATCTAGATATAAAGATCAGCATTTCATTAGCTTTCTTGATTCACTTCTGCACTTGTTCACAACATTTTAAAGATCTATGCAACCTGCTCAAAGTTGGTCGTTAATGAGAAACCTGCTCGGTCTTGAGCTGTTATAATAAAGAACATTGTAGAGTCTACTGAGGTTAGGCTGCAAGCTGTGGCATCATCTGATGTTGCATTAGTGACTGTACTGATGTATTCTGCATCTGGATGTAAGTTTGCTCGCTAAGCTGGAAGGTTTGTTTTCAGACGTTTCGTCACCAATCTGAGCTACAAATCTTTTCAAAGCTCGCATACTGTGTCTCGTTGGTATATCCCATAGTCAGAATGAACCCATTATACAACAGAATTAAGCACTGCGATATGCAAATAAGAGGCCAAACCCCTTTATAAAGTCTCCTTTGCAAACGTATGCTGACTGAATGCTGAATTCAACTGGTTTCAGGAACACATGGCCTATTTGCAGATGCTTCAAAGTGCTGCTAGAATTTAAAAAAGTATAAAAATGTATAAATATATAAAAAAATCATCGGAGTCATTTGGAACATCGCAAGCCTTTAGTAGATGCTGAAAACAATCCCTTTGCACCTCCAACTCCAAGTGATCATTCTCTCTTCTCTCCCAGGCACCAGCCATACCATTTTGATCATATCCTGCTCCCCCTTTTGATCATCCACTTCCTCTGCTCTCCCCTGATTATTTTCCTCCCTGCTCCCCAATCTCTTTCACATCACACCATCCCAGCCTGCTCATTCCAATCTACTCTGATGGCTTTCCTTCCCTTCTCAGAAATTATGCAGACATTCATCCCTTGTGTGACCTGCCGACTTCCAGGCCAGCAGCTTGAACAACACAGTATTGAAATGTCAGCCTAGCTTGAACTTGTTTAGAGCTGCGAATACTACTGTGAAACGAAGGCTGACACATAATTCTCCAAATCTCTGTTTAATTTTTTATTCATAAAGATGGAAGGATATAATTATACATTAAGTCATGTACCCTCTTGACATAAATCTTTTTCTTAGCATTCAAGCGTTACGGTCAAATTTTACTGAGTAAAATCACACACACTGATTATTTTCATAATCAGCCATCTACATCTCTGAGTGAGCTGCTATACAAAATGTTCCAAATAATTTAATCACTTAATTTTGATGACCTTTGAGAATTCAAGTGGATAAAAATAACATTTTGTTGATAAATATAAGTTCAGATATCGTATGTAATATTATCACTTAGGGATGTTATAAAGTGCAATGAAATAAGATTGCAAATGAGCCTTTAGCAGTTTACTTTGTAATTAAGACATAGATTAAACATTGAATCACACCCTGTTTTGAATAATGTGTAAAAAGAAAAGACAATTACTGTTTGCTTCAAGGACTTACAGATTGCCAAGATTTTGAAAGAGAAAGTTGTGAAATTATAGCAGTTTGACAGGAGTAGGTAAATGGCAAGCAAAGAAAATTGGAATGGAAGTAATTATGAAGATATTGTGGCTTTAAGAGTTGGGTTTTGTCCTTGTTTCTTTTCGAGAATTATTGGGGGACAGCTGCCAAGCAGGTCTATAAGAAGATAAAAACTTGTGAAGCCTTGCGTGCTTTTTTAAAAAAGTTATAACAATAGAAGCAGCCTGAGTGGGTGTGTTTGAGCTCCCACCCACAGGCAGTATAGGTTTAGCTTTCAGCAGTTGTTGCTGGTGACTCAGCAGACTTAGAAGGCAGTGAATCTCTCCCTGCTGCTGCACTCTCTGAGTTTTCTCTGGATGCTTTTCCTCTTGGGCTGCTGGAGTTGCATGTCAGACAATTCTGTTTATTGAATTTGCCTTTTGTTTATGGGATGTTACTATATTGAAACAATTACTGTTCTGTAGTGAAATTGTCCATTATGCTGATAAATTTTCCAGTAGAATTAAATTATTCCAATTTTCTCTTCATTTTGTTGTATTTTAACTATACTGTTTGAAAAACATTGAGTAGTTTGACCAATCAAATTGCATCTGGGTGACAGCACCTCACATTTACCTTTAAAATAAGGAAATGTTAGGGTCTGGGCTGGCCCATAGCATAACTGAGAATGGAACAAAGTATTATGTTTTCACGGTTAATCTGAAGCAACATTAGATACTTAAAATTCTCCCAGTGCTTCCATATCTCTATATTAAAATCAACTTTGTTGTTTTGAAACTTATTCATGGCCAATGGCATTCAACATCCTTGATATTTCCAACTGGTGAAAATATCAGTCCAAACTTTGAAGGTAGGTTGAAAGAAACAGCCTACAATTTCACTCGATACCAAACTCTCCTAGTTCCTGCTTGATTATTGGACCATCTCCCACAATTGTGGAAGATGTATCTGTCTAGACACATCTTAAATGACGCTATTGTGCCTGCCTCTACCACCTCAGCTGTATTGAAGCAGATTGGAGGCGAGGTTGGCGCAGACTAGAAGAGAGGCCTGGTGTGGTCAAGAGTCAAGGCCCGATGTAGTCTGGAAGCAAGGCCCGATGTGGTCTGGAGGCAAGGCCCGATGTGGTCTGGAGGCAAGGCCCGGTGTGGGCTAGTGGTGAGGCTGGTGCAGTCAGGAGACAAAGATTATTTTCATTAGAAAGACAGAAGTTGAGGAGGGTCCGATTGAAGTCTACAAAATCATGAGAGGTATAGACAGGGTGGATAGCAAGAAGTTTTTTCCCCAGAGTGGGGGGATTCAATTACCAGGGGTCATGAGTTCAAGGTGAGAGGGGAACAGTTTAAGGGAGATATGCGTGGAAAGTTCTTTAAGCAGAGGGTGGTGGGTACCTGGAACGTGTTGCCAGCGGTAGGGGCGGACGAGATAGCATCACTTAAGATGTATTTATACAGATACATGAATGGGCATGGAGCAGAGGGATACAGATCCTTGAAAAATAGGTGACAGGTTTAGATAGAGGATCTAGATTGGCACAGGCTTGGAGGGCTGGAGGACCTGTTCCTGTGCTGTAATTTTCTTTGTGTTTTGATCTTTAACTACATGGATAGTTCCAGAAGAGTTGTTGATGGTGAGAAGTCTCCACACTAGGTTAAATCTGATCTTCCCAGACCTGGGAGGGGAGGGTGAAACAGCATCAGGAACATCAATCAGGAACACAGACTCCTCTAAGCAAGAGAAGTAGTTTACTTCAGAGGATAAAGTTTGGTGTCAATACCACAGGAATGGCCCTGCATGGGTAAAAGGCACGATTGACAGGAGGTCAGGTCCTGAGACATATACAGTTCAGGTAGGAGAGGGAGTCCTGAACAAACACATGGACCACAGGAAAGCTGTAACCTCACAAACAGCACAGGAGGAAAACATACCCAGCTCCTCAGGACATCCAGCAAGGCTGTCAGAACCCATGAGTTCTCCTCTGCCTAGCATTGAAGAAAGTTCTAAGGGTGAGATGGACACGGCAGTGA
This sequence comes from Chiloscyllium plagiosum, assembly GCF_037043375.1. NCBI lineage: Eukaryota > Metazoa > Chordata > Chondrichthyes > Orectolobiformes > Hemiscylliidae > Chiloscyllium > Chiloscyllium plagiosum. The sequence goes on from NW_028270139.1 coordinate 106,213,798, forward strand.
TCACAACCTCAACGCCGTTACTGCCTGAAGAGGAAGATGACTTTCAGCTAGGCACAAGAGGCAAGCTACGGTCGGTTAAAAGCAACCAGAATCTGTGGCAAAGTCAGAGAAACCGGGGCTGGTGTGAAAACACCCCAGAAGAAGCTACAGGAAAAAGAATGGGCCAATGCCCCAGGACTTAGAGGGGGGAGGATGTAGTGATTGTGACAAGGTCAGTCTGGTGGGTCTAATAGAATATGAGTACCCTGTTTGGGGCTGTGAATCTCATCCAATGAGGAAATTCTGTCTGACAGATATAAACAGGAGTATCCTGCACACACACAACATGGGTGCTGGGGAAATATAAGCACTACCGCAGTTAGACAGTAGTGTGGGGGTTAAAAAAACTAAAAAAAATAAACAGGGAGTATACTGCACACACAACACGGGTGCTGGGGAAAATATAAGCACTACCACAGTTAGACAGTAGTGTGGGGGTTAAAAAAACTAAAAAAAAACAGGGAGTATACTGCACACACACAACACGGGTGCTGGGAAAATATAAGCACTACCGCAGTTAGACGGTAGTGTGGGGGTATTAAAAAAAACAGGAGAGTCAGGAGTTCTACTCAGTCCAGGAGCTAGCTCTGAGCTCGCTGGGTCAATGTAATGTCCTCTGCATATGTAAATGAAGGGTGACTTGATGACAGAATACTTTTGTGGAGTTATTTCAGCCTTAAGTCCTAGAAGTCATTTTCTATTCTCCTCTTCTTTACCTCTCTCTGTTCGGATACTGTTAAAAACCTATCTCTTTAATAAAGCTTCTGCCTATCTATCCTAATCATTCTTAATATGGACCATGTCAAACTTTGTGAGGTACAATCTGCACTCTAACTCAAATTCAGTTGAATATTGATCCCCCAGGATACCTGTCATTTCTCCAGCTGGTAGTATACGTGCATTTTAAGTTTGTACCGATGAGCCTTCCCTTGCAGCCTATCTGATAAACTAATCAACTCACTTCCCAGCTGACACATTTTAAGTCCACTACGTGATCTGAACAAAGCGGACTACCCCGTAATGAAATATATCCATTGAATTTCTATCACAAACATCTATTAACACACAATGCTGTCCCTTTCTTCACTGCCTGAAGCCAATATTTTTCTTGCTTCTTTTTGTTTGCCTTGTGGGTTTGGATTTACACCCCCAGGAATGACTACTATCAGCTGCCTGCTGCAAGAGAGAGTTAATGTGTCTGTTAGGCTCTATTGTCTGATCAAAAACTGATATATGCTGAAAGTGAACTGCATCTCATTCTCTTGAGATGGTGCATCTGTTGTAATCTGTGTACTTCTACTACTTGAATAATATTCTCAAACTGGATATAAATGTTTAGAACATTGAACTGTTTTACTTATCATATTTCTATGATACTATAAATACAGCAGGACAATTGTAAAATCAAAGAAAATTATTTCTTTAAAATGTAAGGTTATGTAAAATGTAAGGATAGGAAACATACTCCATAGATTCGGAACTTTCAAACGTTTGTGCTATCACCCTATAAAGTGCATTGTTCCAGTTGAAAATGCCAAACTTTTGACAACAATTTGTTTCTTCTCACTGGAAAGCATCCCAATAAATTCCAGTTAATTCCCTCAATATTATTCCTGTAGTGGAGGGTTACATGGAGCCACTAGAATGTAGAAACAGGCCACTTGGCCCAACAGGTTCATACCGACCCAGCAAAGAGTAATCCACCCAGACCCATTCCTGTAATACTCTTCTTTCTTCTGACTAATGCATCTAACCTACACATTCCTGAATACTATGGGCAATTTAGCATTGCCAATGCACCTAACCTGCACATCTTTGGACTACGGGACGAAACTGGAGTACCCAGAGCAAACCCACACAGACACAAGGAGAATATGCAAACTCTGCACAGACAGTCAGCCAAGGCTGAAATCAAACCTGCATCCCTAGCACTGTGACGCAGCAGTGCTAACCATTCAGCCACCATGCCGCCCTTTAGTACCCTTAGTGGTCTGACTTTTTTCCCTCCAACCAGTTAACCAATTCCAGGTTGAAATTTGGTGCTTAATCTTTCTCCACCACCTTTCCATGTATAGCATTCCAGACATAAAAAGCTGCTTTTAAAAAAAACTCCAGTGTGCTTCTGCTTCATTTCTAAATTACCTTAACAATATAGCCCCTTGCGTTTAGCATTATCTCACCTGGAGTATTGTGTGTAGTTTTGGTAGTGTTGTGAGTTTTCAAGCCACGCCACAACACATTAGCCTGGGGCTACTGATTACCATTTGGGGTGGCATGGTGGCTCAGTGGTTAGCACTGCTGCCTCATAGCACCAGGGTCCCAGGTTCGATTCCAGCCTCAGATGACTGTCTATGTGGAGTTTGCACATTCTCCCTGTGTCTGCTTGGATTTCCTCCGGGTGCTCCGGTTTCCTCCCACAGTCCAAAGAAGTGCAGATCAGGTAAATTGGCCATGCTAAATTGCCCATAGTGTTAGCTGTATTGGCCAGAGGGAAATGGGTATGGGTGGGTTGCACTTCGGAGGTTTAGTGTGGACTTGTTGGGCTGAAGGGCCTGTTTCCACACTGTAGGGAATCTAATCTAATCATCATATGAGGACGAACCTTCTGGCTATGGGGGGAGCACAATAAAGGTTTATAGACTGATTCCTAGGATGGCAGGATGGCAGGAGAGATTGAATTTGCTAGGACAATATTCACTGGAGTTTAGAAGAATGAGGCGAGGGGTGGGGGGATATCACAGGAGCCTATTAATATCTAACAGGGCAATTCAAGAAGGATGAACCCAATGACTGGGGAGTCCAGAATCAGTCACAGTTTAAGGAAAAAAGGTAGGCTCATTAAAACTGAGATGAGAAGAAATTTCTTCACCAGAGCCTGTGGTATTTCTGCCACAGAAAGTGGTTGAGGCTAAAATGTTTCCAAGAAGGAGTTAGATATAAAGTTAAAAATCACACAACACCAAGTAATAGTCCAACAGGTTTATTTGGAAGCACTTGCTTTCAGAGCATTGCTCCTTCCTCAGGTGATTTTGAGTTATATAGTTCTTGGAGCTAAAGGGATCAAAAGACACTTGGTTGGATAAGCAGCCATCATCATATTTAATGGTGGAGCAGTCTCAAGCAGTCAAATGACCCTCCTACTGCTTCTATTTTATGTGTTTCAATAGAGCATGCTTTCTCACAGGAATGAGAAACTTCAGTTTTGAGACATCATACAATCATAAGCTGTAGGAGCAGAATTAGGCCATTTGACCCATTGAGTCGGCTCCACCATCCAATCAAAGCTGATAGTTTCTCAGCCCCATCTGCTGCCTTCTCCCCATAGTCCTTGCTCCCCTTACCAATCAGGAAGCCATTAATCTCAGTCTTAAATACTGTCAGTCAATCACTTGGCCTCCACAGCCATGTGTGACATTGAGTTCCACAGATTCACCACCCACCCCCCAACCACACCCCCCCCCCCCAACTTTTTGATCATAGACATTCTCCTCATCTCAATTCAAAAGAGTCATGCCTTAACGCTAAAACTGTGCCCCAGTTTCTCTAGGGCAGTGGAAACACCTTCACTATGTCTGCTGTATCCTAATGTCTCAGTATTCTGTAAATTTCAATCAGATCACTCCTCATCCTTCTAAATTCCATCAAGCACAAACCTAGAGTCTTCAACTACTCCTCATAACAACTCCTTCATTCCTGGGATATATCTTGTAAACCTCCTCTGGACACCCTCTAAGGCAAGCACATCCTTCCTCAGATACAGGGCATAAAACTACTCACAATGTTCCAAGTGTGGTCTGACCAGAACCTTATTCACCCTCAGCAGTATATCCCTGCTGTTGCTCTCTCAAAATGAATGTTAAAATTGCATCTAAGCTGCCAACTGAATCTGTATGTTAACCCTATGAGAACACTGAAATAGGGCTCCTAAATTCCTTTGTGCTTCAGATTTCCAAGCCTTTCCCTATTAAGAAAACAGTGTACACGACTTGTATTTTATCTGCCGCATCTTTGCCCACTCTCCTAGCTTATCTAAATCCTCCTGGAGTCTCTATATGTCCTCATCACTACTTGTCCCTGAGGACAGACTGAAGAAGTTGGATTATTCTCCTTGAAGAGGAGATTTGATCGGGATTTTCAAAATCATGACTGGGCTAAATAAAATAGATCAGGAGACACTTTTCTGAATTGTAACAGAAAAACAAATAAGAGGGAATTGATTTAGAAAGATGTGCAAATGAAGCAAGGGTGATGTGTAAAAAAGATTTTCATAGAACAGTTAAGGTGTGGAAGGCACATCCTGGAAATGTGGTTGATGCAGGTTCTGATATCAGTCAGTGTTAATACTGATTTGTGTATCAGTACACCATGGGCAGCATGGCTGCTCAGTGGTTAGCACTGCTGCCTCACAGCACCAGGAACCTGGGTTTGATTCCAGCCACAGGTGACTGTATGGAGTTTGCATATTGTCCCCGTGTCTGCGTGGGTTTCCTCCGGATACTCCAATTTCCTCCCACAGTCCAAAGATGTGTAGGTCATATGAATTGGTCATATTAAAATTGTCCATAGTGTAAGATGTATTAGTCAGAGGGAAATGGGTCTGGCTGGGTTGCTCTTTTGAGGGTTGGTGTAGACTTGTTGGACCAAAGGGCCTGTTTCCACACTGTTGGGAATCTAGTCTAAACTGAGATATTCACTGGATGATTATTTGGATAGAAATGGTGTGCAGGGATATGGGGAAAAGGCAGGAGATTGGCACTACATAATAGAACTGGTGCAGACACAGTGGGCCAATTGGCTTCATTCTGTGATGGAACAGTTCTTTAATTTAAGCATCCCTGATTGTATTCAGCAAGGCAAAATCCTGCAACTTCATCCTACAGTACGTATGCATATAAACTACAGCAGTTCAGGAAAAGAGATCATTACCACCTTCTCAAGAGTAAAAAGGAATGGGTAGTAAATGCTATCCTTGCCACCAATTTGGTAAGAACTCTTTTTCTTACTTTTCATTGCTGTCAAAAAAATACTCTTCCTCATTCTGACTGTACCCAAAAGTATCTCTAGTGAAGCAGCAGTAAAATCGATGAATTGTTCCTGTTGCTTTTGCATCTAAACTTTCCTGACACCTGCAAATTCTATTTATGCCCATGGCAAAGCCTATTTGTTATGATTTTACCCATTGATTAAAATTGTTGATATTGTTTTGTAACTTCATGTTTTCCTCCATGCTGCTTATACTACCACCTGTCTGTCAGAAGTCACATAACACCAAGTTATAGTCCAACAGATTTATTTGACATCACAAGCTTTCCCAGCGCTGCTTCTTCCTCAGGTTGTGAAGGGAAGCATGCTTCCACCTCACCTGATGAAGGGGCAGTGCTCTGAAAACTTGTGATTTCAAATAAACCTGTTGGACTATAACCTGGTGTCATGTGACTCCTGACTTTGTCCACCTTGGTCCACCACCGGCACCTCCAAATCATACCTATCATGCTCATCCAAGTCATTAGATCCCAGCACAGTTCTTGTGCATCATCAACAGTAACATTCTGCTAATTAGAAATTCACATTCCATTTGAACGACTTTCTTGGCTCATTTTCTGCTGATGCTTCATCTTAAGCCATTTCCTTGGCCATTTTCATCAGTGGTGGTTTATTACTCACTCCCACCCTCAGGGGCAGGACAAACAGGCAGATCCCAAGTCTCAGCCAGAAAGCGAAATGTGCCTATGCTGTCAGCTTTATTTAAAGCACAGATTAACTTGAAAAACTACAGAGCCAACCAGCCTTCTTCCAAATAACTCGGTTAGCTATTATCCATTACTTTGGCTTCAGCAACTCAGCCATATCCCTAAACAGCTCAATCATTTAGAGTCAGAGTCAGAGATGTACAGCATGGAAACAGAGCCTTCGGTCCAACCCGTCCATGCCGACCAGATTAGATTAGATTAGATTAGATTACTTTACAGTGTGGAAACAGGCCCTTCGGCCCAACAAGTCCACACCGACCCGCCGAAGCACAAACCACCCATACCCCTACATTTACCCCTTATCTAACACTACGGACAATTTAGCATGGCCAATTCACCTGACCTGCACATTTTTGGACTGTGGGAGGAAACCGGAGCACCCGGAGGAAACCCACGCAGACACGGGGAGAATGTGCAAACTCCACACAGTCAGTCGCCTGAGGCGGGACCAGATATTGCAACCCAATCTAGTCCCACCTGCCAGCACCCAGCCCATATCCCTCCAAACCCTTCCTATTCATATACCCATCCAAATGCCTCTGAAATGTTGCAATGGTACCAGCCTCCACCACTTCCTCTGGCAGCTCATTCCATACATGTGAAAAAGTTGCCTCGAAGGTCTCTTTTATATCTTTCCCCTCTCACCTCAAACCTATGCCCTCTAGTTCTGGACTCCCTGACCCCAGGGAAAAGACTTTGCCTATTTACTCTATCCATGCCTCTCAATTTTGTAAACCTCTAAGGTTTACAAACCTCAGCCTCCAATGCTCCAGGGAAAACAGCCCCAGCCTGTTCAGCCCCTCCCTATAGCTCAAATCCTCCAACCCTGGCAACATCCTTGTAAATCTTTTCTGAACCCTTTCAAGTTTCACAACATCTTACCGATAGGAAGGAGACCAGAATTACATGCAATATTCCAACAGTGGCCTAACCAATGTCCTGTACAGCTGCAACATGACCTCCCAACTCCTGTACTCAATATTCTGACCAATAAAGGAAAGCATACCAAACGCCTTCTTCACGATCCTATGACTCCACTTTCAAGGAGCTATGAACCTGCACTCCAAGGTCTCTTTGTTCAGCAACACTCCCTAGGACCTTACCATTAAGTGTATAAGTTCTGCTAAGATTTGCTTTCCCAAAATGCAGCACCTTGCATTTATCTGAATTAAACTCCATCTGACACTTAGCCCATTGGCCCTTTGTTTTCAATTCCGTGACTTTAACTTTAGTTAATGGTTTCTCATTGATTGCCTACTGGAAATCCAAATATATGTCTGTAGACATTCCCTGGCCACTACTTTAGTAATCTCCTCACAATCAGCTTCATGATTTACCCCTTAGAAATGCATGCTGACTTTTTTTAAAAAAATAGGACAATAGTATGTGCAATTTCTCAACCCACAGAAATGGCTCCTGCATCAAGCGATCTTTGCCAGAACATCCAAATCAGCCTCACAGCCTTATCATCTCTGGGCATTTATGGTTGTGATCATTTTAATTCCAGTGACTTTATTTAGTATCTTATGCCTCAGACTGCTTAATGCTTAGACTGTCCCATCCTGAACGCCTCAGAAGTTGCCTTTGATCTCTTGTCAACCTGTATTCTGTAATCTGCGTCCTTCCATAGTGCTGAGACCATTTACAATTAAAGTATAATTACTTGGACTTTTCATTATTCAAACCAATCAGTTCACACTTGCCAATACCAAGTCCTGTTGTCACTACATAACCCATTGTCGAAACGTGTGGCGCTGGAAGAGCACAGCACGGCAGACAGCAGCTGAAAATGTGTTGCTGGAAAAGCGCAGCAGGTCAGGCAGCATCCGAGGAGCGGGAGAGTCGACGTTCCGGGCATTGAGATCCTCAGATCAGGACTTATGCCCGAAACGTCGTGTTTCTTGCTCCTCGGATGCTGCCTGCCCTGCTGTGCTTTTCCACTCCGACCTCTCCATCATCTGTAGTCCTCACTTCCTCTTAGTTGCTGAAAAGTATTTAGGGCATCTTCTGAATAATCCTTTACAGTTCCTTAAAAAAAAATTGGATTTCCATCTGCGAATCTTTCTAAACCTTGCCAGTTCTGAACTCCAATTACTTCACTCACCTTTCAAAATCCGTTTATAATTGAACCTCTGCTGACTGCTCCTTAATGGAAAGTTTTACAATGAGTGCGCAAAGGGAGTGAACTTAAGTAAGACGCGCTTCTGCAGCAAAAATGGTGCCAGCACGTTAACTAGGGCAGATTGTGAGGGTCAATCGAGTTCAAACCCTTTGAAGGAATCAACTTTGACGATTGAATTATTATAAATGTCTAACAGCTGGAGTCTGCGAGAACCGACAGCGTTTATTCATTTCCCACTTTGATTGTTTTTGCAGGCGGAGATAAGTTAATATTGATCCTAATCCACAGGGGCAGATTGTATTCTGACCAACGTCGCCCTGTTGTTTATTGAGACTTCTGTACCGTGGTTCTCCAGCCGCGGGATAGGTACATCGTTTAGACGTGGCGACTTGTGCTTTTTGCCAATTTAGTTAAGAGACTTAAATCACCAGCAACACACTATCGAACAATGCTTTATTGTTTGCAAGTAAATCGAGTACACTTTAATACTGATACAGTTCACATCAATCTAAATCCTCATGTTACAAGAACGGACACGAATACAGTGCAGCACCTTGTATTTGCAAAGTGCTCTGTTCGGACATGGTCATTTGTTTTAGCACAGGGCGATTAGCATTGCGGTATCCCGAAGGCAGCCGGTAAAATAAAACAACTTGCTCCAAACCAAACGGAGAACGACTTCATAAGCAACCTGGCAAAAAACCACAAAAGAACAGTCACAATCAGTGTCGACCCTCCCCAGACCCCGCAATGGGTAAGACAATGCAACTTTGTCACCGACTTCAAGCTAAGACGTCAATATTAGCTCCTTCTTCGAAGTTAAAAATCACACAACACCAGGTTATAGACCAACAGGTTTATTTGGAAGCACTAGCTTTCGGAGCGACGCTCCTTCATCAGGTGGTCACTCCTTGCTAATTCGTTCTTGGGATGTAGACGAGTGTTAACCTCAGTCTAAGGTCTGAGGTCTTTCTGCAGAAGTTAACTAAGGGTCCGTTCAGGTATCGGACCATCCCTGAGCTTCAAAGGCATGTTCATAGAGTCCTGCATACTTTAGTTTGCTGGATAGAATCATACACCAATATTTGTTTCTCCATATGCTTCTGTGCTGCACCGGACTACTCCAGTGACGGGGTATGTTTTTATGAATAAAGTATATTTTTGAAATTAAAAAAAAAGTTAACCTGCATTGCCTGAAGCTATGAAAGGTTGTCCATATTTGTGGAGAAATGTGCACGTTAGCCCATACAGATTATTGCTGGACTAGTTGAGCATTTCTAAATCTGCGCTTTGAGTTGTGATAACTTTTGAGAACCACAAGATCAGCCAGTGGTCCCTGTGTGCCATTTACCTGAGAGAAGCCGGGGATGGGAGTCCAGCCGCCCGTGTTGCCGATGGCCTGCCCGATGGGCTGATGGAGATGATGATGAAACACAATGGCTCGGCGGAATCGAGGAGTCTCTGATCTGTCAACTCAGGAAGCTGGGACTACTCAGAGGGCGGCCCGCCAAGCGGCCCGAGTGGACTTCATGCGCTTGATGCTGTTGAGGTGTTTCTTGATGAGGAGCTGGAACTTGCTCTTGTCTTTCATGAAGCTGGGGTAGGGGCTGCCCTGGGGGCTGCGCTCGGCGGTGGGTCCCCAACAGCCCGAGCTGCTGCTGCTGCTGCTGCTGTTGCTGGCTCTCTGCCCTTCCCACCCAGCGAGGCTGCTGACCCGAACACAGCTTCTCCTCCCCAGCACCGCGCTCCTCTCCCTGCTGCTCCTCACCTCCGCCACGTCGCCTTCAAAGAAAAGTGACTCCTTCCTCTTAATGTGCGGCACCTCTCCGAGGGCAGGGAAGCCGTAAGGGGTGGTGATTTTCTGCAGATGGGGCAGGGACATGGCAGCTCGGGTTGGGGGGTCGGCGTGGTCCCCAGCAGCCTGGCCCCCGCAGCTCGGCCTCTTCTGAAGCCGCTCCCTCGCCACATTGGGCTCGGAGCAGCTCCTCTCGGAGCTGGGCCTTTCCGGGGCTTGCAACCGGTCGGAGAGCAGCAGGTCTGGTGACGAGGCGCCTCCCTGAGCTCTCTGACCCTGCTCCCGCGGAAGGGGGATGTCCAAAGGCGGGATGAAGAACTTGGGGATACGGTCGGGAGTCACCATCACGCTGAAGATGTCTTTGGAGCTGTGGCAGCGCCGCTTCTTGTCTGCGGTGACAACTTTGGCGTTGGCATGGTTGGACCAGGGCAGCATGCTTCCTATGTTACCTTTGAAGGAGATGTAAGAAGCCATGGATACCAGGAATGCACGGACTCCGGGTCAGCTCGGAGACAGTTGTGCTAGCGATCTGCAGGAAGCGGCTGTCTGCAGCTATTTTTAAATGATCTTTAACAGGTAACGTCACTCACTCACCCTGCGTCAGTAACATCTTTAGCCTGTCTGACTGGCGCTCCGATTCCGACCTCTTTGCATCTTGAACGCGCACACATACATACACACACAGAGACAAACAAACAGAAACATGCTGCAGCTCCGGGGGTGCGCTGTTTGGAATAACCATTTCGTGTGGCTGCACACTAATGGGGTGCAATGGAAGAGGGGGTTAGGGATACCAGTGCCCTGAGCGTACCCCATCGCTCAAACATCCCATCCACAATTGCTCCTGGTTTGGAAAAAGGTGTCTGGCAGTGCATTACCCATCGTGTTATCACAGGGGAGACCTGTAATAGCCAGGCGCCGCTGTTTGCTTTTCCAATCTAGTAACAGTCGCGAACCTGTTTCGGAACGCACATGCTCCTCCGGATGTTATCCAATGGTTTGACTTAAAGTTTGGTTCTGATGTGCTTATTCGTCACAGCCAAACCGGCTGTGGAAAACAAAATGTATCCATAACACAATGTTTAAAAAAAACACTCCCGCGTCATTCAATGCAAGACTTGTTTTTTTGACAAACAACTATTTAAATAATCTCCGTATGTCACTTTCCTGTAACACTGAAGTTATCAGTCATATGAGAAAAGGGAAACATATGAAAGAAATTAGAACTTGCCGGGAAAATGCATTTATAAAGATTCTTGCACGAAGTGTTTCACAACCAAATGCATTTTCCCGGCAAGTTCTAATTTCTTTCATATGTTTCCCTTTTCTCATATGACTGATAACTTCAGTGTTACAGGAAAGTGACATACGGAGATTATTTAAATAGTTGTTTGTCAAAAAAACAAGTCTTGCATTGAATGACGCGGGAGTGTTTTTTTACCTGCCAGAAGGAACGGGTAGGTAGAATTTATCATTGAAAAGGACACATATTTGACAGGACAACGACTTCGCCACATTTGATTTTGGTTTTGAACTTAAACTCTTCAACACCAGGTTCTAGAAAGAACCTGAACCACAGCTGACAATCTCCAGTGATACAGAGTCCCTACAGTGCAGAAAGTGGCCATTCAGGCCATCGAGTCTGCACGGACCCTCCTAAAAACATTCCACTCAGACCTACGTACCTGACCCAATCCTATCCTCATAACACCACAGGGGATTTTCCTCATGGCCAACCCACCTGACCTACACACTACAGCGCAATTTTTAGTGTAGTTATTGCACTTCAGCTGTCCAAGGCGGAAATTGATCACGATCCCTGGCACAGTGAGGCATCAGTGCTAACCACTTAGCCACTGTGCCTCAATGATGTGTGAGGACACCCAGCATCCAAACTGCCCACAGTAAAAAGTCTCAGGCGGCAAGGACCTACTTCTGATGATGCTGTTTGAGCGATAGACACTCCCCGGGGACCTGGGCAGATCTCCCCTGTTCTTGAAAAATGTCACGGCAGTTTGTCCATCCATCTGAGAGACCAGGAAAGGTCGCATTTTTAATTTCAAATATCCACAAGAGGGGTCCCTCTGACAATTCAACTATTACTCAGCATGCACTTGAAGATGAGTTGGGCATCATTATGGACAAACTCCAAGCTGGTCTACCTGAATGTATGTTGAATAAATTAATTTCAGCATTGAAACATCCAGACATCTGTTACATGTCAAACACAACTAGGTCCTCCAACTTGACTAGTGGACTCTCCAGACTACTACACCCAGAATGACAGCTCACTGTTTCAAGATAGTTAAAGTTAAAAATCACACAACACCAGGTTACAGTCGAACAGGTTGATTTGGAAGTACTAGCTTTTAGAGTGTTTGTTGTCTGATTTTTAAACTTTGTCCACCCCATCGGCTCCTCCAAATCATGTTTCTCCGTAGACAGACACTTGTTCTTTCCAACAGAACAATCAAGCAGGATGTATTTGCCAAAAGATGAAACTCTGACTGGAAATTTCTGGGCACTTGGGGATGGACTGGGATATGGGAAGGTCATTAAAATAATGCAGAAGACATTGGTAGAGGGTGTCTCACATCTTTCTACGGCATGCAATCTTGCCAGAAATGGGGAAGCCACCAAGAGGGAGGCTGCCTGCTGGAAGAGCAATTGAGTCACAGAAGTTGATTAGCGTTCAGGACCAGCACGATCCTGTGAAAATGTAGGATAAACATGGCAATGTTTGGGAACCTTGAATGACAAGACAAATTGTGTGCTTAGTCAAAAAGAAAAAGGAGGCATAGGTAAGGTTTATGAAACTGAAGACAGACAGAGCCCTTGGAGAATATAAGGACAGCAGGAAATAAATTAATCTAGGAGTCAGGAGGGCTAAAAGAGGCCATAGAATACACTTAGCAAACAGGATTAAGGAAAATCCCAAGGCAGTTTACATGTATATAAGAAGCAAGAGAGAAGCTAGGGAAAGGGTAGGTTCACCCAAGGACAAAGGATGGAATTTATGGGTGGAGCTTCAGAAGTGGATGAGATCCTTAATGATACTTTGCACTAGTATTCACAAAGGAGAAGGACATGGCAGGTTGTGAGTCTCAGGTATGTTGGGAAGTGGTATGTTGATATTTTAGAGCATGTCAGTATAAATATAGGAGGTTTTCAGTTTTTTTGAAAAACATTAAGATAGCCAAACCCCAGAGCCTGGTGGAATCTATCCCAGAACACTGAGGGAGGTGAGGAAGGAGATTGCTGGGGTCTTGTATGAAATCTTTGAATCCTGTTTAGTCATAGGAGAGATACCAGAGGACATGAGAATAGACATTGTTATTCTTTTGTTTAAGAAGGGCAACAGGGATAATCCAGGAAATTATACATCAGTGAGCCTTAAATGAGTGGTAGAGAAACTATTGGAGAAGATTCTTAGGGACAAATTTATTCACATTTGTAAAAATATGATATTATTAGCAATAGGCAGCATGGCTTTGTCCAGCGAAGGTTGTATTTCACAAAACTGATTCAACTTTTTGAAAGAGTGACAAAATGATTGATGAGGGCAGGGTGGTAGACAGTGTTGACAATGACTTCAGCAAGGCTTTAGATAAAGTCCCTCATGGCATGCTGATACAGAAGGCAAAGTCACATTGAATCTGCAGTGACTTGGGAAGATGAATACAGAACAGGCTTGGTCATAGAAGACAAAGAATAACAATGGAAGGGTATTTTTCTGACTGGAGATCTGTGACCAGTGGTGCTTCACAAAGATCAGTACTGGGATCCTGTTTGTAATATATGTCAATCTCTTGGATGAGAGAGTCGGTTGTCTGATTATTAAGTTTGCAGATGATACAGAGATTGGGACATCTGTGGATAATGAAGAAAATTGCCAGAGGATACATCAGAATATAGATTGGCTGGAGACTTGGGTGGAGAAATGGCAGATGGAATTTGATCCAGTCAAATGTGAGGAGATATATTTTAGAAGGTCTAATATAGGAGGGAAGAATACAACAAATGGCAGAACTCTGAGAAACATTAACATCAGTTCCCTGAAAGTGGCAACACAATTGGATAAGGTGGTCAAGCAAGCATAAGGTATGCTTGCCTTTATTAGTTGTGGCATTGAGCATAAAAATTGGCAAGTCATATTGCAGCTTCAAGGACCTTTAGCTAGGTCATGTTTGGAATACTGTGTACAGTTCTGGTCACCACACTACCAGAAGGATGTAGAGGCTGTAGAGAAGGTACAGTAAAGGTTTACCAGGATGTTGCCTGGTTTGGAGACTATTAGCCATGATGAGAGATTGGACAAACTTGGCACGTTTTCACTTGAACATCGGAGGCTGGTGGGTGACCTGATGGAAGTTTATAAAACTGTGAGAGACATGAATAGAATGGATAGTCAGAGTCTTTTTCTCAGGGTAAAATGTCAGTTACTAGGGGACTTAGGTTTAAGGTAAAAAGGGGAAAGTTGAAAGGAGATTTGAGAGGCAAGTTTTTTTACACAGAAGATGGTTAAGTGCCAGGAATGTACTGCTGGAAGGAAGTGGTGGAAACACACACAATAGCAATGTTTACAAGGCATTTTGACAGAAGAATGAACAGGCAGGGAATAGAAGGATTCGGACCACGTGAAGGTAAAATGTTTTTAGTTTAGAAAAGTGTCACATATCGGCGCAGACTTGGTGGGCTGAAGGGCCTGTACCTGTGCTGGATTGTACTTTGTTCTTTGATCTTTTGTACTTCAAGATCACTTCCTGCTTCTGTGGGTAATTTGCCTAGATCAGGAGGGCTCACTGCCGCATGAGGAGACCATTATATGTAATATGGCAGATTGTAAGGAGGCAGACAGGGCTGGGCACTTTCTTATGGCTCACAGAGGGACAACTGGGCAACAATAATTACCCTGCCCAGTGACTCACTTTTTATGCCCAGCCCTGATTGTTATCATCTAGTGGGATCAAGCAAGGATGCTTCAGAGCAGGTGCAATCAGGAAATGGCTAATGGTAATGTTTAATTCATGGATAATTGGATGAAATCTTGATTAGGTATCTGTATAGGGGTCAAATAATTAATAATTAGATTTTTGTGATGGGTAAGCTGAAATAAAGCTCTAATGAGACTCTGTCTAACCAACCTTCAACCTGTGATGTTTTACATCAATGTCCCTTAAACCCATTTTCCCATCCTCCAAGTGCTGTTCTATGGTGGTGACCTTTTCCAACAATTACAAGTTCAGCAATAACCACTGTCAGCAGTAATGCTGCTGAGCTACTGGCCTTCTATTGGGTCTCCTGCATTTCCTGGATTTGGCTGCTGTCCTTCGACAAAAGTCTCAGCAGTAAGCATTTAATTATTCATCTTTTGATAAAGGCCATCCCAGTTCCTGCGGCCCACCAAAATAGAGTCATCACCTGCCTCTGGCCCCAGTGGTGAGACCTCTGCCCTCTCAACAAAATCCAAACCACCATTTCTTAAAACTGCAGCATGCATTGCCACTTCCAGTGATGCAGGCCATACCAAAGAATGAATGAGTAGTAAGTCATTCACCAACCCAGAAATAATAGACTCTCCCTTGACATAGTCATATAAAGAATAATTGTTGTTAAAGGACATACCAGATTCACTTAAACTCAAAGCATTTGAGTTGCTATGACTTGAGGCAAATAGTATAATTCAGAACCAAAACCAGAAACCTGACAACAAATTACATTAATGACAAGCCCTGTTCGGTTGGTCTAAATGGACAGATGTAGTTTGATGCAAAGGAAGAATTACATAATGAGGGACTCCAGTTAAAGGATACATTGGAAGAGTTAGTTTTTTTTCACTCGTCATTCACTGGAAGAGGGGAATGCTAGACTAGCATTTATTGCCCAGAGGGCAGTTGAGTCAATCATTTTTGTGGGCATGAAGTCACACGTAGGCCAGACCAGGTAATTTCCTTCCCTAAAGGACATTAGTGAACCAGATGGGCTTTTGCTCTGACAATTGACAACAGATTCAGGGTCATCACAAGTCTCTCAATTCCAGATTTTCATTGAACTCAAGTCCCACTGTATGCTGTGGCTATATTTGAGCCTAGACCTATAGAATATTAACTAGGTTCCTGGATTAGCAGTCCAGCAAGAACACCATTGTGTCATCATTCCCCCTCGTGCTGCTCTTAAGGGAAGATTGAGAGGAACTTTTACAGATGAATTTAAAATCATGGTCTGTGAACAGATTAGAAAGGGAGAAACTGTTTCAACTTGCAAACAGATTGAGAATCAGAGGAAACTAATTTAAGGGTAATGACAAAATGTATCAAAGATAATATAAAAGTTTTTTTTGACACAGTGGGTGTTTAAGACTTGGGATGCTCTATCTGAGGATTTACTAAAAGAAGATTGAGTCACATCTGTCAAAAATTATTAGATATCAATCTGCAGAAAAAATAATTTCCTGACGTAGTCATTCTAACTGAATCATATCTTACAATATCCCAGCCATTGCCATCACAACCCCTAGATATGTCGTGTCCCACCAATAAGTAGACTATCAGGACATGGCAGCACACTAGTATACAATCAGGAGGGGGTTTTCCGGGCAGATTTCAACAATGCCTCCCAGACCTATGAAACCTCCTGGCATCATCTAAAACATAATCTAAAGGAAACCTCCTGCTGATTGCTACCTACCACAGAGCTGAAAAGTCAGCTCTCCTCCATGTTGAACACCATTTGGAGCATGCACTAGGGCTGACTATGGGCACAGAATGTACTCTGAATACAGGAGTGTCTCTATAGTACCATTGCTGACTGAGCTGACTGAATCCTAAAGACGCAGCTGCAAGGTTGGACCTGAGGTAGTTGATGAGGAATTCAACACTAGTGCCAATAACAGTGATCATCAGTCAGTCCTCATGGAGTCAACATCCCACCTTCACAATAAGGATATTATTCATTGTGTTTGGTGGCACTACTACCAGGCAGAATAGGATAGATGTCAAACAGATCCAACAATTCAAGTTTGGGCATTTATAAGACCCTGTGGACCATCAGCAGCAGCAGAAATGTATTTACTCACAATCTGTAACTTCATGAGCTATCATTTCTCTATCATTACCATCAAGTCAGTAGATCAACCCTAGATCAACAAAGAATGTTTCAGAGATTGGAGTCATGTCTCGCGAAAAGGAAGATTGCTGTGGTTGTTGGAGGACAGTCATCTTAGTAACAAGGGTAAGGGCAGCAGACAGATGGGAACACTGCTATCTAAAAGTTTCAATTCAAATAGCACATCAAACTGATGTGGACAATATCTCCATTCCTTCGTAGTTGGATCAAAATTACGCAACCTCCTCCCCCCTGCCACTGCACACATTACTCTGTATGTGCCGACATTGCAATGACTGCAGTGATTCATAAAAGCAGTTCACCACCAACTTCTTCAGGGAAACTCGGATGGGCAATAAATGTTGGCCCAGTTGGTGATGCCCACATTCAATGAACACACAAATTCATATACCGGGCAGAGTTTCAGAATAATGGACCAATTCTTAAGGATTGCGATGAGCAAAGGTCTCAATCTTTGTAATTTCTACTCCAGTGTCCGTCAATACATAACCATTGAATATACTTAAAGCTGCAGTCAATAGATATTTGATGTCTTGGGAGATGAAGGGATATGGGGAGCAGGCAGGAAGGTGCAATTGAATCCCAAGATCAAAAATTGAATGTTGAAATTTAAAGCATGTTTGAATGGCATAATCTTCTCCTGCTCTTATTTTGTTTGCTCTAACCAACGTGGAATTACAGGGCTACTGGGACAATGGTCAGGGTCTGATTAGAAATTCTAGTGAATCTCAGTGTTCTCTTAGTTGGAACTTGACTCGTTGCCTAGAGGTGGCCTGTAGGTACAGTTCAAAGGGAAAGTACTCCAAGTAGACTCTGGGTCTCACTCTTGTGTTTGATCTCAACTACAAGCTACTCGAGGAGGGTATACCCCTTCACAATGTGGTCTGATCATTGAGTTCAGTTTTCAAGATAAAAGTATAAAAAGCTGATTTGATTCCAACAGTTTTTTGGTTTCTTAGTCAAAGGTCAGTGTCCTTTGTGATAATGTGCTGAACATAAAGTTGAGGTCAGCCACTGTTTAGGTATTGCTGCTCAGATTGTATGATAACATTCAGTTCTCAAGAAATATTGTGATGCTGTCTAGATCTTATTTGTTAGATTTTACTTCTTTTATATATTGCAATAAGTAATTTTCAAAGTTTATTTGATTCAACTTGAAATCTGCATTTATTTAATACTTAGAAAAGAACAACTGAGTTTTAAGGTGAAATCATAGTCTGAGTTATTTACTTTTTGCCATGCAGTTGCAGAGATGGTTTGAGTCTATTTATAGTTTGCATCTTTGCGATAGCAGTAGGTCATTATGACAAGTACTACCAATGAATGCATAGTTGAGATACGATGATGCTTGCATTGAATGACGTGACGCAATTGTGGAAGTTTATTTAGTGATAAATGCAATTGATTAGTAGGAAGTAGTTTTGTAAACATTCCATTCCAAACAATCTCACAGGTAGCACAGATTGGCTCAGATTTGTTTGTTACTGATTGCTCTGGAAGGGTTATTACTGGGGGATGAATCATTTGGGGTAAGAACAAAAACAAGATGTTGGACTGTCCCTGGTGGGCAGTGTTTGTAAATTGCTATTTTAACTAGGGATACATATGAGTTGATGGCAATTTATTTTAAAATATTAACACAGAAAATTCCAAAATTGCACAACAGGACAGTCAGCAATCAAAAAACAGAAAACTCAAGGAACATTTTCAAATAATATCCTGCTTTTAACAAAAGGCATATACTTATACTACATATCCTGTTGAATTGTAAATTTTCTTCCCCTTTCTCATGAATTAATAGGTGCCAATCACTCTCCAGTAACTTACCTAAAATGGACAATTTGTTCATTAGTCTGATCAATAGCTTTATAGAACAGGTATTTGGATCTTTTAATGTTTTTTTATTTTACATCATTTTTACTGTCATGTTTTACACCATTATTGTGGGTGCTTGATAATTTTTCAAGTGTTCAAGAGACCGATCTTATCATGTAACATGCCATACTGTGAAGGGGGCTCCTCTTCTCTGGGTAGCTTGTGGTTGAGGCCAAACAGCCGGAGTGAGACTCAGAGTCTGTCTGGAGTACTTTCTCCTTGGACAGTACCTACAGGAAACAGGCCAAGTTAAACCACAGCGAACACTATGACTAATGTTCATGAAAAATTAGGTTACCTTATACTTCTGTACAAATTCAGTTTTCCTTGCTTACGCTTTAGACAGTGTGTTGCATAAATAAACAACAAACAAATAAATTCTATTCAATTAAATGTAACCTTATATAGTAACACAGCCAGTGAAATGCCTTGAAAGGAAATGAAGTAAGCACCACATTCTCATAAATAACCAAAGCTCCTATACTTGATTTAACAGTCCTCTAGTCTACTTACAATTCAAACTGATGATATTTTTTACACTGAAACTTAAAAATCAAACCTGAAAGACATTTAAAAAAAAAAGACTTTCAGTTGAATGTTATGTTTTTTTGGGCTGTGTGCAATTTGCATCTAGATTTTTGGAGGGTTTGTCACTTTGAAGCTGAGCAAAATTTCTCACCATATCTTACTGAACACATCTCATTAATTACCTACTCTGCCCCATGAGATCCCTCAAGACTGATTCCAGCCCCAGCTTATCACGTGCTGTTCCTGAAACAATTCATCCAGAATTGATCAGTTTTTCTTGTGCCTGTGCCATCTTTATAAGCCTGAAGTGCATCTCGACAAACACCATCAGTCCAAAGCTATCCTGCCCTGACCTTTGCCTGGACATGACAAGCAGGAGGAAATTGGTGCCCTGCTTTGTGGGCAGTAACTTGGAGGCCCTGCTGGAAGGGGTGGTGTACAGATGGGATATCCTGTTCTCTCAGGACCAGCAGAGGAGGTCAAAACACCAGACCATGCCAGCTAATCCAAAATTATCAGCCAGGTTATATCAATTGCAGCCATCTGGATGAATGACCATCAATGAAAGATGGAGATCAATGAGCTTCTCAGCTTTGACAGCATGAAGTGACCCATCTTCTGTCTGATACTTCACACTCACTCTATCTCCGCTGCAGCATTCACCTTCCACCAAGGCTCGTGTTCTAACATGCTCACTATTGCCTGCAATATCTTCCCTCAATTACTGTCACTGACCCTAACCCCTGACACCACTAACCCTGCAAGCCCTCTGAACCACTGACTTTTGCACTCAAAGGTCCTCCTCACCTGCATCAACAGTGCCATCCAGTTTCACTTAATACTTACCTCTCTGCCATTTCCTTCCAGAAAGGAAACACCCATAATAGGGCAAAAAGACTGAAGCTAGCTGGTGGATTTCCTGACAGAGGACTCCTCATTCCTTTGACCGAAATAGAAATTGCTGGAAAAGCTTGGCAGGTGTGGCAGCTTATATTCTGAGGAAAGGTCACGCGACCCAAAATGTTAACTCTGATTCTCTCCACAGATGCTGCCAGAGCTGCTGAGCTTTTCCAGCAATTCCTCTTTTTGCCTCTGATTCAGTTCTTTCAGCCCTCATTCCTTATATGGACAGCATCTGGGCTCTGACACCCAGAGTGGACGACTGACCACTTGCAAGCTCCCAAGACTCTTTAATTTTCATACCTGGAATTAAAACTAGAAAAATTGAAAATTAATACCTTTGTTGATTATGTGTTGAGTTGTCAGTAAAATACAACCAGCCAACTGAAAATCTGTACAAGCTTGAGTCAAATTGTCTACAAAATTGTCAGTGAGCACAAATATCATTTGCAACACAGAATGAAAAGACAAAGTTCAGTATTAATTTTGAACTTTGTATGCATGTGAAATTTAAAGAAGTTACTACTGTTTTAATGCTACATGGCAAAAAATAAACTCTATTTCTTCTCAATGTTGGGTTAACTGTTCTAGTAAAAGTAATGGTATGCTAATAAAGCACACATTAATACATAAATGGCCGAAAACTTCAGATATTGGAGATACACTGTGACTTTGAAATTGTCTGAGATTGCCAAAATAAAAATAAAATATGAATGCTTGAAATTGTAAATAAACATAGAATGTGCTGGAAATACTCAACGGATCTGACAGCTTGTAAGGGAGAGTAAAACAGATTCAAAGGTGCGGTCCAATAGGGCCCTTCAAAGAAGATGATATTCTTCAGCTAAAAAAGTTTTTCTATCAGAATGTGCTGGATAATTTAGCAGCTCTGCTGTTAATCCTACTCTAAATAATTTTCCAACCTTCAAGTCCTTGTTAGTTTTTTTTCACACATCAACCTATTTAGAGATACTGTTACACACTGATGGAACAAATGGGACTTTGAACCTAGATTTCCTGGTTCAGAGGTAAGGCATTAACAGTGCAAGACAAGAGTCCCTCCTCATTGAGCTTGCTGCAATTTTACATCAATTAATCAATTAATTTACATCATTAACTATGGTGCAGAAAGTTGAATTTGCCAATGTGGAGCATAAATGATTATGTGGAGCATTAACATGATAAATATTAATGAGACACCAAACAATCTCACCACTGCAGAAAAAGAAATACAATT
This sequence comes from Chiloscyllium plagiosum, assembly GCF_037043375.1. Taxonomy (NCBI): domain Eukaryota; kingdom Metazoa; phylum Chordata; class Chondrichthyes; order Orectolobiformes; family Hemiscylliidae; genus Chiloscyllium; species Chiloscyllium plagiosum. The sequence goes on from NW_028270139.1 coordinate 106,235,169, forward strand.
TTGCATTTTCATTTTCCTTTCTATTTTGTTCCTCACTTTCTTGAGCCAATCTTTAAATCTCTCTATTTCATTCTCTATACTTGATTCAATTAGTACACCTACTCTAGTTCACACACCTTGTCCCTTGTTCACCTGTTTTGTTTTCTATCCTTATATTCTATTGCTTAAGGAGACACAGTGGTGATGTTACCATTCATTAAGATCTCAGATATCTTATTTTTCACACAATACTGTTACATGTTTGCATGTTCAACCAGGTGACAGTACAATGTTGATATTTTCCTTCATGTTTTCATTAGACTTAAAAAGGACTTCATTAGTACATTTACCAGAGATCGTTGTGCCATGAATTTGAGATGATCTATGGAAAAGGATAAGGAACAATCCAAAGTTAAATATTTAATTAAAGTAAGGCTACTTTCAGTAAATCAAGAATAATCTCTCCTACATAAACTTAAATCAAAAGCTAGTAGGCAAAATTGTAACTTAAAAAATTGATAGCATTTAATGGATGATTCATGTTCAGTCAATATATATTCTCATAGGATGAGAAAGAAGGCCATCCAAAGCCAGAATTCCCTGGATGATAGAAGACGAAGTTCGTAAGATGAATGAAGTATACAGCATTTATTTATACAAATGAGACCCAGGCAGAATATTGAGCATTTTGAGGTGAAATGAACAAGCAAATAGAAAAACATAAACTAAAAGCATGTGAAAAGACTAGTAACTAAATTGAAATGAAATACTAACGTTTACAATTACGCAATATTAAAACGATAGCAAAAGGCATGTATCAATTAGGGACCAAAAAGGGGACATGTTAAGGGCATGTTTGAAGTGGAGAAAGCGAGGACTGCAGATGCTGGAGATCAGAACTGAAAATGTGTTGCTGGAAAAGCGCAGCAGGTCAGGCAGCATCCAAGGAGCAGGAGAATCGATGTTTCGGGCATGAGAAGGGCTGCTGCCTGACCTGCTGCGCTTTTCCAGCAACACATTTTCAGCACGTTTGAAGTGCTAAACTTCGTATGAGCTATTACGGAGGAAGAAGATGAGACCAATGTAATTATGGAAAAGTGAAAGTTGAGGTACTGAGTAGGCTAAAATTAATAAAGAGTTGGAGGTATTTGCGCTTAAAGTTGTTAATACACCAGGAATTAATGGGATGAATCTGAGGATAGTGAAGGAAGTAAAGATGGAAATTGTGGATATACTGGGCATAATTTTACATCTACCTTAGATATGAGGGCAATGTCAACAAACTGTAGATTTATAAATGCTACAACATTATTCAAATACTCATCTTTGGATGGGAGGAAGGTATGCAGTCAAGTAATGTATAGGACCATTGCATTTCGTATTCTATATTAATGATGTGGACTCAGATCTACAGGGCACAATTGACAGATGACATTAAACTTGAAAGTTACTGTGAATTTTGAGGAGATAACAAAAGGCTTCAAGAGAACATAGGAAGTGTAGCATGAAATGTAGCATGGTTAGATGAAAGTTAAATGCAGACCATAAGAGGTAGGAACAGAGGAAAACCATTCAGCCTGTTGAGTATGCTCCACCATTCAATGGCAGATCTGACAATCCTCAGCTCCACTTTCTTCCCTTTTCCACATAACCTTCGATTCTATTACTGTTTTAAAATCTGTCTCTCTCAGCCTTGAATATACTTAACAATCCAGTCTTGACAACCTTCTGCAGTCAAGAATTCCATAGATTCCCTCAGGGGAGAAAAGAATCCTCATCTATTTTATATAGAGATGATATCCCCTGGTCCTAGACTCTCCCACAAAGGAAAACAACTTCTCAACATCTACTCTGTCAAGCTGCCTCAGAATTTTGTATGGTTCAATAAGGTCACCTCTCATTCTTCTAAAATTTGTATGAGTACAAGCCCAACCTATTTAACCTCTCTTAGAGTCAAAGAGTCAAAGAGATGTGTAGCACAGAAACAAACCCTTCGGTCCAACTTATCCATGCTGGCAGATTTCCTATATAAATCTAGTCCCATTTGCCAGCATCTGGCCCATGTCCCTCTAAACCCTACCTATTCATATACCCATCCACATCCCTTTTAAATGTTGTATTAGTACCAGCCTCCACCATTACCTCTGCACCACCCTCTGTGTGAAAAAGTTGCCCCTCAGGTCCCTTTTTAATCTTTCCCCTCTCACCTTAAACCTATGCCCACTAGTACTAGATTCCCCCACCCCAGGGAAAAGACTTTGTTTATTTACCCTATCCATGCCACTCATGATTTTATAAACCTTTATAAGGTCACCCCTCAGCCTCTGATGCTCCATGGAAAATAGCCCTAGCCTATTCCGCCTCTCCATTTAGCACAAAACTTCCATCCCGAGCAACATCCTTGCAAATCTTTTCTGAACCCTTTCAAATTTCACAACATCCTTCCTATGGCAGGGAGAGCAGAATTGCATGCAATATTCCAAAAGGGGCCTAATCAATGTTCTGTACAGCTACAACATGACCTCCCTACACTCAGTGCACTGACCAATAAAAGCAAGCATGCTTTCTGTTCACTTCTTCACTATCCTATCAACCTGTGACTCTACTTTTAAGGAATAATGAATCTGCCCTCCAAGGTCTCTTTGGTAAGCAACACTCCCCAGGACCTTACTATTAAGTGCATAGGTCCTGCCTTGATTTGCCTTTCCAAAATATGACACCTCACATTTATCTAAATTAAGCTGCACTCCTCAGCCCATTGGTCCATCTGATCAAGATCCCATTGTACTCTGAAGTAACATTCCTATCTGTCCACTACACCTCCAACTTAGGTATCATCTCCAAATTTACATAACTATTCCTCCCACTTTCACATCCAAATCATTTATGTAACTGATGAAAAGCCATGGATTCAGCACCAATCCTTGTGGCACAGGCCTCCAGTGTAAAAAGTAACGCTCCATCACCATCTTCACCATCTGTATCCATATGTCTCACTCTCCCTGTATTCCATGTGATCTAACCTTGCTAATCAGCCTACCATGAGGAACCCTGTCAAATGCCTTAACTGAAGTTCGTGTAGATCTCCTTAAGGAAATTCCTCCATGCCTTGTATAACCTAGTGAACATTCTCTGGAGTGCCTCCGGTGCTAGTATATTATTCTTTAGCTAAAGGGCCCAAAACGGTTCAGTTTTCCAGCTGCATTTTGATGAGTGGCTTGTGTAGTTTTGGTAAAACTTCCTTTTTACATACGCTATTCCCTATTAAAACAGAGACTAACATTCAATTTTGCTTCCTTTTAGCTGCTGAAGTTGTTTGCTAACATTTTGGGATTTATGCACAGCAATTTCCAATCCCTTTAGCTGTGGATTTTTGCTGCCTTTTTCCATTTAAATAATATTCAACACCTCTATACTTCCTGTCAAAATGCATAACTTCACATTTTTCCACAATATGTTTCATATGTCAAGTTTTTGTCCTCTCACTGAATCTGTCTATAACCCGCTGTATACTCTGTGACATTTTCATCACATGTTTCCTCACCTAGTTTTTGGGTCATCTGCAAACCTAGTGATCAACTTCCCTCATCCAAATCATTAAATATATTATGTATATTGTGACATCCGCATTGAGTCTTTAAGTGGGAAGTGACTAATTTTGGTAGGAAAAGAGGCAAAGCTAAAGATTGCATTGACTGATAATGCATGATGAAAAATAATTGAAGAATTTGGATGTAGGTTTGCTTGCTGAGCTGGAAGGTTAATTTCCAGACGTTTCGTTACCCTACTAGGTAACATCTTCAGTGGGCCTCAGGTGAGGCAATGCTGAAAATTCCTGCTTTCTATTTATATGTTTGAGTTTCTTTGGGTTGGCGATGTCATTTCTTGTGGTGATGTCATTTCCTGTGGTGAAGTCACTTCCTGTCCTTTTCTCAGGAGGTGGTAGATGGGGTCTAACTCAATGTGTTTGTTGATAGAGTTCCGGTTGAAATGCCATGTTTCCAGGAATTCTCGTGCGTGTCTTTATTTGGCTTGTCCTAGGATGAATGTGTTGTCCCAGTCGAAGTGGTGTCTTTCCTTATCCATATGTGAGGAAGTAGCTCACTAGTATCCTCACATACGGATGAGGAAGGACATCACTTCGACTGGGACAACACATTCATCCTAGGACAAGCCAAACAAAGGCATGCACGAGAATTCCTAGAAGCATGGCATTCCAACCGGAACTCTATCAACAAACACATTGAGTTAGACCCCATCTACCACCTCCTGAGAAAAGGAGCAGGAAGTGACTTCACCACAGGAAATGATATCACCACAGGACATGACATCGCCAACCCAAAGAAACCCAAACATATAAATAGAAAGCAGGAATTTTCAGCATTGCTTCGCCTGAGGCCCACTGAAGATATTGCCTAGTAGGATAACGGAACATCTGGAAATGAACCTTGCAGCTCAGCAAGAAAACCTACATCCAAAACCTCAACCTGAGCTACAAATCTTCTCAAAACTCACATAATAATATGTAAATGGACCAGAAAAAATGTATTGACTTAGCAAATTGTTATGGTATGAGGTGCACTGCCTGGAAATGGCGTGGGCGATGGGATGACCAGTTTGCTTCTGTTCCTATTTTTTATGATCTTACGGTTTTAAGATACAGTTCATTTAAATGTAGCTCTTCTGGCAATCCTCTCTGTTATTCTGTTGCGACATTTACTTGTCTGGAAAAAGTTAAGGTTTCTGCTTAATGCTGAGTACCCTTCTAGGTGAGCTCTTTAGAGATGTAAGTTTAGTTATGTTATCATACATCCAATGGTTACAATGGTCAACTATTAATTCCATTCATTTAAGAGTCAACACAACTGTGTGTTTTTTTAAATGTCATCCATCCTTTACAATAAACAAAAGTGCTTCCTTACAAATGAGGCTTCAATGTTATAAGGATATTGCATTGTACTGCCTTTCAATTTCATCAGTGAACTTTTTTTTTCTGTGCAATATTGTCAAGATTTTCTGTGGTAATTACCTGCTATCTTTACGTACATAATGAAGCATATAAAAGATAATGGATTAACGTGAACAATTTTGTGAAATCTTGAAGCTATGCAAGCTCTTTCTTTTATAGTTGTCTTTTCACAAGGGAAAATCATATGCATTCACTTTTCTTCACTTTATTTTATCTTGTCACATTGCCACCGCTGCTTGCTATCAATGAAGTCTGATTTATGGTATTCTATTGTATTCATAATTAGCTACCTTCCACTGCATTCTGCAAAAGGTAAGTGCTAAATTCAAGATCAAATATTGTTCAGTTTATTTCATTTTTATTCCTGCCATTACTAACTGGCTGCTGTTCAACCTGATCACTTTTATTATCATGTTCAAGCAATGTTGATAAAGAGTGCTCCCTAGTGGTTTGTAAATGCAATTTGATGATTTCCATTTGCCTGTCTTTTTTTCTAATTTATACAAGTGAAGCTCTTCACTTTGCTGTTGCTCGGAAATGCCATGCATATTTCATTATTCTATGTTCACTGATAAGGGATGCAGTTCTGTAGTCCTGAAGAAGGGTCACTGGACTTGAAATGTTTACTCTGCATTCTCTCCACAGATGCTGCCAGATCTGTTAATTTTCTCCAGCAATTTTGTTAATGTTTCAGATCATCAATATCCACAGTTCTTTGTTTTATTTTAGTCCCCAGACAGAGTTGATGGTGTGAAACTGTTCCTACTGGTGGGAAGCATGAGAACTAGAAGACAGATTTAAAGTGATGAGTTGAACATAAAGGAATCTTTTGTTTTGTAGGAAATGGTTATGATCTGGATTCATAACCTGACAAAATGGCAGATGTATTTGTGATTTTCAGAAGGAAATTAATAAGTACCTGAAGGAGAAAGAAAGTGTAAGCCTACAATGAATGGTAAAGGGAGAAGAACTAAATAAGATGCCCTTGCAGAGAGTTGGCCTAGACTTGGCAACTCTGATCACCTTCATCTCTGCTACAACCAATCCATATTTGAAGATTTTAAATCACTGATGATGCTGTTTTATGCTGTTCATTAAGCATAAGCTTGCAATATGTTAGGCAGGAAGCTACCTTCATCACAAGCTGGAAGTATGTCATCCACTGTATTAGTGTGGGAATTAAAGGTATCACGGACTGTCTTCTGAAACAGCCCATTCTGATTTTCCTTTCAATTGGATTCAATCAGTTACTGTTCGTGTCCTGCTTCAGCCAAAATTGAATTTTAATTCCCACTTGTTACACTATATCATCTTTAACAGAAATATATGCCAATGTGACAATTCAGTAAATTAACTTGGAGTAAAGTCATTGTTGCCATCAAAGTAAATATAGCAGCATTTCTTTTTCATAAATCAAAACCTAGAGACAGTAAAGAAATGGATAATTAGTTTTTGCTGCAAGAGATTGTAAGAAATGCTCTTTATGATCATTGTAAGAAGGGAAAGGGATCACTAGAAATGACACAGCTTCCAAAAGAACATTGGTACTATACAAATTTGGCATAGCATTTTGGGATAGATATTTATCACCTGAGATTTCAGAAGGCCTTTGATAAGCTACACCACACAATATTACTTTATAACATAGAATCCTGATGTGAAGGGTTTTGTCATGTTGCAGGGACCAAATGTTTTTATTGAGGAAAGATAGTTCTGTCATGGTATTGAAAGACAAGTTGCTGTTCTTGAAGAGTTGGTATGGGTCATAAACGTTTTTTGAAATACCAGGACAGACAAGAGGAACATCTATTACAATACCAAATATATAATGGGACTCCACTAATGCCGTAATTATCAGCCAAAGCTAAGTGGGGAGATTTTCACCTTTGCATTCCAAACTTCTGTGTTGAAATCCCACCCCAGGGCAAAGTACAATTAAAGCTGTCTCCTCACGGCAGTACAGAGAGAGCACTGCACTACAACAAGGATCATTTTTCAGATGTGATGTTAAACCAGGACTACATTTATGGATGTAAAAGGCTCTTGGGACTATTTTAGAAGACAATTGGAGCAGTTGGTATCCTCAGCTATATTTGTCTCTCAATAAGCATCACAAAAACACATGATCTAGTCATCATCATATTGTTATTTGTGGTAGTTTGCTGTGCATGTATTAGCTGCTTCATTTTCCATACTATAACAGCAGCTGCATTTCAAAAAGTACTTAACTGGCTGCAAAATGCATTCAAACATTCAGTCATTGTGAAAAGTGCAAATATAAATGCAAGTTTTGCTTCTTACTTTGTCAATTTGTACTTGTATCCACAAATGTACAACTTCCCAACTTCAGAATGAGAATTAATTAATACATTGATACTATCAATGACCAAACGGTAGTCCATTTCAATACTATGAAGACTCCTACCTTAATCCTGAAATGTACCTGGAATATTGCCAGTCAAGTTTCACATCAGCTCAGTCTGGTAGTTAATGATTTTTTGTAAATATTAAACATGGTCTCCTCTATGAGACACCAACTGGTCGACCACTTTGCCGAACACATAGATTCCTGATGAAGGGCTTATGCTTGAAACGTCGATTCTCCTGCTCTTCAGATGCTGCCTGACCTGCTGCACTTTTCCAACACCACACTCTCGATACATATGTTCTGTCTGTAAAAAGACCCGAAGCTTCAGATTCCCTGCCATACCACCATGTTCCCTGGCCAACATTTCTGCCTCAGGATTGCTGCAGTGCTCCAGTGAATCCCAACACAAACGGGAAGAACAATATCTCATTTACCATTTGGAGAGCCTGCAGCCTTCAGGACTCAATATCAAGTTCAATAATTTTAGAGCCTAAACACCTTCTTCTATGTCCTTCACTCATCCCCAAACACCAAACCCTATTATGCCATATGCTGCTTTCACACAACCAATCTACTTTCACCTACTTATGGTCTCAATTATCAGCTTTTCTCCTTCCCTGGCATATTATCAACCATTCCTTTTCCTTCCCAACTTTCTTTCTTCTCTCCCCATGCCCCCCTCTGTCTCTATTGATCTGTTGACTCCCTTTTCCCTTCCACCCTCTGTCAGCAGTACATATAGTACCTTTCCGAGCTACAATCAGTTCTGAAGAAGGGTCACTGGACTCCAAGTGTTGACTCTGTCTTCTTTCCACAGATGCTGCCAGATCTGCTAAGTTTCTTTTGAAATTTCTGTTTTTGTTTAAGGATATTAATGCTCCTCCTACATTATTGTATCTTAGTATAGGCTCAACTAAAGTTCTCTTTTTTTATTACATCTTAAGTGAACAATGTAGTCACAACCTTTACCAAGAAAAAGAAAAACAATGATCTCAGTTACCATTCCAATGAAGACATTACCATTGGCTGTGATTAACACAAGTTAGAGAGTCTCAGTGAGAAGCTAGCAAATCCTTTGACTTGGATTTTTTTATTCATTCATGGGACGAAGGCAGCATTGGCCATCCCCAACTGCTTAGATGGACGTTAAGAGTAAACCACAATGTTATAGGTCTGTAGTCATATTAGGCTACACCAGGTAAGGATGGCAGTTTTCCTTCCCTAAAGGACATTAATAAACCATCGACAATGGATTCTTGGTCATCGTTAGACTCTTAATTCCAGATTTTTAAAAATTGAATTCAAATTTCACTATCCACCATGACAGGACTCGAACCCAGGTCCCCAGAACATTACCTGGGTCTCTGGATTAACAGTCCAGCCATGAGGCCATTGCCTCCCCACGAGTTCCATTCCATTCTATTCCAGCCCAAGACAGAGAGACAATGTGAACCTGAAATTTTAATTTGTTCACCTGGAACTAAACAATGATTGATCTCAAGCTGACAGATGCATCAAGAAAATATTGAAAGCTTGACTGCCCCCCTCCCGCCCCTCCCGCCCCCCCGCCTCTTGAAATTGAACTCTGCTTGTGGCTGTCAGCAGTTAAACCTTCAATGTATTTTGAGAGGAATAAAGTGAATGCACAGTCTTACTTTGTTAAGTGACAAGTGTGGTCTCTTCAGTACATCATATATATGGAGACAAAACTGAAGTAGTGCGGCAGAATGCTATTTTAAAATAAGGAACCAAACCATTTACCTTCAATGTAGGAACAAATTACTGCAGATGCTGGAGTCTGTTCTGAAAACAACAAATGCTGGAGATCACAGTGTATGACATCTAGATGACTGTTGAAGAGTCATCTAAGCCTTGAAATGTTAGCTTGCTCTATCTCCATGATGCTGTCTGATCTGCTGTGTGATCTCCAGCATTTGTTGTTTTCCTTTACCTTCAATCTTTTATGTTTTTATTCAAATATTCACTGTCAGAATTAATACCATCCTAGAATTATAAGGTCATAGTCATACAGCGCAGAAACAGACCCTTCGGTCCAACTCATCCATGCAGACCAAGTTTCCCAAACTAAACTAGTTCCTCTTACCTATTTTTGGCCCATATCCCTCTAAACCTTTCCTATTCATGTACTTGTCCAAATGTCTTTTAAATGTTGTGACTGTACCTGCACCTATCACTTCATCTGGCAGTTCATTCCTCATTCACTGTGAAAGCGCTTCCCCTCAAATCCTTTTTAAGTCTTTCTCCTGTCACATTAAAAATATGCCTCCTAGTTTTGAACTCTTTCACCCCTAGGGAAAAGAGCTTTGCTATCTGCCTTATCTATGCCCCTCATGATTTTATAAACCTCTGTAAGTGTAAACAAACACCACTAATGAAGCAGTACTTTACAATCCTTTTCAGAAATTCAAGAAGCAACAGAGTATTGCTTGTAAATATATTTGGTGTCATAAAAATGGGTGCTCAGGATTTAAAATAATTTTTGTTTCTTCACTCAAGATAACTTAAAGAAACAATTTTCATGATGTTCACTACATTAATATTATACTTTCAGAGAATAATGTTCCTTATCAAGATGATGGATATCCATTCAATAGAATGTAACATTTTATGCTTCTGTCAGCCAATGTTAGAATCAAATATTCCAGCCTCAGCTACAGCATGGCTTGAAGCAGAGTAAAACTGACCTTATATTGTCACGTTAATTGGTTCCTTACCTCAGTCTCATTGCGGCCCATCAGCATACCCCCAAGTAGTTACTCTTTGTGCTACTGAAGGTTGTCATCCATCTCCTGTCATTGATATTGATTATCAATATGAACCGTGTTCTGTTCAGAAAGACGCACATAATGCTGTGTTGGCTCTCTTGTACTATCATGGCATGCATAATACAAATGTTTCAAGCACTTCTGAAAAGCAAATGCTCTGACAGTATATGACTAAGAAAAGTTTTTGATGATATGCGCAGTGGTTTGAGATGTCAAAGCGAAAAGTATGCCTCAAACAGTAAAGGCTCAAACGTTTGCAGCTCTCTTTCTACATATTTTAATGTTTAGACATGGACAGTCGCACTTTCACTTCTTACTCTTAATCTGCGCCTTTTAAATTCCAAAACCAGAACTGATTCATATAATAAATTATACTCAGTTTGTCTGACTTGATCAATAGGCAGCCCTGTTATTTAAAAGTAATGAAAACAGGCTCATGGTATATTAATCTTTATCTCAAGGGCCCTGGAAGAGGAAAGCGAGGAAATTATGCATATTTTGTTTTGTCAGATCTCTTTGAAACTCTACAGTGTGAAAACAGGCTATTTGGCTCACATGTTCACACTGACCCTCCAAAGGGCATCCCACCCAGACCAACACCATCCCGCGAACCCTGTAATACCCATGGGCAATCCACATATCTTTGGATTGCAGGAGGAAACTGACCCAAACAGGAGAAGAATGTGCAAAATCCACACAATCACCCAAGGATGGAATCAAGCCCACATCGCTGGCACTGTGAGGCAGCAGTGCTAACCACTGACCCATCCTCATGTGGCATGCTGTTACCATTCTAGGCACTGCACCTTAGGAAAGAGATGACCGAGTACAATGTGCATTCACCAGAATGCCACCGCAATTCAGACGGAAAAACTATGAGAATTGCACAAATGTAGCCTTTATATTTGAGAATACCGAAGTTTGAAGATTGAACTGATTGAGCTGTTTAAAATTGTGACATGTAAAATTGTCACAGGATTAACTTAGTGTTAGAAGTCTGGATGGAACAGAATTTGTAAGGAGCATCCAGGAGGGTTTTCTAGAGCAGTATGTAAATACTCCAACTCGGGAAAGTTGGACCTGGTGTTAGGGAGTGAGCCCAGCCAAGTGGTTGAAGTTTCAGGAGGGAATTACTTTGGAAATAATGATCACAATTCTAAAATACTAATGTACAAAGATGCAAGTGGACCTAAAGGAAGAGTTTTAAATTGGAGGAAGGCTAACTGTACCAAAATTTGGCAGGAGCTGGTGAATGTGGATTTGAAGTGGCCGTTTGAAAGTAAATCCACATTTGATATATGGGAGGGTTTTAAAGAGAGATTGATTAGAGTGCAGGACAGATATCTCCCTGTGAAAATGAGAGATAGAAATGCCAAGATTAGTGAACCATGGAGGACAGGTGGAATTGAGACCAACTAAGAAGAAAAAAGCATATGTAAGGTCTAGGTGATTGAAAAAAGACGAATCTTTGGAAGAATATTGGAAAAGTAGGACCAATCTGAAATGAGTAATTAAGAGAGCTAAGAGGGGTAATGAAATATCTTTAGCAAACAGGGTTAAGGAAAATCCTAAAGCCTTTTATTGACATATAAGAAATAAGAGTATAACTAGAGAAAGGGTTGGCCTACTCAAGCACAAAGGAGAAAAGAGAAAAATGGGTGAGTTTCTTAATGAGTACTTTGCACAATTCACTGAGGAGAGGGACATGACCGTTGTTGAATTTAGGGATAGATGTTTGATTTCTCCAGATCAAGTCAGCATAAGGAGGGAGGAGGTATTGGGAATTCTAAAAGGCTTAAGATGGACAAGTCCCCAGGTCCAGATGAGGCCTATTCCAGGTTACTGAGGGAAGCAAGAGAGGAAATAGCTAGGGCCTTAACAGATATTTTTGTAGCATCCTTGAACACTGATGAGTTCCCAGAGGGCTGGAGAATTGTGAATGTTGTCCCCTTGTTTTAACAAGGGTTGTTGGGATATTCCAGGTAATTATAGACCAATGAGCCTGACATCCATGGTAGGGACTCTTCTGCAGAAGAAAATGCGTGGGACCATGGCTCAGTGGTCAGCACTGCTGCCTCACAGTGCTAGGGACCCCAGTTCAATTCTAGCCTTGGGTGACTATGTGGAGTTTGCACATTCTCCCCGTGTCTGCAAGGGTTTCTTCTGGGTGCTCCTGTTTCCTCACACAATCCAAATGATGTGTAGGTTAGGTTAATTGGCCATGCTAAATTGCCGATCGTATTCAGGGATATGGAGGTCAGGTGCATTAGTCAGGGGTAAATGTTGGGGAATGGGTTTGGGTAGGATACACTTTGGAGGGTCAGAGTGGACTTGTTGGGCTGAAGGGCCTGTTTCCACACTGTAGGGATTCTAAGAGAGTGAGGGATAGGATCTATTCCCATTTAGAAGAAAATGGGCTTATCAGTGATCAGAAACATAGTTTTGTGCAGGGTCTGTGCAGCTGCCATGTCTTACCAGCTTAATAGAATTCTTTGAGGAAGTGGCAAAGTTGATTGATGAGGGAAGGGCTATAAATGTCATATACATGGACTTCAGAAAGGCATTTGATAAGGTTCCCCATGCTTGGCTGATAGAGAAAGTGAAGTCGCATGGGATCCAGAGTGTACTAGCTAGATGGACAGAGAACTGGCTGGGCAACAGGAGACAGATAGCAGTAGTGGAAAGGAGAAAATGGAGAACTGTGACCAGTGATGTTGCACAGGGATCTGTGTTGGGACCACTGTTGTTTGTGACATGCATAAATGATCTGGAGGAAGGTGTTGGTGGTCTGATTAGCAAGTTTGCAGATGACACTAAAATTACTGGAGTAGCCGATAGTGAAGGGGACTGTCAGAGAATGCATCAGAATATAGATAGATTGGTGAGTTGGGCGGAGAAATGGCAGATGAAGTTCAATCCGGACAAATGCGGGATGATGCATTTTGGAGGATCCAATTCAAGATTGAACTATATGGTAAATGGAAAGGCCCTGGGGACAATTGATGTACAGTGAGATCTGGATGTTCAGGTCTATTTTACCCTGATGGTGGGAATGCAGGTTGATAAAGTGGTCAAGAAGGCATATGGCATGATTTCCTTCATTGGACAGGGTATTGAGTACAAGAGTTGGCAGTTCATGTTACAGTTGCATAAGACTGGTTTGGCCACATTTGGAATACTGCATACAGTTCAGGTTGGCACATTACTAAAAAGATATGGCCCCTCTGGAGAGGGTGCAGAGGAAGTTCACCAGGATGTTGCCTGGTGTGGAGTGCCCTAGGTATGAAGAGAGGTTGAGTAGTTTAGGATTATTCTCGAAGATGAAGGTTGAGGAGGGACCTGAATGACGTTTATGAAATCATGAGAGGTATAGACAGAGTGGATAACAAGAAGCTTTTACCCAGAGTGGGGGACTCAATTACTAGGAGTCACGAGTTCAAGTTGAGAGGGGAAAGTTTAAAGGATATTTGCATGAAAAGTTCTTTACAAAGAGGCTGGTAGTACCTTGAATGCATTGGTAGAGGTGGGCACAATAGCATCATTTAAGATGTATCTAGACATAAATGGCCAAGGGCAGAGGGATACAGATCCTTAGAAAATAGGTGACAGGTTTAGATCGAGGATCTAGACCAGCGCAGGCTTGGAGGGCTGAATGGCCTGTTTCTGAGCTGTAATTTTCTTTGTTCTAGTAACAGCATGTTATCTTAATAACTTTAAATGTGCATTGTATTCAGTATAAAATATTACTGAACTGCTTTGTCTTTTAAAAATGTAAATAAACTCGAATGGAACTAAGAAAACGCGAATGGCACTAAACACTGTGGAATCATCAGCGAACATTTTTACTCCTGACCTTATGATGGAGGAAAGATCATTGATGAAGCAGCTGAAGAGGGTTGAACTAAGAACATTACCCTGAGGAACACCTGCAGAGATACTCTGGAGCTGAGATGATTGACCTCCAACAACCACAACCAAATTCCTTTGTGCCAGGTGTGACTTCAACCAGTGGAGGATTTTCCCCCTGATATTAATTGATTCCAATTTTCCTTGATGCCACACTCTGTTAAATGCAACCTTGTGGACAAGGGCTGTCACTCTCACCTCACCTGTGAAATTCAGCTCTTTTGTCCATGTTTTAACCAAGGCTGTAATGAAGTCAGGAGTTGAGTGGCCCTAGCGGAACCCAAACTGGGTGTCACTGAGCAGGTCATTGCTGAGTAGGTGCTGCTTGATAGCACTGTTGAAGACACCTTGAAGACATCTTTCATCACTTTACTAATAATTGAGAGTAGACTGACAGAGTGGTATTCCTCAAAGACTGTCCACTATCTACAAGGCACAAGTCAGGAGTGTGTTGGAATATTCCCCACTTGCTTAAATGGGTTATGCTGCAACAGCACTCAAGAAGTTTAACACCACCCAGACTAGCTCGCTTGATTTACAACCCAACCACAAAGAGTCACTCCCGCCAACACTCAGTAGCAGCAGTGTGTACTGTCTACAAAATGGAGTACAGAAAGTCACCAAAAATCCTGTGACAGCACCTTCCAAACCCAGGACCACTTCTGTCTAGAAGGACAAGGGCAGCAGATACATACAAAAATGACCATCTGCAAATGCCTCTCCAAGCCACTCAATATCCCAACTTGGAAATATTTGGCCACTCCTTCACTGTTGCTGGGTCAAATCCTGGAATTCCCTCCCCGAAGACATTGTGAGACAACCTAGACACCTGGACTGCAATGGTTCAAGAAGTCAGCTCAGCACCAAGGGCAACTAGTGAAGAGACTGCGTGATGACTTAATTGAGATATCTGAAATAACGAGGGGTGTGGATTCACTGGAAAGGGAAGACGTAATTACCGTAGTGGAAATGGTGATTGGTAGAAGGATTTGAAGAGACACATGGAAAAACATTTTCATTCACAACTTGGCAAATGGCTGGAATTTACTCCCCAGTTTGGTGTTTCAAACAGAAACCTTCAACGATTTAAAAGGAATTTGGAATACACGCAAGTACTGCAGAATCAGAAGACTGAAAATAAAAACAAATTTCCAGAGAAACTTAACAGACGTGGCAACATCTGTGAAGAGAGATACAGATTTATTGTTTCAAATCTGATATGTCTCTTTTTCAGAACACAGCATTGACTAATGCCTGGAATGTGTGGATTATCTTATGGTGAAAGGTTGGACAAAGTAATGTTTTATTTGCTGAAATTTAGAAGAGAAGGAAGCATCTTGATTGAATCTTAGCAGATTCTAAGGGGTCTTGATAGGGTGGTGTGGAAAAGATGTCTCCTGTTGTGGACCAATCAAGAGTTACTGTTGCCCATTTAAGCCACTGTGAGGCAAAATGTTTTTCTTCAGTGTACTGTATATCTTTGGAGCTCTCTTCCTCAGCAGATTGTGGAAGCAGAATGTCTGAAAAGTTTTAAGGTGGGGTGGACTAATGCTAACCAAAGAGGGCAAAGGTTATTGGTGATCGGAAGTACTGTGGAGTATTGACCTGACTGGATGAAGGAGAAGGATCAAGGGACCGCCTGCTGCTTCTAATTTAATGTCTGTATGCATGTGCAATTTAAGAAGACAAAGATTGCATGACGAAAGATCCCACCATGGGGTGTCACAGTGGCATAGTGGTTAACACTGCTGCCTCTCAGTACCAGGGACCTGGGTTCAATCCCAGCATTGGGTGATTGTCTGTGTGGAGTTGGCACATTTTCTCTGTGTCTGTGCAGGTTTCCTCTGGATGCTGTGGTTCCCTCCCACAATCCAAACCTGTGTAGGTTAGGTGGATTGGCTGTGCTAAAAAATGCCCATAGTGTTCAGGGATGTGTAAGGTAGGGGCATTAGTCAGGGGTAAATATAGGGGAAGGGGTCTGGGTGGGTTACTCTTTGGAGTGACAGTATGGACATGTGGGGCTGAAGGGCCTGTTTCCACACTGTAGAGATTCTATGATTCTAAACTACCAACTCAAAAGAGTTAATGCCTTTGGAATATTCTTGAAAACTGATAAGTTCAATATGGACAACCATGATTTACAGCTGATTTTTATTCTTTTTCTAATTATTTCCATTTAAGGGTGGAGATGTGTGGATCCTTGGAGTGTATACAATGAATTTGAACATGAAGACAAAATGTGTATTTGCCATCATTAATCATTGTCCCCCATTGTGGCCGGGAATTAGCACATTGTTGTTTATTTAGTCATTGCCGTACCTTGGCAGAAAGCTCCAAATGAAACAGAATGCTGCTTTCAGCTGCAACCTGAAAACTTAAGTTTGCCCTTAGCTGCCAACAACAGCTTCTGATCCATCAGGGAATACTTATAAACTCTGACATTGTTTTTATACAAGGTTAGACAATGCAAAGGGAAGTGTAGATTGCTAAAATAATGGTCCATGGCCACAAGACACAACTGAAATTGGACACAGAATTCAGAGTTGAAAAAGCTGGTGCTGGAAAAGCACAGCAGGTCAGGCAGCATCCAAGGAGCAGGAGAGTCGATGTTTCTGGCATAAGCCCTTCATCATCCTTTTTGACTCCGACTCTCCAGCATCTGCAGTCCTCACTTTCTCCTAGTTGCTGAAAACTCTTCCAAGGATGCCCACCTTGAAGTTCTCCTCCCTCATTCCTGATGAAGTGCTTATGCCTGAAATGACTGTCCTGCACCACACATTTCAACTCTGACTCTCCAGCATCTGCAGTCCTCACTTCTCCACAGAAGGTATCTCTACTTTATTCAGATTCAACACCTTGAATGAGGTCTGTGTTTTTCTGGCCATCAACCCTTCATGGCCCAAACAGCATTCCGCTCAATGTATGGAACAGATGTTGGCCATTCTTAGTTAAAAGGACAGCAATGTTACTGGAATCATTTATGACCACATGAAAAAGGTTTCTAAGATTACAGAGGGATCTTGATCAAATGGATCAATGGGCTGAGAAATGGCAGATGGCGCTCAATCTGGATAAATGCATTTTGCTATAACAAACAAGGGTAGAGCTTATACAATTAATGGCTGGGCCCTGTGTAGTGTTGTAGAACAGAGGGACCTAGGGTTGCAGGTGCATAATTCTTTGAAGCTTGTAGGACAAGGTGATTAAAAAGTCTTTTGGTGCACTTGCCTTTATTGCTCAGTCCTTTGAGGAAAGGAGTTTGAAAGTCATGTTGAGGTTGTACAGGACATGAGTGAGACCTCTTCTGGAATATTATGTCCAGTTCTGGTCACCCAGTTACAGGAATAATAATATCAAGTTGGAGAGGATTCAGAAGAGATTTACCAGGATGATTACCAGGTAGAGAAGGTTTGAGTTATAAAGAAAGGCTGGATAGGCCGGGACTGTTTTCACTGGAGTGTAAGAGGTTGAGAGGTGAACTGATAGAAGTTTATAAAATAATGAGGGATATGGATAGGGTTAATGGTAGTTGTCTTTTTCCTAGGATGGGGCATTTCAAGACAATGGGGCACATTTTTAAGGTGAGAGAAGAGAGTTTTTAAAAATACATGAGGGGTAAATTGTTTTACACAGATGGTGGTTCATATTGTGAAATAAACTTCCTGAGGAAGTGGTGGATGCAGATACAATTACAATGTTTAAAAGACATTTGGACAGATACATATATAGCAAAGGTTAGGAGGAGAAGGAGTGGGACTAGTTTAGTTTAAGATTATGTTGGGTATGGGCTGGTTGGGCCTAAGGGTCTGTTTCTATGCTGCATGACTCTATAATGGTGGTCCTCCTCACTCAGCTGCAGAATCCTTACATCTTACCTGCAGATTAGATAGGTAGAACAGCCAAGACAGAATGTCTAAAATTGGGGAAGAACAGTTCTACTGGAGTCCTGTTCAATTAAACCAGTATAACTGTCAATAAATGCTCATTAGTTTTCGCTAGTATGGTTTATGTTTGTTTTGTCAAAAGCATTTAGAAGCCCAATGTGATATTAATGTACTCCAGACTAAAACACACATATTATCTTTTTCAAAGAATGCACTGATTACAAAGAATAAAGGAAGGGAATGGGAGTTTCAGCTCATCTCATTATTATTATTAACAGATAGAGATGAATGTTAAAAACTCTCAATAAGGTAGATACAAAGAACCTATTCCATCTGATTGGGTAAGCTAGAATATCAGGGGAAGGAATAAAATACTAAAATCACATTCGAATTGATTAAGAAGAAAGCAAACAAAAAAGACCGTTTCACACAAAAAGTAGTACTTGGAATACTTTGCCCAAATGGCCATAAATGTTGGGTCCTCTGGGATTCCCTTGAGTTAAATCAATGGTTTTTGTTTTACAAAGTTGAGGTATCAAAGGATTCAATTACAATTTCCTTCCTTGGAGCTTTGGCAGAATAAATGCAATTGCGATACATATAAACCATACCACTGATGACAGAACTGGCTCAAGGGTCTATGCTAAAGGTACCTGTTTGGAGAGGCAAATTGACATTGACTTCTAGAAGTAGCTTAAAGGTACAAACAGGAGCCAACCATATTACCCTCTCTTCCAGATGAACCATTACTAACAATTTGTGATTTGTACAGCTAGAAGTATAAACTGCAGACTTCTGACATCCTGCTTCAGGTCCAAGACTCAGAAGACAGACATGAACTATCAAGATGCACTAACCTCACCAAAGCTCCAAGGAAGGAAATTGTGATTGAATTCCACCTCTTGTAGGTGCTCAAAGAATTGAGTCCATGACAGACCTCCAAATATTCAATGGACAGCTCCAGTAATTACATCACTGGCACAACATGTCATACCCAAAAGCGTATAAGAGAACAAGCCCGAACTCTTGTCGACAATTCTTGGAAGGTGTTGTACAATCAGAGTCCTCCCATAGGCATGATGCTAGCCATAAATACAAACAAGTCTATACAGTTTCATAAGCAAGGTTGATGTTACTGCTGATTTTGCTTCATTGTGATACATGATCATATACAAGTCATGTAGTAGCATCTTAAAGGAAGACTATTGCAATGATTTTGTAACAGTCAATAGAATATTTCAGATAAAAACATTTTGTACTAATGGTCATGACAGAAAACTCTTCATACTTTATCTCTGGTGTGAATCAACAAGTTATTTATGATAAGTAAAATGCTCTAAATTTAGTAACTTTAGCAAAATATTTAAATTTCCAATGAGTTCCTATTAATTCTGATGAGCTTTCCTGAACTTTTCCAGGTTCATAGTTCCTTGAAAGTGGAGTCGCAGCTAGACAGGATAGCGAAGAAGACATTTGGAATGCTTGCTATTATTGGTCAATGCCTGGGGTGTAGGAGTTGGGAGGTCATGTTACAGCTGTACAGGATATTGGTTAGGCGACTTTTGTGCAATTCTGGTCTCTCTGTAATAGGAATAATGTTAGTGTGAAACTTGAAATGATTCAGAAAAGATTTAGAAAGATGTTGCCAGGGTTGGAGGGTTTGAGCTATAGGGAGAGGCTGAATAGGCTAGGGCTGTTATCAGAGGCTGATTGGTAACCTTATAGAGGTTTATAAAATCATGAGGGGCATGGAAAGGATAAATAGAAGAAGTCTTTTCCCGGGAATGGGGTGTCCAAAATCCCAGGGGTGGGGGAGGGCATAGGTTTAGGGTGAGAGGCAAAAGATTTAAAAGGGGCTTGTGGGAGATTTGTTAGATCTGAAGCAGCCATCTTGTCACATATTAAAAACCTGGAAACCATTTTGAATCTCATATTAGTGTCTGCTTGCTAAACTTGTACTCTCCCAGGTTCAGTGAAGTGGTTGACCTTGCAGCTGTACTAATACCTGATAGTGAACTCTTTCCCAGCATGGGAATGTTCTTCTTTTACAAGAATCTATTGTATACTAACACTTGCTTATCAGCTACTAACTAGCACTGTCCAGACACTACATGACTGGGACAAGTGCCTACTTGCTCATTATACTGCAATTAATGGTATCTAGTGCTGTTTCATCACACAACTTTCTGTACCTCATCAGAGTGACTTGTGACCACTTGGTTGACTTGTCTCTCCCGGTGAATCACGAACAGTCCCATTCCCCTACATTTACCCCTTCACCTAACACTACGGGCAATTTAACATGGCCAATTCACCTAACCTGCACATCTTTGGACTGTGGGAGGAAACCAGGGCACCCGGAGGAAACCCACGCAGACACGGGGAGAATGTGCAAACTCCACACAGACAGTCTGCCTGAGGCGGGAACTGAACCCGGGTCTCTGGCGCTGTGAGGCAGCAGTGCTAACCACTGTGCCACCGTGTTGTGTTTCTGTGTCTTGGTTTTTTTTTGCTATGCTGCCATGTCCTGTCTGCTTGCTCTGTTTAACCAACATATAGATCAATGGGATCACTACTTTCTAAGATTGACAGCAACAGGCTGCCCCCGGGGATGAGGTTTCCTCGTCCTGCTGTGAAAGGCAGCCCGCAACACCTGGACCCTTCGAAAAGGACTCAGCAGCTCCACAGTAAAAATGGGAAGTGCAAGAATGAGGTAGGACAACCACTGGTACCCCCAGGTTCACCAACCGACATTGTCTGGAGGGAAACGGGTGATAGTCATTATGTTATTCCCTTTAGCCTTGATCTATATGGGTGCTCCCATGGAAAGTGGCCTGATGCTGGTTCATTTAAATTAGGTTGATTATTGGTTAGTCAACATTCGGGGAGGGTGAGGCGACTCCGCCTGGGATCATAACTACATGCTCACATGTCTTGAGAAATTTAAAGAGGTTGCTAAATGACACCAGACTCCTAAAGATTAAGGACTCCCACTGACCCTCTGAACACCCACCTCCTCCTAACTTGTTCCCTCTGCACCCCAACCTTATTCCCTTCAGAATCCCAAAATCCCTGTTTCACTTTCTGACCCTGAGCCCCTTCTGAATGAGATTGTTGCTTTCACTGCTACTCGGACCAGGTGGGTGCTTCTGCACTGCCTCTCGAGTCCCGCCCCCAAGGGGATGGTCCCACAGTGTCCCAGCCAGTCTCTGATGTTTCACTGCAACAGCTGCCTGATTTTACACTCCATGGCCATCGCTACGGTACCTGCTTAAATCAGCAACAGCCGCGCCTTGACTCTGAGGGAGGTGCCTCCTCAGAGACAGACAGTCACCTAGCGCCACAATTGGTGAGAATAATGTTAGAACGCACACCCCTTGACAACCTGGGACCCATGTGGAAGTCTGTGGCGTGCTACAGGATGCTCCGGATCCGATAAAGCGACCAGTTCCTTTTTATAATTGGCTTTAACAAATCTGCAGTATTTATGACTGCCTCCTGCAGAATGTGCAGACTTTATTGCAGCTGGTTTACCGTTCCTGTTCGTCTAAGTTAAAGGCTTTATTGATGCTTCCCCCCCGCCCCCGCCACACCGTTCCTTAGTGCACAGGGCTGCCGTGGAGGGGTGGAACAGCAGGCCTCTTCAATGCGCCTCTCCCGGTCCCCCTCTGACAATCCTATTATGACAGTGGAGATGGGAGGACCTTCTGTTCTGGTTTTGTTGAATGCAGGGGCCACTTATTCTTCTGCACCTCTCTCTGCGGATCTACCCCTCAGTCCCGATTCTGTCCGTACTGTCGGTGTCTCCAGAATTCCTTTAATTGAGCCTCTCTCTGATACTATCCCTATTACTGTTGGACCTGTCACAGTTCCCGATTCCGCTATCATTTCACCCTCCTGTCTGGTTGCCTTGCTGGGCTGTGAGACCCTCTGCAAACTGAATACTTCCATTCATTGTTTCCCTAAAGGTCTTATTTTGGAGACACCTGAGTCATGCTACGTTATGCAAGGTGCAGCCGTGACTCAGCCCCCACCATTATCCCCACCAGTGACTGCCATTTCCAGCTGGCGCTGTGCCACTGAATTGCTTCACCCGCTTTTACAGTACCTTGTTATGCAACTTCAAGTCACCCCTTTGTCCCCTCGCGTTTCCTTTCTGCACTGGGTCATTTTGACAGACCATCCCTTTAGAGATTTTCATTGCATCGCTGCCCAACTCTGCACTCCAGACCCTGTCATACTCTGCATTTGCTGACTCTCACCTAAATACAGATTCTGATATTGCTGTCACTGGTCTTTTACTCTACTGGGCACCAGGGACTTTCTGCTGATGTTTCCCTTTCACTTTGCAATCTTGGTTTTTCTGCTCGACTGTATCCCTTTTATTCCCATTGTTCTGGGCACTTAATAATTTAGCCTCTATGCATGCATGTCTTCATTCACTTCCCTGTTCATGCAATCCCTTTGTTCTCTGTGATTTATCATCATTATTGCGTTCCTGTGCTCGGTCAGATGGTTTCTGCTTGCGCCTACCTGCTTCTATTGTTACAACTACCTTCACTATGTTGAACCCTTTGGTCACGTTCTCCTACAGTCGCTTTTAGATGATTTGCCACCTGTGCTATGGGCACTCCATCCTAACCATGCTGGTTTGGTCATCTCTGCCCCTCCACACACTGTTACTTTAAAGGCTGGTGCTCACCTACCATCGGTCCATCAGTATTCACTTATACCTGCAGCTACTGAAGGGATCAGGCCTGTTATTGCTTCCTTTCTGGAACAGGGTATCCTTGTTCCTACACAGAGCCCCTGCAATACCCCTATCCTACCTGTGCCAAAACCTGGAAAACCTGACGGGTGGAGGTTCGTGCAGGATCTACAGGCTGTCAATGCTATTGTTGTTCCTTGCTCCCCTGTAGTGCCTGATGCGATTGCTATTCTCACTAACATCCCTGCCTCTGCCATCTGTTTTTCAGTGGTTGACCTCTGCTCAGCCTTTTTCTCTATTACATTGTCCCCTGATAGTCAGTACCTTTTTGCCTTTACTTTCGGCAGCCGCCAATATACATGGACTCAGCTTCCCCAAGGGTATACGGACAGCCCCAAGTGTTTATGCTTCCACTGTTCAGCATACTCTCGAAACCTTCTACATGCCTTGCAACAGTGTCCTTGTTCATTATGCCGATGATTTACTCATTGCGTCTCTTCTTCTGATGCCTGCATGCAAGATACTGTTGCCCTGCTTTAGTGCCTGGCACAGGATGGCCACAAGGTTTCCATTGATAAGATGCAGCTCTGCCAATTCACTGTTCATTACTTGGGTTTCACAATATTGCAGGGTACCAGGGCCCTTGCTCCTGAATGTCTAAATGCCATCACGAATCTCCCTTCTCCTGCAATGCACGTCCTTAACGTATATCATTTCTAGGGATGGTGAATTACTGCAGGCACTGGATTTCTGCTCTTCGTGAGATTGATGTGCCTTTGAGAGAGGCGCCTTCACCTAAGAAACCATTGAAACTACAGCGCATTTCTGAAATGATAAGCTTTTGAACAATTGAAATCTATACTGAGCTCTGCACCAGCTTTGGGTCTTCTGGATTATTCACAGCCGTTTCAACTTTATATTGCTGAGAGGAAGGGGTATGCTTCTGGAGTTCCGACACAAAGGCATGGGGATCTCCGGCACCCTGCAGCTTTTTACTCTGTTCAGGTGCCATCTGTTTTAAGGGGAATGCTGGTGTGTTTGTGAGCTGTGGCGGCTGCCTCAGTAATGGTTGAAAAGTCTATCCCTCTTGTGCTGGACCATCCATGCACCAATTTTGTTCTGATTTGGAGATGCCGGTGTTGGACTGGGGTGTACAAAGTTAAAAATCACACAAGTTGAAAATGTGTTGCTGGAAAAGCGCAGCAGGTCAGGCAGCATCCAAGGAACAGGAGAATCGACATTTCGGGCATAAGCCCTTCTTCAGGATGGAGGAAAGTGTGTCCAGCAGGCTAAAATAAAAGGTAGGGAGGAGGGACTTGGGGGAGGGGCTTTGGAAATGCGATAGGTGGAGGGAGATCTAGGTGAGGGTGATAGGCCGGAGTGGGGTGGGGGCAGAGAGGTCAGGAAGATGATTGCAGGTTAGGAAGGCGGTGCTGAGTTCGAGGGATTTGACTGAGACAAGGTGGGGGGAGGGGAAATGAGGAAACTGGAGAAATCTGAGTTCATCCCTTGTGGTTGGAGGGTTCCCAGGCAGAAGATCAGGCGCTCTTCCTCCAACCGTCGTGTTGCCATGGTCTGGCGATGGATGAGTCCAAGGACCTGCATGTCCTTGGTGGAGTAGGAGGGGGAGTTAAAGTGTTGGACTATGGGGTGGTTGGGTTGGTTGGTCAGGGTGTCCCAGAGGTGTTCTCTGAAACGTTCCGCAAGTAGGCGGCCTGTCTCCCCAATATAGAGGAGGCCACATCGGGTGCAGCGGATGCAATAGATGATGTGTGTGGAGGTGCAGGTGAATTTGTGGCGGATATGGAAGTGACCCTTGGGGCCTTGGAGGGAAGTAAGGGGGGAGGTGTGGGCGCAAGTTTTGCATTTCTTGCGGTTGCAGGGGAAGGTGCCGGGAGTGGAGGTTGGGTTGGTGGGGGATGTGGACCTGACGAGGGAGTCACGGAGGGAGTGGTCTTTTCGGAACGCTGATAGGGGAGGGGAGGGAAATATATCACTGGTGGTGGGGTCCGTTTGGAGGTGGCGGAAATGACGGCGGATGATATGTTGTACATGGAGGTTGGTGGGGTGGTAGGTGAGGACCAGTGGGGTTCTGTCCTGGTGGCGGTTGGAGGGGTGGGGCTCAAGGACGGAGGAGCGGGAAGTGGAAGCGATGCGGTGGAGGGCATCGTTGACTACGTCTGGCGGGAAATTGCGGTCCTTGAAGAAGGAGGCCATCTGGGTTGTACGGTTTTGGAACTGGTCCTCCTGGGAGCAGATGCGGCGGAGACAAAGGAATTGGGAATATGGGATGGCGTTTTTACAGGGGGCAAGGTGGGAGGAGGTATAGTCTAGGTAGGTGTGGGAGTCGATCGGTTTATAGTCGATGTCCGTGTCGATTCGGTCACCCGAGATAGAAATGGAAAGGTCTAGGAAGGGGAGGGAGGAGTCTGAGACGGTCCAGGTGAATTTGAGGTCGAGGTGGAAGGTGTTGGTAAAGTGGATGAACTGTTCAACCTCCTCGTGGGAGCACGAGGCAGCGCCGATACAGTCATCGATGTAGCGGAGGAAAAGGTGGGGGGTGGTGCCAGTGTAGCTGCGGAAGATGGACTGTTCCACATATCCTACAAAGAGGCAGGCATAGCTGGGGCCCATGCGGGTGCCCATGGCTACTCCTTTGGTTTGGAGGAAGTGGGAGGATTGGAAAGAGAAGTTCCTTCACAACCATCTGATGAAGGAGCGGCGCTCTGAAAGCTAATGCTTCCAAATAAACCTGTTGGACTATGACCTGGTGTTGTGTGATTTTTAACCATTCAACTACCCAACATTTTACTGCTTCTAGGCATACGGGCAATGAGGTCATTCTACTCTCCCAGTCTAATCTTACACTGCGCCGCACCCCATCTTTAAATCCTGCTATCCTGCTTCCTAATCCTGACCCCTCAGAGACACCTGACCACGAATACTTACACATTGTCCAAGATGTTGTTAACCCTCGCCCAGATCTTTCTGAATCCCCTCTGGATTATCCTGATATGGTCCTTTTCACTGCTGGATCCTCTTTTCGCCCTTCTGATCATACGAGATTGGCAGACTATGCTGGCTGCATGCCGTCTGAGGTCCAAGAATCTGCAGCACTCCCTAATGGTACTCCTGCACAGGCTGATGAACTCTTTGCTCTTACATGGGCATACATTTTAGCTACTGGAAAATCTGTTAACAGTTCCACTGATTCCTGCTGTGCTTTTGGACTGGTGCATGATTTTGGCATCCTCTGGAAACATAGGGGCTTCATCACCTCTTCAGGTACACCTTTACTACATGGTCAGCTTATTAATAATCTTTTGGAAGCCATTCTCCTTCGTTTGGTTATAGCTGTCATTAAATGCACTGCTCACATGAGTGCTGGAGGTAATGTCACCGTGGCAACGCTCTTGCTGATAGGGCCGCTCTGGTGACTGCCGCTAATCCAAATATGCAGGTTAGGCATACCCCCAAGGTACGCCAGTTTCCCATTGTTCCTGACTTTTTGGAGGACACCAGTGATGCTCAACTGGTCGCCTCTTAGTCTGAACGAATTTTGTTTGGCCTGTTTAGGTGCCAGAATTTGAATCCCTTTGTTTTCTTATACATCCTGACGGCTGCATCATCTGCCCTAAGTCTCATCAACATGTCCTAACCCTGGTCGCTCTGGAGTTGGCCATGTTGGCAAGCAGGGCATGTGCCATGCAGTCACATGTTTTTGGTGTGCCCCTAGTTTCCCTACTGCTGCTTGCACTTTGTTACAGCGCTGTCTTATTTGCCTCCTGAACAATACGTCGAAGCCACTGGCCAAGTTTGACCATCTTCCTGTCCTTGCTGACCCCTTTGTGAAACTGCAGATAGATTTTGCGCACGTGCCAACAATGCTGGGTTTCCATTACCTACTCATGATTGTTGATATGTTCTCCAAATGGGTTGAGGCTTTTGCCACTAAGAAGGATGATGCTAGGACGGTTGTTAAATGTTTACTAAAGGATGTCATCCTTAGATTTGGTGTCCCTGGATCTATTGACAGTGATAGAGGCGCTTATTTTACTTCTGGTGTCATTAAGGCTATTAGCAGGGCTCTGGGGATTACTTGAGGCATCATATTCCTGATCAGCCATAGTCCTCTGGGATGGTGGAAAGGATGAATGTCATCCTTAAAACAGTCCTCACTAAAATATCACAGGATACAGGCTTGCCCTGGCTCGATGCTCTGCCCCTTGCTCTATATTCTGTCTGGAATCAAGTTAACTGGACAATGAGCCTCACTCCTTTTGAGGTTCTGATGGGCAGACCCATGCCTCCTATCTTCTCCACTGATGTGGTTCTGCTCCTGACACAGGAATCTTTGATTGATTATACCAAGGCCCTGTCTCAACTTATCATTCAGAATCATGACATTGTCAAAGCGGCCATTACTGCTCCAACTACTGATCCCATGCATCCTTTTCAGTCAGGGGACTATGTTATGATTAAATAGTTTGAAAATAATTCTCTGTCTTCTAGAAGGTCCATCCCTTGTCCTTCTGCTGACCTGAACTGCACTCAAGGTCGAGGGGAGACCAGAATGGACTCATGCCATGCAGCGCAAAAGGGCGCTAACCCAAGGGGAACACCAGTTGAATTTTGCAAAGTTGCCTGCAAAGCCTGTGACCACAGATGGCTCAAAATAATTGTTTTTACACTTATTACGTTGTTTTGCTTATTTTTCTGATGTGTTTGTTTGACTGGGGTTCTTGTATAACCTAGTGGCCTCTAACAAGAAAGAATTACATTTCAACATCTTTCTTTATGTGACATACTTTTATGCACAAAAGGTCAACCACCCTAGCTGCTGGATTTGCGCACACATTCCCTTCCATTCTAAATATGGGATTCCCCTTGACAACCGTACCTTTTAATGAGTCCGACACGGCTGAATGGTGGCTACATCAAGGCTGTTCTGTTGCTGTAACAGCTTTTCGCATCCTTCCTACTTACCTGCAACTGATAGGCGCCCCGTCCTCTTATGGGGATAACTCCTGCCTCCTGCTGGTGATCAGCGGGATATCAGATGGACACATTCAAAGGTTGGTTCCAGCCTCGCTACAATCTTTCACTCACACTCCTATCCCTGTTCCTCACCAATATCGCAGCCACGACTACACCCCTAGCAAACATCCTTTAGGATGGCGAGTTTGGTTCAGTAAATGCCTTCACTCCACCCTCCTTTCCACATCTGATTTCTGATTCACAGTGGATGGCAGCATACTTATTCTCACTGTTCCCAACAATACTGCCATCAATTCCTCTTTTACCACCTTTTGGATTGGTATCCAACACAATCATACGTTAGCTTTCAAAAGCACTTACTTCATTTGTGGCCAAAAGGCCTACACCTGGCTGTCTGCCTCCTGGGCTGGCAGCTGCTATTTAGGGTATGTTGTCCCCATACTTCACCTGTCAAGGCTTCAATGCCATGTGAAAGGAGAACTCTCACTACCTTTCAACACCTCCTAACTATCTTCTGCCCTCCCTATGCCAGCCTTCAACTTGAGGTTGAGGTTCGGAGGATTGCCACCAATCTAGAAGAGACTGCCAATGCCACATCTTCACCTTTTGACCTTTTCAATGTCGAGATGGTCATTGTCTTCACTCCGAAATCGCATGGCCCTTGCCTACATCCCTGACTCCAGTGAGAACATTACTAACATCGCCGCTCATATTCACAAGGTGGTTTCCTCCCTCCAAGACACTACCCCCAGTTGGGATCTCTGGACCTGGATGGGTAGTTTGCTTGGCTCTTGGGCTTCTATACTTCTCCAGGGCCTTGTGGCTCTCATTTTCAGTTTTGTTTTGCTCTCCCTTATCACTATTTTTCTGAAACAATGTTGTGCCCACTTCGGATTCCTACTAATGACGAATATCCCTGTTTCTTCCCAGCTTGTACTGCTTCCTGTTTCTGACACCTCCCCACCAGTAGATGATTTAATTGACTCCTACTCTCTCGAGCCTAGTGACCCTGACTCTGACAGTTATCTGGACGACTCTAAACCCCCACCGCCCGACAACCCTCTTTTACAAGAATCTATTGTATGCTGACACTTGCTTATCAGCTCCTACCTATCACTGCCAGACACTACATGATTGGGGCTAATGACTGGGCAAAGTGCCTACTTGCTCATAATACTACAATGAACAGTTTGCTTATTGTTAAAGGATTGTAACCTATATAATTGCACAACTCTCTGTATCTTGTCAGAGTGACTTATGAACACTCAGTCAACTTGTCTCTCCCCATGAGCTCATGAATTAACAGTCAATAACTCAAGGTTTGTGTGGTATGATTCGTTGTTCCCCTAAATTGGACCGATCTGAGCGAGTCACCCACTGCATAATTTATCCCATTCCCAAAAGGGTCTCTTGAGCAACTTTTTCACATAGAGAGTGGTGCATGTATGGAATGAGCTGCCAGAGGAAATGATTGAGGTTGGTACAATTACAACATTTAAAAGGCATTTGGCTGGGAATACGAATAGGAAGGGTTTAGGAATATTGGCCAAATAGTGGCAAATGAGATTAGATTAATTTAGGATATATGGTCAGCATGGACAAGTTGGACCACAGGATCTGTTTCTGTGCTGTACCTCTCTATGATTTTATTATGACAAACACCAGTAGTTGAGCTAAAACTGCAAGGTTCCATGTATCTTTTATTCTGTTTAAGTTGTCCACAGGCAGACAGGTTAGACCACCATCCAACTATTGGGAACCAGAGAGCCAAGTCATCCTTAAAGTTCTAAGAACACAAATGTTATTTCTAATTTCCAGCACGCACAGTATTTTGCATTTGTTAATCATAGAGTCCCTACGCTGGTAAAGCAGGCCATTCGGCCCATCGAGTCCACACCAATCCTCTGAGGAGCATCTCACCCAGACCCAGCCCATATCCTACAACCCTGCATTTTCCATGGCTAATCCACCTAGCCTGCACATCCCTGGACACTATGGGCAATTTAGCATGGCTGATCGACCTACCCTGCACATTTTTGAACTGTGGAAGGAAACCTAAACAGGTGGGAAGAATGTGAAAATTCCACACAGTCACCTGAGGGTGCAATCGAACCCAAGTCTCTGGTGCTAGGAGGCAGCAATGCTAACCACTGAGCCCATGCGGCACTCCTCTTTGAACAAATTTTACAGAGTTATGAAATGTAATTGATTTCAAACAAAAATAACTAACGTGGCAAGAAAATTGAACCTTATTTACAGATGTATGAGATATATTGGAAGAGCTATAGGGTCTGCACCTGTGAAGTCTCAGTGGAGAAACCCACACTAAGTCATAATTAAAATTTGTCACTGTGCCTTGGAAATTAATCTGCACTTTACTGTCTCTAACACACATCCCAAACCCTTATAAGTCAAGAGACAACTCATAAAAGCAAACTGTATAAAAATCATAAATTGCTGTTGTTTCCAAACATAACTTTTAGGAGATTTATAATTCTGCTCCATGGCTTCCTTAATAGCTTGGCTCTTGACAAAGATGTTATTACTGCATTTAAAAACTCCTCTATAAAAATGTTCTTTTACAAAAACTATTGCCACTGCAGTTCCATGGATCTCAGCTTCAGGTTGCTATGATTCTAAATAAAAAAATTATGTATTTTGAAGAAATATTAATTGTTTGGTAATGCAGTTGATGCAGTACTATTTCACATTGTGACATTTCTCTCCTATTTCCAGTTCATTGGTAGATAAGAGCTCAAGACAGTGGACTTGATTTTCAAACATCAGTGGTGATGAGAATAGTTAGCTTACATTGAAAATCGTTCATGAGAGAGTGTGATTAGATTCTGATGCCTCAGGAACACAAGGCAATTTTTTAAAGGGGGCGAAGGAGTGAGGGGTGGTGCTGAGAACTTGCATGCCTCCAATTAACTGCTTGTTGAACACATTGATGAGCTTATTATTGGGCCCCAGTGGAACCGTTTGAAACTTTCAATCAGCAGCCTTGCGGATAACGCTCTGCCTGGGATATGTCAGGGTGCAGTTGTTGTGAACACAGCGGGAGCCATGAGAGGTAATGGACAACTGGTCAACGTAATTAAGAAGTGAAAATGAGTACTCAGCTGCTCAGTCAGACAGAGTTTCTATTACTAACACTGAGAGGCTTGCATTTGGAGGTAGTGAGTGTCAGGACTCCCTAGAGAAATGAGAAAGATGTGAGGCTTTTGGCAGTACTTAAGCAGCAGATGCTAGCACAGAAAGCCCTGGTGAATGGATAACTGACAGCTGAGGGAGTTGTCACAAGGCCTTTGTGTCTTAATAGATGAAGCATTCATAATTAAGTGAATGACTAAGTCACGCAAACAGATGTAGGCAGATAGTACATAGCTGGGATCACAGAGGCATAGCTGCAGGGTGAGTAGAGATGCGAACCTAATATCAGGGGAGGGGTTCAGTCTTTGGGAAGGACGAAGAGGTAGAGGAAAGCTCGTGGTTAAAGATGATATTAAGACGATAATATGGAAAGATATTAGCTCCAATGAAGTGAAGTCTGCATGTGTGGAGCTGAGAAACACTAAGGTGTTATGGACCAGACTGAACCATTCAAAACATACCAAGAAGATATCCGAGACCCTCACTTTTATCTTTTATAAAGGCAAGTGTATGGCACTGCATTCTAGATGAGACTTGATTGGTCAAATTTTTAGGCTTTACAAAAAGCAGATTTTATTATTAAACAACACTTAAAATACAAACAGAAAAAGTTGGCATAAATTTAACTCTATCGAAATGCTTAACAAAATAATATATTATTTAATAACTATTTATCAACTGTTCAAATATAATGTAATCCAAAAAGCACCATCATGACAAAGGCAAATTCAGCAAAACAGATTTTCATCACTTGCTATCCAGGAGAAAGGAAGAACTGACAGCATGAATAAGGTGGGTGAATTTGTAACATGGGTTGGTACCTGGGACTTCTATGTTCTGGCTATTTCGGAGACATGGATAGAGCAGATACAGGAATGGTTGTTGCAGGTTCTGGGATTTAGAAGTTTCGGTAAGGACAGGGAAGTTGTTAGAAGAGGGGGAGGTGTGGCATTGTTCATCAAGGACAGTGTTGCAGTGATAGAATGGATGTTTGATGAGGACTTGCCCATTGAGGTAGTATGGGCTGAGGTTAGAAACAGGAAAGGAGAGGTGACCCTGTTGGGAGTTTACTATAGGCCTCCGAAAAGTTCCAGTGATGTAAAGGATTGCAAGGATGATTCTGGATGAAATCATTGAAAGTAGGAGCGAAAGTAACGGGGTTGGTGTTATGGGGTCTTTAACTTTCCGAATATTAATTGGAAATGCTATAGTTCAAGTACTGTAGATTGGACAAAAACTGACCCATGTGTGCAGGAGGATGACCTGACACAGCATGTAGATAGATCAACAAGAGGCAAGGCCACATTGGATTTGGTACTGGGTAATGAGCCAGGTCAGGCGTTAGATTTGGAGGTTGGTGAGCACTTTGGTGATAGTGATCACAATTCAGTTATGTTTACTTTAGCAATGGAAAGGGATAGGTATATAACACAGGGCAAGAGTTACAGCTGGGCGAATGGCAATTATGATATGATTAAGTGAGATTTACGATGCGTAGGATGTGGAAAGAAACTGCAGGGATTGGGCATAATTGAAATGTGGAGCTTGTTCAAGTAACAGCTACTGTGTGTTCTTGACAAGTATATCAGGCAGGGAGGAAATGGTTGAGCGAGGGAACCGTGGTTAATGAAATAAATTGGATCTCTTGTCAAAAGGAAGAAGAAGGCTTATGTAAAGATGAGATGTGAAGGCTCAGTTAGGGCGCTTGAGAGTTACAAGTTAGCCAGGAAGGACATAAAGCGAGAGCTAAGAAGAGCCAGGAGGAGACATGAGAAGTCTTTGGCAGATAGGATCAAGGAAAACCCTAAAGCTGTCTGTAGGTGTGTCAGGAATAAAATAATGACTAGAGTAAGGGTGAGAGGGAAAGATATAAAAGAGACCTAAGGGCAACTTTTTCACACTGAGGGTGGTTCGCATATGAGTGAGCTGCCTGAGAAAGTGGTTGAGGCTAGTACAATTGGAATATTTTAAAGGCATCTGGATGGGTATATGAATAAAAGGGTTTAGAGGTATTGGGGCCAAATACTGGCAAATGGGACTAGCTTAGGTTGAGATATCTGGTCGGCATGGACAAGTTGGACTGAAGGGTCTGTTTCTGTGCTGTACATCTGTATGACCCTATAAGATTAGGCCCAGTCAAGGACAGTAGTGGGAAGTTGTGCGTGGAATCCAAGGAGCTAAATGAATATTTTTCATCAGTGATCACGCTGGAAAATGACAATATTGTCCAAGAGAATACAGGCTATTAGACTAGATGGGATTGAGGTTTATTAGGAAAAGTTGTGAGCAATTCTGGAAAGTGTGAAAATAAATAAGTCTTCTGGGCCAGATGGGATTTATCCGAGGTTTCCCTGGGAAGCTAGAGAGGAGATTGCAGAACTTTATGGCTTGGATCTTTATGTCATCATTGTCTACAGGAATAGTGCCAGAAGACTGGATGATAGCAGATGTTGTCCCTTTGTTCAAGAAGGGGAGTAGAGACAACCCTGGAAATTATAGACCAGTGAGCCTTCGATTGTGGGTGAAGTGTTGGAAAAGGTTATTAGAGAGTGGATTTCTAATCATCTAGAAAAGAATAATTTGATTAGGGATAGTCAACATGGTTTTGTGAAGGATAGGTTGTGCCTCACAAACCTTACTGAGTTCTTTGAGGAGGTGACCAAACAGGTGGATGAGGGTAAAGCAGTTGATGTCATGTATATGAATTTCAGTAAAGCATTTGACAAGGTTCTCCATGGTAGGCTATTGCATTTCCAACTGCCGCCGGGACATTAACCGCCTCAACCTGTCGACCCCCCTCCCCCTCCCCCACTCCAACCTCTCACCCTCACAACGCGCAGCCCTCCAATCCCTCAGCTCCAATCCTGACCTCATCATCAAGCCAGCGGACAAAGGGGGCGCAGTGGTAGTCTGGCGCACTGACCTCTACATCACTGAAGCCAAACGCCAACTCGAGGACACCTCTTCCTACCGCCCCCTTGACCATGACCCCACCCCCCATCACCAAACCATCATTTCCCAGACCATACAGAACCTCATCACCTCAGGAGATCTCCCACCCACAGCTTCCAACCTCATAGTCCGGGAACCCCGCACTGCCCGGTTCTACCTCCTTCCCAAGATCCACAAGCCTGACCACCCTGGCCGACCCATTGTCTCAGCATGCTCCTGCCCCACTGAACTCATCTCTACCTACCTCGACACTGTCCTATCCCCCCTAGTCCAGGAACTCCCCACATACGTTCGAGACACCACCCACGCCCTCCACCTCCTCCAAGACTTCCGTTTCCCCGGCACCCAATGCCTCATCTTCACCATGGATATCCAATCCCTCTACACCTCCATCCGCCATGACCAGGGCCTCCAAGCCCTCCATTTTTTCCTCTCCAGACGTTCCCAACAGTACCCCTCCACCGACACTCTCATTCGTTTGGCCGAAATGGTCCTCACCCTTAACAATTTCTCCTTTGAATCCTCTCACTTCCTCCAGACCAAAGGGGTAGCCATGGGCACACGTATGGGCCCCAGCTATGCCTGTCTCTTTGTTGGCTACGTAGAGCAGTTGATCTTCCGTAATTACACCGGCACCACTCCCCACCTCTTCCTCCGCTACATTGATGACTGCATTGGCGCCACCTCGTGCTCCCGCGAGGAGGTTGAGCAATTCATCAACTTCACCAACACATTCCACCCTGACCTTAAATTTACCTGGACCATCTCTGACACCTCCCTCCCCTTCCTGACCTCTCCATCTCCATCAGTGACGACCGACTTGACACTGACATCTTCTACAAACCCACCGACTCCCACAGCTACCTGGATTACACCTCTTCCCACCCTACCTCTTGCAAAAATGCCATCCCGTATTCCCAATTCCTCCGCCTCCGCCGTATCTGCTCCCAGGAGGAGCGGTTCCACCATAGAACACACCAGATGGCCTCCTTCTTTAGAGACCGCAATTTCCCTTCCCACGTGGTTAAAGATGCCCTCCAACGCATCTCATCCACATCCCGCACCTCCGCCCTCAGACCCAACCCCTCCAACCACAACAAGGACAGAACGCCCCTGGTGCTCACCTTCCACCCTACCAACCTTCGCATAAACCACATCATCCGCCGACATTTCCGCCACCTCCAAACAGACCCCACCACCAGGGATATATTTCCCTCCCCACCCCTCTCCGCCTTCCGCAAAGACCGTTCCCTCCGTGACTACCTGGTCAGGTCCACGCCCCCCTACGACCCACCCTCCCATCCTGGCACTTTCCCCTGCCACCGCAGGAACTGTAAAACCTGCGCCCACACCTCCTCCCTCACCTCTATCCAAGGCCCCAAAGGAGCTTTCCACATCCATCAAAGTTTTACCTGCACATCCACTAATATCATCTATTGTATCCGTTGCTCCCGATGCGGTCTCCTCTACATTGGGGAGACTGGGCGCCTCCTAGCAGAGCGCTTTAGGGAACATCTCCGAGACACCCGCACCAATCAACCAAATCGCCCAGTGGCTCAACATTTCAACTCCCCCTCCCACTCTGCCGAGGATATGGAGGTGCTGGGCCTCCTCCACCGCCGCTCCCTCACCACCAGACGCCTGGAGGAAGAACGCCTCATCTTCCGCCTCGGAACACTTCAACCCCAGGGCATCAATGTGGACTTCAACAGTTTCCTCATTTCCCCTTCCCCCACCTCATCCTAGTTTCAAATTTCCAGCTCCACACTGTCCCCTTGACCTGTCCGGACTTGTCCGACTTGCCTAGCTCCTTTTCCACCTAACCACTCCACCCTCTCCTCCCTGACCTATCACCTTAATCTCCTCCCCCACTCACCTATTGTACTCTATGCCACTCTCTCCCCACCCCCACCCTCCTCTAGCTTATCTCTCCACGCTTCAGGCTCTCTGCCTTTATTCCTGATGAAGGGCTTTTGCCCGAAACGTCGATTTTGCCTGTCCTTGGATGCTGCCTGAATTGCTGTGCTCTTCCAGCACCACTGATCCAGAATCTGGTTTCCAGCATCTGCAGTCATTGTTTTTACCTTATTGCAGAAAATGCGGAGGCATGGGATTGAGGGTGATTTAGTAGTTTGAATCAGAAATTGGCTAGCTGAAAGAAGACAGGATAGTGGTTGATGGAAAATGTTCATCCTGGAGTACAGTTGCTAGTGGTATTTTGCAAGGGTCTGTTTTGGGGCCCCTGCTGCTTGTCACGTTTATAAATGACCTGGATGAGGGCGTAGGAGGATGGGTTAGTAATTTTGCGGGATGACATTGAGATCGGTGGAGTTGTCGATAGTGCTGAAGCATGATGCAGGTTACAGAGGGGCATAGATAAACTGCAGAGCTGGACTGAGCAGGGGCAAATGTAGTTTAATGCAGAAAAGTGTGAGGTGATTCACTTTGGAAGTGATAACAGGATTACCGAGTACAAGACTAATGGTAAGGGTCTTGGTAGTGTGGATGAGCAGAAAGATCTCGGTGTCCATATGCTTAGATTCTTGAAAGTTGCCACCCAGATTAATAGGGTTGTTAAGAAGGTGTATGGTGTGTTAGGTTTTATTGGTAGAGGGATTGAGTTTCGGAACCATGACGTCATATTGCAGCTATACAAAACTCTGGTACAGCCTCACTTGGAGTATTGCATACAGTTCTGGTCACCACATTATAAGAAGGATGTGGAAGCATTGGATGTAGAGGAGATTTACCAGGATGGCCTGTATCCCCAATGAAGGGCTTTTGCCTGAAACGTCGATTTTCCTGCTCCTCAGATGCTGCCTGAACTGCTGTGCTTTTCCAGCACCACTCTAATCCAGGATGTTGTGTGGTATGGAGCGAAGGACTTATGAGGAAAGGTTGAGGGACTTGAGGCTTTTTTCATTAGAAAGAAGGTTGAGAGTTGACTTAATAGAGACATATAAGATGATCAGAGGATTAGATAGGGTGGACACTGAGAGCCTTTTTCTTCAGATGGTGATGGCGAGCATAAGGGGACATAGCTTTAAATTGAGGGGTGATATAGGGCAGATGTCAGAGGTAGTTTCTTTGCTCAGAAAGTAGTAAGGACGTGGAATGCCCTGCCTTCAACAGTAGTAAACCTGCCAACTTTAAGGGCATTTAAATGATGATTATATAAACATATGTATGATAATGGATTGGTGTAGGTTCGATGGGCGTCTGATGGGTTTCACAGGTTGGCACAACATCGAGGGCTGAAGGGCCTGTACTGTGCTGTAATGTTCTATATTCTATGAAAAGAACTCAAGCTTTAACAGCGACAGTGAGAGAGAAGAGCTGTACCTAACAGTTTCCTCAAAATCCCCAACTTCAATAACTGAAAGCAAAAACGAAAATCCTGAGAGTGTGTGTGAGCCTGACCCTGCCCACTCATGCTTCTTTTGTGTAGTTTTTTACAACACCCAAGGTTAGTTCCTGAGATTTCACTAGAACAGGCACTTCAGCACCAGTTTTACAACACTTGTTTTCCAAAGAAACAGAATAGACCAAATCCCACCTAAAAGCACATCTTGTCACAAGGGCAGAAAATGATAGCCTGCAGGGAAGATGTAAACCGATGGTTAAAAGCTTCTTTAAATATTTGAAGAGAAAGAAAGACAAGTAAGGACAAATATAGGTTCCATACTGTCAGAAACAGGGCTATGTATAATGTGGGAAAAAAGAGATGGCAAGCGAATTAAATACAGATTTTAGTTCTGTCTTCACAATGGAAAAGAAACCCAGAAATATAGGGGAACACCAGATCTTAATAGGAAGAAGGAATTGAAAGGATTAAAGATAGCTGAGAAATGGTGTTGGAGTGCATGCTGTGAGGACGTTGCAGAGAACTTTCAGTGATATTTGGACAACCTATGTGATTAGCAAATATATGGCAGGTGCATTGTAATGATTATTAACATGGGGCTATCTAATTTAAAAGCAGAAACGGGCCGACCGATATGGTCTGAACGGTGATAGATTGGGATGGGATACATGCAATGAGACCAGAGTGTCCTTGTGCACCAGTCACTGAAAGTAAATAGTCAAGATTAGAATGGGTCTGGAAAAGCACAGCAGGTCAGGCAGCATCTGAGGAGCAGGAAAAATCGACATTTCGAGCAAAAGCCCTTCATCAGGAATTACTGAAAGTATTTTACAGGTGCAACAAGTGGTGAAGAAGACAAACAGAATGTTGTCCTTTACAGTGCGAGGATTTGAGTACAGGAGTAGGGATGGCTCACTGCAATTGTATAGAGCCTTGGTAAGACCACACCTGGAGTCAGAGCAATGGCAGCGCACAGCAAACTTAGGAATAAACAGCAGCAGGAAGTTCTGGATGAATACTTACAGAGCAGGGTCTGTCAGAGAGGGACTGAGGACAGTTGGAGCGGCTGTGGGAGTGAAACTGAATCCACAGGCAGAGCCCTGAAGGGCGTGACTCAGAGATCAGATCTAGAGACTGAGTGAGAAGTGTCAGAAGAGAGATCAAGCGTAAAGTATTTACGTTTGTGATTTGTAATTTGTTAAGAACTGAGAGAGAGTGAGAAATCAGATTTTGCTGAGTAGTAGCCAAGGTTGAGTAATTAGTTCCAGTTTATTTTTTGTTGTTGATAAGGTTTACAATGACAGGAGAATTCAGCCCTGTGGAATGCTCCTCTTGCAATCTGTGGGAAAGCATGATCCAGTATCCATGGTGACCACATAAACAGGAAGTGTGTTCAGCTGTAACTCCTGATGGGCCACATGAATTGCCTGGATCTGCAGAAGGACTCACTGTGTATTTCCATTATGCTGAAGAATCATGGATAGCACATATTTTTCAAGAAATCTTTCCAGATGGTGGCGGAGTAGGGGTCTGAGCTCAGGGCTCGCCCACTCTTTTCATTTTCTTTTTAGTTTCCTTCTTTGTTCTCTTCATTCTTTTTCTTTTAAGGCTGGAGTGTGGTGAGTGAAAGAGGTGGCCTTTGGCAGCAGTGGCAACAACACCAGGACAAGCTGGACACAACTCAACCCTCACCCAGACTGACTCCCCTGGCCCAGACTCACAAGCTGGGCCTAGTCTCCAGGTCTGCAGCTCAACCCGGGCACCTGAAAGAGGAGAAAGTTGGTCTAGGCCCTGTGTAGCAGTCTCCCTGTATGGCGTCTTATCCCGGCATTGAGGTCTCATCCCGGTGTAGCAGTCTTGTCCCCGTGTAGAGGTCTTCTTCATCTTCAATGTCCAGGTATTCCAAAGGCCCGGAATGGCTGTCTTATCCTTGTTGTATCCCATCATTCCTTAATCGGCTTTCCCCGAGCCGAGGAGCCATTAACTAAACTGCAATGAAATTTGTCTTAATTTTATTTTAATTTATCATTATGCATGACTTCTGTCATTGATATCGGGGCATGGTTTATATTCTCTACAGTGTAGAAACATGCCCTTTGGCCAACAAGTCCACACCGATCCTCCGAAGAGTAAACCACCAAGTCCCATTTCCCTAACTCTATGGGCAATTTAACATGGCCAATTCACCTGGCCTGCACATCTTTGGACAACTTTGGTGCGGCAACTTATAAAACTTTTCACCTGTATTTTTGATGTAAGCGTTCATGTGACAATGCATTTCTATTCCATTCTATTGAGTGAGCTGCTCACCAATAAAAGCTGCACAGAGAGAACAGAGTTGGGTGATCACTAGGAAGATAAGTCAATGTGGGCAGCAGTGCAGGAGTCTCTCCTGTGGCCATTCCCTTCACAAACAGATATACCATTTTGGAGAGTGTTGGGTGGGAATGGCAACTCAGGAGAAAGCAATTACAGTCAGATCTGTGGCACCATGACAGGCTCTATTATACAGGCTCAAAGTGTAGACCAGTGATAGTGATAGTGGACTTTATAGTCAGGGGCACAGATGGGTATTTATGTGGTAATGTGGAGTAATGTGTTGCCATAGCCAAGGGTGTTGCTGAGCTGGCTCAGAACATTCTCAAAGGGGAGGGTGAGTGACCAGAGGTTGTAGTCCATATTGGTACTAACAATATAGGCAGAAAGAGAGAGGAGGTCCTGCAAAGAAACTTCAGGGAGTTAGGTAAAATGTTGAAAAGCAAGACCTCGAGTGTTGTAATCTCCCTGTGACATGTGCTAGGGAGGCAAGAATTAAGACCCTAATACAGTTGTGTGGCTGAAGATCTGATGTAGGAGGGATGGCGTCAGATATCTGGAATCTCTTCTGGGGCAAGTGGGATCTGTACAAGAAGGAGAGATTGCACCTAAACTGTAGGGGCATAAATATCCTGTCAAGTAGGTTTGCTAGTGCTGTTTGGGAGGATTTAAACTATTGTGGAGGAGTGTGTGTTGGGAACCAGAGCAGTGGATCATAATGTGGAGCATTTGAAGAGAAAATAAAGATTAAGTCAAGTAAGTCTAATAGGAAGAAAGTGAGGACTGCAGATGCTGGGGATCAGAGCTTAAAAATGTGTTGCTGGAAAAGCGCAGCAGGTCAGGCAGCATCCAAGGAGCAGGAGAATCGACGTTTCAGGCATAGGCCCTTCTTCAGGAATGAGGAGGGTGTGCCAAGCAGGCTAAGATAAAAGGTAGGGAGGAGGGACTTGGGGGAGGGGCATTGGGAATGCGATAGGTGGAAGGAGGTTAAGGTGAGGGTGATAGGCCGGAGAGGGGGTGGGGATGGAGAGGTCAGGAAGAAGATTGCAGGTCAAGAAGGCGGTGCTGAGTCTGAGGGTTGGGACTGAGAAAAGATGGGGGAAGGGGAAATGAGGAAGCTGGAGAAATCTATATTCATCCCTTGTGGTTGGACGGTTCCTAGGCGGAAGATGAGTCGCTCTTCCTCCAGGCGTCGTGTTGCCATGGTTTGGCGATGGAGGAGGCCAAGGACCTGCATATCCTTGGCGGAGTGGGAGGGGGAATTAAAGTGTTCAGCCACGGGGTGGTTGGGTTGGTTGATGCAGGTGTCCCAGAGGTGTTCTCTGAAACGTTCCGCAAGTAGGCGGCCTGTCTCCCCAATATAGAGCAGGCCACATCGGGTACAGCGGATGCAGTAAATGATGTGTGTGCAAGTGCAGGTTAATTTCTGATGGATATTGAAGGATCCCTTGGGGCCTTGGAGGGAAGTGAGGGGGGAGGTGTGGGCACACGTTTTGCACCAGGGTTCTGTCCTGGTGGCGATTGGAGGGGCAGGGTTCAAGGGCAGAGGAGCAGGTAGTGGAGGAGATGCGGTGGAACCCCACTAGTCCTCACCTACCACCCCACCAACCTCCAGATACATCGGATCATCCTTCGTCATTTCTGCCACCTCCAAACGGACCCCACCACCAAGGATATATTTCCCTCCATTCCCCTACCAGCGTTCCGGAAAGACCACTCCCTCCGCGACTCCCTTGTCAGATCCACACCCCCCACTAACACAACCTCCACTCCCGGCACCTTCCCCTGCAACCGCATAAAATGTAAAACCCCCTCTCTGGCCTATCACCCTCACCTTAACCTCCTTCCACCTACTGCATTCCGAACGCCCCTCCCCCAAGTCCCTTCTCCCTACCTTTTATCTTAGCCTGCTTGGCACACCTTCCTCATTCCTGAAGAAGGGCTTATGCCCGAAACGTCGATTCTCCTGCTCCTTGAATGCTGCCTGACCTGCTGTGCTTTTCCAGCAACACATTTCTAAGCTCTAATAGGAAGAAAAGGCAGGACAAGGTTAATGACACAGTGAGACTAGCAGTCTGAATTGTATTTATTTTAATGCAAGGGGTTTCGGGGGAATGCAGGTGAGCTTAGAGCCTTGATTAATGCATGGAACGACAATGTTGTAGCCATTACAGAAACTTAGTTGTGAGAAGCACAGAACTGGGAGCTCAACATTGAGCTATTGAGATGTTTCAGGTGTGACAGAGAAGTAAGTACAAGGGTGGGAGAGTAGTATTCCTGATTAAGGCAAGTGTTCATAGCTACACTAAAAGAGAACATATTGGAGGGCTTATCCAGCAAGACCATATGGATAGAATTTAGGAGTAGGAAAGGTGTGATCACTATGCTGGGGTTTACTATGGGCCTCCCAATAGCCCGCGAGAGATAAAGGAACTGATATGTAAGCAGATCATAGAAAGATGTAAAAAACACTAGGCACTTTACAGTCTTCTGGACTTAAAATTGAGTTCAACGTCTTCAAATTGTTGTTCAACTCCCATTCCTTCCCTTTTCTTTAGCTTATTACATTCTCTGTCACTGTGTCCTCTCTCACCCTCCCCCACCCCAGTTATCTGTCTGTTCTTTCAGGTCTGTCAGTTAGATGCACAATTCTTCTGTCATTCTCACATTCCAATAATTTAATCTTGATGATCAACATCCTATTTCCCCCAGCGCTCCAACACCACCCCCCTGCACTATTGCAAAGATGCTGCCCCCTCCACATTTCACTTCAGCTCTGTTGGAGAGCTTGCTTTCTCTCCATGGTTGTTGTGATCTCCAACATTTTTTGTTTTCACAACAGATTCCAGTAATTTACTCCTAAAAACAACAAGGTTGTTGTAGTGGGTGATTTTAACTTCTGCAGTATTGACTGGGACTCCCTTAGTTCCAGGGGCTTAGATAGGGCTGAATCCTGGAGGATTACTTGAAACAATATGTAGATAGTCCAACTGGGGAAGGGGC
Source organism: Chiloscyllium plagiosum (assembly GCF_037043375.1). Classification (NCBI taxonomy): domain Eukaryota; kingdom Metazoa; phylum Chordata; class Chondrichthyes; order Orectolobiformes; family Hemiscylliidae; genus Chiloscyllium; species Chiloscyllium plagiosum. The sequence continues at coordinate 106,277,555 of NW_028270139.1, forward strand.
CATATTCAACCTTGTACTGAGGATCAGGCTTTAACCTGCACTTGTAGGTACAGCATTTACATGACTAATCCGGTTCAGTTTCTGGTAAATGGTAACCCCAGGATATTGATAATGGGGTATTCAGTAATTGTGATGCCATTGAATATCAAAGAGTGGTGGCAGAACTTTCCCTTGTTGGCCACAATCATTGCTTAGCACTTGCATGGCTCAAATGTTATTACCCCTTATCAGGCCAAGCCTGAACATTACTCAGATGTTGCTGCCTGTGGACATGAACCATTTTGATATGTGAGAAGTCAAAATGGTGCTGAACATAGAGCAATTATTAACAATTACCCTCATCTGTGTGCTCATGATCCAATGTTCAGTTCCATTTATATTTCATTCAGTATGAAAGAGCACATGTCTGGACTTGAACAATGTGCAAATTTAGGCTGCCAATTTTCTAATAACAGCGCATAAAAGCCAAGTAATGTAATTTCTAACAAGATCACCAAATGTGGATGTAGATGCTTGCAAACAAAAAACACTGTAAGATATTAGCAGTTTATGCATGTCCAGCAAAACTAAAGCTGACATCTCCCCATGACTTGCAATGAGATGGTTGTTTCAGAGTCATACATTGATAACATCATTCCGGTCTCACTAGATGATGGGGGAAATGTCTATTGATAGATAATGTGGCAAAATGCTTCCTATGTGATCTATGAGGGGTTTTGTAAGTGGTACCAATATGGAAAGCCATACTGACCATAATAAGTAGCATGGTCCGCACCAGGAGGATCCATGTTAGTCTGAATCACATGAACAAGTTTTTCTGGTTTGACAGAGCCAAGGGAGTTTGGATAAATATGTAGAGCAGAGGAAGATGCATGACTATGGAGATACATCAGGGCAGGAGTGTTAGTATTGTATTGCACTAGCAAATACAGCATAGGTATAGTGCGTCACTTAGCTGCCTTTCTCTAATGTATATTTCTATGGTTCTATGGGGAAAATACAGAGCTTAAGGAGAGGCTCATAATTCAGTTGTTTTGAACCACTCTGAATCAATACTTTCCAGATTCTACCACCTTATTTGGAATTTTCCACTTTTTAAAATATTTTTCTGAAGTTCTCTCCTCTTCTCTTCTGATCTTATTGATCCCTGTTGGAATCCAGTGCCATTGAAGTTCTGTCTTCTTAATTGAGTGGCCATTCTTCCATTATGAACCTTTGTACACAGTCACAGCCACCAAACATGCAGTATTGCCAAGGCTGATCAGATAATAATCAGAAAATGGGATTTTATCTGATGTTGTGCTACTCAGCTCCTGTCACCACCACACCCCAATGCCATTTCCAGATGACAATGTAGGTTGATACAAACTGGGACATTTCCTGGTCTATACACTCAAGAGTAGAGAACGTGTTTACTCATTAAGCCATTGAAACATTCTGATGATTGCTTTTATTTATTTTCATTGTATTATTTTCCTTTTATTTTCTAACATATAGCTGCTATGGAATTCTTCCATATCAACAACCCCACGTATTGTATCAGAAAGCATACTAGTATTATTCCTGAGCTGATTGCATATTTTAGGAACATAGAAAATATTCAGCCCTTCAAAATTGCTCAATCATTCAATGTGATCATGGCTGATGATCCAAGTCTGCACCCTGTCCCTGTTTTCTTCCCATGCACTTCAATCCCTTTAGTGCTGGCTGGGAATATAGGAGGCATGGTGAGTAAGTTTGCAGATGACACCAAAATTAGTGGTATCGCCGACAGTGAAGAAAGTTATCTAAGATTACAAAAGGATCTTGATCAATTGGGCCAAATGAGCTGAGGAATGGCAGGAGATGGAGTTTAATTTAGATAAGTGCGAGGTGTTGTATGTTGGTAAGATCAACAAGACCATATCTTGTACAGTTAATAGTAGGGTCCTGGGGAGTGTTGTAGAACAGAGAGACCTAGGGGTTCAGGCATATAATTCATTGAAAGTAAAGAGACATTTAGCACACTTGTCTTCATTGCGAGTACAGGAGTTAGGACATCATGTTGAGGTTGTACAGGACATTGGTGAGGCCTCTTCTGGAATATTGTGTACAGTTCTGGTTTCCCTGCTATAGTAAGGCTATTATTAAATTGGAGAGGGTGCAGAAATGATTTACAAAGATGTTACCAGGACTGGAAGGTTTGAATTATAAGGAGAGGCTGGATAGGATGGGACAATTTTCACTAGAACGTAGGAGATTGAGGGGTGACCTTCTTGAGGTTTATAAGATCATGAGGGATATAAATAAGTTGAATAGCAAAGGTCTTTTCACAAAGGGTAGGGGAATTCAAACGAGGGAGTATATTTTTATGATGAGAGGAGAAAGATGTAGAAGGGACCTGAGGGGCAACATTTTCACATAGAGATTTTGTATATGGTTTGTATATAGAATTAGCTACCAGAGGAAGTGGTACATGCAGATTCAGTTATATTACAGAGATATTTTGACAGATACACAAATAGAAATGATGTAGAGGGATATGGACCAAACACAGGTAAATGGGACTAATTTAGTTTGGGAAACTTGGTCGGCATGAGTCCTGAAGGACCTGTTTCAATGCGGTATGACTATGTCGAATTATTTCTTGAAAACATTCAATGTTCTGGTCTCATCCACTTTCCGTGGCAGATAATTTCATAGGCTAAGTACTGTATGGGTGAAGAAATTTCTCCTCATCTCAGACCTCAATGGCCAGCCCACATCCTTAAACTGTGATCCATGATTCTGGCTCCCCAGCCATTAGGAACACCCTTCTCGTGTCTACCTATCCTGTTAGAATTTTGTCAGTTTCTATGAGATCTCCCTTTGTTCTTCTAAACTGCAGTGAAGATAATTCTCATCAATCCAGACTCTCTTCACACACTGGTCCCTACTTCACAGGAATCAACTTGGTAAACCTTTGTTGCATTCCTTCCATAGCCAAAACATACTTCCTCAGGTAAGGAGACCAAAAGTATATGCAATACTCCAGGTATGGTCTTTTCAAGGCCCTGGACAGTTGCAATATGACATCCCTGCTTCTGTACATGAACCTCTTGGCTATGAAGGTCTACACAGCATTTTCCTTCTTCACCCACCTGCTGCACGACGTACATAGCCACGAAAAATAAATACAAGCCATCCAAAGCCATAGTACCCTGGATCATAAGGATATTGCTGAGGAATTAATGAAGAAAAAAGAGGCATGTATTGCATTTTGGAATAATAATACCAGTAGAAATTAGGAAGAGTATCTAAAATGTAGGAGAGAGGCTAAGGCAAGGAAGAAGCAGATGAGGAAAGGATGGGTGGCTGTGATAAAATAAATAGCAAAATGTTCTTCAAATTTATTAACAGTAAAAGATGAGTGAAGGATAGAATGGGGCCAATAAACAACAAACAGGGTAAGCTGATCACTGAGGCACAGAATACGGCAGAGGTACTAAATGAGTACTATGTGCCTATTTTTACCAAATTAGAAAATGATGACAGTGGCCAAATTGAAAATGTGGATGTCAAACAAATAAACAGTATAGTGATAGATAAAGAAGTGTCAAAAAGGCTGGCAGCACTCCAGGCAGAGAAGTCAAAAGGCCCGGATGGGATGCATCCTAGATTGTTCAGAGAGGTAAGGAAATAAATTGTAGAGCTGTTGACAGAACTTTTCCAGATCTCTCTATGTTAGGTGCTGTCATTGTGTTGTCATTTGAGCAAAGGATAACCTAATAAACTACAGACCTTTCAGCTTGACATTATTAGTGGGGAAACTGATGGACACCATAATATGGAATAAGATAAATATACGTTTTGAGAAAAATAAGTTAATACTAGACAGTCAACTTGTCTTTGTCAAGGGCTGGTCATGTCTGAGGAATTTAATTAAGTTTGTTCACAAGGTGGCACAGGCAGTTGATGAGGGTAGTCCTGTGGATGTTGTATATTCAGGCAATGCCACATGGCAGGTTGGTTAGTAAGGAGGCAATAGCCTAGTGGTGTTATTGCTGGACTGTTAATCCAGAGACCCAGGTAATCTTCTGGGGACCCAGATTTGAATCCCGCCACGCAGATGGTGGAATTTGAATTCAACAAAAATCTGGAATTAAGGGTCTAATGATGACCATGAATCCATTGACAATTGTTGGAAAAAAAAAATCACCTGGTTCACTAATGTCCTTCAGGGAAGGAAACTGCCATCTTTATTAGGTCTGGCCTACATGTTGGACTCCCGATCCACAACCACTTGGTTGGCTCTTAACTGCCCTCTGGGCAATTATGGATGGACATTAAATGCTGGCCTAGCCAGCAACATCCTCATCCCATAAAAAATGAATATAAAAAATGAATTGAAAAAATAGAACAGAAATGTTTGAGATTGACAAGTCTTGGTCACATGGATTAGAAGTTGGCTAAAAGATAGACAACAGATGTGAGTTTATATGGGTTTTTGACAGATTGGAGATGAATTGAGAGTGATGTTCCCAAGGGGTTGCTTTTGGGACACTTGCTTTTTCTGATTTATATAAACAATTTGGAAATGGATGTTGAGGGCAAAATCTCTAAATTTGGTGATAATACTCAGAAAAGGAGAATAGTGAATTGTGAGGATGATGCTGAGTGACTTCAAAGGGAGATTATCAAGTTGGCCACATCGACAGGCACCTGGCAGATGAATTTCAATGCAGTGAAATGTGAGTTATGCATTTTGGTAGAAGAAACATTGAGAGACAGTATAGGCTCAATGGTACGGATTTGAAGTAAGTATAGGAGCAGTGGGACCTGAGGGGGAATGTGCATGATTTTCTAAACTTGCCAGAGGTGTGAGGCGGCAGTTGAGACCATCTCACACATCTCAAACTGCTGCCCATTTGTCAAAAATGCTCCAATAGAGCACCATAATAAGATTGCTGACCAGCTGCAAAAGGACGTCAGTAAGTATGGCTGGACATCGGATGTTGAGCCCAGGTTGTTTCAAAAGACAACTCCCTGTGGAAACCCAATCTCATATTCAAAAAAGATCAAAATATCGCAGTAGTCAGTGTCACAGTGCAGTATGAGAATGACAATAACGCACTGGAAATGGCATGGCGTGAGAATTATAAACACCTTAACGCCAAGATAACAGAATTGACGGGAGGCCCTGAACCCAAGTACTTTGGCTTCGTGATGGGCACACAAGGCCAGTGGCTGGGCCTGAATAACAACCCTCATAAAATTCCTTGGCATAGAAAGATTCTAAACCTTCGCCCAAAAGACACCAAGTCTCACGTTATCACTGACACTCGAAGTAATATAACTCTTCAGTGAAAAGTGAGCAAACTACTGTTAACTGGCTCTGGCTGGAGACTAGGAGTGGCCAATCCCAAACAAAAAAATGAAACAAAAATAAACAAAATGGGTTCGCCAGTCCACCTAAACCATGATCAGTCTGGCACCAGACTGATGGAAGATCACCAATAACTGAGCCTCATATAACACCAGTACCACCCCTGCCCTTGGCCTGTGGTGATGATAGAGAGTCCAAAACGTTGACAGGTGATGTAAATGCACAGAAAAACCACTCCGGTGAGTCTTTCAAAATGGCCAGGCAAGTTGAAACAATTGTTAAGAAGGCTTATAGGATCCCTGGGTAATTATAAATAGAGGCTTTGAGTATAAAAGCAAGCAAGTGATGCTACACCTCTACAAATTATCAGCCAAAAAACATTTGGAATGTTGTGTTCAGTTCTGGTCACCTTATTTCAGGAAGAATGTTAAAGCCTTGGAGAGAGTGCAAAGGATATTTACTAAATACAGGATGATGTGTTCTAGGTACAAGGAAAGATGAGAAAATTGGGATTATTCTCTTTGGAGCAGAGATAATTAAGAGGTAACCTTATTGAGATGTTCAAAGTTATGAACAACTTTGACAGGGCAAAGAAGGATATTCTGTTTCCATCAGCTGGTATGCCAATAACTAGCCATCAAAATTTCAAGTTTGTCAGCAAGAGTGCTAGGAGTGAGATGAGAAGAAATTTATTTTCCCAGTGAGTTGTTTGAATTTGGAACGCACTGCCTGAGAAAGTGATGGAGGCAGATTCCATAGGAGGTTCCAAAAGAGAGCTGGATATATATTTGAAAGTGATGAAATTAGAGGGCTTTGGAGATAAGTCTGGAGAATAGGATTAGTTCTTCTGAGGTAGCTTTTTGGAGAGCCAGTATAGACACAAAAGGTTGAATGGCCTCCACATCTAATGTAAAATTCTATGTCCTTTCCGAAATCCATGCTGTTTGATCCTGTCGCAGTTTTCCAAGTATGCTACTCTTATATCTGTTCTAACGGAATCTCATGTTTTCTCTGCTACCAAGGTGAGGCTAATTGGTCTATAATTCCCTGTTTTCTCTCGACCTCCTTTTTGTTATATACAGTTGGTTATATTAGTTAATTTCAAATGGAAAGGAACTGTTCCAAACTATGCTGAATCTTGAAAGATGATCTGTACTGCATCCTTTATTTCTACGGTCACTTCCTTAAGTATTCTGGGATATAGATTATCTGATTCTGTAGATATTGTGCCATTTAATCTGATCAGTTTGCCCAACACCATTTTCTTATCACATGTCAGGTATCCAGAAAGACCTAAAAACTAAAGATCTTTTCAGAAGTGCCAGTTCTGTATCCAAATGGCTAGTTCTTCCTGTATTCCATGAGATCTAACCTTGCTAATCAGTCTCCCGTGGGGAACCTTATTGAACGCCTTTCTGAAGTTCATAGAGATCACATCTACTGCTCTGCCCTCATTAATCTTCTTTGTTACTTCTTCAAAAAACTCAATCAAGTTTGTGAGACATGATTTCCCACGCACAAAGCCATGTTGACAATCCCTAATCAGTCCTTGCCTTTCCAAATACATGTACATCCTGTCCCTCAGGATTCCCTCCAACAACTTGCCCATCACTGAGGTCAGGCTCACCAGTCTATAGTTCCCTGGCTTGTCTTTACCGCCCTTCTTAAATAGTGGCAACACGTTTGCCAACCTCCAGTCTTCTGGCACCTCACCTTTGACTATCGATGATCCAAATATCTCGGCAAAAGGCCCAGCAATCACTTCTCTAGCTTCCCACAAAGTTCTAGGGTACACCTGATCAGGTCCTGGGGATTTATCCACCTTTAACCGTTTCAAGACATCCAGCACTTCCTCCTCTGTAATCTGGACATTTTGCAAGATGTCACCATCTATTTCCCTACAGTCTATATCTTCCATATCCTTTTCCACAGTAAACTGATGCAAAATATTCATTTAGTATCTCCCCCATTTTCTGTGGCTCCACACAAAGGCCGACTTGCTGATCTTTGAGGGGCCCTATTCTCTCCCTAGTTACCCTTTTGTCCCTAATATATTTGTAAAAACCCTTTGGATTCTCCTTAATTCTATTTGCCAAAGCTATCTCATATCCCCTTTTTGCCCTCCCGATTTCTCTCTTAAGTAACTCCTACTTCCTTTATACTCTTCTAAGGATTCACTCAATCTATCCTGTCTATGCCTGACATATGTTTCCTTTTTTTTAACCAAACCCTCAATGTCTATAGTCATCCAGCATTCCCTATACCTACCAGCCTTCCCTTTCACCCTGACAGGAATATACATTCTCTGGATTCTCGTTATCTCATTCCTGAAGGTTTCCCAATTTCCAGCTGTCCCTTTACCTGCGAACATCTGCCCCCAATCAGCTTTCAAACGTTCTTGCCAAATATCATCAAAATTGGCCTTTCTCCAATTTAGAACTTCAACTTTTAGATCTGGTCTATCCTTTTCCATCACTATTTTAAAACGAATGGAATTATGGTCGCTGGCCTCAAATTGCTTCCCACTGACACCTCAGTCACCTGCCCTGCCTTATTTTCCAAGAGTAGGTCAAGCTTTGCATCTTTTCTAGTAGGTACATCCACATATTGAATCAGAAAATTGTCTTGTACGCACTTAAGAAATTCCTCTCCATCTAAACCCTTACCACTATGGCAGTCCCAGTCTATGTTTGGAAAGTTAAAATCCTCTGCCATAACTACCCTATTATTCTTACAGATAACTGAGATTTCCTGACAAGTTTATTTCTCAATTTTCACTCTGACTATTAGGGAGTACAATCCCAATAAGGTGATCATCCCTTTCTTATTTCTCAGTTCCACCCAAATAACTTCCCTGGATGTATTTCCGGGAATATCCTCCCTCAGCACAGCTGTAATACTATCCCTTATCAAAAATGCCACTCCCCCTCCTCTCTTGCCTCTCTTTCTATCGTTCCTGTAGCATTTGTATGCTGGAACATTAATCTGCCAGTTCTGCCCATCCCTGAGCCATGTTTCTGTAATTGCTATGATATCCCATTTGGATACAGAACTGGCTCAAAAGTAGAAAGCAGAGGGTGGTGGTGGATCGTTGCTTTTCAGACTGGAGGCCTGTGACCAGTGAAGTGCCACAAGGATCGGTGCTGGGTGTTCTACTTTTTGTCATTTACATAAATGTTTTGGATGCGAACATAAGAGGTACAGTTAGTAAGTTTGCAGATGACACCAAAATTGGAGGTGTAGTGGACAGCGAGGAGGGTTACCTCAGATTACAACAGGATCTTGACCAGATGGACCAATGGGCTGAGAAGTGGCAGATGGAGTTTAATTCAGATAAATGCGAGGTGCTGCATTTTGGGAAAGCAAATCTTAGCAGGACTTACACAATTCATGGTAAGGTCCTAGGGAGTGTTGCTGAACAAAGAGACCTTGGAGTGCAGGTTCATATCTCCTTGAAAGCGGAGTCGCAGGTAGATAGGATAGTGAAGAAGGCATTTGGTATGTTTTCCTCTATTGGTCAGAGTCTTGAGTACAGGAGTTGGGAGGTCATGTTGCAGCTGTATAGGACATTGGTTAGGCCACTGTTGGAATATTGCGTGCAATTCTGGTTTCCTTCCTATCGGAAAGATGTTGTGAAACTTGAAAGGGTTCAGAAAAGATTTACAAGGATGTTGCCAAGGTTGGAGGATTTGAGCTACAAGGAGAGGCTGAACAGGCTGGGGCTGTTTTCCCTGGAGCATTGGAAGCTGAGGGGTGACCTTATAGAGGTTTACAAAATTATGAGGGGCATGGATAGGATAAATAGACAAAGTCTTTTCTTTGGGGTCGGGGAATTCAGAACTAGAGGGCATAGGTTTAGGGTGAGAGGGGAAAAATATAAAAGGGGCCTAAGGGGCAACGTTTTCACACAGAAGGTGGTACAGGTATGGAATGAGCTGCCAGAAGGTGTGGTGGAGGCTGATACAATTGCAACATGTAAGAGGCATTTGGATGGGTATATGAATAGGAAGGGTTTGGAGGGATATGGGCCGGGTGCTGGCAGGTGGGACTAGATTGGGTTGGGATATCTGGGCGGATTGGACCGAAAGGTCTGTTTCCGTGCTGTACATCTCTATGACTCTATGACTCTAAGTGGACCTGAATGAACCAGTCAACATACTAAGTTCAGGCCCTTTTGAAAAGAACATTGCTTTTAAGCCCATTTGGGTTAAGCACATTCTTTTTTCAAAAAATCTGAATAGACCTGAATGGGATATAATAGACCCAAACACCTAAAATATCCTTCGTGTGGAAAGCAGTTGGTCCCAAGCTTTTAAGATAAAATATTCCTGTCTTGTAGCACTGATTTTCTTCAGTTGTTCCCTGTTACTAGGACCTCTGTTCCCCAATACTTCTGGGACATGACTGTCTTCCTTAGTGAAGACAGAATCAAAATGTGCATTTGATTGTTGTGCCATTACTTTGTTATCAATTACAGCTGTGACCATGCTGTGACTTTCGGAGGTTTGTTTGCCCTTTTTTGAAGAGAGATTGTAATGCAGAGGCACCAAGCAGTCTACCAGAACCACTCAAGTAAACAACTTGGGAAGCTGTGGTGTGACCAGCTCTCATAGATCAGGATTTCTGGGTTTTTAGGTTTAGCTTTAAGCAGAAGCTATTGGGGTCTCAACAGAGTTGGAAGCTTCCGTGAATGTCTCCTGATTGCTACTCTCTCTGAATTTTCTCGGGATGTTTTTTCCCTCCTGCATGTGAGAATCTGTGTTTGAATTTTCCTTTTTTCTAAGGGGTGTGTTTATGTGATTTTACTATATTGGAACAGTTAATTAGTAGTAGTTACTGTATTTATTGTTCTGTTAAATTCTCCAATGCAGTTAAGTTACTCTAAATTTCTCTTTATTTGATTGTATTTAAGTACAGTGCTTAAATAAATTATGTTTTAATGTAAAGCAGTAGTTTGGCCAGTTGCATTGCGTCTGTAACAGGCACTTCACATTTGTCTTTAAAAATAAGAAAAAGTTAGGGTCTAGGCTCCCTCCTTAAAATATTTTGAGGTATTCTGATATGGTCCATAATATAACCTCCTCTGTTTCTGATTGTTAGGCACCTAACAAGGGGAGATAATAGCCTAGTGGTATTATCACTCAGGTATTATTCTAGTGAGGTGAAAATGGGTACTGCAGATGCTGGAGATTAAAGTCAAGATTAGAGTGGTGCTGGAAAAGCACAGCAGGTCAGGCAGCATCCGAGGAGCAGGAAAATTGATGTTTCGGGCAAAAGCCCTTCATTAGGAAAATATTTTGCCCGATGCTGCCTGACTTGCTTTGTTTTTCCAACACTACTCTAATCTTGACTATTATTCTAGTGATGCAGGTAATCTTCTCGGGATTTGGATTCAAAACCAAACATGACAAATGACGGAATTTGAGTCCAATAAAAATGGAATAAAGAGCCAGAGGATGACTCTGAAACTGTTAGCAATTGATGATTCATGTCCTTGAAAAAAAATCATTCAAGAAAATTAACTGTATGGGTTTTGCCCAACAATTGATAACAGATTTAGTGTCAGCATCAGGTTCATATTTCCATTTTTCTTTAAGGAAGGAAATTGTCATCCTTGCCTGATGTGACCTACATGTGTCTCCAAACCTCCAGCGATGTGGTTAACTCTTAACTACCCTCTGGGCACTTAAGAAGGGGCAATAAATTCTGGCCTATTCGGCAAAGGTTGTATCCTGTAAATGACAAAAAGGATCTACATTTGTCTTCACTAATCTTTTTCTCACTTATGTACCTATGGAAGCTTTTACAATTATTTTGTATGTTCCCTGCAAGCTTACTGTCATACTGTATTTTCTCCCTCTTATCAATCACTTTGTCCTATTTTGTGGAAGTCTAAACTACCCTTCCTCAAGTCTGCTGCTTTCTTTTTGCCAATTTGTATGCGTTACCTTGGGTATAATACCATCTCTAATTTTCTTTGTTAGCTAAGGCTTAGCTGGTTTTGTACCAAACTGGAATGAACAATTGTTCATCAATGTACTCTTAAAATGTTTGCCATTGTCTATCGCCAATCTTCTGTTTAAATAATGTCCTTCAATTTATCATAGTCAGCTTACACTTCATACCATCATAGCTTCCTATATTTAAATTCAGGAGCCTGGTCTTAGAATCAACTACATCACTCTCCATCCTATTACAGAACAATATCATGTCATGGTCATTCTCCCCCAAGGGCTTTGGACAGCTAGATTGCCAATTATTCCTTTCTCATCACAATAATTCACAGTCTGGGATCGGCCTAGCCTGTGGTCAATCCAGAAAACCATCTTGAAAACATTCAAGGAATTTGTCCGACTCAGTAATACTGCATATGCTGAACGTTGTACTGAAAATAACAAATGCTGGAGATCACTCTTCATCACAGATGATGAAGAATCATCTAGACTCGAAGTGTTAGCTTGCTATCTGTCCATGGATGCTGCCTAACCTGCTGTGATCTCCAGCATTTGTTGTTTGCTGTACAGTATTATTACCGATTTGCTTTGACCGATTCATATGCAGATTAATGTGGCTCATAATTCCAGCTGTACTTTTATTGCTTGTCTAATTTCCTGTTTAATGTCTTCCACTACATTACTTCTATAGTTTGAGGGTGTATGTACAATCCCCACTATTGTTTTCTGCCTATTGGTCTTTTTATGCTCTATCCATACATATTCCACTTCACTGAAGTTAATGTCCTTCTTCAGTATTGCATTAATTTCTTCTAAAACCAGTAATGCTACCCCATCTCCTTTTCCATTATCTCTGCCCTTTCTAAAAACCGAATACTCCCGGATATTCATTTTCTAAAGCTGGTCACTTTGCAGCCACATCTCCACTATCTCATGTTTATTTATGTCTATTTGCATGAATTATTCATCCACTTTATTCTGAATGTTCCGCACATTAAGACAGAAGGCTTTAAAGCTTGTCTTTTTAATATTGTCAGTCACAGAGTCATAGAGATGTACAGCATGGAAACAGACCCTTCAGTCCAACCTTTCCATGCCGACTAGATATCCCAACCCAATCTAGTCCCACCTGCCAGCACCCGGCCCATATCCCTCCAAACCCTTCCTATTCATATACCCATCCAAATGCCTCTTAAATGTTGCAATTGTACCAACCTCCACCACATCCTCTGGCAGCTCATTCCATATCCGTACCACCCTCTGTGTGAAAAGGTTGCCCCTTAGATCACTTTTATATCTTTCCCCTCTCACCCTAAACCTATGCCCTCTAGTTCTGGACTCCCCAACCCCAGGGAAAAGACTTTGCCTATTTACCCTATCCATGCCCCTCATAATTTTGTAAGCCTCTATAAGGTCACCCCTCAGCCTCCGATGTTCCAGGGAAAACAGCCCCAGCCTGTTCAGCCTCTCCCTATAGCTCAAATCCTCCAACCCTGGCAACATCCTTGTAAATCTTTTCTGAACCCTTTCAAATTTCACAACTCTTTCAAATTATTTTTCATTGGAGCCATATTTGATACTTGTCCTTGAACTCTCTACTTATCATTTTTCTTATTTTCCCTTCTGTCTTTTCTTTTTAGTCCTGTTTCTCACTCTTCTGTTTCATTAAGTTTCCATCTCCCTGCTATTTTAGTGTTAGCATTCATAATAATTAGCATTTATTAGTTTAGAGCATATAATGGTAGAAATTGGGAGATAGGACCTCTTCTTTCTATATGTCAGTGATAAGTTCTGGGTGTTTAAGCACCAGCTTAAAGACTCTGTTGGATTATTGTGCATACTTCATGCCTTGTTATACTTCATCTGTTGTAACTATCTCTTGCACCACATCAAGTGCAGATAGCATGCCCAGCTTTGATCTGTCAAGCTGTCGAGAGATTGTTTTGATGATTTTGTCTAATATCATTTACTCATGATTCGTGTGAGTACTCTGGTACTACTCCTTCCAATCACCTCAGAGACTGTTTAATTTTGGGCCATTGCTGTCAATATGTAAATATGCGAGACTATAGAGGTATACCCCTGGTATACTGGAGAAGTTTGTCATATGATTTATCCCAAATTGCCTCCTTCTCACATACAAAGACATATTTCCAGAGCAACAGTGTAGTTTCCAGCCATCTTGCAGAAGGACAGATATCATTTTTGTCACTTGACTAGGTCAGAGAAAATGTCTAGAACCATGCAAGAAGCTCTGCATGATCTTTATTTATCTGCCAAAGACCTTTAACTCCCTTAACCACAAAGTCCACAGACTTGGTTCTCTACAGAATATTTTTCTGACCCTGTCACTGCTGAATGTCCACACAACAGAGTCACCTTTTGTAATGTTTTGGAGACTGAGTCCTCTCATATCTGAATGGGCATCAAGCAAGGTTGTGTTATTGTGCTAATGCTTTTCATTATCTAGCTCAAGGATTCATTTGTAACCAACTTCCATAATGGGTCATAATTGAATTTTAACTCAATAGGAAGATTAACAACCCCAACGGCTGAGAGCCAAAACAGAGGTATACATTGGGGTGGCACAGTGGCTCAGTGGTTAGCACTGCTGCCTCACAACACCAGGGTCCCAGGTTCAATTCCAGCCTTAGGCGATTGTCTGTGTGGAGTCTGCACGTTCTCCCTGTGTCTGTGTGGGTTTGTTCCAGTTTCCTCCCACAGATCAAAGATGTGTAGGTTAGGTGAATTGGCCATGTTAAATTGCCCATAGTATTAGGTGTATTAGAGAGAGGGAAATGGGTCTGGGTGGGTTGCTTTTTGGAGGGTCGGTGTGGACTTGTGGGCCGAAGGGCCTGTTTCCACGCTGAAAGGAATCTAATCTAATCTAATCACAAATTACAATATGTCAATAACAGTGCAGCTGTGGCCCATAATGCAACCCTCAACCTCTTCAAGATTGTTCTCTCTCTCTCACTACCAGAAAAACTAAAGTTCTCCATCAGCCGTCCCAAGACAAGCAACTACATCTCATGCTATTGATATTGATGGGGATAGTTTAGATGTTATTGAACATTTCCCATATCTCAAATCTACCTTTCTCTAAAGGATACAGCTGGCTTAAGAACCTCCTTTCCAGAGACCAGCATTTGTCTTCTCAGCTCAAAGACCTCTGGCTCCAAACAAGCTTGTTGAGTAACTGAAGCCCAAACAAATCATGATAAATACCTGGAGTCATCCTTATTTTGAGGGAATGATATAGAGATAGCAATCATAGAACAGAAAATTAAGAGGAGAATATCTATTCTTGTCCATGCTTGTGTAAAACAGGTCACAAATCAAATGATGAAGTGAGTAATGATAAAGGATTAAAGAGAAAGAATTCACGCAATAATTATTCTAAAATACTATCATATTGATAAACAATTTGTGAATTGCTCACCAAAGAGGCAATAATGCTGCCATAAAAAAAAATTATTAATGTCAGGTGAATTCTGACTTCCTTAGGACTCAATTCCCAGTGTGTTATAATTGATGTATAATTTATGTTGGTACACCCATCACCTCTTTTTATACATATAGCTATCTTCGTGAATGCTAAATATCACTTTATCTTATACCAGCAGCAGAAACAAAATAAAACAAAAATGAAATTAAAGAGGAGGGATTGATGATCACAGACTGGTAAACAAATCCACAATGTATTTTAGAACAAGGGAAGTCAAGAAAGACAACTGTATCAATACGGCTGAAAACTCAGAATGGGATCATGCCATAAGGTTGAGTGAACTAGGAGTTGATGGGAAGGGTGAGGGTAGTAACAAATTAAAAATACTATACATGAATGCACGAAGCATTAGAAATAAGATGGATAGGCTTGAGGCTCTTTTGGAAATTGGCAGATACGATATTGTGGGGATAACTGAGACTTGGCTTCAAGTGGACAGGCCTGGGAAATGAATATTCAAGGCTACACATACTATCATAAGGACAGACTGACGGGCAGAGGGGTGGGGTGGCCATGTTAGTAAGGGATGATATTGAGTCCCTTGCGCAGGGAGCCTAGAATCAGGGGATGTAGAGTCAGTGTGGATAGAGCTAAGGGTAAAAAGACCCTCTTGGGCGTTATCTACAGGCCCCCAAACAGTAGTCTGGATGTCAGATGTAAGTTGAATCAGGAGCTGAAATTGGTCTGCCGCAAAGATGTTACTACAGTTGTTATGGGGGATTTCAATATGCAGGTAGACTGGGAGAATCAGGATGGTATTGGATTTCAAGAAAGAGACTTTGTGGAGTGCCTCCGAAACGGATTCTTAGAACAGCTGGTGCTGGAGCCTACCAGGGAGAAGGCAATTCTGGATCTGGTATTGTGCAACGAACCAGAATTGATCAGGGACCTCGAAGTGAAGGAGCCATTGGGAAGTAGTGACCATAATACATTAAGCTTCAATCTGCAATTTGAGAGGGAGAGGGTACAATCGGAAGTGACAATATTTCTGTTGAATAAAGGGAACTATGGAGCTATGAGGGAGGAGCTGGCCAAAGTTTATTGGTGCAATACCTTAGCAGGGATGACAGTGGAGGAACAATGGCGGATATTTCTGGGTATAATGCAGAAGTTGCAGGATCAGTTCATTCCAAAAAGGAAGAAAGATCCTAGGAGGAGGCATGGGTGGCCGTGGCTGACGAGGGAAGTTAAGAAACATATAAAGTTAAAAGAGAAAAAGCATAACATAGCAAAGGTAAGTGGGAAAACGGAGGAATGGGAAGGTTTTAAAGAGCAATAGAGGATTACTAAGAAGGAAATATGCAGAGAAAAAATGAGGTACGAAGGTAAACTGGCCAAAAATATAAAGGAGGATAGTAAAAGCTTTTTTAGGTATGTGAAAGGCAAAAAAATGGTTCAGACTAAAATTGGGCCCTTGAAGACAGAAACAGGGGAATATATTACGGGGAACAAAGAAATGGCAGAAGAGTTGGATTGGTACTTCAGATCTGTGTTCACTGCGGAAGACACAAGCAATCTCCCTGAGGTAACAGTGGCTGAAGGACCTGAACTTAAGGGAATTTATATTTGCCAGGAATTGGTGTTGGAGAGACTGTTAGGTCTGAAGGTTGATAAGTCCCCGGGGCCTGATGGTCTACATCTCAGGGTACTGAAGGAGGTGGCTCGAGAAATCATGGATGCATTGGTGATTATTTTCCAGAGTTCGATAGATTCAGGATCAGTTCCTGCGGATTGGAGGGTGGCTCATGTTGTACCACTTTTTAAGAAAGGTGGGAGAGAGAAAACTGGAAAGTATAGACCAGTTAGTCTGACCTCAGTGGTGGGAAAGATGCTGGAGTCTATTATACTGGATGAAATTACGACACATCTGGATAGTAGTAACAGGATAGGTCTGAGTCAGCATGGATTTATGAAGGGGAAATCATGCTTGACTAATCTTCTGGAATTTTTGAGGATGTAACTCTGAAGATGGACAAGGGAGATCCAGTAGATGTAGTGTACCTGGACTTTCAGAAAGCTTTTGATAAAGTCCCTCATGGGAGGTTAGTGAACAAGATTAGGGCGCATGGTATTGGGGGCAAAGTACTAACTTGGATTGAAAGTTGGTTGGCTGATAGGAAACAAAGGGTAGTGATAAACGGCTCCATTTCGGAATGGCAGGCAATGACCAGTGGGGTAGTGCAGGGATCAGTACTGGGACCGCAGCTTTCTATAATATATGTTAATGATATAGAAAATGGTATTAGCAATAACATTAGCAAATTTGCTGATGATACTAAACTGGGTGGCAGGGTGAAATGTGATGAGGATGTTAGGAGATTACAGGGTGACCTGGACAGGTTAGGTGAGTGGTCAGATGCATGGCAGATGCAGTTTAATGTGGATAAGTGTATGGTTATCCACTTTGGTGGCAAGAACAGGAAGGCAGATTACTACCTAAATGGAATCAATTTAGGTAAAGGGGCAGTCCAGAGAGATCTGGGTGTTCTTGTTCACCAGTCAATGAAGGTAAGCATGCAGGTACAGCAGGTAGTGAAGAAGGTTAATAGCATGCTGTCCTTCATAACAAGAGGAATTGAGTATAGAAGCAAAGAGGTTCTTCTGCAGCTGTACAGGGCCCTGGTGAGACCACACCTGGAGTACTGTGTGCAGTTCTGGTCTCCAAATTTGAGGAAAGACATTCTGGCTATTGAGGTTGTGTAGCGTAGGTTCACGAGGTCAATTCCTGGAATGGCGGGACTACCTTACACTGAAAGACTGGAGCGACTGGGCTTGTATACCCTTGAGTTTAGAAAACTGAGAGGGGATCTGATTGAGACATATAAGATTATTAAAGGATTGGACACTCTGGAGGCAGGAAACATATTTCCGCTGATGGTTGAGTGCCGAACCAGAGGACACAGCTTAAATATATGGGGTAGACCATTTAGGACAGAGATGAGGAGAAACTTCTTCACCCAGAGAGTGGTGGCTGTGTGGAATGCTCTGCCCCAGAGGGCAGTGGAGGCCCAGTCTCTGGATTCATTTAAGAAAGAGTTGGATAGAGCTCTCAAGGATAGTGGAATCAAGGGTTATGGAGATAAGGCAGGAACAGGATATTGATTAGGAATGATCAGCCATGATCATATTGAATGGTGGTGCAGGCTCAAAGGGTAGAATGGCCTACTCCTGCACCTATTGTCTATTGTCTATTGTCATTGTACTTGATCTTTTAATTTTAAAAAAGGTAGTTTGTGAAAATTAATACACATATGAAAGGTGGACTTTAACTCTTGGATTGCACTTCATAATTTGCCTTTGTTGCATCTATCTACAATAGTCCCTTGTTATTGTTAAAGATTGTTTGTTAGCACACCCCAAATTGCTTGAACTGCCTTTTTTCAATTCTATGCAAGCAATCTTGTTGGGCAGCAAAGAAGCAATGAATTCATTGATATTAAAGGCTCCTTTATCACAATTGAGTAGCTTTATTATCCCTGATGAAAAACAGTTGTTCTTCCCAAAAGACTACTGAGTCAGAGAAACACAGTTGTTTCTTGCCAAATTCTGCATTCTCAGAGTTACCTCAGACATGTAAGACCTGAAATAACAAATGAGAAAATCTGTCAACTACTTCAAGCAAATATTGGATCGGTAGCAAACATCCTTGACAAAGAGAATATGTAGCAGCTTCATCAAACTATGGATAGTGCCCTTGTCAGTCTGAGAACATCCAAATGCACAGTGGCATGCTCAGACTCCTGAATATTTTGAAGTTATGCAGTGCACATTGAGCAGCAGGAATCTTTCACCAGTATGCTATCACTTGGGGGGGAAAAGATCAGCAATCAACAACTGTAAGATGCTGTCTCCTGTTTCCAACTAAAGGACAAAGCTTGGGACCACTCTATAATAGTTGCCCCCTCACCGGCAATGTTTGGAATATAATTATTTATGAAAGTTAAACAAAATGTAGTTAAAATGTCATGCATGGTCATAAGTATACTTCAGCAATATCTTTGCAGTGTAGAGTAGACATTAATATCACATTATCTCTCTTTCATTATTAAGTTTTATCTTTCCACTTAATGCTTATGCCTTTCACACAATTGCAAAGTGCTCAGATTGTTTCTCCATATACACAACTTAGTCATTTTGCAGAACTACCTCAGACTGCAATAGATGCAACACGATTGCGTACAAATATTTTACTGAATTGATACTTTATTTTACATTTTGTAATACTTTCCCAGTGAAATTAAAGGCCTTTATTTTTTCTCATTTATTTCTCTAATGTTTGGTTTCCTACTCCAAGTCAGTTTTGAAAATGAGTTTTTTAAAAGTCTGTCCTGTTCACCAAACCCCTTTTAATTGCAACAATTTCTGAAATGTTTTGTCCCAAGTGTTGCATCAATGAGTTCAATTGGTGATATTTTGTTACTCCTGCATACTTAATTGATTTTTCCCACTTTTAAAATTTGCTGTATGCTTGATGATTAATTCAGAAATTCATTGGGTTTATACAGTATATGGAAGAAGAATATATCATTGTGGCAGTAATGTGTGATTACAGCATGTTCAGTTTAATTGGAGCATTCAAAACTGTTCAAAATGTCACCTTTCACTGTACTAAAACTACTGCAATATTGGAAATTAAATGTTGACCTGAGTTCTAATGCTATTTATTTCACCACATATCTACTTTGAATTTGTAGAATGTCATAGATTGATTGTGCTGCACACTCCATTACATAACTGGTGTAACCTTCAGATTGTTGACAGTAACACAAAGCCTCTGACCTACTGTTAGGAAACTAATGCTCTTACTTAACAGTATGTAAATTATTCCAGAAGATAATAGGATTTAAAGGTAATTATTGGTTTTCATAGAAAGTAAGCATACAAAATTACCATTGTCAATAATTACAGGTATACAATAAACATTATTATAAATAATAATTACACATTTACTGAATGTCATATGATGCAATTTACCAGAAAATTCCTGTTACTGCTGTTGTGGGAATTGGAGGCGAAGTTTTTTTCGGGTATCTATTTCAATACTTTGCTTTTGTTTCTTATTTTCAATTTGGCCATGTGAAAATTTATATCAATAGATTACCTAAACCTCTACCCACTTGATGATGCATTTCAGTTCTTAGAATTAAACCTCCAAACTCACAATGATTATATGACTCGAAGATTTTATCTTGACTCACACTCTAACATTTTACACATTAATGCCAGGGATGCATTTTCTAGGTTAAGATTAATACAGACTGATTGTAATGTCTTCTTATCAGCTAAAACAAAGACTAGGATCCACTTACGAACTGACCATTGTTAACAGGAACACGTACAATGTGTTAGTATAAAGAATTTCACTGTTACCTTGAATTGACTTTCTTGTTGAAGTTAATTTACAGATTCCAATATGATAGTGATTGAGATGTTATGAGTTTTAATGTACTTTACAAATAATTATAATAACTACAATTTTGACAATTTTAAACAAGATGAATCTTTATTTTGCTTTATTTTTCTGTATTATTCATTGTCATATGCTCAATGTGACTGTTTTACATTGTTGTTCATTGTGCTTTTAATTCATTTATGAACATATGACAAGGCCAATTGTTATTGTCCATTCCTAACTACCCTAGAGAAGATAATGTTGAAATTTACTTATCTACTGGGATCTATTTGGTGAAAACACTTCCACAATGTGGACGGCATGGTGGCACAGTGGCTAGCACTGCTGCCTCACAGCGCCAGAGACCCGGGTTCAATTCCCGCCTCAGGCGACTGACTGTGTGGAGTCTGTACGTTCTCCCCGTGTCTGCGTGGGTTTCCTCCGGGTGCTCCGGTTTCCTCCCACAGTCCAAAGATGTGCAGGTCAGGTGAATTGACCATGCTAAATTGCCCGTAGTGTTAGGTAAGGGGTAAATGTAGGGGTATGGGTGGGTTGCGCTTCGGCGGGTCGGTGTGGACTTGTTGGGCCGAAGGGCCTGTTTCCACACTGTAAGTAATCTAATCTAAAAAACGCTGTTATGCAGAGAGTTCTGTTTTTTCTAACTTTTCAGTAGGCCAACTGTTATTGCCCACCCCTAGTTGCCTTTTTGAGAAGGTGTGATGAGCCACTAAAGTTCTTGAACCACTAAAGTCCTTGTGCTTTAAATAGACTGACAATGTCATTAGGGAGAGAAATCCAGGAGTTTTTTCCAATCATACAGAAAGAACAGTAGTACAATTCCAAGTCAGGATAGCGAATTTGCATGTGACAGAATTCCCATACATCTACTAGATGGAAAAGGTCATGTGTTTGATAGGTGAGGTCTTAGGAGCTTTGGTAATTTTTTTGCAGTGAATCTTGTAGATAGCACACCCTGATGCTCCTGAAGTGGATGTGGATGTGATGCCAATCAAGTCAGGCTGCCATGTTTGGAATGACATCAAGTTTCTTCGAGCTGCATTCATTCTGGCAAATAGGAAGTATTCTATCACAGTCCTGACTTGCATCTTGTAGATGGTGAAAAGGCTTTGGAGAGTCAAACAGTGAATTACTTGCTGCAAGATTCCTAGAGTCGTCTTCAGCCTCGGAACCCTTCAACACCATGGCATCAATGTGAATTTTACCAGTTTCCTCATTTCCCCTACCCCCACCTTGTCCCAGTTCCAACCTTCCGGCTCAGCACCTGCCCCCATGATCTGTCCTACCTGTCAATCTTCCTTCCCACCTATCTATTCCATCCTCCTCTCTGACCTATCACCTTTACCCCCACCTCCATCCACCTATTGCGCTCTTAGCTACCTTCTCCTCAGCTCAACACCCCATTTCCATTTATTTCTCCACTCCCGAGGCTCCCAGCCTTATTCCTGATGAATGGCTTTTGCCAAAACATTGATTTTCCTGCTCCTCGGATGCTGCCTGACCTGCTGTGCTTTTCCAGCACCACACTCTTGACTGCTAATTGACCAGGTTAGGTTTGTTCAATTTTTCTTTGTTCAGGGAATATAGGGCAATTTTCCAGATTGTTGGGTAGAAACTTTCTGGATTGTTTTGAGGATGTGACACAAGAGTGGACAAGGGTGAACCAGTAGATGGTTGTATATCTGGACTTTCAACAAGCTTTTGAAAAGGTTCCACACAGGAGATTCCACACAGCTCATGATATTGGAGGTAATGTATTGACATGGAGAGAGAACTGATTAGCAGATGGGAAGACAGTTAGAATAAACGGGTCCTTTTCAGATTGACAGGCAGTGATGAGTGAGGTACTGCAGGGTTCAGTGCTGGGACCTCAGCTGTTCACAGCATACATTAACTATTTGGATGAAGGAATTGAATGCCATATGTCCAAATTTGCAGGTGACACTATGCTGGATGGCAATGTGTGCAGTGAGAAAGATGCTAAGAGGCTGCAAGGTGACTTAGATAGACTGGCTGAGTGGACAAGTACTTGGCAAATGCAATGTAAGTGGATTAATGTGAGGTTATCCACTTTGGTCATGAAAACAGGAAGGCAGAATATTATCTGAATGGTGGCCGTTCAGATGAAGGTGAAGTGCAGTGAGACCTGCGTGTTATGGTGGAACAGTCACTGAAGGTTGGCATGCAGGTGCAGCAGGCAATGAGGAAAGTTAATGGCATGCTGGCCTTCATAGTAAGAGGATTTGAGTATTGGAATCAGGATGTCTTGCTGCAGTTATACAAAGCCTTATGAGGCAACACCTTGAGTTTTATGTGCAGTTTTGTTTTTCTAGTCAGAGGAAGGACATTCTTGCTCTTGAGGGAGTCTAATGAAGGTTCACCAGACTGATTCACGGAATGGCAGTGTTGACATATGAGGAAAGACTGGATTGACTGGGCTTGTACTCACTGGAATTCAGAAGAATGAAGGTGATCTCATAGAAATATATAAAATCCTGGTGGGACTGGGCAGGCTAGGTACGGGAAGAATGTTCCCAATGTTGGGGAAATCTCGAACAAGGGGTCACTGTCTTAGAATAAGGGGTAAGCCATTCAGGACTAAGCTGAGGAAGAATTTCTTCACTTAGCCTGTGGAAATCTCACTCACATGAAGCTCTTGGGGCCAATTCATTAGATGTATTAAAGAGGGAGCGAGACATGCCCCTTGGCTAAAAGGATCAATAGTATGGAGCAGATGGGATACTGACATTGCATGATCAACCACGATCATATTGAATGGTGATGCAGGCTTGAAGGGTTGAATGGCCTACTCTTGCACTTGTTTCTATGCCAGTGCTGTAGCTATACTGGAACAACTTGGCTCAGAGGGTAACAAGTTTTGGGTACAAGTTTTCAGTACTGTTGCCAGAATGATGTAGCTTTTGCAATGCCCAAAGACTCCATTCAATTCTTGATATCATGTGAAGTGAATCAAATTCACTGAAGACTGGGATCACTGATGGTGGGACCCTTTGGAGGACGCTAGCTTGGTTCATTCACTCTGCACATCTGCCTGAATATTATCGCAAATTGTGACCTCTGGAATACTTGAAAACACCAAGTACATGGGAATACTACCACCTGCAAGTGTTTGTAAGATTGTGGTCAATTTAAAAGAATTGAATCTTTATTTCTGGTATTTGTAATCCTCTGATATGACATTTTCATAAAATATATTTAATGTAAAGTTAATATTAGATTCAACATCACAGATATTATGACTTAGTTGTAATGTGACTGAATTAGTTATCCAGAGCCCAGTCTAATGCTCTGAGGATGTGGGTTCAAATTCCACCATGGCAACTGGTGGATATAGTTTAATTAATAAAATATTGAAAGCTGGTTTCAGAAATGGTGACTGGAAAATTGTCATAAACACTCATCTGATTCACTAATATCAGAAACCTGAATGAAACCTGTTGCCACTATCTGTTTGTCCCATCTGTTTGACTCTATGCCACAGAAACATGTTGACTCTTCACTATTCTTTGGAATGGCCTAAGAAAACACTCAGTTCATGAGCAAATTTGTATGGTGGCATACTGCCAAGGACCTGGGTTTGATTCAGCACTCAGACAACTATCTGGGTGGAGTTTATACCTTCTCCCAGTATCTCTGTGAGTTTTTCTCCAGAAGCTCTGGTTTCTTTCCACAGTCCAAAGGTGTGCAGATTAGGTCGATCAGACATGGAAAATTGTCCATAGCATCTCAGGTTGTACTGGCCAGGTGGATTAGCTGTGGAAATGCAATGTTACAGGAATACAATAGGGGGATAGGCTGGGTGAGATGCTCTTTTGAGGGTTGGTATAGACAAATGGGCCAAATGGCCTGCTTTCACATTGTAGAGATTCTACATATGAGCAACTGAAGCTGGGTTTGTCAGCCAATCAATGAATTTAAATAAAGATTCCACTAGACATTAATGGTTAGCAAACAGTAATCCATTAATCCATGGATTAATGTTCTGAATGTTTGCGGTCAATTACCACCAATAACAGTTGGGAAGTTGAAATTCAAGGAAACAAATAAAATCTGGATCATTTACTGTGGAGGTATAGCAAACAATGGGGAAGGATCTGTTAAGATATGTTAGTTTTTGATACAAAGGGGTTTGGAACGTAAGAGTAAATAAGTTATGCTTCAGTTATACAGACTATTGATAATGCCACTCTTGGAGCATTGTGCTCAGCTTTGATCTCCTTGAATAAAGAAGGACATATTTGCTCTCAAGGCATTGTAACAGAGGTTCGTTGTGGGTGAGGGAACTGTTCTTTGAAGAGAGGATGATTATAAAAGGCTTATATTCCCTAGAGTTTAACAGAACACGAAGTAATTTCATTGAAACATATAATATTCGTGAGGGTAGGAGAAATGTTGAGAAAATATTGCCCCAGTGTGATAATGTAGACTACCTAGGTTAAAGCTAAAGAATAGGAAGTTGACCATTTAAAACTAAGATACCGTGAAATTTGTTCGGGCTTATGAACCCTTGCAAGTCCCTACTCCAGACAGCGCTGCTCTCGGCTACTGAGTATATTCAAATCAGAGGTCGATATTCTTTTACTGCCAAATGAAGTCGGGGATTTGGGATTTGCGATAGAAATTTGAGTTGAGGGAAGGCACCCGCCATGATCTTATGGAATGACAGGGTTCAAAATGTTAAATGGCCTGCCCCTGTTCTTATGTGGTTACTGATTATTTCTAATGTGGGTTCTTATTTGAATTGTATTTTAAACTGTATATTACTAAAAACAATAAAATAGTTCTTAAATTGTTCTTCATCTTTTTTTTCGAGGTTGCTTTGGTGTAGGGGAGTAATCTATTACTGTCTGTTGGATTTGCACTTGGGCGTGACGTGCTGCGGGTTGTGATTACATTACTGATGCAGCACCGGGAGACACTCTCTCCAGTTCCACCAAGATTCAGTTCTTTGTCACTTTGTGATCTTCACTGCGTTTTGAGGTCATTTAATAACTAAACGGGAGACAAATTAACCTTCTGTCGTAACTGAAGCGTATAGTTTCTTCTGTATGTTTGCAACCTGAACTCGAAATAATTTATGGCTTGGAGTTTAATACAGACTACTTTATTATTTTCTTGCCACAACACGAAATGCAAAAAAACAGCTGGAAGTGAGAGAGTGTGTTAACTCTGATACAGCATGTGAAATACTTCCAGATCCATAAGAGGGACACATCTGTACTGCAGTGCTGAAGTTAGATGTGCGTAATGAAGCTCTGGGTTTGTGGTAGCTGACTGTATGAATGATCGCAGTGCCAATGGATTCTGACTCATTGCAAGTCTTGAATCCCTTTAAGCAGCAGATGGTGTGCGTCTGCCTTCTCTCCGAGGAAGCGGCAGTAATTAATGTCCACCCTTGCTCCCCGTTCGGTTGTAAAATGCTAAATTATGCGAACATGGGTGTGGACTAGTGAGTGGGATGGGAGATTACAGCGCTTTAGGAGACTTCATAATATCCGGAATTTGTCTTGGAATCCAAGCGCAGATCTACTGATCATTTAATTAAAAATGAAAAAAATAACTTTAGCAGTCATTGAGAAGGGGGGGGGGGGGACTGGAATTAGGCGCCATTCACCAGTTGGCGTTTTATGATTGTGCTCGCTAAATAGACTGGCCCGGTAAAGTGAGGGAGAAGTCTCTTTAACGCAGACATCATGCTTCTAGCTTTGATGTGTGTGTGTGTGTGTATGTCAGCCTCTCCCACCCACTCCCTGGCACTAATCTCCCTCACCGTCAGACATCCATCCACGCAACAACCACAACAAGAAAACGCTGTATCCTCCGAGCTGATAGCATTCAGACTCCAGCCATTTAACATTAACTGATGGTCGGAATTTAAAGAGCTCAGGGAGCAGCTCAGCAAAGGGCTTCGTCAGAAAGACGTCATCCAGCGCTCCACGTCTACAGTGTTTGTGAGAGTCAGGGCTGCAGCAGTCACAGGCAGAATCAGAGCGTTGGGTACTCCACACAAACCCCACTCCAACACCCTCTACCGCCGTCTCTCAGCTCTTTACAGGATATTGCCTTTTTTAATTTGTTTTTTTTCCCCCCAAAATACAAGTGAGAAACGGGGTCATCAGTCCGAGGGAGAAGAGGAAAGCAGTGGGAAGTACGTTACTTTGCGAGCTGGTGCGTTTCAGCACCGCGGACAGCGCAGATCGCCATGGCTCCGATTGTGGTGAGCGGGACAAGCTTTGGTAAGCTCGCATCCTTGCGTGGGTGCTTCCGGGCAAATCTTTCTTGTTCTACATAGCATAGCTGTCACTTCCATACCTACTGATCTTTCCAGTGCAGTGGAACCTTTGCCTGTAACGCTCAGTGCATGCCTCCTTTTCGGGTTCAGTCAAGCTAATCTGATGCATAGCACTTGACCTGTGAAAAAAATAGAAATGGTAAATTATGATATTTAAATTTGGGTAAGCACTTCTGAACTTCAGACCTATTCTCCATTTTTGTACCCCACTTGTATGGGGGGGGCGGGGTTCGCCAACATCCATTGCGTATTTGTCTCTCAATTCTCTCTTACCTCTCAAAGTTGTCTAATTGTTTCTCATTGCTGCCTTTCTCTATTTATTGCCCGCTCACTTGATTTTTCGTGCTTTCTGCGTGTCCGCTTAGTTCGAATCTTTTTAAAACAAAATTCTGCAATTTGCCTCTCTGGTAAACGCAGTTCTGGGGGGGGTGGGGGGAAGTGCAGTGGTGGCAGTAATTGGAGTCTAGCTTATCGGATTCACACCGATTCGTCTTGTTAATTAGGCATTAACCGGAACTGGCGCTGTTTTTCAGTCCCATTGACAGGACAATGTGGGGAGACGTTATTGATATGTATTGCCTTATCTAGAAGTGCTTTAAGGGTACATTTTTAAACTTTTAATTAAAAATCGACGAATCACGACACAGCCTACCCATTTCCGGTATTCTGCACTAATCATATATTGGCGATGGATGTAATTTGCTTCTTTGAATTGCAATGAAAAGGAAGCATCATGCAAATCAGAAATGTTTAGCAGGTTCGCGGTGAGATGGCGGCTTTAATGATGGGAGCGTTGAAGTTTGTAAAATGTTCCTTTTACTGTACGGGGATTCAGAATGCCACTGAATATGTGTGTATGTGTGTGTGTGTGTTTCCCCCTCTCCAGATGATGTGCCGGCAGTTGTAGGGATAGTCAGTGCGTTTGGCCTGATATTTACAGTGTCCATGTTTGCATGGATCTGCTGTCAGCGCAAGTCGTCCAAAGCCACCAAGACCCCTCCTTACAAATTTGTGCACATGCTGAAGGGAGTCGACATCTATCCCGAGAACCTAAGCAACAAAAAGAAGTTCGGGGCAGATGAAAAATCCGATCACAAAGATAAAGACTCTTCCAAAGCCAGAATACCAAAGAACTCTCTCCACCTGGACCTGGAGAGCCGCGATCAGAACGGAAATTTCACCAAAACTCCTGCCAAAGTCCGTAGCTCCCCAGAAATCGAGAGCGTTCCGCCCAAGCTGTGCACAGACAGCGAGAAAGACAGCGTGTCATCGCAGACTCCTGTATCAGACAAGCCAGCCGCGCCTTCTCAGCAACAAAACAATGCGCCTAATCTGGGATCCCTGGCGTTCTCCTTAAAGTACAACTTTGATAAGAAAGCGTTACTTGTGAACATTATAGAGGCTCACGGACTGCCTGCCATGGATGAACAGTCAATGACATCTGACCCTTACATTAAAATGTCAATCCTGCCGGACAAAAAACACCGCGTGAAAACTCGCGTCCTCCGGAAAACCCTGGACCCGGCTTTTGAGGAAACCTTCACATTTTACGGGATCCCCTACAGTCAGGTACCAGAGCTGTCTCTGCATTTCCTGGTGCTGAGCTTTGACCGCTTTTCCAGAGACGATGTCATCGGAGAGGTCCTGGTGCCGATGTCAGGGATCGATCTGTCGGAAGGCAAGGTGCAGATGCACAGGGACATCACCAAGAGAAACTGTCGGGTAAGTGTTTGAGAAGTCCTCTTGTTTGGGTGGGGAGTGTAGTTCTTGTGTTCTGCTCCTGTCCGCTGACAAATAAGAAAGTCTGGGGGTTTGTGAAAACACAAAGCTTACCAGTCATAGGGGGGAGAAGGGACAGACGAGGTAAGCGCCCGAGGGAAGTCTCGCGTGTGATAAACATACGAGAGAATTGCATTTTCAAAGGATTGACATGGAAACCCAAACCAGGCGAACCACAACAAAAAGAAACCCACACACACAAATACATTAGACTTTGGTCAAATCTAAATTCTAGAATGACTTCAATCGAACCTTACATTTGGAGAGAATATGCAGAAGTGTACGGGGTTGGGGGGGCGGGGGGGAGAGGAGGTAGTGTAAGTATGGGTTTTTCAGGCGTTTCATTCAAAATAAATACAAGACATCCTTTGTTTGGAAATATGGGCGTAATGAAGTGTTCAATTAATAAATGTACCAACAATCGAACTGACGAGTTCATCTTCATAAACAAAAGACACATCAAAATTGATTGCGAATAACAACACAGCTCAGAAATAGGCTATTCTGTCCATTTAATCTTTGCTATTATGTTCCAAGATATCCTCCATCCCCATTGTTCTCCATCCAATCTTAGGTTTAATCAGCAGAATATACCTACCTTAAGTTTAGCACTGTTCTGATGAATAGTGTAGTTGTCAGGAAAGGAGAGTAACTCCTCCAAGCTTTTACTGGAAATAAAAGAAGAAGCTATATTATAGCATTTTAAGGTAAATTCAAACCTAATAACAGCACATAACATGACACTAGCTGGAAAATATGTTTGACAAAATATGACTAATATTTGTTGTATAAAATAACAATAGTAAATTACTGATAGCCACAACTTTAATTTACTATATGGAAATGTTATGAACAGCAAGATTGATCAGTAAGGAAGATTTAAGATATTGTCTATTATTTTATTAATGGATGTCAAGGCAGCAGACAGATGTTGGATCATCTTTTTTTTCTCCTGCAGTGATGGTGTCATTAGAAAGGGCAGTGAGAGGATCTCCTGTGCAGTGATAACAGCATGTCTCTGAAAACCTATTCATGTGTTTTCTTTTGTGCATTCACAGAAATCTGTGGGCCGTGGTGAATTATTAGTATCCCTTTGCTATCAATCTACCACCAATACCCTGACTGTTGTTGTACTAAAAGCCCGCCATCTGCCTAAAAATGATGTTTCTGGATTATCAGGTAATTATCCAAATAGGGTAACTAATCCTAATACATCTGACATGAAACCAATTTGTATTGGAATTAACCATCTATTTCTATGTCCATGTACTCTTGGGCCTATCCTCTTTCTCATTCCATTTTCAACTCAATCAAAATTTGTTCTCTCTTTCCATATGTTTACAATAATTTAAATGTGTAGGATCAATAGCATTTGATTTTATGAGTACTTTTATATTTTCTCTGAAATAAGCCTAGTGCAGTTTGAACCACCTTTTTTTTAAATGAAGAGTTTCAAATGAAAGTGTGGAAACAACAATTAGAATGTTGAAAAACTGTATGTCTTGCTTTCTTTCTAGCAGCTGACCCTTATGTGAAAGTCAACCTGTACCATGATAAGAAGCGAATATCAAAGAAAAAAACCCATGTTAAGAAGTGTACTCTCAACCCAGTGTTCAATGAGCTCTTTGTCTTTGACATTCCATGTGAAGGGATTGAAAACATCAGTGTTGAGTTTATGGTCATCGATTTTGACAGAATGATGAAGAATGAGATCATTGGGCGCCTCGTGCTGGGAGCATCAGCAGAAGGGACAGTAGGAGAACATTGGAGGGAGATCTGTGAGCACCCAAGACGACAAATTGCCAAATGGCATTGTCTCAGTGATGGTTAGCAGCCAAACCAGGGGTTGGACTTTATTGTTTGATAGGGAAGGAACAAGCTGTGCATTAACCAACCCAAAGCCTTTCTGAAGAATTTTCAATTTATACTAAATACATATAATTTGTACATCTGATTGTGGTATATATTGTGATCTGTACTGTATAAGATGAGGTGACGTTGTTCTCTTGGTTGCTAACAATTTTGAGGAAAAAAACATAGCTATTAGAATGGGTAGGCAAAATAAAACTGTTTAATGTATTTCTGCATTTTGAGTGGCTATTCAAGTTGGGGAATTTGTTTCTGGCGATGAAACTATTAGTGTGTATGTTTGAAGAAAAAAGTTAGAATTCACTAGAAGGTTTTTCAATAGAAACCTGTAACACATTGAATGAATTGAAAATATCTGAAGTGAAGCCATTCTAATGTTCATATTGAGACAAAGCAGGCCGTGTGTTGCCTTAACATTGAAATATATTGAAGTGGAGAGACACAGTGATGTCACAATGAGTTTGATGTTGGCTTTTTAATCGCTGTGTTCAGATCTAGTCTGTATTTATTCAGTGAAACTTCCCTCTGTTGGGAAACAACAAATATCCCACATGAAGGAACCCACTTTCCAGTCAACAAGAGCCCAAAGTATAATAGTTTCTAATTTGTCATTGGTTGTCACTAAATTGTTGGAGACGCAATAGGAATCACTGGATATATCATTGGCATGGGCAAAGGAAAAGTATTACATTATTGCAGTATTAGATGTTTTCCTAAGTTTGCGATGGAGGTAGGGTTAAGGAAACATTATTGTAGATTTAACTGTGCTGTATCTAACCTAAAAATATTTGAAACTGATGGTCCATGCCTAAAATTGGAAGAATTCCATTCCCAATATTAAAAACCCACACAAATACAGATTGACTTAAAATGTGTTTTTTCAAATGGAGCTAATGTATGGATGGTAATAATGTGAATAACAGTTAACCATACTGAGAGAATTTGTATTATTTTATACCTGTCATAAAGTTATTTCTTAACATGCGGTCTCATAGATTTTAAGTATCTTGCTATTTGCGTATTTTGACATTTGTGGGTGTTATATATGTAAATAGTACACTCTACTTATCAGAAGCTTTATCTGGAAAATAGTTACATATTAAAAACATTCACATTGTTTCACTGTGAAATACTTTTCTACTCAGAGAATTTCAGGATTTAAATAAAACAAGTCATTTTGAAGAAAGCTGCTAAAATAGGCTAATCAATGGTAAAATTCACTAAAACTTTTAGTAGAAACTATTAAACATATAAAGCAAAACTATAATAGTCTGTGACTTCTCCAGGCCTTTGCCAATGCTACATCTTAGTGTGAAATAAATAAGTACTTGTTGCAGAACCTTGAGATTTGGTTTATACCTCAAGAGTGGCTTGATCTGCAAACCCATGAGTAATAAAATAGTGGGAAAGATAATCAACACAATGGTTGATATATAAGTAAATCTGCTGAATTTCACAAATTTTATTTACATCATATATTAGCTAAGTACAGTATCCTGTGCACAATGTGAATGTGAATCATACAGATAATTAATTGTTTTCAATGACATCATGATGATTTTGCTTTCATAATGGTGCCAATTATGAATCATGACTATCTCCAGTAGTCTTTGGAGATAATGCCATTATGTGTCAAATAATTTAGGGTTTAGGAATGGAAAAAGTCTTGTTTAATGGGTAGGCTGCTGAGACAACAGAATAACCTTGTATGTTTTGCCTACCTTATTTTCTATAGCTTCAGGTTGAAACATTTGCAATGAATATGAATTTATTTTGCTCTACGCAGAAACTGCATTATACAACCATCTAGTTTGTGTGTAAACCACGCTAAAAATGTATTGCAAACCATGCATTTATTATGCATGTTTACTTTAAAATAGACCTCAGTGACAGGTGTAGGAGCACTTGTAATATATTTAATAATTGAACACATTATTGATGCAACCCTAGAAGATGCAGGAACAGAATGCGACATTAAAGTCATTATTTGCTAGAAAAAATACCAGACAGTGATTATAGCTTTGAGAATGCCATTTGATCTTGAATGTCAATGCATTTAGCGAATTGGATTTTTCTGTCACTGAATCTTATGGTTCCAGGAAAAATCATTGTTTAAAACATTAATGAGCACTCAGTATCGTTATTGATCCAGTCACTTTGGATCTTAATGGATCATATTTTGCATTGCCATATAACAAATAATGCCATATATGTTTACTATAGAGGGTTCACATCATATTTTTAAGTTTAGCATTTATATTTTTGTGCTTTTTTTAAAACAAAGGGCTCAAAATATTTTTAAGCTGCTTTTGTGCACGCACACTGCCAGAGACCAAATTTCTTATCTTTTGATGGATAGATCCAGCTCGACTCACTTGGGAATTAGGTGTACTTTGTGAAAGGATGACCTGTAGTGTAACATTGATATGCATTTTTTAGAATGTAAGTAGGGAGAAATGTTAGATAAAATATACTTTTGTAGGATAGGAGTAAGTGTTAGTGAGTTTACAATGGTTAGCACAGATGAATTTGGCTTAGCAAGATTTAAATGGTAAGAACAAATCAGACTGAGTCTGAGCCAATTCAGAAAGAAATGTTACCATATTCCAGCTATCTGGCATGATTAAATGAAATGCTGAAAATCTAATGCTAGTATGCCAGTTCATTACTATGCAGCAGGGGATTGACATTGTCACCACATGGGAAAAGATAAGTCTGCCTGAAGCCACAGTAGTAATCATGGTTCTATTGCTGTTTGTGTAGCTTAAAGGATTCCTGTTACTGTTGTAGTTTCTTTGCTTTCAAATTGCTACATCAATTTTGAATGTAACAAGACCATAGCATTAGTCTCCTTGCATTCCCCAAAACAATGATTATCTATTTGTTGGTTGTCTGATAGGGTTAATGCATTTTTACTTGAACAGTCACAGATTCATCAATAAATACACAACTGTAACAAAGGTCTAATTAATATATTCAAACGAAGAGTATTATTTTCAAGCAAAATATTAAAGAATGTCTGAATACTGTGTCATGTCATGCTGGGCAAAATGATGTAAAAGAATCCATGAACAATTGCAGAGCTATTTAACTTCGAATTCATTGACATATCTACTCTATGCATCAACCATATGTACAATTCGTTTCAAATTGTGTTCACATTTAGGAAGTATGGTATTTTAATTCCTGTCAATTAGTGTTCACATTTGTCTTATTTTCAGTTCACAATACTGTTCAAAACATTGCAACCGCAGTTGTAATTTTTGTAAAATAGTTTTGAATAATTCTGGAAGATGTAACTGTGTGGTTTGAAATGTTGATGTTCTGCAAATTACATACTCAGAAACTCCAGTATTAATAGGTGACAGTAGTATATATAATTACACTGTGTAAATCTGTACACGTAATATGTTTTGTATGTTGCATTACAATGTGTTTACAATCAATTAAATAAAAGAATGCACACATTTGCATCATGTGTTAGTAATGTAAATTACTGGCGATGATTGTATTTATTAACTTCTTTGTGCTATTAATGTAAGAGTACGGTGCACAAGTAGTTTTTCTTTTCATGAAAAATTTAACTAATACTGAGTAAAATTTACCATCTGCTAAAGTCTTGTGCCTATGTGTTTTGTGTGTGTTGAACAAGAATAAAGCACTACATAAATTGATTGTTTTTGCACTAGAAATGTTATTGTACCAGGAAATTAAAATTTTCAGATCACAACTGTACGACAAAATTCTGTTCAACTTATATTGAATACTTACAGTGGGTAATAAATGTCCTGCTTCCTAATATTCAAAACACTTACATACCTGATCAGATTTCTTCACTACTGTACATAGAAGTAAATTAAATAGAGTTTTCTGATTTAAATGTTGGCTTTCCTCTTGACAATTCCTGTGAATTGTCCTGATGAGGGTGAGATGAAACAAAAACAACAAAATTTGACTTTTTCAATAATTCTCTATAACCAACAGGCTATTTAAAGAAATTTATTGATTAAAGCTTGTCTACAGAGAAATGCGAATCATGAAGTATAGAGCTGCAGAGAGGAACTTCCAAAACTTAAGTAACTGAAGACATGGCCACTAAAGGTGGAGAAATTAAAATCAAGAACATTCAAAAGGACAGAGGTAAATTATTCAGAGGATTGTGGTCCACAGGTGATCATAGGGATAAGGGTGGGGGGAGATGATTATGAAAATATGGATGAGAACACTAAAATCAAACTGCTGCTTAGCTGGTGGCCAGTATTGATAAATTAGACAGACATGAAAGTGCAAATGAAATCAGCAGCAGGACTGTGGTCCCAACAAACTGGAGATAGTCCTTCACAGAATCAATTATCTCAGGAGGCCGGTAAAGATTATAGGCATCAAAATAGTTATTTAGACACAGAATTTGATCCTTGCTGAAAAGACACCTTAGTAAATCAGAGCCAAGATTAGAGTGGTGCTGGAAAAGTACAGCAGGTCAGGCAGCTTCCGAGGAGCAGGAAAATCAACCTTTCAGGCAAAAGCCCTTCATCAGGAAGGATTCCTGATGAAGGGTTTTTGCCTGAAAGGTTGATTTTCCTGCTCCTTGAATGCAGCCTGACCTGCTGTGCTTTTCCAACACCACTCTAGTCTTGACTCTAATCTCCAGCATCTGCAGTACTCATCTCCGCTTAGTCAAATCAGAATCAATCTGTCTGGTTTACCTTTGCACAAAGCTTGGCAGCCAACTACTAGATGAAAAACTGAAGGAACTGTGGATGCTGGAAGTCTGAAACAAAAAAGAAATTGCTAGCCAATCTCAGCAGGTCTGGTAGCATCTGTGGAAAGAAACTAGAGTTAAAATTTTGGGTCCAGTGAACCTCCCTCAGACTGTTCTGAAAAAGGGTCACTGGACCTAAAACTCAGATTTCTCTCTATAGATGCTGCCAGACTTGCTAAGATTATCTGACAATTTCGGTTTTTGTTGAGAGTGAACTGCCAGTCATCATGTAAGTGGTGCATTCTACATGGCAATGGGTCTACCAATCAGAGACCACTTGCCATCCAATTAACATGCATTTCTCATACATTATAAATTGTTGATCCCATTTAGATTGGTATTCAAATGTCGTGATGATTGAAAATTGAAAATCTTTGAAAAATTATTTATTGTTTCAAACAATACTTGAGTTATTGGCATAGCAATTACTGGTACTTCTGAATTTTCCAGCATTATCCCAGTAGCACTCTTCAGAACACATCTTGTGACTGCACTTATTTATCTCTCTCCAGGCATCTCCTCACATCGTGACAGCTTACCCTCACAATCACCGTCATTGCCTCTCACACTCACACATCCTAGTCACCTTCTAGTTGGTGCTGATGTTGTTGCTCCTGCTTCAGCAGGGCAAGCACAGCTGGATATTACTGTGAAGGTTGACTGCAGGGAAGTGCAATTTAAGGTGAGTGAAGTCAAAGGCAGATGAACTGAATTCTAAGAAATTGGCAATCATCTGGAAAGTAGTGAAAGCACATCCTGAGTGGGAATGTAGTGAGCTGGGTACAGCTGAAGCTCTTCAGTTCATTGTTCAAAGCCTTTCTAATATTTCAACTCTCTGATAAATCTCTTTCCACTCTGCACTCACCTGGTTGATGCGCATGACTTGCTGACAGTTTGCAAAGCAATTTGTTTCTATTCTGTTAAAGCCAGAATTTTCGCTTCAAAGAAGGTTAATGATCTGTTTGATGAGCATTTTGCACTTGACGATTGCTGATTTAACAACTTCACAGTTGTTTCCTTCTCACTTGTACATCCACCTGGCTGAAAGACAGGAAATGGGTAAGTGGCACTCGTGTCTAGGTCTCGGTCCAACATCACAGTTATGGGATTTATTTCCTAGCATATCCACAAACTCACCACTTGTCTTTGTACGCATGATAATAATAATCGCAAAGTTTAATGTAATCTGCTATTCATATCATCATGATTTAGGACATCTCAAATAATCTGAATATATGCAAAAACAGAAATAACTGGAAAAGCTCAGCAGGTCTGGCAGCATCTGTGGAGAGAAATCAGAATTAATGCTTTGGGTGCAATGATCCTTCCTCAGAACTGATGGTAGCTAGGAAAATGTCAGTTTATATGCAGAAGATAGGTTGGGGGAAGGGGGTAAGGAGTAAATGACAGGTGGGGATGGAGCCCAAAGGGAGAGAAGAACAGTTGGACAGACAAAGGAGTGGTTAACGATTTCGCTAGGAGGGGATAATAGTTATTAATGCGGACTGTTAGTGCAATTACACACAACCCATTGGAAGCCACTAACCGTTCCCATTAGCAGTTATTCACCGTCCTAGGCAGATCATAATCCATCCTTTTGTTCTTCTCTCTCCGTGGGCTCTATCCCCACCTGTCATTTACTCCTTACCCCCTTCCCCCAACCTATCTTCTGCATATAAACTGACATTTTCCTGAAGAGCTTCAGCTATACCCAGCTCACTACATTCCCACTCAGGATGTGCTTTCACTGCTTTCCAGATGATTGCCAATTTCTTAGAATTCATTTCATCTGCCCACGGAGAGAGAAGAACAAAAGGATGGATAATGATCTGCCTAGGAGGGTGAATAATTGCTAATGGGAACGGTTAGTGGCTTCCAATGGGTTGTGTGTAATTGCACTAACAGTCCACATTAATAACTATTATCCCCTCCTAGCGAAATCGTTAACCACTCCTTTGTCTGTCCAACTGTTCTTCTCTCCCTTTGGGCTCCATCCCCACATATACTTACTCCTGACCCCCTCTTCCCAACCTATCTTCTACATTGACATTTTCCTCGCTACCATCAGTTCTGAGGAAGGGTCACTTGATCTGAAACATTAATCCTGATTTCTCTCCACAGATGCGCGCAGACCTGCTGAGCTTTTCCAGCAATTTTTGTTTTTGTTTCCGATTTACAGCATCCGCAGTTCTTTCAGTTTTGATTAGATATACACCTATATCTAGACAAAATATCTTCTGTTTCTGAATTTCATTGAATTTAAATTATAAACAAAGCCATCAGATGATACAGCACAGAAGGAAACCATTTGCCCCACTACATCCATGTTGTCTGTTGGATAGACTTACTTCAATTGTCCCATCTCTCTAACTCTTTACCTATAGCTCTGAAAATGACTTTCCTTTTAAATATTTATCAGATTTCTTCAGATTCTCTATCTCAATTTTATCAAATCTGCATGTTACAGGCTGCAGATTCCAGATCCTACTAATAACCATATATAAAGAGTCTCCTCATGTCTTCTCGAGTTATTTTATCTTTTATTGTAAATCATTTTTATTCTCTTTGATCCTATTATTTCATAGACTTATAGCAGCAATAATTGATATTTTTCAAAGGTTTTACTGTTACTGCTTATCCCTCTGAAATGTCTGTAACCAAGGCAAATTGTATCAATAATGTAACTGGCAAACATTTGAGCCTAACACATTTATTTGACTGTACTTTCTAACATAAGTTACTACATGAAAACTAGTTATTTGGGGTTCCTTGAGCCTGTTGTTTTCCATTTAATCATGGCTGATCTGTTTCTTAATTCATTTGAGCTGCATTTGATCAAAACACAGTAAACCTGTAACTAATAAAAATCAGTGGAGTTCAGTCATGCCAAGGGCAATTAAACTGGCAGTTACAGCCTTACTTAGGGGACAATGTTGGATTGAAAACTGCTTCTTAATTTTATATTTCTGGATCTTTCTTTTTCTAGACTTGCTCACTAGAGCACAATATCATTTTGATAAATCTATGCTGTGGTGCTTCTAAAGTCAATATATCCTTCCTGAAATGTAGTGCTCTTAATGCAGCTCCCAAAGTAAAAACAAAACTACAGAAGGTGGAACCATTTCCCATACTTTCTGAATTTACCATTCCTGTCAACTCTCGGCATCTGGATGTGAGGTTATAGTTATAGTCCCAACGTTGCTCAGTTAATAATTTATCTGCCCATAATGCATAGCTGCAAACCACTCAAATGTCTTCTTCTTGGACATCCAGCACCAGCATCTCATGGCATGGTCCAGGGCAGTGACCACCCACAGCTCCCAACCTACAGACGTTGGCATTAGCTCCAGCATCTCCACATCCACATGGCATATCTCTGACCTACTTATATTAAGTTCTTCATTTCATGACTGCACTTTGGAGTACACTGGCATCTTTCACTGTAATGATGCTGTTGGGCCACTTGCAACCAGCGCATGGTTTAGACAAGGGTGTACATTGGTACCTCTCATTTACTGTATGCCGGCTTACTCACTTTGTGCCCACTTGGGTTTTCATAGCAGCTCTGCTTTGCCTTGGCCTTTTGATCTTTGCCTCCTCATTCAGAACTTAAATGTTCACTGTATTTCTGTGTTGCCTTATAATTTAGTGCAGACACAAAGCTACAAAGCTTGATCTGGTTTTCAGTCGTGATCAGTTTAAGAGGTGGGCAGGTTACAGTGTATCACTATGTTATACTAATATTACATTTGCATCATGTACTAGCAAGTTATACGGCAAACAGACAGCATGTACTTCAGGGTAAAAACAATGACTGCAGATGCTGGAAAC
The DNA here is from genome assembly GCF_037043375.1 of Chiloscyllium plagiosum. Lineage (NCBI taxonomy): Eukaryota > Metazoa > Chordata > Chondrichthyes > Orectolobiformes > Hemiscylliidae > Chiloscyllium > Chiloscyllium plagiosum. The sequence continues at coordinate 106,316,325 of NW_028270139.1, forward strand.
CAGATTCTGGATTAGTGGTGCTGGAAGAGCACAGCAATTCAGGCAGCATCCGAGGAGCAGTAAAATCGACGTTTCGGGCAAAAGCCCTTCATCAGGAATAAAGGCAGAGAGCCTGAAGGGTGGAGAGATAAGCTAGAGGAGGGTGGGGGTGGGGAGAAAGTAGCATAGAGTGCAATAGATGAGTGGGGGAGGGGATGAAGGTGATAGGTCGGGTGGAGGGAGGGTGGAGTGGATAGGTGGAAAAGAAGATAGGCAGGTAGGACAAGCCATGGGGACAGTGCTGAGCTGGAAGTTTGGAACTAGGGTGAGGTGGAAAAGGGGAAATGAGGAAAGTGTTGAAGTCCACATTACCTGGACCATCTCTGACACCTCCCTTCCCTTCATGGACCTCTCCATCTCCATTAATGACGACCGATTTGACACTGACATTTTTTACAAACCCACCGACTCCCAAAGCTACCTGAATTACACCTCTTCCCACCCTACCTCTTGCAAAAATGCCATCTCATATTCCCAATTCCTCCGCCTCCACCGTATCTGCTCCCAGGAGGACCAATTCCACCACAGAACACACTAGATGGCCTCCTTCTTTAGAGACCGCAATTTCCCTTCCCACGTGGTTAAAGATGCCCTTCAACGCATCTTGTCCACATCCCACACCTCCGCCCTCAGACCTCACTCCTCCAACCATAACAAGGACAGAACGCCCCTGGTTCTCACCTTACACACTACCAACCTTCGCATAAACCAAATCATCCACCGACATTTCCGCCACCTCCAAAAATACCCCACCACCAGGGATATATTTCCCTCCCCATCCCTTTCCACCTTCCGCAAAGACTGTTCCCTCCGTGACTACCTGGTCAGGTCCACACCCCCCTACAATTCACCCTCCCCTCCTGGCACCTTCCCCTGCCACCGCAGGAATTGCAAAACCTGCGCCCACACCTCCTCCCCCACCTCCATCCAAGGCCCTAAAGGAGCCTTCCACATCCATCAAAGTTTTACCTGCACATCCACTAATATCATTTATTGTATTCGTTGCTCCCAATGCGGTCTCCTCTACATTGAGGAGACTGGACGCCTCCTAGCAGAGCGCTTTAGGGAATATCTCCAGGACACCCGCACCAATCAACCACACCGCCCTGTGGCCCAACATTTCAACTCCCCCTCCCACTCTGCCGAGGACATGGAGGTCCTGGGCTTCCTACACTGCCGCTCCGTCATCACCAGAAGCCTAGAGTAAGAATGCCTCATCTTCCTCCTCGGAACACTTCAACCCCAGGGCATCAATGTGGACTTCAAGACATTCCTCATTTCCCCTTTTCCACCTCACCCTAGTTCCAAACTTCCAGCGCTGGTCCATGACTTGTCCTACCTGCCTATCTTCTTTTCTACCTATCCACTCCACCCTCCCCCCACCCCCGACCTCCTATTGTACTCTATGCTACTTTCTCCCCACCCCCACCCTCCTCTAGCTTATCTCTCCACGCTTCAGGCTCTCTGCCTTTATTCCTGATGAAGGGCTTTTGCCCGAAACGTCGATTTTACTGCTCCTCAGATGCTGCCTGAACTACTATGCTCTTCCAGCACCACTAATCCAGAACATATACTTCAGCCAAATTTATTATTTTCCAGACTTCGATAGATTCGGGATCAGTTCCTGTGGATTGGAGGGTGGCTAATGTTGTACCTCTTTTTAAGAAAGGTGGGAGAGAGAAAGCAGGAAATTATAGACCAGTTAGTCTGACCTCAGTGGTGGGAAAGATGCTGGAGTCTATTATAAAGGATGAAATTATGACACATCTGGATAGTAATAACAGGATAGGTCTGAGTCAGCATAGATTTATGAAGGGGAAATCATGCTTGACTAATCTTCTGGAATCTTTTGAGGATGTAACTCTGAAGATGGATGAGGGAGATCCAGTAGATGTCGTGTACCTGGACTTTCAGAAAGCTTTTGATAAAGTCCCACATAGGAGGTTAGTGAGCAAAATTAGGGCGCATGGTATTGGGGGCAAAGTACTAACTTAGATTGAAAGTTGGTTGGCTGATAGGAAACAAAGAGTAGTGATAAACGGCTCCATTTCAGAATGGCAGGCAGTGACCAGTGGGGTACCGCAGGGATCAGTGCTGGGACCGCAGCTTTTTACAATATATGTTAATGATATAGAATATGGTATTAGCAATAATATTGGCAAATTTGCTGATGATACTAAGCTGGGTGGCAGGGTGAAATGTGATGAGGATGTTAGGAGATTACAGGGTGACCTGGACAGGTGAGGTGAGTGGTCAGATGCATGGCAGATGCAGTTTGACGTGGATAAATGTATGGTTATCCACTTTGGTGGCAAGAACGGGAAGGCAGATTACTACCTAAATGAAATCAGTTTAGGTAAAGGGGCAGTACAAAGAGATCTGGGTTTTCTTGTACACCAGTCAATGAAGGTAGGCATGCAGGTACAGCAGGTAGTGAAGAAGGCTAATAGCATGCTGGCCTTCATAACAAGAGGGATTGAGTATAGAAGCAAAGAGATTCTTCTGCAGCTGTACAGGGCCCTGGTGAGACCACACCTGGAGTATTGTGTGCAGTTCTGGACTCCAAATTTGAGGAAAGACATTCTGGCTATTGAGTTGTGCAGCGTAGGTTCACGAGATCAATTCCTGGAATGGCAGGACTACCTTGCGCTGAAAGACTGGAGCAACTGGGCTTGTATATCCTTGCGTTTAGAAGGCTGAGAGGGGATCTGATTGAGACACATAAGATTATTAAAGGATTGGACACTCTGGAGGCAGGAAACATGTTTCCGCTGATGGGTGAGTGCTGAACCAGAGGACACAGCTTAAAAATATGGGGTAGACCATTTAGGACAGAGATGAGGAGAAACTTCTTCACCCAGAGAGCGGTGGCTGTGTGGAATGCTCTGCCCCAGAAGGCAGTGGAGGCCCAGTCTCTGGATTCGTTTAAGAAAGAGTTGGATAGAGCTCTAAAGGATAGTGGAATCAAGGGTTATGGAGATAAGGATGATCAGCCATGATCATATTGAATGGTGGTGCAGGCTCGAAGGGCAGAATGGCCTACTCCTGCACCTATTGTCTATTGTCTCTTGTCAAATGGCTGTATCTTAATGTCTAAAGGGTGTAATCTTCAGAAAAGGTAAGGGAGACAGCCTTCAGTCAGGGGATTCCAGTTCAGTAAATCAAAGTCAGCGCATGAGATATATCAAGGGGCTGGATATGGTCAGGCTGCCACTAGAGGCTTTCAGGGTCCATATCGCTTCAGTCCAGGGAATGAGATCTGAACAGTCCTGCTAGTTCCGTTCGATCAGTCAAGAAATCCATAATAATAGAGTTGAAGAATCGCACGGTGGTATGTCAGGTGTCTGATAACTCATCAATGGCCATGTTCAGTCTAGAGGGAGGGGTGTGGAAGGGTGATACCAGGGGTCACCACTATAAGCAGGAAGTTGCGAGTGTCAATTATGAGGATTAGAGGCTCGCATAATGGCTCACTGATTAGCATTGCAGCTTCACGGCATCAAGGACTCAGGTTCGATTCTCGCCTTGGGTAACTGTCCATGTGGAGTTTTCACATTCTCCATGTTTCTGCCGGGGTGCTCGAGTTTCCTTCCACAGCCCAAAGATGTGCAGGTTAGGTGGATTGGCCATGCTATATTAACCATAGTGTCCCGGGATGTGTCGTCTAGATGGGGTTAGCCGTGGTAAATGCATGGTTATTGGGATTCGGTTGAGGTCTGAGTGTGATGCTTTTTGGAGGGTCAGTGCAGACTTGTGGGCCAAATGGCCTCTTTCCACATGATTAGAGGTAGCATTCCAGGATACAGAGGGGACAAGAACTGTGGTGGGAGGCAATTTGACATATAAGAGTGGAAATGATTGTGCTTTACAGTCAATGGATTACTGCAGGAGGTGGGGTCATTCAAGCTCACAACCACTCTGGCTTTGATGGGGTGAGTACAGCATGGTGATTGTCATAAGTAACTTGTGGGGTATGGCTCAGTGGATAGTTTCGGAAGATGAAGTTGTAATTGAAAGCGGTATGGAGGAAAGTGTGGAAGCTCAGTATTATTGACTTAACAGAGAGTGCAAGGAGGAAAGGAGCATGAAGGCCTTCGGGTTGGGGGGGGGTGCATAGTGAGAGTTGAGAGTTCTTGATTATCAGGCTGAACCTGCGACTCACTCTGTCAAGCACAACCTGAATTGCCATCTGTGCCGTTGTGAGCTGTCAGCATGAAATGAAATGAAAATGTTGACAACACATCTGAAGTGGGTCAAGTAACTAAGCACATGGGGCCTACTTGTGAGCAAAGTGTGGCCCTTCAAGGAGCAATTGCGTTAATCAGGCGCTTACACTGTACAGGTTGAAATCATTTGTAATTATAATTCTCATCATGTGAAATGCACGCTGTGTCAACTGGATGTGACAGAAACCCTGGTCACAAACAATCCATGACCAATGGATCCAACCACGGCAAGACACCATCTCTGTGAGGCTGCAGTACAACAACAGAAGAAACTGAGGAGAAACAGATGTGCCAGAAAACCCAAAGTCCAGCAGCACCATTCAGCTGCACCCAAACAGGCACCATGTGTAGAAGTTAGAGCTGACAATTGCCTCTAGATGAAGAGGAGATAGAGGAGGTTCAGAGACTATCACCATCGATGCTATTTCTTCTAGATGAGTGAGGCACAATATCACTGTTGAACTGCAGATGTCCTTGACACTGTCACGGAACTGTGCCAGGTGCTGGAGAGGAACTTGTGATGGGTGGATGGCCTTCCTATCCTGGTGGTCAGCAAGGTGACAGCTACAGTAAACCTTTCCGAGGATCCCCTGCAGGCCTGGGTAGGATCTCTCAGTCCTCAACCCACAAATCTATCAAGCCTGGTACCAATGGAATCTTCACTATTGGAATGATTTAATGGGGAGTAAACTGAATAAAACAACTCTCCCATCTTAATTCTTCCCATATGTTTGATTCCACAAATGGTCCCACAAATTTAAAAAGAAGTTTTTTTGTCAGCAGGAGCTAAAATTCCATCAGAAATGAGAGACTAACTAAACAGATGGTGTTGCACCAAATCTTTGCCAAGTCTGGAACAAGATCAAACAATGTGGATCAAGAATCTGAACAGAGACTCAATAGTGCAGTCATAAGAAACACAACATATCATCAATGGTCATCCATCATCAACACACCAGGAAGAATAGTGTGTTGGAATTGCAGAAACATTGAATGTATTCTGAGTGTGGGACTTATTGAGGATCCCTTCCATCATGTTGTGTGACACTACCACTGTTCTGGCAACTCAAAATTGGGTACTCACAGACACTAAGGTCTACAAGTGACACTAAAATTGTATTCAAACACAATCTGCAACCTCATATTAGTGAATTCAACAGGCTCACCACTCTCTGGGTGAAGAAATTCCTCCTCATCTCCTGCAAAGTTTACCCTATATCTTTAAATTATGACCTCTGGCTCAAGTTTCTGAGATCCCCTCATTTATCTAACCTCCAGTGAATACAATCCTAACTGAATCAACCTCTTTGCATACATCAGTCCTGCCATCCAGGAATCAATTTGGTAAATGTTTGCTGCACTCTCTCTCTATAGCGAGAATATCCTACCTTCAGGTAAGGAGACCAAACCTGCACACAATATTCCAAGTCTGTCCTCACCAATGTCCTGGATAATTGCAAGATATCATTGTTCCTGTCCTCTTGCTATGAAATTCTACCTGCTGCCCCTGTGTGCTTACTTCCAGTGATTATAGTACAAACACACCCAGATCTCAATGAACATTCCCCTCTCTTAATTTACAACCATTCAAATAATACTCTGTCTTCCTATTTTTGCTCCCAAAGTGGATTTATCCATATTGTACTTCATCTGCCATACATTTGTCCACCCACCCAGCCTGTCCAAATCATACTGCAATATCTCTCCATTATCCTCACAGTTCATTCTTCAACCCAGGTTTCTGTCATGTGCAAATTTTGAGATATTATAATTAGTTCCCTCATCTAAATCATTAACGTATTCTGTTAGTGTCCTAGTACTTATCCCTGTGGTGCCTCACTACTCACAGCCTGTCAGAAGTTAATTCGTGGCCAATCCACTATCTGCACGGTACAAGTCAGGAGATTGATGAAATACTGTCCACTCTCCTGGCAAAGGTGTTGCTCTAACAACATTTAAGAAGCTTGACACGATTTAGAGCAGAGCAGTCCACTTGATTGGCACATTGGTCATTTTCAACACACACTCCCATCACCACTGGCATACAATAACAACAAGGTGTGCCATCTAACAAATGCACTGTCTTGGCTCACCAAGGCTCTTTGAAAGCAACTTCCAAACACATGGCCTGCACTACATAACTGTGGGTGCTCGCTACACCCCAAAGACTGCAGTAATTCAAGAACACAGTTCACTATCCACTCCAGAGGATGACAGATGGATAGTAAATGCTGGTTTAGCCAGTGACATTCTCTTGAATGAATTTTTAAAAATTCTTGGGCAGAAATCTTGCAGCCTCTGACTGATGTGAGCAATGTTGAGACTGTTGGGAACATATGGCAAAAATAGGAAAATTATGTTCTCGCAGTCAAGGAGAATGGACAAGGACCCATTCAGTGGATTTGATCAGGCTGCATCTCCAGCCTCCTCACGTACTCTCTTTGAATTCAGTCAATTTGTGCTTGTTTGGATATTCATAACTTCTCTGCCTTGCCTTTCTTGTGTTTTGCTGCTCATTCACAAGGTTAGAGAATGAAATAATTTTGTTTGCCTTGTTATTTAGCACAGTCACAAAGCTAGGCAATCTGTCTTGGTTATCACGATAATTAGTTGAAGGGATAAGTATTTTGCTGTAGGACATGAGAGTAAGTCAATGATAGATTTGCACCATGTGCCAATAGCTTAAATGGCAAACACACTTCATGTGCTCCAACCACCATGTCTAAAAATGTAAGGAGGTTAGTCCTCCATCAACTCAAATGAGACACCCTCACTCAGGTGATAATGACATAGTAAGACAAGGGCAGCATCTGATATTAGTCCAGAAGCTTGAACATAGCCAGTCAGCAATTTGGGTGGAGAACCTATACCTCTACAGTGGTGGAGGGCCATGGTCAGTCCTGAATTTGAACTAGTCTGACAAATTGTGTAAGTCAGTCAGAGAGCTGCACATTCACCGTGCAGGGCCGTCACTATCAGTTGGTCAAAGGCGTAGCTCACATTCAGCCTGTTCATTGAAATAATTACTCATGGATCTAGGCATAGGAACTTGTGTCTGCTGCCCTGATGGCTGCTACACTAACAGAGAAATGGGTCTGGGTGGGTTACTCCTTGAAGAGTTGGCGTGGACCTGTTGGGCCAAATAGCCTGCTTCCACACTGTAGATAATCTAATCTAATCTGATCTAATCTAATGGATGAGAAACACATGCAACCACAAACCCAGGAACAGCACTAACCTCCAAATGATGTGGAGCCGACTCCTATTGTGGAGATCCTCATCATAGGTGCCTTCACAATGCAGTGAACATGAAGAACAGCCAGTCACTCACCTTCTTTAAAGCCAACAAGGGACACAGGAAATTAATAAGAAAGATTGACACATGTACCCAAGACATCCTATAATGGTAGCCTTTATTTAAGACTGCAGCCTCTCCTCAAATGTCTCACCAGTAACGTCAAACAGATTATTGAACTGATAATCTTGCCTTTTTTTTCTATGCAATCATAGGCAGGGAATTGCTTGTCATGGTTTCTCTTCCTTCTCCTGCGTTGTTACCTTTATTGCCCAGATGGATCTATTCTTGGTCCCCACCCACTTCAAATCCATATGACAACATCTGAAATGACATTGTTAATTTTAACATGAGCTTTGATGAAGCACAGCTTTACCTCACCACCCCCTCTTTTGACTCATTCACTGTTATCAAATTCTTAGCCTGTTTATCTGTAATCCGGTATTGGATGAGCAGAAATGCTTTGCAATTAAGCATTAGGAAAACTGGAGCCATTTTTCTGGTGGGCCCTGCTCTAGTCTCCCTTCTCCAGCTCTTAACTCCAGTTCTTAACTCCAGTTCTCTCCTGATATTGACTTGAGTTTCATCGAGTCTTTTCTCAACCTTGCTGTCACATTCTTTCATGAGATGAGTTTTTGACCTGTACTCATGTCACTTAAGCTTGAGGTCCTCCTAAATTCTAAGCTCAAACCAAGTTCTTTCCAATTTTCACCCCTTTTCAAATACTTCCATATCCCCACCCTGGAGGTCTTTGGAATCTATTCCAGTCTTCCAAACCTTCTGGGATATCTGGGCTCCCCTAATTCTGGTCTATTAAATATCCTCAGGTGCCAATTTCTGGAATTCCTAGCCCATATCTCTTCCTTGTTTAATTCCTTTAAGACATCTCTTTAAAAAAACTACCTCTTTGACGAGGCCTTCAATCATAGGACCTTATATCGCTTTATGCACCGTGTCCAACTTTATAATGCTCAAGTCCATTTATTATGCTAAAAGCACTCTATAAATACTAGCACATCTTGAGTTGATGTGAATTACATCAATAGAAAGTTTAATGATGATACTGTGCCTCTAAGAGAGATCTTTTTGTGCTGTTTCTCTTGCAGAGAGATATTGCCATAGTGGTACCAGAATATCTGCTTCAGATGCAGTGGGTAAACAGCTTTTAGCTCAGTTTTTATTTAATTAGACAAAAGAAGCATGAGTGGGTGTAGTCAGGCTCACAGACCCAAAGATTTTAGCTTTGCTTCCAGTTGGGGTTTAGAGTTGGCTGTTAAAGCTGATAGATACAGGTCTCTCTCTGCTGCAGCAAAAATCTTGAGTTCTCTCCCTGCTGCTAGATTGTTTCTTTTGATGTTCCTTTTCTCCTGGACTGGAAGAGAGATCGCACATGAGGAAAATCTGTTATGCTGAATTGGCCCTAGTCAAGGGTGTGTTAATCGATTGCTGCTATATTGGAACAGTTGATGATTAACAGTTAAGTAACATCATATTGTTAAGTATTTCAATAGAGTTAAGGTTGTGCCTATTCTCCTTTCTTTTGTTTGCATTTTAACTGTGTTGTAAGAATGAAGTGTGTTTTGCTTAAAGCCTACTGATGGACCAATCGAATCATACCTCGAACACAGTGCCTTATATGGTACTTGCCTTTAAATAGAATGAAAGGTTTGTCCAGACCCTATGTCCTTGATATAGTTTGAGGGGGTTTGATCTGGTCCATAAGAGTTCTCTGTGCACTAGTTCAGACAACTCCTCAAAAAATTTCAATCAGATTTGCTAAGCAATACATACTATTCTATATTGGTTCTCTCAGTCAAGCAGAAATCTTCAAGGTGTCTAGTCATCTTTAGATGTGAATTCTGCTAGTTTGCCAGGAATAGATGCTAGACTAATTGCCTTATAATCCTCTTTTTTTCCCTCTGAGATTTATTAAATAACCAAATGGCACACACAATTTTCCAATTCAATGGAATGGCTGCCAAATAAAAGACCTTACCAAGGTCATAGCTTGAGTGTCTTTGTTTTAATAATTTGTGAGATATGAACAGCATTGACGAAGACAATATTTCTTTCTCATCCATTTTTATCTTGGAGGCATTTGTGATGAGCTCCTTATGAATTGCTTAAATTCTTGGGGAGAAGGGACAACCATAAGTTGTCAGGAAAGAGTTTTAAGATATTCATTCAATGACACCGAAGGAGCTGTGATATGGTTTCTAGTTCGGAAGGTATGTGACTTGGAGGGAAAATTGCAGGTGATGGTGGGGCAGCATGGTGGCTCAGTGGTTAGCACTACTGCCTCACAGCACCGGAGTCACAAGTTCGATTCCAGCCTCGGGCAACTGTCTGTGTGGAGTTTGCACATTCTCCCTGTGTCAGCGTGGGTTTCTTCCGGGTTCTCTGGTTTCCTCCCACAGTCCAAAGATGTGCAGGTCAGGTGAATCGGCCATGCTAAATTGCCCATAGTGTTAGGTGCACTAGTCAGAAGGAAATGGTTCTGGGTGGGTTACTCTTCGGAGGGTCGGTGTGGACTGGTTGGGCCGAAGGGCCTGTTTCCACACTGTAGGGAATCTAATGGTTGTCTTTTGCATTTGTTGTTGTTGCCCTTCTGATTGGTATGAGTTTTAAGTTTGAAAGGTACTGTGAAAGGAGCCTTGCTGAGTTTTTACAGTGCATTTGTTACATGGTGCACACTGATGCTACTGGTCATTGGTGACTGGATAGAATATTGGATCTGGTGGTTGGGGTGTTAATCAAATGAACTGATTTGTTCTGAATGGTGACAAGTTTGCATGTTGTTCGAGATGCACTCACCCAGGCAAGTGGAGAGAATTCCATCACACTCCTGACTTCTGTCTTGGAGCCTGGCTACTCAGTCCAGAATTCCTAGCCTCTGACTTGCTGTTTTAGATGCAATATTTATGTGGTTGGTCCAGTTCACTTTCTGGTCAATGATAATACCAAGAATGCTCATACTGGGGGATTCATCAGTGGTGTTGCCATTAAATGTCAAGGAGTTATGGTTAGGCTCTCCTGTTACAGATGATCATTGTGTGAATTTTAATTGACACAAGCCTGGATGTTGTGCAGTTTTACTGTGTATATGGATATTGCTTCAGTATCTGAGGAGTTGTGACTAGTACTAACTAGTGACCTTATGATGGAGGGAAGTTCAAAGATGAAGCATCTCAAGATGTCTGAGCCTAGGACATTACCAGTAGGCCACCAATATGCCAGGTGACAGCAGACCGTGTTCTCCCTGATTCTCATTGACTTCATTTGATTGGATTCCCTGATGCCACTTAGCTGAATGTTGCCTTGATTTTAGGGACAGTCATTCTCACTTTACAAAACTGCAATGTTCTTACCTCCTTCCTTTGAAATCCAGGATAGAAACCATTTGGTCATAGAGATTTATTACACTTTGATCAAATTATTTTCTTGATGGACGGCATTTACTTATGTTAACATTGATTCAGCATTATTTTCTTTAAGAATTTGAACATGTTGACCTCGCCCACCTCCTGTAAATAACCAGAGCTCAGATATGTAACCGATGCTGTGAAAATTAGAAGGTCATGCCAGAAAATGCATCCTCGGCCATAAAACTCATTCATCACCATACTTCAGATGGAAATGGGAAAATTGAACCTTCAGTGTTTATTTTTAGAAGCATTTTTGAAATACACAAATTATAAGTGTTGACATTCCTGTTCACAGTGATTAACACCTCTACAGACAATCACTAACAAGCAGTTTCTGTTAACTTGCAATTTTTAGACTTATAAGTTAAATTCAGAATATTGAACAGTTGACAAATACTCACCAACACGTACCACTGAATTCCCACTCACAGCAAATTCCTGACTTTTCACATGCTATTCATGCTGCGATCTTTTCACAACCAGTCAATGTGTTTTGGAGGCTACACAGGCTCTTTCATCAATGAAGAATCTAATTAGAATAAACTAAATCTGATTTTGAGCACTTCAATGTAGACTGGAATTAGAGGTGGGTACTGCTGAGACATGTAGAGTTGTTTGAGCCCACCTCAAGACGGGGATGTACCCAAACGCCTACACTCTAATAAGGTCCATGGCTCTCAGGCCATCAGAATAGTAGAAAATCCCTTCCACTGGAATGGGCATGTCCAGGTTGTGATCTTTCAATCCATGTGGAGAATTCATAATACAGTACTAGGAATTGAAATGAAGGAATACTGGTCCTCCTGCTTGCTGTTGGAAAGCTGTCTCCCAGTTGCTGCTGGCCAATTGACTCAGCACAAATTGGTTCACAGTCAGAAGGAACCAAGCGACACGAGTAACATATCCCCAGTTAGTCCTTAATTGACCTGATTGGTACCTCTGCCACTGTCTGGGAACTGGGTAGATGCAACGCTGTATTTTTAAAATCCGTTTGACACTAAATTCTCTGGGTAAACACAGAATTTACTGACTATGAGAAAACATTAAAACTAGAAAGGAACAGTAATATGATTGTATTACCTATGATTTACTTATCCTGTTTCTGGATTCCAATCAAAATAACGACAACTTCTATTAACATAGCCACTTCATTATTGTAAAACACCCTAAGATGCTTCACAGGAATGTTACTAAATAAAATATGTCACTGAGCACATAAAGAGATATTCAAGTAGACAACTAAAATTTTAGTCAAAATAATAGATTTTGTAAAGTGTCTTAAAAAAAGTCAAGAGAAAATGGAAAGCATTGGGGAATAGTATTGGTAGCTGGAGGCCTGGTTACATTGAGAAATGAATGAGAGAATGGCCGTTGCCTGTTTTGTGAAACATTCATAATGTGTGCACATGCTCTTTCTGTCTGGAAAGAAATTCAAAAACGTTCTTTCTGCTAAAGATTCTTGAATAAGCTAAGAATTACAGTGACAATTAATTTAATTTTGCCAGTTGGGTTTGCAGTTTCATACATTTATGCAAATTCGCATTAATTCACAGGGACACGCTCTTTTCAGACAAACCAATCAGAGTAACTGAAACAAAAAAAACATAAAGAACTGCAGATACTGGAAATCAGAAACAAAATCACAAATTGCTGGAAAAACTTCACAGGTTTGGCAACACCTGTGGAGTGAAAGCAGAGTCAATGTTTTGGGATCAGTGACCCCAGTTCTGAAGAAGGGTCGATCACTGGGCCTGAAACATTGACTCTGCTTTCTCTTGACAGAAGCAGCCAGAGCAGCTAAGTTTTTCCAATCAGAGTAAGCTGCCTGGTTTAAATTTTAAAAAATCTTGGAAATTAACTGTTCAGTCATCATAAAATTGCCACAGTTTTTATGACAATACAATAATTAGTATACTGACCAATCAGTATTCTGTCTTCACACAGTACAAAAAAAACTTCTATATATTTTGGCATGTCCTGAGAACTGTTCTGATGACTGTATGATGAGCTTTGACAAAAGGTATCTTTTCTCAACAATACAATCTGCCAAATACCCAATGTGTTAAATTCTGAGCAACGACAATATAAATAAAACCCAAGGAGGCTTTGCCATTAAGCCTTCTTCTGCTTCAACTGAACAGTCCAGTGACTCAGCTCATGGATATAAATCTCACCTTTCTTATTTTTGCTGTAAAACCACATAGGATCTGGAGTGAAATAAAAATGAGGAAATATAGGAGGGACACATTATAATAGTCCAAGTATAAACACTTGCTGCAGCCATTTGCTTGATGATAAAACAAAAATGAAAAATTCTAATTTGTTTGATTCCACAGTTTCAAGAGGAAAGAAAATGACTTATGGTTTAAAGAACCAGAAGTATTAACCTATAATGATATTGTGTTCTCCTGTACTTATGCTGGTACCTGTAGATGGCACTATGAAAAACATTTTATTAATGCATTCTCTTACAGTTATTGTACAATAAGATGACCTACTGTCAAGCATACTAAATATTTAGCAGTCCGTTTTTTTTTCTCTGCTAATAATTAATTAAATCAATGGATGTGGAAATACAAATATAGTTTATAAATCTAATAGTCAGACATTTTTGGTGATCCATCATAAATATTGTTTCAGCAGCACACTGAGAACAAGGAGAAACCTTCCGTTCATTGCATTTAAAAGTGATGTACAAAATATCACATAAACTGTAGATAATTTTTACAGGAGCTTAAATATGTTTTAATTAATCTACCATTTGACAATCTCAATCATTCCATAGAACTAAAGAATTTTTTAGAAACTAAAATGTCAATAAAAGCCTCACAAATTGAACTTAAACCACATTAGAAAATTACCTTCCTGAAGGTATAACTGTACACAACATTTCAATATTAAGAAAAAAACAAATCAATAATAGGCAAAAATTTCACTGAGCAATGTTCGTGACAAGCAGATGATGTATTAGTCTGAACACTGTGGTCCTTTGTTGTAAACAAAACTGTATTTGATTTGAAATAAATCATATTACATCTCATAAGTAAGATTAAAGTAGTAGGAAAAATGAATAATAATCATGATATTGCAAACATAGGAACAGGAATAAGCTATTTAGCTCCTTGTGTTTGCTTTCCCTTTCAATGCAATCATAGCTCATTGACTCCTGTATTCCTCAGTATATGTGGTTAGCAAAAATCTGTCAATCTAAGATTCAAAATTTATAATTGATAGGCATAATTGTCAATTGCAAAAACAAGCTCCAAATTTTCACTATCCTTTGTATGTTGAAGTGTTTTCTAAGTTTTACACAAGAACTCCCTAGTTCTACCTTTTTAAACTATGTCTCCTCATCCTTTATTCCCTTCCAAGGAAATTGTTCCTTTGTATCCCACCTCTCTGTTCACCTTGAATTTTTCATCATTATTCATTCATGGGATGTGGGCATCACTAACTGGGCCAACAATTATTATACATCCTGAGTTGCACAGATGGCAGTTAAGAATCAACAACATTGCTGTGGCCTGGAATCACTTGTAGGTCAGATAGCATAAGGCTGATAGATATCCTTTCTAAAGGACATTATTGAGCCAAATGTTGTTTTAATAACAATTAACATGGTTAAAATTAGGCTAGCTTTGTGTTCCAGTTTTTCCTCTATGGTGAAATTCAAACCCATGTCCCTAGAACATTCTCCTGAGGTTCTGGATTAATAATCTATTGCCACTGTCTCAACCTAGTGTCTTGAAGGCTTTAATCAACTTATTCATTTAAACTTTCAAATTCCAAGGACTGGAACCCTTTGTTTGTGAAATGGCTCCTGATTGTTTAACTCTGCTAAATCACACCAGAGCTCACTCAAAAGCCAACGTATCTTTACTAAGGTGTTGTGCAAAGAATTGCTCACAATGCTCCAATACTCACTTATTTGTAACATGACTTTGAATCCATTTTATGATCATCCCCTCGACAGAAAGGTCAGTTTATTATTATTCTCCTCCAGTCTCATTATTTTCTTCATTAATATTAATTTGCTTATGGTTACTTGGTATTACAAAGCTTGAGTGTTGCTGATAAAAAAGAAACATGCTTTTGAAGCCTTTCACCTCTCACACTTTTCAAGTATTGCATGAACAGCCAGATTATGATTATTGGCCAGTTTTACAATATCACTTACACTTACTGGCAGCTGCTTATATTTGTACACAACAGAAAAAAGGGTGACATGGGATCACATGGCCAGAAGGTGTGCAGTTTTTGAATTAAACAAAAGCATGACCATTACCCTGGTACTTCTTTATTACAATGCCTTGACCATCACAGTTGACTTGATAATTAACCAGTCCCTTTATCTTGGGCAGTATATCTTGTTGCACTCTTTCAAATTTGGCTTTGATAAATTGCAGTTGACTCTTAACTGCCCTATGGCCAATTAGGGATGAGCAATAAATTCTGGCCTCGCCAGCAGTGCATTCATCCCATGAATGAATAATAAAATACAAAATGAAAAGTTTCAACAATATTTTCCTTCGGCTGCCTCGGCATCTCCGCTTCTACTTTTAAATATTGGCAAAAAGAGATTATTGTATCCTTCGGGTATGGATTCCAACGATAGCACTAATTTATTTTAGTATGTCTGTGTCAGTCAATTTGGGTCTATGTCAAAAGGTGTTTATAAGGGGGTTAGAGTTGTAACTGGTAGATTTATATGTTGTCACTTGTTAAGTACAGAAATCGGGATCATGTCTTTTGTCAGCGTGGATCTAAAAGACAGGTGAAATGAAGAATTTTGAATGCATTGATAAAATCTTTAACTTCTGTGATGAGTCTAAGAATAGTCTCCAGCGATGTCCAGTGCACTACCCAGTGAGGCATGACAGCCTGAACACATTTTGATAACAAAAATCTCACATCAAAGTTACAATGCGTCTAGCGTTCATTGCCATGTTTTGGAAAAGAAAGAAAGAAAGAAAATAAAGAACAGAAAGAAAAAAATTTAAGATAAAAGAATAATATAAAAAAAAATTGTGGGTGGCACGGTTGCACAGTGGTTAGCAGTGCTGCCTCACAGCGCCAGAGACCCGGGTTCAATTCCCGTCTCAGGCGACCGACTGTGTGGAGTTTGCACATTCTCCCCGTGTCTGCGTGGGTTTCCTCCGGGTGCTCCGGTTTCCTCCCACAGTCCAAAGATGTGCAGGTCAGGTGAATTGGCCATGCTAAATTCTCCGTAGTGTTAGATAAGGGGTACATCTAGGGGTATTGGGTGGGTTGTGCTTCGGCGGGTCGGTGTGGACTTGTTGGGCCGAAGGGCCTGTTTCCACACTGTAAGTAATCTAATCTAATTTCGAACTTCCACCATCCTTTTTATAAAGAGGTCTTTTCAAATTTCAACCTGAGTAGCGTGGTTCTAATTTTTTAGACTATGGGATGAGTATGACATAACCACCCTTGAAGTGTTTTCACAGTGTGGGCACAGAATATAGAGGGCGCCCAGTCCATCACCTTCCCAACTACTCCCAAGCTCAGTTCCGTAAAACGGAAAATGGGCATGTGCTGAAATTGTGAGCCCACCCATTATGTTTAAACAAATATCGAAAGGCCAATAGAGATTGCAATAATCTTAATTGGCCCCTTTCCATTGCAGATGGACCATGGACAGATGGACAGTAGTGCCTTTTTTTAAAATCCATTTTGTTTAGATGTTCAGAAAGGAAGAGCATTGTAACTTTGAACAGTGCCCTCCAGAGTTTTGTAGCTCCACTTTCAAACCTAACCCTCCAACCCACTTACTGTTCTCCCTAAGGCTGCTAAACTCACTGCTGCCAATGCCCTCACTTTCCCTGGGACAAGAGTTCTACTCGGCCATTCGTCCTGAGAGTGGTTGCAGATCCAGCAGTGCCTATCATCGAGCTCTGGCAATCCCAGAACTGCTGGAGATTCTAGCCTGTCAGATTAGCACCCTCTGGAAGCTCAAGAGATTGGGACTTCCTCTTTTGGAAGGGCAGGAGTCCCAGTATCCATTAATTTAGTTGACCATAGCAAAGTATGGTTGTGAGACAGAGTACAGAATCTGTTGGCTAACATTGCCAGGAGGGTGAGATACCATCCAAAACTGTATACTCCTCCAGTTCTGGACTGCAAAACCAGCAAAAGTAGTTTCTCTCGATCTGCCTAATCTGTTTCCTTAATAGTATAGCCTGAAACTTAAGATTGCTCCTTCAGCCATTTTGTAATTTTACCTTTGGAATCCAGGAATCATTCTGTTAAATCTAGGCTGTACTCCCTCCAAGAGAATATATCCATCCTAAGGTGTGTAGTATTCAGGTATGGTCTAACCAGAACTTTCTTTTCCTGAAACATGACTGCTAATCCCTTGTTACTCTATTTCTTCAGATATATCAATCAATGCTCATTTTAAATGGTTTTCTATCACTGTTCTTGGCATTTTCACAATCATTGCACTTTGTCCAGATCCCTAAGTCTCTTTCAAACTTCACTGCTTCCAGCTTTTTTCATCGAGAAAGTTTTATGTTCTATCCCATTTTGGGTTTAAAGTTGGTGATCTCACAATTGTCTTCATAAAAATCCATTTGGCATAGTCTTGCCTGTTCCATTAATTTACTGATATTTCTTTGTATTTTAAGCCTGCATTTACACTGTTTATTACATCACCTACTATTGGTCAATTTGGGGAAATGGTAGTGTCATGTTAAGATTGTTGGGCTGGTCAATTCAAAACTCCAAACTAGAGAGTTCAAATTCCACCACAGAAGCTGTAGAAATTTAAATTCCGGAAATAAAAATTGAAGGTAGTCTCAGTAATGGAAACAACGGAATTAGCATCATTGTCATAAAAATGCTATCTGTTTCACTAATGGCCTTTCAGCAGACTTGAGATCGATTAAGCCCAATTGGCTGGTTATAATCAGGGGTGACACTGGCCATGTGGTTTTGATTTCCAACTAGCTGAGGTTATTGTTTAAAGTTCTCCTTCCTAACCCCTCCCCTTGACTGAGATGTGCTGACCCTCAGTTTAAACCATCACCAGGCATTTCTGTCTAATGAGCCCAGCCCTATGGTCGGTGACAGTGACATTACTTTAGGGAAGGACATCTTTGATCCTTACCCGTCCTCGCCTACATCCAGGCCCAGGGTCTGGGCTCTTAACTGCTTTCTGAAGTGGCCTAACAAACTATTCAGTTCAACAGCAATTAGTGATGGGCAACAAATGCTGGCTTTTTTTATTGGTGCTCACACACTGTTAAAAATAATATGGCAGAAATGTCAATATGTGGTTTTCTATCACAACATTTACATCTTCAATAAATATAGTGAATACTTGAGGTTTCTGTGGTCACAACTAGCCAGAGAATCTGCCTATTATTATTTATTTCTTTCATCACCAATCAGAAAAGTTCTTTTACTAAAGAGCTTTTGCCCAAAACATCGATGCTCCTGCGCCTTGGATACTGCCTGACCTGCTGTGCTTTTCCAGCACCACACTCACAACACAAATTTCTGTATCAGGTCAATTGTTTGTTTTCAATTTGTGGGGCATCAACTTTTGAGGGATTTTATCTGGAAGTCTGTATACTACCTGCACAGAAATTCCCCATTACATCCATCATACTTCCAAACCTTCCATCAGAATTTCAGGTATGACTTACCCCGATGGTGGATTTTGCATATCACACCATCATTTAATGGAATGTTTGTGTTTTCCACAGTATCCTCACTGAAAAGGTAGCACAGCTAATTATCATAGCTCAAGAAAATTCTGGGACAGCAAGTCAATGTTGCTACCATCAAAGCATTCTTGTTAATGTTTAATTAAGCCTTAAAGCTACTCTGAGAAATATTCTTGACTAGTAAAGGAACTGGCTTCTCTGGTCGTACTCATGTATTCTGATTCCTTTGAGGGCTCTTAAATGGATCGCAGGAGGTACTCAGCTGTTTGCAGTATGTTGTAAAGAGATGCCTACCATTAAAGTCTGCTGCGTCTGTCTGATCCTTCATTGTAATTTTGGAGGGATACCTGAAGAAATTGGTCATATGGATCCAGTTTGAAATTAAGCTCACAATAAATCTTTCTATTATATTTATAAAACTTGATTATACATGCCCTGACACTTTCACGTTCATAGTTTAGCCATGTGAAGAATACTGAATAATGTCTTAAAACTTCCATTGCCTTGTCAATGTCCACACAGCCCTGACAATTATTTAATTTCAAATGATCGATAGTTTGTTTATTAGAATAACTGTACTGAGTATTGCAATGAATTAAAGGAACATAAAATATTCATTCTTTTATCTCAGTTCTTAAATAAAGCTAATGAAAGTTAAAACAAATTAAATCATTGAATAATGTTGTGCAATTTTTGTGAAATAAATCAGATTATTGAGATCTGAAATGGATTACACAATGACAGCAACTTCATCCAGAGAAGGGTTGATCTGGATGATTGGAGGTTAATGTATCACTAGCCAACTGCATTAATTGTATCTATTCACTCCTTTATTTTTCCAGAACCAGGTTATATCATAGTGGACTTGGAATCATTTTTCAAAACATAGAAAACTACTAAACTCGTAAAAGTAATGAATAGTCTTGAATTTTGAGCATATGTTTTATCCACTTTGGTCACAAAAACAGGAAGGCAGATTATTAACTGAATGGTGGCAGTTTAAGAAAAGGTGAGATGTAATGAGACCTGGGTGTCATGGTGGAACAGTCGCTGTAGCTTGGCATGTGGCTGCAGTGAGGAAAGCTTATGGCATGCTGGCCTTCAAAGTGAGAGGAATTGACTATCAGAGTAAGGATGTCTTTCTGTAGGTATATAGGGCCTCGGTGAGGCCATGCCTTTAGTGTTGTGTGCAGTTTTTCCGAGTCTGAGGAAGAACATTCTTGCTACTGAGCGAGTCCAGCAAAGATTCACCATGCTGATTCCTGGGATGGCAGGACTGACATATGAGGAAAGACTGGACTGATTGGACTTGTACTCACTGGAATTTGGAAGAATGGGAGGGATCTCTTAGAAAGATATAAAATCCTGACCTGATCAGGCTAGATGTGAGAAGACCTTTCCCATGAAAGACCAGAACTGGGGGTTACAGTCTAAGAATGAGGGGTAAGTCATTTAAGACTGAGGTGAGGAAGAATATTTTCACTCAGAGTTGTGAACTTGTGGAAATCTCTTCTAAGGAAGCTGTTGGGGCCAGTTCCTAGATATATTGAAGAGGGAAATGAATGAGGCCCTTCCACCTAAAGGCATCAAGGGGTGTGCAATGAAAGCAGAATGGGATACTGACATTGCATGATCAGCCATGATCATATTGAATGGTGGTGCAGACTCAAAGGGCCGAATAGCCTACTTCTGCAGCCATTTTTTGTGTTTCCATGTTTCTTTGTTTAAATGATGATTATTTTTATTTCTCATTATGACTATGTTTTTTTTTCCAATGGTCCCATCAAGCCACGTTTGTGTGTGGGGCTATCCTTATTAGTTTCACCTTTGCCTCCTTCCTTAGTCCTCTAAAATTGAATTCTCCTTTGAATATTTCCTCTTCGCCCTCCCTCATCCCTCACTTAAGTCTTATTAATAAATATTCTTCCTTCTTTCTCCACCTCAGCCGTTACCCTAAAAATTAGTTTTGGTGATTTTAGCTTATGGTGTTTTTCCATCTCCCTCTGCTTTGATCACCAACTTGATTTTCTTCAATCTCACCCTCCCAATAATCTTCTTGACTTTCCAATTTCTTAGTCTCATCTGAAGTCTTGATCACTGATAAAGCAACTTGAGATCATTTGTTCATCTGCTTTATAACACATTTTTCTACCCCACTCCAACACCACACTTTTGACTATTTGTTCCTGTAAATAAACTCTGTTTCAAGTCTTTCAAATATCATCAAATCTTTTCTTTTTGATGAACCATCTATTTTAACTAACATGTAGTTTCCACAATGCTTACAGCACTCTAAGTCTAGTCCAAGCATGGCTTTGTGTCTTTGAAGTTGTTATGACACGAGGTAAACCCTCCTGCCTAATTTAAAACCAGCAACACAGGAAAGATTTACCCCATGCAGTAATCTATAAAAATTTGATAGGCCAAGAACGAGTTAAAGTAAAAATTAACAACTTTATTTCTTAAAGTATAACAGAGAATAATTAAGTAACAACTATTCACAAGTTCTTACTCTAACCTATCTTCCCTTCTATAATGCTAGTCTGATAAAACTCCCAATTAAGATTTACGAAATAAAACTTCTTATCTCAAAACCAGGCAGCTTTCGGTTCTTCTATTTGGATCTTTCTGTGTCTTCTTTTCTTCTTCTTAGGGATTCTGCATCATCGGTTACTGATTGATAAAGGTATTTTTTAAGAGAGCTTTTTTTTTCAGGTAGCCTTTTTCAGGTAGCTGGGCAGTTCTCCTTTAACTGTTCAATTTTTCCCCAGTTTTATACCCCAGAGCATTGGATTGTGTCATTGGCTTTAAAGATTGTCAATATAGTCAATTCAAACTTGATTGGAATTTGGTATTTTTCAGGGTATAATTTAAATTGATAGGCCTAATTCAAACCTGTTCTTTGCCATTTCCAGGCAACCAGCTACTCCAGTAGTTAGAGTCCATATTACATTGCGTCCTTATTGAGAACACTTGGTGCTGTCACTGTTAGCTTTTAACTCTCTTAAAAGGTACAGTTCACCCACATCTTCATAATAAAGTACAATTTCTTCCCCCTTGTAATTTCATCCTCTAGTTATGAAGTCCTGCAGTCCATTTACATTTTTGATTCTTTATGTGCCTGATTATGATATCTCGAATATATGTTTCCAAGTCTCCAAGTCTCTCTCGTTCTCCACTGTTTATAGTTTTTTTTTCCTTTAAACATTATCTAGCTCCATCCTTTTATCAGATCCAAAATGGATGACTTGACATTTGCCTGCATTAATAACAATTGCTACTTCTTTTCCCATTTACTTACAAGTCTATTCTCATTTCAGCTTGATGCAGCACCCAATCCAAAATATTTAAGGTATTAATAAATACAGTTAATACTTAGGCCTCAATGCAGATCCTTGCAGAAACTACGCGTCACGTCTTGCTAAATGTGTACCGACTGGCCCATTATTTCCTTTCTGAGCCATTCAGCAAGTTTGCTAATTTGTGAGAAATAAAATCTAAGATTTTGAAAAAGATATATGACCCAGTGAGGAGCAGAGCTCAAATGAACGACACAATGCCATTTGCTGTCGACAAGTGTATAGAAACAGATTGGATTTCAACAGCACCGTTTGCAATGTTCACAAGACTGTTTGAAGTAATGGAAACTGCAGGCTGCATTTCATTATGGGTAAGCAAAATTGTTGAGGTCACTCATGCTTCAGAAACTCATGTACTGCTCATCATTATGCTTAATCTCCCAGCCTATCACTGTGGAGACTAGGGTTTAATATCTTGATGAGGTGTGGTTGATATCTCTGTGATACGATGAGTGAAAGTTTGGATATGCTTTTAGGATCTTTTAGGATCCCAGAGTCAGGAAATCCAGGCTCAAGTCTAACGAAATCCAGAAGTACACAATAATATCTCTGAACATGTTGATTCGAAAATACCTCCGCAAAAATACCAGAGGCAAGGGCATGTGCATTTTCAACAGAGATTTAAAATGCAAAGTGAGTGTCAGATTGCCACTCATCACATTTCCTGATCAATGGAAATGTTTTGCAGCAGGAATCATCAGAGAAATATAAAATTGTAGCACCGTGTAGCTTTATTTTGGCCCTCCCCATGTGGGCTTGCTCAAAAAATTCAGTCCTGAACAATGTCTTGGCAGTACAAAAATAAAGGGACAAAATGCTTTTCTGGCTGACTTAAGTGGTCATATCCTTAATTACATTTCCTATCATTTTTCACTAGCAGAGCAATATAGGCAATGTTCCAATCTAAATGAATGATTCCTGAATGACTTAAGTGCTCTTCAGTGAGTTTTGAAAACTGTGGGTAACTGGCACAAACTGACTTTGATTGATGATGGCAAAGTTTGATTTCTTTTCAAATTCAGAGAAACTGCCTAGCAAAAGCCACATTTTTAATAGATGCTCTATCAGATGAATCCTTCAGCGACAATGTTTTAGAAATCAGTAATTTGAGGGACTCATTGCTAATTAGAGTGTGAGCAAGAGTGTTGTGTGCATTGATTATGATCGAAAGATAGCTGAATCATTTAGGTTGACCATTCACTGGGTGATTGGATGTAATCCTCCATGTAATGCATTTTTGACTAATGCATTATGACTAATTCGCGAGGGGTGTATTGCACTGTTTACGAGATCCCCACAGAACCCAGTAAAGGCATTCATGTTTGAATCATGCTTTGAGTGTTGTCACATTATTTCCCATCATCATCATTCCAAGCAGTAAGCAGTCAAGAATAGACCATAAGACCATAAGAGAAAGGAACATGAGTAGGCTGTTCAGCCCTTTGAGCCTGCTCTGTTATTTAATAAGATCATTGCTGACCTGCCCTTCTCCCAAAACCCACAATTCCCCATCTGATCAAGAACCTATCTCACTCAGCCTCAAATGTAAACAAGGATTCTGCCCCCACAGCACTCTAGAGCAAGGAGTTCCATGATTCACAACTCTGAGAGAGAAGAAATTCCTCCAATTTCAGTTTTAAATTGGCCTCCTTTTGGTTCGAGACAATAGTCTCTGGTCCTAAACACTCCCATGAGGGGAAACATCCTATCCACATTTACTCTGTCAATGTCCTTAAGAATCCTATCTGTTTCAGTGAGGTTACCTCTCATTCTCCTAAACACTAGTGAGTAATCCCAACCTGTTTAGCTTTTGCTCAAAAGACAATCCGTCCTTTCCAGAGATTATCCTATGAACCTTCCTGAATTGCCTCCAGTGGTATTGTATTTTTCCTTGAATAAGGAGATCAAAACTATTCACAGTACTCCAGATATTGTTCGCAGTACTACAAGTCAAGTAATAAAGTCAATAATTTGTCTTAAATTCTGGGACACACAACTTTAGCTAATACTTTTCATGAGGAATTTTATCAGGTGAACGTAAAATCACCACTGTCCTACCCAACTCTCTTGTTAGAGCAAGACATCGGGTGATGGTTTCACCTGAGAGTCACTGTGTCTCAGATAAGGAAAGACACTGAGAAGAAAAGTACTTTGTGGTAAGATCAATTGGTGTGGGAATTAAATCATGTATTTATTTTAGTGGGATATGGGCATCACTGGCCAGCCAGCATTTATTGCCCATTCCTAGTTGCTGTTGAGAAGGTGGTGGTGCGCTGCCTTCTTGAACTGTTGCAGTCCACCTGCTATGGGTTGACCCACATGCTATTAGGGAGGGAATTCCAGGATTTTGATCCAGTGGCAGTAAAAGAACACCAATATATTTCCAAGTCAGGACGGTGAGTAGCTTGGAGTGGAACTTTCAGGTGGTGGTGTTCCCATACCCTTTACAAATTCATGCTGGTTCCACTGATAGCTGAATCTTTTCAAACTGTTCAATAAATCTTGTTTTTAATTAATAACAGATGTTTGCATGAAAGTTCAATAATTTCCTTATTTACATTTCCTATCATTTTTTAATAGCCAAGTGATGTAGGCAATGTTTTAATCTAAAGGAATCGTACTGAATGAATAGAATTTGACATTCTGTAGCCAGGGCATCTATAATGTTCTCACTTGCTTCCTTTAATACATTGAAGTAAAATAAAACCATATGATTCTGGGGACTTCTCATAGTTCTGTCCCAGTACTTCCTTTACTGCTCTTATTTAGTTTTTGTCAATGCCAGTGGATCCTTGTCACTGGTTCAACATTGGTTTCTTTGGGATTTCTGGAATGCTATATCTTACCATTTTACAAGTAATGAAACAAAGACATAATTCAATGTTTCTATGCAGTTCTTTATTTTCAGTGTCCATTTTACTGTTGTTAGTTTGAATGGGCCAAGTTACTTTTGACCACTGTCTTTTTCCTAATACAACTGAACAATACTGACTGATGTCTAGATACAACGTCTAACATAATATAAGGTCCCAGGATAATTGACCAGAATTTTACAACACAAAAATATAAACTTAATATAATTAACATATATTGCATTGAATTTCTTTTCAGAGTACCGTTTTGTAGTTCTTACTATCTGTATTGTTACCATTTGCTGGTCTTTAACTTTCCCATTCACTGTCATTTGTATTTGTGCAAAAAACAGCTGATTGCTTATTTCATTGTTGCAATGACAAAGAAACACACATGTGGAACAAAATACAAACCTCACATCAAAATGTTGTGTTCCAATAAGAAAGAATTGGCAATTTTATGGGGAGCAGGTTTGCAGTTTGGGTTTAACCATTAATTGCCATGTCTTGTGAAAGTACACATACTTTGTCTTTTTATTGAAGTATATCTAAAATGACAACTTTTGATGGTGGTCTTCGATGTTACTAATTTTGAGACCAATTGTTACTTTCTTTCTATATTTAGTATGATGATTAAATTCATTCCTAAATCTTAAATTAATCTAAATTAAATGCAACTTTCATCTAAAGTGGAAGTCTTCCTTCCAATATGCATGAATACTTCCTTTTGGAAAGTTTCTTAAATCTGATAAGTCCTGTCTGGTTGCAGGTCATGTCAAGAGTTTTTAATTATGAAAATTAGACACTTAGCACACTGAGCGATTACGTGGCATGTTCAATAAAAAATTTCAACCTTAAACCTATAATTGAACTCAGTCAAACGTGATGCTAAGGAAAAAAGACCTGTTCTGTGGTATAAGGATGGGATTTATCCAGCTTATGTCAGTTTCTAGTTGTCACAAATTCACAAAACACAATAGCCCAAAATTCAACAATTGGCAGCGAATTGACATTGTAACTCTGAGAGGCTTGATTGTACATTGTTGTTCAAATTAATATTGTCGAATGATTACAACATTAATTGTAATTAATCTCTCAATTATGAATGTTAATCTCAGTTCATCTTGGTTTTAATTGAATATTTAATTGATGTAATTACTATATCCATCTCATTCACCTTTATTTAATTACTGATGCTATTGTTATGATTACATGGAATTATATGGCAATAAGGTGAACTGTTTACAGAACTTGTATTGACATTAAGTATAAGTCATAAATTTTATCTAATGAACCTTCAGAATATGGTAGACTGGTCAGAAAATTAAAAGCTCATGGAATCCAAGGGGAAAGTGACAAGATGGCTGCAAAACTGGTTCTGTGACAGGAAACAAAGAATAATGGTTGATGAGCATTTTTGTAAATGTGAGGGTGATTTCAGTGGTGTTTGAAAGAGGCCAATACTGAGCCATTGTTGCTTGTGGAATATAACAATGTATGTGACATGATTAAAATGTTTGCAAATGCAGACTTAAAAATTGGTCTTGTGCCCAATAGCGAGAAAGGAAGTTATAGAATGAAGTAAATGCTGATGGAGTAGTCAGGTGAGAAATTGAATTCAATTGTAGGAATGTGAGACAGTGCATTTCGGAAGCACAAGCAGTAAAAAGAAACACAGAATGAATGGTAGGATGCTTGGAGATGTAGAGGAACAGAGCAACATTGGAGTAGAGTTCCATTTGCCAGAGCTGCGAGTCGAGAAGGAGTGGTGAAGCGAGGGCTGCCGGGAAGGGTAAGTTTTCCCGTATTAAATGGGACTTACCTTGGGAGTCGGGCCTCCATTTGCTGAGAGATGCGAGGGAGGAGCGAAGGACTTCTGGGAAATCATATATTTGTGTGGTTGCGTTACCTGAAACACTACTCGGGTAGTGTCTCCCACCCAACAGTGGTTAGCACTGTTGCCTCACAGCGCCAGAGACCCGGGTTCAATTCCTGACTCAGGCGACTGACTGTGTGGAGTTTGCACATTCTCCCCGTGTCTGCGTGGGTTTCCTCCGGGTGCTCCGGTTTCCTCCCACAGTCCAAAGATGTGCAGGTCAGGTGAATTGGCCATGCTAAATTGCCCGTAGTGTTAGGTAAAGGGGTATATGTAGGGGTATGGGTGGGTTGCGCTTCGGCGGGTCGGTGTGGACTTGTAGGGCCAAAGGGCCTGTTTCCACACTGTAATGTAATCTAATGTAATCTAATCTAATCCTCCTCCTCTAACCAAAAAAAAGGTTCTGTGCACTAGATTGGTAAGGTAACGAGTTTTTTTTAATTCCTTATTTATTCAATAGTCTCTTTGGGAATTTAGAATAGTGGGAATGGAGGTTCGGGCAGTTGAATGTTTCTCCTGCAGAATGTGGGAGGTAAGGGTCACCACTGGTGTCCCTGCTGACTACGTCTGCGGGAAGTGCACCCAACTCCAGCTCCTCGAAAACCGCATTAGGGAACTTCAGCTGGAGCTGGATGAACTTCGGATCTTTCAGGAGGCAGAGGGGGTTATTGAGAGGAGTTACAGGGAAGTAGTCACTCTTAAGGTTCAAGAAAAAAGCAGATGGGTTACAGTCAGGGGATGGAAAGGGAACCGGCAGGCAGTGCAGGGATCCTCTGGGCCATTCCCCTCAACAATAAGTATACTGTTTTGGATACTGTTGGGGGGGATGACTTACCGGGGAAAGCAGTGGGGCACAGGGCTCTGGCACAGAGTCTGTCCCTGCTGCTCAGAAGGGAAAGGGGAAGAGGAGCAGAGCAGTAGTCATCAGGGACTCCATAATTAGGGGGACAGATAGGAGGTTCTGTGGGGATGAGAGAGACTCACGGTTGGTGTGTTGACTCCCAGGTGCCATGGTTCATGATGTCTCTGATCGTGTTTCTGGGATCCTTAAGGGGGAGGGGGAGCAGCCCCAAGTCATGGTCCATATAGGCACCAATGACATAGGTAGGAAGAGAGATGGGGATTTAAGGCAGAAAGTCAGGGAGCTAGGATGGAAGCTTAGATCTAGGACGAACAGAGTTGTTGTCTCTGGTTTGTTGCCACTGCCACGTGATAGTGAGACAAGGAATAGGGAGAGAGAGGAGTTGAACACATGGCTACAGGCATGGTGCAGGAGGGAGGGGTTTAGATTCTTGGATAATTGGGGCTGTTTCTTGGGTAGGTGGGACCTCTACAAGCAGATGGTCTTTATCTGAACCAGAGGGGTACCAATATCCTGGAGGGGAAATTCGCTAAGGCTACTGGGGTGGGTTTAAACTAATCCAGCAGGGGGATGGGAACCAAAATTGTAGTTCGAGTATAGAAAAAGTTGAGAGTAGGAGGTCCGAAATCAAGTTTCAGGGACGCAAGATGGACCGGCAAACAAGACGTTGGTTTGAAGTGTGTCTACTTCAATGCCAGGAGCATCTGGAATAAGGTGGGTGAACTTGCAGCATGGGTTGGTACATGGGACTTCGATGTTACGGCCATTTCAGAGACATGGATAGAGCAGGGACAGGAATGGTTGTTGCAGGTTCCAGGATTTAGATGTTTCTGTAGGAACAGAGAAGATGGTAAAAGAGGGGGAGGTGTGGCATTGTTGGTCAAGGACAGCATTACAGTTGCAGAAAGGATGTTTGGGGATTCATCAACTGAGGTAGTATGGGCTGAAATTAGAAACAGGAAAGGAGAGGTCACCCTGTTGGGAGTTTTCTATAGGCCTCCGAATAGTTCCAGAGATGTAGAGGAAACGATAGCAAAGATGATTCTTGATAGGAGTGAGAGAGAGAGGGTAGTTGTCATGGGGGACTTCAACTTTCCAAATATTGACTGGGAATACTTTAGTACAAGTACTATAGATGGGTCAGTTTTTGCCCAGTGTGTGCATGAGGGCTTCCTGACACAGTGTGTAGACAGGCCTACAAGGGGCCAAGCCACATTAGGTTTGGTACTGGATAATGAGCCCAGCACGTGTTAGACTTGGAAGTAGGTGAGCATTTTGGTGATAGCGATCACAATTCTGTTATGTTTACTTTAGTGATAGAAAGGGATAGGTGTATACCACTGGGCAAGAGTTACAGCTCGGAAAAGGCAATTAACATGCTATTAGGCAAGATTTAGGAAGCATAGGATGGGGAAGGAAACTGCAGGAGATGGGTACATAAGAAATGTGAAGCTTATTCAAGGAAAAGCTCCTGTGTGTCCTAGATAAGTATGTACCTGTCAGGCAGGGAGGAAGCTGTAGAGCGCAGGAGCCGTGGTTTACGAAGGAAGTTGAATCTTTGGTCAAGAGGAAGAAGAAGGCTTCTGTTAGGATGAGATGTGAAGGCTCAGTTAGGGCACTTGAGGGTTACAAGGTAGCCAGGAAAGACCTAAAGAGAGAGCTCAGAAGAGCGAGGAGGAGACATGAGAAGTTTTGGTGGATAGGATCTGGGTAAACTCTAAGGCTTTCTATAGGTATTTAAGGAATAAAAGAATGACAAGAGTAAGATTAGGGCCAATCAAGGATAGTAGGGTGAAGTTGTGTGCGGAGTCAGAGGAGATAGGGGAAGCACTAAATAAATATTTTTCACTCTAGAAAACGACAATGTTGTCAAGGAGAATACTGAGATACAGGCTACTGGACTAGGTGGGATTGAGGTTCACAAGGAGGAGGTATTAGAAATCCTGCAGAGTGTGAAAATAGATAAGTCCCCTGGGCCAGATGGGATTTATCCTAGGATACTCTGGGAAGCCAGGGAGGAGATTGCCGAGCCTTTGGCATTGATCTTTAAATCGTTATTGTCCACAGGAATAGTGCCAGAAGACTGGAGGATAGCAAATGTGGTTCCCCTGTTCAAGAAGGGGAGTAGAGACAATCCTGGTAATTATAGACCAGTGAGCCTCACTTCAGTTGTTGGTAAAGTGTAGGAAAAGGTTATAAGAGATAGGATTTATAATCATCTAGGAAAGAACAATTTGATTAGGGGTAGTTAGCACTGTTTTGTGAAGGGTAGGTCGTGCCTCACAAACCTTATTGAGTTCTTTGAGAAGGTGACCAAACAGGTAGATGAGAGTAAATCGTTTGATGTGGTGTATATGGATTTCAGCAAGGCGTTCGATAAGGTTCCCCACAGTAGGCTATTGTACAAAATGCAGAGGAATGGGATTGTGGGAGATATAGCAGTTTGGATCAGTAATTGGCTTGCTGAAAGAAGACAGAGGGTGGTGGTTGATTGGAAATGTTCATCCTGGAGTCCAGTTACCAGTGGTGTACCACAAGGGTCGGTGTTGGGTCCACTGCTGTTCATCATATTTATAAACAACCTGGATGAGGGCGATGAAGGGTGGGTTAGTAAATTTGAAGACAACACTAAGGTCGGTGGAGTTGTGGATAGTGACGAAAGATGTTGTAGGTTACAGAGAAACATAGATTAGCTGCAGAGCTGGGCTGAGAGGTGGCAAATGGAGTTTAATGCGGACAAGTGTGAGGTGATTCGCTTTGGTCAGAGTAACCGGAATGCAAAGTACTTGGCTAATGGTAAGGTTCTTGGTAGTGTAGATGAGCAGAGAGATCTCAGTGTCCAGGTACACAGATCCTTGAAAGTTGCCACCCAGGTTGACAGGGTTATTACGAAAGCATACAGATAGGCATATTAATAGAGAGATCGAGTTCCGGAACCATGAGGTTATGCTACAGCTGGACAAAACTCTGGTGCGGCTGCACTTGGAGTATTGTGTACAGTTCTGGTCACCGCATTATAAGAAGGATGTGGAAGCTTTGGAAAGGGTGCAGAGGAGATTTACTAGGGTGTTGCCTGGTATGGAGGGAAGGTCTTACAAGGAAAGGCTGAGGGACTTGAGGCTGTTTTTGTTAGAGAGAAGAAGGTTGAGAGGTGACTTAATAGAGACATATAAGATAATCAGAGGGTTAGATAGGGTGGACAGGGAGAGCCTTTTTCCAAGTATGGTGACGACAAGCATGAGGGGGCATAGCTTTAAATTGAGGGGTGATAGATATAGGACAGAGTAGTAAGGGTATGGAATGCTTTGCCTGCAACGGTAATAGATTCACCAACTTTAAGTACATTTAAGTCGTCATTGGACAAGCATATGGACGTACATGGAATAGTGTGGGTTAGATGGGCTTCAGATTGGTATGACAAGTCGGTGCAACATCGAGGGCCAAAGGGCCTGTACTGCACTGTAATGTTTTATGTTCTATGTTCTATATTAAAGAAGTAGCAGATTGGAGAGATAGAGTCATCAAGAGGCATAAAGGTTGGTTTCCTTTACTGGTTGAGGTCTGAAGTATAAGATTAGGGGGTTCTGCGAAATTAGGTAGGGGAGTGTATACAGTTTACTCCCCTTGTGTTGGATTTTATGCACTCTCACCAGCAGGTTTGGAAGTGGGTGGAGCTTGGACAATTCAATAGGTGGGCTTTCCACCACCAACCTATCTATCCACCCACCCCATCTATCTGAAATCTTACAGGGAGCATCAATGACAACAGATGGTTAACCCATCCTTGGATGTATTGATGTCCTTAATTGGGCCAATCACAGATCAATTAAGGGATGTACCCTGCTCTTGCTAGTATTTTACCCATGGCAAGGGAGGCCACACACTACAGGAAGTAGGTAGATTTTAGTTGTATGAGTTGGTGTTGGCCAAGGTGGTGAGTAACCTGCTTTATTCCATGGCTCATCTGAGGCACCACTGCAGTTCATATTTTCCCCTTTTACTTTCTCCTTTGGCTTCTTGAAGTAATGCCCCAGACCCTCCAGATCCTGTGAAAGGTCCTGCCAACATGGTCCATGTGATACCGCAGACTCCCCTCTGAATACAAGATCGTCTTTGTTAGGAATGGCAGTAGCTCCAGCTGTGATTTTGTTCACTAGCCCTAACTCAAGTCCTATCTTACTTAGTCTTTTAACATATTTGCTGATCTACGTTGACTCCTGGTCAAGCACTGTTTTCCTTTGTAAATTCTAATCCTTGGTTTCAAGTTACTCTGTGGCTTTTCCCTTATCTTTCTAGCTTCTCCTCCAACCCTAACTCCAATTCAGATTTCCAAATCTCATGCTTCTTGAACATTTTGGATTTTAACCATTTGACAATTGTCAAATGTGACTTCAGCTACATTGGCTCGAAACCTCTCTTCCTCTTCTCCTTTAAATTGCTCCTTCCAAGTTATCCCTCTGGACTTCAGGCCTAATACCTTTTTATGTCGCTTGGACTAGGATGATGTTCCATAATGCTCCTGTAAAATACATTGGGACATTTGAATATATTAAATGTGTAACGTAAATGCAAGTTACTTGTATGATTGCTAACGTAGTCTCAGTTGGGGGACAAGGCTTTCTGTTGGTAGTGTCACTAGATTTATAATCCTGAGGCCCAGCCTAATGCTCTGTGGACATTGGCTTAAATCCCATCCTTACAGCTGATGGAATTCTAATTCAATAATAAATCTGGAATTTAAGCTAACCTCAGAAATGATGACCATGAAACTATCATCAATTGCTGTAAAAACCCATCTGGTTCTTTTAGGCTCTTAAGAAAAGGGAATATGCTGCCCTTACCTGGTCTGGCCTCCATGTGACTCTGGGTTACAGCAATGTAGTTGGCTTTTAACTGCTCTCTGAAATGGTTCTAGCAAGCACTAACTTCAGGTAAAGAAAAATTATTTAAGCAAACGTACACCCTCCAAGCCTGCAATAAGTTGGAAGCACTTTGGAGAAGTTAATTTTTTAAACAGTACCATTTGCACATTGTCCCAGTGGCTGAAATCCATGAAAGCTATTGTCACTTCCTCGATAATTTATGGCTGCCTGAACTTTCTCTTCTGGTGACAATGATGGTAACTCTGAATGTTTCTTTAGAAATCTCGAAGATGTTGACAGTGTGGAGTCAATTATGGTAATACCATTACACCACAAGGGTCTACCATTGGATTCTCTCTCGTTGGTGATGGCCATCGTGTGAAACTTGTGTGGCACAAGTCTGACTTCACAGTTATCAGCCCAGGCCTGATTGATGTCCAGGTATTGCTGCATATGGACATGACTGCTTCAGCTGCCTGAGGAATGGTGAATGGTGCTGAGAATTGGACAATCAATAGCCAACGTCCTCAGATCCAGTCTATTGATAGAGGGAAGTTCCTCGCTGAAGCAGCTAAAAATTGTTTGCTGTAGGACACTACCTTTATGAACCCTGCAGAGATCTGATTTGATTTGATTTGTTATTGTCACATGTATCCTGAAGAAGGGCCTGTGCCCGAAACGTCGAATCTCCTGTTCCCTGGATGCTGCCTGACCTGCTGTGCTGTTCCAGCAATAAAGTTTCAACTCACATGTATCTAAGTATAGCGAAAAATTTCATTTTGCATGCAGTACAGGCAGATTATGCCATACAAAGTGCATACGGTAATAGAACAGAGAGAAGAATACAATATTACGGCTGCAGAGAAGGTGCACAGAAAGTGAGATTAACATTAAATTTGAAATTTGAGAGGTCCACTCAGAAGCCTAATAATAACAGAAAGAAGTCGTTCTTAAAACTATTAGTCCATATATACAAACTTTTACCTGATGGAAGAGGGTGGAATAGATTATAGCTGGAAATGTGTTGCTGGAAAAGCGCAGCAGGTCAGGCAGCATCCAGAGAACGGGAGAATCGACGTTTCGGGCATAAGCCCTTCTTCAGGAAAGGGCTTATGCCCGAAACGTCGATTCTCCTGTTCCCTGGATGCTGCCTGACCTGCTGCGCTTTTCCAGCAACACATTTCCAGCTCTGATCTCCAGCATCTGCAGACCTCACTTTCTCCTGGAATAGATTATAGCAAGGCTGGGAGGGGGCTTTGATAATGTTGGTTGCTTTACTAATGCAGTGGGACGTATAGCTGGAGTCAATGGATGGGAGGTCTGAATTGTGTGAGGGACTGGGCTGTGTTCATGACTCTCTATCATTTCTTGTGGTCTTGGGAAGAAGAGTTCCTAAAGCACATTGTGATATATTCAGATAGAATGATTTATATGGTGCATCCATAAAAATTGGCTAGAGTCCTTGTGGACATGTCAAATTTCTTTATCCTCCTGAGGAAGTAGAGGCATTGTTGTGCTTTCTTTAACCATTGTGTTGAAATGGGTGGATCAGGACAGATTGTTGTTGATCATCACTCCCAGGAATTTGATGCTCCCGACTACCTCCACCTCAACACAACTGATGCTGTCAGGGGCATTCTCTCCACTCCATTTCATGAAGTCAGTGACTCGCTCCTTCGTTTTGTTGACATTAATGGAGAGCTTGTTGTCTTTACACCATGTCGTTGAGCACTCGACCTCTTTCCTGTCTTCTGTTTAAGCGTTGTTGTTTGAGATCCACCCTACGACAGTCGTGTTGTCAGGAAATTTGTAAATGTCTTGTAGATGTCTGAGATGTTTTGCAGCAACAATTGATTTCCAACAACTACAATGATCTTCCTTTGTTTTTGGTGTGACTCTGTCTAGCAGAAAGGTTTCCCCTGATTTCCATTCCGTTCTGCTTGAGCTTCTTCATATCACACTTGGGTAAATTCTGCATTTGTGTTAAGGACAATAACCCTCATTTCCATTATTGTGTTCAGCTCTATGTCTGTGTTTGAAGCAAGGCAGTAACCAAATCAGGTGCTGATTGGACCTGTGAGAAGCCAATCTGAGTGTCAGTCAGCAAGTTACTGTTACATGCTGCTTGATAGCACCGTCAATGACATCTTCTATCACGTTTCTTCATCTGAGTCAGCTACACCCTAACATGAACATGTTCCCCATGGCCTCCGATTAAAAATTTCATGCTGTTCCGCTGAAGACGGTCAATTAACCTTTCAATTAGATCAATAAGGAATTTATTGAAGACATACTGTTCCCAGATCTGCCCTCAGAGCCTCCATTTTAAAATTGTACATTGCTCTTGAGTCACTGGAATCCAGTTGCACCCTCTCTACTATTTTCAATGGGTATCTACACTCTTTCTTGTCCCAAATGATGTTTGAAAATCTAGTCTGAATTGTCTGATTTTTGTCTTCAGTGTCAATGAACCCAGGGAAATGAAAGGAATAATAATTGTGATAATAATATAGTCAAAAGATATGAGAGCAGAATCAAGCCATTCAGCCCATAAGTCTGCTCCATCATTCGATCGATATGTTTCTCATCCTATTTTCCTGCCCTCTCCTGTAAGTTTTATCCCCTTACTAATCAAGAATCTATCTCTGTCTTAATTACACTCAGTGACTTGGCCTCTGTGGCAATCAGATCCACAGATTCACCACCCTCTGTCTGAAGAAATTCCTCCTCATCGCAGTTGTAAAGGGTCATCCCTTCACTCTGAGGCTGTGCCCTCAGGTGCTAATCTCTCCTACGAGTGAAAATGTCTTTTCCATGTCCATTTTATCCAGGCCTCTCAGTCTCAATTCTGTAAGTTGCAATGAGGTCCCCCTCATTTTTCTAAACTCCATTGAGTACAGAACCAGAGTCCTCAACTGCTCCTCATATGACAAGCCCTTCATGTCTGGGATCATTCTTGCAAACCTCTTCTGGACCCCCTTCAAGGCTAACAGATCCTTCCTTAGCTATGGGGCTCAAAACTGCTTGTAATATTACAAATGCGATCTGACCAAAGCCTTGTACAGCATCACCAGTAAATCCCTGTTCTTCTATTCTAGTCCTCTTGAAATAAATGCTCACATTGCATTTTCCTTCCTAACTGCCAAATGAACCTTTATGTTAACCTGAAGAGAATCCTGCACTAAAACTCCCAAGTAATTTGTGTTACAGATTTCTGAAGTCTTTTCCCATTGAGAAAATAGTCTCTGCCTTTATTCTTCCGACAAAAGTGCATAACCTCTTCATTTCCCTTATTGTATTCCACTTCACCACTTTTTTACCCACTCTCCTAGCCTGACCAAGTCCTTCTGCAGTCTCCCCACTTCTTCAGCACCATCTGCCCCTCCCCCTATCTTTTGTCATTGACAAATGTAGCAACAATATCCTCGGTTCCTTGGTCTAGATCATTAATATATAACATGAATAGTTGTGGTCCCAACACTGACCTGTGAAACTCCACTTGTTACCAGCTGCCATCCTAAAAAGATCCCTTTATCTCCACTCCCAGCCTTCTGCCAGTCAGATAATTCTCTATTCCATACCAATACCTTACCACCAACAGCATGAGGTTTTATCTTATTTAGCAGCCTCCTGTGCGGCACATAATCAAAGGCCTTCTGCAAATCCAAATAGATCAATTCCATGGCTTTTCCTTACCTAACTTGCTCATTACCTCCTCAAAGAATTCTAACAGATTTGACAGACATGATCTCCACTTGATGAAGCCATGTTGTCTCAGCCTATTTTAACATGCACTTCCAAGTCCTCTGCAATATCATCCTTAATAATGGCCTCTAAAATCTTACCTACAAGTGAAGTCAGGCTAACCAGCCTATTGTCCTGTCTTCTGACCCTCTCCTTTTTTAAACTTGTGTGTAAGAATTTCCATTTTCCAGTCCTCTGGGAACCTCCCTCACGACAATGAAAGATCATCATCATTGGTTCCACAATCTCCTCAGCTATGTCCCTCGGGTGTAGTCCATCTGTCCAGGTGATTTATCCACCTCAGACCTTTCAGCTACTCCATTGTCTTTTCCTTAGTGATGGTCCACTGTCTTTACCTCTGCCCCCGTGACTCACTTGAAGTTCTGGTTTGATACTGGTGTCTTCCAACATGAAGATTTGCAAGGTTTGTAGCTCAGATTGAGGTTTAGGGTGCACAGAATCCTAGTAGCACACAAACCCACCAACACTCTCAAACAAAAACTAACAAACTTAAAAGACCCAGTACAACCCATGGACAAAACCAATGTCATCTACAAAATTCCATGCAAGGACTGCCACAAACACTATGTAGAACAAACAGGAAGAAAGTTAGCCACCAGGATACACAAACACCAGCTAGCCACAAAAAGACATGACCCTCTCTCCCTCGTAGCCCTACACACGGATGAAAAAAACTACCATTGTGACTGGGACAACACATCTATCCTGGGCAGACTAAGCAAAGACATGCCAGAGAATTCCTAGAGGCCTGGCATTCCAACCACAACGCCATAAATAATCACATAGATCTCGATGCCATCTATCAACTCCTCAGAAAATGAACAGGAAATGACATCACCACAAACCCCAGGAACTCCATCCAGGACAAACATATAAATAGAAAGCAGG
Organism: Chiloscyllium plagiosum; assembly: GCF_037043375.1. Classification (NCBI taxonomy): domain Eukaryota; kingdom Metazoa; phylum Chordata; class Chondrichthyes; order Orectolobiformes; family Hemiscylliidae; genus Chiloscyllium; species Chiloscyllium plagiosum. The sequence goes on from NW_028270139.1 coordinate 106,353,462, forward strand.
AGACAACAGCTTCGCTTCACTTGGAGGTCGCCATTGATGATATTACCTAGCCAGGTAATGAAATGTCTGGATATCAAACCTACAGCTCAGCGAGCAAACCTACACCCTAAACATGAAGATTATTGCAAATTCTTGATTCAGTTCTTCTGTTATTTCTTTTTTCCCCATTACTACTTTTTCTGCCTCATTTTCCAGGAGCCCAAAGTCTATTCTTGCCTCTCTTTTAACTTTTATGCATCACAAAACAATTTTGCAATTTTTTTAATATTAATATCTAGCTTGGCTTCATATTTCAACTTCTTCCCACTTATTGCTTTTTTAGCTGTCCTCTGATGTTATTTAAAGGCTTCCTGATCCATTGGCTTCTTTGCTTTTTTTTCCCCTTTGCTTTTCTGCTGTCCCTGACACTCCCTTTCAACCATAATTACCTCCTCCTTCCCTTAACATATTCCTTCTTCCTTGAGAAGAATTTCAGCTGTACCTCCTGAATAACCCCCAAGAAATACTTGCCATTCCCATTGCTTCACCAAGTAAATAAAATTGCCAAATAGTCAATATAATTTCAAAACTATTTTATTTAGAGGTCGTCATAACCTTAAACTGAGATGCAAGGGACTGTGGTGATAACATAGAGGTTTTAAAAAAACGTATTTTGCAATGCATGGTCAGAGGCAATAATATCATTGTTGTAAAGAGCTCCAACCAATTATAGATTTAAGTAAGCTGTTAATAGGTTTACAAACCAAGTGGATATTATGTTTCAAAACAACAGCAATTTATGATTTTTGTACAAAGTCTGAATTTAAGAGATTGTCTCTTGACTTACTATGGTTTGGCATGTATGTCAGATAGACAGTAAAATGCAAATTAATTTCCCAGGCGCAGTGACAAATTTTAATTGTGACTTTGTGTGGTTTAATCCTCTGGGACTTTAGATATGCAGACCCTATGGCCCTTTCAATGTATTTCATGCAGCTGTAAGTCAGGCTCAGTCTTGTTGGCAAGTTATTTATTTCTATGTGAAATCAATTTCATAACTGAGTAAAATTTGTTGGAATACAGTAATAAAATACTTTGGATACCAGAAATCTGAAATAAAGTTTGTGCTCTTGGATCTTTAAGGATAATTGTCTTCTCTGCTACTCTAAGAGAGTGATGTGTTCTCTAACCTGTTTGTGGATCACTTTGACGAAATAAAAGACCCATGGAACACCTATCAGTTTTAGCCCATCTACCTTGCTTGTCATCAGGAAAGACTTCAGAATTAACAAGAACTTCTTAAAAATACAAATAGCTTGCTTTTTTGTTCCTAAATGTAATATATTTACATGCTTTTTGATTTTCTTACCTATCATAAGTAAATTACTGATTCATGCCACAAGTATAGGTATGGAGAGTTGTATAGGGCATTTTTTTTTAACATTCTAATATGTGTTATGACATCTTCACAATAATCTTACTCTGAGAGTCTAGCACTGATCTTACATCTATTTTAGTGAAATAAAACAACAGAACATAAATCTCGCTTATGAAGCTGCATTGTTGTTTGTGTTCAAGGCTACTTGTGTTGCGTGTGTGATGCTGTCCACACGTTATGGATGAGAGTTCTACTCTATACTCTTGTACTCCTCTGGGATGACACTTCACAACAGGTCCTTATATGTCACAGACCACCTGGAAGATCCACTGTACTGGTCATATATTGAGCACCATTCCAATAAAGCTGTGAGCCTGTGAGAGATGAAATCCAACAGGGTTCTTTCCTGAGAACTTTTGTGAGTTCATAGTTCATGCCTGTCCTCTGTGTCTAGGATCTAAAGCAGCACCATAGCACATGCTTAACAAGCCTGCAGCTATGCTTCTGGCTGTTCAAATCACACGCAATTAGTTGTGATTCATTTGAAGGTGGGGTGGTGCCATTGGAAATTTGACATAGTGGTACCTGTTTGTATCTTTAATCTGTGGAATGCCCTAATTTCAGTTTTATTTTAAATGCTGCTCCACTTGGCTACTTTTAATGAAACATAGCCCCTAGAGCAAGTTTTGTCACTCAAGGCATGTCTGATATGTATCTTAAATCTATTTTCCTACTATCGCTCCAAATCCCGTGAAATTTCTGCTTTACAATAAAAATCTAATGGTTTAATTCTTGTAAACTCCAATGAGCCTAAATATTTATCAGCACGCTGAGAGGAAGTATTCTCAGTACTACCCTTGTGTGAAGGGTTTTTTCTTTTTGTTTTCTTTATTAGCTGAGTTTAATTTTAATATTATTTCACCTGCACTCTTCTACCAGCCAGATGCAATGGTTTTCCTCATATCTACCCTACTCAACATTTTTAACACCCTGGTGGAATTTTCCCAGCCCCTGATGACATGGATCAAGACACGAAAGTCAGGAAAATCAGAAGCTTCTCAACATCGACAACAAAAAGCTGCTATTTTTCAACCCAATGTTGAAAAGCAAGAAGAGATCCCTGATGGATGGTTAATGAGCTGTGAGTTGGCATGATTGTGTGAGAAAACTCACTCAACCCTCCACTGTCACCAGCCTGTTTCTTGCTACACTCCTTTGAGGAACCATTGCATTCACCTTTATCTAGTACAGAAGATCAATCAATCAGCAAATTTATTTCAGGGGACTCCTGCAATACTTGCCTGGTCGTTTGAACAGCACGACACTCACTTATTCTCTATCTTCATGCATTCTCCAATCTTGTGGTCTGAGCACCTCACTAGATGGTTATCTTAAAGTCATCTACTTCATAGATGAACCAGTATCTCTAATACTTGCTCAAGCTTCAAAGCCCAGACCTCTCAGTTCTGCATATTTCTCACATTGCCTAATTGTTTGCTGACTTAGGGCATGTGAAATGGTCAAAATTTCAAACATTACAGAAAAAAAGAAATTGCTGGAAAAGCTCAGCAGGTGAGACAACATCTGTGGAGAGAAATCAGAATTAATGTTTTGTGTTGGGTGACCCTTCCTCAGAACCTGTCACTTGACCTCACTCCACAGATGCTGCCAGACCTGCTGAGTTTTTCCAGCAATTTCTATTTCTGTTTCTGATTTACAGCATTTGCAGGTCTTCTGATTTTTATTTCATCCCAACATTACAGGATGGGAATTTCACATGGCCAAGCTACCCTTCCATACCTTAAATGTATCTGCGGTAAGCACAGGAGTTGGGAGGTCATGTTGTGGCTGTACAAGGCATTGGTTAGGCCACTTTTGGAATATTGTGTGCAATCCTGCTCTCCTTCCTATTGAAAAGATGTTGTGAAAATTGAAAGGGTTCAGAAAAGATTTACAAGGATGTTGCCAGGGTTGGAGGATTTGAGCTATAGGGAGAGGTTGAATAGGCTGCGGTTGTTTTCCCTGGAGGCTCGGAAGCTGTGAGGTGACCTTAGAGGTTTATAAAATCATGAGCGGCATGGATAGGGTAAATAGACAAGGTCTTTTCCCTGTGGTGGGAGAGTCCAGAACTAGAGGGCGTATGTTTAGGGTGAAAGAGGACAAGTATAAATGAGACCTAAGGGGCAACCTTTTCACACAGGTTGTGCTTGTATGGAATGAATTGCCAGAAGAAGTGGTTGAGGCTGGCACAATTGCAACATTTAAAAGGCATCTGGATGGGGATATAAATAGGAAGGGTTTGGAGGGATATGGGCCGGGTGATGGCAGGTGGGAAAAGATTGGGTTGGGATATCTAGTCGGCATGGGCGAGTTGGACTGAAGGGTCTGTTTCCATGCTGTACATCTCTATGACTGTATGACTCCATGCCTCAACCAATCAGAGTCAGCTTTCTAATCAATTAACACCCTTATGCAATGTAGTGTTTTTTCTTTCTGTGAAATTTCTTGCCTTTGTCCTGTCGAGTTCAAGATACAACGTTTCGAAGACATTTTTTTTTCAGCAATTGTCAACTGCTGTACTACCGAGGAACAGTTACATTTTATTAAAATCTAAATGATCTTGTTCTTGCTTTGTGTAGGCTGCATGGACTCTGCATCTCCTAAAGTTAGCTACAACTCCTGGTGGTTGTGTTGCTGAGTTTTCAAATTTCTGATTAGACCAGCAACTCCAAGGGGTGTGCAATGGACAAGACCAGACCCCTTCAAAATATTTGAAGAAAGTAGTCTAGACTCTAACTTTTACTTATTTTAATGATAGATTTAAAGTGTCATGTTCCAGACACGAACTGTTAAGTTATTCAACATTAAGCGAAACACAATTTATTTAAATCCTGTGATTAACATACAAACAAAAGGAAGAGGAATTTAGAATAACTTAACTATTGGAAAACTCTAACTCAGCACAACCCTCTTAAACTGTAATACTTGTCCATCTTTCTTCCCACCTATCTGCTTTACCCTTTCTCCAATCTATCACCATCACCCTCTACCTCCATCTACCTATCGTCTTCCCAACTACCTCACCACCTACCCCCACCTCCACGTTCCCATTTATCTCTCAGCCCACTTCCCCACCCCACAATCCTGATGAAGGGCTTAAGCCCGAAACGTCGATTGTCCTGCTCCTCAGATGTTGCCTGACCTGCTTGCTTTTCCAGCGCCACATCGTTCAACTATTGGAAACTTAATCGAATAATACACACAGTACGTTTTACTAATGAACTGTTCCAATATAGTAACATCCCATAAACACACACCTTTGCAAAAAGGCAAATTCAAACACGGATTCTTACATGAAGTTTTCCAATCCAGGAGGAAGAAACATCAAGAGAAGATTCCGAGAGATTAGTGGCTAGGAATCATACACTGAAGCTTCCAACTCTTTTGAGACCCTAAACAGCTTTTGATGCGAAAGCTAAAAAGACTAGAAAGCCTGGTCTGTGAGAGCTGGCCACACCCAGCTGCTTCCATTGCTCCAACTTTAAAAAAACACCCAAGGCCTCTCAAGTTGTTTATTTAAGTCAGCTTCAGTAGCCAGTTCTACCTTACAACCTCTCTTCAAAATGACCACTTAAAGTGACAGCATCGTCACAGATGGGCATGGGACCCAAATGTGATGACAAACCTGGTGGCAATTTATTAAGGAGCTATCTCTTGTAGGATTTGACCAATTGCCTCACCAACGAGCTGTGCATTTTGAAGACACACACTTACAACCATTGTTAGGACCCTGACTTGACTGATAAAATTTGCCCATCTTCTTTGTTCTGGAAGAATCAAAACCTTGATTCTTGACCTTGTGTGACTCATGATAATTATGTTTGATTTGACCATGATGTTACAGATCCATTCCATATATCATATTTTATACATGGAAATCCATTCTTGCCTGCTACACTGTTTGATCCCAGCTGGAGCTGATGTTATTCCATTTACTTTCCCTTTTTTCCTTTTATGTTCTCAAGACATTGTGGTTTATTTTTTGTCTTCTTGCCCTACTTATATGTTTATTTGTAAGTTTATTTCCTTAACCTGATATTTCCAGGGTAACAGAACTCCCAGGGAGTCCACCTGGGAGTTGGCACCAGGAAATGCCAACCTCACCACCAAGGCTCTCCCATCAAGACTGTAAAAGTAACCCCATGGCATTAATTTGAAGGAAGGATATGTTACAGTGAGTGCAGAAAACAGCAGCATTCACATGGAACCAACTTCCAGCCCTTCTTAACTGGCAATATATGCAGTGGATGGCATTGAAAGGTTCACTCCAGCTGTTGAATGTGCACATTGGAATGTATTTTTCTGCTTCCTTTCTTGGGAACTTACCATGGAAAATATTGTGAACATCACTGTGTATGGAATGAGGGGCAAAAAAAATGTCTGCTCCCAGTCAGAAGAGAAGCTCACAACTAAGCCAATGACTTATCAGAAAAGCAATCATGAAGGAGACGGGTAACATGAAAGAATGTGTGAAGGAAGGCGCATAAAAATGGTGCCACTTCCCAATTATCACACCTCACTATATCTGGTTATGATGTCAGTTGCCTTACCTGTTATGAACAACTATCAGCACTAATTAGTTTTCAGAGGAGGAAACAACTACCTCTAGAAATTGCAGGTGTCAGCAGTATCTCTTTGAATAACTTCAAAAAGAACTGCTGCTAACTTGAATTTTGTTTGTCCCTTGCTGCAAATGGAGCTCAAATGTACAGTAGGAAAGATATTTAATTTAGATATTCAGATAATTCCACATTCGCATTAGATCTGACACGTTCTTTTCTTTCCAGAATTTTTTCACTTCTCAAAAAGGAATGCTTTACACAAACTCAGGACAGCCCAAAAACACTTTATGGTTAATCAAGTACTTGTATTACACATGAGATTATGATAGTGGCACAATGCCAATTAAAAAGGTGATCAAAATCTATAAAGCCTAGTTAATTTCCACATTCTGTTTGAACAAAACATTGCTTATATTTCTTGACATTATAAGCAAACACTAATAATGGTGTTCTCAACACTCTTAGTTGTCTGAGTATTAAACTCGAGCAATATCTTTGTTTATCTTTTTTTGAGAGCCATGTGCACAGAAAGAAATTGTGGCTCATAATCTGTCACCAACAGTTTGCGTCAGAGAATTAAATTCTGTCATTTGTTAAATCTTAGGTCCATGGATCCAATGAAACAAACATTTTCAGAATGGCAGCAGGCAATTTTATGCTGTTTCCTTTTCTCATAATACTTGCAACAATCAGCACGTTAATCCATTTGGAATTTAATGCTTGACTAATTTGTGAAATATCATTAAGAGGCTATTGATAAGCACTCATGTTGTAGGAAGATAGAACAGCTGTTACTTTACCACTATGGCACGAGCAATGATTTGCTATATAGACTGTTAACGTTTCATAGAGATAATGAGTAAATTGACTTTTCAGTCAGCACCTGTGAATTACTGACATGCCATTCACCAGAGAGAAGTGTAAAGTTTCTGGTGCATTTTGTTTTTGTCACTTGACACTGGATACATTTATGTAATAAGTATGTTATCTAAGTTTCGGAATGACAGAGTGAGAGTGGTGTTAAATTAAAACTTGTGCCTCAAATACAAGTTCCTCTCTGGTCTTGACTCTCTTAATTCTGCAACCTCCTCCAACAGTGAGTGTTCACCTCTGCTCATCCGGCTCTTGCTTCATTTTCATTCACTCCTCTCCCTGCTTCATATTTTGTTGAAGAATCTTTAGCATTCTTCCCCAGGAATATTGGAATCCTCTCCTTCAACTCCTCTAGTTTGCCTGTCTCTTTACTCTTTAAAATATAACTCTTTGACTGTAGATTCAGTGGCACATCATGTGGTGTTTGGAAATAGAATTCGGATTAGGTTTTATTGTCACATATACTCAAGTGCTGATTTGGAGATGCCGGTGTTGAACTGGGGTGTACAAAGCTAAAAATCACACAACACCAGGTTATAGTCCAACAGGTTTAATTGGAAGCACTAGCTTTCGGAGCGACGCTCCTTCATTGATTGTGAAGGAGCAGCGCTCCGAAAGCTTGTGTTTCCAACTAAGCCTGTTGGACTATAACCTGGTGTTGTGTGATTTTTAACTTTGTACACTCAAGTGCAGGTTTCATGACTACAATGAGAAGTGTACAAAGTTGCCATTTCCGGCACCATCTTAGGTACACAGGTGTCCAGGCATAAAATCTTTAGTATAAATTAGAAAAATAAAGAAATAAAGTCAAAAGTTCAGCATTACCGTCCTTTTAAAGAATTGAATTGAATTAAATTTATTATCACATGTACCGAGGCACAGTGAAAAGCTTTGTCTTGCGAGCAATACAGGCAGATCACAGGGTTAAGTAGCATAGCTAAGTAAATAATAGGTAAAAAGCAGCAAAAACAAAGATACAGGTACAGGCAAATGTTAAGAGTTTGTGAGTCCATTCAGTATTCTAACAACAGTCAGGTAGAAACTGTTTCAAAACCAGCTGGTGCTTCTGTACCTTCTCCCCGATGGTAGAGGTTGTAGAAAAGCATTGCCAGGTTCCGATGGATCTTTGAGAATGCTGGCAGCCTTTCCTTGACAGCAGGCCTGGTAGATGGATTCTATAGATGGGAGGTTGGCCTTTGTGATTGTCTGGGCCGAGTTCACCACTCTCTGTAACCATCTCCGATCTTGAATGGTACAGTTGCCATACCAGGTAGTGATACATCCAGACAGAATGCTCTCGATGGCGCACCTATAAAAGTTGGCAAGGCTATCCACCAGCATGCCAAATTTTCTCAGCTGCCTGAGGAAGAGGAGACGTTGTTGGGCCTTTGTAACCAGTGCGTCCACATGAAGAGTCCAAGATAGCTTGTTGTGGATGATCACTCCCAGGAGATTGACACTCTCCACTCATTCCACCTCTGTGCTGTTAATGTGTAGGGGAGAGTGAGTAACATCCCGCCGAAAGTCAGAGAAAAAAGTAAACAGCTCAGACAGATCCATATTGGCCCTCAACTTGGGTCTGTGCTGGCCTTCACCTCATGGCCTCAAGTCTGCACTGGGATTCACCTGGAGGCCAGGAGTCTGCGATGGCCTTCACCCCTTTTTGCTTTCCCCAGCTGCTTTCACTTCTATAAACTACTTAAAGGTATTTAATTCTGTTAAATGCATTGCATTGATGTTGTGCATACTTGTTAATATTAGTCATATGTCTTGAATATTCATCAGTATGACTTTAAAGATATTTTATTGATTTTTATCCAAGGTGACAATGAGGATTTTGTTGTTTTGGATGAAAGTGTAAATTGGGAAATATAAATTCAGTTTTCTGTTATAAATCTCTCACAATTCTTCTTTCTATCAAAGGCAATGGAAATGAAAAATGCATTAGATGTATCATAGGTAACTGTACTTAGTAGCCAATTTACACAATCAACCAAAGGGAAAATATTCCCCAATGCATTCAAATTGTCTATTCATTCTGTTGAATTCAGATTTTTTTATATATGCATACTCTAATCTTCGCCAAAGACCATCCAGATGATGATGAACATCACTTCTATGCTTTTATCAATTTGAGATCATGTGCCCTGGAATCTGTCAGGGCAATAGGGTCATAACACAGACACTTGTTTATCAGAAAGCACAGGAGAGACCCCAGAGAGAGCGTACCTAGTGGGAAACACCTTAGAAAGCCAGAGACACAGGGCAGCAGAGATCACAGAGGGAGTGTACCCAGTGGAAGCACCTCAGAGAGCCAGAGGCACTGAGGCCACAGAGACCACGTTCCTGTTGGGAATAGCTCAAAGAACCAGAGATAAAGAGCACCTGAGAGCACAGAAAGAGAGCATACTTTCTGGGGAGCAGAGATCTAACATTGAATCCAGAGGTGAGGCATTCAAGTGACGTCAGGGGAGAAGGAAGCAGCTGATTGGGTGAGCAAATGTTTGAGCATTATACTACTTGTAAGTTCATTATTTTGGATTTACACTTTTTAATGGCAATAACAAGGAGATCCGGGGAAGAAGGGCCATAGAGTAATCAATAATATTTGAGCTGAAGGGCAGTCTGAGGATTTAATTTAAAGGGGTAGATCATGGAAGGAGAGCTCCATGCTGTGGTTTGCTCCTCCTGCTCTAAGTGAGAATTCAGGCACAGTTCCAGTGCCCAGGACCAGAATGTATGCAGGATGTGTCCCTAGCAGCAGACCTTGGAAGTATGTATTTTGGAACTGATGCAGCAGCATGGGAAAATGTGGAGCAGCCTCAAGCCTCGAGGATCCTGGATAGCATGTATGAAGAGGTGGTCACTCTGCAGGTTGAGTCTCCACAGTTAGGGAGGGGAAATGAATGACTGCCAGGCAGAGGACTAGCCAGGCAGTGCAGAAATCCCTTGCGGCCATTCCCCTGCAAAACAGATATTTTAGAGATGAGGAATGGCCTGTCAGAGGAAGGTAGCAGCAGCCACGTTTGTTGCATCAATGAGGCAGAAAACTCGGAAAGAGATCATGCTGTAAAGTTGAGTGAAATAGGGGTTGATGGGAAAGGTGAGAACAGTAACAAATTAAAAATACTATACATTAATGCACGAAGCATTAGACATAAGATGGATGAACTTGAGGCTCTTTTGGAAATTGGCAGATACGATATTGTGGGGATAACTGAGACGTGGCTTCAAGTGGACAGGGCCTGGGAAATGTATATTCAAGGCTACACGTACTATCGTAAGGACAGACTAATGGGCAGAGGGGGTGGGGTGGCCATGTTGGTAAGGGAGGATATTCAGTTCCTTGCGTGGGGGGGACCCAGAGTCAGGGGATGTAGAGTCAGTGTGGATAGAGCTGCGAAATACTAAGGGTAAAAAGACCCTCTTGGGAGTCATCTACAGGCCCCCAAACAGTAGTCTGGATGTCGGATGTAAGTTGAATCAGGAGCTGAACTTGGCCTGTCGCAAAGATGTTACTACAGTTGTTATGGGGGATTTTAACATGCAGGTAGACTGGGAGAATCAGGATGGTATTGGACCTCAAGAAAGAGACTTTGTGGAGTGCCTCAGAGATGGATTCTTAGAGCAGCTGGTGCTGGAGCCGACCAGGGAGTAGGCAATTCTGGATCTGGTATTGTGTAACGAACCAGAATTGGTCAGAGACCTCGAAGTGAAGGAGCTATTGGGAAGTAGTGACCATAATACATTAAGCTTCAATCTGCAATTTGAGAGGGAGAGGGTACAGTCGAAAGTGACAGTACTTCTGTTGAATAAAGGGAACTATGGAGCTATGAGGGAGGAGCTGGCCAAAGTTCAATGGTGCAATATCTTAGCAGGGATGACAGTGGAGGAACAATGGTGGATATTTCTGTGTATAATGCAGAAGTTGCAGGATCAGTTCATTCCTAAAAGGAAGAAAGATCCCAGGAGGAGGCATGGGCGGCCGTGGCTGATGAGGGAAGTAAAGAAACATATAAAGTTAAAAGAGAAAAAATATAACATAGCAAAGATAAGTGGGAAAACTGAGGACTGGGAAGCTTTTAAAGAGCAACAGAGGATTACTAAGAAAGAAATACGCAGAGGAAAAATGAGGTACGAAGGTAAACTGGCCAATAATATAAAGGAGGATAGCAAAAGCTTTTTTAAGTATGCACAAGGCAAAAAAATGGTTCAGACTAAAATTGGGCCTTGAAGACAGAAACAGGGGAATATATTACGGGAAACAAAGAAATGGCAGAAGAATTAAATGGGTACTTCAGATCTGTGTTCATTGGGGAAGACACAAGGAATCTCCCTGAGGTAACAGTGGCTGAAGGACCTGAACTTAAGGGAATTTATATTTGCCAGGATTTGGTGTTGGATAGACTGTTAGGTCTGAAGGTTGATAAGTCTCCGGGGCCTGATGGTCTGCATCCCAGGGTACTGAAGGAGGTGGCTCGAGAAATCGTGGATGCGTTGGTGATTATTTTCCAGAGTTGGATAGATTCGGGTCGGTTCCTGAGGATTGGAGGGTGGCTAATGTTATACCAGTTTTTAAGAAAGGTGGGAGAGAGAAAGCAGGAAATTATAGACCAGTTAGTCTGACCTCAGTGGTGGGAAAGATGCTGGAGTCTATTATAAAGGATGAAATTATGACACGTCTGGATAGTAGTAACCGGATAGGACAGAGTCAGCATGGATTTATGAAGAGGAAATCATGCTTGACTAATCTTCTGGAATTTTTTGAGGATGTAACTCTGAAGATGGACGAGGGAGAGCCAGTAGATGTAGTGTACCTGGACTTTCAGAAAGCTTTTGATAAAGTCCCACACAGGAGGTTAGTGAGTAAAATTAGGGCGCGTGGTATTGGGGGCAAAGTACTAGATTGGATTGAAAATTGGTTGGCTGATAGGAAACAAAGGGTAGTGATAAACGGCTCCATTTCGGAATGGTAGGCAGTGACCAGTGGGGTACCGCAGGGATCTGTGCTGGGACCGCAGCTTTTTACAATATATGTTAATGATATAGAAGATGGTATCAGCAATAACATTAGCAAATTTGCTGATGATACAAAGCTGGGTGGCAGGGTGAAATGTGATGAGGATGTTAGGAGATTACAGGGTGACCTGGACAAGTTAGGTGAGTGGTCAGATGCATGGCAGATGCAGTTTAATGTGGATAAATGTATGGTTATCCACTTTAGTAGCAAGAACAGGAAGGCAGATTACTACCTCAATGGAATCAATTTAGGTAAAGGGGCAGTACAGAGAGATCTGGGTGTTCTTGTACACCAGTCAATGAAGGCAAGCATGCAGGTACAGCAGGTAGTGAAGAAGGTTAATAGCATGCTGGCCTTCATTGCAAGAGGAATTGAGTATAGAAGCAAAGAGGTGCTTCTGCAGCTGTACAGGGCCCTGGTAAGACCACACCTGGAGTACTGTGTGCAGTTCTGGTCTCCAAATTTGAGGAAAGACATTCTGGCTATTGAGGGAGTGCAGCGTAGGTTCACGAGGTCAATTCCTGGAATGGCGGGATTACCTTACACTGAAAGACTGAAGCGACCGGGCTTGTATACCCTTGAGTTTAGAAGACTGAGAGGGGATCTGATTGAGACATATAAGATTATTAAAGGATCGAACACTCTGGCAGCAGGAAACATGTTTCCGCTGATGGGTGAGTCCCGAACCAGAGGACACAGCTTAAAAATATGGGGTAGACCATTTAGGACAGAGATGAGGGGAAACGTCTTCACCCAGAGAGTGGTGGCTGTGTGGAATGCTCTGCCCCGGAGGGCAGTGGAGGCCCAGTCTCTGGATTCATTTAAGAAAGAGTTGGATAGAGCTCTCAAAGATAGTGGAATCAAAGGTTATGGAGATAAGGCAGGAATAGGATACTGATTAGGAATGATCAGCCATGATCATATTGAATGGCAGTGCAGACTCGAAGCGCTGAATGGCCTACTCCTGCACCTATTGTCTATTGTCTATTGTCTGTCACAGTTGGCACAGTTTACTGGACTGATTGACAGGACTGCAGGCTTGACATACGAAGAGAGATTGGATTGGTTAGGACTATATTCACTGGCATTTAGACGAATGAGGGAGGGAACTAATGGAAATGAATTTAATTCCAACAGAACTAGACAGAGTTAATGCAGGAAGGATGCTCCTAATGACCAGGTTCACAGCTGTAGGATACAGGTCAGACCATTTAGGAGCGAGATGAGGAGAAATACCTTTCCCCAGAGAGCAGTTAGCTTATAGAATGCTCTGTCACAGACAGCAGTTGAGGTCAAAGCATTGAATGCTTTCATGAAGGAGATTGATATATTTCTCAGGGTTACATGGATCAAAGGGGAAGGGGAGAAGGTGAGATCAGTGTACTGGGTTGGATGACCAACCATGGTCATGCTGATTGTCGGAACAGGCTCAAACCACTGAATGTCTTCCTCCTGTTCCTATTTCGTATATTTGCTTTGTTTTTATATCCAACAGGGGACTCCAAGGATACTAGTCATTTCTCTGAGGGTTGAGTGAATTCAGAGAAAGTGAGGACTGCAGATGCTGGAGATCAGAATGGAGAAGTGCAGCACTGGAAAAGCACAGCCGATCAGGCAGCATCTGTGGATCATAAGGTCTTCATCAGGAATATGGGGGATGAGAAGGGGGCTAAGAGATAAATAGAAGGGTGGGAGTAGGGGGTGAGGTAATTGGGTAGGCCATAGGTAGATGCAGGTGGGAGATGATGGTGACAGTTTGGAGGGGAGGATGGAGCAGAAGGTAATTGAGTGGCCCCATGACTGAGACCTCAGTACCAGATGCTGCACTGTCCAGGAGTGCCAGTCAATCAGAGTCCTGTAGCTCCTCATGCTTCCGGTACAAGAGGGTGTACAGCAGCCGGTGCCAACACACCCATGTGAGGCTCACGGCTGGGGAGGAAAATCAGGGGCAAAGGTGAGTGACAACAGGATAGAGGTTATCAGATGAAAGTCACAAGAAATAGAGGTCTCCCGCCCCATGAGACCTCCTTTCTACCTTCCCTATCCCCACCTGCCCTCCTTCCCTTCCTCCTTCCTTCACTCCTTTCCTTCCTCTTTCCTTCCCTTGCTCCTTCCTTCCTTCCTTCCCTCCCTCGCACCTCCCTTTCCTACCCACTCCCTCCCTCCCTCCCTCCCTCTCTCCTTCATCACAGCCCTCCCTTCCTCTTCACTCCTCCCTCCCTCCTCATTCCCTCAGTGTTCCCTCCTTCCATCCTCCCTGGATTCCTTGTCACTCACTCTCTCCTCACTCCCTCCTTGCTCCCTCCCTCCTTCCTCGGACCACCTCTGACACTTCCCTACCCTCCCTGGACCTCTCCATCTCCATTAATGATGACCGACTTGACACTGACATTTTTTACAAACCCTCCGACTCCCACAGCTACCTGGGTTACACCTCTTCCCACCCTACCTCTTGCAAAAATGCCATCCCGCATTCCCAAATCCTCCGCCTCCGCCGTATCTGCTCCCAGGAGGACCAGTTCCACCACAGAACACACCAGATGGCCTCCTTCTTTAGAGACCGCAATTTCCCTTCCCACGTGGTTAAAGATGCCCTCCAATGCATCTCGTCCACATCCCGCACCTCCGCCCTCAGACCCCACCCCTCCAACCGTAACAAGGACAGAACGGCCCTGGTGCTCACCTTCCACCCTACCAACCTTCACATAAGCAAAATCATCCGCCAACATTTCTGCCACCTCCAAAAAGAGTCCACCACCAGGGATATATTTCCCTCCCCACCCTTTTCCGCCTTCCGCAAAGACCGCTCCCTCCGTGACCACCTGGTCAGGTCCATGCCCCCTACAACCCACCCTCCCATCCTGGCACCTTCCCCTGCCACTGCAGGAACTGCAAAACCTGCGCCCACACCTCCTCCCTCACCTCCATCCAAGGCCCTAAAGGAGCCTTCCACATCCATCAAAGTTTTACCTGCACATCCACCAATATCATTTATTGTATCCGTTGCTCCCGATGCGGTCTCCTCTACATTGGGGAGACTGGGTGCCTCCTAGCAGAGCGCTTTAGGGAACATCTCCGGGACACCCACACCAATCAACCACACCGCCCTGTGGCCCAACATTTCAACTCCCCCTCCCACTCTGCCGAGGACATGGAGGTCCTGGGCCTCCTTCACCACTGCTCCCTCACCACCAGACGCCTGGAGGAAGAACGCCTCATCTTCCACCTCGGAACACTTCAACCCCAGGGCATCAATGTGGACTTCAACAGTTTCCTCATTTCCCCTTCCCCCACCTCACTCTAGTTCCAAACTTCCAGCTCAGCATGTCCCCATGACTTGTCCTACCTGCCTATCTTCTTTTCCACCTATCCACTCCACCTTCCTCCCTGACCTATCAACTTCATCCCCTCCCCCACTCACCTATTGTACTCTATGCTACTTTCTCCCCACCCCCACCCTCCTCTAGCTTATCTCTCCACGCTTCAGGCTCTCTGCCTTCATTCCTGATGAAGAACTTTTACCCGAAACGTCGATTTTGCTGCTCTTCGGATGCTGCCTGAACTGCTGTGCTCTTCCAGCACCACTAATCCAAAATCTGGTTTCCAGCATCTGCAGTCATTGTTTTTACCTAGCAAATCACGCTGTCTTCTAAGAATGAAGGAAAGCTACATGGCCCATATGTAATCCTGATCCATCAATAAAATGGAACGGGTTCAGTGCTAACTGTTGCCAAATAGCTCATTGATGTGCTGATCTGACATCCCACCACTGGCGGGCAGGCACTCTGCATCATCCCTTTGCTCTCCCACTTAATTTGGCAAGGTGTTGGTGCTGCTTGGATATTGAATGAGGCCCCTCTAATGACTAAGTATTCCCCACCGGCTGTGATTCCTGCAGTTCCATGGGCTGATTAAATCTAACCCCACAACTTTCTTACCAGTATTTTCCCTGGATCACATACCAGTACGAGGTTAAAATTCTTACTGTCTCTTGTAACTTATCATTTGAACTCTGTTATTAATTGAAAATTTGCTTTGGCAAATAGTTAATGAGGAGGCAATCAACACTAAATTCATGTTGATAGGCTGTTTGTTTTGAGCTTTAGTCTGGGAAAAGCAATTACCTTCATAATTATTGTGAAAAATAGAACACGGTGCGAATACACAATGCACCCATTTACATGGTGTCCCAGGGGAGAAAAGAGGTAAACCATTTTAGATAAGATCCTCCACTGAATCTACCTCACACTTTGTCTGTAAATAAAGCAGAATCAAATTTTTATTTCACTATATGTTTTTGCAACTGGACACATTTTTCCTCCTCTACAGTCAGAGAGTATTTGGTGCTCCCCTTAGAGAGGAAAATGTGTCTAGTTATCCACAACAAAATATGCAGGAATAAAGAATTGTGATGGTTGCAAGTTGGCATTTAGAAATGTGCAGAAATTTCATGCCATGAAAGGTTTTTACTCACCCCTGAGAACTGGATTTTTTATGTTTATTTGAATGTGGCAACAGAAGTTGTGGGGAGGCGATGGCTGAGAGGTATTATTTCTGGACTGTTAATCCCAGAGATCCAGGTAATGTTCTGGGGACCCAGACTCAAATCTTGTCATGGACTGTGAACTGAATAAAAATGTGGAAGCAACAGTCTAATGATGACCATGAATCCAATGTCAATTGTTGAAAAATTCCATCTGCCTCACTAATGTCCTTTAAGGAAGAAAACTACCATTCTTACCTGGTCTGGCCTACATGTCACTCCAGACCAACAGCACTGTGGTTAACTCTTATCTGCCATCTGGGATGAGTAATAAATGCTGGCACAACTAACGACACCCTCATTCTATGAATATTTTTTAAAAAGGGAATAAGGTGCCAAAGAAGGCATGTGGCATGAATGCCTTCATCAGTTGTGACATTGAGTGTAAAATTTAACAAATCATGTTGTACCTGTATAGAACTTTAGTTTGGTCACATTTAGAATATTGTTTGCAGTGGTGGTCACCACCCTACCTGGATATGGAGACTTTGGAGTGGGTACAGAAATGGTTTGCCAGGATGTTGCCTGGTTTGGAGGGTATTAGCTATGAGGAGATATTGGACAAATTTAGTTTGTGTCCACTTGAACATCACAGGCTGGGGTGTTATCTGATAGAAGTTTACAAAATGAGAGGAATGGATAAAATGGATAGTCATAGTCTTTTTTCCCAGATAGAAATGTCAATCACTACGGGTTAAAGGTTTAAGATAAAAAGGAGAAATTTTAAAGGATATGTGAAGGCAAGTTTTTTTACACAGAGGGTGGTGAGTGCCTGGACTGTGTTGCTGGAGCAGGTGGTAGAAGCAGATACAATAGCAACATTTAAGAGGCAACTTGACAGGTATATTAATGGGCAGGGATAGCGGGGTGCGGACTGCATAGATGCAAAGGTTCAGAAGGGCTTCATGTATTAGTGCAGGCTTGGTGGACTGTACCTGCACTGTTCTGTTCTCTGTTCTTTGTTCAAAGCAGTGAAACAATAAAACATTGCACAAATAAAATTTTGCACGCGTATAAACAATATAACATAATTTGGAGAATACAAAAACAGAACATTTATCAAAGAATTCATAACTCTCTAGCTTCAGTCAATAACTGAGATCTTGTATGAGGAGCAAGAGACCATGCATAATGTGAAGTTTTTGCAATAAGGCCTGGTTTTCCATACTGCACAACGCTAATTAATTATGCAGTTGTGAGCAATATAAGTAAGATATTGCTTTGGCAGAATGACTGCAGGGAACATTATTACATATAAAACTATTGTTACAACGATTAGGTATTTACTTGTGCATTTTTTCCAGGCCAATTGCTGTTATTATTCATGTAACCTTGGGCTACAATAGTGGATTGCCCAAAAAGTAATAAAGATGTATTTCAAGGATAGGTTGCATGTTGTTTGTATGGTAATGTTACTGAACATTGTTACATTCTGTTTGGCCGAGGAAAATGAGCTTGCTAAAAAATTGTTTCTTACTAAAGCAGATATTTTCGACTGAAGGAGCTTTAGTAAATTGCCATGAGCACCTCTTTAACTGTAAGTGATTTATGTTGTAACATTCGAGGGCAAGTCCAGGGTGGGTGACATCACTAGAGAGCAATGTATCTTCTAGCTCTCGTTTATTCTAGATGACTGTCCTCTGGAAAAGAATTGGCCTACGTCTATAAGGAAAGAAGTTGCATGAGTGCAAAGAAAAACATATGAGAATTTCTTCTTGAAGGAGGATATTAAATGCACAAAAGTAAAGCAGTTAATTGTTTATGAAGGAAACATGAGCCAATGAACATTTATTGTTCTTCACAATTGATATTTCTGTAAGGTAATGTTGAGCCACAAGGTACTTCTTAAAAGCATTCTGAGACACAACATTACACCAAACCAAATAAGGGAATATTAGATCAAATGACCAATAGCTTGGTCAAAAGAGGTAGGTTTTAAGAAGAGTTTTAAAACACGATAAATGATGTCAAGGGGTTAAATGGGTATGGAGGGAATTCCAGACCTTAGCAACCAATGGCACACTCTTTGATGGTAGAGCAGTTAAATTTGGAAATGCATGCAAAGACCAGACTTAATGGAGCATATTTATGTCAGAGAGTTATGGACTGGAGGCGATTTCAGAGATAGAGAAGGACAAAGCCGAAGAAAGATTGGAAAATTAGGAGGAAACGATTAAAATCAAAATGCTGCTTGACCAAGAGCAAATGAAGGTTGTAAAATGAAGCATGATAGAGGAAGACATCTTGCTTTGTAATAAGAAATGGACACTGTAGTTTTGGATTATCTCGAACAAGCAGATGGTAGAATCTAGGAGTCCAGCTAGGAGTGCATCAGGATAAACAAGTCTAGATCCAACAAAGACATGAATGGGAGCTTCATCAGCTGATGAGATGAGACAAGCAAAGTTGAGTGAAGATATGGAGTTGGTAATGGATAGTCTTAGAGTTGGCATGAAGAAGAAGTGAGAAGATCAAATGAAATGTGACCTCAAGGAAGATAATTGGCCCTATAACATTACCTTGATGAACTCCTGCCATGATGTGTTGTGGCTGAAAAGATTAACATCCAACAATCACAACCATCTTGCATTTTACTAAGCACAACTACAACCAGTGAAGAAATTTCCCCACTTGATAGCGGTGCTGCTTGATAACACTGTTGATGACACCTTACATCACCTTACTGAGGATTGAGATAATACTGATGATGAGGTGGTGATTGGCCAGATTGGATATGTCTGATCTTTTTGAGCACAGCACATACTTGTGTGATCTTGCGCAATGGCTGGGTAGATGTCAATGTCATAGTTGTACTTGGACAGCCTGGTTCAGAGGGAAGCCAATTCTGGAATACCTCTTCAATAATTTTGCTGGAATGTTATCAGGACCATAGCCTTTGCAGTATCCTATGCCTTCGGCTGTTCCTTTAATATCACATGCTGTGAATTGCATTGGCTGAAGACAGACATCTGTGATGCTGGGGACCAGAGGAAGACAGACATCTGTGATGCTGGGGACCAGAGGAGGAAGGTGGATCATCCACTTGAGACTTCTGTTTGAAAATACTTGCAAATAATTCACACTTGATTTTTGTGCTGCTGGGGTTCCCCATCATTGAGGATGGAATACTTGTGGAGCCTCATCCTATAGTGACTTGTTTGATTACCCAGAAATATTTACACATAGATGTACAGAGATGAGACCCGAACCATTATTTGTAGGGTTGCTTAGATCTGTCTGCCACTAACACTGCCTGGCATTTACACTGTTCTGAGTTGTAGATTCAAGTTGACACCCTATTTTTTAGGATTTTCTGATGCTGCTCCTGGCCTGCTGTCACACACAATTCACTGAAGCAGAGTTGGCCCCCTGGTGGTAGTGGTAGAGTGGAGGATTTGCTCGGCCAGGAACTTACAGGCTGCGATTCAGTACAATTCTGCTGCTGATGATGGCCCACAGAACTTCATGAATGCCCAGTTTTGAGTTGCTGGATTTATTTAAAAACTGTCCCACTCAGCAAAGTGATAATGCCATGCAATGTGATAAAAGGTATCACAGTATGAGGATGGAGCTTTATCTCCACAAGACTGTGCAGTGGTCACTCTTAGCAATACTTTCATGGATAGGATAGCTGCCATATTTTATACATGACAATAGTAATCACAGTTCAAACGTACGTGGGTCATGAAGTACAGTACAGAAGATGCCCTTTGGCCCGTTTAGACTGTATCGACTTAAAAAAAATCACCTATCTAATCCCACTTTCCAGCTTGTGGCCAATAGTCTGGAATGTTATAACAATTCAAGTACTCATCTATGTATCTACTCTTGCCTCTATTGCCCTCTCAGGCAGTACCTTCCAAATTCCCACCACCCTCAAGATGAAAAAGGTGGACCTTAAACCTCCTTACTTCACCTTAAAATTATGCACCTTCATTATTGACCCTTCAACTTAGGAAAACGGCTGTCTCCTATCCATCCTGCCCATGTCCCTCTCAGTCAAGACATCCTCAGCCTTCCATGGTCTGAAGAAAACAACATGGTCTTATCTACTCATGGTTAAAACGCTCCATTCTGGCCCATCTCTGCAATCACATCCTTCCCGTATTGTGGTGACCAGAACTGCACACAGCCCTCAGCTGTGCCCTAACAAAAGCTCTAAACAGCCCCAATATATCTTTCCTGCTCTTAGGTATCTTCTAATCAACCTGTTCAGCGATGCTATTACACAACTCTGAAACAAGTGGGACTTGAACATAGGTCTCCTGATTCAAAGTCAGGGACAATACCACTGCATTACAAGAGCTCGATTTCATGCCCTTATAATCTATGTCACAATTATAGAAACAAGTGCCAAATTAATTACCTATTAACCTGTTCTGCCACATTTAGGCAACTATAGATAATCATTCCAACTTCCCTCTGTTCCTCTGACCTTTCAAGTGTCCTGCCATTCATTGAATTCTGCTCTGTTTTGTTACTTCTTCTAAAGTGTGTCATTTCACACTTGCAGTGTTAAATCCCATCTGCCACTGATCAGCCCATCTGACCAATCCACCTATACCTTCTTAAGACCTTTTATGTCACTTTTTAACCACCCGTCCAATCTTCGTATCTACTCCAAACTCATTCCAGCTTTTTCTCATCGATTGTAAACAATAAGGGATTCCTGTGGTATTCCATTGGACACTGGAGTCCAGTGGCACAAACAGTCTTTCACCATTATCCTCTGTCTCCTACCACTAAACCAATGTTGGATCCAACTTACCAAGTTACCCTGAATCCCCTTATACTTTTACCTTCTTTATCATTCTCCCATGTGGGACTTTGTCAAAGGCTTCACTGAAATGCATACAAACTGCATCAACCGCATTACCCATATAAACATAGCTGAAAACCTCCTCAAAAAAATCAATCAAATTTGTTAGGCATGACCTCTCTCTGATAAAGCCATATTAACTATCCTTAATCAAACCTTGCTTCTCCCAGTGGCAATTAATACTCTCCTTCAAAAATCTCTCCTATAGTTTCCCTACTACTGATGTGAGATTCACTGGTCTGTAATTTCTTGGTTTATCTCTGTCACTCTTCCTGTCCTTCAGTACATTGTTCTGAGTTGTAGCTTCAAGTTGACACCCCAGTTTTTAGATTTTTACGATGCTGCTCCTGGCCTGCTCTCTCACACAATTCATTGAAGCAGAGTTAACCCCTTGATGGTAGTTGTTGAGTGGGAGATTTGCTAGGTCAAGAGGTTATACCTCCTCTGTGGCGGGTGAAGAATTAAAGTTTTGGACCAGAGCCCCTATAATTTCCTTCTTCATCTCCCACAGTAGTCAGCAAGACAACTCACCCAGACCTGGGGGTTGTCTCTTTTTCAGCCAGCCAAAACCTTCAGTACTAATCACTCCTTTTGACTATCTGCTCAAGAATCTCACAGTATATTTTCCTGAATTCTGCACCTATATCCTTCTTCCCCCAAGTGAATACAGATGTGAAGTACTCATGTAAAACCCTACCAACATCCTCTAGCTCCACATACAGGTTGCCCCTTGGTCCCCAAATAGTCCTACTTTTTTCCCTGATTATCCTCTTCCACTTAATATGCTTACAAAATATAATGGCTTTTCATCACTCAAAAATGTTTTGGGATCTTCAATAGTTGTGAAAGTGATTATGTTAAGGATGGAATTCCTAACCAAGCAATGGTGAAGGATTAGAAACAAATGATATAAAGGAAAAGATCAGCTTGTGTAAAGGCTTAATACGTCCATTATCAAAGGGTTAACAGTCAAAATGTTAACCAGCGTCCCATTCCCTTCCCTGGAACTCAAAATGGTATAGAATGCGTACTGAGTGAATTATGTATAATGAATCCAAATTGTCTCCCTCTGCACTGTCCTAACAATGATGGTTTTGCATGAACAATGCCTTCAATAGTCCATGAACATTTCATAGTCAATCTTGCAGTTTCAAGATAAACTTTGTGCAATTTCTGGTGGTTTATTTCAAAGTAATGGTCATGTTAGTTAGTTCCATCACTCCCTACCATCTCCTGATTCATTCTTTCATAAGCAAATCAGTTTTTCAGACCATCCCTCTTGTAACAGCTTGCCCCTCTTAGCTTGCCCCCATATATCTTTAGCAAAATGATGTACACAAATGGACAATGTATGTGTCACCAAAGTTTAGTCATCATCCCATGTGTCCCAAAGGATAAATCTAAAAAGAGTCAAAGAAGATTGCAAAACTCACATCAGAACCTAACCCAAAGTTAAATAAACATACATATATAAAGACTCATTTATATGTACGAAGCCATATGCTTTTGACATACTTTATGTTACAAAACTAAATTTTTAAAATATAACTATGCCGTTGAGTAAAAGCCTTCAAATTCAATGCATTCTCATGTGCTGGCCTGAGTTTGTAATAGCCTGAACCACAAAACAGTAATAAATCTATAAACTCTTGGTCATATGACTTTCTTCATCCCAGAAAATATTTTGCAACTAACCCCACCCTATTAAACAGAATGAAATTAAATTTATCACTTGTTTAATCAAATAAAACTAATCAATTATTGAAACTTAACTGAATACTTTGGTAGGAGAGCACGTATCAAGAAATAATAGACCTTGTAGTAAAGACATTTCAGTAATTAAGGCACATTTTAATGTTCATATTAATTGGATTAAATTTAGCCAAAAGTAGACTGGAGGGAATTTCATAGGATGCCTTTCATATCATTTCTCAGAACAATATAGTTTGGAAATACCAGGAGGCAGGATATTTTATATTTGAGACAGAGTTAATGAATGATATTATTGTAAATAATTCTCCAGATAAGAGTGATCACACCATGGAATAATTTCACATTCAGCTCATCGGCAAGGAACTATTGTCTGATCTATCTTATATTTAAATAAAAGCAATTACATGGGTAAGAAGACAGAAACTAGCTGAAGTGAAAATTTGAAGATAGGTTGAAAAGTAAGATACTCAAAAAGCATTCTCAATAATGGTATTTACCAATGATAAAGAAAGATACAATGAGAAGAATGTATCATCTGTAGCTATTTAAGAAAGCTAACAATGGTATTTGTTATGAAACCAACTTATTGAATTTTCTGGCTTGGAGTTCTCAATTAATAACCAAGAACTATGATCCATTATTGGCTTCAAGTTTCAACTCATGTTCCCTCTTTAAACAATTAAAGAGCTTTGTTACCTGGGTCACCTGGAGTGCACTGTTATGGTGTGAAAAGCAGCAGTCACAGGATCCAGTACAAACTCTATAGAAAGTGAAGGAGAAGAAGGGGTTACAGTTAAGTAACCAGGAATCATGGAAGGGAAAGAAAGATATCCATGACCACAGAAGAAGGGAATGGTTACACAGAGAAGCAGAGACCATTGGGAGGTGACCACTGGGGGAAGAAGCAAGGAAGAAGTTCCAGTCAGCAGAGTATTTCTGTGAGCTGGCCCCACTTACATCAAACTGAGAGAATCCCAGCCAAGAAGGACCTGAAGGTTTTACTATTGACTCAATGTTGGAACACAGTCTTGGAAAATCAGATTAACCCACTGGAAGGTGAGCAGTGTTCACACACTCCAGGAGTGCTATTGGAGATCTTTCAGAAGAGGGACCTTCAGGAATGAAGTATGAAAATCTCCCTGGAGGAAGACAGTGAGTTTACAAAATTATGATTTGCATTGATTTCTGACATCTGGGTGGGTTGCTAACAAATAAAAAGGACCCTTGCCCTAAACTAAAACAAGACATAAAGCAAAGAACTGCGGATGATGAAGATCTGAAACAAAAAGTAGAAATTGCTGGCAAAACTCAACAGATTTGGCAGCATCTGTGGGGAGTTAATGTGAGAAGTTGGATGACTCTTCACAAGAGCATATGGGTTTTTTCCCGACATGTCAATTCCACCGCTCCTTGGATGTTGCCTGATCTGCTGGGCTTTTTCAGTACCACCCTCTCGACTCTAATCTCCAGCATCTGCAGTCCTCACTTTCACCAATATGTCAGACCTGGCCATTGATGGAGAATTGAGCACCAGTAAGTAGTCTTTGGAACCCAGGGGCTGTAGACTGTGGTCAAGTACAATTGTGAAGGGAGATCAGCAAAATTATAATCATAGAATCCCTACAGTGTGGGAGCCAGCCATTTGGCCCATCGGTTTCACACCAACTGTCTGAAGAGCACCTCATGCCTGTAACCCTACATTTTCCGTGGCTCATCCACCTAACCTCCACACCTCAAACACTATGGGCAATTTAGCACGGCCAATCCACCTAACCTATACATCTGTGGACTGTGGGAGGAAACCAGAGCACCTAATGAAACCCATGCAGGCACAGGGAGAGTGTGAAAACTCCACACAGACATCCGCCGAGACTAGAATCGAACCCAGGCCCTTGGTGCTGTGAGGCAGCAGTGCTTACCACTGATCCACCATGAGGAGATACAAAAAAGATGGCTTGAAAGAGGATAATGTGGGAGCACCTAGTGACAGGGTCA
The DNA here is from genome assembly GCF_037043375.1 of Chiloscyllium plagiosum. Lineage (NCBI taxonomy): Eukaryota > Metazoa > Chordata > Chondrichthyes > Orectolobiformes > Hemiscylliidae > Chiloscyllium > Chiloscyllium plagiosum. The sequence goes on from NW_028270139.1 coordinate 106,378,404, forward strand.
GGAGGAATGGTAAAGTGGTGTGGCGGTTGATGGGGTAGCGTGCAATGAATAAACACATCAGATATGGTCACCTCATATTGCCAGCGCCTGGGCAGGAAACATAGATGGGTGTAGGTGAATATTAATGGGTTGGGTGGGAACTTGGAGAAGTGTGGATCCTCTGCAGTTAATGCAATGAGCCACAAGAAAGGGGATATAAGTGTTTGTGGAATCATCGGTACATTAAAGCTGAGGCTAGTAGTTGGAAACCAAGAAGCGCTCACTGTCACCTTCCATAGTACCAGAAATCAAAAATGTATCAGTGAAGAAAGTGGCTGTGAGCATGCTCAGAGTGAATAACTTAACATGAGGTAAGGGGCTGCAGCAAACATTGATCATATGGCCTTTAAAGGGACACATAGTCTGTACAGCACACAGGCTGCCTACTCCAAAGAGCTCACTATGACCCAATACCATGTGTACCTTGTTTCCAGATGGTGCAATCGGCTCTCAGTGCATCAATGGAGTCCTGTTTATGGCCATGGAATGCTGCTGGATGCTATGTTTTTCACCTCCTCAGAGAGGGAGTCTCAGCACATGAATATTAATACCATGATCATTTACACAAATAATGACTACTCCAGTGATTTTCAAACCTTTTTCATGTGTGCCACTAACATACCTTCAATAAATTTTCTCCTTTCTCTCCCTCTCACCATGTCTCAGCAAATTCCTTGGTTCCACAGCTATGGTGGAGGGAGCCTGTGAAACCAGTTAGGCCCAGAGGTTGAGTTGGTTGCTCCCAGAACCACTTGGGTTGAGACTGGTCAGATAGGCTGAGGCCAGATGCAAGTTGACTCTGCTCAGTACAAACGTCAATGGGTTAAAGGGAGACAGGCAGGGTGGAAATGGATGGCCCAGTCACTTCGACAGTGCCTGAATGGCAAGTGCACAGAGGCCTGTATGTGTTTCCTCTTTTAGCTGAGTGCCTCCTGGCACTGACCTTTCTCTTTGTGAGGATGGATGTCAAGGATTCTCACCTCCATACCACCCTAACTTCAGTCTCAAGGATCAATGGGCGGGTCTCCAGCAGAACCTGAAGACATTGGGCTTGGTTCTGCATGGCACATGCCAACCCTGACCATGGAGGCAGACAGGCTGTCACAGGACTCGCTGCAACTTCTAGACAATGAGAAATTTGTCTTACATAGAATCCCTGCAGCGTAGAAACAGGCCCTTCAACCCAACAAGTCCACACTAACTTTCCAAAGAGTAACCCACCCAGATCCATTCCCCCACTACTCTATATTTATCCTGACTAACGCACCTAACCTACACAACCCTGAACACTATGGGCAATTTAGAATGGCCAATTCACTGAATTGGCACATCTTTGGACTGTGGGAAGAAACCAGAGTACCTGGAGGAAATCCACACAGACATGGGGAGAATGTGTAAACTCCACACAGACAGTGACCCGAGGCAGGAATTGAAGTCGGGTCCCTGGTGCTGTGAGGTAGCAGTGCTAATCACTGAGCCATCATGCTGCCCTCGGTCTTGCGCTCCTGTTCCTTCCTGCACATGCGGATGAATCGCTGGTCCCCAATACCACAGGATTTTCTCCTACCTGGAGCTGAGCAGCTGCTGGTCTCTAGCAGTCCTCCAACTGCAAGCTGCCTGGGGCATTGCTTCCTCTGACAACTGAAAAGCGGTTGCAGTGAGGTCCTCACAAGATTGGGCATCCTCACTCTTTATGTCTACAACACCCCCCCCCCCCCCCCCGAGCAGGGAAGGCAATTAACCTTCTTTCTGTATTAGTAGATGCTCCTCCATACTCTGGCACTAAACTAGGTGGTGACATCAGATCAGGCTGGCAAAGCTCAATGCCACAGCTGCCTATGATAGTCCCCATGCCACTTACCAGGACCTACAAGTCCCAGGGGTTGGAGTATCATGGTCCCTGTCTCTGATGTAGTCACAATCCATCTGTGACTGAGCAGGGCAGCTTTGGAAGACCAGTACTCATCCAGGTACACTGTAAACTTGCAAAGATGGTGTGGATCCAAGGATTCCTGATGTTTCAGCGGATTCCTGTTGAGTGGCGACTTGTTCTGGGAATGGCACTATGTGTAAGCTGGAGTAGAAATTAGGTGTGATAAATTCCATAGGGGCAGGATAGCAATTGCGACAAATTTGATAAAAACGGATGAGTAATCTCAGTCGGTTCCACAGTGAAAATCCCTTCAAAAAATCCAAAGCAATTCAGTCTTAGCCAAAATAACAAAGGATTCAGCACAAAAACAGTCTTTATTAGGCTGAACACAACAGCAAAAGGCAGTTTGAAATGAAAACAGAAATTAATGGCAAAATTCAGCAGGTCTGGAGCATCTGTAGAGAGAAAACAGAGTTAACCTTCCAAGTTCAATGACCCTTCTTCAGTTCTGAAGACTGGACTTGAAACGTTAACGTTGTATTTCCTCCATAGGCACTGATAGATCTGCTGAATTTCTCCATCAATTTGTATTTTTGTTTCAGATTTCCAGCATTCACAATTCTTTGTTTCCTTTTAGAAAAATACCAGCTTTTTTTTTGTTTTTGGTCAGGCAAGGCATAATGGTGGGGTGAAGAGATATACAGTGATAATTAGATTTTGATGAAAATTTGACAAGTGGTTAAACTGATGGGAGGAAGTATGAAGTTTGCTGAGATGGTCATGAATGAAGAAACGGTTGAAAACAGTCAAAGTTCATACATATTTAAAGATAAGGCAGAAACTCATGATTTTCACAGAAATTCTTCTGATCTGTCATTGTAACTTTAGCAGAGATATAGCAAAAAATGTCAGAAATATCTATTTATGTTTTCTCAGTGGTTCCCCCCAAAATGATTAGCACTGAAGCAGATATTACTGAAAAACATATTGCAAATCACCAGCATTTAAAAAGGTTGTGTGTGCAGGCTTGCTTCTATAAGTATGATGCCAAAATACTAAATGACATTCCGTTCATTCCATTTAGGTTTTGACTAGTTTGCTGTACATTCTGACCTGTACTGACATTTGTAAGTGAACTAAATGATCACCTTTTATGTTGAGATGTGCATTTCCTATTTTGTAACCTACAATGTAATAATGTTTTCTTTATCCATTCGTGGAAAGCAGCAGTAGCGAGCAAGGCCAGCATTTAGCGCCAACCAGTAATTGTCCCTGAGAAGTACTGGTGAGTGGCTTCTTGAACTGCTGCGGTCCACATGTTGTATGTAGGCTTTTGTCTAGCAATAGTGGAGTGAGGGTGATATATTTCCAAATCAACATGGTATGTGACTTGAAAGGCATTTGCAGGTGGTGGTATTCCTGTGTATATGCTGCTCTTGAGCTTCTAGATGGTAGAATTTTTAAGTTGAGAATGAATGTTCAAAGGAAGCTTGGTGAGATGCTCCAGTATCTTGTAGATGCTGCACATAATTGCCCATTTGTGGGGAAGAGAGTGAATATTTAAGGTGATGAATGAAGAGCTGATCAAGTGGGCTTCTTTTTTTCTGCATTGTGCTAAGCCACTTGAATGTTTTTGAAGCTCCACCCATTCTAGCTAGTGGAATGTATTCCATCATGCTCCTGAGTTGTACCTTGTAAATGATAGACAATATTTGGGAACCAGGAGGTGAGTCACTCACTGTAAGATTCCCAACCTCTGACCTCTTGTTGTAGTTACAGTTAAGGTTCTGAACTATGGCGACCCCAAGATGTTGGTAATCTGTGATTCAGGAATGCTAATGCTGTTGAGCATCAATGAGAGAGCTGATTGGATTTAGTTTTTCTGGAAATGGTCATTTGCTAACACTTGTAAGTTGTGAATGTTACCATCGTTTACCAGTCAAAAACTGAATGTTGTCAAGGCTTCAGTAACTGAGAGATTGCAATGGAACCAAACACTCAGTAATCATCACTGAACACCTGCATTTCTGACACTATCAACAAGGAAGGTCCATTGAGTAATCCGTTAATAGTTGTTGTGCTGAGAACAATGTGCTAGCACTGAGACTGTCAACCTTTAACAACCATTGCCATCCCATTTGGAGCCCTAAGTATTAGAATATAGAACATAGAAAAGTACAGCACAGAACAGACCCTTTGGCCCACAATGTTGTGCCGAAGATTACTCCTAATCGAAAATAAAATAACCTAACCTACACACCCCTCAATTCACTGCTATCCATGTGCATGTCCAGCAGTCGCTTAAATGCCCCTAAAATCTCTGCTTCCACCACCACCACTGGCAACGTATTCCATGCATTCACAACTCTCTGCATAGAGAACCTTCCTCTGACGTCCCTCTATACCTTTCTCCTAATATCTTAAAACTATGACCCCTCGTGCCAGTCAATCCTGCCTTGGGGAAAGGTCTCTGGCTATTGACTCTATCCATGCCTCTCACTACCTTGTATACCTCAATCAGGTCACATCTCTTCCTCTTTCTATTCTTGATATTTTAAAAATTAGTTTAAGTTGTTTTAAACTCAAAATCTTGGACTAAGTAAAATTTTAGTTTTATTTTCACACAAATTCATTTTCTTTCTGTATCCAGTCAATGGGATTGTTCCCCTTAGCCCACTAACATCAATTTTATTGGAGCTTCTTGGTTGAGTGTGTGTGCCGGAAAAGCACAGCAGGTCAGGCAGCACCTGAGGAGCAGGAGAATCGACATTTTGGGCATAAGCCCTTCATCAGGAATGAGGCAAGTGGGTCAAGGCTGAGAGATAAATGGGAGAGGTGGGGTTTGTGGGAAGGTAGCTCAGAAAGTGATAGGTGGATGAAGACGAGGGAGAAGGTGATAGGTCAGAGGGGGGAGTGATAGACAGGTCCAGAGGATGGTGCTGAGTTGGAGGCTTGGAACTGGGATACTGTGGGGGAGGGGAAATGAGGAAGCTGTTGATATCCACATTTATCCCATGTGATTGCAGGGTCCTAAGGTGGAATATGAGGCGTTCCCCCTCCAGGCATGGGGTGGTAACGGTTTTGCGGTGGAAGAGGTCCACGATGGGCACCACCCAACGCCTGGAGGAGGAACGCCTCATAATCCACCTTGGGACCCTGCAACCACTCAGGATAAATGCAGATTTCAACAGCTTCCTCATTTCCCCTCCCCCCACATTTTACCAGTCCCAAGCCTCCAACTAAGCACCGTCCATCGGGCCTGTCCATCACTCCCCCCTCTGACCTATCACTTTCTCCCTCACCTTCATCCACATATCGCTTTCTGAGCTACCTTTCTCCAAACCCCACCCCCTCCCATTTATCTCTCAGCCTTGACCCACAAGCCTCATTCCAGATGAAGGGCTTTTGCCCAGAATGTTAATTGTCCTGCTCCTTGGATTCTGCCTGAGCTGCTGTGCTTCTCCAGCAACACACTCTCAACTCTGATCTCCGCATCTATAGTCCTCACTTTCTCCTAGAGCTCCTTGGTGCCTGACTTAGTCAAATGCTACCTTTATGTCATGTTCAATTACTTTCACCTCATAGAAATTGCTCCATTGCAGAAGGCCATTTAGCCCATTGTGTCTGCATGTGGTTTCCAAATAACTGTCATGAAACAGTGCCATTCTGCTGCATTTTTCACATAACGTTGCATGTATTCTTTGCATTCAGTTATCACCTGATGCCTTTTGAACGCCCCCATTGAAGCCAGCTCCACCAGACTTCTCGGTAATGCATTCCAGACCTTAACTAGTCACTGTGAAAAGAAGCATTTTCTATTCTCACATTTACTCCTTTTGAAAAACACTTTAAATCTCCATCCTCTCATTTTTAAACTTTTAACGAGCAGAAACATCTACTCTGTTTTGAAAGCTTCTATCAAATCTCATCTTGGTTTTCTCCACTCAAAGGAAAACAGTCCCAACCTCTCTGACCTGTCTTTGTAAATGTTTGTTTTTATTTTATTCCTCATTGACCTCTTCCACACTTTGACCCTAATGCATTCACAACTTTTCTACAATATGCTACCCAGAATTGCACACCGTATTCCAGCTGAGATTGAATTGGTTTTTTTATACAAGTTCAGCGTCACCTCCTTGTACTCTATGCCCCTACTAATAAAACCAGGATACTGCATGTTTCAGTAACTGCTCTGTCTACCTATCCTGCTGCCTTAAGTTACTTATGTACATATACACTCAGATGTCTTTGCTTCTGCACACCCTTTAGAATTGTATTTTTTATTTTTATAGCACAACAAAGAACTGCGGATGCTGGAGATGTGGAAAGCACAAAAACAGAAATTGCTGGAGAAACTCAGCAGGTCAGGCAACATCTGTGGAGTAAAAGCAGAGTTAATGATTTGAGTTAATTGACCCTTCTTAAGAACTGAGAGCATTTTGAAAAGGTACTGAAGATATCATATCATTTCTCCATGTTCTTTCTTCCAAAATGTATCACCTCACACTTACACGCATTGAACAGCATTTTTTTTATTCACTCTTGGGAATTTGTCCGTGCTGGTGGACATTGCCTGTCCCTCACTGCCCTTGATCCAAATGGCTTGCTTGGCCATTTCGGAGGGCAGTTGAGAGTCAGCCTCATTACTGTGGATCTGGAGTCACATGTAGGCCAGACCATGGCAGATTTCCTTCTCTGAAGAAAAGGAAGATCCATTTCCACAAACGTATTAATGCCCTTATGAAATGTTTTGCTGCCATCCTTATAGTTTACAATATTTCCAGGTTTTTATACCATCTGCAAATATTGATATACTCCCCTGCATACCAAGACCTAATGTATATAAGGAAAAGCAAAGATGTTAATGATGATCCCAGAGAATTCTATTACAGACCTTCCCCATCTTGAACAATTCACATTATTAGCCATTATTGAATTCCTGTTATCGACTTCCTGCCAATTTGGGTCACCACTCAAGTTCCAACAACCCTGACAAGCTTGTTTAAACCCACTACAACAGTATCAGTAAATCTCTGTGAAGATATCAATTCTACTCTCATTAAAATGTAACCTGTCCTGCTTGTACAGGTCCCTTCTGCCTCAGAACCAGTCTCAAACCCCCTGTTGTCTGATGCCCTTCTGCCTAAACCAGTTGTCCAGTCACATCTTCAATCAATAGCCCTTCCAAAACACATTTCCTGTTTGAATTCTATTTTCAGCTGCTCTGCCCACATGACCAATCCACTGACATCCTTCTCCTGTTTACCTTCCTCACTATATACCATCCAACCAATTTCATGTCATTTATGATCATACCTGCTACACTGAAATCATCTATCACAAACAGCAACAGCCTCAGCACTAATCTTGTGGAACACCACTGAAAACAAACTTCCAGTCACAGAAACATCTCTTGACTACAACACTCTATTTTCTGCTTCTCTGCCAATTTTGGATCCAATGTGTCACTTTGCTTTGAATTCCATTGGCTCCTATTTTCCTGACCAGTGGACCTGTGGGACTTTATCAATATTCTTGCTAAAGTCTTTACCAAATGTCTTCCAATAAGACCACAACAAATCCATTACTGTCATCAACATCTTTGATCAAATTTTCCAAACCCTCTTTTAACAAATCTACAATGACTATCCTGGAGTAATCTACATCTCTCCAAGTCAGATATATTTTGACCCTTAGAATTCTTTCTTATAACTTCCCCTCCGCCAAGATTAGACTGACTGGCCTCTAATTTCCTCATCAATCCCTTACTCCCTTTTTTAAAGAATGGGACAACATTAACAATCTTCCAGTAATCTGGGACCTCTCTTGTGGCCAAAAAGGAGTTCAATATTATGCCAAGACTCTTGATATTTCTCAGGCAGTGGCTACACACATAAGCATGGACTTTGGAAGAATGTGGATACAGTAACAGAGTTAGTGTGAGTGTGAGGTCATGGGTCATAGAGATCTATAACACAGAAGAAAACCCTTCAGCCTACCGAGTCTGTGTCAGTCACATAAAAGGTTTAACAGTTCTAATTGCTATTCCCAGCCAATGGCCCAAATACCTTGGCATTGCAAGTTCACATCTAAATATTTCTTAAATGTTATGAGGATTTCTGTCTCTATTACCCTTCCAGTCAATGAGTTACAGATACTCGCCACCATCTGTGTAAAAAAAAAACTTCCTCACATTCCCTGTAAAGCTCCTATCTCTTACCTTAAATCTGTGCTCTCCCCAGTTAACACACACCATCAGATTCAAGAACAGTTTCTTCCTCGCTGTGATCAGACTTATGACTGCATCTGTCATGTATTAGACTTAATCTTTCTCTGCACTTTCTCTGTAGCTATAACACTACATTCTGCATTCTGTTCTATAGTCTGGTTAGCACACAAAATAATACTTCCGCTATATTTTGGTACATGTGACAATAATAAATCAAATCAAGATCAAATTGATTCCTCCACCAAGGGGACAAGTTCCTTCTTGTCTATCCAATCTATGCACCTCACAATTTTATATATCTTAATTGACCCCCCTCAATCTCTTCTGCTTCAAGAAAAATGATCACACAATCTCACTTCATAAGTAAAACTCTCCATCCCAGGCAGCATTTTGGTAAATCTCCTCTGTATTTTGTTTGGTGTTATCACAACCCTCCAATAATGTGGAATCCAGAACTGCATACAATCCTATAGATGTGGCCTATCCAGTGTCTTATATAGTTCTAGCATAACCTCCCTGTTCTTAAACTCTACCTCTCAGCTAATAATGGTAATAATATTAATTAAAAGGTTTGCAGAGAGAGGTTGATGACATTTAATCTGGTGAGCTGAGAAGGACATTGACCTTCTTCCTACAATACTGGAAATTTCATCAGACTGTGGAACCATATTGGCCGAGGTAGCGACATTGGACTAGACTGACAAGATTTGATGTCTTGGCCCCATCTGCCAGGCCTGAATGAAGAGGACATCCTTCCTCTGCATCACCAGGACCTCCAGGTCCCTATTCTTTCAATTGTTTCTGGGGTAGATATCACAAACTGTGCAAGACAGAACCAGATTGCCAGCATTTGACCAGGTTTGACATTTCCTTTTAAACATGACTACGGTATCTATCCACCAATGGCAAGTGAGAGAACCAATCTCCCATTCGATGATAGAGGCAACATGGTGGCAAAGTATAATGTAATAATTGCTCGAAAAAACTCGCTCAAGCCCATGGAGGGAAACCTTCCATGAAAGCTGACAAAAATTGAACTTTGCCCAGATATGGTCAGATTCAGACTCACTTGCTGGATCTTTCCAAATTTTCCAAACTGACTCACCATTGGTTCAGGATCTGGGAAGATTCTGCCTTTTTTTTAAATTTTGACAGTATTTTCCCATCTTTGTCTCCATTACTGTTGCCACAAAGAGGGGAATATTCCAACCCATCTTTTATTTCTGCTAATCTATGGATGTAAATCAATATAGGGTGATACTTAAATTAAATTTCCTAAATTACACAGAGTTGTAAAGGAGATTGTCTATTTGCATGCTGTATTTTTATGCCAGTAAAAAGATCATAATCTTATTGTATGAAGTCCTCTGATAAATCTACAAAGGATGTCCAGTCCTCATCAACACATTGAATTCAATTCTGATAGAACAATAAAGTTTGCCCTGCAGATGTCTCGGACAGAGAAACAGTACCTTGACATGCCGAACAATTGCATATGTCAGGTGACTGGCCCATTTGTTGGAAGTCAATAGGAAAGGAGAACAGGATGTTTAACAAATGTGCATTAACGGCAAAGGAGGACAAAACCACTTGCTTGACAAATATTCCTTCAGTGTATGGTCTGGTGCTGGTTCCAGTCAATATGTAGTAATCATATTCCAACAGAATCTGCAAACTCACGACCTGCATACCTTACTCTACCATTACCATCAAGGCAGGGAATCAACCCAGGTTCAATTAACAGAACTGAAGGGAATGCCAGGAGCACCATGCATACCTCAAAATGTCATATAATGTCATGTGATTAACAACCCTTAAATAATGAGGAGTGACTTACTGGGCAAATTCTTTCAAAGAACCTGGAGCAGGCAGGATGGGTTGAATCTTCCTTTGCAGTGGTATGCCAAGAACCCAAAATTTAGAATTCTTGCTATTTATAAAGAACTGCTGCTAGCAGAAACCTGATCTATTTAGTCTCTCATCATTCACCAGGCATTGAAAGTACTGAAAAAAAGATATTGATATGGTTCTGGGCTAATGTCAGTTTATTTGATGGTTGTGTGACCAGTGTGTCCAATATGTTCTTGAAAGCACAAGTTCAGAAGAAGAAACACCAGCTTGAATAGAGCTGGTCATGGTCCCATCCTAAATTGCATTGCGATAGGCTTAGGGTTGGGTTGGGTTAATGTTAGGGTTAGGGTTAATGTTAGGGTTAGGACCCATTTAAACAGATAGATCAGGTTTACTGTACAAGTAAAGATACATTATTGGAACTCACTGTGGGAGATCACCTGGATAAAAGAAGAACTGCTCGGTAATGTATCCTGTCTTTACTCTGTGAGCGAAATTACCAGAACATTCTATGGAGGCAGTAATTTGACCTGGTTGTGAACCTCAATGTGAACCCACCTCTTCTTTGTGTTGTCACTCAAGTTATGGCTAACAGTCCACAAATTGACTCAGAACGAATTGCCCAGATGATCTAGGAAATGAAGGTCCTGCCATTGAGAGCTGTTGGCCAGTCAAATGTCAAGGAGTTTTCTTGTCTTGGGAGACGTCACCGGTAATAATGACCAATCCAAGGATTGTAGGCAGTGCCCCCCAAGAGTGACAGTGGAGCTGAATATTCAGTAAAGTCCAGGATTTCTCAGTGACCAGAGCAGCAGGCTCCAGCGATGGCAGTAGAGTGGGCCGTGTTTGACAGTGCAGAGGAACACACTGTTAGTTACCTACTCTGGGGGAGGTATCAATTGCGCACATGGAAAAATAGCAGCTGTAGTAAGAAGAAGGCCTTAAGTTACATGAATTGGCCACATATTGGCCTCAATTGGCCCAAAGATGCATGGATTCCCAACATCTCCTCCAATACTAGTTAAGTACCAACACAAGCAGATAGGCAACAGAGACTGTCATGGCACCTGATTTTACAAACTCTTCACTCCTTCCCTGCTCTTGGATATGCCAAATAGATAAGCATTTTAAAGGAAATCAGTCCCTTCTGAGACCAATTATCATTCTATAGTCTGTTCCTGGGACTTATATCTGGGCTGCACTATTGATCATACGAGTTCTCAGTTCACATGATCTCCACAGAGTCCTTTTTAAGAGTGCAATGATCTTTGAATGACCTTGTTTGGGGGTTTCATTCTTCTGGTTTTCAACATGAGACCCATGCCCATTTACACAGATTTAGTATCTTTTCCTTCTGGTACAAATTAATTAAAACAATTTAATCAGTTTCAAACAGGCATAAATTCAAGGCCTTAGTTCCTCCTTTGAAGATCTACTGAAATAAGCCAGGATTTTGTGATATGGAAATGAATTTCTTGCTCACACCCTTGAGGCATTTCTGTTATTTGTCTTTAAAGCTGATGAAATGATTGATTTTAAATCCATTTTCAGAAGAATTCTTTACTTCAAGGGATAAAACCCAGCAACGATTAGATAATGTCTGCCTCCTACTGAAATGAAAACAGCATGACGAGAGAATTATATCGGTTTTGTAATTCACACAAAAAGGAATTACTGGAGATGAAGTTGGAAATCAGACCAGTGTACATGAAGATTTGCAGATTCAATAGCTTCGGGGACGAGAACTCCTCTGGTTATATGTGTCGTGAACAGTGTGACCTGAACATTTGATTGCACAAAGAAACAGACTGCAGGGCACAGACAGCCTGATCAAACAATACAAAAGAGAAATCCTGCTGCTGCTAGAAATTTGTAATAAAAAGCAGAAGCGTTGTAAATTTTCAGCAGATCAGACAGCATCTTTGGAGCAAAAGAAATAATCTTGTGCTCTCAGAAGTGGCAAGTGAACAGATGAAAAAATCATTTTATTGGGCAAGGGGATGTGGTGGACCCAAAACCCCATCGCCTTCTGATTCCACCTCAGTGAAGTCAGGGATGGAAAGCTCATAGTGGCTGGTGAAAATGGACATGGGAATAGGGTAGGGATCAGTCTCTTAATCAAAAAGAATTAGTGACTGAATGAGAGATTGGATTTAGGACAAAGGAGAATCAATTAAATAGCCAGTTTATGCATTGTCAGCTTGAAATAGAAGCATAAGCAGATGTCATGGTTGGAACTGTGGAGCACGGAACTGAAGACTTCTGCAGTTCATGCAAAGCACAGTGCTCTCTTGTCTTGTTTCATTTGTTCGATCAGGAAGGAGATGTATGTGTTTCTCCTTGAGCAGAAACCATCTGTCAGCTAACCGATGCAGCAATAAACAGTGAGGTGTGAGAGTGAGATGTCATTAACTTTATGGCATTGTGTTTAAGGGCCTTGGTGACCTTGACATCCACAAGTAGTGTTGGCCATGCCTGGTTTGGGATATGTTACAGCTTCAGCTGTTAATAAACCCCTGTTATTGCTTCCTTGTCTGAAGCACAAGCAATTCATCCGGCTGGGATAGGAATAAACAGTCGAAATTTCCCAGACCCTGAACAATGTGGACAATGGAAAGGAATTTGGGGAGAAATCAAGTGAGGAATTTCTTGACATTGAGAGCAACAAGTCACATTTTACAGCTATATTCTGTACACCGAGGCAGTCATAGAGTCATAGAGATGTACAGCACAGAAACAGACCTTTCGGTCCAGCTTGTCCATGCCTACCAGATATCCTTACCCAATCTAGTTCCACCTTCCAGCACCGGGCCCATATCACTCCAAACCCTTCTTATTCATATACCCCACACAGATGCCTTTTAAAAAATGCAATTGTACCAGCCTTCACCACTTCCTCTGGCAGCTCATTCCATACACGTACCACCCTCTGCATGAAACAGTTGCACCTTATGTCTCTTTTATATCTTTCCCCTCTCACCCTAAACCTATGCCCTCTAGTTCTGGACTCCCCACCCCAGGGAATATACCTTGTCTATTTATCCTATCCACGCCTCTCATGAATTTATAAAGCTCTATAAGGTCACCCCTCAGCCTCTGACGCTCCAGGGAAAACAGCCCTAGCCAATTCAACCTCTCCCTGTAGCTCAAATCCTGCCCCAACCCTGGCAACATCCTTGTAAATCTTTTCTGAACCCTTTCAAGTTTCACAACATCCTTCCGATAGGAAGGAGACCAGAATTACATGCAATATGCCAACAGTGGCCTAACCAATGTCCTGTACAGCCACAACATGACCTCCCAACTCCTGTACTCAATACTCTGACCAATAAAGGAAAGCATACCAAACGCCTTCTTCACTATCCTATCTACCTATATCTCTACTTTCAAGGAGCTCTGAACCTGCACTGCAAGGTCTCTTTGTTCAGCAACACTCCCTAGGACCTTAACATTAAATGTATAAGTCCTGCTAAAATTTGCTTTCCCAAAATGAAGCACCTCACATTTATCTAAATTAAACTCCATCTGCCACTTCTCAGCTCATTGGCCCATCTGATCAAGATCCTGTTGATAACCTTCCTGAGATCCTGAGATAACCTTCTTTGCTGTCCACGACACTTCCAATTTTGGTGTCATCTGCAAACCTACTAACTATACCTTTTATGCTAACATCCAAATCATTTATACAAATATGAAAAGTAGTGGACCCAGCACTGATCCTTGTGGCACTCCACTGGTTACAGGCCTCAAGTCTGAAAAACAACCCTCCACCAACACCCTCTGTCTTCTAGCTTTGAACCAGTTCTGTATCCAAATGGTTAGTTCTCCCTGTATTCCATGAGATCTAACCTTGCTAGCCAGTCTCCCATGGGGAACCTTGTCGAACGCCTTAATCAAGTCCACATAGATCACATCTACTTCTCTGCCCTCATCATTCCTCTTTGTTACTTCTTCAAAAAACTCAATCAAGTTTGTGAGACATGATTTCCCATGCACAAAGCTATGTTGACTATCCCTAATCAGTCCTTGCCTTTCCAAATACATGTACATCCTGGCCCTCAGGATTCCCTCCAACAAATTGCCCACCACCGACATCAGGCTCACTAGTCTATAGTTCCCTGGCTTGTCCTTACCACCTTTCTTAAACAGTGGCACCATGTTAGCCAACCTCGAGTCTTCCGGCACCTCACTTGTGACTATCGATGATACAAATACCTCAGTCAGCGGCAATCACTTCCCTAGCTTCCCATAGAGTTCTCATGTACACCTGATCAGGTCCTGGGTATTTATCCACTTTTATGCATTTCAAGACATCCAGCACTTCCTCCTCTATAATATGGACATTTTTCAAGATGTCATCATCTATTTCCCTACATTCTTTGTCTTCCATTTCCTTTTTCAAAGTAAACACTGATGCCAAATATTCATTTTGTATCTCCCCCATCTCCTGCAGCTCCACACAAAGCCCACCTTGCTGATCTTTGAGGGGCCCTATTCTCTCCCTCATTACCCTTTTGTCCTTCATGTGTTTGTAAAAATCCTTTGGATTCTCCTTAACTCTATTTGCCAAAGCTATCTCATGTCCCCTTCTTGCCCTCCTGATTTCCTTCTTAAGTATACTCCTACTACCTTTATTCTTTTCCAAGGATTCATTCAATCTATCCTGTCTACACCTGAAATATGGTTCCTTCTTTTTCTTAACCAAACCCTCAATGTCCTTAGTCATCCAGCATTACCTATACCTACCTACCTTTCCTTTCACTCTAACAGGAATATTCTTCCTCTGGACTCTCGTTAACTCATTTATAGAACATAGAACATAGAAGAATACAGCGCAGTACAGGCCCTTCGGCCCTCGATGTTGCGCCGATCCAAGCCCACCTAACCTACACTAGCCCACTATCCTCCATATGCCTATCCAATGCCCGCTTTAATGCCCATAATGAGGGAGAGTCCACCACTGCTACTGGCAGGGCATTCCATGAACTCACGACTTGCTGAGTAAAGAACCTACCCCTAACATCTGTCCTATACCTACCCCCCCTTAATTTAAAGCTATGCCCCCTTGTAATAGCTGACTCCATACGTGGAAAAAGATTCTCACTGTCGACCCTATCTAAACCCCTAAACATCTTATACACCTCTATCAATTCACCCCTAAACCTTCTTTTCTCCAATGAAAACAACCCCAAGTGCCTCAGCCTTTCCTCATACGATCTTTCTACCATACCAGGCAACATCCTGGTAAACCTCCTCTGCACCCGTTCCAGTGCCTCCACATTCTTCCTATAGTATGGCGACCAAAACTGCACACAATACTCCAGATGTGGCCGCACCAGAGTCTTATACAACTGCAACATGACCTCAGTACTTCGGAACTCAATTCCTCTACCAATAAAAGCCAGTACGCCATATGCCTTCTTCACCGCACTATTTACTTGGGTGGCAACTTTCAAAGATTTGTGTACATGGACACCAAGATCCCTCTGCTCATCCACACTACCAAGTATCCGACCGTTAGCCCAGTACCCCATCTTTTTATTACTCTTACCAAAGTGAATCACCTCACACTTAGCTACATTGAACTCCATTTGCCACCTTTCTGCCCAGTTCTGCAGCTTATCTATATCGCGCTGTAACCTGCCACATCCTTCCTCACTGTCTACAACTCCTCTGACTTTCGTATCATCCGCAAACTTGCTCACCCAACCTTCTAACCCCTCCTCCAGGTCATTTATAAAAATGACAAACAGCAATGGTCCCAAAACAGATCCTTGCGGAACACCGCTAGTGACAGCACTCCAAGATGAACCTTTGCCATCAACTACTACCCTCTGTCTTCTTCCAGCCAGCCAACTCCTAATCCAAACCTCCAACTCACCCTCAATGCCATACCTCCGTATTTTTTGCAGTAGTCTACCATGGGGAACCTTATCAAACGCCTTACTAAAATCCATATACACCACATCTACTGCTTTCCCCTCATCCACCTCCTTAGTCACCTTCTCAAAGAATTCAATAAGGTTTGTGAGGCACGACCTGCCCTTCACAAAACCATGCTGACTATCCTTGATCACATTATTCCTATCCAGATGTTCATAAATCCTATCCCTTACAATTCTCTCTAAGATTTTGCCCACAACAGAAGTGAGACTCACCGGCCTATAGTTACTAGGGTTATCCCTACTCTTGAACAAGGGAACCACATTTGCAAGCCTCCAATCTTCTGGCACTACTCCTGTAGTCAACGAGGACATAAAAATCAAGGCCAATGGCTCTGCAATCTCCCCCCTTGCCTCCCAGCGAATCTCTGAAGGCTTCCCATTTTCCAGCCGTCCCTTTACCTGTGAAAGTCTGCTCCTAATCAGCTTTTGAAAGTTCTTGCCTAATACTGTCAAAATTGGCCTTTCGTCAATTTAGATTAGATTAAATTCCCTACAGTGTGGAAATAGGCCCTACGGCCCAACCAGTCCACATTGATCCTCTGAAGAGTAACCCACCCAGACCCATTTCCCTCTGACTAATGCACCATCACTAGGTGCAATTTAGCATGGCCAATCCACCTGACATGCACATCTTTGGACTGTTGGAGGAAACCAGAGCACCCGGAGGAAACCCACGCAGACACAGGGAGAATGTGCAAACTCCACACAGACAGTCACCCGAAGCTGGAATCGAACCCAGGTCCCTGGTGCTGTGAGGCAGCAGTGCTAACCACTGAGCCATCCCATTAAAGAATTAGCTGCACAGTTGGTGGATACACTGGTGGTAATTAGATTAGATTCCCTACAGGGTGGAAACAGCCATTTGGTTCAACATGTCCATACCGACCCTCCGAAGAGTAACCCACCTAGACCCATTTCCCTCTGAATAATGCACTATGGACAATTTAGCATGGCCAATTCACCTGACCTGCACATCTTTGGACTGTGGGAGGAAACTGGAGCACCTGGAGGAAACCCATACAGACACGGAGAGAATGTGCAAACACCACACAGAGAGTAGCCTGAGGTTGGAATCGAACCTGGGTCCTTGGCACTGTGAGGCAGCAGTGCTAACCACTGAGCCACTGTACTGCCCTTTTACTTCAACTTTTAAGATCTGGTCTATCCTTTTACATCACTACTTTAAAACTCATAGAATTAAGGTCGCTGCCCCCAAAGTGCTCCGCCACTGACACCTCAGTCACCTACCCCGCCTTATTTCCCAAGGGTAGGTCAAGTTTTGCACCTTCTCTAGTAGGCACATTACATATTGCATCAGAAAATTGTCTTGTACACATTTAACAAATTTCTTTCCATCTAAACTCTTAACACTATGGCAGTCCCAGTCTATGTTTGGAAAGTTAAAATCCCCTACCATAACCACCCTATTATTCTTACAGATGACTGAGATCTCCTTAAAAAATTGTTTCTCAATTTCCTGTTGACTATTAGGGGGTCTATAATACAATCCTAATAAGGTAATCATTCATTTCTTATTTCTCAATTCCACCCAAATAACCTCCTTGGATGTATTACCAGGAATATCCTCCCTCAGTACAGCTATAAAGTTATCCCTTATCAAAAACGGCACTCCCCCTCCTCTGTTGCCTCCCTTTCTGTCCTTCCTGTAGCATTTGTATCCTGGAACATTAAGCTTCCAGTCCTGTCCATCCCTGTTTCTGTGATTGCTATGATATCCCAGTCCCATGTTCCTAACCATGCCTTGAGTTAATATGCCTTCCCTGTTAGGCCTCTTGCAGTGAAATAAAAGCAGTTTAATTTATCAGTCCGACCTTGTTCTCTGCTTTGTCCCTGCCTGCCCTGACTGTTTGACTGGCTTCTGTTTCCAACTGTACCAGTCTCAGATTGATCTCTTTCCTCACTATCTCCCTGGGCCCCACACCCCCACCTTACAAATTTAAATCCTCCCGAGCAGTTCTAGCAATCTCCCTGCCAGTGTATTAGTCCCCTTCCTATTTAGGTGCAATCAGTCCTTCTTGTACAGGTCACTTCTACCCCAAAACAGAGTCCAATGATCCAAAAATGTGAATCGTTCTCCCATATACCAGCTCCTCAGCCATGCATTCATCTGCTCTATCCTCCTATTCCTGCCCTCACTAGCTCATAGCACCGGGTGTAATCTACATACTATTACTCTCGAAGACCTCCTTTTTAAATTCCTGCCAAACTCTCTGTAATCTCCCTTCAGAATCTCAACCTTTTCCCTTCCTATGTTATTGGTTCCACTATGTACAATGACCTCCTGCTGATCCCTCTCCCCATTGAGAACATTCTGCACCCTCTCTGATACATCCTTGATCCTGGCACCAGGGTAGCAACACACCATTCTGAGTTTTCGCTGCTGGCTACAGAAACATCTCTCTGTGCCTTGAACTCGATCACTTGGAACCTGACATAACCCTCATTGCATTAGAGACAGCCTCAATACAAGAAACTTAGCTTTTTTGTGGTACATTCCACTGAGAATCCATCACACCCTACATTTTCCAAAACAGCATACCTGTTTGAAATGGGGATAGCCACAGAAGACTCCTGTACTACCTGCCTACCTCTCTTACCTTTCCTGGAGTTAACCCATCTATGTGACTGTATCTGCAACTTTTCCCCCGCCATCACATCCCCTTTCTCTTGTAAAATCCTCACTGCCTCTGTCTCTCCAACCAACCCATTTGATCTGAGAGGATTCACAACCAATGGCAATTATTGCAGATATAATCCTCAGTAAAATGTAAACTCTCCCTAAACTCCCACATCTGACAAGAAGAGTATATCACTCTACTAAATGCCTTTTTTGCTTCTTTCAATCTACAGACCCAGAAAATAGCACTGTCTTATTCCTCTACAAAACACTGCTCTAGGTTAAATTAATTCTTATGGGTTATATTTTAAGTTTAATCAAGAGACATAAATCAATAATACATAGAATCAAGAAAGAACCCACTCTATCCACTACTGCAGGCTTACTGTAAGGCCACGCTTAAAATATTCATCTATTCACTTATTTGTTTCTGTGCTTTGGTGTCTCCTAAACAGATTCCTTCAAGATTAGTTGTGATTTCACTGTTTGCTAATTTTAGATTAGATTAGATTCTCTACAGTGTGGAAACAGGCCCTTCGGCCCAAAAAGTCCACACCGCCCCTCCGAAGAGAAACCCACCCAAACCCATTCCCCTACCCGCTATTTAACCCTGACTAATACATTGTGGGCAATTTAGCATGGCCAATTCACCTGATCTGCACATCTTTGGATTGTGGGAGGAAACCGGAGCACCCGGAGGAAACCCACGCAGACATAGGGAGAATGTGCAAACTCCACACAGACAGGCAGGAATCAAACCCAGGACCCTGGTGCTGTGAAGCAGCAGTGCTAACCACTGAGCCACTGTGCCGCCATAATTTTCCCAGATGCAGTCCAATGTCCAGTGATACATGAATTCAACAGCAAAGGCAATAACTGCACAGTTTCACTGCTATGTCAGTTAGCAGTGTGGGTTTCTTTCTCTCTCTCTCTCTTCTCCTGCACTGACCTCACCATGTGCTTCCTTTGTCTGTTTATCTCCCTTTTAAAAGTGCTGTTGTTTTGGCTATGTTTTTCTCCAAAGTTCCAAAACAATGCAACAGCACTTAAAACAGCAATTGCTGTTCCTGGAATTCGACGAAATCACCTCCAACATCTAAAATACCTCAAAAAAAGGAGCAGCTGTTTTGGCCAGAAATGTTTCCCATCCTCCATCTTGGATTACCCAGAATCCAATCTGGGATTGTCATTAGTGAGCAGCAAGAAGTTTATTCACAAGGATTATCAGGTATTATCACCATTATTATTACTGAATTCCATCTCATTAAAATGTATTCTCTCATTCTGCCAACTGCTGGATAGAAACTAGACACCGAGAATCCCTGACATAACAGTCTGAATGGGTATCTGATGACTCCAGCTTGCAAATTGCTTTTTCATTTTAGACAATCAGCACCATCATCTCAGGGAACACTCCATGGGCAGTGGCCACAGATGCTGGAATATCTGAAATGTATCAGCTTCACTGCATCACCATGACACAGTTTCCTCTGCAGATCCTCTATTTTCATTGAAGGCATCTTTTCCCTCCAATCTTAGACTGCCTTTCAACCTCCCTTCCCTCCCTGGCCACTATATCCTGGCCTTTACAACCCTTTCCTCTCAGTCTGGCCCATCCATGATCCCAGACGTATTTCTCAGTCTGAATTCCATGAGTCATCTTCCTCAGGGAGTGCTTGCAGTCCCAATAATGGCCAGCATTAATCCTGACCCTGCCGGGCCTACAAAACTGCTGGAAATCAGATGGTCCAGCAGCCCTCTAGGGTGGTAGGCCAGAAGTCTCTCTGAGAAACAAAGTGGCCGCTCCTAGTGTATTATTGCCGTGGGACAGCCCTTCTGACCCTTCTCTGTCAGGGTCAACAGGGAAAACATTCCCTTCTAAAGTCCAACTCTATTTTGCTGATGATGCAACAGTGAATGCACTTGGAAAATTTCATTAGTTATGGATTTGCATATTCAAAGTTCACAAATGGTAGTTAGTACATGTAAGTCAGTTTTTGTTCACCATTGTGACGTGCTGCACCCATAATCCTGTAACTCATTACTGTGATAGATGCCTCTTTCCATTCATCTTCCCAATCTTCCATGGGCAGTGGAGAATATGGAACCCTGAACCAGAATAAATGAAAACAAAGCTGCAGGAGCTATGGCCTCTGAAGCGAGGGTCTGGCTTCCAATAAGTATTCTCTGAGCTGACCACAAACTCATTGATACAGACCATTGCCACACAGACTAGAATTGAATGCCTCCACATTATCAAACATGGTTCAGTGGTTCTGAGGCATGCTTTTTGAAATGTAATACAACTGCAGGCATGCAGAAAACAATTTTATTTTAAGGACAGGGCCTCTGCAGTCAGCAACGTTTTGTCCTCATCAACAGAAGTTGGACCTGAGCATGCTATCCAGCCAACCCACACAGTGGCTGGGCTCTTCACCAACCACCTACTGATGGGTATATGAATAGGAAGGGGTTAGAGGGATCTGGGCCAAATGCTAGCAGGTGGGACTAGATTGGGTTGGGATATCTGGTCAGCATGAACGAGTTGGACCGAAGGGTCTGTTTCCGCGCTGTACATCTCTATGACTCTGTGACTCTATGTTGCTGAATGGCTCAACATGGATAAGAGTCTATTATTTCAATGGCAAGGCTGAAGATGGTTTTTGACAGAAAATGTGAGCAAGAGAATATAAGCAAGATTGGGGTTGAAAAGTATGCAATTATTGGTACCATAATGCAACACCAGTGTGCCACTTTTTTTTATGGAAAAGAGAAGAGTTGAGAGTACTAAATAAATTCCCGACTAAATGTGGCCTCTAGCGTCCACATCAATTATGTTTGAGCTGCCTGCCCCAGATATCTCCAAGCTTTCCTTTTCCATCTGAGAAAGATTAAGATGGGGCCCAGCCTTTCACAGTCTGTTTCTCTCAATAATCTTTTGAGAGCACTAAAACTATAGAAAGACAAGGGACATGTTAGTGTGTGCAGGTTTTTGCAGAGTTGAATTGATGTCTGTGGCAGCTTCTGTGTTAAGTGGGAAAGAGCTGTAAGGTAGAAATTCAATCATGTGCAAGGAAGTGAAATATGAAATCAGTTAGCAGAGGAGCAAAGCACTTTGCCACCAGGTAAGTGACTGGAATGTTTGAGCTGCTTGTTGCGAGACAATTGCAGCAGTAGGTGAGTGTATGACTGGGATGTGAAGGGGACTTGGTGTAGTGCCCTTGTAGTGATTGTAGAGATCAGCCAGATGGGCTTCATAGAATATGAGTTTCCTGATTGGGGTTGTAAATCTGGTCCAACCAAGGAGCCCTGGCTGATGGATATAAACAGGAATGTCAGAGACTCTGTTCACTCTGAGAGCAGGCTCTGAGGGAGCTGGATCAGTGTCAAGGACTCTCTGCGTATAAATAAAGGGTGAGTTGGTGATGAGATACCAGCCTTTTTGGAGTTATTTCATCCCTTTTCTGACAGAGCACAATATTCAGAATACACAGAACAAACGCAATGACTAACTTTCTTTAGAGAAGATACCATTCCCACCCTCACTTTGAGATCAGAGTTTTCAAAAGCTGTGGCACTGAACCCATATTTTGAGATTAATGAATTGAGTTTTGACAAATAAAGATGTCAGCCTCCAGGCTAGCTCCAGAATTGTTGTTACCACTCATCTAATATCGGACTTCCTACCTTCACATACTCAACAAGAAGCTCCATGTCAGAATTACTAAATTGAATTGCTCTTCCTGGAATCCAAATCTCCATAGAGCAAAAAGACTTTGTTGACAATGAAAGGACATCTGTTTTTAAAATGCATACTCATGCCTTACATCGTACTGCGGGCCAGTCATAAATCTCAATATCCAAGTGGGTAATTTGGTCCCTTCTGAAAATGCTTGGACAGCTAGCTAGTTAAAATCAGTGATCAGAGAACACGAGCCTGACTTGATATCTGAGATATTTGTGTGTTTGGTTGGGAAGTGGGATGTGTGAGGATTTAGATTAGAAACCCACATGTCCATGTACTGCTTAGCTCGGCGGCATTTTCTCCTTGACACGTTCCTGCTTGATTTTCAGGCTTGGCTTTCAAACAATGTCACAACTCCAGAACAGATAGCAGGAGAAGGTAGGTCCAATCCCTGACCCAAGATGTGAAGGGGACTTGGTCGTTGATTAGAGAGATTGGGAGGCCAAATGCACAAGATTAAATATTGTTTACTGTTGGGGAGGTAATGGTTTTCAAGTGCAGACCTTGAAGTGGTCTACTGTTGACTCACAAACATTAATTTAAGGCACCTATCCTCAACTTGGTGCTCACGTTGAATCCACATATTGCAATGCTGCAACACAAATTAAATCAGAGGCTGCCAGTGTCACTAAAGCAATTAATTGTGTAAACCACCTTCTCAGAGTATGCTGACTGCCTACCCATTGTTCAACCTTTGTTGAACGTGAAAGCTAAACCTCGGTTTGAGACTTTAAATAACTGTTAACCATAGCTCAAGGAACTAGAGGAAAGAAGGGAATGGGTCACCACCAGACAGTCCAGAAAGAACAGACAGGTTATGCAGAAGTCCCCTGGGGTCCCGTTCACTAACCAGTGTTCCATTTTGGAGGCTGATGAGGGTGCTAGTACCTCAAAGGAATGCAGTCAGAGCCAAGCTTCTGGCGCAACAAGGGAGGAAGATGAAAGGAAGCGCAATAGTGATGGGGGATTCTTTAGTCAGCAGGGCAGACAGATATTTCTGCAACTGAAGATGCAACACCAGAATGGAGTGTTGCCTCCATGGTGCCAGGATCAGGGTGCCCTGAAATGGCTGGGTGATGAGTTAGAGATCGTGGCACATGTTGGTAGCAATGATATGAGTAAAGTGTGGAATGAAGTCTTGCAGAATGCAGGGAGTTAGGCAGTAGATTAAAAAGCAGGACCCCAATGGTTGTAATCTCTAGAATACTTCCAGTGCCACATGCTAGTGACTTTAAAAATAGGAAAATAAAACCGATGAATGCATGGCTCAAGGGTTGGTGTGAGAGGGAGTGTTTTAGATTCCTGCATCATTGGGACCATTTTTGGGGAAGGTGGGACATGTACAAACAGAATGGTCTTCACCTGAAGCACATTGGGACCTATATCCTTGCAGGTAGGTTTCCTGGTGCTGTTGGGAGGATTTTAAGCTATTCTGTCAGGGGGAGGAGACACAGAATACCACTGAAACAGAGACACATCATACTACAGCAGAGGAAGAAAGTCACAGTGAGTTCAGCTATGTTGAGAGTCAAGCGCGTAAGGCAAGACTGGATGGTCTTTAATGCTAGGAGTGTAACAGGTAAGACTGATGAGTTAAAGGCATGGATTGACACATGGAAGTGTTACATTGTCGCTATCACAAAAGTACAGGTAAGGGAAGTGCTGGACTGGCAAATCAATATTCCAGGCTGTGGGAATTTTAGGCAACACAGAGGAGGATGTAAAAGGGTTGGTGGTGTAACACTACTAATTAAGGAATTGATTACTGCAGTAGGGAGAGATGATATACAGTCATAAAGTCATACAGCATGGAAACAGATCCTTTGGTCGAACCAGTTCATGCCAACCCTAATCCCAAATTAAACTAGTCTAATTTGCCTGCGCTTGGCTCATATCCCTCCAAACCTTTCTTATTCATGTATTTACCTAAATGTCTTTTAAACATTGTAACTATACTCACATCCGTCACTTTCTGTGGAAATTCATTCTACACACGAACCTCTGCGTAAAAAAAAGCCCTCATGTCATTTTTAAAAATTTCTCCTCTCACCTTAAATATATGCCCCACCCTATAGAAAAGACATTTCCCATTCATCTTAAATGTGCTCCTCATGATTTTATAAACATCTATAAGGTCACCCCTCAACCTCTTACACTCCAATTGAAAAATATCTTAGCCTATCCAGTCTCTTCTTATAAGTCAAACCCTCCATTCCTGGCAACATCCTGGTAAATCCCTTCTGAATCCTCTTCAGCTTAATAATACACTTCTGATAACTGGGTGACCAGAACAAGACACAGTATTCCAGAAGAGGCCTCACCAACAACCTCAACATAACATCCCAAATCATATACTCAAAGGACTGAGCAATTAAGGCAAGTGTGTTAAACACCTTCCTAACCATTCTATCTATGTGTGGTACAAACTTCAAAGAATTATGTACCTGAACCCTTAGATCTCTCTGTTCTACAATAAGACTTACTTTTAATTGTTTAACTCCTGCCCTTGTTTGTTTTACCAAAATACAACATCTCGCAATTATCCAAATTAAACCCGATTTGCCAATCTTCAGCCCATTGACCCAATTGATCAAGACCTTTTTGTAATCTTAGATAATCTTCTTCACTGTGCACTATGCCACCAATTTTGGTGTCATCCACAAACTTACTAACCATATCTTCTATATTCTCCTCTAAATAATTTATATAAATGACAAACAAAAGTGGACCCAATACTGATCCTTGTGGAAAACTGCTGGTCACAAGCCTCCAACCCAAAAAACAACCCTTTTGAAAGAGTCCTCAAATAAGGCTTTTTGGGTAGAACTTTTGAATGTTAAAGGAACAGCCACTTTACTGGGAGTGTATTAGATGCCCCCAAAGAGTCAGTAGAAAATATGTAGACAGTTGACAGAAGTGTACAAGAATAATAATTGGGTAATTATACAAGGGGATTTCAAGTTTCCCAATGTAAACTGGGATAGTCATAGTGTTAATGATTTAGAGAGGGCAGATTTCTTGAAATGTATCCAGGGGAGTTTTTTGTATCAATACATAGAAGGCCCAATAAAGGATGGCTCAATGCTGGATCCAGCTCTGGGAAAAGAAGCTGCAGAAATACTTGATGTGGCAGTGGGGGAACATTTTAGTGATAGCGACCAAAACATGGTACAAATTTGTTCTGGATAAGGAAAATGATGGTCTGTACAAGATGGCTTTGGTTTAGGGGAGAGCAGATTTTATTAAAATAAAGGAAGATCTGTCCACAGTAAACTAAATGAGCGGGCATTCAAAAAGGAGCTTGGGAAAGTACAGGTCCAACTCGTACCCTTTAAAGGGAAATGTAGAAACAATAAGTTCAGATTATCCTGGATGTTGTTGGGGAGATTTCACTGCGGTGTTTAATGTAGGGCTAGGGAGGGTGACACTTCCAGCCCTGAAATGGTTAACAACAGCCAAGCGAGCTGCTGCAGGCGATTGCATGACTGCTGGAGCTTGTAAGGGATATGCATAATGTTAATTAAATCTTGGAGCCTGTAAATACCAGCCAGTATCAATTGCCCCATCGAAACTTGGGATTAATAAAGAAACTGATCGGAATCTGTAACTGTTAGACAAGTGTGAATTGCTCTATCGGAACCTGTAACTAGTGAGTGTGAATGGCTCTATTTAAGTCTAAAGTTGATAAGTGTAATTGACAATTTAGTTAAACTAAAACTATTGAAAATGGCTAGCCTGTCAGACGCATAGTAATTCCTTGACACAATGGACTATTGAATACGGGATCGGAACCGCTCCCAGGGATGGCTGAGCCATTGTCAAGCACAGCAGGAGCTGGACAGGCACTTCGATGCGGCCAATAGGAGGACGGATCCCCAGCGCGCGCAGATGAATGGACCAATGGGGAAGGCGAACTGACCGGGGACTCCAGGCAGCGCGAAGTATAATTGTGTCAACTTTGAACGGGAAGGCAGAACGCCTTCTCCAACGAATGCATGCTTGTAGATTCGTTGTACCAGTTAAGATTCTGTGAATAAACTGCTGTCTGCGTCTAATCATAGTTGCCAGTGTGAGTCTCTCCTTCCAAAAGAACACGCAAAGACGGGACCCTCCGGGTCCGTCTTAACATTTGGTGACCCCGACGCGGGAAGGAAAAGAGACAACGGCGAGTTGGCAACGTTGGCGGATCAGGGAGCAGACAACCTTCGGCCGAAGTTTTCTAAAGGTGGGGAAGCGCCTGTTAAATCCAAGGCTTCCAGTAGTTAGATTTACTCTGTTAGTTTCTTGTCTGCTCTCCGACCCTCACCAACCCAAAAAAAAACCTGATCAATTTGACAGCAGCATCGCAGAGTCCTGACTGGTAAGCTTTTACTAACCTTTTGACGTACCCAGAGTGTGAATTTCTAGCGCGGCTTTCGGAGCCGGAGCGCATATATATTTGTACCCAGTGTGTGAATTTCTAGCGTGGCTTTCGGAGCCGGAGCGCATATATACTTGTACCCAGTGTGTGAATTTCTAGCGTGGCTTTCGGAGCCGGAGCGCATATATACTTGTACCCAGTGTGTGAATTTCTAGCGTGGCTTTCGGAGCCGGAGCGCATATATATTTGTACCCAGTGTGTGAATTTCTAGCGTGGCTTTCGGAGCCGGAGCGCATATATATTTGTACCCAGTGTGTGAATTTCTAGCGTGGCTTTCGGAGCCGGAGCGCATATATATTTGTACCCAGTGTGTGAATTTCTAGCGTGGCTTTCGGAGCCGGAGCGCATATATATTTGTACCCAGTGTGTGAATTTCTAGCGTGGCTTTCGGAGCCGGAGCGCATATATATTTGTACCCAGTGTGTGAATTTCTAGCGTGGCTTTCGGAGCCGGAGCGCATATATATTTGTACCCAGTGTGTGAATTTCTAGCGTGGCTTTCGGAGCCGGAGCGCATATATACTTGTACCCAGTGTGTGAATTTCTAGCGTGGCTTTCGGAGCCGGAGCGCATATATATTTGTACCCAGTGTGTGAATTTCTAGCGTGGCTTTCGGAGCCGGAGCGCATATATACTTGTACCCAGTGTGTGAATTTCTAGCGTGGCTTTCGGAGCCGGAGCGCATATATATTTGTACCCAGTGTGTGAATTTCTAGCGTGGCTTTCGGAGCCGGAGCGCATATATATTTGTACCCAGTGTGTGAATTTCTAGCGTGGCTTTCGGAGCCGGAGCGCATATATATTTGTACCCAGTGTGTGAATTTCTAGCGTGGCTTTCGGAGCCGGAGCGCATATATATTTGTACCCAGTGTGTGAATTTCTAGCGTGGCTTTCGGAGCCGGAGCGCATATATATTTGTACCCAGTGTGTGAATTTCTAGCGTGGCTTTCGGAGCCGGAGCGCATATATATTTGTACCCAGTGTGTGAATTTCTAGCGTGGCTTTTGGAGCCGGAGCGCATATATATTTTTACCCAGAGTGTGAATCACTAGCGTGGCTTTCGGAGCCGGAGCGCATGTGTTTTTTCCCGTGTGTTTTTTCCCCTGAATCTCTAGCGTGGCTTTCGGAGCCAGGGCGCATATCTGTTTTGCCCGATTTTGCAGATAGTTCTGCCTGACGATTACCTGACGTTTCCTACCTGAGCGCTGACCATATTCGACTTCCTGGATCCATGTTACTGAGCACTTAAACCTGACGGACTTTTGGTTTGTATATTTGTTGTGACCACCGAACATACCCGGGGTGACAGAGGTCGGAGCTCTCCTTATGAAGAGGGTGTAACCGTACAGACGTCTGCCTTAGACCGGTTGTTAAGAGCAGAGATCTGCCACGCGAAGGTCAGGTTTTGAAAGACGTACTGCTTTTGAAGCGGTTCCCTTCAGGGGAGATCCGACATGGGGGACCTGAATTTTCGGACCACCTAAGTTGACTCACCTCAGGACAGCATGTCCCGGAGTGCCCTGGTGGCACTGCAGGGACGGTGGGGACATGCCTATTCATAGTCAGTTACTGCTGGATAGCGTAGCCCTGCATAAGGAAAGGTTGGACCTGGTGATTGCCCAAGCACCAGAACAAAAGGGAATTATCCTGACAAGATTGAGAGAGACATTTAAAAATCCCACATTAATGATCACGATTCTGGACGGTCTCTACAGGTCGCCACATTATTCGGCTCTCCAAACAATTGTGCTAGGCAAGCCCCCCGCGGGGTGGGCACCCCCGAGCTAGACTATTTAGCCGCGACTGTTACTTTACCCACTGATGCGTACACTGACGAGTCCACCCCAGTCCCGAAAACCCCCGACTCGCGGCCACCAACAGGGGAGATATTGGGGGAGATTAGGACCCAGTTAAGGGAGAATAATACTGCTATGGAGGCTAAACGAAAGGTCCGAAACCCAGAGAATAGTCTCAAGCTGTGGCGGGTTAAGAACTGGTTCCCGAAAGATGAAAGTCGAAGGGCAGGCCTCCAAGACGGCTACACATATCTTGGAACAGTTTGGGAAGATTCTAGAGCAGGTGGGGGCAAAGACCGCCGCGCTGGAGCTGGTGCCTCCAGCCGCTCAGATGTACAGTTAACCCTAGTGCCCGATTCCCTCACTTTCATTCGGATGTGGGTGCTGTCTTCCACAGACCCAGCGCTGGGTCATCTGTCCGTTTAAATCGGAAACTCACCCAGCTTTTACCTCAAAGGGTCCTTGCTGTTTACACAGCCAACGGCCTGTGGTGAAATTGCTAGAGTTCTAGGTAATCACTTTTCAAGTACCTTTAATATATTTACACAGCTGGCGGGCTGGGGGGATCTCCTGCTGATTCGAGTACTTAAATC
The DNA here is from genome assembly GCF_037043375.1 of Chiloscyllium plagiosum. Lineage (NCBI taxonomy): Eukaryota > Metazoa > Chordata > Chondrichthyes > Orectolobiformes > Hemiscylliidae > Chiloscyllium > Chiloscyllium plagiosum. Next base: position 106,407,532 of record NW_028270139.1, read on the forward strand.
CTAGAAAGTTTACCCAGCTGACAGCCGGATTGCCTCCCTGTGGTTTATAATGATTTTTTTTTTCTCGATGCTTGCGGTTTATAATGATTTGTCTACTGTTGCCTGTGCTTTATAATGATTTTTCTCGATGCTTGCGGTTTGTAATGATTATTTTTTTTCTCTCTTGGATAGATACAGATGCTACAGTTTGCGCGCATGTCCGTTCCCGGTAGACGGGGGATTATCATTAATGTACGGCAATTCACACTGCTCACGGTGACAGGCCTATTTGAGGGTCATCTATTTCCGTAGGGTACGGGGCTCCAATAGGTGTGCTTATGTTTTCGTTTTTCCCCTACTTCTACCCAATACTATTCCTTCTCCCTCAATGTAGCATCTGCTGTTCGAAGAATATAATAAACCCCTTCCGTGTTAGTTTTGCCCACCTACATTGGCAGCACTTTAACCTATACTGTACGCTGCAGTCAGGGGCCGAGAAGTACTGTATGCCCCGGGATCCAACTGCTGGTCACACCAGTAACTACTACCCTGCAATCGGAGGCTCTATGTGGGTTTTGACCGGGTTGCCACTGCCCGGCTCTGTCCTCAGCGGCACCTGGATGGAGGTTGCTGTCCGTTACTGACTGGAGGTTGTCCAGTGGCGGAAGACTCTCCTCGGGCACGGGTCAGCCTGGCACAGGTGCAATTGCGCTGTGCACTGGGAGGAGATTGCCTCCGACCACATGGCCTGCAGTACACACATCAGACGCCTGGACGGGCCTGCAGGCCGGTGAGCCATTCTGGCCGGCAGGAAGGCCGGGGCACAGTACACTGTTCCATTGGGTTTCCGGTCGCTGGCGTATACCTGACTGCGGGCAGTATGCCCTTACACCTTCTCGTTTGTTGTACAAGGAAACACGAGACAAACCACACACCACCGTAGCGGATGGGCATTTGCACTTCTTTTCTTGGACAGCAGACGTGGCACCCTATGTGGTTTACTTTCCCCCTTCCGGTCCTCTTACGTTCGTTACTGTTTACATGGGTTGGTGTGGCCTCAGTAGAGGCCAAGGGAGGGAATGTTGGGGAGATTTCACTGCGGTGTTTAATGTAGGGCTAGGGAGGGTGACACTTCCAGCCCTGAAATGGTTAACAACAGCCAAGCGAGCTGCTGCAGGCGATTGCATGACTGCTGGAGCTTGTAAGGGATATGCATAATGTTAATTAAATCTTGGAGCCTGTAAATACCAGCCAGTATCAATTGCCCCATCGAAACTTGGGATTAATAAAGAAACTGATCGGAATCTGTAACTGTTAGACAAGTGTGAATTGCTCTATCGGAACCTGTAACTAGTGAGTGTGAATGGCTCTATTTAAGTCTAAAGTTGATAAGTGTAATTGACAATTTAGTTAAACTAAAACTATTGAAAATGGCTAGCCTGTCAGACGCATAGTAATTCCTTGACACAATGGACTATTGAATACGGGATCGGAACCGCTCCCAGGGATGGCTGAGCCATTGTCAAGCACAGCAGGAGCTGGACAGGCACTTCGATGCGGCCAATAGGAGGACGGATCCCCAGCGCGCGCAGATGAATGGACCAATGGGGAAGGCGAACTGACCGGGGACTCCAGGCAGCGCGAAGTATAATTGTGTCAACTTTGAACGGGAAGGCAGAACGCCTTCTCCAACGAATGCATGCTTGTAGATTCGTTGTACCAGTTAAGATTCTGTGAATAAACTGCTGTCTGCGTCTAATCATAGTTGCCAGTGTGAGTCTCTCCTTCCAAAAGAACACGCAAAGACGGGACCCTCCGGGTCCGTCTTAACAATGTCTAGAATAATTTAGGACTGGATGAATAAGAAGATAAGGACTTTTAGAAAGTCCATAGGGAGCAATTCAGCTGCAGCCCCAAAGAATACAGGAAGTGCTGGAAGGAATTTAAGAAAACAATTAAAAGAGCAAAGACGGATAAAGAACTTGCGAACTGGATTAAGGAAAATCCTACGATATTTTGTAAATGCATTAAAGGGAAGTGGTTAATCAGGGCAAGAGTACGCTGATTAGGGATCAAAGGAGCAACCTGTGTGTGAAACCATAGGACATTGGAAAAATGTTGAATGAATACTTTTCTTCGGTCTTCATTCTGAAAAAGGAGAACATAGGTATGGAATTCAGGAAAAGGGACTGTGAGAGACTTGCACAGTTTGAGATAGGAAATTGGGAGGTATTGGAGGCTTGGTCGGGCTTAAAAGGTGGGCAGCACGGTGGCACAGTGGTTAGTACTGCTGCCTCACAGCACCAGAGACCTGGTTCAATTCCCAACTCAGGCAACTGACTGTGTGGAATTTGCACATTCTCCCCGTATCTGCGTGGGTTTCCTCCGGATGCTCCGGTTTCCTCCCACAGTCCAAAGATGTGCAGGTCAGGTGAATTGGCCATGCTAAATTGCCCGTAGTGTTAGGTAAAGGGGTAAATGTAGGGAAATGGGTGGGTTGCGGGTTGGTGTGGACTTGTTGGGCCGAAGGGCCTGTTTCTACACTGTAAGTAATCTAATCTAAAAGCAGATAAATCCCTGGCCCGGATGAATTCCATCCCAGGCTGCTGTGGGAGGTGAGGGAGGAAGTTGCAGGGACTCTGAGACAAATTTTTAATTCTTCTCTGGCCACAGGGGAAGTGCCAGAGGTCTGGAGAATGGCTAATGTAGTCCCACTTTTCAAGAAGAGTGTTGGAGATGAATCAGGAAATCAATGATAGGGAAACTGTTGGAGAAAACTCAGAAGGAGCAAATTAATACCCACATGGAAAGGCATGGGTTAATTAAAGATATTCAGCATGGCTTTGTCAGAGGGAGGTCTTGCATGATGAAGGGCTTATGCCCAAATCATTGACTTTCCTGCTCCTCAGATGCTGCCTGACCTGCTGTGCTTTTCCAGTGCCACACTTTTTGACTCTGATCTCCAGCATCTGCAGTCCTCACTTTCTCCCGGAGGTCATGCCTAGCAAATTTGTTAGAACTTTTTGAAAATGTGATCAAGTGTGTGGATGAGGGAAGTTCACTTGATGTCATTGATATGGATTTTAGCAAAGCTTTTGACAAGGTCCCACATAGGAGGCTGATTGAGAAGGTTAAATTACATGGAATTGATGGAAACTTGGTGAGGTAAAGCAGAAACTGACTTAATAATCAGATACGAAGTGTAGTGGGTAAAAGGTTGTTTAAGTGAGTGGAGCCTGGTGTCCAGCAGGTGTACCACAATGATCAGTACTGGGACCCTTATTGTTTGTTGTAGAGATGAACATATGGGTAGAATAGGAAGCAAATTTACAGACGACACCAAAATTGGCACAGTGGTTAATCGTGAAGAAGATAGTTGTACATTACGGGAAGATATAGATGGGTTGCTCAGCTGGACAAACCAGTGGCAGCTGGTATTTAATCCTGATAAGTATGAGGTGATGTACTTTGGAAGAAGAAATAAAATTGAGGTGTATAAGATTATGAGGGGGATGGACAGGGTGTAAGAAAGGCAGCTGTTTCCCATGGTTAAGGGATCAATCATGAGAGGCGATAGTTTTATAATAAGGGGCAGGAGGTTCAGAGGAGATTTGAGAAAGGGATGTGCATTTCAAATATGGTAACATTTAAGGATGTAGGACAAGTGCAGGAAATTTGAATTAGTGTACCTTTAGTGGTAGTTATGTCAGTGAAGACTCAATGGGCTGAAGGGTGTTTTCTGCGCTGTATGAATCTTTGAACTGGAGAGAGATTGTGGAGTTCTGCAGCACAGAGTGATCTGGGTGTCAACATACATGAATCATAAAAGTTAGCACGCATGTTCAACAAGTAATTAACAAAGTCAGTGGAATATTGGCCTGAATAGAACATAAAAAAATCAGCCATCTTGTTCCAAATATTGGTGTCACTGCATTGTGAGCATTGCATTGTTTTGGTCTCCTTAATTAAAGAAGGATATCCTTGCATTGGAGACAGCTCAGAGAAGGACCACTGTGTTGATTCCCAGGATGAAATAATTTTCTTGTGAGGAGAGGTTGAGCAGGTTAAGCTTATACTCATTGGAGTTTTGAGAAATTAGAGTTATTCTTATTGAAACATGGAACATTTTGATAATGTTTGAAGTGTAGATGCTGAAAGAGTGTCAGCCCTCATGGGGAATTGTCGAAGGGAGGATAGTCTCAAAATAAGGGGAATCCCACTTTAGACAGAAATAAACCAAAATTCTTCTCTTAAGAGGTCTTTGTCTTTGAAATTCTTGATCTCAGTATTCCATATTCCCAGTCTCAGCTGGACTAATGAATATATTCAAGGCCAATTTAAGTAGGTTTTTGACCTACAAAGAGATATAGATTTTGGCAGGAAAATTATATTAATGTTGTAATTAGATCAGCCTTGATTTTATTGAAGGATAGACAAGGTCAGAAGTCACTCAACACCAGGTTTTAGCCCAACAGGTTTATTTGAAATCACGAGTTTTCAGAGTGCTGCTTCCTCATCAGGTGATATGAAGAGAACCACACAGGTACAGAATTTATAAGCAGAGAAATCAAAAGATCATACAAATGGTGTGAGTGGAGTGTCAACAGTCTGAATAACAAGTCTCAGCAGGTGACCAGCCAGTGTGAGTAAAATGTCAACAGTTGCATAACAAGTGGAGGGATGACCTATGATCCAAATAGCTGAGGCAGAGAGATAATTACAAAAAAAGTTAAAATAAAATGGTGCTGGTGAAAAACTAAATGACTGAAATAACATGACAGGTATAGGAATTGCATACCAAAGGTCTAACCAAAGTAACAAGTATTCCAAAACTTACAAACTATTGAAGCTAGAGAGATCATGGCAAGGGTAGACACAGGTCAATCAGTAAGATAGCCTACTTCTCTCCTATTTGTTATACTGTTACTTTCCTTATCACCTTGCATTTTCTTGGTGTTTATTATATGAAAATTTGCTACATGGTTCCTACATTATACACTTTTAAAAATACTTCATCAATTGTAAAGCATTTTGCTATGAAAGGTATGACCCTCGTCCATTCCTCTATTTTCTCTTCAGGGGTCTCAATAACATTGTCATATAGGCATGTAGCACAGAAACAGGATTTTCAGTCAATCATGTCAATGCCAACCAACAAACACTAAACTACACTAATCCCATTAACCTGCACTTGGTCCATAGCCAGATGCTTCTTAAATGCTGCAAGAGTATCTGCCTCCACCATGCTCTCAGGCAGCATGTTCTATATTTTTGTCACCCTCTGGGTGAGAAAACTTTTCTCAGATTCCTCTAGATCATTCACACCTCACCTTAAACTTATACCCTCTGGTCTTAGACATATCTGCCATGAGGAGGAGATTCTCACGATCTACTCTGTCTCTGCCTTTCATAATGTCATTATCTCCCTTTGTTTCTCAGTACTCCTTAGGGACATACCATTCATAGTGTATATCCTTCCCTGAATGGACCTCCCAAAATGTATCATCGCACACTTACCAGGTTTAAATTCCTTCTGTCTTGCTCTGCCCAATTTACCAGCTTAACAATATCAGACTGTAGCTTTAAACCACCCTCCTCACTACCAACAAGACCACCAACTTTGGTATCATCTCCAAACTTACTACTTATCCCTTTTACATTCACATTCAAGCAATTAATGTGCATAAGAAAGAGCAAGGATCCCAGCACGAATTCAGATAGTACACCACTGGTTTTTGGTTTAATATGACTTTCCATTTCAAAACCTGTTGTGTTTTGGGAGCTTGTTTGCATCCCAAATTATTGTGGGAATGGACTGGCAAAAAGTCCAGTCATGCAGCTATTTAATGAGATAAATCTAGAACAAGTTTCATGAATTTTCAATGTTGTCTAGTGCCTCCTTAAATATATCAGAGGCTGTGTGTGCCTCATTAAAAAATTTAGATAACTCTAGTGAGGATGTTAGGAGTGAATTTGCCCAGGGCTCCCACAATACCAAAACGGTTAAATCACTACGAGCATAAGATGGTACCAATGCAAAGCAGTCCCCGCTTTATTAGGAAATAAGTTACAATAACGTTTTACTACAAAACAATACTTTACATTACACAGAGGGTGGTGGGTGTCTGGAACGTGTTGCCAGCAAAGGTGGTCGAGGCAGGCACAGTAGATTCACTTAAGATGCGACTAGACAGGTAAATGAGTAGGTGGGGAGCAGAGTAATACAAATGCTCAGGCATTGGGCGACAGGTTTAGACAGTACATTTGGATTGGCTCAGGCTTGGAGGGCCAAAGAGCCTGTTCCTGGGCTGTAAGTTTTCCAAAGAGCCTGTTCTTGGGCTGTAAATTTTCTTTGTTCTTTGTTCTCTTTAATACTATTTCTAATTGTATTCAACCCCTTTTAAACTTACAATACACCCTGGTCTCTTGTAGATTTTCACAGCCTGTCTCTCTCTCTCTCTCTCTTTCTCCCTCTCTTTCTGGATGGTCAGTGGGTCTCTGCTTTTTGCTGCTCTCGTCTCCTCAGAAGGTCCATTCCTTAATCTACAGCTAAGTTCTATTTTACATTTTATCTCCTTGCTTCTGGATTGTTCTTACTTTTAACTAATCTGGAAATCCTGCTTAATGGCTACTGATGGTTTGGACGAAGCCCGACTACTCAAAACATTCTTAAGCAGGCCGTCCCAGACCATAACTTTGCAATTTGTTTCAGTAAGTGTACAGTGAAAATTACCCGGAGTAAGTTACCTAGGTTGACTACGAAATTTAAAAACAGACAAAACTTTATTCACAAAATAACACAATGAAACACAAAGAATAGATTTAAAAACCCTACAGAACTCAGCCTATCCAACTAGACTTGATTATGCTGTTCTGAATATACACAACAGTCCCAATAAGCAAACACCCTTTAAAAACCAGTGTAAATAGAACACGCTTACAGGTTGAAGTTGAAGAGCAGAAAGAGAGAGAGAGAGAGAGTTTCCACACAGCTCCCTGTTGAACTTCTCACCAGGTCAGACTGAACTAAAATTGCTCAGCTCAGCTAACTAGAGAGCTGACCACTCCCCTTTCTTTATACAGGTCACTACTAAAACATGAGGAGAAAGTGAGGTCTGCAGATGCTGGAGATCAGAGCTGAAAATGTGTTGCTGGAAAAGCGCAGCAGGTCAGGCAGCATCCAGGGAACAGGAGAATCAACGTTTCGGGCATAAGCCCTTCTTCAGGAATGATTCCTGAAGAAGGGCTTATGCCTGAAACGTCGATTCTCCTGTTCCCTCACTACTAAAACATGACCACTTTGGCCTGAAGTCTCATCTGTTTACATATAAACAAAATCCTTTTCATCTCCATACCAAACCAACTGATCAGAGCCCAGCTCGGTTTATTGCCCCTCTGAAAAATAATCAAGGACAGAGTCTCCTTGAGCCAAGGCTTTTAGGAAAAAAAAGGATAGCTTTGTGACAGGATGGTTTTGTTAATTGTAAAATGTCCTGTTAATATTTGTACCATTGTATTAAGATTAAGTGCCTGGTTCTTGAGTGCTAATATCGCATCTCTTTTTTTATTATTTGATGAGATATGTCTATCCAGATCACTGTTGACAACATCTGTCTTGTATAAGTATGCTTATGTCTTTAGCATCTGGTTGCTGTTTGAGTCTGAAGTCGAGGTTTTGTGACTTTGGAGTTTTACTTGGTCACTGTATTCAGCATCCCTTGCTGTTTGCCCAATTTCTATGCCCTACTTTTAATTCAGCTGTCTTGCTCGTATTTCTGGCTTTACAGTTGTTTGTAGCTGGTTCTTTTTATAATGATTCTGTTTTACTCAAGTAGTCACAAGCTGCTAAATGAGGTAAATCTTAGCATGCAATTTGCAGTCATAAGTAGGCTTTATACATCCTTGCATTAGCATGGGAGTAATTGACATTAAGGTATTATTGCTAAATTACAAAATCTGAGAATCGCAAAATGTTTGGAGATATGTGCTCAAATTCCTTCATGGCAGATAGTAAAATCTGAATTTGATAACAAAGCTGGAGTTGAAAATCTAATGTTGGCAATGAAACTGTTGTGGGGGAATGGGAGGGAAATTTGCTGCCCTTACCTGGTCTAGCCTAAGCTTGACTCCAGACCCACAACAATGTAGTTAACTCTTAATTGCCCTCTTGGCAATTAGGAATAGGCAATAAATGCTGGTCTAGTCAGCAATGCCCACATTACATGAATGATTTGTTTTTTGAAAAACTGGATTTGAAGCACATGATGACTTCTTTTCTTGCAACTTTTAATCTTTTGATCTTCAAACTTCTCTCTCTTTCTCTCAGGGCAGAGGTATCTTTGTTTTAAAGTCATATTTGCAGTTTCCTTCACAATGTGAATCTGCTTAGGAGGCCAACTTTTTTCTTGGCTATTATGCAATTAACCCTTCCCTCTCCTAAATCATGTTTGAGTATGCTTTCTTTGACCAACAGGATGTCTTCTGTGGGAACCTCACACAACTGAACAGGACAGAATGTATCAGAAGATGGGTTATCTACCCTGCCAGCTGATGAATCAGTGGGGAACACATCAATCATGGCAACCCTGCAACATCTTGTCACTCCAAGAAGTATTAATTGGCTTGGGGTGAGACCTCTGCCCCTAATCACTAGGAAATCTTATCTCAGGCAGCTGTCGTCTAACCTAATAGTGTCAATCTGGAAAAAATTATTTTGAAAAAGGCACTTACAGAATTTTTAAAATAGAATTCCCTACAATGCAGAAGCAAGCCATTTGGCGTATCTAGGACACCTGACCATTGAAACATCATCCTATCCAAACACACCCCATGGCCCTATACATGTAACCCTGCATTTCCCATGGCTAACCCACCTAGCCTGCATATTCCTGGACACTGTGGGCAACTTAGCATTGTCTATCCACTTAGCCTACACACCTTCGGACTGTGGGAGGAAACAGGAGCTACCAGAGGAAACCCTCGCAGACACAGGGAGAATGTGCAAACACCACACAGATAGTCTCCTGAGGATAGAATCGAACCTAGATCCCTAGCACTGTGAGGCAACTGTGTTAAACACTATGTCACCGTGCTACTCCATTGTGTTACCATGTTTCTCCACTATGACACTGTGTCTCCCTATTTTACTGAGATTCATGAATGGTGGCACAATGGGAATCATCTATGTTCCTGAACCCTTACTGCTATCTCAACAAAGTGACTTCAGTGGAAAATAATTGGCCACCTGGACCTCAATCTAAGCTGCCTTAATCTGGTCGTCCCTGACATAAAATTGTGAACTGGTTAACATTAGAGAATGAGAAGACTATATGTGGAATTTTACACTGTCTTTACCCAACTCTCTTTTTTCATGGCTCCAGCAAGTTATCTCTTAGTGGTAGGTGCCAAGACATTCCACATGCGCAACAATTTCACAGAAAACCTAAAAACACAATTATTTTGCCAAATAGCATGAAGTATAAAATACAGAGGTCTCACCCTTGAAGATAGGACTTCCTTTCTCGTTGGGCAGAGATTGATTCAGATCAGGTTTTGCACATGAGCATTTTACAGCTAGCTCTTAAACTCACCATTGGTTTCCACTTAAATGGGATTTTGACATCCTTATTGCATTGAACACCAAGTGTGCACATTGGACCCAGTAAAACCTTTTGGACTCATGTGTGTAGCGTGGGCACTCCTGTAAACTCTCTCTGTGGATATAGGCCCTGGACACCCTTCAGGATGGTAGTCAACACCCTTTGAGGTTATTAAAGGTCCACGTGCATGTTCCAAAACGTTTAAAAACTCAAAAGAACTGTCAAACTGTCAAAGAAATGTCAAGTAGTTGAAGGGACCTGTAAAAACTGTCAAGACATTTAAACTCCAGACCTTTTGATCTTTGAGAAAACATCTGGATTGTTTTAGAAAAAGATTCTTTTTAAATTTAAGCTGTCTGGTGATACTGTCATGAGATTTCCATGACTGAATTAATGCTGAATGACTGATTGCATAAGGATCCACGATCACAGTGGGTGCCATCTGTTTCATTATTTGATTGACCTCCACAGGTAGTTCTGGACCATCGAATGGGGACTTTGATTTGCTATTCTTCTTGCAGTTTAGCTGATTGTTTTCTTTGTAAATAAAGCCTCATTGAAGTGAAGGACTTTAAATTTAGTTTTTTTCATGAATGTAACTACCTTAAAAGTAGATAAGAGATTTTCCTAAACTTTCTTTTAATTATTTTTGAAACTGTCATCGGATGTTTCATAAAGAGGGCTATAATTTTGGGTGGCACGGTGGCACAGTGGTTAGCACTGCTGCCTCACAGCCCCAGGGTGACTGTCTGTGTGGAATTTGCACATTCTCCCAGTGTCTGCGTGGTAATCCTCTGGTTTCCTCCCACAGTCCAAAGATGTGCAGGTCAGGTAAATTGGCTTTGCTAAATTGCCCATAGTGCTAGGTGCATTAGTCATAGGAAAGTGGGTTACTCTTCGGAGGGTCGGTGTGGACTGGTTGGGCCAAAGGGCCTGTTTCCACACTTAGGGAATCTAATCTAAAAATGATGTAATGAAAGGCTGGCAGATTGAATATGGTGTTTGAGGAGAGCAGGTCTCATGAATTTAAAAATACTTCATGCTATTTTATCCTTCTAATTACCCACGTTACTGCATCCTCTAAGGTTCCTACAATGGTGGCTGATTTTGCTGGTCATACCCAACTTATTATTGTCAATGGAGAAGTTAATCCAGATTTCCAGTATTTGTTCCCACTGCGTAACGTACTGAGGTAACTACAACAAAGCTGTATTCACTTTGGCGCTATTAGTTAAAAGAAATTCAGTGGAGTATTGTAGATTACATTAACCCACTCTTTAATTATATATGCTAACCTGCAGACATTGGAGACGTGGGACTAAAATTTCAGGCTCTGCTGGAGTCAGGGTGCAAGGTGGATTGGGCCGAACATATGTCAAGAATGTTGTTTTCCAAAAAGTGTTCCCAGCACCAATTACATTCACCAGGAATGTACAAAATTAAAAATCACACAACACCAGGTTATAGTCCAACAGGTTTACTTGGAAGCACACTAGCTTTCGGAGCATCGCTCCTTCAACAGGTGGTTATTGGGCCCCCCAACACCGGCTAACACTGCCTACTCCACATCGTCGAATCCCACACCCAACCCCCCCTCCCACCAACACCGTCCAAACACCTGATGAAAGAGCATTGCTCTGAAAGCTAGTGCTTCCAATTAAACCTGTTGGACTATAATCTGGTGTGGTGTGATTTTTAACGTTGTACACCCCAATCCAACACCGGCATCTCCAAATCATGATCATTAAGAATGGATTGTAATCTCACCATATCCCTCATTATGACCCACTAAAGCAATTTACAATCTCATTAAGAGATTATTAATGAAGGTTATTGAAAATTTCATGTGTGTGAACAGACAACATGACTGTTCAGAGCTCACTAGTAGGGCAAGGCTGGTAAGTGAAGGAAATGCTGGATGAGTAGAGAAGTTGAGGCTTTGGTCAAAAATGAGAAAGAAGAAATGTCAGGGAAAGACAGCAGCAATCGAGTGAATCCTTAGGAGAGTCTAAAGATAGTATGAGTATACTGAACAGGGAAATCAACAGGGCAAAAGAGGACATGAGATAGCTTTGGCAAATAGTGTCAAGGAGAATCTAAAGAGATTCACAAATACACTAAGGACAAAAGCATAACAAGGGAGAGAATAGAGCCCCTTAAAGATCAGTAAGTTCACCTATGTGTGGAACCACAGGAGATGGGGGAGACACTAAATGAATATTTTGCATCAATGTTTACTGTGGAGAAGGATATGGAAGATTGAGAATACAGGGAAATAAATAGCGACATCTTGCACATTACAAAGGAGGAAGTGCTGGATGGCTTGAAACGTATAATGGTAGATAAATCCCTGGCCCCTGTTCAGATGTACCCTAGAACTCTGTGGGAAGCTGGGAAAGTGATTGCTGGGCCCTTTGCTGAGATATTTGTGTCATAGATAACCACAGGTGACGTGCCAGAAGACTGGATGTTGGTTGCCACTACTTAAGAAAGATACGAAGGAAAACCCACAGATTTATAGACCAGTGAACCTGAGTGACAGGATTTACATGTATTTAGAAAGGTGAGGATTGATTAGGGATAGTCAATATGGCTTTATGCTTGGGAAACAATGTCTGTTACGGACTAGGCTAGACCACTCAAAACATTCTTAAGCCTGCAGCCCAGACTGTAACTTTGTTATTTGTTTTGTTAAAATTACCCAGAGTCAGTCAGCTAGATTGACTAAGAGCTCTGTCCAAAAATGTCCTGCTCCTCAAATGCTGCCTGACCTGCTGTGCTTCTCCAGCAACACAGTCTCATATCAGGTTTTAAAACAGACAAAAATTTAATCACAAAATTATGGGATGAAACACAAAGAACAGAATATAGGGTCCCCACAGAACTCAGTCTATCCAAGCTAGACTTAATTATGCTGTTCTGAAAATGCACACACCCTTTAGAACAGCCAGCAAACCATGGCACAAGCACTTACAGGCTGAAAGAGCAGTATAGAGAGAGTGAGAGAGAGAGAGAGAGAGAGAGAGGGAGAGAGAGAGAGGCTTCCAGCCTTCTTCCTGAGAGCCTCTGCTGCAACTGAACTCACAACAAGAATTCAGCTTCCAGGACTGACCACTCCCCATTCATTATACAGGTTACTTCTAAGACATGAAAGTCTTGGCCTAAAGTTTTATCTGTTTACGTATAAACAAAAGACCTGTCAGTAAACCCTTTCATCTCTGTACCACTTCAGGGATTCCGAGCCTGGACTGTTTTACGACCCCGCTGAGAAAAATCAAGGACACAGTATCCTTGAGAAGAAGGACCAGCTTTCAGCAAAAGAACCAGCTTTGTGACATGTCTCACGAACTTGATTGAGTTTTTTGAAGAAGTAACAAAGAGGATTGATGAAGGCAGAGTGGTGGACTTGATCAATACAGACTACAGTTATGCATTTGACACGGCTCCACACGGTCGACTGTTTAGCAAGGTTAGGCCACATAGAATAGACGGTAAACTGGCTATTTGGATACCAAACTGGGCTGAAGGCAAAAGACAGAGGGTGGTCGTGAAGGGTTGCTTTTCAGACTGGAGACTGTGACCATCGGTGTGTCACAAGGATCGGTGTTGGGTTCACTGCCATTTTATCATTTATGTAAACGATTTGGATGTGAACTTGGGAGGCATGGTTAGTAAGTTTGCAGATGACACTAAAATTGGAGGTGTAGTGGACAGCTAAGAAGATTACCTCAGAATTCAACGGGATCTTGATCAGATGGGCCAGTGGACCAATGAGTGGCAAATGAAATGTAATTTAGATAAATGTGAGATGTTGCATTTTGAAAAGGCAAATCAGGGCAGGGCTTATACACTTAATGGTAAGATCCTGGGAAATGTTGCTGAATAAAGAGATCTTGGAGTGCAGATTCACAGTTCTTTGAAAGTGGAGTTGCAGTAGATAGGATAGTGATGAAGGCGCTTGATATACTTTCCTTATTGGTCAGTGCATTGAGTATAGGAATTGGGAGGTCATGTTATGCTATTGGTTAGGCCATTTTTGGAATACAGCATGCAATTCTGGTCTCTCTGCGATAGGAAGGATGTTGTGAAACTTGTAAGGTTTCAGAAAAGATTTACAAGGATGTTGCCAGGGTTGGAGAGTTTGTGCTGTGAGAAAAAGCGGAATAGACTGGGGCTGTTTTCCCTGGGGCATTGGAGGCTGAGGGTGACCTTATAGAGGTTTATAAAATCATGAGGACTCAGATAAGACGAATAGCCAATGTCTTTTCCTTGGGGTAGTGGCATCCAAAACTAGAGAACATAGGTTTAAGGTGAGAGGGGAAACATTCAAAAGGAACATAAGGGGCAACGTTTTCATGCAGAGGGTGGTGTGTGTGTGGAATGAGCTGCCAAAAGAAGTGGTAGAGATTAGTACAATAACAACATTTAAAAGATATTTGGATGGGTATATGAATAGGAAGGGTTTAGAGGGATGTGGGCCAAATGCTGGCAAATGAGACTAGATTAATTTAGGATATCTGGTCAGCATAGACGAGTTGGGCCGAAGGGTCTGTTTCCGTGCTGTACAACTCTATAATTCATTGACCTCATGGCTAAGTGAAAGGAAAAGGGTAAAGAGCAGAGAATCAGTCGTGGCTGCTCCAGAGCTTTACTGTGGAGCCGTTAAATTTGAAGTGGCTGTCACTTTGGTCCATTATAGGAACTTGGCAAGGTAAGTGGCGTAGTGTAATGTTGCTGGAATAGTAATCCAGGGTCTCAGGCTAATGTACTGGGATATAAACTTGAATCCCACCATGAAATAGTGAAATTAGAATTCAATCAAAATAAAACAAACCCATGCTGATGGGCGCCATAAATAAACATAAATGGCAGAAATAAAATCAGGTTCAGGAAATCTGCCACATACACCCAATGCCTACACGTGAGTCCTAATCAGTGAGGTTGACTATTAACTGTCCTTTGGACAAATTCAAACAGATCCAGGGCTATTGCCTATTGGTTTTGTGGGGCACATGGAAGATGCATTTCTGAACGTGTAAAGGAAGGATTTCAAGAGCAGTAAGTTGAGGAGCCAACTCGAGAACATGCTATTTTCTAGTTTTATGTAATGATGAAGGGTTAATTCACAACCTTCTTGTAAGAACACCTTCATGGATGGATGAGCACAAATGATAGAATTTTACATCAGGTTTTAAAGTGAGGTAGTTCATTCGGAAGTATGAGTGTTTAATTTGAATAATAGGAGCTATGAAGATGTGGGGCACAAATTGGCTGAGGGGAACAAGGAAATGCCTTAAAAGGCATAAAGGCAATGAATGATCTTTAAAGAACTATTACATAACCTACAGCAATTATATATGCCTTCAAAGCTCAAAGAATGATCAGTCAATTATGACTAGTAAAAGAAACTCAGGATTACGTGTAATTAAAATAAAAGGCCTCTAAGGTAACCAGAAATATCAGTAATTTTGAGGACTGATGGATGTTAGATATTTGGATTCTCAGAAAGCTTATGATCAGGACCCCAAAAGGAGATTAGTTAGAAAACTTGAAGCACAAGGGATAGGATGGAATTCAATTGGCAAGAATTAATTATTAGCAGATAATGAGGACTGCAGATGCTGGAGAGGTCAGAGTCAAAAAATGTGGCACTGGAAAAGTACAGCAGGTCAGGCAGCATCCGAATAGCAGGAGAATCGATGTTTCGGGCTTAAGCCCTTCATCAGGAATGAAGGACTTAGACCTGAAATGTTGACTCTCCTGCTCCTTGGATGCTGCCTCACCTGCCTTTCCAGCACCACACTTTGATTAAAATAAATGATTAGCTAACAAATGGAAAACAGAGAGTAGGAATAAAGGGATCATTCTCATATTGACTGTATGTGATTAGTGGGATGTCACAAGGTTCAGCTATTGATTCCCAGCTATTCATAATGTATATCATATGATTTGGAGGACAAATGTAATCTTTCCAAACTTGCAAATGATACAATGGTAAGGGAGAATGTGCGTTGTGAGGAAGAGATCAAGCAAAGGATTTTGCCAGGCTTAGTGAATGGGCAAGAAATGGCAGATGGATTATAATATGGTAAAATGTGAGCTTACCCACCTTGATATGAGAAACACATGTGCAGAATATTTCTTGAATGATAAGAGGTTGGAAAGCATAGGTGTACAAAGATAGTTAGGTATCCTTGTCAATCAGTCACAAAAGGTGCAGTGTTTATAAGGAATGTTAGCCTTTATTGTAAGAGGATTTGAGTATGGGAGCAGTGAAGTCTTGTTTCCATTGATAGGAGGCCATAGGTTGAACACTGCATGCAGTTCCAGAGTACTTACCTCAGGAATGATGTTATTGCTATAGAGTAATACAACAAAAGTCCATCAGACTTTTTCTCTGGATGGCAGGACTGTTCTATGAAGAGAGATTGAGCAAACTTGACCTGTGTTCTCTAAAGCTTTGAAGAATGAGAGATGATCTTATTGAAACTTATAAACAATTTAAAGAGTTAGACAGGGCAGATGCAGGTAAGATGTTTACCCTGCTGGAGAGTCTAGAACCAGGAGACACAATTTAAAACTGAGGGAGATTCCACTTATATCAGAGATGAGAAGAATTTATTTTACTCAGAGGGTTGTGAATCTTTAGATATTCTACTACAAGAGGTTACAGATGTTTAACCTTTGAGTTTGTTTAAGGTGGAGATTGATAGTTTTCTGATTATCAAAGATGTACAGGGTCATGGGGATGGGTTGAGTAAAAGGCATTGAGTGTTCGATCAGCCATGATCTTATCGAATGGAGGATTGGATTCAATAACCTGATTGTTCTACTCCTGCTGCTGTATTTTAATCCTGCAATTTATTTGGCTGAATTTTCCATCCAATTTCCATTTGAAATCATTCATTGTCTCTGCTTCCATCACCCTTGTGGCTTTGGGTTTCTCTAATAAATGTGTGCATCCCTATCAGATTTCACCTCAAACTGCTTTTCAGCACAAACAGCAACCCCAGCTTTTCAACCTAATCTTCATCCCTGGAATCATTATGGTAAATTTTCTTGCACACTCTCAGAAACATTCACAGCCTTCATAAAATGTGGTGTCCAGTATTGGGCACAGTATCTATGTGTGGCCTGAACTGATATTTATAAAATTTATGAAGTTGACTCAATTTATAAAGTTAAAGGTTCTATATGCTTTTACAACATGTTCTGGTTTCCTCACAGATTAATGCACATTCCCAGGTATATCTCGAACTGTGTCATTGAGTACACATTGCTTCATTTTATCCTTTCTGTAAAAATGCATCACCTCACACATCTCTAATTTCAATTCCATCTACCACTTGGCCCTATGCTGCCAGTTCATCTCTGCCTTGTTATCATCCGTTTGTATCATCCTCACTGTTTGCCATACTTCCAAGATGATGTCATCAGAAAAATTTGAAATTTTACTCAGTATTAAATATTTAAATTGCTTACAAATAGCAAAATAGAATGCTCCTAGCACTGATCCTGGGGGATAACCATTCAGGACTATCCTGTTATCTGAAAATCATTCATTTATCCTGACTCACTGCTTGATCCCGTAAGCCAAAAGGCAAATATAATTGGCATTGACTGAAAGCCTGATCTTTTTACTCCGCCATTGTGTGTGTCATTTTGTCAAAAGCTTTTTTGAATACCATTCTGATAATTCCGTATTGGTGGAAAAGATCCATTTTGTGGAGGCTTTTCATTTTGCACTCATCAAAATATTTTGCAAAAATATATGAATTCAAGGGGAAAACAATTTATACTGCATGAGAAGTGAGTGCTGACTGATTGATAAATGGACTCTGGTTGGTAGTGCTGTTGCTAGGGAGAATGCAATTATTAGTGCTGATTGTCAGTTAACAGTTAGACTTTGCTTACATTTTAAATGAGGTATGTTGACATGGATTGTTGATGGTTTTGCTTTGAGAAATGAACCAGACAATGATTGTCACCAATTTGTTGTTTAAAACGAAGTGCATCACATTTGTTTAAATTCAATGATGGGATGTGGGCATTGCTGGCTGGGCAAACATTTATTGCCCATCCTTCACTACCCTTGAGAGGGTGATGAACCACAGCAGGTCATGTACATGTACTGCAAATGTTCTTTCAGTCTGTTAAGATCAGGGGACTGTGCATTACTGTGTGTAGCTTCCAGTACTTACAAGTGTGCCATATTGCAAGCCTAACTGACAGTCCTAAAGTGATTGTTAGCATAATTGTACAATCAGAATATCTGGCAAATGCTGTCCAATTGCAGAATCACATCTAATGTTAAACATTGTATTGCAAGTTTTGCAAGTGTACTTTGATCGTGTATGGTCGGTAACTTGCTGGGTATGAACAGCCAAAGGAACTTGCTATTTTGATATAATCCACCAATCTTTGAAATGTATCATCTACAGACCTGGCCTCAGACCATCATTGAAACTTGTATAACACATTACTCATTTGTGTAATAGACATCAAAATGCTCAACAAAATGTGTTGTTTCCCAATTGTTGTTCCTTCATCAACTTTTTCTGTTACTGCATTAAGGCCCTAAATGATGTTAGATATGTTGAGAAATCTCTGCAGGTAGCACAAGAAGTTCAGACAGACTTTTCTCAATGTCAGAGCCAACAAATCTCATTTTCAACAAAGTTCTGGGCATTGAGGCAGGATTCACATGAGGAGGCAATGAGATGTCTATTTGTAGGGATTATCACTTATCATCACACTCATTAAGGTAAAAACAATGACTGCAGATGCTGGAACCCAGATTCTGGATTAGTGGTGCTGGAAGAGCACAGCAGTTCAGGCAGCATCCAAGGAGCAGTAAAATCAATGTTTCGGGCAAAAGCCCTTCATCAGGAATAAAGGCAGAGAGCCTGAAGGGTGGAGAGATAAGCTAGAGGAGGGTGGGGGTGGGGAGAAAGTAGCATAGAGTACAATGGGTGAGTGGGGGAGGGGATGAAGGTGATAGGTCAGGGAGGAGGGTGGAGTGGATAGGTGAAAAAGAAGATAGGCAGGTAGGACAAGTCATGGGGACAGTGCTGAGCTGGAAGTTTGGAACTAGGGTGAGGTGTGTGAAGGGGAAATGAGGAAACTGTTAAAGTCCACATTGATGCCCTGGAGTTGAAGTGTTCCAAGGCAAAAGATGAGGCATTCTTCATCCAGGTGTCCGGTGGTGAGGGAGCAGCGGTGAAGGAGGCCCAGGACCTCCATGTCCTCGGCAGAGTGGGAGGAGGAGTTGAAGTGTTGGGTCACAGGGTGGTGTGGTTGATTGGTGCGGGTGTCCCAGAGATGTTCCCTAAAGCGCTCTGCTAGGAGGTATCCAGTCTCCCCAATGTAGAGGAGACCGCATCGGGAGCAACGGATACAATAAATGATATTGGTGGATGTGCAGGTAAAAATTTGATGGATGTGGAAGGCTCCTTTAGGGCCTTGGATGGAGGTGAGGGAGGAGGTGAGGGCGCAGGTTTTACAGTTCCTGCGGTGGCAGGCGAAGGCGCCAGGATGGAATGGGAGGGTGGGTTGTAGGGGGGCGTGGACCTGACCAGGTAGTCACAGAGGGAACGGTCTTTGCGGAAGGCGGGGAGGGAAATATATCCCTGGTGTGGGGTCTTTTTGGAGGTGGCGGAAATGTCGGCGTATGATTTGGTTTATGCGAAGGTTGGTAGGGTGGAAGGTGAGCACCAGGGGCGTTCTGTCCTTGTTATGGTTGGAGGGGTGGGGTCTGAGGTCGGAGGTGCGGGATGTGGACGAATGCGTTGGAGGGCATCTTTAACCACGTGGGAAGGAAATTGCGGTCTCTAAAGGAGAAGGCCATCTGGTGTGTTCTGTGTGGAACTGGTCCTCCTGGGAGCAGATACAGCGGAAGCGGAGGAATTGGGAATACGGGATGGCATTTTTGCAAGAGGTAGGGTGGGAAGAGGTGTAATCCAGGTAGCTGTGGGAGACGGTGGGTTTGTAAAAAATGTCAGTGTCAAGTCGGTCATCATTAATGGAGATGGAGAGGTCCATGAAGGGGAGGGAGGTGTCAGAGATGGTCCAAGTAAGTTTAAGGTCAGGGTGGAATGTGTTGGTGAAGTTGATGAATTGCTCAACCTCCTCGCGGGAGCACGAGGGGGCGCCAATGTAGTCATCAATGTAACGGAGGAAGAGGTGGGACACTGACATTTTTTACAAACCCACCGACTCCCACAGCTACGTGGATTACACCCCTTCCCACCCTACCTCTTGCAAAAATGCCATCCTGTATTCCCAATTCCTCTGCCTCCGCCGTATCTGCTCCCAGGAGGACCAGTTCCACCACAGAACAGACTAGATGCCTCCTTCTTTAGAGACCGCAAGTTCCCTTCCCACGTGGTTAAAGATGCCCTCCAACGCATCTGGTCCACATCCCACACCTCCGCCCTCAGACCTCACCCCTCCAACCATAACAAGGACAGAACGTCCCTGGTGCTCACCTTCCACCCTACCAACCTATGCATAAACCAAATCATCCGCCAACATTTCCGTCACCTCCAAAAAGACCCAACCACCAGGCATATATTTCCCTCCCCACCCCTTTCTGCCTTCCGCAAAGACCGTTCCCTCCATGACTACGCCCCCCTACAACCCACCCTCCCCTCCTGGCAAGTTCCCCTGCCACCACAAGAACTGCAAAACCTGCGCCCTCACCTCCATCCAAGGCCCTAAAGAAGTCTTCCACATCCATCAAAGTTTTACCTGCACATCCACCAATATCATTTATTGTATCCATTGCTCCCGATGCGGTCTCCTCTACATTGGGGAGACTGGACGCCTCATAGCAGAGCACTTTAGGGAACATCTCTGGGACACTCGCACCAATCAACCACACCGTCCTGTGGCCCAACACCTCAACTCCCCCTCCCACTCTGCCGAGGACATGGAGGTCCTGGGCCTCCTTCACCGCCGCTCCCTCACCACCAGATTTCTGGAGGAAGAACGCCTCATCTTCCGCCTTGGAACACTTCAACTCCAATGTGGACTTCAACAGTTTCCTCATTTCCCCTTCACACACCTCACCCTAGATCCAAACTTCCAGCTCAGCACTGTCCCCATGACTTGTCCTACCTGCCTATCTTCTTTTCCACCTATTCACTCCACCCTCTTCCCTGTCCTATCACCTTCATCCCCTCCTCCACTGACCTATTGTACTCTATGCTACTTTCTCCCCATCCCCTCCCTCCTCTAGCTTATCTCTCCACCCTTCAGGCTCTCTGCCTTTATTCCTGATGAAGGGCTTTTGCCCGAAACGTTGATTTTACTGCTCCTCAGATGCTGCCTGAACTGCTGTGCTCTTCCAGCACCACTAATCCAGAATCACACTCATTAACACTGATGTTTTCTCATTAATATGCAAGCTTTGATTCTACCACATGTCGGTTAGACTAGATGTTGAAAATTCCCAACATAAAAGTCAGAGTGGGTACCTGAGAATCAATATTGCCATTTTTTTCCTTTTTTTGTAAATTCATTCATGGTTTGAAGGTGTCACTGTCTAGGCCAACATTTACTGCCCATCCCTAACCAGATGAGCATCTCTGACAATTGGCAATGGTTTCATAACCATCATTAGACAATTAATTCCAGGTTTTCTTTGAATTCAAATTCCACGATCTGCCATGACAGGATTTGAATTCAGGTCCTTAGAACAATCCCTGGGTTCCAGATTAACAGTCCAGCAATAATACCACTAGGCCATTGCCTCCCCATAGAGGTTCTTTGAGCCTCCATCATGGATACCAACACCAACATCTCACTGCAGACACAGAGCCAGGCAAAGCTATGGCTTTAAAAGGTGTTTAGAAAGATATTTCGGGACAGATGCCAAGCAATCTCTGAGAAGTTAAACAACTTGTGAGGTCTTCGGCTTTTTTTGCAGTTGGAACAATAGAAGCAGCCTGAGTGAGTGTGGTCAAGCTCTCACAGATCCTGGATTTTTAGCAGTGGCTTTTGGAGTTTTGAAGAAGTGGAAGCTATTTTTTCCCTCTCTTGAGGGAAGCTGGGTGTTTTCTTCCAAGGCTGCTGGATTGCATGTGTTTTGAATTTGCTTTTTGCCAAAGGTATGTTTATGTGATGCTACTATATTGGAACAGTTAATTAGTAATAGCTACTGTATCTATTATTCTGTTAAGTTTTCCAGTAGAGTTAAGTTATTCCAAGTTCTTTTTTCTTTTGTTGTATTTTAAGTAGACTGTTAAGCAAAACCCATTTTTTTCAAACAGTATACTTAAAACACAACACCTGATATTTAGCGTAACACTAGCAGCTGATGTGACAGACATACTGCATGTTCTCCAACCAAATGGTCATGTCTCAACTTGGAGGGGAGTAGCACTCAGTCAGGTCAAGAGTGACATGCTTCAGTTCAGGAACCACAGCACAACATGTCAAGGTAATTGGGTATGGTCAGGCAGCCACTTAAGTGGTCAGGGTCAGGATCTTTGCCTCATAGGGAGTGAGGGTATATGTCAGTCTTGAGCTTGTTGGGAGATGTGTGAAGTCGCAGAGACAGAGTGACTGTGAGGTTTCAGAGTCAAGATGGTGGCACTTATCCTGGCAGAGCGGACAATGTCATTGACCTTCTTCCAACAGTGATGGTTATTCCTCCATAATATGTGGTTGTGATCACACTGCCTTAGGAACCAACCTCAGACTAGGCTGGTATGATTTGATATCATGCCCTTCTTTGCCAGTCAGAAGGAAAGAGATGGCCTCTGTCTCCATCAACCTTTGAAAGGTGTGCTGATACACTCTGTGTAAAAACTCCTGAGATCAATAGGAACTTGGCAAATTGGATAAATTGACTTAGTGGAAGGAGACAGAGGGCGGTGGAAGAAGACTGTTTATGTGACTGCAGGCAGGTATCCAGGCAGGAATCTGTGCTGTTTCCCTTATTGTTTGTGATATATATGTAAACAACAGACAGACATGAGAATGCAAGGAGGATGATAGGTAAGCTTGTGAATGACACAAAAATTGGCCATGTGATAATTCTTTGAAAAGGTGACGAAGGAGGTTGATGAGGGGAAAGCGGTAGATGTGGTATATATGGATTTTAGTAAGGCATTTGATAAGGTTCCCCATGGTAGGCTACTGCAGAAAATACGGAGATATGGCATTGAGGGTGAGTTGGAGGTTTGGATTAGGAATTGGCTGGATGGAAGAAGACAGAGGGTAGTAGTTGATGGCAAAGTTTCTTCATGGAGTGCCGTCACTAGCGGTGTTCCGCAAGGATCTGTTTTGGGACCATTGCTGTTTGTCATTTTTATAAATGACCTGGAAGAGGGGTTAGAAGGTTGGGTGAGCAAGTTTGCGGATGATACGAAAGTCGGAGGAGTTGTTGACAGTGAGGAAGGATGTGGCAGGTTACAGCAGGATATTGAGAAGCTGCAGAGCTGGGCAGAAAGGTGGCAAATGGAATTCAATGTAGCTAAGTGTGAGGTGATTCACTTTGGGAAGAATAACAAAAAGATGGGGTACTGGGCTAATGGTCGGATACTTGGTAGTGTGGATGAGCAGAGGGATCTTGGTGTCCATGTACACAGATCTCTGAAAGTTGCCACCCAGGTAAATAGTGCGGTGAGGAAGGCATATGGCGTACTGACTTTTATTGGTAGAGGAATTGAGTTCCGGAGTCCTGAGGTCATGATGCAGTTGTATAAGACTCTGGTGCGGCCGCATCTGGAATATTGTGTGCAGTTTTGGTCGCCATACTATAGGAAGGATGTGGAGGCACTGGAACGGGTGCAGAGGAGGTTTACCAGGATGTTGCCTGGTATGGAAGGAAGATCGTATGAGGAAAGACTGAGACAATTGGGGCTGTTTTCATTAGAGAAAAGAAGGTTTAGGGGTGACTTGGTTGAGGTGTACAAGATGATTAGGGGGTTAGATAGGGTTGACAGTGTGAACCTTTTCCCGCGTATGGAGTCGGGTATTACAAGGGGGCATAGCTTTAAATTAAGGGGGGGTAGATATAGGACTGAAGTTAGGGGTAGGTTCTTCACTCAGCGAGTCGTAAGTTCATGGAATGCCCTGCCAGTAGCAGTGGTGGACTCTCCCTCTTTATGGGCATTTAAGCGGGCATTGGATAGGTATATGGAGGATAGTGGGTTAGTATAGGTTAGGTGGGCTTGGATCGGCGCAACATCGAGGGCCAAAGGGCCTGTACTGCGCTGTATTCTTCTATGTTCTATGTTCTATGATAAATAGAGAAGAAGAAAGTCTTAGGTTATCTGAACATATAGATGGTTTCATCAGATGGATAAACCAGTGACAGTGGAACTTAAACCTGTAAAGTATGATGGGATGCAATTTGGAAAGAGAAAAAGACAAGGGAGACTCAATGAATGGTACGATATTAGGATGCTCAGGGGAACAGAGGATCTTGGGATGCTTGTCCACAGATTCCTGAAGGTAGCGAAACAGTTTAATAAGGTGGTTAAAAAGTCATATAGGACATTTACTATTATCAATCGTGGCACAGAGTATAAGAGCAGAGAGGTTTTGTTGGAGCTGTATAAAACTCTGATAAGGTTACAGCTCTATAATTCTGTAACATAATTCTGTTAGTTTTAAAATAGTGATGGAAAAGGACAGACCAGATCGAAAAGTTGAAGTTCTAAATTTGAGGAAGGCCAATTTTGACGGTATTAGGCAAGAGCTTTCAAAAGCTGATTGGGCGCAGATGTTCACAGGTAAAGGAACGGCTGGAAAACGGGGAGCCTTCAGGAATGAGATAACAAGAGTCCAGAGAAAGTATATTCCTGTTAGGGTGAAAGGAAAGGCTGGTAGGTGTAGGGAATGCTGGATGACTAAAGAAAATGAGGGTTTGGTTAAGAGAAAGAAGGAAATATATGTTAGGTATACACAGGATAGATCGAGTGAATCCTTAGAAGAGTATAAAGGCAGTAAGAGTATACTTAAGAGGGAAATCAGGAGGGCAAAAACGAGGCATGAGATAGTTTTAGTAAATAGAGTTAAGGAGAATCCAAAGGGTTTTTACAAATACATTAAGGACAAAAGGGTAACTAGGGAGAGAATAGGGCCCCTCAAAGATCAGCAAGGTGGCCTTTGTGTGGACCTGCAGGAGATGGGGCAGATATTAAACAAGTATTTTGCATCAGTATTTAGTGTGGAAAAGGACATGGAAGTTATAGAATGTAGGGAAATAGATGGTGACATCTTGAAAAATGTCCATATTACAGAGGAGGAAGTGCTGCATGTCTTGAAACGCATAAAAGTAGATAAATCCCCAAGACCTGATTAGGTGTACCTAGAACTCTGTGGGAAGCTAGAAAAGTGATTGCTGGGCCTCTTACTGAGATATTTGTATCATCGATAGTCATAGGTGAGGTGCCAGAAGACTGGAGGTTGGCTAACATGGTGTCACTGTTTAAGAAGGGTGGTAAGGACAAGCCAGGGAATGAAAGACCAGTGAGCCTGACGTCGGTAGTGGGTAAGTTGTTGGAGGGAATCCTGAGGGACAGGATGTACATGTATTTGGAAAGGCAAGGACTGATTAGGGATAGTCAACATGCCTTTGTGCTTAGGAAATCATGTCTCACAAACTTGATTGAGTTTTTTAAAGAAGTAACAAAGAGGATTGCTGAGGGCAGAGCGGTAGATGTGATCTATATGGACTTCAGTAAGGCGTTCGACAAGGCTCCCCATGGGAGACTGGCTAGCAAGGTTAGATCTCATGGAATACAGGGAGAACTCACCATTTGGATACAGAACTGGCTCAAAGGTTGAAGACAGAGGGTGGTGGTGGAGGGTTGTTTTACAGACTGGAGGCCAGTGATCAGTGGAGTGCCACAAGGATTGGTATTGGGTCCACTACTTTTCATCATTTATATAAATGATCTGGATGTGAGCATAAGAGGTATAGTTAGTAAGTTTGCTGATGACACCAAAATTGGAGGTGTGGTGGACAGTGAAGAAGGTTACCTCAGGTTACAACAGGATCTTGATCAGATGAGCCAATGGTCTGAGAAGGGGCAGATGGAGTTTGATCTAGATAAATCTGAGGTGCTGCATTTTGGGAAAGCAAATCTTAGCAGGACTTATACACTTAATGGTAAGGTCCTAGGGACTGTTGCTGAACAAAGAGACCTTGGAGTGCAGGTTCATAGCTCCTTGAAAGTGGAGTCGCAGGTAGATAGGATAGTGAAGAAGGCATTTGATATGCTTTCCTTTATTGGTCAGATTATTGAGTACGGGAGTTGGGAAGACATGTTGCGGCTGTACAGGACATTGGTTAGGCCACGTTTGGAATATTGCGTGCAATTCCGGTCTCCTTCCTATCGGAAAGATGTTGTGAAACTTGAAAGAGTTCAGAAAATATTTAGAAGTATATTGCCAGGGTTGGAGGATTTGAGCTATAGGGAGATTTTGAATAGGCTAGGGCAGCACGGTGGCACAGTGGTTAGCACTGCTGCCTTACAGCGCCTGAGACCCAGGTTCAATTGCCATCTCAGGCAACTGACTGTGTGGAGTTTGCACGTTCTCCCCATGTCTGCGTGGGTTTGCTCCGGTTTCCTCCCACAGTCCAAAGATGTGCAGGTCAGGTGAATTGGCCATCCTAAATTGCCTGTAGTGTTAGGTAAGGGGTAAATGTAGGGGTATGGGTGGGTTGTGCTTTGGCGGGTCGGTGTGGACTTGTTGGGTCGAAGGGCCTGTTTCCACGCTGTAATCTAATCTAATCTGTTTTCCCTGGAGCGTCAGAGGTTGAGGGGTGACCTTATAGAGGTTTATAAAATTATGAGGGGCAAGGATAGGATATAAATAGACAAAGCCTGGGGTGGGGAAGTTCAGAACTAGAGGGCATAGGTTTAGGGTGAGAGGGGAAAGATATAAAAGAGGTGTAAGAGGCAACTTTTTCACTCAGAGGGTGGTATGGGTATGGAATGAGTTGCCAGAGGTAAAAACAATGACTGCAGATGCTGGAAACCTGATTACTGATGAAGGGCTTTTGCCCGAAACATCGATTTTACTGCTCCTCGGATGCTGCCTGAACTGCTGTGCTTTTCCAGCACCTCTAATCCAGAAAATGAGTTGCCAGAGGAAGTGGTGGAGGCTAGTACAATTGCAACATTTAAAAGGCATCTGGATGAGTATATGAACAGGAAGGGTTTGGAGGGATATGGGCCAGGTGCTGGCAGGTGGGACTAGATTGAGTAATGATATCTGGTCGGCATAGCCAGTTTGGACCGAAAGGTCTGTTTCCATGCTGTACCTCTCTATGACTCTACGACTCTACAGCTGGAGTGCTATATGACTCCACATCCGTCAGGACCTTCAGGTCCCTGTCTACAAAGCTGAACATCAGTTTCCCACTCTCTGCCACGTCTAAGGCACATGGCATTAACACTCCCACCCCACATCCAGTGCAGGGTGGCTCTGTATTTGTGCAATTATCTTGGTTTTCAAAAGCCTTCTAAACATGACACCAACGCTAGGAATGATGGTCCCTTCCAGCAACAACAAGTATTTTCAACTCCATCACCTTGTACTGTTGGCTTATTATAGGTTTGGGGAGGTCATTAATGAGGCGGGTTTGGACTGAAAGCATGAGAAATGGCACTAGGCTTTGTGGAGAGAAACCTTCCAATAAACACAATAAAAATGACACTTTGGCAAAAGATCATAAGATACTTCTGATTAATTCTAATCATGCTCCTATAAGTGCCTTGGATTGTTTTATTGTGCTAAAGGTGCAAGTTGTTGTTGGTTACTTTTAAGTGCTGTTACCCTGACTGGTATGTGATCACAAGAAATGTTCTTACACTCTTTCTTGGACAATGTTGCCATTCTTTTACATTCTAATTCTTTGGTACCTTCCCCTTAGCTGGGGAGTATTGAAAGGTTCTGACAAGCCTTTCTACTAACCCCAGCCTCATTTCCTGAAAGAAATCTGGGATTTGAGCCATCCAGACCAGTGACTTATTCACTTTGAGCACAGCCAGTGTTTCCTCTCCATTGTCCCTTTCAATTTTTATCCTAACCATTTGGTTGATGCCCTTTCCTAGATAACAGGCCACAATTTTCAAATAAAGGCATTAATGTGCTAATTGTCACTCTTGTTTGGCATAAAGTTAACCCATGTAAGCAATTGGCTATTTTTTAAAAAAAAACGGCATTTGTGAACTGTATGAACATAACCGGTCAAATTTATTTTCTGATGCTAATATTTTTCTGTCCTCTTGCCAGCTCAAGAAGTAATTGCATAACTAAATAAGGTGCAATTGTTCAGTCATTATTACTATCAGAGCTACCCTATTTTTAATTCTTGAAATTGGAATATAATTCAACTACTCCAGCATCTGCAGATCTCCAGATCTCCAGCATCTGCAGACCTCACTTTCTCCTATAATTCAACTACTGCCAATGTATTTTGCATAAGGACATAACAAAACTATGCACGCAAAGCAATCTTCTGACTCTAAAAAGCTAGCTTTCTGTTTTACTCGAGAGATGACATAGATCTATGAAGTTTCATACCTTTTCATTACAGTTCAGAAAATAGGAAATATTAATGATATGTCTTGATCTCAGTTACCAATATTGTGGCCAATAATGCAGGTTTAGTGATAACACTTAGAATTATTAACTCATAAAATGTATAATTTAAATGCTCGCCATTTTGACATATTTAACATTGACTCTAAATTTTAATTGGTTTTGTTCAGTCATGTAAATAGTGACATTTTCCTTTTCATTCTTGTATCTTCCAAAGTTATTTTGGAAACATTGATGTTTCTAATAGTAATACAGCAAACATGTCCCGCAGGAATTATTCACAAAAAATAAAATACTTACCACACCTTCAGAAACAGCAATGATCATATTTTATAAAATTATTCAACATGTTTAATATGATGGAAACAAGGAAGATGAAGTAAAATCGGCTTTCAAAATATCAGTTCAAACTTAGCTAACTTTTTTCTCATTATATACAACATTGTGAATAGATTAACACCACCAATTTCAAGGGATATTATTCATACAAGCAGATCACCAGTGCCATAGCTCATGGTAAGCGTGGGCTTTAGACTAACAGCAATATATCCTCTATCACATTAATACAAAATTATATCACAGAATGGTTATAGCATAAAAGGTCATTCAATCTGTTATATCTATGCCCACGCATTGCAAGAAGATTTCACTGAGTCCCACTTCCCCAATCTTTCCCCAATAGCACTGCAAACTTTCCTTCTCTCTTCAAATAAATACTCAATTCTCTTTTGAAAGCTAAACCTAGCTCCATCTTAATCTCAGATGGTGTATTCCATTTAATGTTATTTCCTCAACACTGAGCAAGGAAGCGATTTATGTTTAAACATGAAAGATGGCACATTAAACTCCTTTAGTGGTGAGCCATTTGATTCTCAAGACCTGGAGTTAGACTTGAGCCCAAAGGTTTGTGATTAGAAATGAGAGTGCTTCCAACTGAGCACAGTTGACACTGACTATTTCCATTGTATAGCATAAAGATATTTGTCTTCGTGACTCTGGTGCTTCTTTTCTCAAGCACCTGAAGTGGGTGTCTTCTGGTTTTTTTCTTTAATGGAGACAGTTTCACCAAGTCCACTTTATCCAGATCACTAGTGATTTAATTGAAAGCTTTTAACCAAATCTTCTTTCAAACCTCTTTAATTTAAAACAGTAAAAAACAAAATCAGTTTCTCAATCTATCTAAATAACCAAAGTTCTGTATATGTACAAGAATTCTTTTGAATCTTCCCTGCATTATCTCTAATGCTTGCACATCCTTCCTAAATTGTGATACCCAGTAGAATCTCCAACAGAATCTGAACCAGCACTTTATTCATGTTTATTATAACTTCCTATGTCCCTATTTACAAAGGTTAGCAACTACTTCCTTAACCTGTTCTTCTAGCTTCAATTATTTGTTTGCATATTCTTGCTCCTGAGAGTTTTTTGCATTATAGTCAATCTGATTTCATAAGAACGTAACAAAGACCAAGCATGGGTCATTCAACCTCTTAAACCTGTTCTACCATTCAATTAGATCATATCTATGCACACTATCCTTGTATCGCTGTGAATGGTCCTGCACTTTGTCATATGATCCCAATGTCTGGAAACCACACCAAACATTCAGGAACACCAAGAAAAACACCAGATGAGATTATAGACCTATGGATAAAATTGGTGCGTGTTTATTAATGGAATAAATTAACTGTCTAGAAATTCAAATAGCCTGCTTAAGAATAATATCAACTGAGCTTTCAGTATTGCATGTAATAAGATTCAACCAAACTGACAATTGGTTCATTCATGGAATAAACAAGAAAAGAGAAGTTGCATTTACATAACACTTTACACAATTGCAGGCTATCACTAAGCATTTTATGCTCAAAGAAGTACTTTTTGAAGGGCATATAGCAAAAATCACTCAAACAGAAATGTGATAATGATCAGATAATCCATTCTATAGTATTGATTAAGTGATAAATATCATTCAAGACAGCAGGGATAACTCCCCTGCTTTTCATGGAATCTTTTATATCCATCTGAGCAGGGAGCTGCAGCCTTGGTCGAATGTATCTTCTACAAGACAGCATCATTGACAGTGCAACACAAACTCTGAAATGAGAATAGCAGGTAAGAAATCAATTAACTGAAACAGAACTAATGGTTTTATTGATAGTAGAAACATCAATTAATTCTTCTTCAAAAATGGTAGGTCAAGTAAAATTTGTCTTTCGATCTATATTACAAATAAATGTGGCTAGATTTCACATTTAGAACTCTTTTTATGTTAATAGAAATCTTTTGATGGGAAGAGAATTTATGTTATTAGAACATCCTTTTCATAAAATTCTGAACATATATGTGGAACATCTTTATTTTGATGCTCCAGCAGACATAATCAGGCCTATTTGTTTAATCCTGTCCATTAAGCAATAACCATCAGTTTGGTTTAAACATATCGGAAATCAATCATTATCTCAGAGAGTAATCTACATAAATGTAGCGCGCTTGAAGCTACTTCTTAATTATTGAAGTGGAACTATACCAATCATCTTAATTTTTCTGTCTTGACTGTGCAGATATTTTTCAATTTTTGGGAAACTTTCTTTCAAAATGAGAGTCGATTTCTGATGTGCCCTGAAATGTAACAGGTGCAAAGTATTGTTTGAAGTGGCAGATCAAGCATAGTTCTGAAGATGAGTCACACTGGACTTGAACTGTTAAACTTTGTTTCTCTCTCCACAGATGTGCCAGACCTGAAGAGTTTTTCCAGTATTCTCTGTGTTTGTTTCAGATTTCCAGCATCTGGTGTATTTTGTTCTTATGTAAATAAAATATATTTCTGCATTGTAACAACAGAACAAAAGCAGACATTTCAATTTTTGTCTTCATAATAGGAATTTCAATACATTATTTTCATAAATAACTTTTCATAGGAATGGATTTTATGTTATGGGAACATTCATTTCATGATATGGTGCATATGAAGGTGGACCTTGTCTATTTGATAGTCTAGTAGAAATTATTGTGCCTATTTGTTTCATCCTTTTCATTAAGCAATAACCAGTTTAGATTTAAACATCCACCAAAACGTTGAGAAACAATCATTCGGGATGGAATTAGTGGTCACACAGAAAAAGGTGGGTTGATTGGAAAGAGTCAGTATGGATTTCTAAAGGCAGAATCATCTTTAACTGACTTGCTCGAGTTTTGCAAAGAGGGAACAGAAAGGCTTGATGAGAGTAATGCTGACATGTAGTGTACATGGACTTTCAGAAGGAGTTTGATTGTTATGAAGGTGTGGGTGTACTGTACCTTTAAGAAAATTAAAAGCAAGCAGAGCTACCTGAGATAGCACCAAGTTCTGAACAAGATATACTGTAACCTTTTTGTCTAGTAGCTAGGGTAACTGGATGCCTGGAAACAACAAAACAGATTTGAACTAGGCCAATCAGTTTAAATTATACCCCTGAAAAATACTAAACTCCAATCAAATTTGAATTTATTATATTGACAATTTTAAAAGCCAATGAGAATCTGATGTTTTGGGGGTATAAGATCAGGGAGAATTGAACAGTTGGGAGGAAAACTGCCTAGCCACCAGAATCTGCAGACTGCCCACGGAATAGCCCTCTTAAAGGTACCTTTTTCGATCAGTGACCTGTGAAACAGAAATCCCTAAGAAAAGAAGACCGAAGGAAGAGATGTGATATCTGGCTGATTATGGTAACTTGATAAATCTTAATCGGGGGGGGGGTTATCGAACTTGCTTTAGGGGATGGCTGGGGCGGGTGGGAGCAGACGGGGTTGGGGATGGGGGAAATTGGGGGCAAGGTGGGTATGTGGTTGGAGGTGGATGGGGGGCGGGGGGGCAGGATCTCGTGCACTGTGCTTTTGCCTAGTCTCCTGAACAAGGAGCAGACTTCACAGAAAACTCTGAGCCCTCAAGGAAATCAGTTAACTGAATAATCAATTATCTAAACGAAATAGTGACCGCCCATCTTGTTTGGAATATTGAGATTCCTCTATAAAATGTTTCATGTATTGACTGCCTGAAGATTGTGTCTTTTTAACAAAACAGAATGTATTTGCAATTACGATTCTTCAAATGCAAATTCATATTGTAGACTTATATGTGTACATGCCTGCATGTGAGAGAGGGAGAGAGAGACTGTGTGTGTGTGTGTGTGTGTGTGTATGAATGAGAGAGAGAGAGCATGACTGTGTGCGTGAGTGAGAGTACACGTGAGAGTGCGTGTTTGTGTGTGCTTGCCTCTTTAGGGGGTGTATGTCTGTGTGTCTGAGACAGAGCGTGTGTATGAGAGAGGATCTGCATGAGTGTGAGAGTATGTAAGAGTGTGCAGGTATGTGTATGTGTATGTGAGTGAGTGCATAGTGTAGTGGGGTTACCTGTAGTGTGACATGAACCTAAGATCCTGATTGAGGCCATTCTCATGGGTACCGAACGTGGCTATTAGCCTCTGCTCGGCCACTCTGCATTGTTATGTAGCCCGAAGTCCGTCTTGGAGGACGGTCAACTGAATGTCCCTGACAAATGAAGTCCTCCCCAACTGGGAGGGAACACCCCTGTTCGGTGACTGTTACACAGTATCCATTGATCCGCTGTCGTAGCATCTGCTTGGTTTCACCAATGTACATGCCGCAAGGCAGCCTTGCCTGCAGTGTATGAGATAGACAAGGTTGGCTGGGTCACATAAGTACCTGCCACGTACATGGTGGGTGGTATCTCCACATGGTAGCATCCATGTTGACACTCTGACATGTCTTGCAGTGGCTGCCATGACAGGGTTGTACGGTATTGTGGTCCATGTTGTCCTGAAGGCTGGGCAGTTTGCTGTGAACAATGATCTGTCTAAGGTTTGGCGGTTGTTTAAAGGTGAGAAGTGGAGGTGTAGGGAAGGTCTTGTGAGTTGCTCATCCTCATCGATAAAGTGTTGCAGTCTGCAAAGTACATGGCATAGTTTCTCCATTGCCGAGGAGTACTGGACAATGAAGGTTACCCTATCGGTCGCAGCCTGTGTCTGTCTCCTGAGGAGGTCATTATGGTTTCTCACTGTGGCACATTGGAACTGGCCATCAATGAGTTGAGCATCGTATTCTGTTCTTATGAGGGCATCCTTCAACACCTTCAGGCATCTGAGCAGATCCTGTGTATGCGTAGAGCTTGTCCATAGGGGATGGTTGTTTTAATATGGTTAAGGTGGAAACTAGAGAAGTGCAGAACTCTAAAAGGACATTGACAAGTTGGTAGAATGGGTGAATAAGTAGCAGATGAGGTTCAATACAGAGAAGTGGGAGGTGATGCACTTTGGTCAGAAGAGAACTGAATGAGAATATAAATTGGGGGTACAATTCCAAACAAGGTGCAGGAGCAGAGGGACCCAGGCCTCTATGAGTGCAGTTCATTGACGCTGGCAGTACAGAAAGAGACTCACGTGGTAATAATCCTGGTTTGAAGAGCCAGTGCAGGCCCAGTGGGCTGAATAGCTTCTTTGTGCACTATAAAATAATTGCGATTCTGTGCACTGGAGTTATAGCATTTCCAGTCAATGTTGGGGAAGTTAAAGTCTCCCATAATGACCACCCTGTTCCTTTCACTCCTGCCCAGAATCGACTTGCCAATACTCTCCTCCACATCCCTGGAGCATTGCGGAGGCCAAAAAAAAACTCCAACCGTGTGACCTCTCCATTCCTGTTTCTAACCTCAGCCCATACCACCTCAGTAGATGAATCCTCATCAAAAGTTCTTTCAGCCACCGTTATACTGTCCTTGACTAACAAAGCCACACCTCCCCCTCTTTTACCATCTTCCCTGATCTTAATAAAAGATCTAAACCCTGGAACCCGCAACATCCATTCCTGACCTTGCTCTATCTATGTCCCAGAAATGGCCACAACAAAGTCCCATGCTGCAATCTCACCTACCTTGTTCTGGATACTCCTGGCATTGAAGTAGACACACTTCAAACCAGCTTGCTGTCTGCCAGCACACTCCTCTGACCGTAAAGTCCTGTCAAGTCCTCCCTACTCTCATCCTCCTGTGCACTGGAACTACAACACTGGTTCCCATTCCCCTGCTGCGCTCATTTTGCACCCGAATAGCACTAGCAAATTCCCCACCCAGGATATTAGTACCCGTCTAGTCCAAGTAAAGGCCATCCTGTTTGTAGAGGTCCCACCTTCCCCAGAATGATCCCCAATTATCTATAAACCTGAACCCTTCCCTCCTGCACCATCCCTGCAGCCACGTGTTCAGCTGATATCTCTCCCTGTTCCTCGCCTCACTATCACATGGCAGGGGTAACAAACCAGAGATAACAACTCTGTTCTAACTAATGGAAAGTTAAACCTGTTTTGGGTAATAATACCATTTCTAGATAAATTTTTGAAGTTTAGATCTGTTTATGAAGCAAAGTCAACAATTGCTTATTTCTTTTCGCTTGAATTGGGAGCCTTTCCATCGTTGCAAAAATGTCAGCAGGAGCCCAAATCTGGAATTCCCACCACTAAACAAGGCCAGTGGCAAAATGGAAGTGCATTCAAAATCGCATATCTGGTTTACTGGCCAGTGGCAGGAAGCATGATAGGTGCAAATTAGACCTGGTTGGAGCAAGTCTAAACTTTGCTGAGTCCCTTGGAGAGTGAAGATTAGACATTTGGATGTGACATTGGGACATACTTGGGGCATATTGGATACCCTTCAGGAGATTGTGTCTGTACATTTGAAGAGCTTACGCTTAAAACTTCGAGCGTCCTGCTCCTCGCATGCTGCCTGATCGGTTGTACTTTTCCAGCACTTTGACTCTGATCTCCAGCATCTGCCGTGCTCACTTTCTCCTACCCTTCAGGAGAGGCAAGCTACCCTTCGTGATTGTTAAAAGTAGGCATGAATTTGCTTAAAAACTGCATAAACTGGGGAGCAATCAAACTAATTTGATCTACTCAAGAGAGCAGTGAAAAAACATTTTCAAGGATGCTGAAAGCAGCCATCAAAAGAAGTGATCAAATGGAACAGCTAAAGCACCACAGAAGTTAACCAAGACCTAAGTAGAAATATAAACCACAGTGGCCAAATGCTAGCTTCCAAATCAGCTTAGAGCAGAACTCATTTGTGTGCTGGAGACTGTGCTTAATGTGTTTCAGGTTTTTCCTCCTTCCTCAAAGAGAGAGATTTTAATCCGTGCTCAAAGAGAATGAAATAAAATTCCAATTAGAAAGAATCAGGTAAAAGATTAGAAGTATCAAAATGCAAGAGAATATATCAGCAAGAAATATCAAAGCTTTGTGCTGGAACATAAATTACATCTTAATGATAATCTGGTAACTTTGACCTTGAAAAGGTTTTACTTCCTATCAGTTTCACTGTGGAAGACACTAGCAGGAACCCAGAATTGAGAGTCTCAGATGGCAGAGGTGAGTGTAGTGGCCATCAGGAAAGGAGAAAGTACTGGAGAAGCTGAAAGGCTTGATGACAGATCAATCACCCAGACCAGACAGACCTCACCACAGAGTTCTGAAGGAGATCTTTTAGGAATCATTGGAGACAGATGGGTCCCAGAGGACTGAAAACCAGCTGATGTAGTACCCCTCTTTAAGAAGGGAGGAAGGCAGAAGTCAGGAAACTATAAGCTTGTTGGCATGACCTCGATTATTGGTAAGAATTTAGAATCCATTATTAAGGTTGAGATTGTGAAGTACTTGGAAGTACACAATAAAATAGGGCTGAGTCAGCATGGTTTCATGAAGGAGAGGTCATGCCTGGCAAATCTGTTAGAATTCTTTCAGGAGATAACGAGCAAGTTAGATAAAGGAGAACTTGTGGACATGATCTATTTGTATTTCCAAAGCGCCACACAGGAGGCCTTTAAATAAGTTAAGAGTCCATCATGTAAGGGGAAAGATATGGTGCACATGCATGGATAGAGGATTAGCTGACTGGTAGAAAGCAGACAGCAGGGATAAAGAGGTCTTTTTCAGCAAGTGGCCAGTGGAATTCCACACGGATCAGTGTTGGAACCACAACTATTCATGCCAGTCATAGAGTCATACAGCACGGAGGCCAAACTGTTCCATGCCAAT
Organism: Chiloscyllium plagiosum; assembly: GCF_037043375.1. Classification (NCBI taxonomy): domain Eukaryota; kingdom Metazoa; phylum Chordata; class Chondrichthyes; order Orectolobiformes; family Hemiscylliidae; genus Chiloscyllium; species Chiloscyllium plagiosum. Next base: position 106,443,759 of record NW_028270139.1, read on the forward strand.
CACAATGTCCCTCTACACATTTCTCTACACCTGGCCAATATCATTCTATTCCTTTCCTGTCCATGTATTTGTCCAAACAATTTTTAAAATTTATTAATGTACACGCCTCAACCACTTCTGCTGGCAGCTCATTCCACATGCATACCCCCTTCTTTGTAAAATGTTGTCCCTCTGGTTCCCTTTTATTCTTTCCCCTCTAACCTTAAACTGATGCCCTCTAGTCCTTGATTCCCCAACCCTGGGAAAAAGACTGATTTGGGAAAAAAAAAGAGACCTATCTATGCCTCTCATGATCTTATACACCTCTATAAGGTCCCCCCTTGGTCTCCAATACTCTAAAAAGAAAGTCCTTGCTTATTCAACCTCTCCCTATAATTCAGACCATTGAGTCCAGGCAACATCGTTGTAAATTTCTTCTGCACTCTTTCCTGTTTAATGACATCCTTCCAATAGCAAGGGGACCGAAACTGAACACAATATTCCAAGTGTGGCCTCATCAACATCCTGTACAACTGCAAAATAACTTCCCAATTTTTATACTCAATGCTCTGACTGATGAAGGCCAGTGTGCCAAAAGCGTTCTTCACTGCCCTGTCTACCTGCGATTCCACTTTCAGAGAACTGTGAATCTGACCTTCAAGATCCCTCTGTTCCACAACACTCCTTAAGGCCCTACCATTCAGCATGAAACTCCTACCTTGATTTGACTTGCTATGGACTAGGCCAGACCATTCAAAATAGTCTTAAGCAGGCAGTACAGACCATAACTTTGCAATTTGCATCAGTAAATGTACAATGAAAATTACCCCCAGAGTAAGTTAGCTAGGTTGACTACCATGTTTTAAAACAGACAAACATTTACTCACAAAATTACGGAATGAAACACAGAGAATAGATTAAAGAACACCCACAGAACTCAGACTATCCCAAACTAAACTTAATTATGCTGTTCCGAATGTACACAATTCCAATAAACAAACCCACTTAAACACAGTATAAATGAAACAAAGGCTTGCAGGTTGAAGTTAGAAGGGCAGAAGGAGAGATAATTTAGCAGCCTGTTTCCACACAGCCCACTGCTGAACTGACTCAACCAAAACTTCAGTTTCTAGGACTGACCACTTCCCTTTCATTTTACAGGTAACTTTGAAAACATAATCTTTGGCCTAAAGTCTCATCTGTTTACACATAAACAAAAAGGACTTTCATCTCTATACCAAACCAATCAATTCAGAGCCTGAGTGGTTTATGACCCCTCTGAGAAAAAACAAGAACACAGTATCCTTGAAAAAAGGAACAGCTTTTAGAAAAAAGGACTAGCTTTGTGACAGACTTTCTAAAATCCAAGGCCTCACACTTATCTATATTAATCTCCATTTACCACGTATTGGCCCACTTCACCAGTTGATTTTAGTGTCATCAGCAAAATGGGCAGAATAACAGTCCTGCCACAATTGCGGAATAACGAGAGAAAAAAATTATTAAAAAGAGAATTTAAGGCAAAGTTTACTGAGTCCATTTCATGGTTCTGGACTTGAAGACCTGACTTCCTGTTGGAATCCCAGACAGGGCCCACCACGATGCTGAAGATGACACCACACGGAGTCACAGATGACAGTAGCCGCAACAAAGGGATCCAGACTGATGCCAATGAAAACAGCAAACCGAATCTGCGTAAAGGAATTGCAGGCTGGAGCAGACCAGCCATATCACTGCAGAAGCCTAAAGAAAAACATGGGCCACTGGAATCCCAGAGCCGGATCCATCTCATCTTCAGCTGGTGCCGATGCAGCCACAAAGAATGGCTGGATCCCTACTGCATTCTCCGCTGCAGCAGCCTCTCAGAACCTCCTTCTCTCCTGAAGATGTCAAACGAAGATCGGATTAACTTGGCGTTGGACCGGCTCTAGGTCCACCTCGCCAGAAGCTGCCAGGAACTGAACTCACTTGCGACACTGCTGGGCCCAGTCATCCTACGCCTGAGCTCTTCACGAAGAGGTAAAATAAAATAAAAATACAAGAAGAGAACAAAATGAGAGAAGACAGAGTGTAGTGATTGGAGCCAGGTGGATCTTATTGACTGTGTGATCCATGATGCGGGTTGTTAACCTGGGCCAATCAGGGACCCTTGGCTGACAGACAAACAGAGATTTGGCCACTCAGGTGTTTTCCTATCTGGTGGTGGAAATTGAATAAAGATTTGTGCACCTTGTGTCTTTCACTGTGTCTCACACCTGTACACACACACACACCATGGGTGCTGGGGATAAAATAAGCACTACCGCACTTAGGTGGTAGTGTGGGGGTTAAAATTTAAAAAAAAATTAACAGAGGAGTTGAATAAAGATTCGTGCACTTTGTGTCTTCCACTGTGTCTCACACCTGCACACACACACCATGGGTGCTGGGGATAAAATAAGCACTACCGCACTTAGGTGGTAGTGTGGGGGTTAAATAAAAAGAAAAAAAAAAAATAAAATGTTAAAAAAAAAAGAAAAAAGAAAATGTTACCAGAGCCCTCCCCCTCACTGTTTTGATCACACAGCACTGCCCTCTGATGTGAAGGTCAGTGCTTGTCACTGGCCACCTGGGTGTTTGCCAAAGAAAAAAAAACAGAGATTTGGCCACTCAGGTGTTTTCCTATCTGGTGGTGGAAATTGAATAAAGATTTGTGCACCTTGTGTCTTTCACTGTGTCTCACACCTGTACACACACACACACCATGGGTGCTGGGGATAAAATAAGCACTACCGCACTTAGGTGGTAGTGTGGGGGTTAAAATTTAAAAAAAAATTAACAGAGGAGTTGAATAAAGATTCGTGCACTTTGTGTCTTCCACTGTGTCTCACACCTGCGCACACACACCATGGGTGCTGGGGATAAAATAAGCACTACTGCACTTAGGTGGTAGTGTGGGGAAAAAAAAACAAAAAAAAACAGAGATTTGGCCACTCGGGTGTTTTCCTATCTGGTGGTGGAAATTGAATAAAGATTTGTGCACCTTGTGTCATTCACTGTGTCTCACACCTGTACACACACACACACCATGGGTGCTGGGGATAAAATAAGCACTACCGCACTTAGGCGGTAGTGTGGGGGATAAAAAGAAAAAGAAAAAAAAAAATAGAAGATGTCACTGGCCACCCGGGTGTTTTCCTAAGAGAAAAAAGAGAAAAAAAAAGAAAAAAAACCCAAAAAAAAACAGATTTGGCCACTCGGGTGTTTTCCTATCTGGTGGTGGAAATTGAATAAAGATTTGTGCACCTTGTGTCTTTCACGGTGTCTCACATCTGCACACACACACACACCATGGGTGTTGGGGAAAAAATAAGCACTACCGCAGTTAGGCGCTAGTGTGGGGGTTAAAGAAAAAAAAGAGGAAGAAATAAAAAAAATAAACAGGAGATTTCAAAAAAAATAATCAGGAGACCCAGAAAAAAAAACAGATTTGGCCACTCGGGTGTTTTCCTATCTTCCTGGTGGTGGAAATTGAATAAAGATTCGTGCACCTTGTCTCTCTCACACCTGCACACACACACATGGGTGCTGGGGAAAAAAATAAGCACTACCGCAGTTAGGCGGTAGTGTGGGGGTTAAAAAAAAAGAAGTGTTTTGATGTGAAGGGCACTGCTTGTCACTGGCCACTTGGGTGTTTTCCTTTTGAGAGTTCGATCAGTGCGAATGTGTGTGCACGTGCAAGGACACTCCTCCTTGAAGGGGTCTGAGAGGAAGGGGACTGTCCCTGGACCAGCTGCCCCACATCCAGAGAGAGGAAGGAGAAGGAAGAGGAAGGAGGAGGAGGAGGAAGAAGCAGAAGCAGGTGAGAGCTTTGAGTCTGGGGCCTACTTCTGGAGCTGCAGCCTGGGCCTCACCTACGTCAAGGGAGTGTTGCTGCTGACCTGGTGCCCACTGCTGGCCTCTGGGACCCCACCCTGACCTGCCTCAGCTGTTACTGTTTGGGGCCTGCCTCACTACTGCTGCTTGGGACTCGCCTTGGGGCCCCTCCCAGGACCTCCACCACTGCTGCTGTTACTAGAGGCCCACCTCCACTGCTGCTGCCTGGGACTCAATTTTGGGGCTGCCTGGGACTTGCCTTGGGGACCCTCCCCAACAGGTCTGCCCCCACCACTGCGACCAAGGGCCTGCCCAGGACTTGCCAGAGGCCTGCCTCCACTGCTGCTAATGCCTGAGGCCTGCCTCCACCACCGCTGCCTGGGACTCGCCTTGACCACTCCCTACAACCTCCACCACTGCTGCTGCCAGATGCCCACCTCCACCGCTGCTGCCTGGGGCCTACCAATATCCAGCAGCAGAGTATGGCGAGCCCAAAGGTCGCAGGGCCCAGCCGCACCTACGCCGGGGTAGCTGCTGCCTTAGGCTCGGCTGTCCCAACCCCGGCCGCAACCGCAACCCCCTTCAGGCACCTGACCAAACGCCTGGGGGCCAAGGCCTATCCCCACCCCAACATGACCATCGAGGTCTGCAGCAAGGCCAGGGCTAGTGTGGTCGGCCCACTGGCCATTGTCGCTGCGGCTCGGAAGTACGGGATGGCCGTACTTTTCCTGAAGACTGAGCAGGCGGTCCACATGGCCGTGGAGAGGGGGCTCACTGTGGGTGGGACACATTTACCCGTCGACCCTCTGGAGGTTACGGCCCAGAGGGTCGTGATCTCCAACGTCCCACCCTTCATTGCCAGTGAGCTCCTTCTTCCCCACCTCACCACCTTGGGGGAGATCCGGTCGGGTGTCCAACAGCTCCTGCTCAGTCTGAAGGACCCTGACCTCCGACACATCTACTCCTTCCGGCGCCAGGTTTTTATTTGCTTGGCCCGGGAGGACGTCACTGAGGGTAATTTTACCGTCCTCCACGAGGGCGTGGCCTACCACGCCTTCTGGACGGCGGACGGCGTGCGATGCCACCTGTGCCACGAGGTGGGGCACATAAGGAAAAACTGCCCCACCCAGAAGGCTGCCCAGCCCGTGCCAATGGCTGACGGTGGTGCCGCCGCACACACTCCCCCTCCCTCAAAGTCAACACCTCCAGCCCCAGCACCGAAGCCAGTAGCTTCCAATACTTCAGCCTCTGGCAGGGAGGGGGGTGAGCGTCCGGCCAGAAGGCGCAGAAGAAGACGCGAAGCGTCAAGCCTGCCCACGGGGAGATCACACTATCCCCTTCCCCGGAACCTAGCCCACGACCTGCCCCGCCCCGGAACAATGCCCCTGCGGCCGTGCCAGCGTCGCCCCGGCGCGGGACCACAGACCCCCAAACTCCCGAATCTGTACATGATCTGAACCCTGCTGACCCCACATCCAGCCCCCACCCCGACGGAGAAACCCCTCGGGCTTTAACACCTGACCCTGGCGCCGTGACACCTGGCCCGGGGGCCCCTGAGCCTGAATCCCGCCACACCCTGGCACTAACCTGGGGGGAACCACTGCTGCCCCACCTTCTGCGGCGACCGTGTCCCCGGGCCCCGGAGAGGGAACCGGACCCCTGCCCCGCCTGCCCTCACCTGATAAATCAGGGGCGGGGCAGGAAGTGACACAGCTGACCCTCCCCACCCTGGCCACGCCCCCTGTCATCCCCCAGCCATTCGTATTCCTGGAAAGTCTGGGGGGAGGGACCCCGGGCCCCATGACCACCGAGGCGGGCGGGGAGGGGAAGGCCCATAAATCCCCTCCAGTCTCTCTGGGGAAGAGGCACTGGCCCTTGGAGAGGAGGGACTTTCCAGCAGCGCGCCGGCGGTGCTGCCCCTCTCCGGGGGACGAACCAACGGTGCCCCTTGACTGTCCCGCACCGCGGCCTGACTTACCAAAATCCCCAGGGGCTACAGCAGGGCCTCCTGCTGCCTCGACTCCTCTGGCCCCCGGGGAGGACTTTAATAACCACGAGGGCTGTGGTGCGGGCGATGATGGAGGACCCTCTGCTGGGTCGTTGAGCGGTGGATGGGAGGAGGGTGTTATCCTCTCTCCTCCCTCTGGGGTTTTCCCGGGGGCCTTGGCCCTGGGGGATGACCTTTTCCTGGGGGATGACCTTTTCCCCAAGGAGCCAGGTGTCCCGGTGTCGGGAGAGGAGCGGGGCCCCGAGCCTTTGCCGCCCGACGACCCGAACCCGGGGCGTTCCGGGAAGGGGTGCGCCGAGGAAGGTACCGCCGGTGACCCTGGGGGTGGGGCCGCCGGAGTTTTGAGGCCGGTTGGCGGCGCCGGACCAGCCCCCATCCTCTCGGTGGGGGAGGGGTCGATGACCGAGGGCAACCTCCCGGAGGAGGGTTCGGGATCGGTGGCGGACACCGGGGACGACGCGGACTCCGTCTGCAATGACATTTTTGAGTCCCAGGTGCCCCCCACCGAACTCCCCCTCATCCCCCCCCCTCGAGGAACTCCGGGAATTTGTCGAGGAAACTCGGGGTCGCCAGGATAGAGCCAAACTGGCGCTCGACCACTGGAGCTCTTTCAAAAAAGTTTACTGGTCGGCCCACGCTGCTCGCCAGGCGCCTGGGCTCGACATTAATGAGCGAAAGCAAGTCGGGAACTTCCTGGGGGCACCCCTGGTGAGGGCGAAGGACTTCAGTGTCCCTCCCTCGTCCTCCCTGTAAATATGTAGAGAGGTTTGTTATCTGTACTGGTGGTGGTTGCACAAAGCTTCCGACATGGAGACGACTATAGCCAGCCTCAACATCAATGACAGCAGGGAGTCGCAGCGCAGATTCCAGACCCTCTCGGCCCTTCGGGACGGGAGGTGTGCGGTGTGCTTCCTGCAAGAAACCCACACTACTCCGGGAGACGAAGCCACCTGGCTCCTGGAGTGGCGACGGGGGGGTCTACATGAGTCACCTCACCCGCAGATCTGGCAGGGTGGCTATCCTGTTGGCCCCGCATTTTCAGCCGGAGATCTTGGGGGTCAGGGAGCCAGTGCCAGGCCGTTTGCTTCACCTGACAGTTCGGCTGGGGGGGGGCGCGGTGCTTCACTTGGTGAACGTCTACGCTCCCCTGGCCGGGCCAAGGCAAGCGAGCTTCTTCGAAGAAGTGTCCGTTCATCTCGCTTCCATCGACGAGAACCAGTGTGTCGTCCTCGGGGGAAGATTTTAACTGCGTCCTCGAGGGCAGGGACCACGGCGGTGCCCGCACTGGCTGGGCATCGGGGAAGAGGTTGGGGGACTTGGTCAAGTCCTTTGACCTGGTGGACGTCTGGCGGAATCTCCATCCCGACTCCATCGCCTTCACCTTCGTGAGGCCTGGGGTCGGAGCGTCCAGAATCGACCGCCTGTACATTTCGCGGGTGTATGCCTCCTGTTTTCCGAAGGCCTCCACGCGGCAGGTATCGTGCACAGACCATAAGACCATAAGACATAGGAGTGGAAGTAAGGCCATTCGGCCCATCGAGTCCACTCCGCCATTCAATCATGGCTGATGCGCATTTCAGCTCCACTTACCAGCGTTCTCCCCGTAACCCTTAATTCCTCTAGACAACAAGAATCTATCAATCTCGGCCTTGAAGACATTTAGCGTCCCGGCTTCCACTGCACTCCGTGGCAATGAATTCCACAGGCCCACCACTCTCTGGCTGAAGAAATGACTCCGCATTTCTGTTCTGAAATGACCCCCTCTAATTCTAAGGCTGTGTCCACTGGTCCTAGTCTCCTTGTTTAACTGAAACAATTTCCTAGCATCCACCTTTTCCAAGCCATGTATTATTTTGTACGTCTCTATTAAGTCTCCCCTTAATCTTCTAAACTCCAACGAATACAATCCCAGTATCCTCAGCCGTTCCTCATATGTTAGACCTGTCATTCCAGGGATCAGCCGTGTGAATCTCCGCTGGACACGTTCCAGTGCCAGTATGTCTTTCCTGAGGTGTGGGGACCAAAACTGGACACAGTACTCCAAATGGGGCCTGACCAGAGCTTTATAAAGTCTTAGTAGTACATCTCTGCTTTTATATTCCAACCCTCTTGAGATAAGAGACAACATTGCATTCGCTTTCTTAATCACGGACTCAACCTGCATGTTTACCTTTAGAGAATCCTCGACTAGCACTCCCAGATCCCTTTGTGCTTTGGCTTTATTAATTTTCTCACCATTTAGAAAGTAGTCTATGCTTTTATTCTTTTTGCCAAAGTGCAAGACCTCGCACTTGCTCACGTTAAATTCCATCAGCCATTTCCTGGACCACTCTCCCAACCTGTCTAGATCCTTCTGTATCCTCCCCACTTCCTCAGTACTACCTGCCTGTCCACCTAACTTCGTATCATCGGCAAACTTCACTAGAATGCCCCCGGTTCCCTCATCCAAATCATTAATATATAATGCGAACAGCTGTGGCCCCAGCACCGAACCCTGCGGGACACCGCTCGTCACCGGCTGCCATTCTGAAAAAGAACCTTTTATCCCAACTCTCTGCCTTCTGTTAGACAGCCAATCCTCAATCCATCCCAGCAGCTCACCTCTAACACCATGGGCCCTCACCTTGCTCAGCAGCCTCCCGTGTGGCACCTTATCAAAGGCCTTTTGAAAGTCTAGATAGACCACATCCACTGGGTTTCCCTGGTCTAACCTACTTGTTACCTCTTCAAAAAATTCCAACAGGTTTGTCAGGCATGACCTCCCTTTACTAAATCCATGTTGACTTGTTCTAATCAGACTCTGCTCTACCAAGAATTTAGAAAACTCATCCTTAATGATGGATTCTAGAATTTTACCAACAACCGAGGTTAAGCTGATTGGCCTATAATTTTCCATCTTTTGCCTTGATCCTTTCTTGAACAAGGGGGTTACAACAGCCATCTTCCAATCATCCGGGACCTTTCCTGACTCCAGTGACTCTTGAAAGATCTCAACCAATGCCTCTGCTATTTCCTCAGCCACCTCTCTCAGAACTCTAGGGTGTATCCCATCGGGGCCAGGAGATTTATCAATTTTAAGACTTATTAACTTTTCTAGCACTATCTCTTTCGTAATGGCAACCATACTCAACTCAGCCCCGTGACACCCTTTAATTTTTGGGATATTACTCATGTCTTCCACTGTGAAGACTGACGCAAAGTACTTGTTAAGTTCTCCTGCTATTTCCTTATCTCCCATCACTAGGCTTCCTGGTGAGGGCGGAACTCCTTCCGTTCGGCGCCAGGCTCGGCTCCGCGTACTGGCACTCTAACAACCTGCTGCTGGAGGACGAGCGGTTCCGGGACTCGTTCCGTCGTTTCTGGGCCGGCTGAAGAAGGAAGCGGGGAAGCTTCCACTCCGAGGCTATGGTGGAACGTGGGCAAGGCTCACATCCGCGTCTTCTGTCAGGAGTACGCGAGGGGGTCGACGAAGAGGCGGAAATCCAGGATCGGGGAGTTGGAGAGGAAGATGCTCAACCTGGAGTCATGCCACGGTCAGCCAGACGCGGACCCGGCCCTACGCGGGGCGTACGAAGAGAAGAAGGAGCTGGATCCGTGACCTCATGTACGTGCTCCGGGACCTGCAGCTCGTCGGAGTTCAGGGCGCATACGTGAGGTCACGGATCCAGCTCCTCCAGGACCTGGACCGCGGCTCCCCCTTCTACCTGCTGGATAAAAGGCGTGGCACCCGTCAGCAGCTCCTTGTGCTGTTGGCCAACGACAGGTCCCTAGTCTCGGATCCGGAGAGTATCAGGGCCCACGTCCGAAACTATTACACGGCTCTGTTCTCTCCGGATCCGTCCAGCGAGGATGCTCGCAGAGTTCTGTGGAAGGACCTGCCATAGCTCAGCCCGGAGGACGCCGGAAGGCTCGACGCTCCTGTCCTTTAGAGGAGCTGACCGGCGCCCTCGACCGGCTCTCGAGGGGCAAGTGCCCGGGTCTGGATGGGCTGACTGTGGAGTTCTTCAGGGCATTCTGGGACGTCCTGGGGAGCGACTACGCACAGGTCCTGGGGGAGTGTCTAAATGCCGGACAGCTGCCCCATTCTTGGCGCAGGGCGGTCATCGTCCTGCTGCCAAAGAAGGGGGACCTTCGTTCGCTAAAGAACTGGCGTCCGGTCTCCCTCCTCAGCACGGATTACAAAATCTTCGCCAGAGTGTTGTCTTCTCGCCTGGCCTCCGTGCTGGCCCACATGATTCACGCGGACCAGTCCTACACGGTCCCGGGCCGGAGGATACACGATATCGTCCACCTGGTCCGGGACCTGATCCATTTCTGTTGACGGGCTGGTCTGCCGAGCGCCTTCCTGTCTCTCGACCAGGAGAAGGCGTTCGACAGGGTCGCTCACGAGTACTTGCTCAGGACTCTGCGGGCATTCGGGACGCAGTTCGACTTTTGTACGCCGCCGCAGAGTGTCTGGTCAAAGTTAACGGGTCCCTGACTGCGCCCCTTCGCTTCGGGAGAGGAGTGCGTCAAGGCTGCCCCCTGTCCAGCCAGCTGTATTCCCTGTGCATGGAGCCTTTCCTGCGCCTCTTACGGAGGAGGTTGTCGGGGTTGGTTCTGCGCGGCGCGGGCACAGGGGTGGTCCTCTCGGCCTACGCCGATGACGTGCTCCTCACTTTCACTGACCCGGCTGACCTGGGGAGGATGCACGAGTGCCAGGCCGTGTACTCGGCGGCGTGTTCCACCAGGATCAACTGGGCCAAATGTTCCGGACTACTGGTCGGCCCGTGGCGGGTGGACTCTCTGCCGGAGGAGATACGGGGGTTCAGCTTGAGTACCACCCATCTCCTCTACCTGGGGGTCTCTCTCAGCCCGGCTGAGGAATCCTGGCCGGCCAACAGGCAGGAGCTGGAGGCCAAAGTCTCGGCTCGCCTAGGCCGTTGGACAGGACTGCTCCGAGTGCTATCTTACAGGAGTCGAGTGCTGGTCATAAACCAGCTGGTGGCCGCCATGCTGTGGTCCCTCCTCCTGCCTTTGTTGCTGACATCCAGAGTATGTTGGTTGATTTCTTCTGGGACAAAAAGATGCACTGGGTCACCGCGCAGGTTCTGAGTCTCCTTATTGAGGAGGGCGGTCAGTCGCTGGTGTGCGTCCGCACCCAGGTCGCGACATTCCGTCTTCAGACCTTGCGGCGATACCTTTACGTCGAGCCTCTTCCTAGGTGGTGCGCCCTAGCGACGTATTTTTTCCGCCAGGTGCGTAACCTCAACTACGATACGCAGCTCCTGTTCGTCGACCGTGACGGTTTGGAGGTCGCCCTCAAGATGCTGCCTGTCTTTTACCAGGATCTGATCACTGTCTGGAACATGGTCGAATCGCGTCGCGCCTACCCTCCGGCTGGAGTAGCGGCTGTCGTCAGGGAGCCGTTGCTCAGGAATCCGCACCTCCGTACTCGCGGGTTCGAGTGGCTGTCGGAGGAGAGGGCCGTGGCGGCGAGGATTGGGGACGTGCTGGGTCCCGGGGGCCTGGGCTGGACGCTGCCGTAGGACATAGCGAGCAGGGCAGCGGTAGACGTCCAGTACGTGGCCACTGCCATCCGACGCCTTAAAACAGTGGTGCTCGGACCCATGTAGTACACCAGTTGGAGGACGCTCAGGTGTGCGGTGGAATCCCGTCCGTGCTCACCCCAGCCCGGACGGAATTTCAGATTGGCCTCAAGGTCCCGTACTGCCCGCGGGAGCCTGTGCCCCACAACCTGAGCCGCCTCCGAAATTTTAATTTTGTTTCCTTCAAAGATATAAAAAGGAGGGCCCTGTATAGACAGCTGCTGCACACCGTCCACCTCTTCTCCCTCATCCACCGTCCGGACACGCCTTGGCGTGCCCAATTACCACCGGGCGGTGGGGATCCCCAGTGGAGGGCTTTCTACGCAGGAGTCCTCTCCCTTTCTCTCGGGGATCTGGGGTGGAGGGTGCTGCACGCAGCAGTCCCCTGCAACCGTAGATTGCGGTGGTTCACGGACTCCCAGCCCAACTGCTTGTTCTGTGGTGCTGTGGAGCCCGTGGACCACGTGTATATTGGGTGTGGGCGTTTGCACTCCCTTTTTTGATTTTCTTAAAAACCTCCCTCCTCTGCTTTTGGCTGCAATTCAGTTCTACGCTCCTGATCTTTGGGCACCCGGTTCAGAGGTGGGAGGGCAGGTCTGAAGACCTCCTCGTGGGTCTGCTCCTGGGCCTGGCCAAACTGGCCATAAACAGGTCCAGGTAGCGAGCAATGGAGGGGATGGTTAGGGTCGACTGCCTGCCCCTCTTCCGCGGTTACGTTGGGGCCCGGGTGTCCTTAGAGAAGGAGCACGCGGTGTCGACCAACACCCTGGAGTTGTTCAGGGAGAGGTGGGCACCGCAGGGAGTGGAGTGCATTATTTCTCCCTCCAACTCTATTTTGATTTAGTCCCTACCCTCCCCCTCACTGTTTTGATCACACAGCACTGCCCTTTGATGTGAAGGGCAGTGTTTGTCACTGGCCACCCGCGTGTTTTCCTATCTTCCTGGTGGTGGGAATTTGAATAAAGATTTGTGCACTTTGTGTCTTTCACTGTGTCTCATACCTGCACACACACACAATGGGTGCTGGGGATAAAATAAGCACTACTGCACTTAGGTGGTAGTGTAGGAGTTAAAGGAAAAAAAAAAGAGGAAGAAATAAAAAAAATAAACAGGAGATTTAAAAAAAAAATAATCAGGAGACCCAGAAAAAAAAACAGATTTGGCCACTCGGGTGTTTTCCTATCTTCCTGGTGGTGGAAATTGAATAAAGATTCGTGCACCTTGTGTCTCTCACACCTGCACACACACCATGGGTACTGGGGAAAAAAATAAGCACTACCGCAGTTAGGCGGTAGTGTGGGGGTTAAAAAAAAAAAGAAGTGTTTTGATGTGAAGGGCACTGCTTGTCACTGGCCACTTGGGTGTTTTCCTTTTGAGAGTTGGATCAGTGCGAGTGTGTGTGCACGTGCAAGGACTCTCCTCCTTGAAGGGGTCTGAGAGGAAGGGGACTGTCCCTGGACCAGCTGCCCCACATCCAGAGGGAGGAAGGAGAAGGAAGAGGAAGGAGGAGGAGGAGGCAGAAGCAGAAGCAGGCGAGAGCTTTGAGTCTGGGGCCTACTTTTGGAGCTGCAGCCTCGGCCTCACCCACATCAAGGGAGTGTTGCTGCTGACCTGGCGCCCACTGCTGGCCTCTGGGACCCCACCCTGACCTGCCTCAGCTGTTACTGCTTGGGGCCTGCCTCACTGCTGCTGCTTGGGACTCGCCTTGGGGCCCCTCCCAGGACCTCCACCACTGCTACTGCTGGAGGCCCACCACTGCTGCTGCCTGGGACTTGCCTTGGGGACCCACCCGCTGCCCCCATCACTGCGACCAAGGGCCTACCTGGGACTCGCCTGAGGTCTGCCTCCACCGCTGCTGTTGCCTGAGGCCGGTCTCCACCGTTGCTGCCTGGGACTCGCCTTGGATACCTCCCCAGGACTTCTGCTGCTGCCAGAGGCCCATCTCCACCGCTGCTGCTTGAGGCCCACCAACATTTAGCAGAGTATGGTGAGCCTGAAGGTCGCAGGGCCCAGCTGCACCTACGCCGGGGTAGCCGCTGCCTTAGGCTCGGCTGTCCCAACCCCGGCTGCAACCACAACCCCCTTTAGGGATATGACCAAACGCCTGGGGATAAAGGCCTATCCCCATCCCAACATGACCATCGAGGCCTGCAGTAAGGCCATGGCTAGTGTGGTCGGCTCACTAGCCATCGTCGCTGCAGCCAGGATATACGGGAAGGCCATCTTTTTCCTAAAGACTGAGCAGGCGGTCCACATGGCCGTGGAGAGGGGGCTCAGTGTGGGCGGGACACACCTGCCCGTCGACCCTCTGGAGGTTACGGCCCAGAGAGTCGTGATCTCCAACGTCCCACCCTTCATTGCCAGTGAGCTCCTTCTCCCCCACCTCACCACCTTGGGGGAGATCCGGTCGGGTGTCCAACCGCTCCTGCTCGGTCTGAAGGACCCCGCACTCCAACACGTATACTCCTTCCGACGACAGGTGTCCATTTGCCTGGCCTGGAAGGAAGTCACCGAGGGCTCTTCCACCCTCCTCCACGAAGGCACGGCTTACCACATCTTCTGGACGGCGGAAGGTGTGCGGTGCCACCTGTGCCGCGAGGTGGGGCACATTAGAAAAAACAGCCCCACCCAGAAGGTTGCCCAGCCCACACCAACTGGTGAGGGTGGCGCCGCCGCACCCACCCCCCCTCCCCCGAAGTCAACACCACAAGCCCTGGCACTGGGGGCTAAGCCAGAGGCTTCCAATGCTACAGCCTCTGGCAGGGAGGGGGGTGAGCGTCTGACTAGCCAAAAGGCACTCAGGAAGACGCGGCGCTCAGGAAGACGCAACGCATCAGGCCTGCCCACGGGGAGACCACCCTATCCCCTTCCCCTACACCTAGCCCATGACCTGCCCTGCCCCGGCACGACAATGTCCCTGCGGCCGTGCCAGCATCGCCCTGGCGTGGGAACCCTGACCTCCAAGCCCGTACCTGATCCTGGCCCCACTAACCCCACACCCAACCCCCACCCCGTTATGGAATCCCCTGGGGCTTCAACGCCTGCCCCTGGTGCCGTAATACCTAGCCCGGGGTCCCCTGAGCCCGAGCCCCGCCACATCCTGGCACTAACCTGGGGGGAGCTACCGCTGCCTCACCTCCTGCAGCAACTGTCACTGGGCCCCTGCACCGCCCACCATCACCTGATAAACCAGGGGCGGAGCAGGAAGTGACATGGCCGACCCTCCCAACTCTGGCCATGCCCCCTGACTTACCCCAGCCAATTGTATTCCAGGAAAGGTTGGGGGGGTCGGGATCTCAGGCCCCATGACCACCAAGGCGGGCGGGGAGGGGAAGGCCCATAAATTCCCCCCTGTCTCACTGGGGGAAGAGGCACTGGCCCCTGGAGGAGAGAGACACACTCCAGCAGTGTGCTGGTGGCACTGCTCCTCTCCAGGGGATGAGCCAACGGTGTCTCCTGCATGTTCTACACTGCGGCCTGACCTGTCCAAACCCCCAGGGGCTACAGCGGAACCTTCAGCTGCCATAGCTCCTCCAGCTCCTGGGGAGGACTTTAATAACCATGCAGGCTGTGGTGCGGGCGACAACGGGGAAACCTCTGCTGGGTTGTCGAGCGGTGGTGGGGAGGAAGGTGTATTCGTCGCTCCTCCCTCCCAGACTGTCGCTGGGGGTTTGAGGCCAGTTGGCGGTGCCGGACCAGCCCCATCCTCTCGGTGGGGGAGGGGTTGGTGACCGAGGGTGACCTCCCGGAGGAGGGTTTGGGATCGGTGGCGGATGGTGGGGACGACACGGAGTCTGTCTGCAGCAACTTTTGAGTCTCAGGTGCCCCCCACCGATATCCCCCTCGAGGAACTCTGGGAGTTTGTTGAGAAAACTGAGTTGCCGGGATAGAGCCCAACTGGCGCTCGACCACTGGAGCTCCTTCAAAAGAGTTTACTAGTCAGCCCACGCTGCCCGCCAGGCGCCTGGGCTCAATGAGAACGAGCAAAAGCGAGTCAGGAACCTCCTGGGGACACTCCTGGTGAGGGTGAGGGACTTCTGTGCCCCTCCCTCGTCCTCCCTGTAAATGTGTCTATAGGTTTTTAACTGTACTGGTGGTAGTTGCACAATGCTTCCGACATGGAGACAACTATAGCCAGCCTCAACATCAACGGCAGCAGGGAGTCAGCGCAGATTCCCGACCCCCTCGATCTATGCGGTGTGCTTCCTGCAAGAAACCCACACTACCCTGGGAGAAAAAACCACCTGGATTGGCGAGGGGGGGATCTGCATGAGTCACCTCAGCCACAGACCTGGCGGGGTGGCTATCTTGTTGGCCCTGCATTTTCAGCCAGAGATCCTGGGGGTCAGGGAGCCCGTGCCAAGCAGTTTGCTTCACCTGACGGTTTGGCTGGGGGGCCCGGTGCTTCACTTGGTGAATGTCTACGCTCCCCTGGCTGGGCCGAGGCGAGCGAGATTCTTCGGAGAAGTGTCCGCTCATCTCGCTTCCATCGACGAGAACCAGTGTGTCGTCCTCGGGGGAGATTTTAACTGTGTTCTTGAGGACAGGGACCATGGCAGTGCCCGCACAGGTTGAGCATCGGGGAGGGGTTTGGGGGACTTGCTCAAGTCCTTAGACCTGGTGGACGTCTGGCGGAATCTCCATCCCGACTCCATCGCCTTCACCTTCGGGAGGCCTGGGGTCGGAGCGTCCAAAATCGACCGCCTGTACGTTTCACTGGTGTACGCCTCCTGTTTTCCGAGGGCCTCCATACGGCAGGTGTCGTGCACGGACCATCATCTGGCGTGGGCGGAACTCCTTCCGTTCGGCGCCAGGCTCGGCTCCGCGTACTGGCACTCTAACAACCTGCTGCTGGAGGACGAGCTGTTCCGGGACTCGTTTCATCGTTTCTGGGTCGGCTGGAGAAGGAAGCGGGGCAGCTTCCCCTCCCTGAGGCTATGGTGGAACGTGGGCAAGGCTCACGTCCGCGTCTTCTGTCAGGAGTACGCGAGGGGGTCGACGAAGAGGCGGAAATCCAGGATCGGGGAGTTGGAGAGGAAGATGCTCAACCTGGAGTCATGCCACGGTCAGCCCAACGCGGACCCGGCCCTGCGCGGGGCGTACGAAGAGAAGAAGGCCGTGCTCTGGGACCTGCAGCTCGTCGGGGCTCGGGGCACGTACGTGAGGTCGCGGACCCAGCTCCTCCAGGGCCTGGACCGCGGCTCCCCCTTCTTCTACCTGCTGGAAAAAAGGCATGGCACCCGTCAGCAGCTCCTTGTGCTGCTGGCCAATGACTGGTCCCTCGTCTCGGATCCGGAGAGTATCAGGGCCCATGTCTGAAACTTTTACACGGCTCTGTTCTCTCCGGATCCGTCCAGCGAGGATGCTCACAGAGTTGTTGGAGGACCTGCCGCAGCTTGGCCCAGAGGATGCCGGAAGGCTCAACGCTCCCGTCACTTTAGAGGAGCTGACCGGCGCCCTCGACCGGCTCTCGAGGGGCAAGTCCTCGGAGCTGGACGGGCTGACTGTGGAGTTCTTCAGGGCATTTTGGGGTGTCCTGGGGAACGACTACGCACAGGTCCTGGGAGTGTCTAAATGCCGGAGAGCTGCCCCATTCTTGGCGCAGGGCGGTCATCGTCCTGCTGCCAAAGTGGGACCTTCGTTCCCTAAAGAACTGGCGTCCGGTCTCCCTCCTCAGCACGGACTACAAAATCTTTGCCAGGGTGTTGTCTTGTTGCCTGGCCTCCGTGCTGGCCCACATGATTCACCCAGACCAGTCCTACACGGTCCCGGGCCGGAGGATACACGATATCGTCCACCTGGTCCGGGACCTGATCCATTTCTGTCGACGGGCTGGTCTGCCGAGCGCCTTCCTGTCTCTCGACCAGGAGAAGGCGTTCGACAGGGTCGATCACGAGTACCTGCTCAGGACTCTGCGGGCATTCGGGTTCGGGACGCAGTTCGTCGCCCGGATCCGACTTTTGTACGCCGCCGCAGAGTGTCTGGTTAAAGTTAACGGGTCCCTGACGGCGCCCCTTCGCTTCGGGAGAGGAGTGTGTCAAGGCTGCCCCCTGTCCGGCCAGCTGTATTCCCTGTGCGTGGAGCCTTTCCTGCGCCTCTTGCAGAGGAGGTTGTCGGGGCTGGTTCTGTGCGGCGCGGGCACGGGGGTGGTCCTCTCGGCCTACGCCGACGACGTGCTCCTCACTTTCACCGACCCGGCTGACCTGGGGAGGATGCGCGAGTGCCAGGCCGAGTACTCGGCAGCGTCTTCCGCCAGGATCAACTGGGCCAAATGTTCCGGACTACTGGTCGGTCCGGGGCGGGTGGACTCTCTGCCGGAGGAGTTATGGGGGTTCAGCTGGAGTCCACCCATCTCCTCTACCTGGGGGTCTACCTCAGCCCGGCTGAGGAATCCTGGCCGGCCAACTGGCAGGAGCTGGAGGCCAAAGTCTCGGCTCGCCTAGGCCGCTGGACAGGTCTGCTCCGAGTGCTATCTTCCAGGAGTCGAGTGCTGGTCATAAACCAGCTGGTGGCCGCCATGCTGTGGTACCGGCTGATCACTTTAGTCCCTCCTCCTGGCTTTGTCACTGAAATCCAGAGTACGTTGGTTGACTTCTTCTGGGACAAAAAGATGCACTGGGTCGCCACGCAGGTTCTGAGTCTCCCTATTGAGGAGGGCGGTCAGTCACTGGTGCGCGTCTGCACCCAGGTCGCAACGTTCCACCTTCAGACCTTGCGGCGATACCTTTACGTAACCTCAACTACGACAGGCAGCTCCTGTTCGTCGACCGTGATGGTCTGGAGGTCGCCCTCAAGATGCTGCCTGACTTTTACCAGGACCTGATCACTGTCTGGAACATGGTCTAATCACGCTGCGCCTACCCTCCGGCAGGAGTAGCGGCTGTCGTCAGGGAGCCATTGCTCAGGAATCCACACCTCGTGAGGGTGACCAGGGTCGGGGACGTGCTGGGTACCGGCGGCCTGGGCTGGACGCTGCCACAGGACATAGCTGGCAGGGCAGCGGTAGACTTCTGGTACATGGCCACCGCTATCCGACGCCTTAACGGCGGTGCTCCAGAACCGACGTAGTGCACCAGTTGGACGCTCACGTGTGCGGTGGGATCCCGTCCGCGCTCACCCCAGCCCGGACGGAATTTCACATTGGCCAAGGTCCCATATTTCCTGCGGGAGCCTGTGCCCCACAACCTGAGCCGCCTCCGGAATTTTAATTTTGTTCCCTTCCGGGGGTAAAAAGGCAGGCCCTGTATAGACTGCTGCTGCACACCGTCCACCTCTTCTCCCTCATCCACCGTCCGGACACGCCTTGGCGTGCCCCTTTGCCACCGAGCGGTGGGGATCCCCAGTGGAGGGCTCTCTACATGGGAGTCCTCCCCCTTTCTCTCGGGGATCTGGGGTGGAGGGTGCTGCACGCAGCAGTCCCCTGCAACCGCAGACTGCGGTGGTTCACGGATTCCCAGCCCAACTGCTTGTTCTGTGGTGCTGTGGAGTCCGTGGACCACGTGTATATTGGGTGTGGGCGTTTGCACTCCCTTTTTGATTTTTTTTCTTAACCTCCTCCCTCTGCTATTGGTTGCACTTCAGTCCCACGCTCCTGATCTTCGGGTACCCAGTACGCAGGAGGGAGGGCAGGTCTGAAGACCTCTATATGGGGCTGGCCAAACTGGCCATCAACAGGTCCATGTAGCGGGCTGTGGAGGGGGTCGTTAGCGCCGACTGCCTGCCCCTCTTCCACGGTTATGTTAGAGCCCGGGTGTCCTTGGAGAAGGAGCACGCGGTGTCCACCAACACCCTGGAGTTGTTCAGGGAGAGGTGGGCGCCGCAGGGAGTGGAGTGCATTATTTCTCCCTCCAACTCTATTTTGATTTAGTCCCTACCCTCCCCTTCACTGTTTTGATCACACAGCATTGCCCTTTGTTGTGAAGAGCAGTGTTTGTCACTGGCCACTCGTGTGTTTTCTTATCTTCCTGGTGGTGGAAATTTGAATAAAGATTCGTACACTTTGTGTCTCTCACTGTGTCTCACACCTGCACACACACAATGGGTGCTGGGGGAAAAAATAAGCACTACTGCAGTTAAATGGTAGTGTTGGGGTTGAGGGAAAGAAAAGAAGGAGGAAAAAAAAGGAGAAAAAAACAATTGATCTGCAGAGCTCAGATCAATGCATATTGTATAAAAAAAAAAGAGAATTTCCCCATAAAACCCAAATGGAAAATGTGGGAGGCAGCTGCATTACATCAACAATCTGTCTCTGAAAAGAGGAAATAAAGATTAGCTGTTGTTTCCACAATTTAAGTCTGTAAAACAAACTACAGAAAATATAGTCTGTCACTTTTATTGAAAAATGTTTTAACAGCTTTTGTATAAAGTATCTGTCTGAATGTAACTGGACGTGTAAAATGAAAAACACAGCTGCCACCTGACTATACAATTTCAAATCCCAAGTGGAGTATGGCAAAACATGTCAAGTTATGTAAAGACTCCTGTTCAGGTGGAACATGTCATTCAAAATTCATTGTTGTGAATATAAAATCAGGCATTGACCAGAACAAATGTTAAGAAGCACAGGTCGGAGCAAGAATGCCAATACCTTATATGGAACATGGCAACTTTTGCAAAGGTCAATAGAATACATTTTAGATGGGCAGCTAAGAATGATAAAAGAAGGTTTCATACTTTGGTTAGTTTCAAATAATCAACCATAGTTCAATGAAAAGTGCAAGAGGGCATGCAAGGAGCAGCCCCAGGTAAAATTAAAAATGAAGCGTCAATCTCATGAAATTGCAAAACAGGCCAAACTGCATAGACAGAGCTAAGTGATTCCACAACTGACAGACCAGATCTAAGCTCTGCAGTCCTGCCACCTCCAGTCATGCATTATTAGAAAATGGATATACCTTTAATGCAAACTGTTGGAAGGTGATAAAATACTAAAAATTATTTGAAACTGCCCTAACAAAGAGCTAAGGAGAAATAAAATGAAATGACTATCTTATTCAGTGCAGTAAGTTTCCATAATTCTATAAAGATGTAAATTAATTAATGGATTGACTTAGGTATTGAATATGAAGTGGCTTCATATTATTGTCAGTGGAAATCTGCATTTGAGGGAGTCTAGGATAGAAATGATGATATATGCTGTGTTTCACTTTCCATAACTCATCATCCTGTTGAATATGACTCCCTGTTGGGAATATGGCATCATAAAAGTTCATTTGTAATTTATTGCGATTTCAGAAGACAATTGATAAATTCTCCCACAAATAAAAGTTAATGTGTGAGGAATTAGTGACAAACTTGTCTGGCATTAGAAAACACAAGATGATTGAAAATATAGCACTGAGACAAACAATTCTGTAAGGGTTTGGTCTGAAATGTTACTCCAATTGTAATTATCCTTCTCATATTTATTAAAATCCTTAAACTTAATTAGTTGGTACCTTTTCCAAAGAGGTTAACAGCAATTGAGATAATCAAAATTAAGTGATTATTTGATAGTTTAAAAACTTGAGTGTTGCTGAACAAGATTAGATTACATTACAGTGTGGAAACAGGCCCTTCGGCCCAACAAGTCCACACCGACCCGCCGAAGCACAACCCACCCATACCCCTACATTTACCCCTTACCTAACACTACGGGCAATTTAGCATGGCCAATTCACCTAACCTGCACATCTTTGGACTGTGGGAGGAAACCGGAGCACCCGGAGGAAACCCACGCAGACACGGGGAGAATGTGCAAACTCCACACAGTCAGTCGCCTGAGGCTAACCACTGTGCCACCGTGCCGCCTGTCAAAGGTTTCCTTTTATCACAACCATAACAGCAGCAAATCCCAAAGGGCAAAATAATATGTATTGTATGAGAAGATGGGACTGATTGATTGGGAGGTGTAGTTTAATTGGTATAGGCATTGTCAGCAAAAATGAAGGAGTGAAGAGTTTAAATTCCAAGATATTGTTTAAATGCAACCAAGCAATTCTCCTAATGTAAACACATTCCCCATTACCCTTGCGCAAGTCTCTACTCAATACAGTTATACTTTAAAGGAAACCACCACGGCTGAGGAATACTCAAACGTGAACCATTAAACATTTCTAGACATTCAAATCTGCCAAAGATTCTCAACATTTTCTGTTTTTAATGTCAGATTTCTTGCATCCACAGTATTTTATTCGAGAGTATAATTAATTACGACTTCCCTTCCAGGTGTCCACATCTTGAAGAAGTTCTGCCATTCATTCTGATAGGATTTCTAATCTGATCTTTTGGCTTATTCATCTTCTTTGCGTTCAATCTCCCTCTTAGTATTTGAGGTAGCGTTTGCTAAAACTCACTATCACAGCCACATCTCCTTCCTCTGTGACTGCTTGCCTTAGCCTACATGGATTACAACTGAAGTTCCATCCTTCATATTTTGAATCCACTCAAGATTACAGATAACTCTGAGACAGGCAACATTCCTCAGAGATGTTCCTGCCGCAACCTAAGATCCACACTCAGTGCCATACACTGCCAACTTCAAATCCTTTCTTCATCAGCGACATCTCACAGTTCTGAAGAAGAGGCATATCAGACTTGAAACATTAACTCTTTCTTTTCTCTCTCCACAGATACTGCCAGATCTGCTGAGTTTCTCCAGCATTTTCAGTTTTATTATTTATGGCAATTGTTATTTTGACTACAGCATTTAGGTCAAACCTTTCTAGCCTGTAAGGCATTGTTTCACAGTCATTTGTCAGATTAATTTGTAATGTTGACAATGTGCTTCAAAACTGCTTCAAAAATGCAGTAACTCAATGCATGAGGTCCACATACAGAATTACATGAAAGCAGATATCTTTTACCTGTATTGTATGAGTGCCTGTTTACTGTTATTGCTCTTTCAAATATCTCACATTACACAAAAATGGAGCCCCCTCCCTTTAAAAAAACATTTACACTAAGTGCAGTGGCAACGACTTTCCACTTCAATTGTGCACATGAGATTTGGATGAGGATGGAAGGCAGTATAGACAGCATTTCAAAAAAGAAATCACAGGCTCAGCCTTTTAGTCTAAGTGATTTCCCTAAACATTGATGTTTTTTACTGCCTTGCGCCCCCCCCCCCCCCCCATCAACTTGTTGACTTTCATCTTCTCCATGTTACTATTTAATCCATACATTTAACGACTCGTCCATCCACTTTATTCCTAAGCCCCAGACAGACAGTTTTGTCATGTCAGATGTGTCAGTACACTATCTCCCATTAAAGCCAGGGTGTGGTAACCATCAGTGGTCCCCATTATCACCATGACACAGTACATCTTGGCCTTCCATGGTCTATCATCTCACCACTTTATACATTGGGTTTTTCCCTTCATAATTATAGTGCCCTTTGTATTTCAGCATGATGCCTCCAATTCCCACAATTGACATACTTGACTTTTCCACCACAGCCGAATAAACCTTCTTGACTTTCAGTGAAAGATTAGATTAGATTAGATTACGTTACAGTGTGGAAACAGGCCCTTCGGCCCAACAAGTCCACACCGACCCGCCGAAGCGCAACCCACCCATACCCCTACATTTACCCCTTACCTAACACTAGGGGAGAATGTGCAAACTCCACACAGTCAGTCGCCTGAGGTGGGAATTGAACCCGGGTTTCTGGCGCTGTGAGGCAGCAGTGCTAACCACTGTGCCACCGTGCCGCCCACTTTGAACTGTTATGGTCCATCACCCTAACTGAATCTGAAGTGACAGCCCTGACTGGTGAGCAACTAGAACACTGAATAATGTTTGTGCTGCTCCCTGACTAACTATTAATTTACAGCTTGGTGGCACTGGTAAATAACAAGCAGAAAAGCCTGAGATTATGGGATGATACAAGCAGGCTGGTCAGATGACTGAACTTTGGCAAATAGAATTTAACCCTGAAAAGTGTTAGATTATGCATTTTGAGAGGACTAACACGGCAAGAAAAGCATGTTGAATGGAAATACAGACAATCAAGGGGACCTTAGTGAGCAAGACTGTAGATCCTTGTTGGTAGAAGGAAAGATGGTTAAGAAGGTATATGGGGTATTTGCCTTTAATCATCAAGGCATTGAATTCAAGAGCAAGGCGGTCACAGTAGATGTGCGTATAATATTAGTTAAGCCACAGTTGGTGTACTGTATGCAGTTCTGGTCACACACACAATAGGAAGGATGTGATTGCACTTGCTAGGGCATAGAAAAGATTTATCAGGGTGTTTCCTGTGATGGAGCAATTCAGTTATGAAGAGAGACTAGATCAGCTGAGGTTGTTTTGCTGAGA
The DNA here is from genome assembly GCF_037043375.1 of Chiloscyllium plagiosum. Classification (NCBI taxonomy): domain Eukaryota; kingdom Metazoa; phylum Chordata; class Chondrichthyes; order Orectolobiformes; family Hemiscylliidae; genus Chiloscyllium; species Chiloscyllium plagiosum. Next base: position 106,467,486 of record NW_028270139.1, read on the forward strand.
AAAAAGTAGACTGTGAGGGTTTGATTGAGGTTTACCAAGTTCTAACAGGCATAGGCAGCATAGATACAGCAGGTACAGGTTTAGGATTAAGAGATTTAAGGGATTGAAGAAAACTTGCTTTTTTAACCTAGAGGCCAGTGGGTATCTGGAACTCACTGCCTGAAGGAGTGGTAGAGGCAGGAACTCTAAAGACATTTATAAGCTATTTAATCAGCACTAGAAATGCCACAGCGTGCAGGGCTATTTACCAAGGACTGTGAAGTGGAGCTAGAATACACAGATGTTTGATGACCAGTATGGACCTCTGCTCTGTAAAATTGCTAAGACTTTTTGACTCTCTATTGGAGAGTTAAGGTAGATTACAAAAGAAAACTATCACAAAATATTAAAAAGGATTGCAAAAACTTCTATAGGTATATAAAAGGGAAGAGAGTTGCTAAGGTGAATGTTGGTCTCTTTGAAGATGAAACCACAGAGTTAATAGTGGGGAAGATTGAAATGGCAGAGATTTTAAATCAATACTTTGCCTCAGTTTTCATGGCAGAGGACAATAGTATCATTCCTATCGGAATGGGCAAGTCAGAGGCTATAGAAAGGGTAGAACTTAAAACAATCAACATTGATAGGGAAAACAATTATGATTGAGGGCAGACAAGTCCCCCAGGCATGATGGTCTACATCCTAGGATATTAAAGGAAGTGGAAGCAGAAATAATGGATCCATTGATTACAGCATTCCAAAATTCCCTGGCCACAGGAAAGGTTCTAGTGAATTGGAAAATTGAAAATGTAATTCCCTTATTCAAAAAGAGAGGGAGGTAATACGTGAGAAATTACAGACCAATTAGTTTAGCATCTGCTGTTGGGAAAGCGTTAGAATCAATTATCAAGGAAGCAATATCAGGATATTTGGAAAGTCATAACACTATCCATTTGAGTCAGTATGGTTTTGTAAAGGGCAAATCATGTTTGAGTAAGTTGCTGGAGTTCTTTGAAGATGTAACAAGTGAAGTGGATCATTGGGATCCTGGAGATGTAATATATTGGACTTGGGGAAGGCGTTTGATAAGGTGCTGCACAAAAGGTTAATTCTCAAGGTTGGCTCATTTGGGATTGGGGTAATTTTGTAGTTTGGAGAGATGACCGGCTGTTGGACAAAAGACAGAGTTGGGATAAATGTTTCTTTTCTGGATGGCAAGATGTAAATAGTGGAGTGCCACAGGGTTCGATCCTTGGTCCCCAGCTATTTACAATCTACATTAATGACTTGAATGCAGTGATAAAAGACTCTATAGCCAAATTTGCGGATGACGCAAAACTAGGCAGGATAGTAAATTGCAACGAGGAAATAAGAACCTTACAAATGGGTGTAGATAGGTCAGGAGAGTGCGCCAAAATGTGGCAGATGGAGTTTAATGTAGATAAGTGTGAGGTCATGCATTTGGGTTGGAAAAATTGGAAGGCACCTATTATCTAAACGGGGAGAGACTTTGTGGTGTGCTGATATGATGGGATCTGCCTGTTCTCATTCATGAGTCACAGAAAACTAGCACACAGTTACAGCTGATAATAAAAAAAAGCGAATGGAATTTTGGCTTTTATAGCAAAAGAAATAGAATGTAAAGGTAAGGGAGTATTGTTGCAACTATACAAGGTATTGGTGAGACCGCACCTGGAGTATTGTGCATGGTTTTGGTCCCCTTGAAGAAGGGTGTAGTGGCATTGGAGACAGTTCAGAGCATGTTCACTAGATTGATCCCAGAGATGAGAAGTTTGTCATATGAAGAGAGATTAAACAGTTTAGGCCTATACTCTCTGGAATTTAGAAGAATGAGGGGAGTTCAAACTGAGGTGTTCAAGATGATAAAGGTATGTATAAAGTAGACGTGGAGTGGATGCTTCCTCTTGTGAGGCATTCTAGGATGAGAGGTCGTAATCTTAGGATAAGGTTTTAGCAAATTAAAACAGAGTTGAGGAGAAACAACTTCTCGCAAAGGGATGTGAATCTGTGGAATTTGCTTCCCCAAAGTGTGGAGGATGCTGGGATGGTGAGTAAATTTAAGGAGGGGTTAGACAGATTTTTAATTTGTAATGAGTTGAAGGGTTATGGGGCGAAGGCAGGAAAATAGGGGTGAGGAGCATATCAGCCATGACTGAATGGCAGAGCAGACTCGATGGGTCAAAAGGCATAATTTTGCTCCTATATCTCAAGAACTGATGAACTTATGAGCCCATCAACAGCAACTTTTCTTTAAAATTGTATCTTTAAAATAGTGACGCTTCAAGGAGTGTTATCAAACACAACTTGATGTCAAACTAACTAGGAAGAAAGGATTTCAGGGCATAATCTCAGAAAACGTGTTGCAGCTTGAGGGCAGAGAGAAGGAGGAATTTCTTCTCTCAGATGGTAGTAAGCCTGAGGAATCCTTTACTCAAAGCCTTTGGATATCTGTTGAGACTGGGTCATTAAGGATATTCAAGGATAAAGTCAATGGACAGATTGTTAATCATTAAGCAATTCACGGTTTATGGGGACTAGGAAGGAACGTGACATTGAGGATGATCAGATCAGCTATCATCTCATTGAACGATGTAGCAGAGTCAATCAATTGAATATCCTACTTCTTTTCCTATGGCTTATGATTTTGTATGTCAGATGACTAGAAGCTTGATCTCAGTGGTATGCTATAAGGAGCAACTTAAAAAATATATCAAAACAGTGAGAGAGAACTGCAGAGTTTGCAGGCTTGGCAGCTGATGGTAGAACCATGAATGACAGAATGATTAAAATTAGAGATTCTCATAAAGTCATAATTAGCTGATCATATTTGGCTTGGAGAAGGGTGTCATTGGCGGAGATTACAAAGATAGGATGGGGTGAGGCCAAGTAAGGAATTGAAAAGTAGGGTGCGAATTTTTAATCCGAAGCATTGCTTAATTGAAAGCTAATGCATGAGAGCGAGTGCAATGGTGACAGAGGAATCAGTCTTGCAGTAAGGGGAAGTGATGGTATCATGGTGCTGTCACAAGTCTTGTAACCCAAAGGCACAGAGTAATGTTCTGGGCTTAAATAACACCACTGCAGATATGAAATTTGAATTCACTTAATAAATCTGGAATTAAAAGCATGAAACCTGTGAATGAAGGACAAAAGCTGAAGACACTTGCAGCTGTTTTAAGCTTGAAGGAGAGAATATGGGAAGCTAGTCAGGGATGTATTGTTTTGTGAAATCTGGAGGTAACAAAAGGATCACTGAGTGTAAAGGCCACAGCCAAACTGAGGGTGAGGAGGGTGGGGGTGCTATTACAGGGATAGGAATAGATAGTCTTCAATGGCATGGAAATGTAGTTGGATGTTCGTACTGTCTCAGATATAACACAGAGGTAGAAACAGTTTGTTTCAGCCTCATACAGTTGCTCAGAAGATGGATGGAGTTGATGGTTCAAAAGTAGAATTTACAATGAAGACTGAAGACAAACATGCTTCTAATTTTTGTTGGAGGAAATTTTCACTTAGTTTGTACTGGATGTCAGACGTAACATATAGCATAACAATTTAGAGACAATGAAAAGGTTGAAATGCAAAGATACAGGGATAGAGTAGGGAGTGGATCTGGGTGGGATCCTCTTTAGAGAGTCATTGTAGTCTTGATGGGCCAAATAACCTGCTTCCACCCTATAGGGATTCTATGATTCAAATACTCTGTGAAAGAATTGGTTGTGAGACTCAGCGGATTGTTGTCTGAGTACATCGAAAACTGCTGTTGTTCTTTCGGATGATGGGAAGCAGATTGCTGAGATGGAGCAAGGATAAGTCCTTATGGGGATACCAGAGATTATGGTGTCAAAGTGGAAAGAGAAGGAATAGTTGATCAAATGTGGTTTAGAGTGAAAGAGGAAATATTTAAAAGGAATCTAAGAGGCAACTTTTCCACACAAAGGGTGGTGTGTATATGGAATGAGCTGCCAGAGAAAGCGGTGGAGGCTGATACAATTACAGCATTTAAAAAGCATCTAGATGGGTACATGAATAGGAAGGATTCATAGGGATGTGGGCCAAGTGCTGGCAAATGGGACTAGATTAATTTAGGATATCTGGTTAGCATGGACAAGTTGGACCGAAGGGTCTGTTTCCATGCCGTAAATCGCTATGACTAGAACATGGAACATGGAACACAGAACATTACAGTGCAGTACAGGCCCTTCAGCCCTCAATGTTGCGCCGACCTGTGAAACCAATCCAAAGCCCATCTAACCTACACTATTCCATTATCATCCATATGCCCATCTATTGACCACTTAAATGCCGTAAAGCTAGCAAGTCTGCAACTGTTGCAGGCAGGGCTTTCCATGCCCCAACTACTCTCGGAGTAAAGAAACTACCTCTGACATCTGTCCTATATCTATCACCCCTCAATTTAAGGCTATGTGTCCTCGTGCTAGCCATCACCATCCTAGGGAAAAGACTCTCGCTATCCACCCATCTAACCCTCTGATTATCTTGTATGTATCAATCAAGTCACCTCTCAAACTCCTCCTTTCTAATGAAAACAGCCTCAAGTCCCTCAATGTTTCCTCGTAAGACCTCCCACCCCCTCCCCCACCCACCCACTCCCCCCGCTCCATACCAGGCAGCATCATACTAAATCTCCTCTGAATGCTTTCCAAATCTTTCACATCCTTCCTATAATGTGGTGACCAGAACTGCACGCAATACTCCAAGTGCTGCAGCACCAGAGTTCTGTACAACTGCAGCATGACCTCATGGTTCCGAAACTCGATCCCTCTACCAATAAAAGCTAACACACCGTATGCCTTCTTAACAGCCCTATCAACCTATGTACATGGACACCGAGATCTTTCTGCTAATCTACACTATCAAGAATCTTACCATTCACACAGTACTCTGCATTCCTGTTACTCCTTCCAAAGTGAATCATCTCACACTTTTCCACATTAAACTCCATTTGGTACCTCTCAGTCCAGCTCTGCAGCTTATCTATGTCCCTTTGTAACCTACAATGTCCTTCAGCACTATCCACAACTATACTGACCCTTGTGTTGTCTGCAAATTTACTAACCCATCCTTCTATACCCTCATCCAGGTTGTTTATAAAAATGACAAACAGCAGTGGACCCAAACAGATTCTTGCGGAACACCACTAGTAACCTAACTCCAGGATGAACATTTCCCATCAACCACTACCCTCTGTCTAATTTCAGTTAGCCAAGTAATTTGGGTGTTATGGGCTTTTCTTGGCTGAGTGACTGACTTTATTAAAATCTAAAAGCAAATCGTAGGAGATGACAATTGTCATCTCTATTGAGTAAAAATATACTGACACCTTGTCACCTTCAGAAATATTGGACAGTCACTGCAGGATCCAAATAAATATGTTCGTGATTAAGATATCAGGTAGGACCTGGTTTGTCATGATTTTCTTTTGTGCTCAAATATGGGTAAGGACCTGGTACAGCTATCTTGTCATGGTATTCTTAGTCTACATGTTGATGTCACATACAGCTATTCTTAAACCCAAAGAGATTGAACACGTAAGAGCTTAATTAAAGCATGAGTGTTGTATAATGAACAGATAGGGATAATACACAACATAAGGATAAAGCATAATACAAGATTATGCTGAAAGATTTCTGATTTGAAAAGTTGAAAAGAAAATGGATAGAAAATTTAGAAAATTCCTCTCCTAGATGTCTGATGTACCTGACAGCCTTTTGGTATGGATATGGAAGATTCAAACAACGCTGGAAAAATGTGTTACTCGCAGTGTAATGATAATGAAAGCAAGTTGGCATATTTGGATGTCACATGTATTCTAACATGTACAGCACAGTTACTATGGTGATGAAGGCTCAAAATAGAAAAGTAATCTATTCTTGCAACAATAATGGTTGAGAATTACAGTCTTTTAGGCTTTCCGTAAATGTAAAAGCAGCCATTTTATCCTTCTCATTTGATAGTAATTTTAAAGATACTGTTCCCAAATTTCACCTCCACAGTAGTGGTGGTTTCAGCAGTACAGATGAAAAATGGCATCTGTGTGAAATTTCATTCACCAATTTGGTGAGGCTTTTAATTTGATGATTATGAATGCATGATGGAAGTGTGTAGAATATTTGGATTGTGAAGTCAATCAACATCTATAGCTAAGTTAACAGCAATGTTGTTATCTTTAGCCTTGATATTCTAATTGCAGGCCTTTATGTAATGCACAGCTGAACGCTCATTCAGCAGAACAAAGGATACATGATGTCTTTGTTATCATAGAGTCACAGAGATGTACAGCACAGAAGCAGACCTTTTAGTTCAACACATCTATGTCGATCAGATATCCAAATAAATCTAGTCCCATTTGCCAGCATTTGGCCCAGATCCCTCTAAACCCTTCCTATTCATGTATCCATCCAATTGCCAAATAAATGTTGTAATTGTACCAGCCTTCACTAATTCCTCTGGCAGCTCATTCCGTACATGCATCACCCTCTGCATAATGTAGTTGTCCCTTAGGTCCCTTTTATATCTCTCCTCTCTCTCCTTAAACCTATGCCATCTAATTTTGGACTCTCTTACCCTAACAAAAAGACCTTGACTATTTATCCTATCCATGCTCCTCATGATTTTATAAATCTCTATAACGTCACCTCTCAGCTTCTAATGCTCTAGGGAAAATAGCCCCAGCCTAATCAGCCTCTCCTTACAGCTCAAACCCTCCAACCCCAGCAACATTCTTGTAAATCTTTTCTGAATCTTTTATTCTAACTGCAAACAATTATAAGCTTTTGACGTATAACTTTCCTAGTTAAAACTGGAACCACATTATAAGCTCCCCCTCTGTACACTCATATAAACAGACACAATAAAATGTTAAGGGCAAAGGGTAAGGCTGGGAAGATCGATCAATGGCCCCTGTTCACAGGATTTGCTGAGATTACCCTGTGCTTCTCAATCATCCTCCCATGTGTGCAGGAGACAGGGGTGAATGGTTCCCACTTATAAATATCATTGACTTATCAATGAAAATTCACAGCTTTCAGCAACTAAAAAACTAAAATATAATGACTGTTGATGGGCTTATTATGCTTTCCCTGCACGGAAAATAAACTTCTTTGCATTTATAGAGATCCAATTGCTTCTGCCAAAACATTCGTGCTGAATGTTCTTCAGCTCCTGAAGGTCACTAGTCAACGAACCAATCAGCTTCATGTTGCCAGTTGAAGCTCAATTTGTACAGCCCTTGCCTCCAGCTCATCTGCAAACTAGGCTTTCTCTACTGTTTGAACAAGCAGCTATGCACATTGTATTTACATGCGTGTCAGGTTTGTCGTTGTTAAAATGTTTGGCAATGCTTCAGGAATCCTTGGGTTTTAAAACCAGCCCTTTTTCCATTTCAGTCCATATCAAACATATAGAAAAATAAAAGGATAGCTGTTACACAATTGTAGAATGATGGAAAGTCTTCACATTCTGGATGAAGATGGGAAACACTTACGAACCTTGATCAAGTTTTATAACAATTTCACTGAGATATCTTTTCAGCTTACTTTGTCTCTTACTCACTATTATTCATGACAAACCTCTCCTACTGCCAACATCTAGGTTTGTGGAAACAAGAGCAGTTTCAGTGCAGAGGCTATTTGTAACAAGGAAAAACACAGACTGAAGGGTTTTGTCCTGCTGTTGTGGTTTTAAAATTCACCCGCTAACACTTTTAAAAGTTTCCCTGATTTATTCCACCAAGTTATGTATCTTTCCAGTGAACAGCAGACAATCCACAGTTGTCTCTGAATTTTTAATGTTTTGGGTTTAATTTTCTCTGAACAGTACAGGCAATATGATTTAGTTACAAAAAAAAACAAGACCAGAAAAATTAGATGTTTGATGTGGAGAAAGAAAGTGTATGTTTTCAACAGTGAGATGAGAATCAACAGATGGTGGAATATAAATTTAATTTAAAAATAACTGGAATTGATAATCAACTGATGATCATAAATTGATTGTTGGAAATACCCCATCTGTTTAGAGTGTCCTTCAGTGAAAGAAATCTGCCATCCACACATAGTCTGGCTGATATGTGGCTCTAGACCCAAAGCAATATGGCTGACTCTCAAATGCCCTCAAAAATGAACTAGCAAGTCATTCAGTTGTGTCAATCACTGCAGAGTCTCATCAAAGAAATGAAACTATATGTACCACCTAGCAGTGACCTAAGCATCAGAAAAGACAGGAATAGCCCTGTTAACCCTGCAAGTCCTCCATACAAACATCTGGGGCTAGTGCCAAGATTGGGAGAGTTGTCTCACAAACTAGAGACTTGTCTCACAGACAGCCTGACATAGTCATACTCATTGAATTATACCTTACAATGCCCCAAACACTGTTATCATTATCTATGGATATGTCCTGTCCCACCTGCAGGACAGACCCAGCAGAGTTGTTGACATCATGGTATACCTGGGAGGGGATTCATGGAAGGTAGAAGCCATTTGGTCCATAGAGACTGCACCGATCCTTCAAATGACCATATCCCTATAAACCCACATTTACCATGATCAAGTTACCTAACCTCACATCTTTCAACTGTGAGAGGAAACCTACACAGACACAGGAAGAACATGCAAATTCCACACAGACAGTCACCTAAGGATGGAATTGAGCCTGGGTACCTGATGTTATGAGGCAACAGTGCTAACTACTGTATAACCATGCTACTCTGGGAGTTCTCAACTCCGACCACATGAAGTCTAATGGTTTCAGGTTAAACATAGGCAGGGAAACCTTAATCTGAATAGCAATAAACCCATTAGTGAGCTGCACAAAGTTCAGTCACCCATCTGTTAGGGTCATCCTTCCAACGTTTGTGAGAAGATTTGTAGCTCGGGTGCTCGTTGTTGTGGTTCTGTTCGCTGAGCTGGAAGTTTTTGTTGCAAACGTTTCGTCCCCTGTCTAGGTGACATCCTCAGTGCTTGGGAGCCTCCTGTGAAGCGCTTCTGTGGTGTTTCCTCCGGCATTTATAGTGGCCTGTCCCTGCCGCTTCCGGTTGTCAGTTTCAGCTGTCCGCTGTAGTGGCCGGTATATTGGGTCCAGGTCGATTTGTTTGTTGATGGAGTTTGTGGATGAGTGCCAAGCTTCTAGGAATTCCCTGGCTGTTCTTTGTTTCGCGTGCCCTATAATGGTAGTGTTGTCCCAGTCAAATTCATGTTGCTTGTCGTCTGCGTGTGTGGCTACTAGGGATAGCTGGTCGTGTCGTTTCGTGGCTAGTTGATGTTCATGGATGTGGATCATTAGCTGTCTTCCTGTTTGTCCTATATAGTGTTTTGTGCAGTCCTTGCATGGGATTTTGTACACTACGTTAGTTTTGCTTACACAGGAAAGCCACACACACAGACCAAGTCCTGAACTATGAAAGCAACCACCCCAATACACACAATGAAGTTGCATCAATACACTGTTCAAAAGGGCCACAACACACCGCAGCACACCAGAACTGCAAAAAGAGGAAGAGGAACACCTATACAAGGTATTCGCAAAAAACGGATATCCTCGCAATTTCATCAACAGATGCCTAAGGGAGAGACAACAGAACAAGGACATGCAGCAACCCAAAGGACTAGGCACACTACCATACGTCAAGAACATCTCTGAAATGACAGCCAGACTACTGCGACCACTAGGATTTATAACAGCACACAAACCAACAGCCACTCTCAGACAACAACTCACCAAAACGAAGGACCCGATACCCAGCATGAGCAAAACTAATGTAGTGTACAAAATCCCATGCAAGGACTGCACAAAACACTATATAGGACAAACAGGAAGACAGCTAACGATCCGCATCCACGAACATCAACTAGCCACGAAACGACACGACCAGCTATCCCTAGTAGCCACACACGCAGACGACAAGCAACATGAATTTGACTGGGACAACACTACCATTATAGGGCAAGCGAAACAAAGAACAGCCAGGGAATTCCTAGAAGCTTGGCACTCATCCACAAGCTCCATCAACAAACACATAGACCTGGACCCAATATACTGGCCACTACAGCGGACAGCTGAAACTGACAACCGGAAGCAGCAGGGACAGGCCACTATAAATGCCTGAGGAAACACCACAGAAGCGCTTCACAGGAGACTCCCAAGCACTGAGGATGTCACCTAGACAGGGGACGAAACGTTTGCAACAAAAACTTCCAGCTCGGCGAACAGAACCTCATCCTTCCAAATTGATCAGGCTGATGGCCCTGGTCAGTTGTAGATGTCTGCTCACAAAAAGTCAAGGAGGGTTAACAGAGATCTCCGCTCCATGCATTAAGGATTGCTGACATAGCTGGTTATCCCTAGGGCACTATAGATTGAACACACATTACATCAGGAGGGCCATATCATAATCCAGTTGACTTCATTATCATAAACAGGTTCATTCCATCAGCATACAAATCATCTGCATCATTGCTGCCACAATCTAGGAGTATGCACCAGGTACTCTGGAGGTTGTCATTAAAACTTACACCCTTGAAGATTCTTGATTTTCTGTTTCAAGAGCTTGATGTCTGACAAGGATGGTTACAGGGAAACAAGGCTGCTTACTGCAAACAGAAACGTGCCTGATGAATTGGTAATGCAAGTTCCTGCTTGTTCTGAACAAGATTGTTAAAGCGAATTAGACTGTAAGGGTTAAATAGGGATTCTTACATTCACAATGAAAGGAAAGCATTGGACCACAGGCCTCCCAACAGCCAGTGGGAGATAAAGGAACAAATATGTGGTCAGGTTATGAAAAAATATTGTAAAAACACCAGGCTATTGTGACAGGTGATTTTTAGTTTCTCATTTATTGACTGGGACACCATAGGGCCAGGGGATTAGATGGGGGGGGAAATTTGTTAGGTGCATTCTAGAGGGTTTCTTGAAGCAATATGTAAACAGTCCAACTGAGAAAAGGGCCATACTAGACGTAATATTGAGGAATGAGCCTGGCCAGGTAATCAAAATTTCAGTGGGGGATCATTTCGGGAACAGTGACTATAATTCTGGAAGTTTTAAGTTACCTATGGATCAAGATAAGAGTAGTCCTCGGATGAAAATACAAAACTGGGGGAAGACTAACTATGACAATATGAGGCAAGAACTGGGGAATAGATTAGAGTGGAGCTGGAAAAGTTCAGCAGGTCAGGCAGCATCCAAGGATCAGGAAAATTGACATTTTGGGCAAAGGCCCTTCATCATTCCTGATGAGTGGGCGGCATGGTGGCACAGTGGTTAGCACTGTTGCCTCATAGCACCAGAGACCCGGGTTCAGTTCGCACCTCAGGCAACCGTCTGTGTGGAGTTTGCACATTCTCCCCGTGTCTGTGTGGGTTTCCTCCGGGTGCTCCGGTTTCCTCCCACAGTCCAAAAATGTGCTGTTTAGGTGAATTGGCCATGCTAAATTGCCCGTAGTGTTAGGTGTAGGGGAATGGGTCTGGGTGGGTTGCTCTTCGGAGGGGCGGTGTGGACTTATTGGGCTGAAGGACCTGTTTTCACACTGTAAATAATCTAATCAAATGCTGCCTGACCTGCTGTGCTTTTCCAGCACCACTCTAATCTTGACTCTAATCTCCAACATCTGCAGTACCCACTTCTGCCTAGAAACTGGGGAATGTATATTGGATGTGGCTGTTTGAGGGTGAATCTGTCATGTGGGAATCTTTAAAAAGTAAGTTGATCAGATTTTAGGGCCAGAATGTTCTTGTGAAAATGAAGGATAAGGATGGCAAGATTAAGGAACCTTGGATAACAAGAGAAATTGTGAGCTTGGTCAGAAAGGAAAGAGAGGCATATGTAAGGTTTAGGAAACTGAAGACAGACAGAGCTCTCAAAGACTATAAAGAAAGCAGGAAAGAACTTAACAAGGAGTTTGGAGGGTAAAAGGGAACCATAAAATGTCCTTAGCAAACAGGGTTGAGGAAAATGCCAAGGCGTTTTATGTGTGTATAACGAACAAGGACAAAGGAGGGGATTTATATATGGAACCAGAGGAAGTGGTTGTGGTTTAATCAATACTATTTTTAGATATAGATTTTATTGTCACATGTACTAGAGGACAGGAATGCAGGAGTACAATGAAAAGTGTATAAAATCACCATTCTCTGGCACCAAAAGACAAGATTAAAAACAGAAGCAGAAATAAAAGAAACAGCCAAAAGAAAACCAAACATCCAGAATGCGTCTAGTATTGTGTCAGGTTCTGGTTTGTAATCGATCATTTTCTGATTTTAAAGTGTTCAGCTGACTCCCAGATCCCTGCTTCTGGACACTGAACTCATTTGGGCAATGTGAAATGAAGAGGCGGTGGACAAATGTTTCAGAACAAAGGAACCTCTGCATTTATTTAAATACAAAAGTTATGCATAACACAATAAAAGAATGCAAATGCAATGAACAGGGAAATTGATAGTATTAATAATAGAGATCAATAGTACTATTAAATACACTATTAGCTAAATGAACCTTATACTCAAAGTCTGTGAGAAGATTTGTAGCTCAGGTGCTTGTTGTTGTGGTTCTGTTCGCCGAGCTGGGAATTTGTGTTGCAGACGTTTCGTCCCCTGTCTCGGTGACATCCTCAGTGCTTGGGAGCCTCCTGTGAAGTGCTTCTGTGATCTTTCCTCCGCCATTTGAGGTGGTTTGAATCTGCCGCTTCCGGTTGTCAGTTCCAGCTGTCCGTTGCAGTGGTCGGTATATTGGGTCCAGGTCGATGTGCTTATTGATTGAATCTGTGGTTGAGTGCCATGCCACTAGGAATTCCCTGGCTGTTCTCTGTTTGGCTTGTCCTATAATAGTAGTGTTGTCCCAGTCGAATTCATGTTGTTTGTCATCTGCGTGTGTGGCTACTAGGGATAGCTGGTCGTGTCGTTTCGTGATTAGTTGGTGTTCATGAATGCGGATCGTTAGCTGTCTTCCTGTTTGTCCTATATAGTGTTTAGTGCAGTCTTTGCATGGGATTTTGTACACTACATTGGTTTTGCTCATGCTGGGTATTGGGTCCTTCGTTCTGGTGAGTTGTTGTCTGAGAGTGGCTGTTGGTTTGTGTGCTTTTATGAGTCCTAGTGGTCGCAGTAGTCTGGCTGTCAGTTCAGAAATGCTCTTGATGTATGGTAGTGTGGCTAGTCCTTTGGGTTGCGGCATGTCCTCATTCCGTTGTCTTTCCCTTAGGCATCTGTTGATGAAATTGTGCAGGTATCCGTTTTTGGCGAATACATTGTATAGGTGTTCTTCTTCCTCTTTTTGCAATTCTGGTGTGTTGCAGTGTGTTGTGGCCCTTTTGAATAGTGTCTTGATGCAACTTCTTTTGTGTGTATTGGGGTGGTTGCTTTCATAGTTCAGGACTTGGTCTTTGTGAGTGGCTTTCCTGTATACCTTTGTTGTGAAATCTCCGTTCGGTGTTCTCTGTACCATCACGTCTAGGAATGGGAATTGGTTGTCCCTTTCTTCCTCTCTCGTGAATCGGATTCCTGTGAGTGTGGCGTTGATGATCCGGTGTGTGTTCTCTATTTCCAAGAACCTTATACTACAAAATTCCTACCCTGTGGTCCCAATGCACTGTCACCATTCACCTTCTCCTCCCTGCTAGCTCGGTTAGAACTTCAGGGTCTTGGGAGTTTAAGCTCAGCATTAAAGAAAACACAGTTTTGAAGTATGCCTGGCTGTTTCCACTTGCCGTACCTAGAACCTCGATGAAGATTAGAATAGATTCTCTACAATGTGGAAACAGGCCCTTCAGCCCAACAAGTCCACACCGACCTTCCGAAGAGCAACCCACCCAGACCCATCTCCCTCTGACTAATGCATCGAACACTAATGGCAATTTAGCATGGCCAATTCACCTTGCCTGCACATCTTTGTGACTGTGGGAGGAAACCGGAGCACCCGGAGGAAATCCACGCCGACACGGGGAGAATGTGTAAACTCCACACAGTCACCTGAGGATTTGAAACTGTGTAGATTTTTCAGTTCAGGTTGAGTTTGCTGATGCAGTAAGGCGTGTATTGGATATATCGGTGCAATGCCTGGTTTTTTTGCTGAGTTTGCAGGTCAGTTTTCACCTCAGGATGTGTCTGAGGCCATGTGATCTTGGATGAGTCAGTTGAATTTCAGAGTTTGTCATCTCTTGGATCTGCTGGTCGTTGATGGTTGCTGTTAGGTCTACTGGTTCAGAACAGGCCTGCATCTGGTTGCTCTTGCTCAAATGCCCTCAGATAGTTCCCTGAGGTGAAATTGGGGTTAGCAGTTATCCTGACTGTGTGCCCCATTATCTCTCATCAAATCTGTAGTTATCTTTAAGCTCGTGATGTTCTCTTCTGAAGTTAATTGACTTTCCAATGGTTAGTGAATGTGTGAATGGGTTTTGATGGAGGTTGAATGTCTGATATCTTTGTAGGCCCCATGCTGTCTGCACTGGCTGGCCCGAGATGTAAAATCTGTCTTGGGCTAGAGTCTGTTAGTTTTGGTTGATTGTCCACTTAGATAGGAGGTGTACATTGGAATTCCAAGCTGAACAATTGTTTCAGACAGCCATCTCAGTTTTATGAGTTGTATTTGTGTACTCTCCACAGAATTCATTTCAGCTTCCATTTACCTTTGAAAAGTTTTGAAAAGTCTGGGGTTTTGTCAAGTATTTTCGATGTTGTGAATTTTTTCTCAATCATACACTTTGCAAAGGAGAAGGACATTGTGGATAGTGAGTCTAGAGAGGACATGTGTATATTCTAAGGGATATCAACTTAATAGAGTTCTTTGAGGAAGTGACCAAGTTGATAGATGAATGAAGGGCTGTTGATGTTATATACATGGACAAAGTGAAGTCATATGGTGTGCAGGGTGTTCTAGGTAGGTTGATAAAGAACTGGTTGAGCAACAGGAGACAGAGAGTAGTAGTTGAAGGGAGTTTCTCGAAATGGAGAAAGGAGACCAGTGGTGTTCCACAGGGATCAGTGTTGGTGCCACTGTTGTTGGTGATATACATAAATGATCTAGAAGAGGGTATGATCAGCAAGTTTGCAGATGACACGAAGATTGGTGGAGTAGCAGAAAGCATAGGGGACTGTCAAAGAATACAAGAGGATATAGACTGGAGAGTGGGAGGAGAAGTGGCGGGTGGAATTCAATCTAGGCAAATGTGAGGTGATGCATTTTGGGAAGTCTAATTCTTGAGCGAATTATACAGTGAAGGGAGGAGCCTTGGGAAAAGTTGATGAACAGAGAGACCTGAGAGTTCAGGTCCATTTTATCCTGAAGGTTGCTGCACAGGTGGATAGAATGATCAAGAAGGCATATGGTATGCTTGACTTCATTGGAACGGGTATTGAATATAAGAGCTGGCAGGTCATGGTAAAATTGTACACAATATTGGTTCGGCCACATTTAGAATACTGTGTACAGTTCTGGTCGCCATATTACCAAAAGGATGTGGACGCTTTGAAGAGAGTGCAGAGAACGTTTACAAGGATGTTGCCTGGTATGGAAGGTGCTAGCTATGAAGTGAGGTTGAGTTGATTATGTATGTTTTCATTAGAAAAAAGGAGATTAAGGAGGAGACCTGATTGAGGTCTACAAAATCATGAAGGGTATTGACAGGGTAGATAGAAATCAGCTTTTTTCCCAGGGTGAGGAATTCAGTAACGAGAGGTCATGCTTTCAAGGTGAGACGTGGAAAGTCTATGGGGGATACAAGCGGCAAGTATTTTACACAGAGGGTGGTGGGTGGCTGGAATGCGTTGCCAGCAGAGGTAGTAGAGGCAGGCACGATAGATTCATTTAAGATACATCTGGACAGATACATGAGTAGTTGGGGAGCAGAGGGATACAGATGCTTAGGAATTGGGTGACAGGTTTAGACAATGGATTTAGATTGGCTCAGGTTTGGAGGGCCGAAGGGCCTGTTCCTGGATTGTAAATTTTCTTTGGTCTTTGGATATCAATATAAAATTGATGGACATTTGGAATGTCTCCTCATCCGAGCAGATCACCTACAGCATTTGCAGTTTTTTTGTCTCCCTCATGTGTTTGCTGGTTTGGAAAGCATTAAGGTAGATAAGTCCCTCGGACTTGATGGGATCTATCCCAGAATACTGAAGGAGGTGAGGGAGGAAATTGCTAGGGGCCTTGTTCGAAATCTTTGTATTGTCTTCAGTCATTGGATAGGTTGAGAGAACTGGAAAATAGTCAATGTTATTTCTTTGTTTAAGAAAAGTAACAGGGATAATCCAGGAAATGATAGGCCAGTGAGCCTTACATCAGTGATAAGGAAGTTATTGTAGACAATTCTGAGGGACAGAATTTGCCCCACTAGCTACCTGACGAAGGAGCAATGCTCCGAAATCTTGTATGTTCAAATAAACCTGTTGGACTATAACCTGGTGTCGTGAGATTTTCAACTTTGTCCACCCAAGACCAACACTGACAACTTGACATCTTGAAAGAAATTGACTTATTAGTGATAAGTAACATAGCTTTGTGCTTACAAACTTGCTTGAGTTTTTTGAGGAAGTGACAAAGATGACTGATGAGGGCAGGGTGATGGGTGTTACCTACATGTACCTTGGTTAGAGACAAAAAAAACTGCAAATGCTCTAGGTGATCTGCTCGGATGAGGAGACATTCCAAATGTCCATCTATTTTGAACAATGTGCTTTTGACCCCTCTGTCATCCAGAAAGCCTTCCACTGCACTGCCTGTATTCCCTGTTCCACTGGTCTAACATCTCCCTCCTCTAAACGCAAAAAAGACAGTGTCTCCCTTGTCCTCACCTACCACCTGGATCCAAGGCATTATTCTCAAACATTTCCACCAACTCCAACTATATCGCACCACCAAGAACATCTTCCTCTCCTCACCCCTCTCCACCTTCTACAAGGACCATTCCCTTCACCAAACCTTGTTTCGCGCCACTATCCCCACCAACCACCTCAAACCCCCCAGGCACCTTCCCCTGCAACCGGAAAAGACGCCAAACCTGCCGGCACACCACCACCTCACCTCCATCCAGGGCCCCAAACAGTCCTTCCAGGTGAGACAGAAATTCACCTGCTTCTAGTTTACTGCATCAGGTGCTCCCGATGTGGTCTTCTCTACATTGGGAGACTGAACTTAAACTTAGGGAATGGTTCACTGAGCATCGCAGCTGGGCCTGCAGGGGCAGACCGGACCTTCTGGTCACTGCCCATTTTAATTCCCCCAACCACTTCCTTTCCAACATGACCATCCACAGCCTCCTCCATTACCAAAATGAATCAAACTATAAATTGGAGGAACAACACTTCATCTTCCACTTGGGCAGACCACAGCCCAGAGGACTCAACAGTGAGTTCTCCAATTTCAAATAACCTCCCTTCCCATCCCCTGACTCTCCTCTCAACTACCTCCTCCTCCCTTCCATTCCTCTCATCGACCCCTTCCTTCTTGCCACCAACCAGATTCATTCCTCCCAATGACCAATCAGGTCACACCCAATATCTATGTTCACCTATCCCCACCTCACCACCCTGCCCCCACCACCCCCTTTATCTGCAACTCTCTTACACCCACCCCAGTCCTGAAGAAGGGTTATACCCAAAATGGTGACTTCTCCACTTTCTGATGTTACCTGGTTGGCTGTGTTCTTCCAGCCTCCTGCTTGTATACCTACATGTACCTTAGCAAGGTCTGTGATTAGGTCTCTCATGGAAGGCTGACACAGAAGGTGAGGTCCTGTGGGATCTGCAGTGAGCTGGTAAAATGGATACAGAACTGGCTTGTTCATAGAAGATGGAGAGCAGCCGTGGAATGGTGAGTCTCTGACTGGAGATCTGTGACCAGTGGTGTTCCACAGGGATCAGTGCTGGCACCCCTACTTTTTGTAATATATATAAGTGATTTGGAAGAGAATGTTAATGGTCTGATGAGTATGTTTTTGGACGACAAAAAGATTGGTGCAGTTGCAGGTAGTGAGGAGGATTGCCAGAGGATACAGCAGATTATAGATCGGCTGGAGGCTTGGTTGGAAAAATGGTAGATGAAACTTAATGATGAAGGGCTTTTGCCCAAAACGTCGATTTCCCTGCTCCTCGGATGCTACCTGACTTGTTGTGCTTTTCCAGCACCATTCTAATCTTGACTCTAATCTCTAGCATCTGCAGTCCTCACTTTCGCCTAAATGAAACTTAATCCAGACAAACACAAGGTGATGCATTTTGGAAGGTATAATGCAGGAGAAAAATGTATAGTAAATAGTAGAACCCTATAAACATTAGAATACAGAAGGATGGAGACTTGAAGGTCCACGGTTCCTGAAAGTGGCAACACAAGGATTAGGTGGTCAAGAAGGCATATGTTGCAACTGTATGGAGCTCTAGTCAGGCTACAATTGGAACATTGCATTCAATTCTGGTCACCACAATAACAGAAGGAATTGGAAACTTTGGAAAGGGTATAGAAAATGTTTGCCCTGGATGCTGACTGCATTGAAGGGTATTAGCTATGAGAAGAAATTGGACAAACCTGGTTTGTTTCCACTTGAATGCCTGCAGCTGAGGAGTGACCTTACTGAAGCTTACAAAATTCTGAGAGGCGTAGATAAAGTGGATAGTCAGAGTCTTTTTCCCAGTGTAGAAATGTCAATTACTAGACGTTAAAGTAAAAAGGGGGAAGGTTAAAGCAGATGTGGCAGGCCAAGCTTTTTAACAGAGGGCAGTAATTGCCTGGAATGCGCTGCCAAAGCAGGTGGTAGAAACAGATACAACAGCAATTTTTAAGAAACATCTTCACAGATATATGACTAAGCAGGGAATAGAAGGATTATAGGCTGTGTAGAGGCAAAAGGATTTTAGTTTGGAAAGGTATCATATGTCAGTGCAGTGTTGGTGGGCCAAGCTGTCTGTTCTTGTGCTGCACTGTTCATTGTTCTTTGTTCCTTGAAAGATCAGACTTCTCCATGTGGCTCTGAAGAAGGATCACCGGACCCGAAATGTTAAGTCTGCTTTCTCTGCACAGATGCTGCCAAATCTGCTGAGCTTTTCCAGCAATGGCAAAGACATTACAGATGCAGTGACTGTGCCCACCAATTCTTTATTCAAACACTTTAAGAATAAAGAAGAAATAAAATCCAGAGTGTGTCCACAGGATCAAGATGAGAAGAATTTTTGTTTGAAGATTTATTTCAACAACTACAGCAGGACCTGAATGACTGCAGCTTCTAACTGCAGATCAATGAATCTTTCAGCACGGGCAACACAGAGCAACTGATTGTTTTTGTCTGCATGTTTCTTAGCGATATAATAACCAAACAGGAATACCTCACCCTTTTGCCCATTACAAAGAAAGTAAGCAGTGAAGATATCTACAACAAATTTAAAAGGTATGTGCTTGAGAGAAAAAAAAACTTTGAGCCAAAAAAACTGGTTTCTATCCTCACTGCTGTGACAAATGCAGGCTTTATTGCATTTTGCAGAAATGATCCAGATGTGCCATTGTTTATCAATTGCCACTGTATAATCCACCAGCAAGTATTAGCAAATAAAGATATAGGCTTTTCTCATGTGATGGAAATTTGTAAGCTCGATTTGAGCAACAGCCTTTCAGCACCACTTGTTTAAATTATTATTCAATGTCTACAGGTAACTAATCGTCCATGCTGATGAGAGGTAGTTAAGTCAAGGGAAGGTTCTACATAGACTTTTAGATTCAATGTCTGAAACTGTCACTTTTCCTAAATCAGGGAATGAACTATGCAATGAACTGTCAGTCAACCTGTGGATGCTTGACTTCAGATTCCTTAACGAGAGAACAGTCAAAACTGAGCTGAGCTGAACTATGAGTTCCAGGACAAGGACAGAGACTTTGAGCATATGATTGGTGTTATGAATGCATTCAAATCGAAGTTGGGTCTGTGGTTCTCCCAGAAAAAAATTAAAAAGGAAAGAAAAATTGTTCCACTTCTGTGTACACTGAAGTAAGTTTGCAGAGGGATTAAACAGACAAATTCAGCAATTTAAGTGATCAAACAAATCATCATGTTTGTCTAAAAAACATGAGTTGGTGACCAAATTACAAAGCAGTGGCATTGATATGGAAATAATTACTATGTAAAGTGCTACTGAGCTGAAAATCAAATTGAGATACAGTGATTGTTGAGGGCTTGTAAACAGAAGAAAATACCCACTGCTATTATCTGTGCTTTTAAAGTGAAAGTTTGCTTTGAATCTACATACCTTCATGAGACAGTGACTTGAGTAGAGACAAAATGAATAATATACATTTGGTCTGAGATTTATGTATCACAACATAAACAGTTTGTTTTTTATTAGTGAAGATCCTGGGTTGTGCTTAAATTTTAAAAATGAACTTGCACTTGATAATGTTGGAGACCACTGTGCTACGTGTACTGTGAAAGGCAATTTCAGACTGGCAATAATTGATATGATGCACAACTCCGCATTAAATATGAAGTGAATGGTGCAAATTCTGAATAGTCCCAGCAGCGATGAGTACGTCTTCCATTGGTGAGCACACAATAATGTTAGTGTGCACTATAGCAACATGGTGCATACATAATAAGATTAACCATTTAAAATTGTGTTTAATAATTAACTACAGTGCATTGTGATAAACTCACCATGGAAG
Organism: Chiloscyllium plagiosum; assembly: GCF_037043375.1. Lineage (NCBI taxonomy): Eukaryota > Metazoa > Chordata > Chondrichthyes > Orectolobiformes > Hemiscylliidae > Chiloscyllium > Chiloscyllium plagiosum. The sequence goes on from NW_028270139.1 coordinate 106,488,147, forward strand.
TTTCTGAAACTGATCTGTAGCTGAGTTTTGGTAAAACTATTCCTTTTGTTTCCAAGAAATCACCTGAAAAACGAATCTTCAATCCTGAAAAGTATGAAGAGTCATAGAATCATAGAGTCCTACAGCACGGAGACAGGTCCTTTGGTCTAAACTGGTCCATGCTGACCAAAATGTCCATCCACGCTAACCTCATTTCCCTGCACTTGGCCCATATCCTTCTAAACCTTTCCTATCCATGTATTTGTCCAAATGCCTTTTAAATGTTGTTAATGTACCCATCTTAACTGCTTCCGCTGGCAGCTCATTGCATATGCTTGCTACCCTCTGTGTAAAAGATTGCCCCTCAGGTTCCCTTTTATTCTTTCCGTTCTAATCTTAAACTGATGCCTTCTAGTCCTCGATTCCCCAAACCTGGGAAAAAGACTGCGTGCATTCACATTATCCATGCCTCTCATGATCTTATACACCTTTCTAGGGTACCCCTCAGTCTCCAATGCTCTAAAGAAAAAAGTCCTAGCTTGTATCCCTATGGCTAATATGAACTAGGAGCAGAGGAGCAACCCCTTTATACTACTCTGTCATTCAATAAGGTCATGGCTGGTCTGTTTGTGTTTGAATTACACATTCCTATCTAGGCCTGACACCTTTGATTTCCTTGATCAGTGGTGCTGGAAGAGCACAGTAATTCAGGCAGCATCCGAGGAGCTTCGAAATCGACGTTTCGGGCAAAAGCCCTTCATCAGGAATAAAGGCAGAGAGCCTGAAGCGTGGAGAGATAAGCTAGAGGAGGGTGGGGGTGGGGAGAGAGTAGCATAGAGTACAATAGGTCAGTGGGGGAGGAGATGAAGGTGATAGGTCAGGTGGAGGGAGGGTGGAGTGGATAGGTGGAAAAGGAGCTGGGCAGGTCGGACAAGTCCGGACAAGTCAAGGGGACAGTTTTGCTGGAGGTTAGAAACTAGGATGAGGTGGGGGAAGGGGAAATGAGGAAGCTGTTGAAATCCACATTGATGCCCTGGGGTTGAAGTGTTCTGAGGCGGAAGATGAGGCGTTCTTCTTCCATGCGTCTGGTGGTGAGGGAGCGGCGGTGAAGGAGGCCCAGCACCTCCATAGCCTCGGCAGAGTGGGAGGGGGAGTTGAAATGTTGAGCCACGGGGCGGTTTGGTTGATTGGTGCGGGTGTCTCGGAGATGTTCCCTAAAGCGCTCTGCTAGGAGGCGCCCAGTCTCCCCAATGTAGAGGAGACATTGGAGCAACGGATACAATAAATGATATTAGTGGATGTGCAGGTAAAACTTTGATGGATGTGGAAGGCTCCTTTAGGGCCTTGGATGGAGGTGAGGGAGGAGGTGTGGGTGCAGGTTTTACAGTTCCTGTGGTGGCAGGGGAAAGTGCCAGGATGGAAGGGTGGGTCGTAGGGGGGCGTGGACCTGACCAGGTAGTCACGGAGGGAACGGTCTTTGCGGAAGGCGGAGAGGGGTGGGGAGGGAAATATATCCCTGGTGGTGGGGTCTGTTTGGAGATGGCAGAAATGTCGGTGGATGATTTGGTTTATGCGAAGGTTGTTAGGGTGGAAGGTGAGCACCAGGGGCGTTCTGCCCTTGTTACGGTTGGAGGGGTTGGGTCTGAGGGCGGAGGTGCGGGATGTGGACGAGATTCCACGTGGGAAGGGAAATTGTGGTCTCTAAAGAAGGAGGCCATCTGGTGTGTTCTATGGTGGAACTGCTCCTCCTGGGAGCAGATACGGCGGAGGCGGAGGAATTGGGAATACGGGATGGCATTTTTGCAAGAGGTAGGGTGGGAAGAAGTGTAATCCAGGTAGCTGTGGGAGTCGGTGGGTTTGTAAAAAATATCAGTATCAAGTCTGTCGTCACTGATGGAGATGGAGAGCTCCAGGAAGGGGAGGGAGGTGTCAGAGATGGTCCAGGTAAATTTAAGGTCAGGGTGGAATGTGTTGGTGAAGTTGATGAATTGCTCAACCTCCGCGCGGGAGCACGAGGTGGCGTCAATGCAGTCATGAATGTAGCGGAGGAAGAGGTGGGGAGTGGTGCCGGTGTAATTTCCTTGCCTAACAAGCATCAATCTACATCTGCCTTAAATATATTCAATGAGCCCGCTTCCATCATTCTGAGGCAGAGTTCTGAAGACACACAACCTTCTGTGGGAGAAAAAAGTCCTTATCCCCAAATTCATTTTTAAACAGTACCTGCATCCCTCCACACCCCAGAATTCTGATCTTGTTCACCATTTAAGAAATAGTCTGCCAAAGTGAACAACTTCCCATTTTCCCACATTATATTCTAAGCAGACCAAAATTAGAGGATCAAAGGGAGTCCAGGGTCAAGTCGTAGTGTCAAACGGGATTAGAAAGAGATAAGAATTTAAATAGAAGGATGGCAGAGTTTTTCTTCAGCTTTGTGTAAAGGAAGCAAAGAGGGAACAGATTTTACTTAATCTAGTTTTGTGCAAAAGGACAGAGTTAATTAATAACCTTTCAGTAAAGAAATCTCTGAGGATGGATGATCATAGTATGATAGAACTTTACATTGAGTTTGAGAGTAATTTAGTGAAATCTCAGTCTAAACAAAGCAATTATACAGGTAGACAATCCTTTATCCGAAACCCTTGGGACCAGCTGTCTTTCAGATTTCAGAATTTTTTGGATAAAGAATTAAATGACATTTTATAACAAAATTTAAAAAAAACGAACAGCTGACCCAACTGTGTTTGCTACGAGCACTGAGACAGAATTGACACCTACCAGTGCTGGACAATGCCACTACGTCACATCTGAGTGATGTGGGTCGAGTGGATATGGAGTTGCATTAATTGTTTGCGTGCCAAATAACCTTGTTAATGAGAAAAAAAGCTTCATGAGAAAAACCAGATTTCGGAGCTTTTCAGATTTCAGAATTTCGGATAAAGGATTGTCTACCTGTACAAGTACAAAGTGTGATTTAACTATGGTAGGCCAAATTTCAAGGATTTAAAGAACTAATCAATAATTTCCAATGATTATGCATTGCCTAAGGAAAAGAATAACCACAGAAAAATTGGTCAAACTGTGGCTGAAGGGTATTGGTAGTAGATAGATGATGTGACTGGACGAGTAACTCAGGCTAATGTACTGGGAACTTGATTTTGAATCTCAGCATGATAGATGATGAAAGTTGAGTTCAATTTTTAAAAATCTGGAATTAAAATAACGCCTAATGGCAACCATGTAATTATCGTTGATCGTCAGAAAAACCTATCGGGTCACGAATGTCATTTAAGAAAGAAATTCTGTTGTCTTTACCTGGCTTACATGTAAAGCACAGCAAATAATGTGGTTGACTCTTGACTAACTTCTGGGAAATTAGGGATGGACAATAAATTCTGCTCTGTTCCAGCAATGCCTATATGGTATGAATGAACTAAAAAGAAATGAGAGAAGTTAAAGACTATTCATGGAGTCTTGTAGCATGGTGATTGTGTCTCTCTTTCTAAGCAAAATGATCTGGTCTGCTCCACTGATATGTTGTAACATGTCTGAACAGGTTCAGTGGTACAATGGGTACAGTGGGTAATGTCCATACCTTAGGACAGAGGATCCAGGTTCACGTCCAAGTCCCTCCTCTTCCATGTCATAATGTGTGAACAAGTTGATCAAAACATAATAGAAGACTTTTAATGTTGCCATAAAAACTAATATGCCTAACATTTTGAGTTTCTTTAAATTCAGGAAACAGTGACCAGGCAATTGATAAAGGATGAACAGTAGGATATGAGGTCAGGCAGCATCCGAGGATCAGGAAAATCGACGTTTCGGGCAAAAGCCCTTCCTGTTGAAGGGCTTTTGCCCGAAACATCCATTTTCTTGCTCCTCGGATGCTGCCTGACCTGCTGTGCTTTTCCAGCACCACTCTGATCTAAACTCTGGTTTCCAGTACCTGCAGTCCTCACTTTTGCCGAGTAGGATATGAGACCAACCTAGAGAGAAACATAACAACAACAAATAAAAATCTTCTTTCAGTATGTAAAGAAGAATAAGTAAACAAGGTGTGGGTGTCTCACATAAAGACATGGAAGAAATTTAAAATGTTTGAATAAGAAAATGATGAGGCAGTGAAAATAGTAGTTTAAAAATGTCTTCTGGTAAGAAGGTAGAATGAGTATTCTGAAAGCAATGGAACCAAGGGTCAAGTAGAAGGACGTATGGAATGTTTTGTCTCCCTGACTGCGAGTTTGGACGTCAGTTAGCTATGTCTAAGGTTCAAAAAGATCGAGAAGGGTATGAACTATTTCATTGTCACACATAATGCCATTCATTCTTTGGATATAGTCAGAAGTCTCACAACACCAGGTTATAGTCCTACAAGTTTATTTGAGAGCACAAGGTTTTGGAGCACTGCTCCTTGGTCGGGTGGTGTGTCACCTGAGAAAGGAGGAGCACTCCAAAAGCTTATGATTTCAAATAAACCTGTTGGAGCATATCCTGGCATCATGTGACTTCTAACTTTGTCCACCCCAGTCCAACACCAGCAACCCCACTTCTTTGGATATAGATATTTAGAGTCATAGAATCATAGAGATGTACAGCACAGAAACAGACCCTTCAGTCCAACTCCGCCATGCCAACCAACTATCTCAACTCAATCTAGTCCCACCTTCCAACATCCGGCCCATATCCCTCTAAACTCCTTCCTATTCATATACCCATCCAGATGCCTTTTAAATGTTGCAATTGTACTAGCCTCCATCACTTCATCTGGCAGCCCATTCTACACATGTACCACACTCTGCATAAAAATGTTGCCCCTTATATCTCTTTTATATCTTTCCCCTCTCACCCTCAAACTATGCCCTCTAGTTCTGGGCTCCCAGGGAAAAGATCTTGTCTATTTAACCTATCCATGCCCCTCGTGATTTTATAAACCTCTATAAGGTCACCCTTCAGCCTCCAATGTTCCAGGGAAAACAGCCCTAGCTTTTCAACCTCTCCACATAGCTCAAATCCTCCAACCCTGGCAACATCCTTGTAAATCTTTTCTGAACTCTTTCAAGTTTCACAACATCCTTCCGATATGAAGGAGACCAGAATTGCATGCAATATTCCAACAGTGGTCGAACCAGTGTCCTGTATAGCCACAGCATGACCTCCCAACTCCTGTACTCAATACACTGACCAATAAAGAAAAGCATACTAAATGCCTTCTTCACTATCTGTAACTCTACTTTCAAGGAGATACAAACCTGCACTCAAAGGTCTCTTTGTTCAGCAACACTCCCTTGGACCTTACCATCAAGTGTATACGTCCTGCTAAGATTTGCTTTCCCAAAGTGCAGCACCTCACATTTATCTGAATTAAACTCCATTTGCCACTCCCAGATCCATTGGCCCATCTGATCAAGATCCCATTGTAATCTAAAGTAACCTTCTTTGCTGTCCACTAGACCTTCGGTTTTGGTGTCATCTGCAAACCTACTAACTATACCTCTTATGCTCACATCCAAATCATTGATATAAATTATGAAATTTGAGGACCTGGGGTATTGTGTCCAGTTTTGGTCTCCTCATATGAGGAAGGATGTTCTGGCTGTGGAAGAAGTATGAGTGTGGCGCTGAAAAAGCACAGCAGGTCAAGCAGCATCCAAAGAGCAGGAGAGTCAACGTTTCAGGTATAAGTCTTCCTGATGAAGGGCTTATGCTCGAAACATTGACTCTCTTGCTTCTTGGATGCTGTGTGACTTGCTGTGCTTTTCCAGCGCCATACTTTTTGACTCTGATCTCACTTTCTGGACTGATGTTCGAGGAGAGATTGGACAAATTAAAATGGTTTTCACAGGAATTTGGAAGAATGCGGGACCAACTCATAGAAAGCTATAGAATTCTAACACAGGATTAGACAGCGTAAACGCGGTAAGGATGTTCCCAGTGACCAGGCAGTCCAGAACCAGGAGTCACAGTCTAAAGATACTGGGTGGACTATTTGGGACTAAAGTAAGAAGAGATTTCTTCACCCAGCGCCTATGGAATTATCTGTCACAAAAGCTGGCTGATGTCAAACACTGAATATATTTAAGAAGGAATTAGACATAGTTCTTAAGACTAATGGGATCAAAGTGTATGGGGAGAAAGTGGAAATAGGGTTCTGAGTTGAATGATAAGTTGTGATCATATTGAATGGTGGATCAGGCTTGCTGAATGGCCTACTCTTCTTCTTGATGTTTCAATGTCTATGTCTTATAGGAGTGTGGAGCTTTGTGAACTTGAATGGACAAATTCAAACAAATGATTGTGGAAAATGGATATGGATTTAAAGGCAAAAGTAGTTTCAAGATTTTAGGGAGCAATGAGAGATTCAAGATGAGGCAGTAATTATCATGACAGAGAAGAGATGGGTGGGGAACAGGAAATGAGAGAGAGGACAGTGTCTGAGGAGATGAAACTACTTTTAATATTAAGGAATACTGGGACCAGTACTGGAAAAGGAGTTTATTGGAGGTGTTTAACTTCATGGGCAAAGTTAAGGTTGTAAAACACAATGACAAAGGAACAAATAATCTCCGTCTTGCAGGTGAAAACATCATGAGTTTCACCTGTGTACCTTTAGGGTTAAGGTTGTTAGGGAAAGGGAAATTGGATTTAGAGATTGGTAGTCATAGAATCCCTACAGTGTGGAAGCAGACCATTTGGTCCATCGAGTCCACACCACCCCTCCAAAATGCATCCCACCCGACACCTACCCTATCCATGCAAAGGGCTTTTGCCCGAAACATTGATTTTCCTGTTCCTCGGATGCTGCCTGATCGGCTGTGCTTTTCCAGCACCACTCTAATCTTGACTCTGATCTCCAATACCTGCAGTCCTCACTTTCGCCTAGTTGATTTTAACTTACTGTAAATCGTCTTGCAAGGATGCCTACCTTGAAGAAGTTCTCCTCTTCTCTCTACAAGGATTTCAGTGATTCTCTCTCTCACTGCAACCCCCAGGTCATCTCCTCTGCCCTGAAGCTCTTCAAACATGTCCTGAAACAGACTCGCTACCACAGCCACATCTGCTTCCTCAGTGCTTGCATTCATAACCAATTGATCCCACATGGACTCTGGACTACATTCAAACCAGCACAGTTTGGATCCGAACAGGACAACCAGTAGAGACTACAAATTCAAAACCACCAGCTATGTTTCTCCTTCAGGATCCTCCTCTCCACACTCACAGCCAAGCGCTGCCACCTTACCTCTCTACAGTCAGCTATGCCTCAACTGAGGGCCTCACTCTCTCAGAACTGCAAAGGACCCCTTCTGTACTATATCCTAAGAAGAATTCGTACTCTCAATAAACAGTATTTCTACACCATCTCAAACTTCAAAACTGTAAGTACAACAAACTTTTATATGTCCATCTCCATAACCAGCACTCCTCAAACATTCCAGAAGCTTCCCCCGCCCTCCGGAACAGCTCAGGCACCATTAGCCATGAGGCTGGTGCAGCCACCATCCCCATAGCGATTGATGACGTCACTTCTGCCTCTAAAGCAGCTGGTTCCGGAGCCACTTCCACCCATCACTTCTGCCCCTCACGTCATCGGTGACGTCACGTGATCCGCGACTCCCCCCCCCACACTGCCACGTTCGCCACCACTTCCACCCCCACCAATGCCACTCACCTGCATACTGCCGACATGACCCCCATGGATCCCACTGTCACCATCCCCATCCCCCAGAACCCTGAGGGGAACATCACCCTTGCTCATGATTCCACCTCCATTCCCCCACCACCACATCCACTCTAGTTACAGGATTCGCACCCACTCCCAGCTCCACACCCACACCAAGTCCTAGCTCCCAGCCCTGCCGAATTTTCACCAGTCCCTCAGACCACCCCTCACTGAGGACGAACGATCAGTCCTCAGCAAAGGAATTACCTTTATCCCCCTCTACCCACGCATCAATGAATTTAATACACGCCGTGACGTCGAACACTTCTTCCATCGCCTCCGACTCCGAGCTTACTTTCACAATCAGGACTCCCGCCCACCTTCTGAGGACCCCTTCGCCCGCCTCCAACACACTCCATCCACCTGGACACCCTGTGCTGGCCTATTGCCCACCCTCGATCTCTTCATTTCCAACTGTCGCAGAGATATTAACCGCCTCAATCTGTCTACACCCCCTCCCCCACTCAAACCTCTCACCCTCACAACATGTAGCCCTCCACTCCCTCTGCTCCAATCTCAACCTCACCATGAAACCAGCGGATAAAGGGGGTGCAATGGAAGTTTGGCGCACTGACCTCTACACCGCTGAAGCCAGGCGCCAACTCGAAGATACCTCCTCCTTCCACCCCCTTGATGATGACCCCACTCCCCATCACCAAACCATCATCTCCCAGACTGTACAGAACCTCATCACCTCAGGAGATCTCCCACCCACAGCTTCCAACCTCGTAGTCCGGGAACCACACACCGCCCGATTCTACCTCCTTCCCAAGATCCACAAGCCTGACCACCCCAGCCAACCCATTGTCTCAGCCTGCTCCTGCCCCACCGAACTCATCTCCACTTACCTCAATACTGTCATCTTCCCCCTAGTCCAGGAATTCTCCAAATACGTTTAAGACGTATTTGGAGAATACGTCAAACCTCACCCCTGCAACTGTAACAAGGACAGAACCCCCCGGTCCTCACCTTCCACCTACCAACCTCTGCATAAACCACATCATCTGCCAACATTTCCGCCACCTCCAAACAGACTCTACCACCAGGGATATATTTCCCTCACCACCCCTTTCCACTTTGCGCAAGGACCGTTCCCTCTGTGACTACCTGGTCAGGTCCACGCCCCCCAACAACCCACCTTCTCATCCTGGCACCTTCCCCTGTCACCGCAGGAATTGCAAAACCTGCACCCAGACCTCCCCCCTCACCTCCATCCAAGACCCCAAAAGTGACTTCCACGTCTATCAAAGTTTTACCTGCACATCCACCAATGTCATTTATTGTATCCGTTGCTCCCGATGGGTCTCCTCTACATTGGGGAGACCAGATGCCTTCTCACAGAGCGCTTTAGGGAATCTCTCCGGGACAGCCGCACCAATCAATCCCACCGCCCTGTGGCCAAACATTTCAACTCCCCCACCCACTCTGCCAAGGGAATATGTTCCATAATTAATTTCCGCCATCCCAACAAGCCCGATGGGTTCTCAGACACCAATTCATCAGAATATTCTTCCATGCACACTAAGTATATTAAATAGTTTCTTCCCATGCCCATCTAAAGACGATAAATTTGGTAAACCTAGGAGGAGGGATATCGGGTCGACTTTAACTAGGGTCCTCAGTACCCTCCCGATCTCTTCGCTACAGCGCTCCAATAAACATGGAACAATGGGTAAGAGTACCTACACTTATTTTACATTTGGGGCACATTGGAGATGCCCCATTTTTAAACTTTGCCAGACGGTCCAGTGCCAGGTGAGCCCTATGCTGAAAATAACTGCGTAGCACATGTCCTATTACACACTGAGATCTTTTGCTAATTTTCCCGTATGTCCTCCCACATTTCAGAAGAGATCTCCACTCCTTGCTCTTGCTCCCAGACCCCACATAACTGGTTAATATCCTGCCAGGCCCTGCCACCCAGCAGGCGATAGAGGGTGCTAACCGAGAGGGTGCTTGTGGAAAGTAGCAACACCCTCTCTGTATAGGGCTTATAGGGTTTAGTGAGAAGTGTGATCTTCTTCAGGATAAGATCCCTAATCTGAAAAAAATGGAAAAGGTCTCTGCTGGGTAGCCGATATTTGCAGCTCAATTGCTCGAAAGACATCATAACCTCCCCACAAACAAGTCTCCCAAACTGGAAACTCCTCTCCCTGCCCAAAGTCTGAACCCTGAATCCATCATCCCTGGTCAGAACCATGGCATACCAACTATGGGGGTGAATGGCCACTCTGATGCATTGCCCTCCATGCCTTGACCTTACTAATAACAATGGAGTTCCGGCAGTAGTCCATAATTGTCCTCATCTTATCCATGAACAACAGGTTAATAAGAGGGCACTTTGCTTGGGAGGCCTCGATACCTAGCCATATTGAGTTTGGATCATTACCTGCCCAATCACAGACAAAGGACAACACGGAACTCAATTGATACCTCCTGATGTCTGGGAAATCAACTTCTCCCCCTCCTTGAGGCAACTGCAATTTAGTACGTTTGATGAGGGGCTGCCCTCGATGCCAGACAAAGGAACTAAACCAACCCATAAGTTTCTGCAGCGTTGACCTGGGAAACATTATTGGGAGCATACACATGGGATAAAGCAAACGAGGAAGAACATTCATCTTAATGAGAGATATTCGGCCCAGCCATGAAATTGGAAGAGCCTCCCATCTCTGGAGATCCCGCCTAATATTGTCGAGCAGGTGAGCAAAGTTATTCTGAAATAACTGATCAAATATGAGGGCAATAAAAATACCTAGGTATTGGAAACTCACCGTGACCACTTAAAAGGGAACTTCGGGTCATCTCCGATCTCTGGCACTTTCTTAAGGTCCCCAAAGGTATAGCCTCTGATTTTGCAAAGTTGATCTTATATCCTGAAAGACCCCCAAATGAATTAATACATTGTATCAGATGGGGTGCAGAGGTCATCGGGTCTGATTTAAAAACAGGAGGACATTATCCACAAACAGCATAATCGTATGTACCCTCGATCCCACTTCCGGCGCTGTTATGTGGACGTTCTGACGAATGGCCTCTGCCAGCAGCTCTATCACCAATGTAGGGCTCATGCCTGAAATCTCGATTCTCCTGCTCCTTGAATGCTGCCTGACCTGCTACGCTTTTCCAGCAACACATTTTCAGCTCTGATCTCCAGCATCTGCAGTCCTCACTTTTTCCTATCACCAACGTAAACTGAGACGTGGCTTCAAGTGGACAGTGCCTGGGAAATGAATATTCAAGGCTACACGTAAGGACAGACTGACGGGCAGAGGGGGTGGGGTGGCCATATTGGTAAGGGAGGATATTCAATCCCTTGCGCGGGGGGACCTAGAGTCAGGGGATGTAGAGTCAGTGTGGATAGAGCTGCGAAATACTAAGGGTAAAAAGACCCTCTTGGGAGTCATCTACAGGCCCCCAAACAGTAGTCTGGATGTCGGATGTAAGTTGAATCAGGAGCTGAAATTGGCCTGTCGCAAAGATGTTACTACAGTTGTTATGTGGGAATTTTAACATGCAGGTAGACTGGGAGAATCAGGATGGTATTGGATCTCAAGAAAGAGACTTTGTGGAGTGCCTCCGAGATGGATTCTTAGAGCAGCTGGTGCTGGAGCCGACCAGGGAGAAGGCAATTCTGGATCTGGTATTGTGTAACGAACCAGAATTGGTCAGAGATCGCGAAGTGAAGGAGCCATTGGGAAGTAGTGACCATAATACATTAAGCTTCAATCTGCAATTTGAGAGGGAGAGGGTACAATCGGAAGTGACAATATTTCTGTTGAATAAAGGGAACTATGGAGCTATGAGGGAGGAGCTGGCCAAAGTTCAATGGTGCAATACCTTAGCAGGGATGACCATGGAGGAACAATGGTGGATATTTCTGTGTATAATGCAGAAGTTGCAGGATCAGTTCATTCCTAAAAGGAAGAAAGATCCCAGGAGGAAGCATGGGTGGCTGTGGCTGACGAGGGAAGTTAAGAAACATATAAAGTTAAAAGAGGAAAAGTATAACATAGCAAAGATAAGTGGGAAAACTGAGGACTGGGAAGCTTTTAAAGAGCAACAGAGGATTACTAAGAAGGAAATACGCAGAGGAAAAATGAGGTACGAAGGTAAACTGGCCAATAATATAAAGGAGGATAGTAAAAGCTTTTTTAGGTATGTGCAAGGCAAAAAAATGGTTAGGACAAAAATTGGGCCCTTGAAGACAGAAACAGGGGACTATATTACAGGGAACAAAGAAATGGCAGAAGAATTGAATTGGTACTTCAGATCTGTGTTCACTGGGGAAGACACAAGCAATCTCCCTGAGGTAACAGTGGCTGAAGGACCTGAACTTAAGGGAATTTATATTTGCCAGGATTTGGTGTTGGAGAGACTGTTAGGTCTGAAGGTTGATAAGTCTCCGGGGCCTGATGGTCTACATCCCAGGGTACTGAAGGAGGTGACTCGGGAAATCGTGGATGCGTTGGTGATTATTTTCCAGAGTTGGATAGATTCGGGGTCAGTTCCTGAGGATTGAAGGGTGGCTAATGTTGTACCACTTTTTAAGAAAGGTGGGAGAGAGAAAGCAGGAAATTATAGACCAGTTAGTCTGACCTCAGTGGTGGGAAAGATGCTGGAGTCTATTATAAAGGATGAAATTACGGCCCATCTGGATAGTAGTAACAGGATAGGACAGAGTCAGCATGGATTTATGAAGGGGAAATCATGCTTGACTAATCTTCTTGAATTTTTTGAGGATGTAACTCTGAAGATGGACGAGGGAGATCCAGTAGATGTCGTGTACCTGGACTTTCAGAAAGCTTTTGATAAAGTCCCACATAGGAGGTTAGTGAGCAAACTTAGGGCGCATGGTATTGGGGGCAAAGTACTAGATTGGATTGAAAATTGGTTGGCTGATAGGAAACAAAGAGTAGTGATAAACGGCTCCATTTCGGAATGGCAGGCAGTGACCAGTGGGGTACTGCAGGGATCTGTGCTGGGACCGCAGTTTTTTACAATATATGTTAATGGTATAGAAGATGGTATCAGCAATAACATTAGCAAATTTGCTGATGATACAAAGCTGGGTGGCAGGGTGAAATGTGATGAGGATGTTAAGAGATTACAGGGTGACCTGGACAAGTTAGGTGAGTGGGCAGATGCATGGCAGATGCAGTTTAATGTGGATAAATGTATGGTTATCCACTTTGGTGGCAAGAACAGGAGGGCAGATTACTACCTCAATGGAATCAATTTAGGTAAAGGGACAGTACAGAGAGATCTGGGTGTTCTTGTACACCAGTCAATGAAGGCAAGCATGCAGGTACAGCAGGTAGTGAAGAAGGCTAATAGCATGCTGGCCTTCATAACAAGAGGAATTGAGTATAGAAGCAAAGAGGTGCTTCTGCAGCTGTACAGGGCCCTGGTGAGACCACACCTGGAGTACTGTGTGCAGTTCTGGTCTCCAAATTTGAGGAAAGACATTCTGGCTATTGAGGGAGTGCAGCATAGGTTCACGAGGTCAATTCCTGGAATGGCGGGATTACCTTACATGGAAAGACTGAAGCGACTGGGCTTGTATACCCTTGAGTTTAGAAGACTGAGAGGGGATCTGATTGAGACATATAAGATTATGAAAGGATTGGACACTCTGGCAGCAGGAAACATGTTTTCGCTGATGGGTGAGTCCCGAACCAGAGGACACATCTTAAAAGTACGGGGTAGACCATTTAGGTCAGAGATGAGGAGAAACTTCTTCACCCAGAGAGTGGTGGCTGTGTGGAATGCTCTGCCCCAGAGGGCAGTGGAGGCCCAGTCTCTGGATTCATTTAAGAAAGAGTTGGATAGAGCTCTCTAGGATAGTGGAATCAAGGGTTATGGAGATAAGGCAGGAAGAGGATACTGATTAGGAATGATCTGCCATGATCATATTGAATGGCGGTGCAGGCTCGAAGGGCAGAATGGCCTACTCCTGCACCTATTGTCTATTGTCTATTGTAAACAACAATGGTGAAAGGTGGTAGCCTTGACGACTATCCCTGCCAATCCTAAATTCCCAGACTACACCCTGTTGGTGATGACCATGGCCAGAGGGTGGTGATATAAAACCTCCACCCACCTAGCAAAGACCTCACCCAATCCAAACCACTCTAAGACACAAAAGTGATACGGCCATTCTACCCAGTCAAATGCTTTCTCTGCATCTAAGGAAATCACCAATCCCTGGATCGATCACTGCTGACAAACTTGGACCATATTCAGCAACCTTCTAAAGTTATTAGAAGACCTAGGGCCCCTTCTAAAACCTGTCTGGTCCTCCTTGACAATGTGGGGCAACACCTTCTCCAATCTCAGCACCAAGATCTTAGACAGAATCTTGAAATCTGAATTTAGTAGAGATGGGCCTGTCTGAGGCACACTCCTCAGGAACCTTCCCTTCTTAAAAATGAGGAAAATATTAGCCTCTTTCAAAGACGGTGGTAGGCATCCATGCATATAGGAGTGATTGTACATTTCTAGCATCGGCCCTGACAGAATCCCTATAAACTCCTTATAAAACCCATCCCGGAGACAATCAAGGTCAGGCGCTTTCCCACTCTGAAGTTGCCTAGCTGCCTCCAGAAGAAGGGCTTATGCCCGAAACATCGATTCTCCTGCTCCTCAGATGCTGCCTGACCTGCTGTGTTTTTCCAGCACCACATTTTTCAACTCTGGTACTCCAGCATCTGCAGTTCTCACTTTCTCCTGTCCTACGTTTACCCATGGGAGGTCTAGGTTCTTAAAAAAGGTTTCCATCTTAGCCCACCTGTCCTCGCAACCTTCAAACCAATACAATTCAGAGTAAAAATTCCAAAAAGCTTCAGTAATCCTTTGGCATCGTATGTAAGGACCCAGGCACTGTCTCTGACTATGGTAATGGATTGGGGAGCACGCTTTTTCCTAGTCAGATATACTATATACTTCCTTGGCCTATGCCCATACTGGAACAACCTTTGTCTCGCAAAAGCAAGCTCTTTGTTTGCGGTTTGTGTAAGTATTGAATTCAAGGCAGCCCAGAGGCCCATAAACCGCTGTAGCTTAGCCACCAAAATGTGCCACCTCGGCAGCTTTCAACCACATCTCAAGTAGACGCTTCATTTCTGGCTAGCCAAATAGGAAATGGCTAATCCCATAGAAAAGGCCTTAGCGGTCTCCCAGAGCATAGATGGACTACTAGCCGTGTCTGAGTTGAAGTCAAGAATTCCTGAAACTCCCTTAAACCGTATTCCACAAGTCTGAAAAAGAAAAGGATCAAGACACCAATGCCGCAAACCAAGCCCCTCACTCTTGTCCTTAACCTCCAAATATACCGCCGCATGATCAGAGATAGCCATGTTCCCAATTTTACAGCCCATAATCGAATCCAGAAGGGTCGAAGGAGCCAGAAAAAGATCAACCTTCATGTGACATTTATGTGGGTTTGAAAAAAAAAGGTGAAGTCCCTGCCGATAAGGCGAAGACATCTCCAAATATCCACCAGCCCCAACTCCTCACACAAGTCAGTCACCTGCTTGGCCTGCGAAGAAATAGTCAGGGGCCTGCTAGGCATCCTGTCCACTGTCGGATCCAAAAAGCAATTGAAATCCACCCCCCCCCCCCCCAATATAATGTGCCGTGTTCCAAAGGCATTCAGTTTAGAGAAGGCACTATTCAAAAATTTGAGGGAATGTGTTGGAAAGCAGTAGACATTTAAGATGCCATTTTCCTCCCCATGTGTCAGGGCCTTAAGCCTTAAATATCACAAACCCTTGCTCATCTTTCACCTGCTTTAATAATGTGAATGGAAGATTTTTCTGCTACTCCCCTGCTTTTAGTATTAAATGATGAAAAAAATACCTAGTCATAAACCCCCTGTTGTAACTTCAGGTGTTCTCCATCATCAAGATGGGTTTCCTGCATCAGGGCATTATCAACACTTTCCCTCTCAAAGCTAGAAAGCACTTTTTTTTCCCCTTTTAACAGGTAAATGACTTCCCTTGATGTTCCAGGTGCACCATTTAACAAGACACTTAGCCGTATCCCCTTGAACCCCTACGCGGGAGAACCCTGCTTGCAATGCGCCATGTACGAGTAAGTAAAGACTCATGGAGTCGCAGAACTGTATATACAAAAATTACTCTATCATAACTACAAACAACTATTACTACCAAAAAAACACAAAGAAAACTAACAATTAAACCTTGAATGGGAGACTATCCTCCCTGCCCATAGGGGGCACTCACCCTACCCATCCCCTTCTTCACAGGTCCTTCAAGCCTGGACTGTGCCCCAGCCTTAGGCAAAAAAAAGTAAATAAACAAGGAGATGATCCTTAAGTCAACAAAAAAAGACAAAGTCAGGATAAGCACTTTGTCCATCCCTGGCTCCATGTCACCCCTACTTGTGACTAAAAGAGAAAGAGAACAATAAAAATGGGGAGACAACAAAGAGCACCCACAAATTTCCCATGATCAAATCCAATTATAAAAATATAATAGGAACAACATATTCCAAGATTTTGTTTTTAAAAATGATTATGGCAAGAGAAAGAAGAAAAGAAAAGGGGCAGCGGGAAAGAAGGAAAAGAGGATCAACATTAACTGTATTCTTCAGACCAGTCCATCTATTTTAAAGTGTCTACAAAGTTCTTAGCTTTATCCACTGAGTCAAATGTATATACTGAGTCCTCGTGGCTGAAACAGAGCACTGCAGGGTACCTCATGGAGTACTGGATACCCAATTCCTCAGCTTCTTTTTAACTTCATCGAAGGACATCCTCTTTCAAATTAAAGCTGCCGAGAAATCCTGGAAAAACATGCTTTTTGACCCCTTGTGCAGCAGTGCCTGTGGATCTTTTCCCAGCGACCTGAAGGCTTCTATCACTTTTTGCTTGTCCCTGTATGTGTGAAAGTACACAAGGATTGGGTGGGGATACTGTCACTGACCCAGACCTTTGCACTGCAATCCGATAGGCCCTTTCAATCTGCAGCTGGATGGACTCGATTTAAAGGCCCAGGAACTGCAGCAGCCAGTTTTCAAAGAAACTGACTGGCTGCCCACATTCTTCACCTCTGGGAGCCCGACAATCTGAAGATTCGTCCTCTGACTTGATTTTCAAGCTCGTCGACCTGGTCTCATAAGACCTGCACCTCCCACTCCAGTACCTGGATCTGACCAGATGAGGACTCCATCACCGCTTCCAAGGCCGTGGTTCGACCCTCCTCTATTCACTCTCGAAGCCTCAGAGCTCCCACTCATGTTTCTGCAGCATGAACACAATGGGATGGACCAGCGTACAGATCTCCTCAATCACAGCCTCAACCTTCACGGTCAGTCTCGCCGTCACCGCCAATTTCTGTGATTCTGTCGGGTCACCCGGGGGTCCCCGAGCACCACACTCTCGACTACCATGGTAATCAGCAAACTGAACTACTCAAAGAGGCTGCCAATGCACCTTTATTTAAAAAAAGCATCAACATTTATTACACACTACAGTGTGGAAACAGGCCGTTTGGCCCAACAGATCCACACTGACCTTCTGAAGAGTAACCCACCCAGACCCCTATATTTACCCTTGACTAATGAACCTAACTTAAAGATCCCTGAACATTACGGGCAATTTTGCCTGGCCAATCCACCTAACCTGCACATCTTTGGATTGTGGGAGGAAGCCAGAGTACCGGGAGGAAACCCACACAAACACAGTGAGAACTCCACATGGACCGTCACCCAGGGCTGGAATCAAACGCGGGTCCCCGGTGCTGTGAGGTAGCAGTGATAACGCATGAGCTACTGTGGAAGCACCTTGTCATTAACAACAAAGAGTGTTTCAACCCATTTATTAGTAATACTTTTATAGACACAGAACCCCTTTGATGTATCACTGTTGTCCTTACTCTTTAAGATCTGACACAGTCACAAGCATTCCTTTTTGCCAAATTTCTGCATATTCACCAGTACTGTCGCCTGAGACAACCATCACAGTCTAAACCATTGATTTTTCACTGAACTCTGAAGAAATAAAATGCAAGGGTTTTTTTCCCGATTCTTTGATGAATTAGAGGCTGCTAACCAGCAGTGCTTTGGTATCTTTTCTTCTGAACTGACCATGCTTCTGGCCTTCAGATTCTCTTTCTGAGTTGTAAAAGTTTAACTTTCACAGAGGTATAGCATTCATTCTAGGAATGGAACTGTTTTC
Organism: Chiloscyllium plagiosum; assembly: GCF_037043375.1. Taxonomy (NCBI): domain Eukaryota; kingdom Metazoa; phylum Chordata; class Chondrichthyes; order Orectolobiformes; family Hemiscylliidae; genus Chiloscyllium; species Chiloscyllium plagiosum. The sequence continues at coordinate 106,506,047 of NW_028270139.1, forward strand.
TTTTCAAAAAAATGGCCTCTTGAGAAAACATCAGCTGTGCAATGACCACCAGAATTCTTTCACTAAAAACAGTATTACATTTTTAATTTCATCTCACCTGACATGGTACCATGATCTCTTTGTTTGCATACTTGTGTGGATGTGTTTGGTGCAGGATTTAGAGCAGTTTTTGCCTTTTTATTAATGTTCTTGCCGTTTACTGAATGTGTTCACAATAAATACATCTCTTTAATTTTCATTCCATCAAGAGGTCTAACTTGCCTGTTTCTCTATAGTTTTATAAATAGTCAAATACACCTTACACTGAAAAGCATACCCCTTAAAAATCCAAAACCTGTTTGATCAACCTCAGTATTTAAAAGAGAAAAATGTATTTACCGCTCTGTACTTGGTTGTAATAACTAAAAAATATGCTTCACGACCCTTCAGAAGTCCCAGTGCATCAACTGGAGAAGCACAGCAAGGTCAGACAGCACCAGAGAAGCATGAAAGATGTTTTGGGCTGAGGCCTTTCATCAGGACAGGGATGAGAAAGGGAGCACAGAAAGAAATGGGACTGGGAGAAGGGGAGGTAAGGTGGTGATAGGTGGATGCAGTAAGGAGTAATCGAGATTGGTTCATGGGAAGTGATGGCATGGATAGATGAGAAGGAAGTTGGACAGATAGGTCAGGTCAGGGAGGAGAGGAGGAGAGGAAGGGCATGGCATGGGATGAGGCTGGGTTGGGGAGAGTTTGAAGCTGGTGAATGCAAATTTGATGCCATTGGGCTGTAAGCTACTGAGGTGAAATGTAAGATGTTGTTCTTCCAGTTTGCAATTGGCCTCACTTTGACAATGGAGGAGGCTCAGGATGGACATGTTGCCAGAGGAGGAGGAGTTGAAATATTTCGTCTCAGGAGCTGGTAGCTTAAACACCGAGGGTGGCGAGTGTCTGAAATGGGCTGCCAGAAATAGTGGTGAAGGTGAGAGCAATTTTGTCATTTAAGAAACATTTGAACAGGTACATGGATGGGGTAGGTATGGAGGGATATGAACCAAATGAGACTGGATCAATTGTGAAAGCTAGGTAGCAGAGACAAGTTGAGCCAAAGGGCCTGTTTCCATGCTGTAAACCTCTGTGACTCTAGGACTCGACTGAGAAGCAATTCTCTGCATCTGAAACCATCCAGAAAAGTCAACAGCTCAGAAGTAAAGTTTCAAATTTTGAAGTGTTCAAGTTCATTTATCTGAGGCTGGAAAACTACAACATACTAATTCATGGGTAACTATAAAACTGACCAACCCAACTCAACACTGATTTCCCAACTCACCCCTTCCCCTACCCAATAACTCACCTCCTTGGACTAACTTTACCTGAACCCCCAAACCCCTGACCCCGATGCAACACCACATGATTGGACACTTCCCTCGAACCAGATTTCTATGATTTGATTCTACTTGACTCATACTGCTCTGACTCAATCTAATCTGACAACATCCCCAGTCCAACACACCATCCAAAACAAAAGCAAAATATTGCGATTTTAGAAATCTGAAAAGAGAACAGTAAGCGTGGGAGAGATTCACCAGGTCTGACAGAGACCAATTGAGTTAGCATTTCAAGTCCTATGTGACTTTTCTTGGAAATCTCCTGAATAGTTATGAAGATGAGTCATATCAAGCTCAAAACATTAACTTTGTTTTACTCTTCACTGATATTGCCAGATCTGATAAATTTCTCCAGCACTTACTGTTTATAGTACACTCTCCAAACTGCCCCCCTCTGACCTGACAACACCCCTGATGTAACATTTCTTCTGATCCTGGGGCAAAAAAAGGAGTCAAATGACAATCCAGACCGATTGGTAATGATCATTGCTCTGCAAATTTGTCCTGATCACCACCATGCGTCAAGTAGTATACATGCAATTTTATGCAAGGAAAATGTCCCTAATAAGGCTCATAAATAAACTTCTCTGTATTTATTCCTTGAGAAACTCTGAACAAGTCTCAGGAAATGGGTATGATCGACAATTTTCTTCCATCACTTTACCTTTTGCACAACAGAAACAGAAGAAATCTCTTCAGTTAAAGGCTTCACTCCTGAGTGACCATTACGGCACCCACTTCCCCCTTTCTCACTGCTGACAGTTAGCCCCTGCAGTAAAGAACAAGTTGGTTTCAAATCATGCTATTAATAATCACTGACAGCAAGTTTGTAAAGTCCTGTGAGATCATCCCTGCGTGACATTAGCAGGTCACGTCTCACATCTGAATTTCTCCTCTTTTCCTATTATTTATATTATTTTCCCAGAATATTAATTGAGGTGTCATTTCCATTTTACTTTTCTTTGTTTTCAAAGTTCCTCAGTTCTTTCATTTATCAGGAAGTTTTTTTTGGAATGCAAGGCACATTTTGAAATGTTCATGAAAAGTCATGATCTATTATCTACAAAACTGCTTCGTGCCTTTCCATTTGTAATGAGCAGAAACAGAAAAAAAATCCTTTATTATGTAACCATAACAGGAATATTTCATATGTGAGATATCGCTAGTGTTCCAAAATTGCGCTGATTCATTATTATTCCCTCGGTGTGTCATTATGACCTCCTTCAGGTTGCCCTGAAAGGCTGAGTTTATGGATGAGGACCCCATTCTCTGGTAGTGAAATGTGTCCAGAATTATTGAGTGCATGTAGCTAGTAGCTAGAGGTGTTGATAGTACAGGTACAGAAAATAGATTTTTCCTATTTTCCCAAACACTGCATTCGATGGTACAGTCTATGAGGCTTGGGAATAGTTTTTTTTGAAATTAATTTGATGATTTTCTTTTGCCTTGTTTTAATGAAATGTGTTCACTTTACATTCTCAGGAATGTATGGCTGGGAGCAGTTAGTTATTCCTCTGCATTCTCTTAAAATGAGGAGTTGGAACATGAGGAGAATATATCACCCATCCAGCTTTCTCTGCCAATCAACACGATCGTTTTTAATCTTGACCTTCAATTCTATTTTCTCATCTCTCCTGAGACAATATTAAATATAGTGATAATGTGGTTCAAATTAGCCTTTTTGGATTCTCACTTGCCCCTTTTAAAATTGAACTGGAGCATTTGAGTTATAAGGAGAGGCTGGCTAAATGTGTTTGGTTGGGAATCCTATTGGACTTCATGGATAGGTTGGGGCGGCAGTTAGAGGCAATGAGGAGTTTAAAAAAGCAAGGAATTTGGATGGATGGCAGTTTCAAGAAAGTGGAGACACTGCAGATATAGCCACCGAGATTATTGACTGCTAGGAATGGTCAGAAAGGTAGCTAAGTAGTGATGAAACTTCTGTGACTATTGCCATCTCATAACAGGTATCCCATTTTGGATATTGTAGGGAGGTGACATCTCAGGGGAGTGTAGGACCGACAGCCGAGTTTGTGGTACCATGACTGGCTTTGTTGTAATGAAGGTATCCTAGATTTCAAATGGTTGATTGTATTAGGGCTCTCTAGTCTGGGGCACAGACAGGTGTTTATGCAACCATCAGTGAGACATCAGGGTGGTGTGTTGCTTCCCCTGTGCCAGGATCAAGGATGTCTCAGAGCGGGTGCAGAATATTTTGAAAGGGGAGAGTGACCAGCAGGTCATTGTGTGCATTGGTACCAGTGATATAGGAAGAGAAAGGGTTGAGGTTCTGTAGAGAGACTATAGAAAACTAGGCAGGAGGTTAAAAATTAGGTCCTCAAGGGGAATAATGTCTGGATTACTCCTGGTGCCATGTGCTGGTGAGAGTAGAATTAAGAAGATAGAATGCATGGTTGAGGAGCTGGTACAGGGGGCCAGGATTAACATTTTAGCACAATTGGGATCTCTTCATGGGTAGAAATGATCTGTATAAGAGGAACGGATTCTATATGAATTAGAAGAACAATATCCTTGTGGAGAGATTTGATGGTGCTATTCAGGAGGCTTATTTTTATTCATTTGTGGGACTTAGGCATCGCTGGCTGGCCAGCATTGATAACCCATCACTATTTGCCTTGAGAAGTTGGTGGTGAGCTGCCTTCTTAAATTGCGACAGTCCACTTGCTGTTGGTGATGCACAATTCCAGTAGGAGGAAATTCCAGGACTTTGGCCCAACAACTGTAAAGGAACAGCAGTACATTTCCAAGTCAGTTTGGTGAGTGGCTTGGAGGGAACTTGCATGTGGTGGTGTTCCCAAGTACCTGCTGCCCTTGTCCTTCTAGATGGAAGTGGTTGTGGGTTTGGAAGGTGCTGTCTAAGGATCTTTGGTGAAATTCTACAGTGCTTCTTGTAGATAGTACACACTGCTGCTACTAGCGTCGGTGGTGAAGGGATTGAATATTTGTAGATGTGGTGCCAATCAAGCGGATTGCTTTGTCCTGGATGGTGTCAAGCTTCTTGAGTGTTGTGGGAGCTGCACCCATCCAGGCAAGTGGGGAGTATTCAATCACACTCCTAACTTGTGCCTTGGAGATGGTGGATAGAGTTTGGGCTCTCAGGAGGGGAGTTACTCACTATAGTATCCCTAGTCTCTAAGCTGCTCTTGTAGCCACTGTGTTTATGTGGTGAGTTCAGTTGAGCTTCTGGTCAATGGTAACCCAAAGTGTGTTGACAGTGGGGGATTTAGTGATGGTAATACTATTGAAACTCAAGGCGGGGGTGGGGGGGCGATGGGAAGGAGATGTTTAGAGTGTCTCTTATTGCTGATGATCATTGTCTGGCATTTGTGTGGTGCGAATGCTACTTGCCACTTAACGGCCCAAGCCTGGATATTATCCAGATCTTATTGCATTTGTCCATGGACTACTTCAATTTCTGAGGAATCACGAATGATGCTGAACACTGCAACCATTGGTGAACATCCCCACTTCTGACCCTATGACAGAAGGAAGGTCATTGCTGAAGCAGCTGAAGATTGTTGGGCCTAGAACACTACCCTGAGGGACTCTTGCAGAGATGTCCTGCAGCTGAGATGACTGACCCTCCACAACCACAACCATCTTCCTCTGTGCAAAGTATGACTCTAACCAGGGGAGTGTTTGTCCCTGATACCCATTGATTCCAGAGTTTAGATCAGAGTGGTGCTGGAAAAGCACAGCAGGTCAGGAGGAGAAAATCAACATTTTGGTCAAATGCCCTTCATCAGGAATACAGGCAGGAAGCATCCAGGGTAGAGAGATAAATGGGGGGTGGGGTGGGGGGTAGGGGCTGGGGAGAAGGTAGCAAAGAGTACAATAGGTGAATGGAGGTAGAGATGGAGGTAATAGGTCAGAGGGGAGGGAGATTGGCAGATAGGACAGGTCATGAGGACAGTGCTGGGCTGGAAGGTTGGAACTGGGGTAAGGAGGGGGGAGGGGAAATAAGGAAACTGGTGAAGTCCACTGACCCATTGATTCCAGTTGTGCCAGGGCTCTTTGATACCATACTCGGTCAAATGCAGTCTTGATGTCCAGGGCTGTCACTTTCATCTCACCACTGGAATTCACTCTTTTGTCCATGTTTGAACCAAGGTTCTAAAGAGATCAGGAGCTGAGTGACCCTGGCAAAACCCAAACTGGGCATCACTGAGCGGTTTGTTGCTGAGCAAGTGTTGCTTGATAGCACTGTTGGTGACCCCTTACATCACTTTACTGATGATGGAGGGTAGGCTGATTGGGTGGTAATTGGCTTTAAATTTGTCAGGGGGAGAGTGTGAACCAAAGCAAAGATGAGAAAAGAGAAGAGGCTGAGGCTGGTACAACAGATAAGAGGAGTACGTCAAACAGTCAAGGCAGAGAAGAGCTTGGCAGAGAACTTTATAAGACTGATAAATTAAAATGCATTTACTTCAAGGTAAGACAGATGAACTTAGGGCATGGTTGGGAACACGGGGCTATGATATCATGGCTAGCATAGAAACATAGCTCAGGGGATGGGCAGGACTGGCAGCTTAATGTTCTGGGGTGTTGATGTTATAGGAAGGATAGAAAGGGAGGAAAGAGAGGAGGTGGAGTGGCAAGTATGATTAGAGATAACATTACGGCTCTACTTAAGGAGGTTATACCTGGGAATTGGCCACTGAAGTTATATTTGCGGAACTGAGAAATAAGAAAGGGATGATCACCTTATTGGAATAGTACTATAGATTTCACCCCCAGTAGTTAATGGGAAATTGAGAAGCAAATAAATAAGAAGATCTCAAATATCTCTAAGAATAATAAGATTGTAATGGTAAGGGATTTTAACTTTCCAGACATAGATTGACTCTCATAGTGTTAAGGGCTTGGATGGGAAGGAATATATTAAGTGTGCACAAGAAAACATTTTTATTCAGTATTTGGAAGTACCTATGAGAGAAGGAGTAATACTTGACCTTCTGTTGGGAAATAAGGCAGGGCAAGTGATTGAGGTGTCAGTGGGGGACCATTTTGGAACAAGTGACCACAATTCTACTAGTTTTAAAATAGTTATGGAAAACATTAGAACTGTTCAAACAGTTAAAGTTATAAATTGGAGTTAGGCCAATTTTGACAGTATTAACAGGAACTTGATTGTGGGAGGCTATTCACCGGTAAAGGGATGGTTGGGAGGTGGGAAGCCTCTGAAAATAAGATAATGAGATTTCAGAGACAGTAGGTTCTTGCCAGTGTGAAGGGCAAGGCTGAAAAGTGTATGGAATGCTGGATGACCAGAGAAACTGAGGCTCTGCTCAAGAATAAGGAGGCATATACACAGCTGGGATTGAGTGAATCCTGAGAGGACTGTAAGGGCAATAGGAGTATACGTAAGAGAGAAATCAGTAGGGCAAAAAGGGGAAATGAGATAGTCTTGGTAGATAAGGTTCAGGAAAATCCAAAGAGATTCTACAAGCACATTAAGGACAAAAATATAACTCGGGACAGAATAGGGCCCCTTAAGTTAAATGTAGCCATTTATGTGTGGAACCATAGGCGATGGGTGAAATATTAAACTAATACTTTAATATTTACTGTGGAGAAGGACATGGAAGTTAGGGAACTTGGGGAAATAAATATTGATACTGTGAAAAGTGTCCATAAGTACTGCAGGTCTTAAAATGCATAAAGGTAGATAAATCCTTGGGACCTGATCAGATGTTTCCCAGAACTTTGTGGGAAGTAAGGGAAGAGATGGGCCCCTTGCTGAGATATTTGCATCATTGACAGCCATGGGTGAGGTGCCAGAAGACTAGAGGTTGGCTAATATACTGTTAATATTTTAGAAGGCTGTAAGGAAAAGCCAGGGAGCTCTAGACCAGTGAACCTGAAGTCAGTGGTGGGTAAGTTGTTGGAGGGGATGTACATATATTTGGAACGGCAATGACTGAGTAGGGATAGTCAATGTGGCTTTGCGTGTGGGAGATCGTGTCTCACTAACTTGATTGAGTTTTTTGAAGAAATAACAAAGATAATTGATAAAGGCAGAGCAGTAGAGGTTGTCAATGTGGACTTCAGCAAGATGTTCGACAAGGCTCCACATGGTAAACTGGTTAGTAAGGTTAGATCACATGGAATCCAGGGGTGTTAGTGAATTGGATCCAAAATTGGCTTGAAGGTATGTGATAGGGAGTGGTTGGTGAAGTTGCTTTTTCAACTAGAGGCTCACAAGGATCGGTTCCATGAGGATTGGTTTCACTGCATTTTGTCATTTATGTAAATGATTTGATTGTGAATATAAAAGGTATGGTTTGTAAGTTTGCAGATGACACCAAAATTGCTGGGGTAGTGAACAGTGATTATCTCAGAGTACAATGGGACTTTGATCAAGTTTAGATAAATGTGAGGTGTTGTATTTTGGTAAGGCAAACCAGGGGAGGACTTACAAAGGTAATGGTAGGATCCTGGGAGTGTTGATGAACAAAGGGACCTAGGGGGTGCAGGTGCATTGTACCTTGAAAGTGGAGTCGCAGATAGACAGGGGAATGAAGAAGGCATTTGGCATGCTTGGCTTCATTGGTCAAAACATTGAGTATAAGAGTTGGGATACCATGTCATGGCTGTACACGATATTGGTGAGGCCACCTTTAGAGTTCTGCATACAATTCTGGTCACCATTCTATAGGAAGGACGTTGTTAAACTTGAGAGGATGCAGAAAAGATTCACAAGGATGTTGCCAAGGTTGGAGTGTTTGAGCTTTAAGGCGAGACTGAATAGGCTAGGGCTGTTTTCCCTGGATCATCAAAAGCTGAGGAGTGACCTTATAGAGGTTTATAAAATCATGAGGGGTATGGATAGGATAAATAGCCAAGGACTTTTTTCCTTGGGTGGGGCAGTCCAAAACTGGAAGGCATAGGTTTAAGGTGAGAGGGGAAAGATTTAAAAGGGACTTGAGAGGTAACTTTTTCACATGGTTCATATGTGGAATGAACTACCAGAAGAAGTAGGAGGTGCAGGATTGTTAAAACACTTAAAAGTCATTTGGGCAGGTAGATGAATAGTAAAGGTTTAGAGAGATATGGGCCAAATGCAGACAAATGGGAAGCCTGGTTGGCATGGATGAGCTGAATCAAAGGGTTTGTTTCCTGCTGTGTGACTCTATGACTGTATGACTAACTATTACACTATCCTCTTCTCTATTATACGCCTTACTTTGAACGGTGCATGCCACCTTTCCATTGAAGAACAGAAGGTACACAAGTCCTTTTACCAGCTCCCTCAAGCTGTTCTAGGATTCAAATTCTTTTCCAAGGTGAAGTATGATTTACCTGTACTTCTCTCAATTCATCAAATCTTATTTACTGCTCTATACTGGTCTGACTAAACACAGATTATGTGACAACTTTGTCAAACACAGGCTTTTCAATCCTCAGCTTTGTGGTTGCTTGTCATTTTAATTCTCCACCTTACTCCCAAGCTGAATGCTCTGTCCTTGAACTCCTGTCCTGTCTCATAATGTGTTCTGGATGAACAGCACCTTGGCCTTCGAGCAGGCACGTTACAGACTTGAAAGGTCAACACTGTGTTTGAGCGTTTCAGATCTGTCCCAACTTTTTTTTTGTGCGTTTGGTATGGAGGGAGAATTGCTGTTTGGTGTTTTCAGACAATTGTTGATGTTACTTTAGTCATTCACACCTCTTTTAGTTCGTGCAGCATCTTCTTCAACGTGCATTGTTTTTCCTTTTGCAATGTAAGTTTCTATAACATCACAGGATATAGGAATATAATTAGGCCATTTAGCCCATTGAGTCTACTCTGCCATTCGATGTTGGCTGATGTATTTCTTAACCCCATTCTCCCACCTTCTCCCCATAACCATTAATCCCCTGGGTGTCATAGTGACTCAGTGGTTAGTACTGTTGCCTCACGCCACCAGGGACCCAGGCTCAATTCCACCTTCTGTAAAGAGTTTGTACGTTCTCACCTAATCTGCCTGGGTTTTCTCTGAGCACTCTGCTTTCTTCCCACAGTCCATGGATGGCAGGTTAGATGGATTGGCAGTGCTGACTTGCCCATAGTCTCCAGGGATGTGCAGGCTAGATGAATTAGCCATGGGAAGTGCAGGATGGCGTTGGGTAGGATGTTTTTTGAAGAGTTGGTGTGGACTTGATGGACAGAAAGGCCTGCTTCCACACTGTAGGAATTCTAATCAAGAACCTATCTATCTCCTTCTTAAAGATACTCAATGATTTGGCCTCCACAGCCCTCTGCAGTGATGAGTTCCATAGATTGACCACTTACTGAAGAAATTCCTCCTTATCTAAAGGGTCATCACTTCCCTTTGAAGCTGTGGCCTTGGGTCCTAGTCTCTTCTACTCATGGAAACATCTGCTCCATACTCACTCTATCCACACCTCTCAAAATTCTGTAAGTTTCAATTAGATACCCCCTCATCCTTCTCAACTCCATCAAGTACAGACCCAGAGTCCTCAACTACTCCTGAAATGACAAGCCCTTCATCCCGAGCATCATTCTTGTGAACCTCCTCTGGACCCACTCCAAGGCCAACACATCCTTCCTTCAACACTGGCCCAAAACTGTTCACAGTATTAAATATGTAGTCTCACCAGAGCCTTACACAGCTTTACTCTTGTATTCTAGTCCTCTTGAAATGAATGCTAACATTGCATTTACCTCCCTAACTGCCAACTGAACCTGCATTTTAACCTTAAGAGAATCCTGAACTAGGACTCTCAAGTCCCCTTGTGCTTCACATTTCTGAAACTTTTTCCTCATTTAGAGGATCGTCTACACCTTTATTCTTCGTACCAAAGTTCATAAACTCACACTTTCTCACATTGTATTGCACCTGCCACTTCTTGGTCCACTCTTCTAGCCTGTCCAAGTCCTTCGGGAACCTTCTGACTTCTTCAACACCACCTGTCCCTCCACCTATCTTTGTGTCACTTACGAGCTTAGCAGCAATGCCCTCAGTTCCTTTGTCTAGATTGGTAATGTTTAGAGTGAATAGTTGTGATCTCAACAGTGACCCCAGCGGAATTCTACTAATCACTGGTTGATATCCTGAAAAAGACCCTCTGCCTACTCTCTGCCTTCTGTTAGCCAGCCAATCCTTTATCCATGCCAGTACCTTGCCACAAACACTATGGGCTCTTACCTTATTTGGCAGCCTCCTGTGAGGCACCTCGTCAAAGACCTTCTGGAAATCTAAAAGATCATACCCACTGGCTCTCATTTGTCTAACTTGCTCATTACCTCCTCAATGAATTCTAGCAGATTTGTCTGTGTAATTTATCTACTTTCAGACCTTCCAGTTTCCCTAGCACCTTCTCCTTCGTGATGGTCACTAACTTACTCTGCCCATTGACTTCCTTGAAGTTCCAGTATGCTACTGGTGTCTCCTAATGCAAATTATGTATTCAGTTATAGAACATAGAACATTACAGTGCAGCACAAGCCCTTCGGCCCTCGATGTTGCGCCGACCTGTCATACCAATCTGAAGCCCATCCAACCTACACTATTCCATGTACGTCCATTTGCCTGTCCAATGATGACTTAAATGTACTTAAAGTTGGTGAATCTACTGCCGTTGCAGGCAAAGCATTCCATACCCTTACTACTCTCTGAGTAAAGAAACTACCTCTGACATCTGTCCTATATCTATCACCCCTCAATTTAAAGCTATGCCCCCTCGTGCTCGCCATCACCATGCTTGGAAAAAGGCTCTCCCTGTCCACCCTATCTAACCCTCTGATTATCTTATATGTCTCTATTAAGTTACCTCTCAACCTTCTCTCTAACGAAAACAGCCTCAAGTCCCTCAGCCTTTCCTCGTAAGACCTTCCCTCCATACCAGGCAGTATCCTAATAAATCTCCTCTGCACCCTTTCCAAAGCTTCCACATCCTTCTTATAATGCGGTGACCAGAACTGTACACAATACTCCAAGTGCGGCCGCACCAGTTCCTTCAGAATTTCTCTGTTCTCCTCGACTACCTCTCCAGCCTCATTTTCCAGCTATCCAATGTTCACACTTGCCTCTCTCTTACCTTTTCATATATTTTTTTTGAAAAATTACGATTGTATTTTATATTACTAGCTAGTTTGTCTTCATAATTGATTTGATTTGCTTTGATTTGACTTATTATTGTCACATGTACTGAGATACAGTGAAAAGTACTGTTTTGTGTGCTATCCAGACAAATCAAACCTTACTTAAGTACATCAGGGTAATGCAGAATATTGTATTACAGCTAGAGAAGGTGCAAAAAGTCTAATATACAACAGGCCCATTCAAAAGATTTGATAACAGCGGGGTAGAAGCTGTTCTTGAATCTGTTCGTTATGTGTTTTCAAATTTTTGTATCTTCTGCCTGATAGAAGAGGCTGAAATCAAGTATAACAGGGATGGGAGGGATCTTTCATTATGTTTGCTGCTTTTGCGATGCAGTGGGAAATATAGACAGAGTCAATGGAAGGAAGGACTGGGCTGCGTTCACAACTCTCTGTAATTTCTTGCAGTCTTGGGCAGAGGAGTTATCTTACCAAGCTGTGATGCATCCAGATAAGATGCTTTCCTGATCTTTCTTGCTGGTTTTTAAAGGCTTTCTGCTAATCTTCACCACACTGTGTATGCTTTTCTTTTGATTTTGTGATATCCCTGACTTCCATTGACAGCCATGGTTACCTCATCTTCCCCTTAGTGTACTTCTTCATCTTTGGATGTCTCCTGAATTACCTCCAGAAACTCCTGCCTTTGCTGTTCCACTTTCAGTCCTGCTAGATTATCCTTCCAATCAATTCTGGCCAGCAAATCCCTCGTGTCTTTGCAGTTACATTTACTCAGCTGTAATACTGTTTAATTTGATTCCAACTTCTTCCTCTAAAACTCCATCGTAGATTCTATCGTATTATCGTCACTGTCCCAGAGGGGTTGTTTCACCTTAAGCTCTCTAAACAAGTCTGCCTCATTACACATGTGCAAAATCCACAATTTCCTGTTCCCAAAAAAGATCATCTCATAGACATTCCACAAATTCCTTTCCTTGGGATCCACTACAACCTGATTTTCCGAGGTTCCCTTACATATTGAATTCCCCCAAGATTATTGTAATAGTGCCTTTCTTACATGACTTTTCTATTTCCTGATTTATTTTTTCCCACATCCTGACTACTGCCTCCAAGACTCAGGGTCTTTTTTCCTTTACTGTTCCTCAACTCTACCCACACAGATTCTATGACTTCTGACTCTATATCACTTCTTGCTATTAATTTTCTTTCATTTCCTACGAGTGAGACAGCCCCATTGCTCCGTCCATTTACCTGCTCTTTTGCTACGACACGTATCTTCGGATTTTTAGTTCCAGCCTTGTCCTGAAGAAGGGTTACAGCCGAAATGTTGACCTCTCCACCACCTGATGCTGCCTGGCTTGCTGTGTTCTTCCAGCCATGTCTTCATGATGCCCACAATATTGTACCTGCCAGTTTCAATTTCTGCACTACAAACTCATTTATCTTGTTTTGTATACTGTATGAATCGATGTACGGCACCCTCAGTCTTGCACTGACTTCCCACTTCTCATTGTTGTTCTTTTAATTGCTGCGCCTGAAGTTAAATTCCTGACTCTTTCCATATTCTCTGTCCACAACCTCATGCTCATCCACAACCTGAGCTACAAATCTTTTCAAGATCTTTGACTCTCTGTCCTATTACTTGTTCTGCAAACTGTAATAATCTGTCTTGAGCCCTTCCCCACTCATTCAAAATTCTTGTGACCATCATATTTAGCTTTCCGCCAGAATCCCATTCCTGGATTGGTTCAGGTGGAGCCCACCCCGATGGTACAGTTCCTTCCTATGCCAATATTGATGCTAGTGTGCTACAAAATGGAACCCCTCTTTCCTGCACCACTCTTTTAACTGCATCTTTACTTGCCTCATTTTCTTATCATGATGCCAAATTTCACATGGTTCAGTTAATAATTCGGAGATTATAACCCTTAGGTCCTGTTCTTTAACTTTGATCCCAATTCCCGACATTTCCCAAACAGAATCTGTTGCCTATACTGTTGGTCCCAACAGGGAGACAACAAATGGATCCTCCCCCTCCCACTCAATATCCTTTCAAGCCAGTTCAATATGTCCCTTAACTTGGTACAGGCAGGCAACCATGCAGGACTCTTAAAAAGTATGCTTTCTGTTCCTCTATTTATAGAATCCCTGATCACTTATCTTTTTGCTACCCCTATTTGAATGGCCTCCTGTCCCATGGTACAGCAGCCAATTTTCCCATCCTCCCTCCAGTCATTTTGTTCATCCACACTGGGAACAAATACCTTATGCCTTTTGGACAAAGTCAAGAAATGAGGCTCCTGCATTGATAAATTCAAGAGCCCTCTACCTGCCTCATTCGTAGTCACATCTAATTGTCCCTGACCACTGGCCAAATTTGAAGTACTTATAGAATGTATCTGCCTCCTGAAACACAGCACCTGGGTAATTCTCACAGTCTCTAATGCATCACAGAGTATAAAGCTCAGACTCCAGGTCATCAGTTCTGAGTCTGAGATCCTCAAGCAACCAACATCTACCACGGATGTGGTCACTATGAACTTGGGGTCCTCCAGCACCATATCATGAAGATACAACATGTCACTTGGCTCTGCATCTCTAAATTATTTAAATTGTTTTTTAATTTGTATTTTGAAATTTCCCACTGGTCTTTAGATTTCGATATGCAAAATATTTCTCCAATTTACCTTTAATCTCAAAGCAATTGAGGATAGGTATTGTTATGACACCGAGGTGAACCCCTCTATTCATTAAATCAAACACCCAGAAAAGTTCACCTCGCCTCATAGTCTGTTAAAATATGAGTGACAGAGAACACCCAAATTCCACTATTTAAAGAAAATAATATCAATTAATTCTTTAACTCTAAAAGTGAACATTAAACAACAACTATTCACAACTCTAAGCCCCGCTTTCTCTTAATTGCTTATCACTTGCCTTCAACTCTATAACAATATACAGCATCAATAAGACATTTATTAAAATTACATCAACTTAATTTCAAAACCCCACAACTGCTGTCATCTTTTGCATTTATCTTTTTCCAGCTGAAGATCTCCCTGGGTCATCTTCTTTCTTTTTTCATATGAATACGATTCATATGAAAAAGTACCTTTGATAGACAGTATTTCCTAATTTCTTGGTCTCTCATGATGGCACTTGCTCTGACTCCAATTTTAAAAATGCCTGAATTTTTATATCCCCACCATTGGATAGTCTCATTGGTTCGATGTTGGCAAAACAATAAATTCAAATGCTATTGTGTTAGTATCCTGGGGCATAATTTAAATTGATTGGTTAAATTTGAATTGTTGTCAACAAAGCAACCAACTCAGGTATCCATTTCACAAGCAAATGTTACATATTTTCAAATTTTCTAGTAGATTCTGTGACTGCCATCTCATCATATCACACTGATGCTTGTAAGCTGTCAGTTCAGAACAATGTTCACTCTCTCTTAAAGGTACAGTACATGCCTTCAACTTCATAACAGTATTCAAATTAGCAGTTACAAATCAACTAATGAGCTTATGACCTTTCCTGTGAGGTCACTCTATTATGATACACCTGGTCACGGGCAGACAGGTCTATCCGCTCAAGGATAGATTACCTGTTTGTGTCCCGAACGCTCTCGGTCAGATCCACCGACGTCAAGCCGGTGTTCTTCTCTGACCACTGCCTCCTGCTGGCCGACTGTCACCTACAGGACGAGCAGCGGGCTGGTAAGGGAACGTGGAAGCTGAACACCAAGCTGTTGACCCCGGGAAACATTGAGGAGCTCAAGAGGGACTACGCAGGTTGGAGAACCGTGAAGGCCCTCTTTGAGTCCCCAGCGGACTGGTGGGAAACAGTAAAAGGGAACATCAAGAGGTTCTTCATCCTCAAAGGTGTTCAGGAGGCGAGAGAGAGGTGGGGAAAACTGTCCCAGCTCCAGGAAGGTATGCAGAACCTGCTCCTGCTGCAGACGATGGGGATGGATGTCACAGAGGACCTCAAGGAGTGAAGGGCCAGCAAGCCTCGCTCTTTGCTTCGGAGGCCTCCAAGATAATCTTCTGTTCCAGGGTCCGCTCGGTGGAGCAGGACGAGACGTGCTCACGTTTCTTCTTCCAGAAGGTGCACAAAGAGAGCTCTGTGCTCAGCAGCCTGAAGGAAGAAGATGGCTCGCTAACGTCATCTCAGGCTGACGTCATGAGGATCAGTAAATCCTTCTACGCCAGTCTGTATGACGCGAAGCAGACCGACAGCGCGGCCTCCCAGTCGTTCCTGTCCTCTATCACGGAGGTCTTAGACGACAGAACACGAGAGAGGCTGGACCAGCCGCTATGTCTGGACGAGCTGACCAAGGCCCTCGAGTCCTTCGAAAAGAATAAAACTCCCGGAAGCGACGGCTTACCGGTCGAGCTCTATTCCGCTCTGTGGGACTTGATTGGCCAGGACCTGCTGGAGATGTATGTCAGTATGCTTTGGGCAGGTACCATGAGTGAATCCATGAGGAAAGGCATCATCACCCTCGTCTACAAGCGGAAGGGGGAGAGGGAGGAACTCAAAAATTGGAGACCAATCTCACTGTTGAATGCAGATTACAAAATTCTGTCAAAGGTAATCGCCAACTGGGTCAGGTCTGCTCTAGGGTCGGTGATTCACCCCGACCAAACCTGTGCTGTGCCGGGCAGGAAGATCACTGAGAGTCTTGCACTCCTCAGGGATATGATCGCCTACGTGCAGGACAGAGGGTTGGACACCTGCCCGATCAGCCCGGACCAGGAGAAAGCCTTTGACAGGATATCACACACGTATATGAGAGATGTTCTCTCCAAAATGGGCTTTGGGGAGGGAATCTGCAATTGGATCAGACTGCTCTACACCAACATTGTCAGTGCAGTCTCAATCAATGGGTGGGAATCAGATAGCTTCCCAGTCAGATCTGGAGTCAGGCAGGGCTGCCCCCTCTCTCCTGCCTTGTTTGTGTGCTGCATAGAGCCATTTGCCGAGTCCATCAGGAAGGAATCGAGCCTGAGAGGGGTGACAATTCCTGGCAGCGGGGCCTGCAGGTTAAGGCCTCCCTGTACATGGATGACGTCGCCGTTTTCTGCTCAGATCCGCTGTCCGTGCGCAGACTCATGTGCATTTGTGACCAGTTCGAACGGGCCTCGGGGGCCAAGGTAAACCAAGGCAAGAGTGAGGCCATGCTCTTCGGGAACTGGGCCGACCAATCCTCGATCCCCTTCACCGTCAGGACCGACCACCTGAAGGTGCTGAGTATTTGGTTCGGAGGAGCTGGGGCGTGCGCCAAGTCTTGGGAGGAGCGTATTAGCAAAGTGAGGCAGAAACTGGGCAGATGGAAGCTACGGTCGCTCTCCATCGCGGGTAAAAACCTGGTCATCAGGTGTGAGGCACTGTCATTGCTATTATACGTGGCACAGGTCTGGCCTATTCCCAGAACCTGTGCCGCTGCAGTCACTCTGGCCATCTTCCAGTTTATATGCAGGTCAAAGATGGACCGGGTCCGAAGGGACTCACTGTATAAAGATCTGGGCAACAGGGGAAAAAATACACCCATTGCCACCCTCACCCTGATGGCCACCTTTGCGTGTGCCTGCATCAAGCTGTGCGTGGATCCCCGGTACGCAAACACCAAGTGTCACTACGTACTGAGGTTCTACCTGTCCCCGGTGTTGCGAAGGATGGGCCTGGCCTCGCTGCCGCGGAACGCTTCGAGTAGTTGGACCGTTCCGTATCACCTGTCCTTCGTGGAGAAATTTATGAAGAAAAACACCTTTGACCACAAGTCCATTAGGAAGTGGTCAGCACGTAGTGTCCTTGAGACCCTTTGGGAAAAGGAGAGGGCGGATCCTATCGAGCGGTTCCCTGAGCAGACTGTCAAAGCCATTTGGCAGAATGCCTCATCGCCAGAACTTTCCAACAAGCACCAAGACATGGCTTGGCTGGTGGTGAGAAGGGCTCTGCCTGTGAGATCCTTTATGCACGCCCGGACTCTCAGCCGCACCGCACGCTGCCCTCGAAGTGGCTGCGGGGGGAACGAGACTGTCACACACCTCCTTCTGGAATGTGCCTATGCAGAGGGAGTCTGGAAAGGAATGCAGTGGTGTTTGTCGTGGTTCGTCCCGAGCAGCGCCGTGACGCGGGACTCCGTGCTCTACGGCCTGTTCCCCGGGACACACACCGAGACGAACATCAACTGTGCCTGGAGGATCATCAACTCGGTGAAGGACGCTCTCTGGGTGGTCCGAAATCTGCTGATCTTCCAGCTGAAGGAGTTGACCCCAACTGAGTGTTGCAGACTGGCACATTCCATGGTCCAGGACTACGTGTTGAGGGACGCACTGAAGCTTGGGGCAGCTGCCGCCAAGGCGCGGTGGGGAAAGACCACTGTGTAACATCTGCCTGCCTAACGAAGAACAGGGGGCCCATGCAGTCATTTGGGCTCTGCTGACGCCTCAGCTAATCATATGGGCATATGATTGAAAAATGTACAGACCTGTATAAAAATGATAAATTCTGATCTCTGTATGTTTACATATGTATCTCTGTTTACATATGTATGGCATGACCAACTGTACAGACCATCAAATTATTTTATGAATAAAGTATATTTTTGAAATTAAAAAAAAAGTCACTCTGTTATGTTTTCACTGCTTCTGATTCCCAAGTCCCCTCTCCTGCTGGCCTCTCTCTCTTTGAGCTTCCAGGTAAGGGTGTAGGCCTCAAACTTTAGCCTCAATTTTTATTTCCTGTTCAGTCTCAGTGTCCTCCTCCACTGGCTCCTCTGTCTCCTTATGTCCCAAGTTCCCTCAGATCTTAATTGGACATTAAAGAGCAGAGGTACCCAGCAACGACAGAAAAGGAGGGACTGATCACCACACCCACTGCTCTCTCCCTTATCTAACTCCAAATTTTTTTTAACAGCAAACATTTACTTTATTCCACCTACTGTAGGTTGACCCACAATGTCCTCAGAGAGGGAATTCCAGAGTTTTGATCCAGCGACTGTGAAGGAATAGTGATATATTTCCAAGTTGGGATGGTGAGTGGCTTGGAGGGGAACTTGCAAGTGGTGGTGTTCCCATGTATCTGCTGCCCATGTGTTCTGGATGGAAGTGATTGTGGCTTTGGAAGATGCTGACTGAGAACCTTGGGTGAATTTCTGCAGTGCATCTTTTACATAGCATACACTGCTGCTCCTGAGCACCAGTGATGGAGGGGGTGGATGCTTGTGGATGTGCCAATCAAGCAGGCTGCTTTGTCCTGGATCGTGCCAAGCATCTTGAGTATTGTTGGAACTGCATCCATTCAGCCAAGTGGGTAGTGTTCCATCACACTCCTAATTTGTGATGAGTTGAGTTTCTGGTCAGTGATAATCCCCAGGACGCTGATTGTGGGGGAATTCAGTGATGGTAACACCATTGAATGCCAAGAGGCAGTGGTTACAATGTCTCTTATTGACGATGGTCAGAGTCTGGCATTTGTGTAGCGCAAATGTTACTTGCCACTTGTCAGCCCAAGCCTGGATATTACCCAGTTCTTGTTGCATTTGAACATGGACTGCTTCTGTATCAGAGTCACAAATGGTGCTGAACATTATGCAATAATTGACAAACATCCCCACTTCTGACCTTATGATGGAGGGAAGGTCATTGATGAAGCAGCTGAAGATGGTTGGGCCTAGGACACTACCCTGATGAACTCCTGCAGAGATGTTCAGGAGCGAGGTGACTGACCTCCAACAACTACAACTATCTTCCAATGTGCCAGGTATGACTCCAACCAAGGGAGAGTTTTCCCCCTGAGATCCATTGATTCCAGTTTTCATTGGGTTCCTTGAATAGAATAGAATATATAATATCCTTTATTTCCATGTGTACTCAATTACTGGAGGACAGGAGTACAGTAATACGTTTCTGCAATGTCACCTCTTATGATACCATCTTAGGTACAAGTACCTAGGTACAAATCTTGGGGATAAAAAAGAGGTATAAAAAAGTAGTTGCATTACTTTACGGTGATCCATTGTGTAAATTAGAAATATGACATAGTTAAAAGGGTAGACATTATAGTCAGATAGACAAATTACAAATAAATGTTCCATTGCAGTGGCTCAATGCAGGGGCTTCCACAAATGGTCTGACCGCCTGCTCCAGACCCCAGTCCAACAACCATCCCCACTCTGTTCCAAGCCTCCAGTCCGCTCTGCATTGGCTCAGGGCTGCTCCAAGGTAAGTTTCCTCTGGGCTGCCCGTGCCAACCTCCACTCTGGGATACCACACTCGGTCAAATGCAGCCTTAATGTCAAGAGTCTTCACTCTCACCTCACCTCTGCAATTCAGTTTGATTGTTCATGTTTGAACCAAGGCTGTAATAAAGTCAAGAGCTGAGTGGCTCTAGTGAAACCCAAAGTGGATGACATTGAACAGGTAAAGCACTGTTGATGACACCTTCCATCACTTTACTGATGATGGACAGGTTTTGGAGCATTCGGAGATGAGTTACCTGCCACAGTATTCTGAGCCTCTGACTGGCTCTTGGAGCCTTTGTGTTTATGGTGTGGTGAGTCCAGTTGAGTTTCTGGTCTACTCTGATCAAGAGTAGACTGATGGAGTGGTAATTGCCATGGTTGGATTTGTCCTGCTTTATGTGTATAGGATATACTTGGACAGTTTTCCAATATTGTTGGCTAGATGCCAGTGTCGTAACAGTACAGGAACAGCTTGGCTATAGGAGCGGCAAGTTCTGGAGCACAAGTCTCCAGTATTGTTGCTGGAATGTTGTCAGGGCCCACAGCCTTTGCAGTATCCAGCATTTCTTGACATCACATAGAGTGAATTGAATTGGCTGAACAGTAGTATCTGTAATACTGGGGACCGCTGGAGGAGGCTGAGATGGGTCATCTACTGGACACTTCTGGATGAAGAATGCTGTGAATGCTTCAACCTAAATACATTGATGTGGTGGGCTCTTCCATCGTTGAGCAATTAAATTGCACCCAGTCATAAGTGCAACTTTAAGTTATTGTTAAATTAAAGAACAGACTACACTTTTGAATAAAATTAACCCTTAATTTAAGTTCGTCCTTATTATCCACCTCTTCAGTCTTCCCTGTTTCACCCAAATCCATTTACACACTAGGTTGGGACCGAACGTGGATCTGACTATCTGTCCCCCTCCCCAGCCTGACACTTGTTTAAAACCTGTTACATTTCTAATTTTTCAGTTTTGGTGAAAGACCATTGACTGAAACTTAACGCTGTTTCTCCAGAAATGATGCCAGACTTGCTGAACATTTCCAAACAAAAATGTGGTACACTAGTGGTACCGAGGGGTCGATTTTTGTTTTGCACTGAGTTTGAGTTATTTAGTTCCCAATGATGCACATGCCCCAGACCCTTGTTTTGCAATAGCTCCCAGTTTCAATCGGGAGCTCGACAGTAAGTCGCTGGTTGCTGGGAGACCTGAGCTGGCAAGCAACACGCACTCACTCAGTCACGCTGTGAATCCAGTGCCTGCCACCGCCGCTATGTAGTTTGGAGCCGGAGAAAATTTCATCAACACTTTGCTTATTCTTTTGTCTGTTTACTTTTCCCCTCCCGCCCCCTTTTGGGAACTCCATCACGATGGACGGCGAGAGCGACTCGATCAGCAGCAGCAGCAGCGTTCCTTCCAGCGGATCGAGAGAATATAAAATCGTGATGCTTGGCGCTGGTGGGGTTGGGAAAAGCGGTAGGTTCGAAAATTAATGGTTTGTACAACTTGGCATGTCAGCAGCGTCTCCCGTCCCGGCTGGGGACTGAGATTGGGTCTGCACTGGCCACTGGCAATGTTGGTGTCAAGATCTATGAACAGTAAGGAAGCTTATCCAGACTATTTTAAAATTCTGTAAATAAAGGGGGTTGCACAGTGCTGTAGGTTTCAGGGAGGCTGGTCTCAGTTACAGACATCTATTATAGTGGATGCTGTACCCACCTCTGAGGGTGATAGTTTACCAATTCCCTGGGAACGAAACAGCAAAACAAAGTAACTTGACACATCTGGGATGTCTAGAAAAAGAGAAACAGGTGCGTTTTAAAAAAAAAACGAAATCCTGTGGATGCTGGAAACCTGAAACAAAGAGCAAACATCGAGGGAGAGAGAAACAGAGTTGATGTCACAGCTGAGGTGCCAGAAGACTGGAGGTTGGCTAACGTGTTGCCACTATTTAAGAACGGTGGCAAGGAAAAGTCAGGAAACTATAGACTGGTGAGCCTGACATCAGTGGGGGGCAAGTTGTTGAAGGGAATCCTGAAGGACAGGAATCACATGTATTTGGAAATTCGAGATAGTCAACATGGTTTTCTGTGTGGGAAATCATGTCTCACAAACTTGATTGAGTTTTTAAAGAAGTAGCAAAGAGGATTGATGAGGGCAGAGCAGTGGAGTGATCTATATGGACTTTAGTAAGGAGTTCAGCAATGTTCCTCAGGGTAGATCACACAGAGTGCAGAGAGAACTAGCCATTTGGATACAGGGTTGCCTTTCAGACTGGAGGTCTGTGGTCAGTGGTGTGTCACAAGGATCAATTCTGGGTCCACTGCTGTTCGTCATTTATATAAATGATTTGGATGTGAACATAGGAGATATAGTTACTAAGTTTGCAGATGACTCCAAAATTGGAGGTGTACTGGACAGCGAAGAAGGTTACCTCAGAGTGCAATGGGACCTTGATCAGATGAGCCAATGGGCTGAGGAGTAGTAGATGGAGTTTAATTTCAATAAATGTGAGGTGCTACATTTTGGAAAGGCAAATCAGAGCAGGACTTATAGATTTAATGGTAAGGTTCTGGAGACTGTTACTGAACAAAGTGATCTTGAAGTGCAGGTTCATAGTATCTTGAAAATAGAATCACAGGTAGATAGGATACTGAAGAAGGTGTTTGATGTGCTTACCTTTATTAATCAAAGTATTGACTACAGGAGTTGGGAGGTCATGTTGCAGCTGACATTGTTTAGGCCACTTTTGGAATACTGGTCGTGCAATTCTGGTCTCCCTGTAAAAGGAAGGAAGTTGTGAAACTTGAAAGGGTTCAGAAAAGATTTACGAGGATGTTGCCAAGGTTGGAGGGTTTGAGCTATAGAAAGAGGCTGAATAGGCTGGGGCTGTTTTCCCAGAGCATTGGATGCTGAAGGGTGACCTTATACAGATTTATAAAGTCATACGGGGAATGGATATGGTAAATAGGCAAGCTCTTTTCTTTGGGATGCGGGTGTCCAGAACTCAGTTTAGGATGAGAGGTGAAAAATTTAAAAGGAACCTAAGGGGCAACTTTGTCATGCAGAGGGTGGTGCGTGTATGGAATGCCAAAGGAAGTGGTGGAGGCTGGTACAATTGCAACATTTAAAAGACATCTGGGTGGGTATATGAATAGGAAGGGTTTAGAGGGATATAATGCTGGCAAATGGGACTAGATTAGGTTTGGATATCTGGTCGGCATGGATGAGTTGGACTAAAGGGTCTGTTTCGTGCTGCATATCTCTATGACTCATCCTCAGTTTTTAATTCCAGTTCCTTAGAGATGTCTAAAGTGTTGATGTAGGAGGGAAAGCTTCAGGTATCAGGATCACAGGTCCTGCCTTCCAGAGCAGGAGGGGCCTGTATGAAAAGGACAAGTTGCACCTAAACTGGAGGGGCATCAATATCCTGGCAGGGAAGGTTTGCTAGTGCTACTTAGGAAGGGTATTGCAGATGTATAGTAACCACAGCAGTAGGTCAGCATGTGGTCTGACTGAGAGGGAGTTAGAGGCTAAAGCCAATAAGTCTAACAGGAAGGACATACAGGGAGAGGTTACTGAACACAGTGGGACTGATAGTCTGAAGTTTTTTTTTAATTCTCTCACAGGGAATGGGCATCTCTAGCTGGACAGGCATTTATTGCCCATCCCTAACTGTTCCCTAACAGTGAAGAGTGGACCACATTGCTGTGGGTCTGGCATACCATATAGGCCATATCAGATAAGGATGACAGATTTCCCTAAAAGACATCAGTGAACCAAATGGGTTTTTCCAACAATTGACAATGGTTTTATGGTCATCATTAGATCCTTAATTCTGGTTTCTTTTTATTAAAGTGCATTTGTTTTAATGAGAGGAGTATGACAAGTGAGACAGATGAAGTTAGAGCTTGGATTAATGCAGATAACAATGATGCTGTAGCTCTTACAGAGATTTGGTTTACAGAGGGATAAGACCAGCAGCCTAACATTCCAGGATTTAGATGTTTCAGGTGAGCGAGAGAGGGATGTAAAAAAGGTGGGAGAATTGTGTTACTGATAAGGGAGAATATCACAGCTGTACTGAGGGAGGACACCTTGGAGGGCTCATGCAGTGAGATCATAAGGGTCGAGCTCAGGAATAGAAAGGGCGCAGTCACTTTCATGGGGTTGTACAATTGGCCTGCCAACATCCAGCAAGAGATGGAGGAACAAAGATGTGGACAGATTATGGTAAAATGTAAAAATGAGAGGGTTATTGTGGTGGTTGTTTTAACTTCCCCTATATTGACTGGGATTCCATTAGTGCCAGGGGCTTGGATGGAGGAGAAATTTGTTAGGTGCATCCAAGAGGGTTTCTTCCTGCAATATGTAAATAATCCAACTAGGGGAAGAGCCAGGTTGGATTTGATATTGGGGAATGAGCCTGGCTCGGTGATTGAATTTTCAGTGAGAGACCATCTTGGGAACAGCAACCAGAATTTTGTAAATTTTAAGTTATTTATAGATCAGAAGAAGAGTAGTCCTCGGATGAAAGTGCTAAAATGGGCAAGGCTAACTCCAATAATATTAGGCAGGAAGTGAGGAGTGTAGATTGGAGGTGGCTGTTTGAGGGTAAATCACATCTGGCATGTGGGAATCTTTTAAGGTCAGGGTCAGCATTATCCTGTGAAAATGAAGGATAACGATAGTGAGATTCAGGAACCTTGGATGTTGAGGTAAATTGTGAGCTTCGTCAGAAAGAAAAAGGAGGCATCTGCAAGATTTAGGAAACTGAAGACAGACCAAGCTCTCAAAGAATATAAAGAAAACAGGAAAAAATTTAACAAGGAGTTAGGAAAGTTAAAAGGGGACATGAAATGTCTTTGACAAATAGGGTTGTGAAAAATTCAAAGGAATTTTAAACATAGATAAGAAGCAAGGATGTAGCGAGGGAAAGGTTAGATCCACTGAAGGACAAAGAAGGGAATTTATGCATGGAACCAGGGGAAGTGAGTGGAGTCCTTAATTATTCTTTACAACATTCACAAAGGAGAAAGATATGGTGGATGGTGAGTCGAGTTCTGGTATGTTGATATTGTATGTTGCTTTGAAAAAGGGGATGAGGCTTTGGGCGTTTTGAAAAGCATTAAGGTAGACAAGTCCCCACGACCTGATGGGATCTATCCCAAAATGCTGAGGGGCGCAGGTGAAGAAATTACTGGTGCCTTATATGAAATTTTTGCATACTCTTTAGTCAAAGGACAGATCCCAGTGGACTGGAGAATAACCAATATTGTTCCTTTGTTTAATAAGGGCAACAGGGATGATCTGTGAAATTACAGGCTGGTGAGCCTTACATAGTTGTTAGGAAATTATTGGAGAAGATTCTAAGGGACAGGATTTCCTCATATTTGGAAAAATATTGACTTATTAGTGATTGGCAGCATTGCTTTATGTGGGGGAGGTCATGTCTCATAAACTTGACTTGAGTTTTTAAGGAAGCAATAAGTTGATTGGTGAGGGTAGAGCAGTGGATGTTGTCTACATGGAATTTAACAGGTCGTTGACAAAGTTGATACAGAAGGTGAAGTTATATGGTGAGCTGATAAATGCATACAGAACTGAATTAGTCATAAAGACATGGAGTAGTGCGGGAAGGGTATTCTTATGACTTGAGGTCTAAGACCAGCGGTAATCTATAGGGATCAGTGCTGGGACCCTTGTTGTTTGGAACATTTATAAATGACTTGGATAAGAATGTAGGTGATCTGATTAGTATGTTTGCGGATGACACGAAGATTGGGGAGCTGCAGATAGTGAGAAGGGTTACAAGAGGATAAAGAGGATATATAAAGTTGGCTGGGGAGTTGGTCAGAGAAATTACTGATGGATTTTAATCTGGAAGAATGTGAGGTGATGCATTTTGGAAGGTCTAATGTCAGAGGGAAGTATACAGTAAATGGCAGAATCCTTAGAAACATTAACAGAGGGATATCGAGGGATCTAAACAAGCAAGTCCACAGTTCCCTGAAAGTAGTAACAAAGCGGATAAGATGATAAAGAAGATAAGAGATTTGGCTTCATTGATCAGGGCATAGAGTACGAAAATTGGCAAGTGATGTTGCACCTGTATAAAACTTTAATTAGGCCACATTTTGGAATATTACATACAGTTCTGGTCATCACACTACCAAGAGGATGTGAAGGCTTTGGAGAAGGTATGTTGCTTGGTATAATCTAAGATGTTGCCTGGTTTGGACAGTATTAGCTATGAGAACAAATCTGGTTTGTTTTCACTTGAATTCAGAGGCTGAGGGCAACCTGATAGGAGTTTACAAAATTAAGATTGGCCTGGATATTCTGAGTCTTTTTACCAGTGTAGAAATGTCAAATACTTGGAGACTTTAGGGTAAAAGGAGAAAAGTTTAAAGGAGATGTGAGAGCCAAGTTTTTTTTTATACAGAGGGTGGTAATTGCCTGGAATGTGCTGCCTGAGGAGGTGGTAGAAGCAGATACAATAACAATGTTTACGAGGCATCTTGAACGACACATGAATTGATAGGGGATTGAGGAACAGAGACTGTGTAGAGGCAAAAAGTTTTTAGTTTAGAAAGGCATCATGTGTCGATGCAAAATTGGGTAGGCCAAAGGGCCGTCCCTGTGCTGTACTGTTCTTTGTTCTATGTTTGATTCATACTGGACTCGAAATGTTATCTCTGTTTCCCTCTCCATAGATGTTGCCAGACTGCTGAGTTTCTCCATCATTCTTGCTCTTCGTTTCAGATTGCCAGCATCTGCACAGTGTTACTTCTATTCTGGAGTATTGTGCGCCGCTTTGGTCTCTTTACCAAAGAAAAGATACACTTGTCACATAGAGTTCCACCATGGTTCATCAGACTGTTTCCTGGGATGGCAGGCTTGTAGAATGCGAAGATATTGGGATGGCTGAGCTTGTAGTTTGCGAAAATCTCAAGGAAAAGTATAAAATTCTGACAGGGTTGGATGCAGAGATGGTGTTGCCCTGTTTGTGATTGTCTAGAACAAGAGATCACCACTTAGGAATGAGAAAAGGAGAAATTTCTTCATTCAGAGGGTGGTGATCCTTTGGATTTCTTTATGGAATTCTCTGTGGACGGTTCTGAATGTCAAGTCACTGATTATATTTAAAGAAAACATTAGTAGATTTTTAGATGCGTAAAGGCATCAAGGGATATGGGGAGTGAAAGAGAGTATGCCGCTGCAATAGAGGATCAGCCATGATCATTTTGAATGTTCGAGCAGGATCATTGGGCTGAATTGCCTGATCTTCTTCCTATTTTCTATTTTTTAAATGTTGCTTCCTTTTAAAAAAGAAACATTTGTTGTGAAATTTACTCTTGTTGAACCGGGGTACTTTCAACTGTTGTGGGCTTAATTTAAAAATCCGCATTTATGGAGAATTGTAAACCTGCACCAAAATATTACAGGGAAGTTGATGGTTGTAAACAGTATAATGTTCAACATTTGATTAGAAAATCTACAGACACATTAGACTCTAACATTCCAATATTTCCTTGTTCAATGACATTGAGCGTAGTGAACTCTTTAGTGTGTCACTTTGCTGAAAGGAGTTTCTGATGCGTTGCAGTTAGAGTGATCCTGAGTATATGAAATGAATACAGTAAGGCTTGTACACATTGGCATACAATATAGATGATTTACTAAAGCATTCTGCTTTTAATTACATTGGGCACTTTTTTGTTTGAGGCTTGTTTGAAACCTAAGCTTCTCATACAACTATCTGTCTAGGCTTGGATATATTCTCAACAATCTGTTTAAACCTATCTATGACAATTCACTCGAACATGCCAATAGTAGGTTGTTAGTTGGCTCCTTTCAAAACCTTCCTGCATTAAAACACTCTTGTCTTCCTATCCTTATTCCTTCCATTGATCTTTTCCTCTATTGTTATCTCTCACTCTTTTCATTTTAAAAATGTGTACACTGTTCATCTGCTGAATTGTTTAAAACTAAAACAATTTTAGATAATGGCAACTCACAAATATCTTGTGTGAATCAAATTTTGCTGTCACAAATATTCCAAATAGATATAATTCAGGAAGTTTCAATATGAACCATTATTATTGATTTCAACACACTTGTACCAACACAGATTGTCAGTTAACCATGACCCAACGTTTAAATGAATCTTTTTGTTGGTAACTTTCTTTTTAAACAAAGTTATACTTAAATAAAAATCACAAGAAGCAGAATTTTCATCTTGCTTTTATGAGAGTACAGAGCTGTTCGGAAATTTAAGATTGGGAATGAACCTGTCTTCCTAGGTTTCTTCCAATCTTTTCTGCCTAATTCATTACTCTGGCAGCACTTTTATTTGTGACTGGAAGCAGCCACCCAAGCAAGGGCAGGTATATTCATATGAAGGAATAATAACCATGTGATGCCATACATTCTATTTTTTGTTGCTTTGTACAAGAATATCTTTGTACAAAAATAGGCACATTTTGCATTCAAAATTGGAATGATCTTTTAATAGTTAAGCAGTCACTTAGGAGTACAGAATTGCAAAAGTAGTAAAAAGAGACCTATTGGCAAAACTTATTGTCTTTGGGTTATCAGGCCAAATGCAACATGAAAATGGAAAATGGGAAGCCTTCAGAAATGAGAAAACGAGAATCCAGAGAAAGTATATTCCTGCTAGGGTGAAAGGAAAGGCTGGTAGGTACAGGGAATGCTGGATGACTAAAGAAATTGAGGGATTGACTAAGAAAAAGAAGGAAGCATATGTAAGGTATAGACAGGATAGATTGAGTGAATCCTTAGAAGAGTATAAAGGAAGTAGGAGTTACTTAAGAGGGAAATCAGGAGAGCAAAAAGGGGACATGAGGTAGCTTTGGCAAATAGAATTAAGGAGAATCCAAAGAGTTTTTACAAATACATGAAGGACAAAAGGGTAACTAGGGAAAGAATAGGGCCCCTCAAAGATCAGCCAAGTGGCCTTTGTGTGGAGCCGCAGAAAATGGGGAAGATACAAAATGAGTATTTTGCATTAGTATTTACTGTGGAAAAGGATATGGAAGATATAGACTGTAGGGAAATAGATGGTGACATCTTGCAAAATGTACAGATTACAGAGGAGGAAGTGCTGGATGTCTTGAAACAGGTTAAGGTGGATAAATCCCCAGAACCTGATCAGGTATACCCTAGAACTGTGTGGGAAGCTAGAGAAGTGATTGCTGGGCCTCTTGCTGAGATATTTATATCATCGATTGTCACAGGTAAGGTGCCGGAAGACTGGAGGTTGGCTAACGTGGTGCCACTGTTTAAGATGGGTGGTAAAGACAAGCCAGGGAATTATAGACCAGTGAGCCTGATGTCGGTGGTGTGCAAGTTGTTGGAGAGAATCCTGAGGGACAGGATATACATGTATTTGGAAAGGCAAGGACTGATTAGGGATAGTCAACATGGCTTTGTGTGTGGGAAATCATGTCTCACAAACTTGATTGAGTTTTTTGAGGAAGTAACAAAGAGGATTGATGAGGGCAGAGTGGTAAGATATGATCTATATGGACTTGATTAAGGCGTTCAACAAAGTTCCCCATGGGAGACGGATTAGCAAGATTAGATCTCACAGAATACAGGGAGAACTCACCATTTGGATACACAACTGGCTCAAAGGTAGAAGACAGAGGGTGATGGTGGAGGGTTGTTTTTCAGATTGGAGGCCTGTGACCAGTGGAGTGCCACAAGGATCGGTGCTGGGCCCTCTTTATGACTTTATGTAATTTACATAAATGATGTGGATGCGAGCATAAGAGGTACAGTTAGTAAGTTTGCAGATGACACCAAAATTGGAGGTGTAGTGGACAGCGAAGAGAGTTACCTCAGATTACAACAGGATCTTGACGGGATGGGCCAATGGGCTGAGAAGTGGCAGATGGAGTTTAATTCAGATAAATGTGAGGTGCTGCATTTTGGGAAAGCAAATCTTAGCAGGACTTATATACTTAATAGTAAGGTCCTTGGGAGTGTTACTGAACAAAGGAGTGCAGATTCATAGCTCCTTGAAAGTGGAGTCGCAGGTAGATAGGATAGTGAAGAAGGTGTTTGGTATGCTTTCCTTTATTGGTCAGAGCATTGAGTACAGGAGTTGGGAGGTCATGTTGCGGCTGTACAGGACATTGGTTAGGCCACTGTTGGAATATTGCATGCAATTCTGGACTCCTACCTATCGAAAAGATGTTGTGAAACTTGAAAAGGTTCAGAAAAGATTCACAAGGATGTTGCCAGGGTTGGAGGATTTGAGCTGTAGGGAGAGGCTGAACAGGCTGGGCTGTTTTCCCTGGAGCATTAGAGGGTGAGGGGTGACCTTATAGAGGTTTACAAAATTATGAGGAGCATGGATAGGGTAAATAGACAAAGTCTTTTCCCTGGGATCGGGCAGTCCAGAACTAGAGGGCATAGGTTTAGGGTAAGAGGGGAAAGATATAAAAAAGACCTACGGGGCAACTTTTTCATGCAGAAGGTGGTACGTGTATGGAATGAGCTGCCACAGAAAGTGGTGGAGGCTGGTACAATTGCAACATTTAAGAGGCATTTGGATGGGTTTTTGAATAGGAAGGGTTTGGAGGGATATGGGCCAGGTGTTGGCAGGTGAGACAAGATTGGGTTGGGATATCTGGTCGGGATAGACCATACATCTCTATGAGGTAAAAACAATGACTGCAGATGCTGGAAACCAGATCTGGATTAGTGGTGCTGGACGAGCACAGCAGTTCAGGCAGCATCCAAGGAGCAGCGAAATCGACGTTTCGGGCAAAAGCCCTTCATCAGGAATAAAGGCAGTGAGCCTGAAGCATGGAGAGATAAGCTAGAGGAGGGTGGGGGTGGGAAGAAAGTCGCACAGAGTACAATGGGTGAGTGGTGGAGGGGATGAAGGTGATAGGTCAGGGAGGAGAGGGTGGAGTGGATAGGTGGAAAAGGAGATAGGCTCTATGACTCTATGATGAATTGAAACAATCTCAAGGATTTGTATCATTATGGAATGGTACTGATTGATTGGCAAATTGACTCAGTTGGCATTGACATTGAAAAATTAACAGAGCAATTGGCTTCCTAAACTCCTGGGTATTTCAAAAGAGGCACAAGTGTTGAACATGTTCCTTTTGTTTGCAGGAAATCGATCCCTCCATTAAACAGTGAGTAAGATAGAAGTCACACGATACAAGGTTATAGTCCAATAGGTTTATTTGAAATCACCAACTTTTGGAGCGCTGCTCCTTTGTCGGGTGTAGTGAAGGGAAACACAGAGGCACAGAATTTATAGGCAGAGAGATCAAACTAATAGTACAAATGGTGTGAATGGAGTGTTGTCAGGCCAGATTAGAACTCCCTGCAGGTGATCAAAGTGGCAGAAGATATGAGTAAACTGTCCAAAGCTGAATAACAATTGGAGGGATGATCTTTGATTCAATTAATTGGGCAGGTAGATAATTACAAAAAATTAAAAATAAGATGGTGCTGGAGACAAACCAAAAGGCTGGATTAACATGATAGGTATGAGTCACATGCCAAGGGTCTAACCACAGTAACAAGTAATCCAAAGCTGTACAAACTAATTAAGGTAGAGAGATCATAACAAGTTATCAAGGTGATAGTGTCAAAACAGGACAATGAGGAATATTTTACAGATACAGAACAGTATGGTGGGGTTACATATAGCACAACATGAACCCAAGATCATGGTTCAGGCTGTCTTCATGGGTTCGGAACTTGGCTACCAGTTTCTGCTCGGTGATTCTGCATTGTTGAGTATCTTGAAGGCTGCCTTGGAGAACCCTTACCCGAAGATCTGAGGTTACTGTCCTTGACCAATGAAGTGTTCCCCAACTGCGAGGGAACATTCCTGTCTGGCGATTGTTGTGTGGTGTCCAATAGCATCAGCATCATCTTGCCAATATACCATGCCTCAAGAGCAGAAACTGATAGCCAAGTTCTGTACCCATGAAGACGGCCTTGTTAAGATAGACATGTGGTGAAATTGTTTTCTCTCAGAGGGTAGTGAATCAGTGGAATTCTTTGTCACAGAGCGCTGTTGTGCCTGGGTCATTAAGTATAACCAAGCCTGAGCTAGACAATTTTAATCAGTAAGGGAATTGAGGGTTCTGAAGATAAGGCAGGAAAACAGAGTTGAGGATTATGGGATCAGTCATTGAATGGTGGAGTGGACTCAATGTTCCAAATGACCTACTTCGGCTCCTATATCTTAAGTTCTTAAACCAAGTGGTTTGCTAGGTCATTTTATGTGGCAGTTAAGCATTACTCTCATTGCTGTGATTATGGAGCAACATATGGGCTGACCAGGTCAAGATGGCAGATTTCCTTCCCTCCAGGGGATTAGTAAATCAGATAGGCTTTTATGACAATTAGAAGTTTAGTAATTACTATGACTGAGTCAGGCCTTTGTTTCCATATTTATGAGTTTAATTTAAATTCCACTAGTTACGGTGGTGGGACTTGAACCTTAGCCTGGGGTTCTGGATTACTCGTAAATTGACATTACCACCACATCATCATATCCTCCCTTTGAACATTACAAGCAGTTTTTCAAACAATGTATTTGCTGAAAGACAGCTGGCCTACTCCCCCATGCTATTGAGCCTCGTGATATTTATGTTGAGTTCAGCTGAGGACAAGATTCTTACTGAAGCTGGGTTCCTTTTACCAAAAGAACAGGAAACACTCATCAAGTGAAGCAGCGTCTGTGCAGAGAGCGCAAACCAGCTGTTAATCCTTCTTTGGAGCTAAACAATATTATCCATGAATGGCATTTAAAATAGAATCTAACAAGAACAAGTAGAGGAGAGGAGGGTGGAAGGCCTGTGAGAAGAGGAAACAATGGCACAAACACAAAAACAAGAATAGAATGACCTTTAAAAAAAGACATGCTCAAAATGCGAGGGAAACAGTAAGGAGATGGTTAAATCGATTGGAAAATTTCAAACATTGGTAAACTGCATTGGATTCCAGTGGCCAATGACTCTATGGGAAAAAAAGATAATCATTTTGATCAGTGACTGAATTGAGGACACTATAATAAACAAAGTTGGCCAGAATTAATCTGATGTTTTTTGTCACAGGTCAAACCAAACACGTCTGGATTGGTGGGGAAAATAGACTGTTGCATCACATTGATACTAAATATTGATAAGTAATGACTCTAAGGAAGAAAAGTAAACAGTAAAAATATAAATTAGATGGTTCTAAGGTATGATGCAGACACAAGAAAGAATTATCCAAGTGTTGCTGGATATCTCATTGAAATCAGAAAGATTAAATACAATAATATTAAGAAGTGTGAGCAAGATCTTGGGCTATACAGCCAGAGGATCAGAGCACACATCACAATAAAAGAACTGTTTAACAGCCTACTGGTCTTATCTAGCAGATTGTGTATAATTTTGATCATCGTAACAAAATCGAGAGATCCTTAGCATTGAGGACTGTAGAAAGAAGGGAACAAAATTGACATAAAAAAAACGAAAGAACAGCGGATGCTGTCAGTCAGAAACAAAAACAGAAATTGCTGGAAAAGCTCAAGAGGTCTGGCAGCATCTGTGGAGAGAAACCAGAGTTAACATTTTGAGTCGAGTAATCCTTCCTCAGAACAAAATTAACACTTTCTTTCAGGCATGTGACCAGCAAAGAATTTGAAAGCCCGGGATGCTTTTACAAGAGTACATGGTAATTATCATACAAGACTTTTGATGGTAGAGAAACATAGGTCTGCTGTTGCACACCACCCATCCTGAGCCACTTATTGTCCATTAATAGCTATTCATTTCTCCCAGGCTAAGTTACCCACTCCTTTGTATGTTCAACTGTTTTTCTCTCTCTTTGGGCTCTATCTCCACCTATCGTTTACTCCTTACCTCCCCTCCCCCCCCCCCCCCCCCCCCACCCTAGTTAACTTTCTACACAAAACAACTTTTTCCTAGCTCTCATCAGTTCTGAGAAAGAGTCACTGAACCTGAAACGTTAACTCTGATTTCTCTCCACAGATGCTGTCAGACCTGCTGAACTTTTCTGCAAAGCCTGTTTTTGTTTCTGATTTCCAGCATTCACAGTTTTTTTCAGTTTTTATTAAGAGATACATTTGGCCTTTTTATATTATGTTCTAATTGAATAGATATTTATGTAAGTTATTGGGGGTAGATGTGAATGTGGAGCTGAGAGTACAAGCAGATCACCCATGGTTTAATTGAATGGTGGAGCAGACTTGGCGAATCCGGTGGCCTACTGTTTCGCCGAATTAGTGTGTTTTTTTTAATTAAGTGGGCCATGGAGATTTAACAGTTACATATACTGAGTCATGTTACTGTGTACATTTCACAATCCCCTGAATTAAAGTGCACTGTTTTGTAGTTTTCCACTTCCTGCGAAAGAAACTTCAAGTTTCTTGTCATATGGATGGCCAGACTGACATATGGAGAGAAATTGGATCGGTTTGGATGCTATTCACTGGAATTTAGAAGAATGAGGTGGGGTATGTTTTGTAGAAACCTGTAAAATTCCAATAGGACTAGACAGGGTAAGTGCAGGAAGGATGTTCCCGATGACCAGAGACTACAGAATCAGAGTCTAAGGATAAGGGTAAACCATTTAGGACTGAGCTGAGGACAAATTTCTATACCCAGAAAGTGGTGCACCTGTGGAATTCTCTGCCCCAGAAAGTGGCTCAGGCCAAACATTGAATGTTTTCAAGAAGGGATCAAAGGGTGTGGGGAGAAAGCAGGAAGAAGGTACTGAGTTGGATGATCAACCATGGTCATATTGAATGACAGAACAGGTTTGAAGGGCTTTTGCTTTAGTTTTCTTGGTTTTTGTATAGTCTGTATCACAACATTCATTCTCTGCTTTTTCTACCGTGATTCATTTGCATTCCCTATATGTTATATTATTGTTCATCCAAAGAGCAGACTTGAAGAGCTGAATAGCCTGCTCCTGCCCTGAAGTCCTATTTTCCTATTTTGTTACCACATCCTTGCTTTAACAATGTTTTAAATTTTCCTGTCACTCTGAATCCATCTTGCTATACCACTTTCAAATTGAGGCAACTCACTCTCGTGGTTCTAGCGTTCACCTATGTGGTACTTTTGGTGGATGTGCCTTATCCTTTAGCTGTGTGTTGTTCGTGCTGTTATTGCTAACTCAACCTAGTACATCTTTTAGTCATTCTGTTCATGTCTACAACTTAAGATTTTCAGTCTGGGGTGGGTAGCTTGAGTTGGGAAATATCTGGACTCAACAGGCACACCTTGACTTAACGGGTCTCATTAGACCTAATTTTCATTTCAGTCAAGATTGATTCAGGCCAATCCCAGGAGCAATTGTTGGTAGACCTTGGATAGGCAAAATGTCAAAGCAGCCTGATTTGAAACCATGCTTCAGTTCTTTGGGACATTGCCCTATTTGTTTTAGATACTGTTCGGACTTTGGGTCTTCACCATTCATATCTCTCACTGGTTCTATAGTCACTCACCCTCTATTGACCAGATCTCAGGAGCCACGTGGAGAAAGAAAATTCCAACAATGTAACACAACTATCACTATGACATTGAAAAAAACCCTTTCTATTTAAGATACAAATACAAAATTTAAAAATCTTTTCAAGTAATTAATCTCTTTTCAAAACAAACCTCTCTACAAACCCCACAAAATAGCTAATCCTTTAAAAACCTCTTTAAACTATCAATTAAAGTGTGAACATGGAATGCTAACTGAGATGATTGTAGCTTTAAAAACTCCATCAATTGTTCATAATGACATAACAATTACCTTTGTGGAAATGTCAACAAATATCTTTATTGAAACTGCACAACCCTATTTTTTCTAAATCACACCAAACAGCCTGGCAATCAAAATAGTTCAACAGAACTTTTCTAAATGTCAATTTTGACATTTTAGAATGAAAGAATTTTAGAAAAAACTTAAGATGGTGGTACTTAAACAAATTGCATCCATTCTTCGAAAGTGCATACATGTTCTTCATCAATTTGTAACGCCTACATTGCCAATTGAAACTCTTAGACCAACCAAAATGGGGACTGTTTGAATTTGGTATTAAGTTCAACTGGCCTTGTTTATTTCAGAAGCAGGTCAGGCAGCATTTGTGCAGAGAAATCACAGTTAGTATTTCAGGTCCAGTGACACTCTGAGGAAAGGTCACTAGACCTGAAACATTAACTCTGATTTCTCTTCACTGATACTGCCAGAGATGCTGAGCTTTTCCAACAACTTGTGTTTTTGTTTCTGATTTACAGCATCTACGGTTCTTTTGGTTCTTGTTTATTTCATACCTCTTGTGGTTCAACCTTGCCCTTCCTTCTGCTGGTAGAAAATTGTACCTGTTAGAAAATCTGAAGGAACCATTTTATCCAAGACATAAACACCAGTTTTAAATTTCTGCAACTCTGCAAAATCAGAGTTATGTCTATTTGGTAATCAAGCATTTTTATAATTTAAGCTATTTTTTGCACCTCTCATAAAACCTGAACTCTTTTCAGAAGTTTTATGCTTCTGGCTTTGTGCAATTCCAATCTAGCTCTCCAGTACCAGAGCTTATCCTTTTAGAAAAACTCCTAGCTAGTTATGGAAGTGGTCTCATTATTTTTATATTGGTTTATCTATCCCTTCCTCATTTATCATTTAAAGAACTAATTTCCTTAATATAATGAAAGAAGCATATCAGAGAAAGTTCAAGCCAGCTGTCTGTAGCTCCATTATGATATAATTTCCGCATGAGCAAAAGGGACAATTTTGTCCTTATCGCATTCAGTATTCAGATTTACTATTGTAAAATTGTATGTTGCTTTTCCTTACCAAAAGTCAAGTTGCAGTATTAAAACCCAGCCTCAAAAGCTCACTCTTATAATAAATTGACCTATACTAAGATTACAGATTTACAATGAAGGCCAAGATTAATCTGTACCAGATCGTCTGATGGATCTACAGGGCTATGTTTGGAGATGATAACTTTTTGCCATTTCCCAAACACCATCCCCCAATGAGGAAAAAGATTCCCAAGTAAGATTGTGTCTCAGTCTTGGCCTGGGATCCACCTCTTGTTGAAAGAATGGATGGAAAGAGGAATGTTGTCTTCCTCACAAGAAGAAAAGGGCCCAAACTGGGACTGAGGCTTGGATCTTAGAATCATAGAGTTGTACAGCATGGAAACCTTCGGTCCAACTCATCCTGGCTGACCAGATATCCGAAATTAATCTAGTCCAATTTGCCAGCATTTGGCCCATATTCCTCAAAATCCTTCCTATTCATATACCCATCCAGATGCATTTTAAATGTTGTAATTGTACCACCACTTCCTCTGGCAGCCTATTCCATACACACATCACCCTCTGCATGAAAAGGTTGCTCCTTAGGTGCCATTTAAATCTTTCCTGTCTCACCTTAATCCTCTGCCCTCTAGTTTTGCACTCCCCACCCTGGGGAAAAGACCTTCACTCTTTATCCTGTCATGATTTTATAAAACTCTGTAAGGTCACCCCTCAGTCTCTGAGGCTCCATGAAAAATAGCCCCAGCCTATTCAGCTTTCCCTGTAGCTCAAACCCTCCAACCATGGCAACATCTTTGAAAATCTTTTCTGAGTGCTTTCAAATTCCACAACAGCCTTCCCATAGCAAGGAAACCAGAACTAAACACAGTATTGCAGAAATGGCCTAACCAATGTCTTAGCTGCAATATGACCTCCCAACTCCGGTACTCAACAACTCAGTCAGTGTCCAAACAGCAAGTTGAATGTTCTGTCAACAGATTGGCTCTCAAATCTC
This sequence comes from Chiloscyllium plagiosum, assembly GCF_037043375.1. NCBI lineage: Eukaryota > Metazoa > Chordata > Chondrichthyes > Orectolobiformes > Hemiscylliidae > Chiloscyllium > Chiloscyllium plagiosum. The sequence continues at coordinate 106,543,589 of NW_028270139.1, forward strand.
TAAACCCAGGAAACTTTGTCATAGAGTCTCAGAGTACCGGGGTTTTCATTGTTTCCTCAAATGGTTGATCATTTGCGTTGAGTGAGGGGAGTCTGTGATAGAGTTTGATGGAAGTTTAAGTCTGGAACTTCAGCCAGGATTGAGAACTTACTGATTTATAGGCCTGTGTACCTGTGGGAAAGCAGCCAATACTTCTGCTCAAAAACTAATTAACTTGACATTGCTTTAGGGACTGGAATAAGCTGTTTGAAATGTTAATATATGCAGTTAACTGATCGTCAAATAGTCAATTCTAGTCTCTCTGAATGTTGATTTTATTCTTCCACCTAGACAGAGTTACAGTTTCAATTACAATTAGGTGTCAAAAACAAATATACTGTTAAATGAGCAGAATACTTCCATTCACACCATATTGACTTAAGCATTGAAGTGGTTATCACTTTAATGGCTTCCCTTGTATAAAGGATCATTTGTTCATCAAAAAGGCATAAATTAACATCAAAGAAAGGACCCTGATGTAATTCACAAGCATCCCAACATCCTTATATCACAGGAGTGAAGGATCCAAAGTGAGATCAGTTAGTGTCATTTCCCAAATAACTTTAATTCAAAACAGATTTTGTACCTTTTGTTTTGAAACATGTTGAGGGTGAAGTGGAATGTCATTTGTGCCTGTTTCTGAGCAGATCACTCTCTCACACTTGAGCAGAATTGCTGTATGCTAATTGAAACTTGTCGAGGTGTCCCTGGCAGCCATTTTAAACAGGGAGTTAGATCCCTTGCAGTTACTAAGGCGAGGCACAACACCTGTTTTTGGAAAACTGAATATTCGTTAACTCTGAGTGCTGCAGGAGTCAAGGATACTGTGCTCAGCATTACCAGGTCTACATGCTGCCCAGCTTTCAATAGTGAAAGAGACCATGCTGGAAGTCACCGTTGGCAAAGTAATTTTTAAGAAATGCATAACTACGAGCCAGGAGAAATAAAATAAAAACATTCTTGACACTACCAGCTTGCCTCTAAGGTTAGCTGCCCTGTAATTTTCATTGACATTATTGGGTCCTCCTTCCCCTTGTGGCACAGTGGTAGTGCCCCTAGCTCTAAGCCAGGAGGCACAATTTCAAGCCTAATCTGTTCGAGATGTATGTAGTAACATCCCTGAACAGGTTGATTAAAACTATGGAAATCAATAGTCTATGCACAATTCTGAGGGCTAGTTCTTCTGAACAGTGATCATTCTTTGTCTTCAACATCTGTTGTCTTAACCACCTTCTCTATTCCCTGGTGTACCTCTTCCTCAGTGATGTGTTTTCCATCTGCATTTGGAATGAGTGCCTGATACTCATATACAATTAAGATCTGGTCAATCCTTAATTCATATAGACTTAATAATGTTACCAATGAAGAGGTTCTCCTTGCTTTGCTAACTGATAATCTTCCAAATGAATTTAGTTGACAATATTGCTGTAACAATGCAAGAAAATACGTCAAATAACATGGCTATTTTGGTTGCAGTCTCAGTGAGCTTTATTTCACATTTCTTTATAGACATATTGATGATTGTTATCTTGAATTTGATTACAGTGCTGCATGTACATTAATTGTGACATCTCTTGAAACTACTCCTGCTGTTTGGAAATGATGCGTGTACATTCAAACTGCTGCCCTTTGGACATAAAAAGGCATCTTTTAATGCAGATTTGCTGCAGTGCGGATATGCATAAAACATGTTTATTTACATGAATGGGGGAAAACAAATCCTGTCATGACCCTATCCTTTAGTGCCTAGTATAAAAGCAGACATTAGATTAGATTACTTACAGTGTGGAAACAGGCCCTTTGGCCCAACAAGTCCACACTGACCCTCTGAAGAGCAACCCACCCAGACCCATTCCCCTACACCTAACACTATGGGCCATTTAGCATGGCCAATTCACCTAACCTGCACATTTTTTTGACTGTGGGAGGAAACCGGAGCACCCGGAGGAAACCCATGCAGACACATGGAGAATGTGCAAACTCCACACAGACAGTTGCTTGAGTTATTTTGGAAATGACACTAACTGATCTCACTTTGGATCCTTCACTCCTGTGACATAAGGACCATGGGATACTTGTGAATTACATCAGAGTCCTTTTTTTTGATCTACCTGGCCTATGATTGAAGCAGCAGCATTGGAACACACTCATGCTGTCTTTAATTGGATAGTGAGCCTCATGGGCCAATTGAAGACTACCTTCAGGAAGAATGTCACTGTAGTCCTGTTACCAACATGTGCAAGTTCAAAACCTGTGCATGATCTGTGTCAGAAAGTATGTCATTCTGGAAAAAAAAATCCAGCCTGTGTCTATCCTTGAGAGTTCATAGCTTGATGTTGACTTCAGTTTCTTTACTCAAAGTAGCCGCTAAAGTCAATTTGGTATCTTTTTAATCTAACACATCATCACTCACGCTTTCTGGTTTCTGATGTACACCCCCATGTAAGGGTGTTCAAGAATCTTCTTGGCACACTCAAAGCTTTTTCGATATTCAAAGATCAGTCTTCAGCCTGTAGTAGAATGGCATGGTGATTAGCATTGCTGCCTCACAGCGCCAGGAACCGAGGTTCAATTCCACACTCGGTCAACTATCTGTGTGGTTTTCTTGCACATTCTCCCTGTGTCTGTGTGGGTTTCCTCTGGGTGCTCCAGTTTCTCCCACAGTCCAAAAATGTGCAGGCTAGGTCAATTGGCCATGCTAAATTGTTCATAGTGTTCAGGACTGTGTAAGCTTGGTGGGTTAGCCATGGGAACTGCAGGGTTGTAGTGATGGGGTTGGGTCCAGATGGGATGGTCTTCGGAGGGTCAAATATGATTGTACACCCAGTGAAGTTTATACTGTTGCTGTAAATAGACCAGGTTAAAAGATCTTAAAATTCATGGAGTAACTCAGTTTACGGTGTTTTAGCTGCCTGTGTGGAAAGAAATAAAGGAAGATGTTATTTATACTATAATCTCCAACTGTTTTATTTGTACCATGTATTTACACATCATCATTTATGAAAGTATCTTAACTATCAAGAAATGTCTGTCTCTATGTTCTCAAGGCATGCTGCTAACAGCATTGTGTAACTTAATGGGTTACTAGATTCCTGTGAGTTACATGTCATTAAATAATTTTCCATGGGCCTAATTCTTTAATATAATGGTTGGCAATTGGCAGTCACGTTATGAAGTAAGCTGACACTATATGTAACTGCTGAGACTCCTTGTAATGCAAATGTCTTGCAGTGTTAAAGAATGATGGCATGAGAAATGTTATCATTATAAAATGTGGTACAATGTTGAAATTAATTTTGGTTTTGATCCATGTGCTGGGTGATTTCCCATTGCTGTAGTTGGGAAAAGGTTCCTGCAGACTTATTTCCAACTTCATTCATCATTCGCTAAATATAAAAAAAACATTGTGTCACTCCTTTCATAATCTTGGGACTTCCCAAGGCATTTCTTAGTTAATACAGTACTTTTCAAAATACAATAATTGCTGTAATTGTTGTGACTGAGACAAGAAGAGTGCATTGCCTCCAGAAGCTCACTACTTCATGGGACACAACATAAAATAATTTTTCTAATGACTGAGATGATCAATTCAATATCTTACCTACATCAGATTTTAAGCAAAAAGATCTATCAACTAATTTTCTTAATAAATTCAATTATGGGTTTATTATCAATACAACATGTTTTCAACAAAGATGCAACAATTAGATAACATACACAGGCAGTAATAGAGAAGCATAAATGATTATCCTTCTGAATATCCTCAAAATATTCAGGCACGTCATTCACAAAAACAAAAGAAAAATTCAGTGCAGGGATTGGCTTTCTGAAAAATAAACACTTAGGTCAAGAGACTATTCTTAAAGACAAAAGCATAAATCATATGATATTCTGGAGTTTGTTGCTTTGATGCCCTGGAATGTGTAGTCAAGTCACTAATCATGCAGTTTTCTTTGAAGTCTTGCAGACACAGGAAATAGTCTTGAGACGTTCTTTCAATCACACTTTCATAAAAGCAATAGGTTTCAACCTGAACTGATGTAGAGGATTTTTGTTCAGAAATAGGAGGATCAGTTGGGCAACTTGTTCATAAGAAACTTTCTATCAACGCAGCTTGCTCTGAGCAGGTTCTATCCATTTAAAGACCAGACAAAACATGCAAGTCGCCAGGCCAGTCCTTGTTCAAAACAAACCTTGGAAGTGTTTCCATAAAGCAAGCAATTATCACCAATACTAATAATGTGATATCTTGTTTCAAAAAACCTCTAATGTCCACAGTATATTGTATTCGACTTCTTTTCAAACAAATCACTCCGGAAACGCCCACAAAACTTGAAATAAATAATTTATTTCCACAATTCTTCAAGACTTTGAGCAATATTATGTATAAGACATCTTTGTAAACATAACATACACCAGACAACTTGCACATAAACAGTAATTTGATTAGAATCCCTAATGTGGAAACAGGACATTCAGCCCATCTAGTCTACACCAACTCTCTGACGAGCTTCCCACCCCCTTCCCTATCTCTGTATTTCCCATCAATAGCCCTCCTGGCCTGCACATCCCTGGACAATGCAGCATGACCAATCCAACTAGCCTGCACATCCATGGTCACTGCAGCATGACATATCCACCTAGCCTGCACATCTTTGGACTCTGGGAGGAAACCAGAAAAGCCACACAAACATGAGGAGAATGTGCAAACTCCACACACAGAGTTGCCCAAGGGTGGAATCAAACCCAGGTCCCTGGTGCTGTGAGGCAGCAGTGCTAGCCACTGAGCCATCATGCCACCCCATTTGGCAATGATCAGATACTATGAATCTTACCACTACAAACAGAGAGATAAATATTCGTCAGGTCATGGGACTAAATTCCATGCCCTCATTTGGAATAGTACATAGGATTCTTTTTTATAGCGAGCTTGCAAAGATGCAATACAAGACCTCAGACAGTGCACCATCTTGTCAGTATTGCATCAGCACAGATTTTTATTCTCAACTATTTGGAGTTAGGTAATTAATCTGGACTCAGAGTAAGAGTCAAGACTGCTAACCATTTAACCACAGTAGGCACTATCATGATATCTATCCCATCCCTTGAAGCACAATGAGCAGCGTACCTATAGTTCTTAGCCAGAAGTTCTGCGTTTGACTCCCATGCCCACAGCAACCTTGGAAGTTGCTCAAATAATGGACCACTTTGTGTCAATGTTCACCTCTTTTAAGTCATTGCTGATAACTTCATCGTTGAGATACCAATGTTCTATTTGCAAGAACACCGGCCTGTGGACACTCATCACATTTATTCTGTGTGCGATGCAAATAGATGAAGAAGTAATCACAACTGAAATATAGCTGGAGTTTATAAATGGCTGTTATAGTCTGGGACTATGACTATGACTGCCATAGTCCCAGAAGCCAGCAAATGTGAATCCAGTCTTTTTGCCCATTAACGTAACATTGATTCTGTCCACCCTGTTCCAACTAATTTCTAGTCGCATTTGCATGATGGCAAGGAACAGAGCTCACCAGGGGCACCATCAGCACTGGGTTGTGCTCAGTCTTCAGATACTCCACCATAATTTTCATCTTTTATCTTCCATGACCCTTTAGCCCATGTCCACCCTCGTGTGGAGATTATTCACATTGTACTTCAGCTCCAATTGTCTTCCTTGCCCCCAAAATGCTGGTATTACACCTTAATGATGCCTACACTAGTTCACAATGCTCGCCTATTAGATGCCATGATTCTGAACATTGCCAGTCCCTCCTCTTTCCTTCCCCCTGCCTACCATACTGTTCCACCAACACCCGCCTTGAGTTTTCCTATGTCACGGTCGCTGTTTCTGCCTCTACAAATGTCTCTGTTTCTATTACCAGCCTTGACTCAATCCCACCCTCCACCCCCACGGCCCCACAAGGCCCCTTTGTGTGCAGCTAGTGACCATGGAGAGCATAAGTTGTGATTGTGTTGCTGGAAAAACACCACCATGGAGAGCATGGCCTAAAATGCTGCTTTATGCTGGAAACCATTGAGGCTCCTCTGGGTTTGTAGTAATCCGAAGTCGCCAGCTACCTGCTCTTATTTCCATGTTGTGATTTATTGATGTTGTGCTTGTTTGGCATATTTGGTTTGATAGTAAGCTGAATATTAATGAGGCAAGTTATAAAAATACTGTAGTGTTTGATGAGCGATAGTCCCCCTAATTGGTAACTGACCGCTGCCTTGCGAGAAACTCATCTCGCCACTGATCATTTCATGAAAGATGCAAGGTGTTCTCCTGACATAGCTCTCACCATGACCCACATCACTCAGACCCACATCAGTAAGATTTGGCCCCTGGCCGGAGGGCTCTTTCAAGATTTTTCCTTAGTCTCTTCACCAGTCCTCGCAACATCATCACAGTAGGTGGTGCTTATGGCACTCAATCTGTACTGACCCTTTCAGACCCAGAAACAAAACAGCCATTGCTGTAATGTTGGAAAAAGTACTGCAATTTCATTTGAACTGAACAGTCTTCACATCCTTAGCTTCTCATTGGGAACATGTCGATATAGATTTTCCACATTGTGTGACTGAAATTACTGAAACAATTGAAACAGCTAAAGGAGAGAGATCAGGTGTTGCTAACAGGGCTTATTCGATTTACTATCCATTGGTTTCGATGGATGGCAGATTAGGTAGACTCCTTCACAGATGCACTCTCCTACAATTCACTCTTCCCGGTTTCTGCTGGGCCCAAGTTCAGGACCAGGCAAATCAATCTTTTTTATGTTGTTGGCATTTTGATAAGGATGCAAGAAAGCATATGGTTTATTATACCCTTAAAAGAAGACCCAGTCCTTTGTTTCAGAAAAGGAACCAGTTGCTATTTACTTTCAAGATTAAAAAAAATAAATCCTACTGCATTATCTTCTTATAAAATGCAATTTTGATGCTATAATAAAAACTGCCTTTGCTGACTTTGTTCTGTACTTGATAGATATGACACTAGAGACTCATCATCAATGATTTGTCTGAATGTTCCTTATCTTTCAGTTCTTTGTTCCCGAGCATATTTTCAACCTGAAATGCTGCTACAATAATTATGTAAAGAACTACAAAGGTTTAATGCAAAGTTCTGTCAACTTAGTGCACATGAAGAATAATAATGAGGACACCCTGCTGAAAATTAAATCAGTGTTAATTCCAAGTCCTGCCTTTCATACACTAGGAGCAAATTGGTGGATGAGAACATTACACCTCTGAAGATGTGTGATTATTTGTTAAATTCAGATGATCTGGCATCATTGGTACACGATGCTAATTGATGTTGATCAAAGACCCAACATGTTTGAACTAGAGCATTGCAGTAAATACAAAGGTTACACTTTTAAAATTGCTGCAAAAATTACTGTAAATATTATTTTGAATTTTCATCACCAGTTTGATAATTTCAATAATCTGGCACAAAGATGTACATTTGGCTTTTCATAATTGGCTAAAATGCAGTTTTGTGAAGCCAAATGTTTATTCTGATTCTCTAAGGAAGATTATGTTGACAGGGTTGACTGCAGAGGGGTGGCAGAAGTCTCTGTGGAGGTAAACTAGCATATACCAGTGGAGCTGAATGGCCTGTTTCTGTGCTGACAAGTCAATGTAAAACAATGTAATTCAATAGTAGCATTAAAAGAACTGTTGTCCTTTCATCAGCACCTCTGTCAGAAAATTTAAGGGGTCTCTAAAGCTTACATTGACAATGCAAAAGTAAAATGAAAAGTTAAATTCACCCTCAAAATGAATAGCCAGATTATCTCATGTGAATAAATGATATCTTTATACAGTCATGATTTGGAGATGCCAGTGTTGGACTGGGGTGTACAAAGTTAAAAATCACACAACACCAGGTTATAGTCCAACAGGTTTAATTGGAAGCACACTAGTTTTCGGAGCGACGCTCCTTCATCAGGTTATCAGGCTGTGTGATTTTTATCTTTATACAGGGACATTTCAGATAAGTGGCTTTTTAAAAGACATTGAGGCTTTGTAAATTGTGATTTGAGATTAAAAAAGCTTGCATCGGACAGAGTCAGCATAGATTTACAAAAGGGAAATCATGCTTGACCAATCTACTGGAATTTTTTAAGGTTGTGTTCAGTGGCATTGATAAGGGGGAGCCAGTAGATGTAGTTTACTTAAACATTGAGGAAATGTTCAATAACTTCTGACATAAGGAATTAGCATGTAAAATTAAAGTCTATAGAGTGTATTGACATGGATAGAGAACTGGCTGGCAGACAGGAAACAGAATAAGAATAAACAGGTATTTTTCCAAGTGGCAGGCAGTGACTAATGGTGTACTATAAAGATCATTGTTGGACCCAAGCTATTCACAATATATATTAATTATTTAAATGAGGGAAATAAGTAATATCTCCAGTTTTGCAGACAAAGTTTTGGAGGAGGCAAAGATACTTCAGTGTGATTTGGACAAGTTGAGTGAGGGGGCAAAGGCATGGCAGATGAAATATAACGTGTGGAATAGTGTGGTTATCCACTTTGGTTACAAAGTACGGAAGGCAAATCATAATCTGAATAGTGATAGTTTGGAAATGAGGGAGGTGTAATGGATGACCTTGTATACCAATCTCTGAAAGTAAGCATGCAGGTGCAGCAGGTGTTGAAGAAGGAAATAGTAAGTTGACCTCCTGAGTGAGATGATTTGAGTAGAAGAACAGGAATATCTTGCTGCAATTGTACAGGGCCTTGGTGAGAAAATACCTGGAGTATTGTGTGCTGTTTTGGTCTGCTTATCTGAGGAAGAATGTTGTGACTGTGGAGGGAGTGCAACAAAGGTTTGCCAGGCTGACTCCTGGAATGGCAGGACTAAAGTATGAAGAGAGACTGGATCAGTTTGGATTTCATTCACTAGAGTTTAGAAGATTGAGCAAGGGATCTCATAGAAAGCTGTAAAATTCTAACAGGACTAGACATGGTCAACATAGGAGTGGCGTTCCTGATCACAGGGGAGGGGAGGATCAGTAAGCTTTGCTTAGTTAGGAAGGAGATGTCACATCCAGGGTGACACACATCTTGAGTGTGATTATCCAAGGTGGTAGCAGAGCAGGACTTAGTACTGAAGAATCTGTATCTAAATGCCTTTGTACCTAAGTCAGTGCTCTAAGTTGCAATTTGTATACTCACTCATTTGAGTACTTGTGACTATAATGCTAATTCAATTCAATAAAGCCAATTCAATACAGTTTGCAACATTTTGATGTAGCATGGGAATTCTGTGCAGAGGAGAAGATGTGATTTTTGTTTGGTTATTTTGGCTCATTGTCAGGTTTTGTTAAAAAGGTCAATTGGGCAGGTCATGGCCTAGTTGTATTATTGCTCGACTATTAATCTAACAACTGAGCTAATGTTGTGGGGACCCAGGTTCAAATCCTGACACAGCAGATGGTGACATTTGAATACAATAAATAGAATCCGGAATTAGGAATTTACTGATGACCATGAAGCCATTGTCAATTGTCAGAAAAACTCATCTGGTTCACTATTGTTTTTTAGGGAAGGCAACTGCTGTCCCTACCTGGTCTGGCCTACACATGACTCCAGATCCACAGCAATATGGTTGACTTAACTGCCCTCTGGGCAATTGGTATGCACAATAACTGGTGGCCTAGCCTGTGACACCCCCATCCCATGAATGAATAAAACAAATTGAAGCCCAGGATCAGCAGACCAGCTCAAAAGAGTGACATCAAAGAAAACTAAAGGTTGGTGATAGCTACTTTGAGAATCTATTATAGTTTACTTTTAGAATGAAAGTAAATAAGGGAAATATTTACGGGCTATAAGCTAAAATTTTTAAAAAATCAAAATATGCCTTGAAAGTGGAATTGCAGGTGGATAGGATAGTGAAGAAGGTGTTTGGTTTGCTTTCCTTTATTGGTCAGAGAATTGAGTAAAGGAGTTGGGAGGTCATGTTGCAGCTGTACAGGACATTGGTGAGACCACATTTGGAATATTGTTTGCAGTTCTGGTCTCCTTCCTATCAGAAGGATGTTGTGAAACTTGAAAGGGTTCAGAAAAGATTTACAAGAATGTTTCCAAGGTTGGAGGGTTTGAGCTACAGGGAGCTGCTGAACAGGCTGGGGCTGTTTTCCCTGGACCGCCGGAGGCTGAGGGGTGACCTTATAGAGGTTTATAAAATCATGAAGGGCATAGATAGGATAAATAGACAAGGTATTTTCCCTGGGGTAGGGGAGTACAGAATTAGAGGGCATGGGTTTAGGGTGAGAGGGGAAAAATTTAAAAGGGACCTGGGGCAACTTTTTCACACAGAGAGTGGTGCGTGTGTGGAATGAGCTGCCAGATGAAGTGGTGGAGGCTGCTAAACTTACGACATTTAAAAGGTTGAGTATATGAATAGGAAGGGTTTAGAGGACGGCACGGTGGCACAGTGGTTAGCACTGCTGCCTCACAGCGCTAGAGACACGGGTTCAATTCCCGCCTCAGGCGACTGACTGTGTGGAGTTTGCACGTTCTCCCCGTGTCTGCGTGGGTTTCCTCCGGGTGCTCTGGTTTCCTCCCACAGTCACAAAGATGTGCAGGTTAGGTGAATTGGCCATGTTAAGTTGCCCGTAGTATTAGGTAGAGGTATGGGTGGGTTGCGCTTCAGCGGGTCGGTGTGGACTTGTTGGGCCGAAGGGCCTGTTTCCACACTGTAAGTAATCTAATTTAATCTAATCTAATTAGAATATGGGCCAAGTGCTAGTGAATGGGACTAGATTTGGTTTGGATATCTGGTCAGCATGGACGAGTTGGACTGAAGGGTCTGTTTCCGTGCTGTACATCTCTATGACTCTATGACTCTTTGAACAAAATAATGAAAATAGAAATACCGGGCCAGGCAATGTGTATCACTAGGAGTAAGTGTGGACAACAGATGCTGGGGATCACAGTCAAGAGTGTGGTACTGGAAAAGCACAGCAGGTCAGGCAGCATCCGAGGGGCAGGAGAGTGCTTATGCCCGAAACGTCGATTCTCCTGCTCCTAGGATGCTGCCTGACCTGCTGTGCTTTTCCAGCACCACACTCTCAACCCTGAATGTGTGTAACTGCATGACGTAGGAGCTGATGGGCACCATTGTGGTTCATAGTGACCACATTTGAAGCTCACGTGTTGATTGCTCGAGGAATGCTGGCTCGAGTCAGCAAGCTCGAGTCTGAGCTTTGAAAGCTGCAACACATCATGAAGGGGAAAGTTACCTGGTTGCTGTGTTTCAGGGGGCAGCCACACTCCTTAGATTAACTACCTTGAATTCAGTCAGTGGTCAGGGATGGGAGGGTGTGACTACAGTGAGGTAGGTAGAGAGATGCAGGAGGCAGGGGTGAAGGAGCCTCAGCCCTTGAGCTTGTCTAACAGACTTGAGTTTCTGGTGTGGATGAGAGTGGGGGCTGTGGAGATGATGAGCAAATAGACCATAGGACAGGGAGCCATTCAAGAGCGGGGAGAGAAGAGAAATGGAGTTGTAATTGTAAATAGTACAGTCAGGGGAATAGACACTGTTCTCTATAGCCAGGATTGAGAGTCTTGAAGGCTGTGTTGCTTGCCTGGTGCCCAAGTTCAGGATTTCTCATCTAGACTGCAGAGGAACTTGGGATGGGAGATGTAAGATCTAAATGTCATGGCCTATGGAGATGCCAGCAATATTGGTAAAAAGAAGAAAGGAGCTCTGCTCAGGGAATATGAGCAGCCAAGGGCGAAATAAAAGTAGAAGCAAAAAAAAAATCATCTTTGGATTCCGAACTGATTACTATGAGCATATTCAACATAGGGTCAACAAAATTAAAGAGGTCAGCACAAGGCTCACACATTGGTTTGGCAGAAGCATATAACTAGACCTGTAGTTTGGGCTTTAAATTGTATTGTGAGGGGGTGAGGGGATAGTTTGGTTGCATGAAAAGTTATGGAAACATTAACGAGGGAAGGTACAGCAGATGTTATTTTCTGGAAAATGTAACAGGATAGAGATTGTGGAAATGATCAGGAAACTAACCACAAGTATAGCAAATAAGGAGATAATTATGAGAAGGAGGGCAGTCTTCGCAGCACGAAGGGTGTTATACTTAAATGCACACAGTATACAAAACAAGGTAAATGAGCTTGTAATGCAGATTGAAGTTGGCAAGTACGATATTGTGGATACCACAAAGATGTGGCTACAAGGGGATCAGGTTTGGGAACTAAATACCCAGGATACATATCCTATCGAGAGGCAGGCAAATAGACAGAGAGGACAAGTAGTAAGAAATGAAATTAAATCAGTAGTAAGAAGTAATATAATGTGAGAAGGTACAGAATGTTAAATATGTTATATATTCATTCATGCGATATGGGCCTCTCTAGCTAGGTCAACATTTATTATCTACCCCTTTTTACCCAGAAGGCAGTTAAGAATCAAGCGCATTGCTGTGGGTCTGGAGGCACATGTAGACCAGGCAGCTGTTTCCTTCCCTAAAGGACATGAGTGACAGATGGATTTTTCCTGACAATCAACAGTGGATTCATGGTCATCATTAGAGTCTTCATTCCAGATTTTTATTGAATTCATCTATCATAGTGGAATTCAAACTCAGGTATGTTACCTAGTTTCTGGATTAACAATCCATCGTAAGTACCACCAGGCCAGTACATCCGTGATGATTTGAGGAAATGCAAAGGAAAAAAACTCTGATGGGAGTTGTGTACAGGCCTCCTAGCAATAGTCAGGATGTGGGGAAGAAAATAAATCTAGAGATAGAAAAGGTATGTAAGAAAGGCACTATTACAGTAATCGTGGGGGACTTCAACATGCAAATGGACAGGGAAAATCAGACGGTAAAAAATCTCAAGAAAAGGATTGAATGGAATGTCTATGAGATGATTTTTTGGAGTACCTACTGGTCGAGCTCAGTAGGAAATTGATGAATTGGTGTTGTGTAAATCTGCAGACTTGATTAGGGAGCTTAAGGTGAAGAAACCCCTCGGGGAGATGGAGAAAGTGAAGTCGCATGGCGTTCAGAGTTTACTGGCTAGATGGATACATAACTGGCTGGGCAGCAGGAGATAGACAGTGGTAGTTGAATGGAGTTTCTCAAAATGGAGAACTGTGACCAGTGGTGTTCCACAGGGATCCATGCTGGGACCACTGTTATTTGTGATATATATAAATGATCTGGAGGAAGGTATAGGTGGTCTGATTAGCAAGTTCGCAGATGACACTAAGATTGGTGGAGTAACAGATAGTGAAGGGGACTGTCAGAGAATACAGCAGAATATAGATAGATTGGAGAGATGGACAGAGAAATGGCAGATAGAATTCAATCCGGGCAAATGAAAGGTGATGCATTTTGGAAGATCCAGTTCAAGAGAGTACTATACAGTAAATGAAAAAGTCCTGGGGAAAATTGATGTACAAAGAGATCTGGATGCTCAGGTCCATTGTTCCCTGAAGGTGGCAACATAAATCAATAGCATGGTCAAGAAGGCATACGGCATGCTTTCCTTCATTGAGTATAAGAGTTAGCAGATCATGTTACAGTTGTAGCGGATTTTGGTTCCGTCACATTTGGAATACTGCATACAGTTCTGATCAGCACCTTACCAAGAAAATGCAGATGCTTTGGAGAGGGTGCAGAGGAGGTTCACCAGTACATTGCCTGATATGGATGGCACTAGCTATGAAGAGAGTTGAGTAGGATTATTTGCATTAGAAAGGCAGATGTTGAGATGGGACCTGATTGAGGTCTACAAAATCATGAGAGGTATAGACAGGGTGGATAGCAAGAAGCTTTTTCCCAGACTGAAGGACTCAATTGCTATGGGTCACGAGTTCAAAGTGAGAGGGGAGATAGGCGTGGAAAGTTCTTTATGCAGAGGGTGGTGAGTGCCTGGAACATGTTGCCAATAGAGGAGGTGGAGGTGGGCATGATAACATCATTTAAGATGCATCTAGACAGATACATGAATGGGCAGGGAGCAGAAGGATATAGATTCTTGGAAAATAGGCATTAGGCTTAGATAGAGGATCTGGATCAGCACAGGCTTGAAGGGCCGAAGGGCCTGTCCTGTGCTGCATTTTCTTTGTTCTTTAGGAACAGTGGTAGAATTCACCCAGCAGTTTGAGAGGGAGAAGCTTGAATCAGATGTAATGATATGACAATTGAGTAAAGGTAACTGTAACATCATGATGGAGAAGCTGGCAGAGTTGATTGAAAGGTAGCTGAGCAGAGAAGATAGTGGACCTGCAATGGCAGGAATTTCTGGTGGTAATTTGGAAAGCACAGCAGAAATTTATTAGAAACCATTGGAGTTCGGGAGGGTCTCAGAGAACTGGAAAGTGGATAATGCAGCATCCCTGTTTAAGAAGGGGGAAGGTAGAAGACAGGAAACTATAGGCCGATTAGCTTGACCTTGGCTGTTGGTAAGATTTTAGAGTCTGTTATTAAGCATGAGATTGTGAAGAACTTGGAATTGCATGTAAAATAGGGCTGAGTCTGTATGGCTTCATCAAGGGGAGCTCAAGACTAACAAGTCTGTTAGAATTCTTTGAGAAGGTAGTGAGCAAGTTGGACATAGAAGAACCAATAGACACGATCAGTTTGGGTTTCCAGAAGGCCTTTGATTGAGTGCCACCAACCTCTACATTGATAAGCCAGACACCAACTCACAGCCACCTCAACCTACTGCCCCCTTGATCGTGACCTCATCTCTCATCATCTCCCAGACCATCAACAACCTCATCACCTCAGGGGATCTCCAATCCATAGCCTCCAACCTCATAGTACAAGAACCCCTCACTAACTGGTTCCACCTCTTACCCAAAATCCACAAAACTGACTACCCTGGTGTACTGATTGTCTCCACCTGCTCCTGCCCCAACGAACTTATTTCCTCAATTCTCAACACCATCCTGTCCCTCTTGTTCCAGGAACTCCCCAAACACATTCGGGACATAACCCACGCGCTCCACCTCCTCCATGACTTTTGTTTCCCCGGACCCAACATCTCATCTTCACCATGGACATCCATCCCAATACATGTCCATCCGCCGTGGCAAAGGCTTCCAAGCCCTCCATTTCTTACTCTCCTACCATCTCAACTAGTACCCTATCACCGACACACTCATTCAATTTGAAGAACTGGTCCTCACCCTCAACATTTCCTTTGCATCCGCCCTCTTCCTCCAAACCAAAGGAGTAGCCATGGGCACTCATATTGGCCCCAGCTATACCTGCCTCTTCACAGGATATGTGGAATAGTCTATCTCCACCTTTTCCAGCACTACTTTGATGAACTGTATCGGCACCACCTCGGGCTCCCATGAGGAGGTTCATCAACTTCACTAACACCTTCCACCATGACCTTAAGTTCACCCGGTCCATCACTGACACCTCCCTCCCCTTTCTGGGTTTCTCCGTCTCCATCTCTGGCGACCAACTCAGCATGGACCTCTAGTTCAAATCCACCAACTCCCACAGCTACCTGAATTACATTTCCTCCCACACCACCTCCTGTAAAAATGTGATCCTGAACTTCCAATTCCTCCGCCTCCACTGTGTATGCACCAGTTCCACTCCCGACATCCCAGTTGGCCTCCTACTTCAAGGACCGCAATTTCCCCTCCCACATGATCAACAATGCTCTCCAGCACATCTCATCCGATTCCCACACCTTAGTCCTTGAACTCAACCCCTCCAACCACAACAAGGATAGAACCCCCACCTGGCCTTCACTTTCCACCCCACCAATCTCTGGATACAATGCATAATCCTCCGCCATTTCCGCCTACAGTCAGACTGCACCATCAGAGATATATTTATTTCCCCATCCCTATCTGCATTCCACAGACACCATTCCCTCTGTGACTCCCTTGTTAGGTCCAACCCTTCCCCCTCCCCCGACCAATACCAGCTGACCCCCCATACCCAGCACCTTTCCTTGCCGCCACAAAGGTGTAAACTCTGCACTCATATCTCCGTCCTCACCTCAGTCCAAGGTCCAAAAGGCCCTCTCACACCCGGCAGAGATTTTCCTGCACATCCACTCTCCTCATCTACCATGTCCATTCCTCTCGATGTGGTCTCCTCAACATTGGGGAAACAGGACGCCAACTCATGGAGCATTTCAGAGAACATCTCTGGGATACATGCACTGAATAATCCCACCGCCCTGTGGCTGACCACTTCAGCTCCGGCTCCCACTCCCCAAAGGGCATGCAAATCCTGGGCCTTCTCCATTGTCAAATCCAAGCCACCTGACAACTGGAAGAAGAACACCTTCTGCCTTGGGACCCTTCAACTACATGGCATTAACATCGACTTCACTAGTTTCCAAATCTCCCGTCCCCCCATCTCATCCTAGATCCAACCCTCTAACTCAGCACCGCCCTCTTGAACTGTCCTCCCAGTCCATCTTCCTTCCCACCTATCTGCTGCACCCTTCCCACCAACCAATCACAATTCCCCCCCATCTACCTTCCTCTCAGCCCCACCCTACCCCCCATTTATCTCTTCACCCTCTTTTCTCTCCATGTTCATAATAAAGGGCATAAGCCTGAAACATTGACCCTCCTGCTGCTTAGATGATGCCTGACCTGCTATGCTTTTCCAGTGCCACAGTTTTTGATTGCAATTGCAATATCATCAAGCAAATTCAGCATACTCATTCAGCATGTACACTGTCTGAAACATTTGAGAGGAGCTTTGCAGAACAAGCATGGCCATGTATCTCGATGTATGTCTATATTACTAATGGTCATTTTTCATTTACTAATTGACGAGACATAGAGGCTGCTGGTTAGGCCAACATTTATTGCCCTTCTGTCATTACCTATGAAAAGTTTTTGTTGTGCTGCCTTCCTGAATAGCTGCAGTCCTTAGTTTGCGGAGGGAGTTGCAGGATTTTGACCCAGAAACAGTGAAGGACAGTGATATTATTTCTAAGTCTGCATGGAATGTGACTTGAAGGTGAACTTTCAATTAGTGATGTTGCCATGCATGCGTTGCTTTTATTCCAGGTGGTTGAGGTTTGGAAGGAGTACTGGTGCATTGTTGCAGTTCATTTTGTCAATGGCACATATTGTTGCCAGTGCAGATCAGTGGTGGATGGAGTGACTGTTGTCATGCTATTTGGGATGTTAATCAAGCAGGCTGCTTTGCTGTAGATGGCTTCAAGCTGCTGAGCCCTTTACTGGAGCTACATTCATCCAGCCAAGTGGAGTGAATTCCATCACAATTCTGACTTGTGCTTTGTAAATAGTGCAAAGACTCTGGGCAGTCATAAAGTAAGTTATTTGCCAGAGAATTTGCAGCCTCTGATCTGCTTTTGTAGACACACTATTTAGGTGGCTGGTTTTGATCAGTTTTTGGTCAATGATAACCCCAGGGACATTGATAGTGGGAGATTCGGTGATGGCAATGCCAGTGTAATCCAAAGAGATGATATTGATTTTTTTGTTGATCAGGATGGTCATTGCCTAGTACTTTGTAGTATAGACATTACTTGACAACTTCAGTCCAAACCTGAATGTTATACAGGTCTTATTTCATTTGGACCCAGACAGCTTCATTATCTGGAATTGTGAGTGATGCTGAACACTGTGTAATCATCAGAGAACATCCTCAATTGTGACCTTATATCTGGTAAATCTGTAATTTTGTGATCATGAGAGACCCAGTCCCTGACAGCCATAAGTGAAGCATGAAATGGAGGAACAGCATGAAAAAGAAAGTATGCAAGATCAGCACTGATAAGTAGTGCCTCTAGCTACCAGACCCTTAGAAAACAACTCATAACAAGAATGCTGCCGTGATATCAAGAACAATTGCCTTCACCTCCCCTCACCTCTGGAAGTCAGGACTTTTGGATCATTAGTCATTCAAAATGTCAATGGATAGCTGCATATTGGTCTTGAATTTTGTGGAAGAATCAATGCAGCTCTGACAGTTTTGCTATCATGAACAGTTATGAAAATAAATCATTGTGTGCGGAGCAATAATGGTGGCATTACAAATCCCTTCACATTACTGCATGTATTTTATGAATTCTTGTAAACTTTAAAGGTTAGTTAGATAAACCTTTGAATTTGTGAAAATATGTTTTTAACTTTGGCCAAAGTCTGAGAGCTGGATGATAGGCAATATATACCACTGTACATAACAGAAAATGCTGGAATCATGCTCGTCAATCAGTGTCTGAAGGAGATAGATGGGCTAATATTTCAACCGGGTTTCCCATAGCAACGTCTTTTTCCTCTCAGATACTGATGAAGCTGCTGGATTCAAAGAATTTTTTTGTTATTATTTCTGACTGCAGCATTCACGCTTTTGGAAAAGATATCTAAAAAAATAAGTAATTTATTCTTGAGTAAATATGCTTAGAGACAAGAAAATACATATTTTTTGCTTATTGCAAATAGTAATGTATTAATGAGGTCCACCACCTATAAAAATAGATAGAATTAATCTGTGGTATTATTGGTGGAATATTCCAGTTACAATTCAACTTATTCTCAATACATTTCACTCACTCCAGACACATTTTTGCAGTGAAATCTGCCTTTGGCAGAGAGAAGAAGAGGTGGCTAGACTTGGGGAGGAAATTTCAGAGTTTACAGCTTAGGTGGCTGAAGGATAGTTTGCTAATAACTGAGCAATGAAAATGGGGAGTGCAACAAAATCTAGCATTACAGGAAGGCAAAGTTCTTGGGTGGGTTGGAAAAGGTTATAAAGATAAATAAAATCAAGGCCATTAAAGGTTTAATATATTTCAAACTAAGCAAATAACAATTTACAACCACTAGGAGAAAACACGTGCTCTACAATGTATACTTTCAGCAATACATGCTTTTCATTTATCACAACAAGGGACCAATATAAAATAACCATTGATTCAACTCTGTCAACGATTATATTCTATCCTTTCCCATGGGAATTCTGACATTGATCTGTTGGCATACTAGCCAGTGTAGGTTTGCAGATGGGTAATGTGAGACCGGGGCTTGGTTGAGTAAAGATATAGGCAGCTGTGTTTTGGATGGGTTTTAAGTTTTTAGAGGGTGGACGATGGGAGGACTAGCTGTGAGAGTACTGGAAGAGGCAGGCCTGAAGGTAACAAAAGCATGACAGCTTTTGTTCTGTAGATGTTCCAGAGCTGAGGCAATGTTGCAGAGCTAGAAATAAACTCTCTTTGTGGTGGTGAAGATACGAGTTTGGAAACTTGGAGTATAGTCACATCGGGCACTGAAGATGAAAGCAACCTAGTTTAGCAGTGGCCAAGCAGGGCTGTAAAGATTGAGGAGAAAGCAATAATCAATTACTTTAGACTGCCCAACATTTGAACTTGAGGAAAGTTGCAGTTCATCCTGGTTGAATGTAGGACAAGCCATTCGACATAAACAGTGGAGTAGTTGTGAGAGGTATTAGCAAGACAAAGCTAGATGTCAGTCACTAATGTCATGTCTTCAAATGATAATATTGAGAGCCAGCATATAGATGAGAAACTGGATGAGGCCAACGGTGAAGCCTTGAGATAACAGAGAAACGAGGAAAGGAAGCCAATACAAGAAATTGTCTGCTTTTGTTTAGTTTGGTTACTTAAGGAGAAACCCTGAGAAATTCCACGTGTGCGTGGTTCAACCCACAAAAAATGAACTTCGTAATCTCAGTACTTTCAAGATTGACAGGTCTTCATTGGAAAAATATTTGTGCAAAGGCCATTAAATGAAAGTTTTACAAACCTTGTAAACAGAGAGCTGTACAATGAAATAGGAAACCGAGAAACATGGCATACCACCTGACTAAATTTCTTTCCTTTGTCCAAGATAGCATCAAGGAATTTTGTTAAAATGAAATACTTAATTGCAGTAGTACGCTGAGACTAAAGAAATACATTAATATGAATGCGTCTAGTCCTATACCTTACAACTATGTGACCAAGTTAGATTTAAAATCATTTTTTTTAAAACCAAACTGTTAACGGGCTGTGTTTAATTTTATCATTCATACTCAGTATATCCAGACATGGCTGTAAATTATGCTTTACTTATCTGGCTCCTTAACTACAATAAATGTAAATTCATCAATCAGATCAGACATGGCCATTTCAAATATTCTGGTACTCATGTAAAACTTTCAATTTATGTAAAATATTAAAATGACAGGTTTCCTTATAAATTTAAACTGGACTGTTTTTAGAATAGATTACAATTTTCATAGCACAGTTTCAATACCAAAATGACATAATCTTAGTGATTTTTAATTCTCAATCACCACAATATATTATAAAAATACCATTCACTGTTTGATTCATATGTGATATATCTTAATGCAGATCGTTCAAGAACATTAATGATGCTCCCTCCACTTCCTCTGTTCTGCGGTTTCCACATAAAGTGAAGGAAAGAAACTGTGCTGTAATTGAAAAAGGTTTACAGAAACACAATTAATCTTTGAAGTTTTAAAATCAATAGAGCATTCAGAATAATATAACAAACTGGCATTAAATCATAAGCATGTTACAATGAATTGGATAGAGATATAGACATAAATATTTGGAAACCATATTTCATTTCCAAACCATGAATGAAATAAATGCTGCACTGTTTTGTCATATGATGTGACCAATTCAGTAGCTCTCTGAGGAAGAACCAGAGCTGTAATGCTGTATTTTAAAAATAGGAGATGATAGTTTACTGGCTCCTAACTTAGCATGAAAAGCCTAGGTGGACTCTGCAGCTGCCATTTAATTGGATAAAAAGCTGCATAGTAGAGAATTTGTCATCTTTTTAACACAATGCAGAGAAGGTCAAGGTTAGCCTTGCCAATCCTATGCCAACTGGTGCTCTTAAATGGCCAACAGCAGACTGTTAAAGAGTTTCATCCCATTAGCACTGATACCAGAAAATTGGGTGTAGGTTGCTCCATACATGGAGGTCATCTGGTGTGCTCTGATAGTCTGCCTGCAGTCTCAATGGACAGGGTGTGGCAGAGGGGTAGGGGGAGTAAGAAACACTTCCAGGTTGGATATTATGTGTGACACAGAGAACCTTGTTGATGGCAAAGCTTCTCTTCTGTAAACATCCTCACAGAGGATTATGGAATTCTTTCTCAAAAGCCAACTCTAGCATCAACTGCTGTTTGTGGAATTTATATTTGATGTGATTATGCACAAGAAGTTTTTAGAATGAGTGTAAGTGTATACATCTGGAGGTAACCTTGTTACCTAGACTGGTAATCAGTCAGGAAATTAGAAAGACTGCAAGTAGATATAAAAATAATTTACATTTGATCGATGTGAGAGATCTATACGGGGACATATATATACATATATATATATAAATGAATGAAGAGAGACTTGCATGTAGATGTCAGCCACGGTTCAGTGACAGCACTTTGTCTTCTGAGTCAGAAGGTTATTGATTCACGCCTGTCTCCAAAGACCTGAGCGCAAACGATATATGTTGATTTCCTGGGACAGTGTTGTACTGTCCCTGCCTCAACCTGTCCTCCAAACTAACCACCATCTCCATCCAGCCCCCCACCACCCAGCTATCTGACAAGATCTGTGTGAGTGACCCTGATGAGTCTGTCCCATTTATAATTATGTAGGGCCTCCAGCACTACTCCTGACCTCGGACTCCTACAGTACCAGGCTATTATCATATGAGGCAATGGTTCTGGAGGGATTAATGTTCATGTTCCATTCTATTTATGTGAGACACAGTGTGTGACTGCAGACAAGGAGTTCTGCCTCTGCATCTGGAAAGAGTTGATGTATCTCTATCAGTTCCCTAAGGTCCAAGTAATTATGCCCGAAACGTCGATTCTCCTGTTCCCTAGATGCTGCCTGACCTGCTGCGCTTTTCCAGCAACACATTTCCATCTCTGATCTCCAGCATCTGCAGACCTCACTTTCTCCTCCAAGTAATTATACCTCATCAAATTTACCTTTTACTATCATGCAATAAACCTTTTTGTTTTCCAGGAACAGTGTCTCTTCTGTAGAATCTCAGTGGTGTTTTATACTCTCTAACTAATTATGACATAGGCCCATGGCAACATAAAGACAAAGCAGTATTAGTGGCTGTGAGCTAAATCAAAAAACCCTTACCTAGTGCCACATATTGGTACAGGAGAAACATACCATAAGTTACCATGTGTAATCACCTGAAAAAATACCACAGGGTTTCAGTCATGTGGCTTTGACCCATAGCATGAGGAGGAGAAATTTAGAAAAGCCTAAAGTAAAGAAAATATTTCAAGCGAGTGAGCTTACCAATTTGAGAGCGCTAACGTAGGAGCTGTGGAAGCAACAAAAAGCCATGCTCAGCGATTGGAACTGAAGTGGTGGCTTAGAAAAGAGAGAATAGCCATTTACACTTAGAAAATATGGAGATTGATAAAAAAGACTCTATAGAGATTTGGTACAGGCTCCATTAGGTAAAGTTAAAATCCCTAAAATAAAAGGGAATAACATGATGAAAAACAATACAAAGACCATAAAGGGAGTACACAACAGCTTTCGTCTCTCAGAACAATCAACACCGTCACTGATTTCAGGCTTCATGAGATAGGCAACCACAAGTAACAGGGAAGAGGCCAGAAAAGAAAATTAGACAGGGGATAGAGAATCTGAAAAGTCTGGGAATTTAATTAAGCTGAAAACAAGCAAATTTAAAGGAATCACATAAATAGAGTATAGCAGAAGATGAGAAATCAGAAAAAAAAAGATTTTCAAAGCATCAGGACTCGGGAATAAAGCCAAAATTTTAATGAGGGGATTTATAAAGTCGGTAGAAAAACAAATTAATTAAAAACTGCATGCTAGTAATTACATCGTGTTTTAGGCTATGAATGTTCGGAAAAATCCATCTCGCTTGGTATCATGATGATGGATCAGAACTCCAAAATGCTATGAATATTGTTAACTATTAATCTCAAAATGTTTTTGAAAGAAGTCTGATATAGCTAAAAGTAAATAAGTGCAGGTCCAAATTGCAAATTTCTCTGCAGGACCCATAGAACGTTGCACCTATAGAGTGTCAGGGACACTTCAAAAACCTTTTGTACAATTTTAATAGTGTTAAATTGGCTCCTGTAACAGCACATGTTTATCTGAGCTTCGGGCATAAGCCCTTCCTGAAAAAGGGCTTATGCCCGAAACGTCGATTCTCCTGTTCCTTGGATGCTGCCTGACCTGCTGCACTTTTCCAGCAACACATTTTCAGCTCTGATCTCCAGCATCTGCAGCCCTCACTTTCTCTCAAAAACTTAGTAAGCAGCATTGATAGTGAGTATTAGAAAGAAACATGTTTAAATATTGAAATAAGTAAATTATTACAGAACAGCCAATCATAAAATTTAAAATTGTATTGAAGAATTCAATATAGGATGATAAAAGTACAGAATTAGAAAGACTGGCAAATGAAGGAAATGCAGCAATATTAATGTGATAGAGTCTAGCGAACTCCACAATTATTAATGCAGGCAATCTTAAAGATCAGCAAATTTAAAACAACATAAATTTTACATGGAAATTGTACAGATTTAAAATACCGTTACAGCAGTACAATTAATCAGCATATTGAGATAAAATAGAAAATGAGATTTAAGATTGGAGAAGGACTATACAGAATGCAAAACTGGTCTTCCTAGAGCAACATTTCCTGAAATACAGCACTGCACCAAAAATAAACAGTTAGACACTACTATATTCAATGATTCTGCTAACAGGTGACTTTATTACCAAATAAATCATCAAAGAAAATACAGGCAGTTTGAACATGTGCTAAACGATTTTCATAATCACTTCAATGTCAAGAAAAAATAAAAGAGACTTGGGGGAGATGGGGTGGTGATGGAGGTAATATTGATATCAACAAAGAAGAGTAAAACATTACAAATGCTGGAGATCTGACATAAAAACAAAAAGTGCTGGAGGAACTCAGCAGGTCTGGCAGCATCTGTGAAATGTTAATGTTTTGAACCTAAAATGATTCTTTTTTTTGAACCTGAATGTAGGTATATTCCCTGCTAGCATAGAATAAACCTTCTTGTTAACCTTCTGTGGATGCTTTATGATTATTAGATAAACATAACACAAAGGAAGATTGGCAGCAGCGATCTACATCAAACAACCCTTACCTAATACAACATAGCGGTTGAGGCGGCAAATACTACAAGATACTCAGAATGGCCAACAGGAAAAATAACAGGGCCTCTACTCCATCTGATTGGCCAACAACTCTTGGAGGTGGAATTCTCATCTTTTAATCCTCAGGTACCCTGACAGAAGGCAGTTAATTGCGAGATCGCCGTTCCATTCAGATGGGGATGCCAGAAATAGCTATTGTTACATTTTTTCCAGAAATTGGATAGGCCCATTGTTTAGATTAGATTACATTACAGTGTGGAAACAGGCCCTTCGGCCCAACAAGTCCACACCGACCCACCAAAGCGCAACCCAACCATACCCCTTACCTAACACTATGGGCAATTTAGCATGGAGAAAGTGAGGTCTGCAGATGCTGGAGATCAGAGCTGGAAATGTGTTGCTGGAAAAGCGCAGCAGGTCAGGCAGCATCCAGGGAACAGGAGAATTGACGTTTCGGGCATAAGATTCCTGAAGAAGGGCTTATGCCCGAAACGTCGATTCTCCTGTTCCCTGGATGCTGCCTGACCTGCTGCGCTTTTCCAGCAACACATTTCCAGCAATTTAGCATGGCCAATGCACCTGATCTGCTCATCTTTGGACTGTGGGAAGAAACCGGAGCACCCGGAGGAAACCCACGCAGACACGGGGAGAACGTGCAAACTCCACACAGTCAGCCGCCTGAGTCAGGAATTGAACCTGGGTCTCTGGCGCTGTGAGGCAGCAGTGCTAACCACTGTGCCACCGTGCCACCATTGTGGCCTTTAACTTCAACTCTTTGATGACATGAGAGAAATAATACATTTGTTTTGTAATCATATCTATGTGCAGCTCTGCTGTGACTTTAACATTAAGAAAATATACCAATGTCCCTTGCAAAGGTGCAGGCAAAGAATGAGTTATTTGGAGAATTGGTCATTGAAATGGCTTTTTGGAGTTCTTAAAGTACTTGAGTAAGGTTGAGACATGGAAAGCTTTATATGAGGCTTTATATGAAGGTTAATATGAGGAATTATATCTGAAGGCATAATCTCCAGTATTGGAATAAAGGGGCAGGGAGACAGCTTCAGAGAGTTCTGAAGTTATTAAAGCTAGATACAGAGTCAGTGATGGGTGAGCTTTTGAAAGGATTTAATTATAACCATGAGGATTTAATTTTGAGATAAATTTGGAGCACTGATTTTGATTGGTGAGGAGAGTATTGATATTTGGATGGGTATTTGGAGGGGGGAATAAGGTTTGATGAGCAATGTTTTGGATGTGTTGAGGTTCGTTAGAGGTGGAGAATGTGAATCTCACCAGGGAAACAGTGAAGTCATTAAATCTAGTAGATGAGCAATGAGATATAGAAGTCCCTGAATACAGGCAGAGAGATCATGTTGCTGGAATAGACCAGATCTATTGTTTACAATTTCACCAGCATACCAAACTTTTGCATTCCTATGATCTCTACTTCCAGCTAAGTGGTAACTACCCGTTTCATTAAATAAGCGGCCAATATCATGATTGGCTATCTTAAAGGTAGCCATAGTGCTTAAAGTTGAAATGTATTGGAGCAGATGGTGGGTGTCTTGGTTCAGAGAATCAGACCTTGAAAAGTGTAGGAATAGCTAAATAAAGAAATACTAAACTCCAAAGTTGTCAAATACTATTGTGGAAATATTGTTGGGGATGGTGGAAAGGAGAGATATCCTTGTCTGCAATGGGAAAGGATAACTTCCACATACATGCTTAATAGATAGCTGTAACACAAAGGGTTTCATGAGTCCACATGAGTGATCAAAATAAGCGAATATGTCTTCCATGTGTTCGTACTAACTGCATCACAAATCTCAAATGCTGCACAAATAAACTGATCCCCCCCATCACTGGCCTACTATTAATTTTGACCAAAGGATCCTCTTCTGGTTCTGGCTCAGTGGTAGAGCCCCTATCACTGAACTAGGAGGCTCGGGTTCAAGTCCCACCTACTCTAGAGGTGTGTAATAACATCTCTGAACAGGTTGATTAGGAAAATAGATTATATTAAAACAAATCTGGATCATTCAGACATCAGATCTAATTCATATACTTTGTCTCATCCTTGCAAGCTCAGCACTGCTTTATCCCATACAACCAGAACCCAGGGGATGCTCACATTGGCAACTATTCAACTATGACAGCTGTATTATCCAAGCTAATTGGAGACTCATTAATGACACAAGCCCTTCTATCATTGTAGAAAAGGCTGCATAAAACCGTAGCTGATCAGAGAGGGACAGACACGACTGATCTAAGCCCGAGCGAAGAGACAATTCCCCTTCTCTGAAATATCCATTGCTGAGGATATGACAGTTGAACTAAAAATATAAAAATAATACAGCTATACAATCCTTTATCTGAAATCTTTAGGGTCAGTTGTTTTTCAGATTTCGGAACTTTTCGGATTTCAGAATTAATGACATTTTCACAGTGAAATAAAAATAATTTTACTGAGCAGCACACCCATGTGTGACTAGTATGAGTGCTGAGACACAATTGATGCCTGCCAGTGCTGGGCCACGCCCCCATGTCACATCTGAGTGACGTGGGTCAAGTGGGTGTGGAGTTGGGTCACCTGTTAGCACGCCAAACAATCCTGTTATGCAGAAAATATCTTCATGATAAAAAAAAATTTCGGAGATTTTTGGATTTCGGATAAAGAAGTGTGGTCTTGTAGTATCCCCAAGCCTAGTCCTCCTCCTCACATCCACCTCCCCCTCATCCTGCGCAGTCTCGTGATTTACAGTCTGCAGATGGTGTACACATGCATGAATTAACTTCCCCTGACCACAACCTGATCCAGGAGCCTTTTTTCCTTTCAGGTGTCCAGGAGATACAGTTTTGCCTGGCAATGCAGGAACACTGTCATTGTTCGCACACCTGATGGTGTCTATCCTTCCCAGTATGTGAGGGATGGCCAACTTCGTTCACACACTTGCAGACCCAACCATGAAGTTGTTTGTAATAACCAGTGTCACAAGTTCCATTGCAGAACAAGCATCAACCAGTCAAGGTCTGAGTGCTGCAGTTTGAAGTCAAGGTCAGACTGTACCCGATGTGGCCTCCTCTATATTGGGGAGACAGGCCGCCTACTTGCGGAGCATTTCAGAGAACACCTCTGGGACACCCGGACCAACCAACCCAACCACCCTGTAGCTCAACATTTCAATTCCCCCTCCCACTCCACCAAGGATATGCAGGTCTTTGGACTCCCACTCCACCAAGGATATGCAGGTCTTTGGACTCCTCCACAGCGAAACGATGGTTGGAGGAAGAACGCCTCATCTTCCGGCTAGGAACCCTCCAACCACAAGGGATGAACTCGGATTTCACCAGTTTCCTCATTTCCCCTCCCCCCAGCCTGTCTCAGTCAAATCCATCAAATTCAGCACCGCCTCCCTAACCTGCAATCTTCTTCCCGACCTCTCCGCCCCCACCCCAATCTGTCCTATCACCCTCACCTTGACCTTTTTCCACCTATCACATTTCCGACGCCCCTCCCCCAAGTCCCTCCTCCCTATCTTTGGTTGGTCCGGGTGTCCCAGAGGTGTTCTCTGAAACGCTCCGCAAGTAACCCAACCAACCCAACCACCCTGTAGCTCAACATTTCAATTCCCCCTCCCACTCCACCAAGGATATGCAGGTCTTTGGACTCCTCCATCGTCAGACCACAACAAAACGACGGTTGGAGGAAGAACGCCTCATCTTCCGGCTAGGAACCCTCCAACCACAAGGGATGAACTCGGATTTCACCAGTTTCCTCATTTCCCCTCCCCCCACCCTGTCTCAGTCAAATCCATCAAATTCAGCACCGCCTTCCTAACCTGAGATCTTCTTCCCGACCTCTCCGCCCCCACCCCAGTCTGACCTATCACCCTCACCTTGACCTCTTTCCACCTATCACATTTCCGACGCCCCTCTCCCAAGTCCCTCCTCCCTACCTTTTATCTTAGCCTGCTGGACAAACTTTCCCCATTCCTGAAGAAGGGCTTATGCCCGAAACGTCGATTCTCCTGTTCCCTGGATGCTGCCTGACCTGCTGCGCTTTTCCAGCAACACATTTCCAGCTCTGATCTCCAGCATCTGCAGACCTCACTTTCTCCTCAGAGATAAGCTTTTTCCCAGGGTGAAGGATTCAATAACGAGAGGTTATGCTTTCAAGGTGAAAGGAGAACGTTTAAAGGGGATACAGGCAGAAAGTACTTTACACATAGGGTGGTAGTTGCCTGGAACGCATTGCCAGCAGAGGTAGTAGAGGCAGGCATGGTAGATTAATTTAAGGTGCGTCTGGACAGATGCATGAGTACGTGGGGAGCAGAGGGATACAGATCCTTAAAAATTGGGCGATATGTTTAGACAGTAGATTTGGATCGGCATAGACTTGGAGGGCTGAAGGGCCTGTTCCTGGGCTGTTAATTTTTTTTGTTCTTTATTCTAAGTCCCCATCAGAGAATTACTACATGCTGATAATTGTGCAGTAACATTCTAGACTGAGGAACACCTTCAGCAGTTAATGGACAGACTCTCATTACTGTAAAGAGATGGATTTGACTATGACAATCAGAAAGATAATGTCACAAGTGGATGTGGCAGTCTCATCATCTCTCAGCATTGACAGTGTGATGCTGGAATTTCTTGATAGCATCAGTTATGTAGCTTTCGCAATCATAAAATCCATAGCGCAGAAAAGAGCCCTTTGGTCCAATCAGTTTCTGTAGACCAAAAGCAACTACCTAATTATTCTAATCCCATCCCAATTCTAATCACCAGTATTAACATAATGTTGCAAAGTCTTGTGAGTTACCATGTCAGTGAGGACAGTGTGCTCGTTACCATCTAAAAGCCTTCCTTCAGGTTTTAAATAACAAAGAGGAATTTTCACTGTATGAGCGGACCTTTCTAGGAACCTATATGAGGTGGGCTATAGCGAGAAATCTGGGAGAATTGTGTAAGAAATTGGGAGAGGTCTTTCTCAACATCAGGAGGAATTTGTTGCATTCTCAGAGTTCTCCTGTGCCTAATAAAGTAGATTTTTTCTTATCAGTCTCAGTATCTGCAAATCTTGCTTTGTTTATGTAGACCTTTTTGTCCTATCACCCACTAAGAGGAAACTAGACAATAAAAACTCCCCTCCCATCCCCATATCATTATGGCATATCTCTGATTCACTTTTAGCCTTTTATCCCCCTCAGCCAAAGCCATTAGTTTCACAGTCCTTCTGTCTTGCCTTGTTGTTTTAAGCAAATGCAAAGTTGGGAAACTTGTCATGGTTATTGGCTGTTATCAGCCAAGTCAAGAGAGACATCCTTCTGTCGCGTGGCCCCAGCACAATAACAGCAGGAGCCAGTATCTAAGACCAGTCCAGACATTTGAGCATGGTCACTCAGCCATCCAAGGCAGTCAGATTCAGTATCTTCTCTATGTAAAGGGTTAGGAGCCAAAACGTCAGGAAGCCTACCTACCTGCTTTGGCTGTTTGTGGCCCATTGTGGACTATTTTCTCCTTGAATGAGAAAAAGTAAGGTATTGAGAGAGATGAAAATTGATTCCAGAGCTATTACTGCAGGTAGAGGAAGGTTGTCAGGGGTGTTCCAATGGAGTGTGTAGGCAGCACAGAGGCCATGCAAGATTGGATGGCAGGATTGGATGGTTGAGAGCAAGTGAGGGGAAATGCTACGTGCAATTGTGTGGGGGGGTGGGGGGGTAGAACATGAACCTTGGTGCTGGGTGCAATAACAGAAGTACAGTAAGTCCGAGGATGGTGGTCCTTATCCCAGAAAAGTGGAAAACACCGCTGACCTTCAGCCTAAACTGCTCAGCATTCCAAAGGATGTTTAGGACCACAATGACTTTTGTGGCAACCTCAAATTAAGCTGGTATTGCGAGCCACTCTGGTGGTCCTGGAGAAAAAAGAGGGCCCTCCTCCATGCCATCCCATTCACAAGGATCTCCAGGTCCACATTCTAAAAGCAGGACATTAATGTCCCCTTCTCTTCCATGGCTGAGGCAAATGTCAGAACCATGCAGAGCAAGTCAGGGCTGACAGTATGTTAGCTAGGTGCAGAATGACCTTTTAAATGTGGTATCAGTGCCAGTGATGCAGATCTATTCTAGGATATCCCAGCAATGATACTTTTGTCTCACTGTGTTAGAATAGAGCAAGGATGGCCCAATAGAGGTGTAGTTGAGTTTGGTAAGATAACATGTGAAAACACACTCAGCCTGATGGAGATAAATCCTTCACTAAACTTGATGAAACCGACACTTTACTAAAAAGGTCAAGAGTGAGTGTCTATTCTGTGGATGGAGTGGTTCGTAGCGTGAATGTGACAAAATGGCTAAGAGTGAAAAATCTATCCTGATAACAAATCAAATATACTTGTGGAGGAAAATGTTGCCATTGTAATAAAATGATTAAATGATGTTTTTTTTTAAAAGAAAGCGTGTATGTATCATTTTCTTTTCCCTAGATCTTTGATTGATCGGCTATGCATCCCCAACTCTTTCTGTGAGCTTGAATTCTAGAAGATATGGGATTTTATGATTTTGTTTCTTAGGAATCCAAATTTTGCACCCTCTTGTCATGCTTCAAGCTGAATGCTTCTTTCCATTAAAGGAAGAGGAGGCATCCAGTTCAAAAGAGAGAATTTGAACTAAATTAAGGAAAAGTATAATCTTGTCCTGATTTACTGTTTTTCTCCTGAAGAAAAAAGATGATAGCATATGTGGTTTTGTTTTAAGCTTTGAGTGAGCTTTAGTTGCATTTTGTGATTTTGTGCAATAAATCCACAGTGGGTGTTGCTCATTACTGAACTTTCCCAATGTATGTAAAAGATTACATTATGTTTAACCATTTGAACATGAGCTGAATTTCATATATCACTTTCAACTAAACGGAAAGCAAAATCATTGCCTTCTCAAAGAAAGCTCCCATCCTATACATACACATGCAATCTCTTGCCTGAATCTGCAAAACTAGTATTCACAAGGTAAATCTCAAAGCAAATGTTAAAAAAAAATTGGCTGTAATTTCGAGTGGCGCAGCAGATGGATGAAACATGTTTACAGCATTAAGCTATGTCTTATTTGCAGTAACTCATCTCCCATATAGAGTTTCAAACTGCCAATGCCTAAGGCTCCTGCAGTGAGTGATTTACTGAAAATCATATGAACTCTTGGTTGATTGGAACAGTAAATTTTGTGGATGCCCATGAAATGTTTGCAATTTAACTCCTATTATCCACCATTTCCAGGAAGGCACATAGAAATATTACTGAAATAACTTGCATTGGGTGAATTGTTGTTGATTGTAAAGTTGTTCGTGCCCTTGGTGGTATGTTGCACTCTTACCTGAATTTATGGGTTGATGTTACATAGTGTCAGACTGCAGGCAAACAACTTTGTTTAGATTTCTTTTCATTTCAATCTCTGCTCTTTCTCTAAATCTTACGTGGAAATGAGTGATTAAAATGCTGAGTTCTTTTAGATAATTGATCTACATTTGTATTTTCAAATTTCATTTGATTAGTGATGCTGAGAACGTAGTGAAAGAACAAAATAAAGACTTTAATTTATGTGGTGATTCTGAAACATAAAGTGGCCACCAGGAATGCCCCACATACATTCGGGATATCACCCAGGCCCTCCACCTCCTCCAAGACTTTTGTTTCCTTTGCTCCCAATGCCTCATCTTCACCATGGACATCCAGTCCCTATACACCTCTATCCACCATGACTCGGGCCTCCAAACTCTCCATTTCTTCCCCTCCCGACGTCCTCACCAGGACTAACTTTCTTGGTGTAATTTCATTTCTATTTTGCTCCTTTCTATGAACCCTTACTGAGATCAAAAGGATGAGTACACAGTCTGTAGTTGCATGAAGCAACATCAAACTCTGCTGGTGCTTCTTTGCAGA